>NC_062226.1:81567860-83967860 GCF_902686445.1 Sciurus carolinensis
TATATAGCTCCTCCCTGACGCTGCCTCTAGTTCAGCCCCTAGCCACTGTCCCTCCATAAATACTAACATTCCAGAACAAGGATTTGCTGACTCTCTGGAAATGGCTGGAATTGTCACTTGAATGTGGATTCCTTTCTTTACCCCAGAAGTTGCCTCTCTCTTGAGATAGCCCACATTCTCCCTCGAATGTGTATCTGCTGTCCTAATTAAATCTGTGTCTCCGACTGGAGTGTACTGAAATTCTCTTTCAACACTTATGACAAGGACCCCACTTGTCCTGATTCCAGGTCTTCCTCTTTGGGAACTCATCTGGAGACAATTCTCGGCTCTGATAGAGCATCTAGGGGCTAGGATTGTGAGATAGGAACACAGGACAGAGAAACTGGAGAGCTGCTTAAGAAGGGTTAACAAAATGCTCTTCACTGTATTTGTAGAGTGCTGCACCCATCCGATCCTCAACCTTTACCAGTTTTATTTGCATGTAGGAGAGGGTCTGCCCTGTTATAAGGACGTCTGCCCCCAAGACCTTTCACTTGGCCCTCCTCTGCTAATTCTAGCAATGTGCAATAAGACTTTCTACCAAGGGGCATCCAGAGGTGGAACAACCAAGTAAAATTTCATTTCCCAACCAAGGGAACATTTCAATTTCTAGGAAATCAATTGAGCTTCTATTAAAAACAATGACACATCTTTGTGCTTTCTGCAAATAGGCTGCTTCCTGTTGGAAGGCAGAAAGCCACTCTCCCTGGAGCCTCCAGATGAGCCCTGATTTATCCCTCCTGCACCAAGAATCATGTGAACCGAAAGGTCAGGCAGTTAAAGATTTATGCTTTGTTTTATAAGATTGCTCAGAGAGAGACTCTTTTCCCCTCTCTTGTTTATTTTTTATCCTCTCCCAGCCTGTTGTCCATTTTTCTGCCCAAACTAGAGCACAGAAAGGGAAATGGGAAAATGTCCCATAATAAGAGCCCAGGAGCTTGCTGTTTTCCCAGATGACAGGATATGTGAACCAGTGAGGACAACCTCCTGTGGCCAGCTGCCATGACCCACCCAGGGAGGGGCACATGCATCAGTGCACCTTGTAAATCTTTTTTAACCTCTGTTCTGAACTGGGATTTATTTGTTTTTCTAGGCAGATGGATCTGGCTCTCTCTGGGCCCTACAAAATGATCTGTCACTGTCTACCCTAATAACCTACAGCAGTCTGTAATAAAGTCAGCTTGCCAGGTCTAGCAAATGGACACCATATCTTACATCATGTTAGGTCTTTTCATTTATTAGATTTCTATCTTGGGCCACCCAGACATTGGTCTTTCTCTGCTGTATACACCCCCATTTTCCACTCCTGGACATCTATCTGAACAAAGCATTGTGGGGGTTGAAGGCTTTGTGTGTTTGTGACTTGCACACAGAGTGTGTTCTTTAATGCCTGTTATTATTGGCATAGTAATACAGAGGGAGACAGTTCCATAACCTGATATGTGAGGAGGAGAGAAAACATTGAGGTTATGAATATTTAACCAGGGTGTGTCTTACCTACCAACTTCATTTCCTTCTCCCCAAACCTGTCTCTTTTTTTCTACCTATTTTTAACAGTATCATTATGAGGCTTGGATCTACAAATCCATTTTGCCCTCTCCAGTCTTCTTTTATTACTGACTGCACCTGGAGGTGGCCCCTGCCTCACTGTAACTTACCATCAGCTCACGCTGGGATTATTGAGATAATTTTGGAACTGACCTCTCACAGTAATCTCTACCCCTTCTCCATAGTCCATGGTTCTCAGGACAGCACCCCTGTCTAAAAACCATCAATGCCTAACTATCCTCTCATTTCTAGTACAAAGTTCTGAGCCCTTAGAATGGCATTCCCTTTACTTCCTAGACTCATTAGCTGCCCATTCCCCTCAGATATATACCCATGTGCTTTTTTCCCAGTGCCCCTGTGCCTACCATGGCCGGTCCCAGGTCCATACATTCATTTCAATATTCTACTCTGTCTAGATGACCCATTCATCCTTCCTTAACTCAGAAAATCAACAATAATCACTCCAATGTTGAGACCCATCTCAAATGTCATCTTCTCCATGGAACATCCCGCAACACCTCCAAGAGGAACGAATCTCTTTTTTTCTCTCTTTTCCCCATGACTCTTCTTTATTCATTCTTCTAAGGCAGCACATAAACCACTGCATTATAGTAAGTAGCGAGCATTTCTTTTCTTTTCTTTTTTCTTTTTGAATTTATTTATTGTTATTGGTATTAATCATTATTAATAATAATTATTGACACCAACGGTACTTTACCACCAAGCTACAACCCTGGTACTTTTTAAATTTTGAGACAGGATCTCACTAAGTTGCTGAGGCTGGCTTCAGCACTCCTCCTGCCTCAGCCTCTGAAGTTGCTGAGATTATAGGTACAGGTCCTTGTAACCGGCTTGCAATCATTTCTTATTTCCCCAAGCCAGACTATGAGCTTTTTGAAGTCTGTACATATCTCATTGGTGTCTCCCTACCCATAGCAATGAGTCCAGTATTTAGTCATTAAAACTAGAATACTCTGGTTAGCTGCAGAAGCATGACAAATAAATTAAGACTTGGAAAGCATTTGGCTTTGTAAGATTGCTTGAGGAGAATTCTGTAGATATAACCTATAATATTTTCTAAAGACTTACAATCTAAATCAGGTTCAGGCACTTAAGCTTAGATTGAACATTCTCTAAAATATCCCTTGTGATCTTATAATATCTAAATATTATAATAATTAAATATAAGACTTAAATATTATAAGAAATATTTCAATATTATAGCATTTAAATATAAGATCAGGACTTAAAACTCCTGAACTTTACAATGACCTTGTAGAGGTCAGTCACCACTTTTTTGGCTTTCCAATATCCATAGCACATTCTTCTGATGAGAATATTCTGAGTTCTTTGAGGACATAGTACTCCCTCTTTGTCTATACTGTGCTGAGACTGTTGAGTATTGTCACACATGAGCTTTTGGGGGATGCTTCATACCCAAAATATAACAGTGTTGAAGTTTATTTATTTGAACTGTTTTCAGGGCACTTTGAGAATGTTTGACTATTTAGACTCATAGAATTTCTCTCTTTTTTTAACCAAGTATTAGAGAACTACTTTTAATTCTGTAAGAAACACAATATCCTTTCAATCTTCATTCTATTCACTCAAGTTATCCAGGCTGACTTCTATGGCTTTCAAAAAAAAAAAAAGTCCAGAAGCATCCTCTGATTAATAAAAGTGTATTAAACCTGTTCACTATAGACTATGTGCTAACTCACTGGTTATATTCAGATGAATAATCAACATATGGTTGTAAGAACTCTCAATTATAAGCCAAATATTAATATAGCCAAAACAATTCTTGCTTAAAAACTACTTAGAGATACTTTTAAAAAGTCAGATAATAAAAAACTGTAAATAATTGTTTTTATTCCAGCCCTTCCATCCCCTAACATAAAGAGTTTGGTGTACAGATGGTCTCCAATGTATGATCTTAGACTTATGATTTTTGAACTTTATGAAACTACAAAAGCAACATACATTCAATATAAATTGCATTATTAATTTTGAATTTTTATCTTTTTCTGGTACAGTACACTCTCATGAATTCATGCATCAGTGGCAAGTTGCAGCTTCCTGTTGGTCACAGGATCACCAGGGGAAAACAACCAGTACTCTACAGCAAACTGTGTTGTTAAGTTAAAATGTTTGTAAGATAATGCATTTTTTAATTTAAGATATTTTTAAATTATAATAGGCTTATCAACATGTAACCCCATCATAAGTTGAGAAGCCTCTGTATATTCTATTACTAATAATGTTGTACTTGGAAATTCTACAAAGTTAACTCACCTACCTATTCCCTATAGGGTTTTTTGTCCCTATGTAACAATGTTATCGGAGAAAGTAAGACAATATGAATACACAATGCACTTATTTTATTTATGAAAACTACAAATTGGAAAGAAAACAAATCTGTAGCAACCATGAAGTTTTAGAACCTGCAATGTTATGGTTTAGATATAAGGTGTTCCCCAAAAGATCATGTGTGAGACAATGTAAGAATGTTGAGCTGAAACAATTGGATTATGAGACTTGTAATTAATCACTGGATTAATCAACTGATATGGATTAACTGAGTGGTAACTGGGCATGTGGGGTGTAGCTGGAGGAGGTTGACCATTGGGAGTGTAACTTTGGAGTTTATATTTTGTCTCTAATGAATGGGTGCTCTCTCTGCTTCCCAGCTGCCATATCCTGAGCTGCTTTCCTCTCTGCTAAGACCTTCTGCCATGATGTTCTGCCTCACCTCAGACTCAGAGCTATGGAGTCAGCTGACCATGGACTGAACCTCTGAAACCATGATCCAAAATAAATGTTTTCTTCTCTAAGTTGTTTGAATCAGGGCTTTTGATCACAGCAATGCAAAACTGATGAAAGCATGTGGGCTCAGGAGAACCACTGTCACCCACAATGCCAATTCATACCATCTTGATCTCATTCTGTCTCAGAGCATAGACTCCTCCCACACTTCTCAGACTGTTCTCCAAGTAAAAGGCATCTAATCCACTTGTTATTTTATACCTGATAATATATACTTTATTTGTGTATACATTTCTCATTAAAATTGTGTGAAGCCTATTGTCAGGACAACGAAGACAGAAAGACCTCTTATAGGTATTTCATTTTGACAAACTATAGTCTTGTTCTATGCTTTAAATCTTGTCTTGCAAGAATGCATCTTTCTGCCAAAAGAAGTATCTTATCTTTCTTTCTCTACGATTTTTTTAATTTGTTCTAATTAGTTATACATGACAGCAGAATGCATTTCAACTCATTATACACAAATGGAGCATAACTTTTCATTCCACCATCCTTCCCATTCCCATGTTCCCTTCCTTCCTTTCCCTTCCTTCTGTCCAATCCAAAGTTCATCCACTCTTCCCTTGCCCCCTTCATTATGTATCATCATCCACTTATCAAAGAGAACATTCAGTCTTTGGTTTTTTGGAATTGGCTTATCTCACTTAGCATGATATTCTCCAATTCCATCCATTTACCTGAAAATGCCATAATTTCATTCTTCTTTAAGGTTGAGTAATATTCTATTGTGTATATATACGCCACAGTTTCTTTGTCCATTCATCTGTTGAAGGGCATCTAGGTTGGTTCCACAACCTAGCTATTGTGAACTGAGCTGCTATAAACATTGATGTGGCTGCATCATTGTAGTATGGTGATTTTAAGTCCTTTAGGTATAAACCAAGGAGTGGGATAACTGGGCCAAATGGTGGTTTCATTCCAAGTTTTCTGAGGAATCTCCATACTGCTTTCCAGAGTGGATGCACCAATTTGCAGTCCCACCAGCAATGTATGAGAGTACCTTTTTCCCCAATCCTCACCAACATTTATTGTTGCTTGTATTTTTTTTTTTTTTTTTTTTTGGCAGTACTGGGGATTGAACCCAGAGCCTTGTGCTTACGAGGCAAGCACTCTACCAACTGAGCTCTATCCCCAGCCCTGTTGCTTGTATTCTTGATAATTGCCTTTCAGACTAGAGTGAGATGAAATCTTATAGTATTTTTGATTTTCATTTCTCTAATTGCTAGAGATGTTGAACATCTTTTCATATATTTGTTCATTGACTGTATTTCTTCTTCTGTGAAGTGTCTGCTCAATTCCTTAACCCATTTATTGATTTGGGTTATTTGTTTTTTGGTGTTAAATTTTTTGAGTTCTTTATATATCCTGGAGATTAGTGCTGTATCTGATGTGAGTGTGGTAAAGATTTTCTCCCATTCTCTATGATTTTTTATTGCCTATAAGTAGACCCCTGAATTTACTGACTTTAAAAATAGTATATTTCTCAACTAATCCTGAGACATTCACCTTCCCTTTGAAATTGACTTACCTTCTAATCTATGTACCTAATGTAAGTCATTGTGTTCATAATAGTAAATGCTCATATGAACTAACCTAAGTTCAAATCCAGGTGCTATTAGAAATTAGCTCTGTGATTGTGGGGGAAGTACAAAATTCTCCATGTATCAGTTTTCTCATCTGTAAAACAGGTATAATAATTGTATGAGACTCACATTGTAAGAATTAAATGAGTCAATGCATATAAAGCTCACAATACATTGCCTTTTATTTAGTAAGTTCCCAGTGAGTTCGCAGTTTTGATAATGAAGATTATGGTATTGACAATGATGATGATAATGAAAATAATCATGTTGACAATGCTAATAACTGTGATAGTTTCAATGGAATCAGGAGATAAATATAAAAAGAATGACCAGCATTTTACTACACATATTCTCTTTCTTAGTCACCTACAAACCATAAAATATGGAAACCCTTTAAAAATCAGACATCAATAAAAAAAGAAATCACCTTCTTCAGTATGAAGCAGATATTTCAGTTGGATTAAAATTTTTCTACTGTAGCAAACATGAAACTATGATAATGGGAGATTTTCTCTAAAATGGATGAAGGCATTCTGAACTAAGAACTTTCAGTCTATTCTAGAACATCTTTTGCATTTCCAGCACCAGTGTTTGGTATCACTTGTCTATTTCAATATTTTTATATTTATGTTCTATTACACTGTGTTCTAGTAATAAGGTACATGTATAAAAATGATGACTAATAGTCCTATTTTGGACATGGTTTTCAAGTTGCTGAGATCAAAATTTAAATTAATTGATGCACGCAAGTACAGGAAGTCCATGGACTCAACTCCAGTTCAAACTTTACTGTTTACTTCTTATGTGAACTTAAATAAGTTCCTTAACTTTGCAGGGCCTCAGTATTTGAAAATGATGAGTCAGGTTTAATTAGGCTTATAAATGCTTTTTTCAATGTTACAATGAAATCAAAAGAATGATTGTGCTTCCAACATGAAGGTAGTTTTGCTGTTCTTAGTTTACTCACAAAAATGCTGAGAGTACTGCCTTGTTCTTGAATGGACTCTAAGATGGTAACATTTAAAAAGAACTGTCTATTAAGGTGAAGGAAACAACCTGCTTAAAGTCAACTATAAGAAATTGGATGCATAAATAGAAAAGTAGACAATTTAATTGAAGTTTTTCTTCTCTTTCTTATGAAAGAAACCTGTAAAAATCTTTTATTTTCTAAAAGTAGTCCTCAAATCTGGGTTGCAGACCAGATGTAGAACAAGCATAATTAGAAAGTGGAAGGATGAGAAAAATAAAAAATATATATGCAGGGGATAAAGAGAACATACAAAAAAAACTGAAAGCAAAGTAACTCATTTCTTGCCAAAGTGTGCCCGTTGGACCTGCAATATTGGCATCACAATATTGAGAGCTGGTTTGAAATGTAGAATCTCAAATCCTACCTCTGATCTACTGTATAGATGATGTTGGTGTACTGGGCAGATCCTGCCACCTGCTAGTGTACCCATTGCCTAGCTTCTCTGAGAGCTGGCCGAAAACAAGTCATGGATGCTCTCTTCTAAGATACAATCCATTCTCTAGTAAATCCCTCAAGATTTACTAGATTCCTTGGGCTCTGCTTTTAAGAAATTCAACCTATGCCAGTTTGTTCCAGAAGTAAACCTAAGAAGCAGATACAAATAGATTTTTTTTTGCCTCTGACCTACCCACTTGATGACTGGCTACAGGTGGTGTATTGATAGTCTCTGGAATGCTGTAGTATGCAACTACAAAGACTTTCACCTGAGGAGAATGGATGGGTTACAGATGGAGGGATGTACCAATTGGTGCGATTTCTCAGGCTTTGGAGAGATATGAGAAATAGTCACCATAAAGACTGCAAAATTGAGTGGCCCTTGCTAAGTACCATTGATTTGTTGAAGAAAGAAAATGACAGGCTTAGATATCTTAATAATTTAAAGCACAGTGTGAGTGTCCCAAGTCTCCTTGTCAGCATTTAAAAATACTCTCATCTCCTGAAGCTGGCAGAGAGAAAAAGCCAAGGATCTGGAAAAAGACTTAAGTGTAACAATGTCAGAACTTCAGAGAATTTTGGCTTAGGAAAACCTTCTATGAAAATATGGAGCTCTTTAAAGAAAAGAGTCAGGCTTAGGTATTTTAGATGGCAGTATCTGGATAAATACATTTGTAAACCTTATATCCTCAATATAAGATTTTTTGACTTCAATAGGCCACAGAAGTGGCCCACTCCCTTTTAAAAGAAGTTATCCCTATCCTTGTCTATCTAGGGACCTCAATTAGGGAGGATGCAAATAAGACAAAATCTTTCTTCTCCTTGACTCCTTGGTACTAGGCCCTTAATAATAATCAAATCTTGGCATCATGAGTCTACAGAAGTGCTGAAATTATTAAGGAATAAAAGGATTATGCACCAAATTTGCTATAGGACATGGATATCAACATTGACAAGAAGTAGGAGAATATGTCTGGGAGTGTATCCCAGGGTTGCTAAACCAAGAGGAGCACACAAAGCTGCATAA
Source organism: Sciurus carolinensis (assembly GCF_902686445.1). Taxonomy (NCBI): domain Eukaryota; kingdom Metazoa; phylum Chordata; class Mammalia; order Rodentia; family Sciuridae; genus Sciurus; species Sciurus carolinensis. Next base: position 81,576,349 of record NC_062226.1, read on the forward strand.
TGGAGGACTTAAACATGAGGGAACTTTCTCATGATATAGAATATAACTCCATGGCAAGTACAGTAAGTGATGCTTCTGAAACATTAATGAACCTTGGAAAAAGAACAAGTTGCATTAAAGAAAATGGACAAGGCAGAAATGTCATAGAAAACTCTGAGGCGGTTAAGAAGCTTAGAGAATTGAGCATGCTCTAAGGGATCTATTGTATAAACTCAACCACTCAACAGCTCATCATTTTCCTTAGGATGGCCTTGAGAATATTCCATCTATCAGGGCAACAGGAATGAGGAAAATATACCAGAATCACCATGAATCTCAATAGTGCCTGACCTCAATCTGTAGACTGACGTGGTAGGAGAGATGTTGTTACAGAGCTGAGTTGTCTAGCTGCCTTGGGGATGAAAGGATCTTGGAAAAGTATGATTAGCAAAGTCAGAATGGTGTTCAGGATGGTCTAATTTGCAGTGATTCAACCTGTGGTTTTACAAGAGCTGGCATTTGATCCCTTTCACTCGGTAGATTTCATGACATTATCTGTGGTAGAAAAAAGACATTGTGTACAGGATTTAGCAAGACCAATCAGGATGGTGACAGCAGAAACCCCTGTCTTGAATGAAAAACCATGCTACACACAGCAAAGAACGAAACACCATTTAAAAAGCAGGTCCTGGGATGCTACTGAGTCCCTGTAGAAACTAATCATCTAATCTTTGGAATTAAGTGACTATGCATCCAGAAGTAATTATCATAAATTGGATACTTTCCAATCTACCAGATCATAACATTGGGCAGTTCTAGCAGTGATCCTTGATAAAATGAATGTGGTAAACCCAGAATCAAGTTCAAGTTTGTCTGGAGGACACAAAGAAGGTACATGAACATGCTTATAACCATGCTTCTCTGGAGTCCTTTCCTCAGCTCACACTTCAACTCTATAAGCATTTTCTATAACTAATTGAAAGGAAAGGAAAAATACCAAGCTTGTTTCACAAAAAGTCAATTTAGTATGTAGATGCAAGAAAAACAATACCCACTCCAGGGGTATCCCTAGAAGAGAGTGTGAAGGAAAATGTTTCTCATTGGACAAAGCTTAAGATACTACATGGAGTTATTCATGTGGAATGTTTAAACTGAACAGAGGTAACAGCACACACACTCAAGAGACAGGGGAAGTGACTTTTTACTTGGTAGGTTAGTAGCTTGGAAATAATCCGATTAGAGGGTTGGGGACAAGAAGACATGGGGAAGTAGCAGGTGAGTGAACCTTTGAAAGTAATTACAAAGTATAAAGGTCTTTGTATTATCTGGTAATGGCCATCAAAGAATATTCACTATACTAGGGATCTTAAACCATAAAGTGTACAAATGATCCAACCTGCAGATGTCTTCTGACATTTATCTTTGACCAGCACAGTGATTGCACAATGAATTCATAAAGAGAGTGGTTATGGTGACAGAGATGGAGGCTATTTATAAGTCAGTTAATATGGTTTCCTCCCTGATGATGCCAATCTAGCTTCAGTCCTGTTAAGTGAAATTACCAGGAAAAGAGAATACTCTGATCTCAGATGGTGACACTCCATGGGAACGTCTAATAGCCACTTGTAGTAAGTTGATGTTACTGAACATCTTTCTTCTGGTAGTGACAGTGATTTATCATTGACTGGCGTTAACAGATATTCCAAGTATGAGCCTCCCTTTCTTGTTCACACTTCTTTTAAGGACCAACAGGGTCTGTTCTACCAACATTGTCTCAGACAAATACACTTTTACCTAAGGAGATGTTCACAAGCAACTGCAGCAACAGACTCCATGGTTTGCCCCTCTAATCCTCTTAATATACGTTTTCCCATAATTACCAAGAAAAATTCTTAAGAAGTTGTCTTTAGAAGGCATGAATTTAATATGGGAAGGAAGTGACACAAGAAACTGAGAACTGATTACCCATTCTGTTTACCTCTATCCAAGAGTTTGCTTGAGAATATTTTAACAATTCCTGGATGTCTCCATCTCCAGAGAATTGCTTGTGTCCAACAGAAGTTGCTTGAACCAGTAGACTATCCCTTGTCACTCCCTAAAGTATATCTTAGCCAATGGGTTACTAGCCAATGATATAAAAGCCTAGCCTTTTTCACTGGAGTGGGAAAAGCTCTCTAATACAATAGGTGCTCAGGCGTTGAAGTCAGACAAGCAATGGACTCATAAGCAAACAATTTAATAATTCTTTGTTTAGTTTCCCAGCCTTAAAATAAAGAAAAGAAGAAAGTAACTACCTCATAAGATTTAGTAAGCTAATTTAGATGAAGTACCTGGAAGAATAACAGCAAATTGTGATATTATTAAGGTTAAATAACAAATCAAAAGTGTGTTTTTATCCAAAAAGATCTATTCTGTAGCATTCCAAAATCCAAATGTTGAACAGGCAGTCTCAGCTAGAAGTTCTTTCACTGTATTATTCTAGAAGAATGTGTATAAAAGTGTATGTGTGTGTGTGTTTGTGTGTGTGTGTGTGTGTGTATTTACTTTTCTTATGAGCTTAGGTGATCTGAATGTTTGTGTGTGTTGAGACACCCCCTTCTACTATGAATAACTTCATCAGCAACAAATATCCAAGTCATTAAGTCACCACTGGCTATACAACTTGCAGTTCCCAGTGCAAAATGAAAATATTGAGCCCTGGTTCTTAACAACAATTAAGAATTTCAAAATGGCAGTGACTTAATAGTAAGCCATTTGGAAACTTTCTGAGCATGGGGTCCTATGTGATTGAACAGGTCCTACACTTATGATTCCGCCCCTGCTTGGAGGGCATGCAAGATGTATATTTAGGAGGGGGTGTGCCTAATGATGTGATTAGGAGATACTTAAATTTTGCCAAAAGCACAAACATTTTGCAGACATACATGATTCCTCTAAATACTTGCAAGGTTGTGATCTGGGGTGATTATTGGCAAAAATCCATTTGAAAGAAATACGTTATTATGTGTTCATCAACCTGAGGTAATAATGTTTCTCAGAGTTTCACCTGTTTTCCCTGTTTTATAAATGTTTGAACACACCCAAGTGGCCATGCACCTGCTATTTCACCTTTAGCACATGACAATATTTTGATCTTCTTTTCTCTGATGAATAATGTCTTATGCTACCTGATACTACTTTCCAAATAATAACAACTTGTTTTAAAAATTGTGAAAAGAAAATAGAGGGTCAAGTGTCTAAGATAGGGTGAAATCTCTGTTTCCAGAAGTCTGAAGTCTTCAATGAGCAAAACATTCTTCTGAGAGGCATAAATAGTGTACAAGGTAAAATGTACTGCATCAGAGGACAGCTTAGAACATGAAAGTGAGGCAGAGTGTTTAAAGGCAGCCATTAATAGCTTTTATGTCAAATAAAATCTTCGAGTGGAAGATTTTGTGGTGACAGAATATTCTGATTAAAGGTGACTGGGAGACATGAAAAAAATCAATAGTGCTTATAAACAATGGTTAGTGTGAGCTGCACACACATTAAGGAGTTAGTGAGGGAAAAGCTTAGTAGAGTACCATGGATTAAACAAAACAGATACACCCATTTTCTTTCTCAGGAGATTTCTTCTAGAAGAATGTTAGGAAACCCTCCAGTATTCCTCCAATCATCATGGCAGTCATTTATGAATATTCTATGAGTCTGGTGTAAGTACATCCTAATGTCCTCTGGTTGCAGGATGGATGGTATAATCCCCAGTTAATACTAATTGTGCAATTGGTACACAAGAAAATGTCTGAATGATGGCAGAGAATTGACTCAGCACCTGTGGCTTTGGTATACCTGAAGAAGGCTGGTGACAGGCACAAAAAATAATCTTTATATGCAGCCAAGTGGAACAATTAGGGTGCCTAGCAAAAAACTGCATTGAACATGTTTCTTCCTGCAGGCACTGGAGCCCCAGGAGAATTCTCATTTCTCTCCCTGTCTTTGCCCTGCCTGGCTTCCTCTCTTTGTCTTAAACACACACACACACACACACACACACACACACACACACATAATTTCATAATAATTTCATAATCTGATGTTTTTTCATGCAACAATGTCTAGGTGGAATTACTTATGCTAATTGTGGCTTTAACTTGCACTTATGAATCAGTCTTTGGCCAATAAACCTAATTCAATGGCAGTAACACCAAGTTTCCTGCAATAGAATTCTTGGTGTTAAATCTGCTGAAGTTTTCTTATAACATAGGACCCATGATGGTTGTATAGCGTTATCCCTTGCAGGGAAAGGGGAAATAGCTCTAAGAAATTTTATAGTGCAAAGTCAGACTGCTTGATGTGTCATTGTGTTGAGACAAGTGGCAAATGAGAATAAATACAGAGAAACTGATAGTGAAGGGGCTGGCTAATTTAAAAGCCTAGTAGCATATACAGAGAAAATAAGAGGTTGATGTTTAATAAATATATGTCATGCCCTGGACCAGCCATTTTACCATAAGTAGGCTATAATTTTCATGTTTTCTGTAAGAGACTACAGCCTAGAAAGGTTAAGGAACTTGCCTAAGATTTGCAGCTAGTAAGTGGCATATCCCTGGTTCAGGTCCAGAACGATCTTTCTTGTAATATCATGCTGCATTTCAAGCCCCAGGGGGAGGAATGCTACACATCACACACCAAAGGCTCCACCAGATAATTAAGACATGACAAAAAAGTGCAAATGGACCTACTCCCTAGAATCTTCCGCCACAGCAAGGTTGGGTCGAGGGCCTGGAGGGGAAGTGTAGATGATAGAACATGCTTGCTCTGTGCTATGGCTGCCAAAGGAAAGACCCCTGTGAAGAAAAGACTATTAACAATCTCAGCTCCATTAAATTTAAAGCAGCTGCTAACAGTAGGGGCCTTTACATTGTCAATTATATGAATTTTCCTATTACTATGTCATACCAAAGAGCAATTATAGCACATTCATCAAATGCTGCTTCCGCCTCTCTGGTTCTGTCCATTAATGCCACAGTGGCAGGCCTTAGAAATCCTTGAAGACAAATCTGACATGCAGACTTTAATTGTTTCAAGGATTTGTGGTCAGAAACAACACTAGGTGAGTAGTAGGGGGTCAATTACACAATTAGATAGTGATAGGCAGAGACTAGCTGAACTCACACAATGCACCAAATATTTATATATCAGTTCTCTTTGTAAAGAGCTTTGACACCTCCTATTTCACTTCAGGTTGACATCTATCCCATCAATGGATCTGGACAGTATTTAATTGTTCTTCCTCTCTTACAGTGGAAGAAGTAAAGACCCAAGAGTCTCTGGCAGCAGAGACTAACTTATGAAGTGACTCCTGTGCAATTTGACCCCCTACTGATGGAGCAAAGCAGCAGGGAAGGAACAGTTTTATTTCACTGTGCCATATTCTCATATTCTGAAAGAAGGGGATAAACCGGTCCTAGAAAAGAAAGAAGTGTGAAAGAAGAAAGAAAAGGAAACAAGTCAGAAAGAAGAAGCAGTCTGCACTGAGTTGAGCTTACTGAAAATGGTTCCTAATTGAGTTAACATCAAGTTGGTCTGTGTGTGGTATGGTGTAAGCAGCACCACAGCTCCATAAAGACAGAGAGATAAACTTACAGAAAACTAGAGGATGAGGAGGATGGAAAGAAAATCAGCTCTTGCTAGTAAAATTTTAGTTCAGAAAAAACCTATCTACTCTTCCAAAGGCAGGCCTCCCATGGTTTCAACTCAAATGTTTTGAAATCTCAAGAGAAATGTTATCTGCACAAGATGAGCCCCTCAGTTCCATGCAGTACAGTGCTCACTCATCCATGTTTCGAGTTCCCTTTTTAGATGTTTGATAGGCATTGAAACATACAGTAACATTCTCCTATCCTTTGGGACATTTGCCATTCCTGGAAGGGCCCAGAACATTGGCAGATGATTCAATACAGCATCTTAAATGATGGTAGTGAGCTCAGTTTGCCATGGAAAAACACAGAGGAGAGAGAGAACCTAGAAGCTTAGAAGAGCTGTCCCAGAGCTATCTCACATGATAGATAAAGAGATAATCAGGTTTTTAAAATAAATACATAAGAGCAGGGAAGTTTTTCCAACATAAGATAGAAATTCTGCCCTACCACGTGGCTAACTAAGCACATTATGGAAAGAGGCAGAAAAACAGCCAGTTTTTGTTGCTGTTTAACCACAAGCCTTTTTTTTTTTTTTTTTTTTTAATCAGATCTCATGTAACTCGAGTGATAGAATGCCTCACTGTGGTGGCAGCTTCACACATTGCTATCTCAGTGGCTCCCTGCTGGCATATTGGCTGGTTTCATAAACCTTTCTTTAAAATCATGACGGAAGGCTCCACAACCTCACAACTATTGCATTCTGCATGCCTGCAAAGCCAGTACCATGGGAGCAATGCCAAGGTCTATCAGCAGGGGGAGCAGTGGCCAGGCTTCCTTGGACTACAACTACAGTGGCTTCTGAATGGCTGGCTGGATGAACATGGTGAAAGGAATCCCAGGGAAACAACTTCCTAGGCAGACTTACGGAAGCAGGGCTCCCAGAGGCTGTCTTCAGAAAGGAAAGGTTTATACTTTTCTACTTTCAACCTTCAAGGGATGTGGTCTTACTGATTCCTGTGATGCCCTCAATGCATCTTTCCTCTTATTCCAGTCTCTCAGGGAGGCCTGAGTGGGGAGGGAATAATCCCTTGAAGGTGTGGGCCAGCTGGAAATAAAAGTCTGAAAAAATAATATCAAGAAGTAAAGCAAGAGCTGGGGATATAGCTCAGCTAGTAGAGCACTTGCATAGCATGGACAAGGGCTTGGGTTCAATCCCCTGCACACCAAAACAATGAAAAAAAAAAAAAAAAAAAGAAGAATGCATGGAAAACATTTTTTTTTAAAGGGAGGGCTTGCTGGGTGGAAAAGACAACAGGGAAAAAGTCAGAAAATGCTTTATTTATAGTGAAACACACCAAAGGAATTTATTGTTAGGAAGGGTTCTTCAAGATAAATAAGAAGCAAGAGGCTGTGTGAAAGTTGGCGTATTGGGGACATATCATTTGCTCAGTGATTCTTCCTCCTCCAGGCAGTGGGTACCACAAGGCTAGGTGGGGCACTGGTATCTCTCTCTACCTCTGGGGAGTTGCGTTTGAACACAGGGCTGCCTGAACCAATAAATTCCATGGTATCACAGAATTCTCTTTGAGCAGGATGTTTGCCAAGGCAATGAAAGAGTCTCAGATCAGTAAAATAATACCAAGCGTTCTCCAAGGGGCTCATCTCTACTTAGCAATGGCTCAGACACGCGCCCACAGTTCATTCATGGCTTCCAACACAGTACCAAGTACCTCTTTTTGTTTTTGTTTTGCCAAGATACTAGAGATTGAATCTGGTGGGCCCTCTACCACTGAATTACACCCCAGCCCTTTTTTAATTTTCATTTTGAGACTGAATCTCCCTAAGTTGCTAACAGTGGACTCGATCTTGCAATTCTCCTGCCTTAAGCTCCCAAACTGCTGGGATTGTAGATGTGCACCACCACATCAAGTTAGTTCTTGACTTTTTAAAGGTGCTAAACTTTTTAACAAACTCACCTTCTTCGGCAGAAACTTTAAGCACTCTTCTTGTCTGATCAAAATGCAAGTCGTTCACATTTTCTGTTCTGCTTTTTGCTCCCTATTCTCAAAATTTCTGCTTAGAACCAACCAGTGATACCCATGCTTTAGCCTGAATGCTGTGCTATCTTAAAAGTTTTTCTACCAGGATAATTAGTCCATCACCTCTAAACTCAGCCTCCAGTGCAGTTTTAGAATATACACAAAATGTAGACAAGTTCTTTGCCAGATTGTAATGAGTCTTCATTTCCATCTGAAACCTCATCAGCACTGCCTTTACTGTCTGCATTCTTATCAGCATTCTAGTCTCCTGAGTTCTCATCAGAATCATCTATTAAGCTCTGCTCACAGCATTCTTAGCTGTCTCTAACCCACTTCTTTATATCCTTCCAAATTCCTTCCAGGAACCAGTTCCAAGAGCTTCTGAAGCACATCACCAGATGTAGTCACAGCAGTGATCTCTCTTTTCTGTACCAATTTTCTGTAGTAGTCAATTTTCTATTACTATGACAAAATGCCTAAGAAAATCAACTTAAAAGAGGAAAGGTTTAGTTTGTCCCCTGGTTTTAGAAGTTCCTGTTCATGGTCAATTATCTCTCTGATTTCTGGGCCTGTCATTAAAGAAAATATCATACTGAAGAGTATGTAGTGTAGCCTAGCTGCTTACCTCATGGTAGCTGGGAATCAAAGAGAAAGAGAGAGAGAGAAAGGGAGAGAGGATCCAAGTCCTAATATTCCTTCCAAGGACGTGGCCCCAATGATCTACTTTCTCCAATTAGTCCCCATCTTCTAAAGTTTCCACCATCGCCCAATAGCGCCACCAACTGGGGACCACATTCAACACATGAGTCTTTGGGGGACAGTTAAAATCCAAACCATAGCCAGGCACAGTGGTGCACACCTGTAATCTCAGCAACTCAGAAGGTTGAGACAGGAGGATTGTGATTTGGAGGCTAGCCTCAGCAACTTAGCAAGACCCCATCTCAAAATAAAAAAAAAAAAAAAGGACGGGGGATATAGTTCAATGGTCATATGCCCCTGGGTTGGTTCAATCCCCAGTACCCTCAGCTCAAAAAAAAAAAAAAAAAAAAAAAAAAATCCTAATCCATAACAACCAAAATGTGAAGAAATCCAATATTTTCTTAGATGTCATGGCATAATCATCACAAGAAACTAAGGATAAAACAGCCCTCAAAACCCTAAGTTTAAAAAAATTAACTGTTTTTCAGGATCAAATAAATAAGTTGTCCAGTTATCTACTGCTGAAAGGCAAACTACCTCAAAATTTAAAAGCTTAAAAAAGCATTTATTCGTTCTACTCACAATTGTTTTGGTCAGGAATTTAAAATAAGCTTGGCTGAGCAGTTGGTCTCTGATCCAGATGGCAATAGGTGGAGTGGCTAGGTGGCAGAATCCACCCTCATGATGTCTCTTTACTATGTATGCAAAGGTTCAGAATTACTTGATGTTCCTTCCTTCTCTCTCTCTCTCTCTCTCTCTCTCTCTCTCTCCCTCTCCCTCTCCCTCTCCCTCTCTCTCCCCCTCCCTCCTACCCTCCCTCCCTCCACATAGCATTCTGTTCTCCAGGGTGTATTCATGTAGCTCAGACTTCTCACAACATTGTAATCTCAAGGTAGTCTCTCTTCCAATGTGGCATTTGACTTCCAAGAGAGAGGGGAAAACCTACCACACCTCTTTTTAAATATCTGTAATTCAAATGACATCCTTTTTTGTCATATGCCATTACAAGTCATTCCTGGTCCAAAGGGAAGGTAGATAGAATCCTTCTGTCAATTGAAGGAAAGTCAAAGACTCTGTGGTCATCTTTAATTTGTCTTGACACTCAACAAGGTCTAGCCAAATTAAACTTCATTAACCTGTGAAGCTTTTCAAGCAGCCATCCCCTGGTTTCTTAATTCTCATCATGACTAAACAAAAAACAAAGCTAACATTATAATAAGTTCCTTGTCACAAGAGGATGCCATGCACGCAGCACTTTGTATAGTGACCCTACTAGAAGGAACGAGGAGATACAGCACAAACCACAAAGGAATCTGGCACCTACCCACACTTGCCTGTCTCATCTGAGATCCCTACCACTCTCATCACCCAAGTACCCACATATTATTGCTAGAGCTTTGACATTGTGCTAACTTCTCAGTTGGCCAATGTAATTTTGAGATTCAATCCTATTTCTCTACTAAGTTAAAAGTCACAAGCGGAAAAATCTGAGACTCAATTTTCAATATGTTTTCACAAGGAATTCGCCATCACAATCATTCTGAATATTAAGTATCAGGTGATTAGGTAGAATTAGTATTTAAACCTTTTTTAAACACTTTAAGTATGTGACCATCAAAAGTAATTGATAGAGATGAGACTAGAGCCCTGGCATCTTACCATCTGACTCCAAAGCCCATCTTTCTATTCTCTGTACTCAGCTTGCTAATACAATTTAAAAAAAATTTTTTTTTCAAGAGAAGGACAGGGATGAAAAATGCCAGCCTTGCTGAGAAAGGCTGGGAACTGCCACTGCCTGCAAATCCTTTTCAGTTGCCAAAAGTGGCTTTGACAGGTGAGCAGACAGGGTACCTCCAGGGAGCTGCTAATGAACACAGGGCCTGGAGAGCTAGGAAGGATTAAAGCAGAAGCAGCTATGATATCAATAGCTGCCTCCTGTTTCTGGCTGCTGTTCCAGGGCACTTAGGTCCTCCCTCAGCGAATTTTCAGGGTAGGAAGCTTCTATTTCGGAATTCGAGTTTTCCTTCCCCTTGCTCACTCTGGAAATTCAGTTTACCTATCACTTCACCATTGTCATTGTGCTTCTTGAACATCCAGAGGCCTGGACCCTCACTCTCCTCCGTCTATGATCACCACCTCTGCCTTCTCCTTATCTGAATGACTAGGTTCCAAGGAGTGACTCCAATATCTGTGATTTGCCCTTGTGTTGAAGGTCTACCACTTCAGCTTCCCTTTCAGAGAGAACTTGGATCTCCAGCCTCCTTCTTTCCCTCTCCTCTTCACTGGTATCCCCCAGTCTGCGTAATGGATATGGCAGCAATTTGGTCCTAACTCAATCCCTAGGGATGCTTTATGTAATGAAAACAGGTGATAATCGAAGGACTTAAAGAGGGAGGAAAAAAGAAGTGGTATATAATTTTATAATAGCCAAAAAAAAAAAAAAAAAAACAGTTTCTGAGAGTAAAATTTTAGTATGTCACAGACAAGGCTATGGAATTAATAGTAAAAATCTTCCACACACTCTGAATCACTTTACTAAGTAGGAATGATACACTTAAAAATAAATAATGCTTTATGGATTTACTTTATCTTATATGAAAGAGAGTAAGAGCAAAGATAGGACTAGCACCCAAGTCATCTGACTCCAAATTCCGTGAGCTTGCTACTCTCTTCGAAGATTCCCCTGTTGCTTTCACTCTCAGCTGTCTATAATATAACAAAATGTTCTTTTCTATTCTTAGGAATTCCAGAGTTCTACAAGGAATCAAACTGCATGCTCAGAAGTAGCTCAGTAAGTCAAACTTTACTTCTGTAGAAGGAGGAGCTACCATAGTCTGGCAAGCAAGCACCGCCCCTTGCTCTGATAGGAGGAGCTCAGGTTACAATCTACGTGATTGGCTAATTTTAAAATCAGAGGTGGGGGGGCAAAGGGAAGGATAGTTAAAATGGCTGCAAATGGATAGGTTTGAGACTCTAGAAATAGCCATGATTGAATACCTTTGGACCATCTTCTGCAGACAGGATCTGAGAAATTAGATAGGCTACAGGTTGCCTTTTTGACATCCCAATTTTACATTTAAGGCTGAACACTATATTCTGAAAATGGACCACTGGACTTTTATTTCTCACACTAGGAATTGCCAAAAGTCTCAGATGCATTTTTTTTTAAAGGTACTCAATATCAGAGGATTCTAGTTTGTTTCAAACAGATTAGGCCAGGTTAAGCTGCAGTAAAAAGAATTCCAAAATATTAGTGGTGTCACCCAATAAAAGTTCATTTCTCACAGACATCCAAACCCAAAGTGGGTCAACAGATGAGCCCTCTTCTTCATAATCCTCTGAACAATACAAGCTGAGAAAGTTTTGTCTTACAAATACTCTCACAGTCTCACAGGCAGTTAGAAAGAGGACACTGCACTTCACACTGGCCCTTAAAGCTTCTACCTGGAGGTGATGAAAGTCCATTCAGCTCACATTGAATTAGCCAAATGAGTTGCATGGTTATACCTAACTTTATAAGGGATAAAGAATTATTGCCCCACCATGTATCTAAAAGGAGAAGAGATGGAATATTTGTGAATCCTCAAAACTACTACAACACACACAAAACAGAAATAACCATGAGTGAAGGTTATCCCAAACACTAGAAAATTTAGGTCAGCTATAATTCATTTAAAACTCATTTTACTCTATGAATGGACACCAATAAAAATATCAGAAAGACTAGAGCAAACATGGCTTACAAGAAGAGTACAATCAGGAATGAAACACACTTTTAAAATAATTCCCCAAATCAGTTGGTTAAGCATACATAAATATTTCATAAAACACTGATGCTGGTTCCTAGGTTAGAACAGTACCATAACTGAGTTCAACAATCAAGAATACCAATAGCCAAGCTTCTAAAATGTCTGAAAACAAAAGTTAGATAACTGATAAATTGGGTAAAAGAGATTTTAAAAATCATGAAAAGTTGGTTGAAATGTTGGCATATTTCTTCTAGGATTTTGAAACTTACATTGTTTAACTCCACCATTTACTTGAAATTTTCATATGCCCTTGCCTAAAGCACAGATGACAATCCAGCAAACAGGTCATCTTTATTCTCATCTTTGTTTTGCAGGTGAAGAAACTGAAGCTCTGTGATTTTATATGATTTGCCAGATGTCAATCATTTGAAAAGAGATTAATGTTGAGCCTATTCCTGTCCCATTACCACATACTCAAGAATAGGTTAAAATATGGTATTAAGCAGTGTCCTATGAAAGAACAGATACTCTTGGAATTAAACATAAAATGTAAATAGGTTTGGGACTCTTTGAGTTAAAGAAAACAAAATATAATTTCTTCCAAGGCTTTTCAGAAACTTTGCTGTCCTATTAAGCATTGTGAACATCAGTGGATGAGGGTTGTTGTCTAAGCAGAATAATGGTCCACATTCTTGAAACCAGTCTTTTGAAAATAAGGGTCAGGTCCTTGTTCCCCTGGTGTTGAAGATTAAACACCAGAGAAATGCTGAGGCAAGAGCAAAAGGTAAATTTTATTTTTAAGAGAGGGAAAGTGGGGGAGGAAGAGAGAGAGACAGAGAGAGAGGGAGAGAGAGGGAGAGAGAAGGGGAGAGAGAGAGAGAGAGAGAGAGAGAGAGAGAGAGAGAGAGAGAGAAAGAAAGAAAGAAAGAAAGAAAGAAAGAAAGAAAAGAAAGAAAGAAAGAAAGAAAGAAAGAAAGAAAGAAAGAAAAAGAGAAAGACTTCTTCAGAGAAAAGGGGTCCAGAGCTGGTACCCAAGGGAGGGAGGTATTTTACCCCTTTTATAGATTACAGATTTTCTTTCTTCTCATGCCCCCTATTCCCCTCCCACCTATGTGACCAAAAGGGCAGGAAGAGAACCATCTAGGGGGTGACTGCTTGTGTTGGAAAGTGCAATCCTTCCCCTCCCTCTGAGTCTGTTAGCAACCTGGTTGATGGGTAGTGCTATCTACCCATTTCCTTTTCTTTGATAATCAGCTACTGTCCTTTGCCCTGGTCTCAAGCTCATCCCCAAACCTCTGACTGCATTAACCTTACATGGGACTTTGACAATGTGTTTCAATTTAGCATTTTGAGATGGAGAGGTCACCAGGTCATCTTGTATTACCCAGGTGGGTTCAGTGTGACCACAGGAGTCCTGATAAGAGAGAAACAGAAATGTCAGGGTGGAGGAGATGTGACACTGGAAGCAGAAGCCATAGTGCTTGGGCTGGGGTTGTGGCTCAGTGGTAGTGCACTTGCCTAGCATGCATGAGGCCCTGGGTTTGATCCTCAGCACCACATTAAATAAATAAATAAAGGCATAGTGTCCACCTACAACTAAAAAATTGAAAAAAAGAGGAAGAAGAAGTCATAGTGCTTCCAAGTCTGCAAGTCTGGGAATATGAGCAGAATCTACACACTGGAAAAGACAAGCAAAGAGATTCTACTCTGGAGCCTCTAGAAGCAGCACAGTCCTGCCAACACCTTGATTTTAGCCCCACAAGACCATTTTGAACTTCTGACAAATGGGTCCCGCAAGACCCATTTTGACTTCTGTAAGAGAATAAAACTGGTCTTGTTTTATGCCATAAAATTTGCGGTAATTTTTTACAGTATCATAGGAAACAAATGCAGATAGACAGTAAAGCTTTCCTCCAAAGTTCATTTGCAATTGAACTTTGCATCTCCTGAAATACCCATCTCAAGGAATGCAGTTTGGAGAAACACTGGCATATGGTAATCCCCTACAGTTTTCCTGAGATATGGATAATTGTACATTACCAGTGTTAAGAATAAAGCATTTCATCAAGATGAAAAAAAAAAATCATTGGCAATAGAGGAGTGAGCAGAATTTGATAACTCAAACTCAGGGAAATAACTCATTTTGTCACCCCTCAATTTTAGTCACAAAGGTTTTTATCTCTTAAATATTAAACTTCCTGTCTCTCTACTGCCTGGAGTGAAAAGGCAGCCCTCCCTTCCCTGATCTCCTCTCTCTGCAACACAGACACTTTTCTACTACGCTGCAGGCAAAAACAATTTGAAGCAGGTGACAGCCAAGCTCTTCTTTTTAATGCCCTCTGCCTCAGGCACAAGACTGGATCTTTCCAGACACTAGAAATGTTATGAGCGGACATTCACCCATTCTCCCTCTGGCAAAGCCAAAACATACTTTTCAATTGGCTCTCAGAAATGCTGATGAGGATCAGATGCCTGACAGGCTGCTTCTGAAGAGGGCCTCCCATGCTGCATTTTTTACCTGTGTCTTATTTGGAGTGGCTGCCCAGGGGCAGTGAGGAGAGGGAGGGCAAGCCTCTCCAACCTCCACCCTTGCCTCTGTCTATCAGGGATGGAGACGGAGGTGATGAAAATCCATCCTGCTAATGCAGTAGGCTTAATGCTGGTGAGTTGGAAACCAGTAGAACCACAAAATTGCAAACCTTCTCAGAGCGCAGCATTTCCAGTTCATAAAGAAGTATAAATCATCACTAAAATAGTAGGAAACTAGGCCCCCAGCCTTCACAGGTTTCTACAAATCATTTTTACCTCTTACCCAGGAGAACCGCTCATGATGCATTAGGTTTGGAGAAAGCAGAAAACAATTCCTGGTGAGCACAATTCTGGTTGTGTCACTATCATTGAGGGGTGAGCTTGATTGAGCTGTTTTGCCAGGACAGTAGCTTCAATCCCCCGAAGGAAATTGCAATACTCCAGTAAACAGAAAATGAAGGCCCGCACAATAACCTAGGATGATTGTTAATGCAAGTTCCAGAGACATTAAGTATGCTTTATTCCAACCTGTCAGAGGGCTGTTGTTTATTCCACTTTCACAGCCTGCTCTCATTCAGTCTGATCAACATTTGTTCATTGGGATTATGGCCAAAATCCTATGGGCTGGAAAACAAGCAACTATGAAACAAGCAAGCTGCTGGCAAACTGTTTCATTTTTCTTTATCTACTTAGAGGGTCCAAGTGATGTACAGATGTCTTCTTAATGATTCCTGTTTTTTTATACAGAAGATATCCTATGACCATAGGTTATTATTTTATGTTATCAGGTGTCAAATTACTTCTGATGACTAAAAGCATTCACCTTGCTACTGAGAAGATAATGGTTGAGGCTTAAGAAATACCTAGTACAAACATCATCCATCAACATTATTTTTCCAAAGATTCATTCATAAAATAATTGAGAGTCATCTATGTGCCAGAATATAGAGATGACTAACTCCTTATCCACAAAGAGGTCCAAATATTTTGCGTGAGTAATACGTGTTTATACAGAATTAGAGTCAAAGAGCAGAGTGATCATTCTGTCTAGGGTCAGGTTGAAGTATTCCTGAATATTGAGAAAATAAGTTAGAATTGAGAGTGAACCAGGCATGAACAATTCCCTGTAGGGAAATGAAAGTGATTCTGGTGAATGAATGGTGAAGGGAGGCAGGTAGTGTCAGTATGCTGAAGACATAGGCACAAGCCGCAGCAAGGAGGGTGTTGTGCGACATGAAGGGGCTTCAGTTTTATGCCACATCAGAGAGAATTAACAAGTTTACTCAGCACCACTTGAGATAACAGCCTGAGCCGAAATTGAAAGAACCTGTGTTTTCTTTGTTTGCCCAGCTTTTACGCTTCTTGTATCAGTCGGGTCCAGTTATTCCAACTCCAACGACTTCCAACAAAATGAATTATGTTTCAAAGAGATTTTTACAGGGCATTATTTACATAAGCGATGGAAAAGTTAGGAAACCCAATTGACAGTGAGGAGACCCAGAAATTGACAAGAGCAGAAAACCACTATACAGTGTTGCAGGGATCCTGAAGCCAAGAATGTCTGACCGGAGCTTGACCATGGCGGAAACTTCTCATTATAGCACTAAAAGACAGAGCAACGGGCTCTCTGGGAGTTGCTGAGTACATGGGAGGTGAACCTGCTCCAAAGATGGCACTAATGGAGTGAGGGAGGAAGAAATACACTGACTTCCTTCCTCTGGCTTTCCCCTGGGACCTCCCATTGGTTGTGCACATTCAAGAGTTAGTAGGCAAGGGAATATGTATTTATTTGTGTCACAGATCAGAACTGGAGAAGTACAGAGAACAAATATGAGAGAAAACATCAGCTGACCTACACAGTTGGCACTTTTTATCTTTTCTTTGTTACTCTTGTGTACACATTTAACTTCCATAACATAACAACTTCATTCTCCCATTTCAGAGTGTTATCTACAGAATCCATGGAAAAACAAACATGTTCTCATCAACTTCCCAAATGGGGAAATGTAAAGGTCCATGGATCATAATTTCCATATGGAAGTTGAATATTTAACACGACTTATGGTCCTTCCCTTCAGGTTATCACTAGTCCTGTGATCTATCAACTAATTTTTTAAAAACATAATGGAGTTTGTTTGAGCATTCAGTGATTCATGAGTGAAGTTGCTTCAGACTATAAGCAGTTTGGGGATCCTACCAAAGCAGCAGGAGGGAAGACTTTTTAGGGTAAGCACAGAAGCAAAGCAAATACTTGACCTGTTAAAATGGAGCAGTGGACTTACTTGGATCATTCTAGTGGAAAGTTTAGAGGTTAGCTGGGGGTTTCTGATTGGTTAAGCATTACTTTTACATTGTGTTGAGTTTATGTGGGCTTCCACAGAAACCCAGGGTTCTGGAGCCACCTCAGTCTAATGGCTTCCCCTTTAATTATTTTAACATCCTGACTCAGAATCTCCAGGAGGAGGGCCCTGGGAATCTGTATTTTTAACAAGCAACCACATGACTCTTTTATTGGTAGTTGTCAACTATTTTTAAATGTAGTCTCTATGGAAATTTTTGAAACAAAATGGTAGGGAAAAGGAAACAAGAGAAATAACAAGGTAATGTTTGTGTAACAAATATGTACAGCTGCTACAGTCTGTAAGTGCTCATCAGGCATAGTTGATAGCCTTTCAACAGCCCTATTCAGGTGAACTGACATACAAGAAAGTACATGTTTAATGAATGAAGATATCAAAGAAACCATCAACCACACAAATTATTTATGTCCCTTGGTACTCCCTCCCACTGTATCTTTCTATCCTCCTTCTTCTAGTCCCAAACAAGCACAGATCTTCTATCGCTATAAATTAAGTTGCATTTTCTAGAATTCTACATAAATATAATTACATATTATTTTGTCTGACTTCCTTCATTCAGCAAAGTAATTTTTATACTCATCTATGTTGCTATGTATATCAACAATTCATTAATTTTCATTATTGTGTAGTATTCCATTACATAGATTTTTACAGTTTATCTATCATCTGTGGTTGGACATTTGGTTTGTTGGCAGTTAGGAGTTACTGCAAATAAAGGTACTATTAATATTCATACCTTTATTCATAAAAGCATATATTTCCTCTCCTCTTAGGTAAGTGCACTATAGTGGAATGACTGTATCATGTAGTAGAATTACATTTAAATTAAAAAAAAAAAACTGTCAAACTCTTTTCCAAAGTTGTTTTATCAGAGTGAATATTGATCATTTCCTTCCTCAAGCACAAAACTTTTACCCTAAGACATCACTATGGTCAGAATTCCTTAAAGGACGGGGTCTTCCAAACATTTATTCTGAAAAGTCTACTAATTTAACTTTCTGCTGTTATTGAGTTAATATTGTTTTCCACTGACAGTAAGTCTTGGATATGAAAGTACTAAGAGATTCTCTAGTGAATACACTAATATCTAGAATCTGAGATCTAGGCTCTGTGCTTTTACCTACTCTCATTGTGTAGAAGCAACCCAATGTACCCTTATTAATCAGAATTAATCTCCAAGCCAAAACCAATCACACTGCTCTGCCTATTGTTTCAATGGCATGAGGAGCCCAAAATAACTCAGATTAAATGAAATTAGTATTGAGTGCCCTGATGGAAATAATCCTCCCTTTGAAATCAAGGCCTCTAACTTGATATTGAAAAAGAAAGTTCTATAAATTGCAATTAAGGTTTTGTATTAAGTCTCCAAGAGGACAGTCAGCAGGATCATGGTGCAGGCCCTTAGGATTTGGAAGTAAAGTTAGGTTTTCCTCTATTTACACAATTTACTGACTACTACTGGGCTGTAGAAATTGACTGAGTGTGGGACATGGAATGCTAATGCATTCTGAACTGCCCATCATCAATTAGATAACATGTGATTTACTAAGCTATAAGGTTATATCTGTGCAGTAACTATTTATTTTTGAATGAAAGAACTATATGTAAAATCAGGCTTGAAAAGATCAGAAGGGCACATTAAAGGTACACAAGGAAGTGTCTCATATTTTACAAAATCTACATCCTAGATGCCACAGCATAAGAGCATCTTCTAGAACTTAAGTGCCAAATATCAAAACAATTTGTACTTGTATGAAAGTCGACATCTTCAGTGAAAACTTCTCTTTCTCTGAGCCTTCCTTAAAACTATGATCATGTGAACATACTTAGTATATGAAGCAGAACAGTATACCAGTTATGAGTTATATTGCCTCCAAATGCCATAAGATTCAAAAAAATACATGTGCCTCTTTCTACAATACAAAGTATGAAGCATAGGAACTTGTCATTCACATTAAGTTGAAAGTTTCTCAATGAAATGATTGATGACTAAGGTTTTTCTTCCATTTCTCTAGCACACAAATCTTGCTACTTGCTCCCCACTAAAACCAATCAGCCTAATGTCATTAATGTAGTGACAATGAGATATTTTGTAAGATGTGCGGATGATCAACACCTCTGTTGACTATATTATGACAAAGATCAGTGGAGTGGTCATGACTCTGAGATGAGAGAGGGAATGTATACTACTGCCCCTTCCAAGTAAAACAAATTTTTTTTTTTATAATCCTTGTTAATAATAATCCTTGGGAAAGAGTATTTATCAGATTAGTAGTTGCATACGAGGTGCTAGGGGTTGTGTTGAGATAAATCCAAAAATACATCACACCTGGAAAACAACTCCAGTGGAATTATTACTTGATAAAATTTATTAAAATCCTTAGTCATTTTAAAAGAGCCATCAGCTGTAAGCCAGGGAAGCAGTAAGTTAAACACAAATGTAATAGTAAACGTTACCTGCATCCTGAAAACCTTAGATGAAGGCACTTCACTATATAATCACTATAAGTGATTATGTTGATTTTTTATTTCTTCATTTGCAGTGAGAGATGCTTCTGGTGAGTTTATGAAGGAGCAGTCATCACCTTTGTAGGCAACTTCCTCAGATGAATAAATTAGAGGTTCTTTAAGACCAGGAAGATAAGGGAGGCTGAAGCAAGAGGATCAGAAGTTCAAAGCCAGCTTCAGCAACTTAGCAAGGCCCTAAGCAACTTAGTGAGAACCTGTCTCAAAATAAAAAATATCTATATATAAAAAGGGCTGAGGTTGTGGTTCAGTGGTTAAGCACCCCTGTGTTCAGTGGTTAAGCACCTCTGTGTTCAACTTTTATCAGAGAGAGAAAGAGAGAGAGACAGAGAGACAGAGAGAAAAAGGATGGAGGGAGGGAGGAAGTTATGAAGGAAGGAAGGAAGAATAGAAAGAAGGAAGGAGAGGAAAGGAAGATGAACTTCATTAAACACAATTCCATTTGCTGGTAATAATAATTGGGGTTTATATTGTATCCAGGTTCTTAAATTCTACTACATCTACTCAAATATCCCCCATTCCAACTCTCAGGGTTAAACTGCTTAAAGTTAATGGCTTAACACTATCATAATAAATGGGCATCTATGTTTTCAACTTACATAGTAATTGTACTACATATGGTTCCTAAGAACTTTTAAAAGTCACAGCAACTTTCTGGTTTTCTGATGAGCCTGTGAAGTTAGAGTTTCGAGCTCTAGGCTTATTTATTTATTGTAAGCAGTCCAACACAATCAGAAATAACTGGCCCATTCTTACAGTCAGATGCAATAGCTACTTGTTTCCCCAAAGACTTTCTTTAAATTGGCACATCATCCCAAACACAACAGGTAACAGTTAAGTGCCCATGATGTCACTTAATTATGTGTCTCATTTTCTACCTGAAAGATGTTCTTCACTATGTTCAAGATAAAAGAAGAAAGCACTCTAAGCTGAGTTCCTTCTGTTTCCTAGGAATAATTCTGATAAATATATATAGATAGATAGATATAGATATAGATATAGATATAGATATCATCAAATATGGAACAATGCAAACCAATTTAAATACCTCACAGAAAGGAAATTTAATATAGGCAAATGATTACACAAATGTTTAAAGAACTGGAAAACTAAAGAGGAGATCATGAAGCATCTCACAGTTCAGCAACAGCAGAAAAGTAAGTATCATACTAAAGAACTAAAGAAAGGAAAATGTGATTTTACTGAAGCCTCAAAGCCAAGGATATGCAGTGGGAAAAAAGACCACTAAATGAGAGGTTATTTGGTAGTTAGAAGATTCAACTGCTGCCACAGATGCTGCCATTAATACATTCTGCCTAGAAGCTAGTAACTCCTTGCAACACAGATTGGAAAAGGAATGTGTGATAGTTGATCAGAAAACAAATAAGCAAATGGCCAGCAAGTTTCCATAAAGAGAAGTTTGCTATCCTTAAACTTATAGTTTTAGCCAGGCCAACTCAGAAATAGCTTCCTATAGAACTGGGTTTATAAGTTGTGCTCATGTTTTTAGATTAACTCAATGTAGAAAATTTGATGTCACACAGGAAGCTTTATAACCTATAAAAATTTAGACAAAGCTTGGGCTTGGGTCATTGTCTTTGAAAGTTAACTGTATATAGTAGTCACTGAATATACACTTTACTTGTAATTCTCCTTATGTCATCACTATTAGAATAATTATCAAAATAATTGACAGCAACTCAGTTTTTTTGTGGAGTTGTAGTCAAGGTATATTAGTCCATTTTCATTACTGTAACAAGATACCTGAGGCAAGCTAAGTTTATAAAAAGAGGTTTATTTAGGTCACAGTTATGGCAGCTAACAGCTCAATATTAAGTGGCCCCATTAATTTGGCTACTGGCAGGAAAACCTGTGGGAACATGGAATCATACAGAGAGATAGAGAGTCAGAGCATAAGAAGGCACCAGTCTTGTGACCTCACACTAGACCCCACATCCTAAAGAACCCACCACCTGTATTCTGTCATTCTGAGGACAAAGCCTCCAACATCTTAGGGTGACCAATCACATCCAAACCAAAGCAAGAGCATAAAATGCATTTTAAAACATAACATTATGCTATAAATTCATTCCAAAACTAGAATTGTGGAACTTGAGTATCACTATCAGTGATTCATTTCTATGGAACTCAGTAAACTGCTTTGTAGACCAGATTAGAATCATTTTTAAGTCTTCTTTTTTGTATTTGTTCAACAACTATTTTCCCTAGGCATCTTGCCAAGGGACTTTATCTAAGCTCAAGGGATACAATGGCATCGTATCTACTACGCATTTCATGAAACTATGTATTATGGCCATTTATCAAATAATCAGATAAATGTTATTTCATTGTACCTATTCCAAGTGTCATAAAGGAGAAATCCATGTTTTTTTGTGGAGGGGACCTGGCCTAGTGAATATTCAGAGAAGAAGTCAGTAAAGAGATGATCTGGGTGTGTAGGAATTCAGTAGGGAAAGAAAATACTCTGAGAATGTCCAAGTGGCTGCTAAAGCCCTGTTGCTGGACATGTATCTCAGGCTGAAAGAAGGAAAATGTTTCTAGAGTCAATAAGGGAAACAGGAGTATGGTGCATTCTAACATTGGAGGGGTAAGGATATAAGTGTCAACAGAGCATGCAGAGTAATCCTGTCTTTATCCTTAGAGCAGTAAGAAGTCCTCAAATAGTTTTAGTCCAGAAAATAACTTGCTCAGATTTGAATTATGAAGAGATCACTCCCAGTTATGTTAAGGAAAACGTACTGGAAGGGAAGTAGTGAGTGCGGTAGCCCAGACGAGGCTGAAGTTGAAAGAGAAGATGAGTGGTGGATTTATTTTAGTGATTTCCTTAAAAAGTAAAATATGACAGGGTCTGGTGCAGAATGGGATTGGGACAGTCAATTAAAGGAATTTTTCTAAGGTGACTTCTCGTCTCTGGCCTGCCTATGTGGGTGGATGTTGGAGCATTCACTGATGGCACTACTGATGGCATTTGCTTGAAATAGGCCAAGGTGAAGGAACAGAACAGGAGAGTAATTGCAAGTATATTCCTGGGAATATTTGGTTTGGGTCAATCTTAGCTACTTAAGAGCAAGTGCCAAGTAGCAAATGAATACTCATGTGCGAAATAAGAGAATTGTTGGACTAGAAAAGATCTTGGGGATTCACCAGCTTAGTAATGGTAATTGATGGTAAGGACAAGAGTAAATTACCTAGAAGCTTTTCAGTAGGGAGAGAAATGGGCTAGATATGGAAATGCAATTCTTTCAGACCACAATTAGCTACAGGGGTTGAACTCAAAATAGAAATAGGAAACATATCAACACATAAATAGAAAAAAAGTGTCGAGAAAATTTATTTTCAAAGAATTCATGGAGAGAGTGTTGGAGAAGGAGGCTGTATCCAAAGTCAGACAAGAAAAGAAAGTGCTCCTTCAGTTTAGTGAAATGGACATAACCAGTGACAAATGAGAGCAAAGTTGTAGAGTCAGGAGATCGAAGTCCAAATAGAGGTAAACTCAGAAGCAATCTGAAGGAATTTGACTTTAGAGGACAGCAAAAGAGAATACAGTATCTGAAGTATAAAGAGAATTCTTTGTGTTTATAAAAAAAAAAAAAGATTTTTCTATGATCTTATGACTAGAAGATGATGATAAGTATCTTACTATGTTTTGTGCTGCTCTAACAGAATGCCTGGAAATGGTAATTTATAAATAACAGGAATTAATTTCTCACATATCTCAATGCTGGGAAGTCCGAGATCAATTTCTCACATGTGATGAAGGGTCTCTTGCTGCAGCCTCACACATTGGAAGGTGAAGAAGCAAGAAAACGGGACCTACTAACACCAGCCCCTTTCGGGGCATCCTTAGTCCATTCACAAGAGCAGAGCCTTCATGACTAAAGTCTTCCCCAAAAGACTCACATCCCAACATTACTGCATTTGGGATTAAGTTTGCAAAACATGAATCTGAGGGGACACTTTCAGACCATAACGGGAATGTGTCCTCTCTCAAACATTTAAGAGAAATATTTATGGTCCAGATCAAGAAGAAATGAGAAACGAAGCTCTGGAGCAAGTCACAGGAGGTAGAATCCAAAATTTAAGTAATAGAGACATCTCATTACCATGAGAAAGACAAGGACAGGGCAAACACAAATTTGCATGTGTGTTTGCAATTGGAAATATGCTTGGTTGTTACTGGGGAAGCAATGGAGTCATTTCATGTAAGCTTTTAGATTATCTGCAAAGTCAAAGTCCTCTTCCTGGGGAGCAGATTGAGCGATAAAAGGGGTGAAAAAATGAGGGGGAGCAGGAAGTGATACTGCTGGTTATTGGTGAGTTCTGCTTCCTCAAATGTTGAAGTCTGAACAGCAGAGAAGCACGCCGAGGCAAGCATACGAAGCAGGTTTTATTTAAAAGTAGTAACACAGGGGGCTGTTTTGGTTAGTTATTTTGCTGCTGTGACCAAATGATCTGACCAGAACAATTGTAGAGGAGGAAAAGTTTATTTGAGGGCTCACAGTTTCACAGGTCTTAGTCCATAGAAGGCCAGTTCCATTCCTAGGGGCTCCAGGTGAGGCTAAACATCATGGTGGGAGAAGGTGTCAGAGGGAAGCAGCTCACATCAGGGTAATCAGGAAGCAGACAGACTCCATTCTTCAAATACAAAATACATTTTGTATATTGGGCCACGCCCCAATTCCCACCTTCTCCAGCCACAACTTGCCACTTCAGGGATTAATTCACTCTTTGGGTTAACACTTTTACAACCCAATCATTTCTCCTCTGAACCTTCCTGCATTGTCTCACAGGTGAGCTTTTGGGGGACACCTCACATCCAAACCATAACAGGGGCCATGACTGGTATTCTTGTATCCCAAGAAGTAAGAGCATCCTGCCCCTTTTACAGACTAAAATTTCCTTTGTTCTCCTGTTCTCTCCCCACTTATCTTTCTCCTTCCTGCCTATGTGACTAGGCCCAGGAGATGCCGGTGGGATGGCCAGGGGGTGAGCAGGTGGGTTGGAAGGGCCAACGTGGAGTGCTAGGCAGTGCCTGGGCTCCCTCGAGTGGCAGCCCAGGGGGCACTGATTAGTAGTTCTCTGTCTGCTCAGGAGTTGCTTCATTAACAACCTTTTTGGGAGGGGAGTATCAAAGGGCTCTGGAGACATGAACATTCCAATCTCCCAGGGGAGATTTCCAACTTCCCAGACTCAAATCGGCCTCCATTTTCCTCCATTTGACCTGACTATCTACTCTACACTAATTCCCTGTCTTTAATTCTGTCTTCAGAAGCAGTGAGCAAAACCTTTCCAACTCAGGTTTTTACGATTTTATTATTTTGCTTCCTATTTGGTGTATCCTGATTTCAAATTAAAAAGTGTTCCTTGAAATAGTATCTGTCTTTTGACAAGATTACTTTGTCTCATCAAAAGTTTTACCTCTCGCTCATTCTCTCTCTCTCTCTCTCTCTCTCTCTCTCTCTCTCTCTCTCTCTCTCTCCCTCACTGTTCTACTCTTTGAAAAACTTAATGCTATGTGAACATTGCTGTTTGAAATCAATTTACTGCCACAAATTTTGCAATAAAAAATCTCAGTGGAATTTAGCTCCTCAAGGAAAAAGAAAGAGAGAGACAGAGAGAGAGACAGAGAGAGAGAAAAAAAAAGAAAGAAAGAGAGAAAGGAAAGAAAGAGAGAGAGAGAGAGTGAGTGAGGAAGGAAGCAGAACGGAAGGGAAGGGAAGAGAAGGGAAATGACTTCAAAACTTTTACTAGCTCTGTACATAGACTTCCAGGGAGTGTTATTGCCTGTGTTCATCACAATCAAAGTTGTTCAGAGGCACTGCCTTAAACGAAAGTCTCCCTACCCTGCCTTCATGAAGCTCCAATTCAATACTACAAAACAATTCTAAAATCAGCCACAAATTTTTCCTTTTCTTATTTTTTCTTACATTTGGCATGAATGTCCAAGAAACCTAAGTGAGAAATTTTCAGCAACAATGTGTTACAGGGTAATGGAAATTGTACAAAACTGCATGACAGATAAAGTACTTAAAAAACACACATCTACATGAGCAAATCCTGGTTTCACATTCATCTGTAGCTTCCAATGAGTGAGATTGCCAATTAAATTAAGCCCAGATTCCCCTGGTCCCAGACAATGATGAATATTTTCTCCAAAGAATTGGCTTTCTTTTTTGAAAACATTTTTGTCCATAGAATATTCACCATGACAGCACAACATGAGAGCAATCCTAGACAACTTCACTTTTATAATTCAAATAAAGGAAATCTTCCTAATAAAAAATGAAGGAGGGTGTTCCTACCATTTTGTCAACTACTATAACATCCATAAAGCTCCATGTAGCTTGGTATTCCATCTACTGACAGATTTGATTAAAAATAGATGTGAAACTAAGTAGTAATGGAACACTCCAAGTTTAAGGATGTTGACATTGAAAATTGACTTCTAAAAGGGCAACAATTAAAAGCTAGTGTAGAGATGTGAGAAACCTCGTAATAACGCATCTTGAGTTATGTAAAATATTGTAATTAAAGGCCAATGAGGTGAGGAAGTCTTGTACCAAATAGTGCAATTACAAGCTGGCAAGTTTAGAATCCAACCCATACTTGGAAGGAATATTTGGTGTATTAATTTTCTCTTGCAGCTGTAATTTATGACTTTAAGCATCCCAGATTTATTCTTACAGTTCTGTAGTTTATAAATCTGACATGGATTCTACTGGGTTAAACTCAAGGTGTTAACAGGGAGGTACTCTTTCTGGAGACTCTGAGAGGACAATTTGTTTTCTTGCTTTTTCCAGCTTCTCGAGGGGACACCATCTCTTGACTTATGTCCCCTTTATTCTTCTTCGATACCAGGAGCAAACCTCTCTGTCACTCTGCTTGCATTATCACATCTCTTTCTCTGACCTCATTTCTGCATCCCTTTTCCAGTTTTGAGAACTCTTGTGATTGTATCAGACCCTATTTCATGCGGGATAATTTCCCATGTCCATGTCCTAAAATTTATCACATATGAAAAGTCCCTTTTGTTGAATAACGTATCATATTCACTGGTGTTCAAGACTAGGATTATGCTAGGGGGACATTGTTCTGCCTATTAATATTGGGAAAGTAGAAGGACCTGTTTTTAAAAGAAACTTGTTACCGAAAGGCTTCTGTTTTCTAAGCCTACCACGTTCAAAGATGATATTAAATCAAGATTTGAAGGAATTTTTTCCCCATAACTATGCAGTACATCAGATAATCAGACTACTCATTCTCAGTGACAAGAATGCCAAATATGAAAAGGATTCCTTTGGCAAAATGAAACTAACTCAGAAGATATGAATGGATGATTGAAAAGCTATCTGGGATGCCCACAGGATGTCATGCATCTTTTTTTCAGGAAATTACTGCAGGAGAGAGAATAGACAGAGGCTGTAAAAGGGTAATAAAAATGTATTTTAATTAAATTATTCCACAATAAAACTGAAAGGAATCTAAAAACAATGGCTGATTATTATCCTAATCATGCTTCCTGAATGGACATTGCAAGAAATTATTTTGAGATAAGAGCTGAGCTGGTTACAAATGATTTCATCCTGGCTCTCTCTTTTTATCCCTCTCAAAGTTCCTTTCTACTTTGTCTGTCTCTCAGCTCTCTCCCTCCTACTTCTTTCATCTCATCTTGCAGGAAGTGTGACCTGAGTGAAGATTCAATTTCATCAATTCATTATGTTCCAAACACAGAGGATCAGTGGCTGGTGCATTGCTGTGGGTTAACGTTGGCAAGGAGGCAAACTCTGGCCTTAGCGGCAGCACTTTATACCTTCAAAATATGTCACACTCTAAGAGATGCAATTGCCAGGAAAGCTAAGTTTCCAGGAAGCAATAATTTTCATATTTTTGTCATTATAATCTAGGTCTACATTTGCTTTTTAAAAAAGCCTACAGCATTAAGTGTACACATTTTTCAAATAAAATATTGAGGCATGGGGTCTAACAAAGGATGTTTCATTCTTTATAAATTTAAATGAAAAGTGTTACAAACTCATAAAAAATAAATTGCATTTAGCTGCATATTGAATAAATTTACTTTATTGAAAATAAAATAAAATTACAAGGAACCAAGATGGTCCCAGAAAACCCAGGGTACATGCTCATCATTATTTCTATCAGGCAGTTCAGAATGCTATTTAGTTGTAAAACCCACAATTTATTTTATGTAGTGTCTGCCAGTGACACAAAAGCTGTAGTAACAAGTTTCTTTTTTTTGTTGTTCATTTTTTTGTTGTTGTTGTTTTTTATTCCATGTGAAATCGTGCGAGCTGAGAATTTGGCTAGCTTAATTATCCCAAGAGCAGGTTCAGTAGTTCAGTGTCTGGCACACTAAATGCTCAATAAATTTATAGCAACTAAATGAACAAATGCATGAACAATTTAAGATTAGCCAGATAGAAAGCAGGCCAACTTTCACCTCTGCCAGGACTGAGTGAAAATCTCAAAAGATCCAGATAAAGACGTGACTTCTGAGGACATTGAGTCTTATAAAGAAAGAATCACTTATAAAAACAACAACAACAACAAAATAACCAAATTAACTGATTTTATCAAGGAGTATTAGTTTATGGTATCACCATGAAAATGTTGTTTTAGGGATTGTTTTTAATTTTAAAAAATTGTCAAAGCCTACATTCCCATTGGATTTCAGATGTCCTCATGATATCTCAGTCCAATTTTATAAATTTCTGACTGATTTTGAAGATTTCAGACCTGTCTTTGATTCACAGTTCCCCTCTACTCTCATCCCAGATAGGCTAGACTAGTGGTCTGTGGTGCTCCTCAGGAGATAGAAAAGGACCATGGGGTCTGTTTCCTCCTACCATTCCCCTCCACTATCCCAACTCTCCTGCAGCTGGAACAGGGGTAAAAGACAGGGAAGAAGACATTCCACAAGAGACTGTTTCTTGGAAATCAACCTGTCTGGCTTATCAAGCCATTACTCTCTGGCCTTCATTTTCCTCTCCATCAAATGCTGACTTCCTTGTGGGAGGCATTTTGGGGTTCTTGGGTGGAATCACCAGAGGGTTCTCTCTGCTTGACTACCTGACTCGTGGTAAATGAATGAGGCTCACCCTCTTCCTTCTCACCTGAAACCCTCTTCCAGGCAATCTACCCCACCTTCCCTCACTGTTGGGCTCCCTTTGCCCAGGAGCCCGCCTGGAAGGGGCGGTAGTTGCAAAGCTCAATCTTTGCCACCTTTGCACTTACAGTTAGTTGCACTCACATGTCCTTCTTGCCATACTGAACAGGCATGTAGGCTGCACCCTGGAAATTTGTTTATAGACTTTGTTACATCCCTTTGGTACTTTTCTCCAGGCTGTAGCCTGAAGAACAGATGATTCATCAGTTCAATCCATCAGCCCTTGTATGGGAGTGGGGGGCAGTTGGTAGTCAGGAAGGCAACTTGGACACACTCTTACAGGAGGTTCAGATAGCATATCACATAAGCCTTTCTTGGGGAGGAAGTGGTTACTACTTTGTATGATCCATATTTCTCTAAAAGATGATGTCTCATCCTCTGTGTAAAGCTATATTTTCTTTCATTTTTCAGATGCACAGTAAAGGAAGGTTAGGCATACTCAGTCCATTCAACTGTTCCTGGTCACTCCTGGATTCCTAGGTTGAGATATAGTACACTTAAGTTCTAAAGTAACCAATGCCTCTTATCCTCACTTGTGGCCACTTATCAAGCAATTCCTTAAAAATAGAATCACAATGCAGAAGGCTTACCACATGGCCAGACTTTCTTCTTACTTGCAGTGTTCTATACATATTAGACCATTTTTATTTCTACAACTCCAGGAGTAAAAGATAAGAATATGTTCATTATTTTTAAGTCATAAATAATCTTTTCTAAATACTTCTATGTATCAGTTTAAGATATCTCTATGTATCACTGTTTAAAAAACAAGTTAATTTCTCCAAATTCATTTGACAAAATTATATTAATAGAGAAGATATTATTATCATCATCTTACCACATAATATCAGTATTGTTATTATTCCTTTTGTAATAATTTTTTAAATCCTGCCAAGCCTCCAAGTGTTAGAATTAGAGCCAGGTGTCCTCAGTCAGTGTTCTTCTCTGATGTTGTGCTATAAATGGAAACTTGTACTCCTCTTCCTGTAAAATTGGTGACCAATGGTTTTATTCTGAAACAACATCTGTGCTGTGCACCAAGAAATTTATGAAGATCCCCCCACATACATAAAGTGCATTAAATAACAAAAAGACAACTGAGTTCATTCAGTGTGTTCATCCATCAAAAAGGTAACTAGCAAAGCTTCTCCATAAATAAATTACTGCAGTTGTCACACCATGAAATATTCTTAGACTTCTGGTCTATAACTCTCTGATGCTTCCACCTAGACCATCTCCATTCAAAGGGCAAGCATCTTAAAATATTGAAGAGCAAGACTAACTGGGCTACAGAGAAAAATCCCATTTGGGATGCAAATATATTCACCCCATGGTTATAAAGATTGATAAATATGTTTTCCTCTGTCTTAAGGTCACTTGGCTATTATATTCCAGAGTATTATGTAATCCAATAAATACTCTGTCTACACATTTACTATTTACAAGGTTGGAAAAAGAGAACTGAAGGGGGTTCAGGAAGCACAGGAATCACTGCAGAATACTGATGCTGAGACAGATTGCTACGGAGACAGTTTTCCATGATACAGGAGAGAACATTCAGTCCTACTGGAGGGATAACAGGATTCCTGAAAGCACCGGGAAAATCTCTTTGAAGAAATATACATACAGTCTTCAAATCTACATCTTCCTCCTTCCTCCTCAAATCCACATTTTGGAAATTGTTTACCTGGTTGCATCAACCATTATAGTTGAAATTCAGCTAATAAGTGACCTGTTAAAATGCAAAGCCCAATGAAGAATTAAACTAATATTAATCAATCAAATATTGGTGAGAAGGTTTTTTTAATTTTTTATTTATATTTATAATTACACATATATTGGGGTTCCTTTTGATGTAATTACACAAACATGGAATTTTAAATTGTTCCAATTCAGTTCTCAGTACATCCCCTTTTCCTTCCCTCCTCCATCCCCCTGTTCCTTTTCCTCTATTCTTCATCTGTTCTTCTATTTATTTATAGGGTTTTTTTTACATTAGGGCATTATAAATATACATAAAGGTGAAATTCCCTGTGGTATACTTGTATGTGTACACAGGAGAATCCTATGTACACCGGTGAGAAGTTTTTAAATTAACCACTTCATCTCAACTGACAAAAGCACAGGTGAGATACAATATTTGCATTGGAGGGAAAGTGATTGTTAGTTAACAAGGAGACACGGCAACAGTGCTTGTTGCGGTGTGGCTTATAATAGTGAAAAATCAGTAGCACTCTAAATACCCAACCAGGGGAAGATGATACATTATGACAAATATTTCTGACAGAATATTACATAGCAGTAAGCATTAATGATTGGACTAATATGTCTTAAAAACACTGATGAGAAGAAATCAGATACTGTGTTTGAATTCCAGCTCTGCCACTTACTACCAAGTTTTGTCCAAGCTATTTAAGTTCTTCATGCCACAATTTTTGCATCTGCAAAATGAAGATGATAACAACACTTATTTCATTATGTTTTCAAGAATCAAGCTTAGTGCTCAGTAAACAGTTGTGTAATAATAACATTAGTTATTATTCATTATTTATGAACACAGATAAAGAAAAATATAATATCAAATAATAATGTCATACATGATAATATCACATAACAAAACATTAGATATTATTATATGACTATACAATAATATAAGTACTATCATGCTATTAAACCATTTCATCTCAACTATTGAACACCTCCAGGGGAAAGGGAATGGAGAAGCTGAGTGAGAAAACAAGGAAAATGTCACACTTATTCTCTTGCTTTATTAAAACAAATCAAATATATGAACTTCAAATGATGGTGATGATGTTGAATGATGATGATCCTTTTAAACTCTTAATGCCAAAGATTAGAAGCAACACAAGGAGCAACACAGGAGAGAGTCAAAACAAACCACAATTTTGTCCATATCTACCTTGCTTTCATTGGGTTTGAACATGAGAAGTCAGAGGCAAGGCAAAAATGAAGACTTCAGGCAGAGCAGTCAGATGAACCCAAAAAGAATGTTTCAGAGCAGGACACCTGAAGAAGCTGACCTGCAAAGCAAGAGACAGACCAACTGCTCAGGAAGCCCAAATTAGAAAGAACAGTAGGAGTACCACCTGCTTTTAAAAAGCCAAGACCTGGAGAGTTTAGTCAAACAGGAACAGGGTGCAGATGATGGGGTTTTCAGTTGAAGTTGATGGACTTGTGATTCTCAATCTGGAATGGCTCAAAAGTAACCATACAAGCAGGCTGTGGTTGGCTAACATCTGTCAGCCAACATTAAAAACTTCAGTCTCTGAGAGCCTGATTATTAGGAAAAGGAGAAAAAAGCCACAGGGCAATGAGTGGCAGACCAGATACTCTGCAGCCATGAAATTAAGATCAGAGTGAGAAGAGTTGCAAGACCCACAACCCTGAAACACTGACCTAGAGTTGCAGCTACGGAAGCCTTCTGTTCCCCTCCACGCTGCTGGATTATGTCCACAGCTCCACAAAAGTTCCAAATGATACAACTGGAGGGATCTGAAGGCAAAATTTCTGACAGCTTCGTAAGGGACTGGCTTACCAAAAGAGAGGAGTTGCTTCTGGGTGCTTCTTTCCTCCTTTTCCATCATCCCCTGTAGTTCTCCAGCCATGAGAGGAACCACCTAGCATTATGTGGACAGATTAGAGGTTGTTTCAGGAATTCCTGTTTAGAGTTTCAGTAAGTTTTTTTTTAATCTCTTTATGCTTCAGTTTTATTTCTATAATTGAGATTACACATCTACTTTTAAAAGTTGTTGTAAGAATTAATCACAATGATATATTTAAAAAACTTAGCCTAGAAATGTTCGTTAAGATGCATCAATTATTCCTAGTACTCACCAATCACTTAGTAGGCATTCAGCAAATATTTGCTCTACTAATTAATCCAAAGGAATGCAAAGTAAATTGAAGTCTCTAGATGAATGATTACTGATGGAAATATCTGAGCTAACCCATGCGTCTTGTTCCCCCCATGTGTAAGGATCAGTTTTTAAGAATAAGCCATACTAGCATTTCATAATTTTCATGACTCTCCTTGTGACACTTAAGATTTTTGCTCCGCGTGGCAGTGTGGTGTTACTTATCATTTTCAATGCTTTACCTTATACATAGAGCAGCAGGACCTCAGGCTACTGTCAGGGGAGAGATGAGCTGAAGAAGGATCCAAAGAGATCCTAGAGAAAAGGGAGAACACAACTCAGGATCAGAGGAGTTCTTGACATACAGATGGAAAAGAATTTCAGCAGGTGTTAGTCGAAGGTGTAGTCAGAGGTTTATTTATTAAAGTAGATGCATATTCAAGGAGAATGGAGCAATCGAGGGAGAGAGAGAGAGAGAGAGGAGAGTGTGCTTGGGGTAAGGCAAGGAACACACAATCCAGGGAGAACGCAGGCAATCTCCAGGGGAAGAAACAACATCCTGTTGGTGTCGGGTATTAACATTTAGAGGGATGGTTGCTAGGGGCTGGAATACAGCTGGCACTGGGGCAGAGTTTCACAATTTCAAACCAGTTTTTACTGAGCTTATGCATCTCCATTAGGTTACTCTTGCAGACAAAGGTGTGGGTCAAGGACACAGGCCAAGGGCATAAACCAGGGCATTCAAGTGTTGCAACTATTCAGGGCTGTTTTCTGCATTTCAGTAATTCTTGTATGCTTTCTGCATTTTAGTAGTTCATGGGTGCTTCCTTTGCAACTCAGTATCTCTCCCTTTATGCCCAAATTTCTATCTCACTACCATTCCTTTTGGTCATGTGTAACACAAGAACTGTGGTACAATTTTGACAAGGATGCCTAGAAACTTAGTGACTCATGTAGTTTACACATCCAGAGAATCAATTGTACATTAGACCACAGAATCTAGGTACTTCTGATATTTTATATTTGTCAATTTTCTTACCAACACCCCAAATTCCCTTATTTTCAAACCCTATTGAAATGCAGATTCTCTTAACCAGAAATATTCAGGACCAAAATTAAGTGTGATACACAATTCCAAGTGTTATCTCCAAATGGTTTGATTGCATACCCAATTAGAATAAAGGCTAATCCCAAATATGTATACCTTTTAATTTATGTTATATATATGCATTATATCTGTTTGTTCTATGCATACCCTGATTAGCTAAGCTTCATACACATTGTTTCTTCTTAATAAAGGTGAATAGAAAAACCTCACTTCAATAGATTTTCTTTATTTTAAAGATTATTTGGCTATCTTCTTGACAGACATAATTAGGGAACCATTGTTTTAACTTTCTGGTATAATTTCCAAAGAACTCATACTTGAACTTAACTGTGCCATTTCTTTTTATTGTTTCCATATTCCTATTTTTTCAATTCATGCCTTAGATTTGAAACTATTTGCATTCCTAATTAATAAACAAATTAATAATCCCTGCACAGTTTGGGGTCCCTTTCATCCCTCAGGCTACCTCACGGACCACAGGTGATCAGAGCACCATTTCCCATCCATGAGGTAAGCATTAACATAGCTTATGCTTTTTTTTATTTTATCCAAAAGTTGAAATAACTGCTCTGGTATTTTCTTCCCACACCCTAATAGTCTGTTCTACTAACTTTCAACTACACCCCCCTCTCCCCATTCAGAGACTACTGAAATGAAAGCTTTACATAAAGTAACATCATACTTCACATTCATTAAAAAAAAAAAAAACAACTTTGGGTATAATAAAAATCATCTTATTTGAGATTACTTTTAAAAAGTTATCTATCCTGAATTATAGAAGTGAACACTTCTTAATGTGCTTATGAAGCACAAGGACCCACTCACATGAGCAAACAATGATGTTGACTTGTGCCTCATCATTAATGGAAAAAGAAGTTCTGCGGGGGCAGCAGCATCAGCAGCCTCTTTGAACATCCTCAGTAGGCATCATACTTAGGATGATACATTGGTTGCTCAGGCTTCACCTTGTCCTGGAGTCTGAGGCACTGTGTGATATTTATGGTGGGTTTGAATCTGATCTGTTTATCAATGTCATCCTCCTCAAACTAGACCTGGTTATATTGACTCATGATTTTCACACAAGCAATGGTAGAATGATGGATGGAACCTCAGAAAGGAGCACACTCATGATTTCCACTGTCAATTTTCGGTAAGAGAAGCCAGCTTTGAAAGGCTATTGCAACCACATCCTGGATTTACTGGAAAGTAATGTTTCATTCATTAGTGTTGCCTTGAATCATCTTGCTGACTTGAAAAATAAATTCATAAACAACCAACCAGCACTTAAAAAATCTGATTCTTTAAATCCTTTCCCAAAATACTTTACCTACATTTTTGGGAAGTAAATGCCCTACTTTGCATAATATATTCATATTTTCCACCTCTTCCGCACCCTTTCTGGTTTCAAAGAATGAGTGAAATATAGCTCAGTGTTCCACTTCTACCTGGAGAAATTTATGATTACCCATAAAGAATATCTGTGACTTGTATTCCCCCATTTAAATACTATTTTCCATGTCTACAAAACTCAACTATGGTAAGGATTTATTTGTAGGTTTGTGAGAAAGCCAGGTAATATTTTTATAAGCAAAAGGGAACTATATAGATTATTAACAGAGTTGTAATGTGTATGTGTATAGTTATCCAACAGTACACAATTAAAATAGTCTTCAATAACTTGGAGATAAGAGAATTTAGAGTTGAGTTAGCTCTTTTGAATGCAAGTTAAGCTATAAACTGCTAGAATTAAGAAGTAGAATTGCTCACCTATTAAACCAGAAAATGGACAAAAAATGAATCAGAGTAGAAAAACACCAACTCATCTCAGATAAAATGATCCTTAGACAAAAACAATATTGCTATATTATATTAATGTAATAAAAAAGGAATGTGTCTATATTGAATGAACTTTGGTCAATGCATAATTTTAAATCAATGGAATCACATAAATAAGTATATTTCTAATTCCAACCTTCCTTGTTCAGGATGGATACACCAAGTAATATTTGAACAAAATACTGCTATTGGAAGTGAATGTTGCAGGAAAAACATAGTCAAGTCTGCAGAGCTTGATGCCCCAAAGATTTTGCTCAAAAACCTACTCTCACCCTTGAAATTTTTTTACAGTTTTACTGAATATGATTTTCATATTATAATAATCACTCATTATAAGTGTAATGCTGAATGAATTTTAGTAAATTTATGCAGTTTTAGGCCATTTCTACCCCAAATATTTTCTGGTGCCCATTTTCAATCAACTCCCCAGACTCACTCTTAGGTCCCAGGAAACCACAAATTTGCTTTTATTTATATGAATTTGTCTTTTTGAAAAATTTCACATGGGTGCAGTCTTTGTGTTGAACTTCCTTCACTTTAGCATAATATATCTGAAGTCCATCCATGTTGTTATAGGTATCAATAGGCCAATTTTTAGATACATAATTGTTGAATAACATTCCATTTTATGGATACATATTTTATTCACTCCCTAGATTTGGGACATGTAGATTGCATGAATGAGCTGCCTGAATAGTTTTGTGTTTGTTTTTCTATACTGGAGACTAAACTCAGGGGTGTTTTACCACTGAGCTATATCTCCAGCCCTTTTTATGTTTTTATTTGAGGCAGGGTCCCAATCAGTTGCTTAGGGTCTTGCTACGTTGCTGAGGCTGGACTTGAACTTATGATCCTCCTGCCTCAGCTTCCCAAGTCACTGGGATCACAGGTGTGTGTCATCATGCCCATCTCATGAACAGTTTTGAACAAATATTTATATGGACACAAGTTTCCATTTCTCCTAGGAAGATAGCTAGGAGTGAAATTTCTAAGTCAGGCATAAATATGTTAAATTTTTTAAGATGTCAAACTGCTTTCTGAAGTGATTGTATAATTTTACATATCCACCAGTGATGTCTGGGGATTTCAGTTTTTTCTTTCATTTTTATTTGTTCTTTTTAGATATACATAACAGTACAGTATATTTTGATATATTATATTTACATGGAGTATAACATCTGCTAATTAGGATCCCATTCTTGTGGTTGTACATGATGTGGAATATCACTGGTAATGTATTCATATACGAACATAAGAAAGTTATGTCTGATTCATTCCACTATCTTTTCTATTCCCATTTCCCCTCCCCTTTGTTCCTCTTTGTCTAATCCAATGAACTTCTATTCTTCCCTCCTCTTCCCCTATTGTATGTTAGCATTCACATATCAGAGAACATTTAGCCTTTGGTTTTTTGGAACTGGTATATTTCACTTAGCAGGATAGTCTCTAGTTCTATTCATTTACTGGCAAATGCCGTAATTTCATTCTTATGTATGACTTGGTAATATTCCATTATGTATATATCACATTTTCTTCATGCATTCATCTTTGGAAGGACAGCTAGGTTGGTTTCATAGCTTAGCTATTGTGAGTTGATTTGCTATAAATATTACATGGCTACATCACTATGTTGATTTTAAGTCTTTTGGGCATATACCAAGGAGTGAGATAACTGGGTCAAATGGTGGTTCCATTCCAACTTTTCTGAGGGATTTCCATACCGCTTTCCAGAGTGTTTGCACCAACTTGCAGTCCCACCAGCACTATGTGAATGTACCTTTTCCCCCACATTCTTACCAACATTTATTGTTACTTGCATTCTTGATAATTGCCATTCTGACTAGAGTGATATGAAATCTCAGTGTAGTTTTGATTTGCATTTCTCTAATTACTAGAGATGTTGAACACTTTTTCATGTTTGTTAACCAATCATATTTCTTCTTCTGTGAAGTGTCTATTCAGTTCATTTGCCCATTTATTGATTGGATTATTTGGTTTTTGGTGTTAAGTTCTTTGAGTTCTTTGTATATCCTGGAGATTAATGCTCCATCTGAGGTGCAGGTGGCAAAGATTTTCTCCCATTCTGTAGACTCTCTTCACAATAGCCTCAAAAAAATAAAAAACAAAATACTTAGGAGTCAATCTAACAAGAGAGGTGAAAGACCTGTATAATGAAAACTACAGAACACTAAAGAAAAAAATCAAAGAAGCCCTTAGAAGAAATTAAACCCCTATCTCCCAAGTTCTTGGATAGGCAGAATTAATATTGTCAAAATGGCCATACTAACAACAGTGCCATAGTTCCTATTAAAATTCCAGTGATGTTCTTAGAATGAGAAAAAGAAAGCAGTCATGAAATTCATTCAGAAAAGTAAGAGACCCAAACAACCAAAGCAATCCTTATTGGAAACAATTAAGTAGGAAGCATCACAATACCAGACCTATAGTAACAAATCAGAGCTATAGCAACAAAACGGCCTGGTATTGGCACCAAAACGGACATGAAGACCAATGGAACAGAATAGAAGATACAGAGATAAACCCACATATATACAGTTATCTCATATTAGACGAAGGCAGCATAAATATATATTGGAGAAAAGATAGCCTCTTCAACAAATGGTTCTGTGAAAACTGGAAATCCATATTTAGTAGAATGAAATTGAACCCCTATCTCTCACCCTGCACAAAACTCAATTCAAAGTGGATCAAGGAACTAGGCACTAGTCCAGAATTTTTTTCAAATCTTAACCAACACTTGATATTATAAGACTTTTGGATTATAGCCATTCTCCTTGGTGTGTGGAGGTAGCTTATTGTGGTTTTAATTTGTATTTTCCACAATGACTCTGACATTTAGGATCTTTTCATGGGCTTATTAGCATTTTTTATACCTTATTTGTGGAATCTTTTTTAAAATACGTTGTTCATTTTTATTCAGATCATTTGTCTTCTTCTTCTTCTTCTTCTTATTATTATTATTGAGTGACAAGTATTCTATCACTCTGTCAGAAGAAAAGTTCATTAGTATTTATGTTTTGTAATGTTTTCTCCCATTCAAATATTGGTCTTTTCATTTTCTTTCTTTAAAGAGCAAAAATTTGATAAAGTCAAATTTTTAAATTTGATAAAGTCAAATTTATCAATTATTGCTTTATTGACCTTTCAATGCCTAACCTAATGTCACAAAGATTTTCACTTACATGGTTTTCTAGAAATTTTATATTTTTAACTATTAAATTTAGTTCTAAAATCCATTTTTCTTATCTTTTTTGATGATGGTATGAGATAAGGGTCTAGGATTATTATTTTTTTATATCTATCCAATTTTCCAGTTGAAAAGCTTATCTTTTCCTTGCTCGAACAGCCTTGGGATCCTTGTTGAAAATCAATTAACCATTGGTGTAAGGGTTTCTCTCTTAATGTAATTCAAATCATGGAATCCTTTCAGGATGGCTTTACCCAAAGAATCACACTGCTGAGGCCAGTGTGAACATCCATGCCTGGTTCTCACTTTAGATCAATTAACTGGAATCCCCATTCATGTCTAAGCTTAACCTGTATTTCTGAGCCCACCAAGCTGAAGACCTAATAGGGATACATTTTTCAAGACAATCATAATCTTGGGAGGACATTTGGTAGTCAGCCATCTTCTCCTAATATCATGTTATAGAAACTTCCAAACTTTAAATGTCCAGTAAGTATTTATTGATAAAAATGTGGGAGACCCTATAAAGAATTCAAAGAAGTGTGAAATGGGTCAGTATTCCACTGGTGAAAGATTTTATGACCAACCAGGTTGTTTATAGCCAGGATCCACTGCATATACTGTGCCAGTTTTAAATAATTTGAATATCACCCAGTTCTTTGTCTTCCATGAGCTTATATTCTAGTTGGAGCAATAAGACCATTACATGGTTAAAATATTCAAGGCCTTAAGTGGTATGTTTGGATTCAAAAGGTTGAAAAAGTAAGGGTCAGAGAGAGCTAGAGGTAACATTAAGCAGGAAAAAGGAGAAAAATTTTTCTAAGATCAATAAGAACAGTTTTTAAAAGAATATTATATAAAATGTAGACTTTATGAACTTAAAACTTATCAATGCTCCAACTATTCTAAATAATTATATCTGATGAAAATAACTTTTAAAATAATACTGATGGCTGCCACTTTTTGACTAGGGGTCAGGCTCTGAATAATATTATCTAATTATCTTAGCCTCTGAGTTAAATTACCTTATTCTTACAATTGACTTAATAAATGGAAGATATTGTTGTAGGCATAGGCATAACTTGAACAGTTTGGAATGAAAAATATGGCTGCAAAGGGACAACAATACTGTGATTTAAATATTTCAATTCCATACATATAATGAAAAGTTTATTCTTCTCCCAATTTTCCTACCCTAAGGGTTTACTAGGAACCCAAGAAAAGTGAACGTAAAGAATGAATTAGTCTTCCTCATTGCCTCTTTTTTTTTTAATAACTTTTTTTTTTACTGTTTCATTTGTTTTATTTATTTATTTTTTTATTATTGTATACAAATGGGATACATGTTGTTTCTCTATTTGTACATGGAGTCAAGGCATACCATTTGTGTAATCATACGTTTACATAGGGCAATGATGTTTATTTTTTTTTCCTTCCCCCCCACCCCTCCCACCCCTCCCACCCCTCTTTCCCCTCTATACAGTCCTTCTTTCCTTCATTCTTACCTCTCTCCTTATCCCTAACCCTAAACCTAACCCTAAACCTAATGCTAACACCTCCCACCCCCCATTATATGTCCTCATCTGCTTATCAGCGAGATCATTCGTCCTTTAGTTTTTTGAGATTGGCTTATCTCACTTAGCATGATATTCTCCAATTTCATCCATTTGCCTGTAAATGCCATAATTTTATCATTCTTCATTGCGGAGTAATATTCCATTGTATATATATGCCACAGTTTCTTTATCCATTCATCAACTGAAGGGCATCTAGATTGGTTCCACAATCTGGCTATGGTGAATTGAGCAGCAATGAACATTGATGTGGCTGTATCTCTGTAGTATGCTGATTTTAAGTCCTTTGGGTATAGGCCACAAGAAATAAAAGTAAGAATCAACAACTGGGATAGATTCAAACTAAAAAGCTTTCTCTCAGCAAAGGAAACTATCAGTAATGTGAAGAGAGAGCCTACAGAGTGGGAGAATATCTTTGCCAACCATACTTCAGATAGAGCGCTAATTTCCAGAATCTATAAAGAACTCAAAAATCTCTACACCAAGAATACAAATAATCCAATCAACAAATGGGCTAAGGAAATGAACAGACACTTCACAGAAGAAGATGTACAAGCAATCAACAGATATATGAAAAAATGTTCAACATCCCTAGTAATAAGGGAAATGCAAATCAAAATTACCCTAAGATTTCATCTCACCCCAATTAGAATGGCGATTATCAAGAACACAAGCAACAATAGGTGTTGGCGAGGATGTGGGGAAAAAGGAACACTCATACATTGCTGGTGGGGTTGCAAATTAGTGCAGCCACTCTGGAAAACAGTGTGGAGATTCCTCAGAAAGCTTGGAATGGAAACACCATTTGACCCAGCTATCCCACTCCTTGGCCTATATCCTCATTGCCTCTTGTCCCCTGCCTTTGAACAAAAGAGGGCAACAATTCAGTCACAGGCAATAGGAACAGTGATGATGCTGATCCTCAGACAGACAATACAGGGCCTTGATTTTTCTCCACATCCTTCTGCCACTGCCACTGATGAAGTACTGTGATTTTGAATCTTCGGTGTTCATGGGGATACCAAAAAAAAAAAAAAAATGGAACCCACTGCATATATAATTTCTATTAAGCAGAGGGGCATCTTGATTCCTGAGTGTGACCTTGCTACCATGTTCATGAGGAACTTGACCACCTTCTGCAATGAGATTGAGACCTTTCCCAAAACCTCTTCACTCAAGCCCCTGAGGGTTGAACAGATTCATAGATCTCCTGCACTAAAGGCTACTGCATTTCTTATTCTGGGGGTGAATTACTAAAGTAAGCAATATCTGCTTTAGGAGAAAAAAAAAATCTAAATTTTCATATCCTTATTCAAGAGCTAAGAAAACAAAAGTTAAAAGAATTTAAGTGGATTGCTGATGATCACACAACAAATACAAAATTCAAACAGTATTTTCAAATTTCCAAGCTGATATTTTTTTTGCTCTACTTTACTGTTTAAAAAAATCCTTAATAATGTTCTGAGTGAATTGGACCTAATAAGAGCCTAAATAGTTCCCCTCACCCTCCAGACATACCTACTCAAATAAGATTTAAAAGGTGCCTGCAGCAACTTGCAAGGCTTCTTATTCTCTTATGGGTTGTAGTCTGAAAGAATCTTTGTGCAAACCAGGATGTGTGCTGTTAGTAAACAACCCAAAGCTATTTATTAATTGAAGGTAAATAAAAATGCAGTTGGCTTTCATTCTACAAAAAAGCTCATAGAATCCAACACACAAAGACAGCATTTCAGGCTAGAAAAAAAACAGAGAGTGAAACATTCCAATGTTACATTTCTACAGTGGAAAACTCTTGCTAGCATCGCAGGCTCAGGGCTCATGATTGTGGTTCTATCACTGACAGGCTGGGTGTCCCTTCAGTGGGTCACTGATTCCCTGCAGATTCCTGCAACCCAGTCTGCCCACCTTGAAGTTGGGATGAGAACAAAATGGTCTAAAAGAAACATAAGAGAAATAATTTAATGCAAAGTATTTGTACATTAAGAAGCTTTCTTTGGGGAATGACTCAATACTATGAATAACAGTGTGAAGTATTGGAAAGACAATGACCTCCAAAATCTGATAAGTTGCAACAAGTCAATAAAATCATTCAAAATGTAGTCTGTAATTATTTACTAAACATTAGGCCTTGAAAAGTTACTTCTCTTAACCTCAATTTTCTCATCTATACACTAAGGCTATTATTGCCCAAAATTGTATTAAGGGGCAGACTAATTATACTATCGCTTAAAATGTTAATCCACAGCAGTGCTAGAAGATCAAGGGATCGATTGATGCTTTGGTGCTAGTTGACTTGGTTTGCCACACGTGGCTTCTGACGAAAGTGGTGATGTGCCCTAAGTTCTGTTTTTCCAAAGCAGACAGAGTATATTCCTCACTCCAAATAAATAAATGTACAAACATATAAATGTTATGCATTTTAAGGGACAATATATTGGAGAGAGAAGCTAATCATATGCTGTAATAATAAATAACTAAAATCTCAGTGACTTGAAAAATAGAGGTTTATTTCTTACTTGGTTGGCTGTTTTCTAACTTGAAATTATGCCATCTGAAATACATGGTAATATCTGCAAGATCACTATGGTACAAAAGTAAAGATGGAAGACACTCTGGAGCTCTTACCTTCCTTGTCTCAAAAATGGTACCAGTTATTCTTTTTCTAGTCTCTTGGACAAAACAGTGGTATGGATCAATCCAGTTGATAAACGTGGGAAATCTTACTGCCTCAGACATCATAGTATTTACCTGCCTGGTGCCCATGTCTGAGGGTACCATCAAAACGTACAGGGTGGTTCTGAGGAATAAACAAAATAACTTACTGTAAGAGCTAACCCTGGATCTGGCATATACTTAGAATTAGATGATTACTAGTTCCTTTTTACTACTCTCAGTCCCAAAGGTGAACTTTGCCAACCTGTAGAATCAACACCAAAAGCAAATGTACTCCTGGATGTGATAGTCAAAGCACCTTCACCCCTTGCTCAGCACAGTAGAAAAAGGCACATCAAAAAATGATGGTGGGGGCTGGGGAGATAGCTCAGTTGGTAGAGTGCTTGCCTTGCAAGCACAAGGCCCTGGGTTCGATCCCCAGCACTGCAAAAAAAAAAAAAAAAAAAAAAAAAAAAATGATGGTGGTATTCCTGTGACAATTTGCAGTCCATGCATCAGATTTACAGTATCACAAATGTCGATCCTTGTATGGTTTCCCTAATTTTAAGGAAAAGCTCAAATCTTTAAATGTAACACCCAAGACCCATTTAAATTTGTTCCTCTAGTCTCCCTCCCTTAACTATAACTCTTGTTGCA
Organism: Sciurus carolinensis; assembly: GCF_902686445.1. Taxonomy (NCBI): domain Eukaryota; kingdom Metazoa; phylum Chordata; class Mammalia; order Rodentia; family Sciuridae; genus Sciurus; species Sciurus carolinensis. Next base: position 81,619,966 of record NC_062226.1, read on the forward strand.
TTCATCTCCATTCTTCAACTGAATGCTAAGTACGTGGCAGACTCTGGGAAGTCATACATTCCTGTTTTCTAAATCACTGCACCATTGCTTGATCCAAGGGTCTGTCTCCCCTTCTCAACTAAAAACTCAAAGGCAGAATCTCTGTTGTATTTGATGCAGGATCTTCAGGGCCGGATAAGGTGCTTGGCTTATTGTAAAATTAAATAAAAGGTTGTTCTTTTCTTTCTTTTATTAATCTGTGTAGGTCAACCTTATCCTTGCTTTTTGTTCAGTATTTCCAACCATACCTTGCTGTACATGTTCCAGCAAATTACTAATCCGAGTGCACTAATACTGTTAAGCATCAACTTCAGATGCTTTTGCACACTTTTAACTCCAGAGGGGCAAGTACTCAAGCTCTATATAACAAGGGTGGAAAGGAATTATTTGACAACAGCAAGATCTGTAGCCAAACCCGGTATTTACCACTTACTGTGTGTGTGAACTCAAGCAAACTCTCTTAACCCTTACTATTTCTGTTACTTCAGAAGGAAATTAGGACCATTACTTCCATGCCATAGGGATATTGTGAACACTGAAAATAATCCTAAATTTTAGCCTGCCTGCATATGTCTTCAGATGGAAAAAATTTGGACTGTTTTCATATTTCTTCAAATGGAAGCCTTTTTAGGCAGGAAAGGTATTTATTTTTGGAAGGAAATTTCTTTAAAAGTTTCTTGAAACAAAAAATAAGGCTCTGAAAGAAGTCTGAATGTATAGAGAGTCATGCTGTCAGAGAGAGAACAAATTGTTTCTGAAGAGAAGAATAAGAAATGAGAGGAAGAACAAAATCAGGAAATTGTAGATGACCTCTCTTTGACCCCTGAAATTTTAATTAAGTCAGAAAACATGGGGAACACATTTTAAAGCACCTACTAGTATATTCTGTCACATAAGTGGTTTACAAATTGTAAATACTATTATTATTTGAAGTGTTATTACTAATCCAAACTTAGTTATCAGTCAGTTTCATAGATTTATACTTTTTAATCAAGTGAAATATAGAGGATAGCAGAGGGTAAAGAGTGAACCCAGTTTTCCTTCTATCTGAATTATATATTTGTCTTTGTTTTTTTTTTATTTGGTTGGTTGGTTGTTTTTGCTTTTCACTCTAGCATGAGTTTTCACTAGTATCCTGACCTTCTCTGCTCATAACTGACTGTATTCACTTTTTGTCAATTTTATCAAAATTCATTCATTTAAAATATGCGATTTTATGAGTTTTGACACATGCATGCACCTATGAAGCCATATCAAAATATGAAACATTTCCATTAGTCTCAAATTTTTAATGTTCTTTGCAATTAGTTTATCTCTCCTTCTTCCTTTGTCCCAGGCAAGCACAAATCTGACTTTTATCAAGAACTTTTATCAAGTTTTTTAAGAACTTTCCAAACAGCTTTCTTAAGTGGTTAAAGCATTTTATATTCCCACCAGCAGTGTTGAAGAGTTCCAGTTGCTTTACATCCTTGTCAACAGTTGGTTTTGTCAGTTCTTTTAATTATTAGCCTATTTAATGGGTAAATAGAGTTGTCTCATAACTTAAATTTGCGTTTTCCTGATGTCTAATGGTAATGAGAATCTTGTTTTTGTCTTCCATTGACATTTAAGTTCCTTGTGTATGCCACTTGAGAATGCTGTGTTCTGAACCTGTTAATCTGAGGCATCTCTTCCACTGTACCTAACCCTTTGAGTGGTGGGAATATCCTTTTTACACATTATACTTTCTGGTTTGGGCTGGTATTTTGGGATTTGTTTTAAAATTTATTTTGCTTTTTCACCTTTGATACCCAAATGTGTCAATTCTTAACTTTTGGGGATGATTTCTTATAAAGATATATTGTTTAATCATCTTAAAACTTTACACACTGAATCATTTGGATTATTTGGACAAAAAAATTAATCAATTATTTTTCATAGAAGTTCAAGATATCCAAATAGAACATGAAATCTACATCCAACTTGGAAAATCCTAAACTAATCACAACTACTCAACTTCTGCCTAATTTCTATGAACTTGTTATAAAAATTAGAAGTTAAAAGAGCTAAACAGGCAAACAAATATACCACAGTTAAGTTATGTAAGGCAAGATATAATATGTAGCAATTTAGGTCCTTAAAATAAAAGGAATATTTAATACATTCATCTCCAGGTACATAAAATTTAAAAGCATCTGTTTCCATGAATTCATAATTAAAACACTTGTAATTACAATGAAAAAAGTATTTTCTGAAGAGGAAAACATACCTTAAATTCTCCTGTATTGACAAAATATGCAGAGCAATGTGTGGTATTCACTGGAAAACTCTGCTCAAATGACCTGAAGAGTTGAGGTGTCTATTCATACACCATGAATATTCATTTCCATGTTATATGGGGAAAATATATTTTTCGTCTTGACATTTTAAAATGTTTGATCATGAAAACAAAGGTTGGAAGACCTACCTTAGATATCTATAAGCACATATACAAATATCTCAGTTTATTGAATGTATGCACTTTGTGTGTGTATAATTTTAAATTTGATTTTTATCTACAAAAATATATCTTTATAAAAAAGACTTGCATTCCTTTCTCTTGAAAGAAAAAGATCATTTGGGGGAATGTATAATTAAAGATACAACTTAGGAAAAAGTAAAATGCATCCATCCTCATCACAGAGAATGTCAAGATCACCCTGACCTTAAAAGTTCTGCTCTGACAAGAAAATGGGATGTTGTTCAGGACCACCCAGTTTGGAAGAATCCTATTCCACAGTAAGATTTCTCTCTGGAAAATGTTACCACCAGTGTCATCTAATTCATGATTCCTATTCAATTCTCTCTTTTAACTTCAAGTTCCTACATGTTCTATAAATTAAGAACCAAAAGATCGTAGTGATAAAGAACAAACATTCCATTTCAGGAATAGATCCTGGAAAGAAATTCTTCAATCTCATCATTAAAAACATAGAAATCCTAATAGCATATGTTTCTAATAATGCACACCAAAGTAAGAAGACCACAAATTGTCTATTTTGGTTATATTTACTAGGAAAGAATCGATTCAACTCTTTATGGAATTTGGGTTAAATTGGTCATTGCTTTTAGAAATTGATGGGGAGATTGATATGCAGAAAGGTGATGTGATTTGTTAACATACAACCAGCAATAACACCAGAAATAAAAAACAGAGTTTCCCAATGCAATATTAGCTAAATGGATATGCTAGCATAGACTAGAAAACCAGTTGCTTGAGTAATTAATTAGTGACCCTTGCTTCCCTATGTCAGTGCATGTATATTGTAAGTTGCCACTTCTAGAGTTTACTCAAGAAATATTCAGTGTAGGGGTTATAAACATTAATCAGCTATTAGCCTTTCCTTGGAAAGTTCATAGTATTATAGGAGAACACTGTGAATGGGATTCTACATAAGTATGAAAAAATAATGCAAAGGTAAATCATGAGAAATGTGAACAAACAGAGCAGTATGAACATTTGGGTTGGTATTGAGGTCATGCCATTTTTACTTCCTTATGGTATCTAGATTAACACAAGAGCTTAAATATATTTAAGAGTTATACAATTGTATTTTTAACTTATGTAAAAACTACACATGCCAATACCACAATAGACTAAATAATATTTCTTCAAAAGAAACATCATCAATCTTTATTTGTACATAGCAGGTACCCAAGAAAGATGAATAAATGAGTGACTGGATAAAAATTTCCAATATTTTTAATGGACTCTTCACCCCGAACAAGCATCATAGGTATGCTAAACTTTGGACATCCTAAATAAGTATAAAAATGAATCTTCCCTACCAGCCCAACAAACAGTTTCTACCCAACACAATAAGAGTTTATATACTGGGATCACTAAAATGTCATGACTCTACATGAGAACACAGAGCCCTTTTATCTGATTACCCCAGAGCCCTGGAGATTAGTCTTAAAAATCCACTAGTTTTACTGTGATGGGCTGACAGATCTGACTCCATGAGAATGTTATAGGCCAGACTCTAAGGAAAATGACTAAACAGACTCCATTTTGCTCTGAGACTCCATGTTATGTAGGAAATAAGCTTCTTCCATGGGAACACCCCACCTCTGTGCCCATCATCAGTTACTTGGTGTGACATGTTTAATAATATACTATGGCAACTCCTATGTAGTAAAGAATTGCTTTCCTTTGACCTCTATTACTCCTAAACAATGTACCATGTAAACAGTAATTGTGTAGATGTTAGCAACCATTCTTTAGTTTGTACCTAGGTAAGGGTCATTTTGACCCACTTCCCCCTCTGTTGATGATCTCATGATGTTAGTTTGTAATTTTGAATCAGCAACAGACACTTATGATTGATGTGATTTTTGGTATAAAAACTCCTACAACCCTGTGATCGGGGTTGTTCTCCCAAAAGCCATTTTTTGGGGGGCATTGTGTGAGACAGTCAGCTGGCCAGCTTAATAAAGACTCTCAAATTTGGACTTCTCAGTGGTGATCAGTTTGTTCTTAATTTTCGCCCCATAACATTACAAAGGCAAAGCATGTGGTATTCACAGATGAATTTTTTATTTCCTTTTTCCACAAAACAGATAATATATTGATAGAAGATAGATTTCAGTAATTTATTCATGACTCTCCAAAGGAACAGTTTGAGTTACATAGGAATATTTGTAAATACAAATGACAGAATCAGGTTGACTATCAAAAAGGAGAAACAAAATATATTGCAAAAAGTAAGAGACAAGTCAGGTTGACAATTTGTCAGTATTAACAAGAGTTGGGCTTCTTTATTCAAATAAAGCCAATTTGGGAAATAAGATCCTAGAGTAATATGTCAGAACTACTTTTGTGGATCTCTCTCTCTCCAGTACACTCTCTGAAACAATTCAGCATTCAGGTGGAGGAATTGAGGATTTGTGAATTCTAACGCCAAAATTCAACAGCCTATTCTGTTGTTTCACAGGTTCACCTGGCAGAAATAGTTTCCATGAGGCTCAGATACTCCTGGTATTTTGCATGCCCTCTAATGATTCTCCATCTGTGAATCTCAGAGGGTTAGTTTGGGCTGGGCTTTGAAGCCTAGAATATTAGTGTGAGTAATGCTACAGCAAGCAACTGTGGACCTGAGAACAATCAAGCTCAGTGGTGTGAAATGTAAAGGATCAAGAAAGCAGCCGTGCTCAGCTGGGTGAAGTGAAGCAAAAGCACAAATCGCATGGCATCTGGATAACAACCCTGAGGAAATGAAGAGTGACCTTGGTGGTTCCAAGACTGCATCCAAACAGGTTCACCTCCCATAACTGCAAGCTCTGCGATGTCACAGAGGAAGACCCAAATTAAGTCACTCACTGAAATAACACCTCTCAGCACTTAATTGCATTCTCCCATCAGGAAAAAAAAAAAAGGACAGGTAAATAAAATGAAAAAATAATCAACATATCAATAATTTTATTCCTTGATTTAAAACAAAAATCAAGATCTACCCAAACTTAGGATGAGTCCATTGCCCAAAGTGAAATAATTTGTTTATTAATGGATTCACAATTTTATTTAATAAACCAATCAGGATACAATGGATAACCAAGTATTTTTGCTTTAAGTGTTAAATTAATACAAATCCCAAATATGAATGCATACAGAAAAAAAAAGTCCCTAATTTCTTTGAAATGAATGTGTTCATTGCATTGCAAACTCACTTACCAAAGAGAAATTTTTTCTCATTACCCAAGAACTCAGTAAAGTATATATTTTTTAGTTTAAAAAGTGACACAGAAAATATCTGGGCCTGACATTTAAGGAGGCAATAAGTCAGGATTTGAATATATTGCTGGCCTGATGAAAACATCAAAAGTGATATAAGAAAATATCATGTGTTTTGCCTGAGAGAACAATAAAGTGAAGTTGTAATCGGCTGCCAAAAACTTAACCAATAAAATCACAATGCGAATTTTCCAGAGTATTTTCTTTAATGAGAACTGGGAGGTCACTAAACTCTTTGGTTTCTCTGAATGACATCATCAGATCCTTTCAGACTGTATGTTTGCCACTTTCAGTTCTCTGGACACAAGCCCAGTAACTTAAGCATTTGCGGATAAGTTGGCCATTAAAGGAGTCAAAAAACAGTCTCATTTCCATGTCCCCCTTACATCTTTAAAATACCAGTTTGATGGTTCATTGTGTTGGAAAAGAGGTTGTATGATATTCCTAAATGTTAATTAGACTTCCATTAACAGCAATAAAAGGAAATACATGGTCACCTCTTGCTCTATTTTAAAGAAAATGTTAGTTCCTTGTCCTGAATAAAATCATAAATCCAATATTAATGTTTCTAGTTTTGCTAGCTAAATATGAATTTTCACTTATGAAAATGTCCCTGTCACAAAACTTGCCAATAATTTTAATTTATAAATGACTTGAAGTGATACTATCACAATAAGCAGCATTTTAAAATAAGGGTAAATGAAAACTGATAGCAAAATTTGATTTTCCTTGCTCCAACAATTATATTTCTTTTTTTTTTATTGTAAACAAATGGGATACATGTTGTTTCTCTGTTTGTACATGGCATAAAGGCATACCATTTGTGTAATCATAAATTTACATAGGGTAATGTTGTTTGATTCATTCTGTTATTTTTTTCCCTTCCCCCCCAACCCTCCCACCCCTCTTTTCCCTCTATACAGTCCTTCCTTCCTCCATTCTTGCCCCCCTCCCTAACCCTAACTCTAACCCTAACACTAACCCCTCCCACCCCCCATTATGTGTCATCATCCACTTATTAGCGATATCATTCGTCCTTTGGTTTTTTGAGATTGGCTTATCTCACTTAGCATGATATTCTCCAATTTCATCCATTTGCCTGCAAATGACAATTATATTTCTGAAATAACTGTTCTGTGAAACTTTCTTAAGCTGTTGGCTTCAATGTTAACTTTTCCCATGTTATAATCAAATTAATTGGCATGAAACAAATACAGGTAGCTACTGCTGAAGAAGCAAAGCTCAAAGAACTAATAGCAGAAGATACAGAATATTCCAGATATAATAGGAAGTTCAGTTTCTCATTCCTATCCCTGTATTCCATCTAGCCCATTAAATCTAAATATACACTGAGGAAATGTATAGCTGATGAAAATATTTAAATGAAACCATGTAGCTAGTAATTTGGAGTAGTTATCTCTACCTGCTCAGGACAAAGTAGGATTTTTCTAGGAATATAATATTATTAATTGATAAATTCATCAATGGGATTCACTGCATTAATACATATTAAAGAAGAAAAAAAAATCAAGGTCATCTGAATAGAGGTCAAAATGTTTTCTATGACATTCAGTATCATTTATTAAGTGAAAAAGAAGCACTGGAAAATTCGTCAAGATAAATAAATAAATAAAAGAATGACTTAATTTTATATAGAGCATATCCTCAATAAACCTATAGTAAGCTTCCTTTAAGTGGACATATTTTTAAAAATTTTCATTAACTTCAAAACAAAGCAGAAACAACATAGGAATGACTACTTTTATACCTTCTATTGAACTTAAATCCCCCAAAATGCAATTAGGTAAAATTATATTATGTAAAGTATGAATTAAATCATACAATTTTAATAACTTTAAGGCAACAAATACAGGGCACAAAATTATAATTATTAGAAAGTATTATACCTGATTTCATAGTAAACTCCGGGAAATCCACAAACTATTAAAATCAAAAGAAATTTAACAACTTGGTAGTATACTGGATCATTATTATGACATCAACATTTCTTCCCAACATAAAAACAATAACAAAATGTAAAAAGAAAAAAATTTTAAAACCATTTCCTGTAGTAAAGAGAACTATGAAGTACTTAGTAATCAATCCAATGCAAATTTTCAAAATCTTCCTAGAAAAGACCTTATCCAAAGGCCTGATAGAAGACTTGTTACAGTCTGTTCAGGATATTATAACAAAATATCTTAGAACAGTGCTATGGTTTGGATGCTTACATCTCTCAAAAATTCACTTTGAAACTTAGTCCCTAATGCAATGGTATTGAAGCAGAGTCTTTAGGAGATGATTGGACTCAGAGAGCTTATTTTCATGAATGGAATTAGTGCCTTTCTAAAAGGGCTTGAAAGTGCAAGTTCAGTTCTCCATCTCTTTTCATCACTTACACCAGGTAAACACCATTTTGGAAACAGATAGTGAAACCTCACCAGACACCAAATATGCCTGGAATTTTGAAGTTCCTCACATTGAGAACTATCAGAAACAAATTTTCTATTGTTTATGAATTACCCAATCTAAGGTATTTGATTATAGCAACATGAATGGATTAAGGCAACAGGGTAATTTATAAATAACAGAAATTTATTTCTCATGGTTCTGGAGACTGGGAAGTTCAAAATCAAGGCAGCAGCAGATTCAGAGTCTGATGAAGGCCTGCTGTGTGCATATAGATGTAAGACTTACTAATTTTGTCATCTAGTATAATTTGTCTAAGCACTTATATACCGGTATATCATAATTACAGTCATTCTATTCTTATCGTTCCCTTACGTTTTAAAATGAAGGGATTTAATTTTTTAAATTAGGTATTCATTATATTGTTTATCTATGATTTTTATTTCAACATAGTAAAGGGAACATTTAAAACTAAAAAAAAAAAAAGGTGGCAGAAGAGGTCAAACAACTTCTTTCCAACTCTTTTATAAGGGCACTAATAGCATTCATGAGGAGAAGTTTCCACTATTCTACTCTAAAAACAGTACTTTGAATCTTTTCAAATGAAAAATGGACATGAACAATGACCACCCCCACACTCACATGTTCATGCACCTCAAACCTACATAGAGTGTAACAAAGAATATGTCTACAGTTCAGATCTCAGACATTGCCTTTCTCACTTGAAGTGACTTCTGTTCCTTTTCCACATACAAGATGAATGATGGATATGATACCCAATTACAACTTTTCCCTTCATTATTGACTTTTTTTTTAAATTTTTTTTACATACTGCATTTTGATTCATTGTACACAAATGGGGTACATCATTTTGTTTCTGTGGTTGTGAACAATGTAGATTCTTACCATTCACATACGGTAATGACGTCTGTCTCATTCCACCATTTTTCAGATCCCCCTCATATCCCTCTACATCATCTAAAGTTCCTCCATTCTTGTCTCACCCCCCCACTCCCACCCCCATTATATATCATCATCCATTTATCAGGGAAAACATTTGGCCTTTGGTTTTTGGGGATTGGCTTATTGAGAGGCCACTTCCAATATGATCTGGCAAAGATTCTTTTATTAACAAATAACTACTCTGTATTATCTCTGGGACGCTTCTGATAATGGGGGCCACAAAAAAATATGCCTACAAAGCAAGAATTCAAACATTATGATGTAGCAATGAGTAAAGCATTATTTAAAAGTTATTAGGAACACAGAATTATCAGCAAGATATCCCAATTAGTTCACACCCTAATGCATGCCCATCTCTGTTCAAAATATATCTTCACCTGATGTAGAAATCTGTGTTGAGAGTTTTTAATTTCAGATTTTCCTCATGGCACTATAAATGAAGATTGTCTTTTATTTTCTTCTGGCTTCTATAGTTTTTGATAAGAGTTGGCGGTATTTCAAGTCATTGTTCCTCATGTGAAATGTGTCTTCTTTTTCCTTGAGTTTTCAGCAGTTTGATTGTAATTACCCAGGCATTTGTGTGGTGTGTGTGTGTGTGTGTGTGTGTGTGTGTGTCTGTGTGTGTGTGTGTGTTTCCCTAAAATGCTTAACTCTGTAAAAATCATACCTTTCACCAATTGGAGAAGAAATTTTTACCCATTCTTTTATCAAATATTTCCCCCCATTCGCTGCCCTCTGTCTTCCTAATAATGTCCCACAGGTCACTGAAACATTTATTGCTTTTTCAAATCTTTATTTCTTTCTCTTTTTCTCCTGAAATTGGATAATTTCATTTGACTACCTTCAAGGTCATGTCTCTTCTGTCATCACACTCTATGGTCAAGTTGTTTCATTTCAGATATTTTATCTTGTAATTTAAAATTTATACTTCCTATTTTCCTTCTCTCTGAGTGAATTTTCTTTTACTTCACTGAACATCATTAAAAGAAGTGCTTTCTAGGCACAATGGCACATGCCTGTAACCCCACTAACTTGGGAGGCTGAGGCAGGAGGATCACAAGTTTGAGGCTTATGTTGGCAACTTGGCAAGATCCTGTCTCAAGATAAAATCTAGAAAGGGCTGTTAAAAATGTAGCTCAGTGGTAGAGCACCATCGGGTTCAATCCCCAATACCAAAAAAAAAAAAAAAAGGTCCTTAAAAGTTCTTGCTATACTAACTTATGAGCCATCTTGGAGTCATTATTCCCTGATCATTCTGTCTCTTTACATAGAATCACATGAATTATAAAATTTGTCATATGTCAAGTAGTTTGATACTGTATCCCAAACCTTGTGAATATTATATGATTCTGCTTTATTCTTCAAAGAGGGATAATTGTTTTAAGCAATGAACATCAGTGAACTCAAACTGCCAATGTTGTCTCTTGGTTAGCATCTCTAATTTTAGTTCAATTATTTCTCTTTATCTGGATTCTGTCCCACACAATAATTGTTCTGGAATTATCCTGTGAGCTAAACATTTATACACAGATTGAGAGACTTTCCTTTTCCAGCTTTCTGTTTTCTCAGGTTCTTCCCTAATTTTCCAGTGGCCGTGGTTAGCCTCAATCTCTACTCTCTGATTCTTCAGAACTGTGGTTTCCTATTGGAGTTTCAGTCACCCCATTCAGCTATAACCAGTTTGCTCTTAGGCTGAAGGTCATAAAAAAGGAATCTCAACCTGCATTGTCCATTTTATCCCCCATATTTAAACTGCCCTCCAGGAAGAGCTTAATTTTCTATTGTTTATTTGACTGAGTAGTACAAGAGACATGGGATTGATTAAGATTCTTGGAAGATTTAAATCCTGCATGAAGTATTTCTCTCTTGTGTACTTTTGGACTTGAAATTTATAGTATTAATGATGTAGTCAAATGTAAGAGAGAAAATGTCCTATTCAAACTGTTTCATACTTTGCTATTTAGAAATACCTAAAAGGAGTGGAAGCATGTTGACAAACATGGGAAGAGAGATGATAAGACAAAAATATGAAAGTGATATTGTTGTGAACATACCAATGTCCTCATCACAGGAAGAGAATGGTGTGTCTCTTTGGTACAGAGGCAAGAAAAATGTAGCATTTATGAGAACCTCACTTGTCCAGGAAAGGGCCTCAAATCATGTTTGACTCAAAGTAAAGGTTCTAAGAAGTTCTTCTCTCCCCTTTCTCATAATCTCAATTCTCCAGTGGTGGAAGAAATTACTTTAAGAACAACTACTCTAGACCTAACTCTAACAAACAAAGGAGTTATTTTTGATGATTGGGAAAGGATAAAAGTCTTACAACAAAGCAGTCTTATCATCTCAGATCATAATACCTAAAGAGAAAAGTTAGCAAAGCCTATTTAAAATACTCTACTGGGACATTTAGAAGGGCATGTTTCAAACACATTGTAATTCATGGTTCCAAAATATTGACCCAGTTGTTCCAAATATGACTATTGAATGGTAGGATCCCAGAGAGTGGGAAGCTCTTATTGAGGAAGTTCCAACTCCAAAAGGCAAATCATCTTAGGAAAAGAAAGGAGGAAATGCATGGAGGAAATGCCCCAAGAGTGGAAATAAGAATAAATAACCAAGGATGTGTATGACCATGCTGTCAGGGAGTCTAAGTCCAAAATGAACCGAGACATATACCAAGTGCTCAGCACCACGAAAATATTTTTATATGGCATTTTATAAATAAGAAGTTGTAGAAAGGAGGGTCAGGGCCACTGCATAGAGCACAAGGCATTTACACTGAAGTTTCAAAGAAAAAAGAATGTCAAAATCCCTGTGTTTGTTTTCTTTTGTTTCCGAATATAGAAGAAGCCAAGTACAGAAGGAGCATTCAAAAGGGAAAACAAAACCCAAAGGTGGTAAAGTTATTTCATATGAATTTAGGTAATTTGGTTTACATAAATTGAATCCCGAGGTTTTAAGAGAGCTTGTATGTGAAATCACTCAGTGACAACCCTTATTTTATAAAAACTTAGAAAAGGGCAAAGGATCCTGAAATGAGGAAAAAAAGTCAAGTCCCAGCTTTAAGTGGGACTTCAAAGTTTGGCCAACATAGTTCTGGAGGCAAGGATGGATTATTTTCTGGTTTAGATATGAGACATGAACCTAAAGTTTATGTGTGAGACAATGCAATTATGTCCAAAAGTGAAATAATTAGATTATAAAAGGTGTGAGCTAATCAGTTGATTGATTCACTGATAGCGATTAACTGGGTAGTAACTGTAGGCAGAAGGGTGTGGTTGGAGGAAGTGGGTCACTGGGGATGTGCCTTTGGGGTTTATAGTTTGTCCCACTTGAGTGAGCTCTCTATCTCTGCCTCCTGGCTGTCTGTCTTGAGCTGCTTTCCTCTGCCATAATCTTCCACCAGGGTGTCGTACCTCACCTTGGCCTCAGAGCAATGCAATCGGCCAACCACGTGCCAAACCTCTAAAACCACTCGCCAAAATAAACTTTTCCTTCTCTAAGTTGTTCTTATCAGGTCTTTGGGTCACAGCGACAAAAAATAGACTAAAACAGATTACTGAAGGAATAGATTGTGAGTGCCTGGAAAAAGTGATAGTCAACGTAAATGTCTGAGAAATGCTTGTCACATTCCAATCATGTTTTGCTCTACAGGGATTATAACACTTGTCTGATATGAAAACCCAGGATGCAAAACTTATGGGGACTTAATGAGTCAATAAAAAATCAAGTAGTTCTCCTTTTATATTTGTTAGTAGAGGAGGTGAAACTGGGTTAAATGCTCAGGAAGATAATCAGAATCGGAGTCAGTGGAATTATATATGTAAAGAGTAGTGACTAATGAATTGAGGTCAATCTAAAAAATGATATTGACAGAGGTTATGAGTGAAATCATCTCACCCAAAATGGCATTTTAAAGCAGTATCTAGGAGTGTGACCTTTCTTTGCAATTGTTATCATGTTAACACGAGGCCATTAGTGTGGAACATAATACAATGTGATGGTGTCCTCATAAGAACAGGACCACCATATAAAGAGAGAGACACACAAGGGGACGCCATGTGACAATGGAGGCGGAGATAAAAGTGCTCTACTGCAGGACTGGGAACACCAGATTGCCAGCAGCCACCAGAAACTAGAAAACAGCAAAGGAAAGACTCTCCCTTACATACTTCAAAGGGAATATGGTCCTGCTGACCTCTCGAGCCTCCAGAACTGTGAAAGTACATTTCCACTGTTTTGAGCCACACGGTTATGGTGCTTTTTGACAGCAGCCCCAGGAAACCAATACCAGAAGTGTATCCCAGGAGTCTGATTCTGACCTGTCAATTCAACATTCTAAAAAGAGCTAAAAGACATAAAGGACATGCTTAAAAAAAAAAAAAAAAAAAAAAAAAGACTAGGAACAAAAATTTATTAAGAATAAAAATGTTCTAGGTTTCAAATAATAATATATAACTAGTTTAATTTAATGTTTTATCATTATTTAAAAATAAAGCTACAAGTCCAGGCAGAAATTACATTTTTAAATTTTTAGTTACTCAGAAACTCAAGAAAATCATTACTTGTCTTAATAAATTATAGGCCACTCTATCGTTTTAATAGGCACTACTGGAGTCATAAGTTCAGTTCCAAATACGATGCGTTAAAGAGCTCTGAGCAATGAGTTCTAGTTTAGAGAAAAGTGATCAAAAGAAGCACCTCAAAACCAAGCCATGTTAAAAGTCCAAAGAAATGACAAAGTAAAGCAACAGAGTTTCATGTGGAGAAGAGATGACTCAGAGCAGACACCTCAGTGTCTGCAGACACTGAAGAGGTATCTGACTGTCTCTCCAGGACCTCAGGAGGCTGCATGAGTTTCAGAATTTCACACTCCTCTTACTAACTAGGGGTATCCAGTATGTGAATCATTGTTAGATCACATACAGAATAAAAGCATCAAGGACCTTGGAATCAGACCAGAGACCCTGCACCTTACAGAAGAAAAAGTAGGTCCACATCTTCAACATGTTAGCTTAGGATCAGACTTCCTTAACATGACTCCCAAAGCACAAGAAATAAAAGCAAGAATCAATAACTGGGATAGATTCAAACTAAAAAGATTTCTCTCAGCAAAGGAAACTATCAGCAATGTGAAGAGAGAGCCTACAGAGTGGGAGAAAATCTTTGCCACTCATACTTCAGATAGAGTACTAATCTTCAGAATATATAAAGAACTCAAAAAAAAACTTAACACCAAGACTACAAATAATCCAATCAACAAATGGGCTAAGGAAATGAGCAGACACTTCACAGAAGAAGATCTACAAGCTCTCAACAGATATATGAAAAAATGTTCAACATCTCTAGTAATTAGAGAAATGCAAATCAAAACTACCCTAAGATTTCATCTCACCCCAATTAGAATGGCGATTATCAAGAATACAAGCAACAATAGGTGTTGGCGAGGATGCGGGGGAAAAGGTACAGTCATACATTGCTGGTAGGGTTGCAAATTAGTGCAGCCACTATGGAAAGCAGTGTGGAGATTTCTTAGAATACTTGGAATGGAACCACCATTTGACCCAGCTATCCCACTCCTTGGCCTATACCCAAAGGACTTAAAATAAGCATACTACAGTGATGCAACCACATCAATGTTCATAGCTGCTCAATTCACAATAGCCAGATTGTGGAACCAACCTAGATGCCCTTCAACTGATGAATGGATAAAGAAACTGTGGTATATATGTACAATGGAATATTACTCAGCCATAAAGAAAAATAAAATTATGGCATTTGCAAGCAAATGGATGAAGTTGGAGAATATCATGCTAAGTGAGATAAGCCAATACCAAAAAACCAAAGGATGAATGATCTCACTGATAAGCGGATGATGATACATAATGGGGGGAGGGAGGGAGGCAAGAATGGAGAAAGGATGGACAATATAGAGGAAAAAGAGGGGTGGGAGGGATGGGGGGAAGGAAAAACAACAGAATGAATCAAACATCATTACCCTATGTAAATGTATGATTACACAAATGGTACGCCTCTACTTCATGTAGAACCAGAGAAACAAGTTGTGTTTCTCTGGTTTACAATAAAAAATTTAAAAATAAATAAATAAATAAAGCATAATATGTCCAATAATATAAATGCAATAATTAATTATTTCTGAGACAACTTATTCTCCACCTTTTACCATCCCTAGAATCCAGAGTTGTCTTACAATCAGACTTCCAGGTGGCAGTCATAATGGAGTTTTCAGTGATTGTTCACGGCCAGCCTTGGATATAACTCTTCACCTTGGTGTCACTTTAGTATGTGCATTGCTAACAGGTCACCTGTTTAATTGCCATTTAACATGTCTTCAAAAATGTTTCCCTTGGAATGCAACGAAACTATTAGAAGTGAAATGCAATGAAACTATGGCATAAGAAAAAAGGCATGGGAGCCGCAGGATGATGCATGATGTTTAAGACGAGGGGAGCAAGAACTCATCACGGGAGGAACAAATGCAATCCCGTGTCTTCTTACAATGTAACAATCAAATGCTTTACTAGATCTAAGAAAATAGAGGTCATTTTGTTATGTTCTGTTGCTGGTTTACATTCAAAAAGATTGCCCATTTCCTGCTAAGCAGAACAACTGAAAGCAGGAAATACTGCCATATTTCTTAGAACAGATGAGAGAATGTTTAAAATGAAAAGAGGCTGGCATGACCCATTCACACTTCAAACAGCAGTACTATGGTATTGTATCATAGTTTAATTGGCAGCATTTTTGTTCCTATTGGAATGTAACTATGATTGATAGTATCTTGTATTCAACAATATAGCACTTTCTATTTATATAAAACCTTTGTAATTTAGAAAGCATTTTCCCAAACACCATTTTATCTGACCTCAACAGCTGCATGAAATAGAAGTATGTGTACTTTATAACTATTTAACAAAAGAGAAAATGAATGCTCGGTAGCTAATTAACTTGCCTTCCATCACATGTAACATGTGACAAAACTGGAATTAGAGATAAAAGCTTCTCACTCCTATTCCAGGGCTTTTTCTACTTTAAAAAAATTTACATCATGGATTCATTTTTTTCTGTTAATATTTATATGAATTAAAGTATAGAGAAAGTAGCATCTACAATATATAAAATTTCAGAAAACCTTGCCTTTTTATATCCAAAAGACAAAGTAAGGAAACAATGATCATTTTGATGCCATTCTTCTTTATACCTGAGGAAAGAAGAGGTTCAGCAAAGCAAATCCCTTCAGAAAGTTGTTCCAGGTGATAAAAATAAAAAACAACTCTTACTCTCCCAGGAAAGAATTAATAACTTTGCTATTTTACCTCCACTGAAACTAATGCAACTCTGAAATGGCATACTTCGTAATCTAGGCTCAGATGCATGCATGATTACAAATACAATTTGTAATTATCAGTATCTGTCTGTCTTCTGAGACAGAAATTAGGTTCTTCAGTATATATCCATGACACAAAGCATACAAATATTTTGATCCTTGGATTTAAAACATAATTAAAATAAGCAACTATGGTGTTTTAGAGTTTTAGATAGTCTCACAAAATGCAATAAATGAGTTTATTTGGATTGCATCTTAATTTTGAAAACCTTCATGTGAAGGTTTATGGTAATCACCACCATTTGATATAGCTGGGGGCTCAGAGCAGTCACATCCCTTGCCCAAAGTCACCCCCACTACAGGTGTGGCATTCAGAACAGGAATCTCCTTGGGTGAAACTTTATGTGGAAGAAGTTTGGGGACACATATATTAGAGGAATTGCTGAGTTACACAGTGGCTTTATGTTTAATATTCTGATGAATAGCCAGACTCTTTTCCAAAGTAATGGAGCATTTCATATTCCCAGCTATGGTATCCTAAGAGTTCTGATTTCTCCAAGTCTCCGTCAGCAACATTTAGCAGTCTCCTAGATTATGTCATCCTCACAATAATGGATTTAAAATGCTATCTCCTCGTGGTTTGGATTTGCATTGTGCTAATGACTGATCATGTTTGAGCATATTTTCATGCACATACTGACCATTTGTACATCTTCTTTAAGAAATGTCTACTCAGATCCATTGTCCCTATACTTAGCAAAATTTACCATGTTACCCATTTTAAGGGTACAGTTTTGTGGCATTAAATACATTTGTAAAATATGTAACTATCACTATTACATATTTCCAAAATTATTATCATCTCAAATGGAAACACCCTACCTACTAGACAATAGCTCCCCTTACCATTCTCCCCCAATTCCCTAGGAATATCTTTTCTACTTTCTGTCTCTATAGTTTATATTCAAGGTACCTCACATCAGTGGAATCAGACAATATTTGTCTTTCTATATCTAGCTTATTTTGCTTAGCATAATGTTTTCAAGGTTCATATGTGTGTCAGAATTTCATTCCTGTTTATTGGCTGAATAATATTCCTTTCTGTATACATTTCATACTGTGTTTATCCATTTCTCTGTTCATAGACATATTGTTGCCACCTCTTGGCAATTATGAATAATACTGCTATGAATATTAGTATACAAGTATCTAAGTCCCTGCTTTCGATTCTTTTGCTTAGATATCTGGGAGTGAAATTACTGGATCACATGATAATCCTATGTTTAAACTCTGGAGGATCCGTCAAACTGTTTTACACTGTGTTTGCACAATGTTACACTTCCCACTAGCAATGTACAACGATTCCAATTTCTCCACATTCTCTCCGATTATTGTATATGCATATATGAGTCCTTAAATCGTGGTAGCTGGGAATATAAAATGGTATAGATAAGTTTCAACAATTATAAAACATGTAGTACTGAGTAACTCAGCGATTCTACTAGTATCATATATAGTAATAGTCATCATAATGAGTGTGGTGTCCCCACTATGGCCACTGCCATTTTTAATTGGGCTTTTTTTCTTTGTAATGTCAAGTTGCAAAATTTCTTTACATATTCTATATATCCTTTTTGGTCAAACATGTGTTACATATTGATAATGGTTGGCATGTGATTGATAGGACAGCAGACCACATAATGATTTCCATTTATATGTTGGCCAAAAAGTTACATATTGAAAAAGGAACTTATAAGAGGCTTAATATCTTTTTAACTGAATTTACTAAACAACGAGGGCAGTATGTATGTTTAATTTTTAGAGCAAACACAGCTGTATTCCCACCATACCTCTTGTGCGTATTCTAGCTTGGTTCATATGAGCTTTCATTTTTTTAAATGTGTTACTTTAAGAGATATTCTCAAACCCCAGAAGTTACTTTAGAATTCACAGTAACCTCCAATGGGTAAGATTAGAAGCTGCCATTTATTTATTAATGAAGAGTTCAAATGGCAATATTTGAAAACCACGGGGTGGTGGGAAATGGTATTTTAGAAAATTCTGCAAAATCTCCAAGCACAAAATGAACAGGGGAAGGGGAGAGAGGGACTGTTCCTGTGAGTGGCTAAATGATACCTTTCCATTTCCTTATCGCAGAACGTGTCAGGATCACACTAAGGATTCCCATTCAAATCAAGCAGCCATAGACAGCCCAGATAGAATACAAATAGACGCAGGAGAAGTAGAGCAGGGTTAGCGAAGTGTGCAGTGGGGAGATTGATGTTGATACCCTTCACTGCCAAGTGAAATGCCAATAATGCTTGTATAGCATTTTGTGCGGGCAATGGGAGTATTGATTCTTGAGCAATAATAAAGAATGAAGCCGCTCTCTCAGGTATAAAAATATTGGCAACTGTTACAAAGAATTGACTCATAGGGGCCTGAGCGCTGGCCTATCTTAATACAAATAATTCAGGCTTCAGAAGGATTGCAAGAGCAGCCAGGCATGGTTTGCAGGCACTGACTCTGCGATTAATTTACCTGCATCTTTCCTGGGCCTCCCAGCCTATCAGCCAATTGGTTTTAGTAGGGCAGGAGCTAAATGGATTCCTTAGGTCTCATTGAGAATAAGGCAAGATGATAAAAATGGAGGGAAGAAAGGAAAGGAAGGAGTATAAAATGTATGCTATACATTTTTAAAGTTACGGATTCTGTTTGTATGTATTTTTTCTGAAGATGAAAGTGATAATGCATGTGGCAGCCACCTAAGCAAAGGAATAGGTGCTGTTAAACACATTCCCATCAGCGGTGTTATTTCCAAAAAGGGTGTTTTATGCTATAGATTACAATAAGTTTTACACACTGAAACCAAAATGGAACACTTGCAAATGTGTAGAACTATTATATTTAATGATATCAAATTCTTGGCAGGAAAACTGATACTCTACATTTATAGAAAACTGGAAAATTGGCAAAAGAAGGGATACAGTTACCAACTTCCATAATCACCCATTCCTAAAAATCAGTAACTTCATGGAAAAATAAAAATAAATCATCACCATCAGGGCACTAAATGTCTTAATTTTTCAGAGTCAAAAGTACTTGGTCTCATATGAACTCTACATTACCTAGGAATGAGTAACTTCTTTGAAATAATGAAATCTTTAAAATGCAGAACCAAGATCAAGGAAGAGATTTTTAATAATTGTACAGATATATACTAATCAAACATACATGCACACATACACATATATGCAAAGTGTGTACTAACTGGTGACAAAGGAGGATATATATGGTTTAGGACCAACATCCCTTCTAGGAAAGGATGTTTTAAGTTTTAAAAAAGGGTTATTTGTGATATTAAATAATGAAGAAAAATAAATAAATGTCCAACATTGGAGAACTAAGTGATTTTAAGTGAAATAGACTTCATCTCATTTTTAAAATGAGCAAACTCTATGCTCACTGTGATTCACACTGCAGGTTAACAAATGTCAATATCCTCCAACTCTCATTTGTCTTTGAAACAGGTTCCTAATTTTATTACTCTGGCCACTACTCCTCTTCTGCATCTAACCCAGGAAAGGTGACCCACTGTCCAGTACCAAGCAGAGATCATACTTGACATAAGCCAGCCAGAGTCATCCCTTGACCCTTATCAGTAATGAGAGAAAACAGACTGCTTTAATGTTTAGGCCAGTTTGACTTGAAACTTTCTGCTGCTGATAACTGAACACATCCAGAAGAAGAGATTATTTTAATATATTACTGTAGAAATTGAGAGTATAAAACAGAATATACCATCTGGCTTTCCTTGTTACTAGATATTACATGACGATATTCTAAAATATTGATTACTGCAGAGTAATAGGAAAATTACACATGATCTTTAATTTGTGTGCATTAAGAATATGTACTGGGATTGAAATAAGAAAAGAGTTCTTCCTCCTGTGCATTGTATTAGATACCACTTATCCAACCTCCTTCTGTCCTCCTTATCTCTGCCCTTCAAACCTCTAGTTACCACCACTCTACTCTCTACTTCTGTGAAGTCAACTCTTTTAGCTTCCACTTATGAGAGAAAACAGGCGTTTTTTGTTTTTCCCAGCCTGTCTTTGTTCACTTAGCAAGTGTCCTCCAGTTGTATCCATGTTTCAGCAAATGCCAGGATTTCAATCACATTGTAGGGTGACTCATGTTCATGATAATTCGATATATATTTTTAAAATATTTTATATTTTACAAAGAACTAGAGGAGAGAGGTACTTGAAGCTTTCAAACACAAAGAAATGATAAATGTTCATGGAGATGGAAATGCTAGTTACCCTGATTTGATCATTACACATTGTATACATGTAGTGAATTTTCACACTGCACTCTATCTCATAAATATGTACAATTATTTTGTCATTTAAAAAAAAATTCAGAGTATTGGTAATGTTTTTACTACTGAGCACTTTCTGGGTGCCAATAAATTTTAAAGGAGTCAGGAAAGAAAAAGAAAAGCATTTTTTTAAAAAAATCTATCTAGTAAGTTAACATAAATAATTTCCTAGTTATATATGCTTGTCTGGTTCTATATAAACTGAGAGGCAGGAATTCCTAGTTATAGTGTAAGGAAGAGGATAAGAATCTAATTTTGCTTCCAGCAAAATTACCTGTCAGCAGGTATCATTTAGAATTAGGTTCCCCCACTGAATTCTTGGTCTGTGCAACAGATAGTAGATGAGAAGATACATAGTGTCTAGTATTAAAAGTATTTTCCTGTTGTTATGTTGATATAATAATAAAACTTCATTGTTTCATCTATTTATTAAGAAACATTTATTAAGCATCTGTTAAGTACTAGGCAACATGCAGACTAGGCAGAGAAAAGTATTAAAGATGGATGAAAAAGTTTCCCTGCCCTGTAGGATCTCACAGGCTAAAGGTCAAACTGACATACGAAAGTTTGTATTATAAAAAAGTACTGCTGAAATTAAGCTGTGCAAAATGTAAATGGTGACACAAAGAAGAAAGTGATTAGTTTCAGTTTGGGAGAGGGAATATGTACAGAGGAAATGGCATTGTTTTGGGACCTTAAATAGTTAGTAGAACCCATGCATTGACTGGAGGGAAGTAATTCTGGAATAGATAAAACAAAAGTTTATGGTTATAAATGGGTGGCCCAAAGAAATTCAACAGATTTCATTTGGCAGCAAGTTAGGCAATTTAGTGAACAACATAAAGAGAAGGGAAGGGGAGAAAATGTGCATTCATTCTATCTTGAGATATGGGGAGCTGTCCAGTTTTCTAAGTCATCTTCACATGATCAAATCTGTATGATAATTAATATTCAAAGACAGTCTGGGGGGAAATGTAAATGTGGAGAAACAACTTGGGAAGATGCTGTGATTGTCCAGGTAAGAAATAATGAAAATGTGAACTATGGTAATGAAAATGGGGTTAGAAAACAGAGTAGAAAGTAAACTGATGGACAGTACAATAAAGATAGGACAGGATTAATGAAACAAGACAAGAACCAGTAAAATAACCTAAATGAATTTTTTTGAAAGAGTAAAGGAGGTACTTAAAGGAAGAATTGATGGGCTGGGACTGCAGCTCAGTGGCAGAGCGCTTGCCTACCATGGGAAGGCACTGGGTTCAATCCTTAGAATCACGTAAAAATGAACAAACAAACAAAAATAACTACAAAAGAATTTCTTTAAAGAATTGGTGCCATACACTGGCAATATTGATGTAGAACACAAAGCAAAATTAAAATTAAAATTAAAACCCCTGATGAGTATTTTGAGTATCTCATCAATGGAGATGGAGAATACCTTAAATGGGATGGTAAATATAGGAAGAGGAATTCATTTGAGATGGGGGTACGAATGTAAGATCTGGGATTCAGAAGTATGACTTTGAAATCCCTAAAGGAGAGGCAGGTAAAAGTAGTTAGCAAGAATTTGGCAGTATCTTGATGCTCCAGCATCTATCTCAAATAAAGAAAGTTATACCTGAAAATTATATCCAATCTTTAATTGTCATCTAAGGGGAGAGTTGCAAAAATCCTCCCTCATCACTGACCTAAAGAGGCAGCAAATAAGCTTGCCAGGCATTTAGGAATGAAATAAGGGAAAAAAAATCCTCAGGGATTAATCAAAACCCAAAGCCTTTCCAGCTTGGGAATGAAATTCGAATTTACAATACTCATTTGCTCCATAAAACACAAGCTGTGATATTAACATATCACTTTGTCCAGGGCCTTTGAAATGCCTGTAGTCTTGACAAAAGCAAGACCTAACATTCTCTAGAGAAACCCTTTCTCATCTTAGAGCTGCTGGGATTCCCCCTGAATTGGTCCCCCACCTGCATGATCATAACCAATAAAAAATTACAACCTATCATGTAAGTACCATGGGGGAACATCAGCCAACACATAAAACAGAAAAATAAAAAATCTTTGGTACTTCAAATAAAAGAATAACTGGTATAGTGATTGTAAAGATTTATAGGCAGACAGAGATAAATAGAAAAAATAGGAAAAATTAGAAAATAGAAAGAAAGAAATAGATTTGAAGTAAAACCATTATGAAAATATTGTCATTGAAAAAAATCTCCCATGGATTTGTCAACATAAACTGTATTTTGAATCATGGAATACAAATTAGTAAATGACAATGGGAGCAATATCAAAATAGGTAGGATGAAGTAAAAACAAACAAAAAAAAAGATGAGGCTTCAGTCATACCTAACAGGATTTATAGCCTTGATATTGTATATTATAAAAAAGGAAGATTAAATATTATCTTAGTTAACTCAAGAAGTTCGAAAACAGAGTAGAAAGTAAACTGATGGACAGTACAATAAAGATAGGACAGGATTAATGAAACAAGACAAATCCAGTAAAATAACCTAAGTGAATTTTTTTGAAACAACAAAAAGGGCAACCACTGATTTAATAAGTCATAGAAAACTAGAAAATATTATTGAAAGAAATTAAAGGAGACCTAGCAAATGGAAAGATAGCTAATGTTCATGGGTTAAGATTGTTAAAATGCCAGTAGTTCTCAAACTAAGTTCCAGATTCAATGCAATCCCAGCTGCTTTTTAGCAAAAATTGACAAGTCAATTCTAAAATTGATATGGAAATTCAATGGATTTCAAATAACCAAAAATTATCTTGAAAAAAGCAAAGTTGGAGGACTTATACTTCCCTATTTCAAAACTTACTTGATTGTTACAATAAGCAAGACAGTGTGGAGCTTACATAAGGACATACACAGAGATCAATAACAGCAAATCCAGAAGCAACAGAAAAAGGTTGGATCCTTGTCTCAGACCATATTCAAAATTTAACTCAAATGAATCAAAGACCTGCATATAAGAGCTCAAATAGTAATATTCTTTTTAAAGAAAAATACACAGGCATAATTTTTTAAACTCTGGATTAAGCAATAATTTCTTAGATATAACACCAAATACACAAGCAGCAAAAGCAGTAAAAGAAAAAGTTAACATTACAATGGAAACCTTTTGTGCTTCAAAGGACACCCTCAGAAAAGTGAAAAGACAGCCCATAAAATGGGAAGCAATTCTGAAATCACATTAAGGAACTCGAATATAGACTACACAAGGAACACCTACAACTCAATAATAAAAAGCCAAGCCAAGAAAAATTATGTGAAGGATCTGAAAAGAAGAAATACAATGATTAATGAGCACATGGAAAGAAATTCAGTATCATTACTAACAAATGCACATCAAACCCACAATGAGATAACACTTCATCGTCATTAGGATGGTGAAAATAAAACATTACTGAGAAAATGAAGAAATTGAAGTTCTTATATATTGCTCTTACTTAGGATTGTCAAATAGTAGCATCACTTTAGAAACCAGTTGGGCAATTCCTTAAAACATTAAATGTAATTACCACATTACCCAGCAATTCCACTCCAAGAGTATACCCCAGAGAACTGAAAACATGCAACTGAACAAAAACTTGTACACAATGTTCATAGCAGCATTTTTCATAATAGCCCCCAAATGAAAATGAACCAAATATCCTCTCACTGATAAATAGAGTATGATATTAATACATGGACTATTATTCAGCAATGAAATAAAATAAAATGCTAATACATGCTACAACACAGATGAACCTTTAAAACATTTAAGTGAAATAAATCAATCACAAAGAACCACATAATTATATTTATATGAAATTTACAAAATAGGTAACTATATAGAGACAGAAAGTAGATTGGTGGTTACCTAAGACTGGAGAGATTGGTAGGGTGTGAGGATTGGGAGTGATGGCTGATGAGTAGACAGTTTCTTTCAGCAGTGATGAAATTTTTAAAATTTATTGTGGTGATGCTAAAAACTATTAATTTTCACACATTAAATGGGTGATTTGTATGATATGTGGATTATATATCAATAAATTATATAAAAAGCTAAACTCTGCACATACAAAAACCTGAACATGGAAGTTTTTGGCAGCCTTTTTCATAATTGCCGAAACATGGAAGCAACCAGGATGTCCATTAGTAAGTGAATGGATAAATAAGCTGTTCTACATTCAGAAAATTAATATTATTCAGCATTAATCCATTGTCCCAAGTTTTCAATTCTGCAAATATTTCAATGAAATTGACATAAATGTATTAAAATAGGTTGGGAATCATAATCAAGAGCTTATATATCCTTTACTATTAAAACAAAAAATGATTATCTTATAAATAAGACACTGGGACTATCTAGTATCTTTTACATATATAAATAAATGTAAATAGGACATTGGACAAATATGATATATTTTCATAAACAAATAGCTGACTTTCATGACCTGTTCAACAATTATTTTAAGTGGAAAGGAGCAAAACACTGTACAATGTTACATTTTTGACAATATGTTGTTGGTCTTACGAGGCATGGCTTGTTTTGATATCATGATCATTCTTGCTATTTGGGAATAATGTGGCTTTCCACCTTCTGATGGCTTCTCACTACATTGTTTTAGGTATGCCAAGCAGATGTTTCTTGAAATTCAACAAATTTATCAGATATTTCTTGTCTTTGCTCATAAATTTATCAATAATCCCTGCATTTAAAATATACTTAGGGTAGGAGGAAAATGCTAATAAAGATTTCTACCAAAATATGTTCTCAAAAACGACTCAAAAATAATTGAAAAGCAAGCACAGAGTTAAATTCAATCAAGAAGTTGAGTGGAATAAAATAAAAATTCTATCAACAAAAGCATATGCCTCTGAAGATTTTTAGTGGTAGATGCAAAAGCTCAAAATACTATGAAAGAATAGACAGGAAAATATTGTAGCAATTTGAATTTTTGAATTTTTGAATTTTTTTTCTCACATCAAGGTACACAATTAACGCATAGGTTCAAAAATGAGAGAGGCAACATCATATCAAATGGACAAACTGCTGCTTTTCATTCTCACAGTAGTGGTGTGGTGGAAAATTGGAATAGACAATTGGAAAGGCGTGAGGTTTGCCTTTCTAGACTTCAAGACAATGTGCTCACACTCATGGTGTTTGGAGGGACCTTCTCAGACTCCTACACGAGAGATTCTTCCACTTTCATGTGAAATTGGAAGGAGTATAGGTGGAAGAGGATATCTTTTGAATATAAAATTCTTTACCCATTCCCTCAACTTCCTTTTTTCCTGCCTAATGCTATAGTCCTGGTAAAGAATGCTACAAGTCTAGCTGCTGTAACCATACCTTTAAAGCTTTTGAGCAGAATTTCTAAGTATCTAATGAGCTACATTTTTGCCTTTATCCCATCTAACAAATATAAAATTGTCAGTAACTGTGGCTGTATTTTTAAAGGCCAGGATAGCTCACCTGTTCTCTTTCTGTGTACCCCACCACAGATGAATGGGAAGGGAGCAAAGACAAAGCATTAGTTAGGCTTCTATTGCTGGTGGCAATTTGGTACAGCACCATAGAGGAATCTGATGTTCTTTTAAAGGTGGAAGTATTTAGGTTAAAATCCATGATAAATTGAGAGGAAAAAAATAGTAGCTGAAGGTAAGACATGAAAAAAAAATGGGTTCTGCAAAGAAGAAAATACATTCCATTGTTATCTGAACAGAGGCTCAGAGCAAGAGAATAATCTTGTCTTTTAGCACAATTAGACCAACTGTCTGAAAGAGTGAATTCCCATGTTGGTCAAGACCACCTTCTTTTGTGCAACCCAGTCATGCTGCATGGAAACCTACAAACCTGAGTGGCAACACAATAGGGCACATTCTGATCAGAATAGCTGTTAAAAACTAGATGAAGCTCTTGTAATGTGCCAGTATTTTTCGATTCTTATTTTTAAGGTTATATCTACTACATAAGCTATCATTTGGAAAGGAATTTCCAATGATTACTCTCCGCTGGACCATTAAACCATGAAATGTACAACTGGCAGACTGATCCCTGTGCAAACCTAAGCCTTGGTGACCAAATGCTTCAGGGGGTTCCTGTCAATGATTTATAAAACAGCAGCTGTATGCTGTAGGGTACTTTATATA
Source organism: Sciurus carolinensis (assembly GCF_902686445.1). NCBI lineage: Eukaryota > Metazoa > Chordata > Mammalia > Rodentia > Sciuridae > Sciurus > Sciurus carolinensis. The sequence goes on from NC_062226.1 coordinate 81,647,015, forward strand.
AACACAGATCACCTCTGATGCTTGGTTTCCTCTGTGCTTCTCCTTATGTGCCTTTAATATTTGCTGATTTTGTTCTGTATCCTTTCTTTATAATAAGCCTCAACAATTTGTATCATGATTCCTGAGTCCTATGAGTCCTTTTTGCACATCACCATATCTGACAGTGGTCTTAGAGGCCCCTGAAGCAAACACTTCCTAGAATTCTCTTGCATGAAGTAGTCAGACATTCAATGTTTTATAGGTCAATAAATGAATGGGGTATAACACTATGCCCACTCATGTCCTCTAAAGTGAGAGGGTGACACTCTGAGCAAAAGGGTGCAACTTAGTAACTGGGACAAATTGCCATGGTCCAATGGGTTTTATTTATACCAGAACTAAGCAAACAAAATATTCACGTTTTCGTCCTCAAAATATATCAAAAGCAAATTGGAAAAAAATTTGGAAAACAAGCTGGGAAAATAAATGAAGAGAAAAAATTATTTCTAACAGTAATTTTCTGAGGCTAAGAGAAGTCCTGTGAAAAAGCAAAGAGAAAATCAAAGCTATTATAAATCTCAAAGATAAAAAAAAGAACCCTCTGGCCTGAAACTTAAATAAAAATTATATTATATATATATATAATTTGAAACAGAAAGCATAATGAAAAATCTAACAGGGAAATAAAAATAGAAACTATGATACAGAGCATCTAAAAAAATATCAATAGGTTGGATGATTAAAAGAGTAAGGCAAGATTTAAATCTATGGGATAAAACAACAACCAAAATAACCCCACCAGCTCTGAAGATGAATCATATGCCTAAATGTGACTATGTCTGTGTGGACATATTCACTGCATTTGAACACATATAGTGTTGGGAGTATGTTTTCAGTCATATATATTTTATTAGGGAATTTGGTTCAGTAATTATTAACACAGGCATAATAGCTTAAAAATATTAATTGCCTTAGGTACCTATATCTTAGATATTAGGTGTATTTTTTTTCTTTTTTTTTATTGTAAACAAATGGGATACATGTTGTTTCTCTGTACATGGCATAAAGGCATACCATTTGTGTAATCATAAATTTACATAGGGTAATGTTGTTTGATTCATTCTGTTATTTTTTCCCTTCCCCCCACCCCTCCCACCCCTCTTTTCCCTCTATACAGTCCTTCCTTCCTCCATTCTTGCCCCCCTCCCTAACCCTAACTCTAACCCTAACACTAACGATATTAGGTGTATTTTAATAAAATATTGTTGTCCTTCTCAAGTTCCTACAAGATAAATGGGGTATTATTACTTCTCATCCAGAATCATCCAGAACCATGCTTTACCAAATGTCTAGGCACTTCATGGGGCCATCAAGTTGACACATTAAATTAAGTATCACAATCAAGAAGTTTATAGATATGGAAATCCTTTCATGTGATACAGGGCTTCAACCCCTGACAGAGACTACATGAGAAAATGATAACATGTTGCTCTCTCTTTTTTTTTTTTAAGAAACTGGTGTTTATTTTCCATAACCGTATTTCCATTTTGCTTAATAAGTGTCTGCAGAACAGCTCAAGACCACTCAGCGGTTATTCCTACCCACTCAGTAACCTGAGCAGTGGGAGCTGCAGACCAGTCTTCAGTGGTTGGCTGGACACTCGAGTCTTCAGTAGGAAACTGCTGGATAGGCACAGAGGGCACCTGCACACCTGCAGACCAGTCTGCAACCTCAGGTTGAGTAGCAGTGAACTCAGAAGCTGGAGCCGTCCATTCACCCTGAAATTCCTCCTTGGTCACAGCTTTTTCAGCAGCAGCCTGCTCTTCCTTTTTAATCTCTTCAGGATCTCTGTAGAAGTAGAGATCAGGCATGACCTCCCACGGGTGTTCTCGGGAAATGGTGCCACGCATGTGCAGAACTTCTCAGGCCAGCATCCACCACATCAGACCCACAGAATGAGCTCCCTTATTGTTGCATGGAATGGCAATGTCCATGTAGCACAGAGGAGAGTCTGTGTTACACAGAGTAATGTTGCTCTCTTAATAGCTTGACAAAAGCAGTAGCTCACAGTAAGTAAAGTAGAGATGCCGGAATTGCAATGTCAGATGATGAAAGAAAAGAAGTGGGCTTGCTACAGTGGAAATACTACCCAAGACCAGAAAACCCACCTGATTATCACATTTCAAAGGCAGATACAGAAAATGTTCCACTTAACCAAAGCCATAAAAATGTGCAACGAGAGGTGCCTTTCAAGGCTAGCTTCTCGGACCAGTCCGCCCAGTGAGAGGCTTTCTACATAGAACCAGCCCACAAGTCCCCAAACCAACAGGAGAGCTTCGCTCCGCAAGCAGCCTCTGGGATCAGGGCAGGGCAGCCAGAGACCTCTTCAGGCGGCTCTGCCCACTCCGGCCGCAGGCTCTTTTCACTGGGTGATCCAAGATGGCGGCCTAGAGGGAGACTGCACTCCCTAGTCACTCCAGAACCCAGGAGTTAAGAAGGGGAGGCATTGAGAGACTCGGACTGAAATAGAGCCACAGGTGAGTCTGCCCACTGGGTAAAGCTCGGCCCGGGTGGCAGGCCCAGATAGAGGTGGCTTATCGGAGCCGGGCAGGGCAGCTAGAGTTTTCCACAGGAAGCCCGGCGCACTCAGGCGGTGGGCCCCGCCCACACAGCCAGCTTCTCCAGGTTCTCAGAGCAAGCCCACTAGTGAGAGCCTTTCTGACCAGAACAAGCTCCAAGTCCCAGAGCCAGCGCAGCACAGCGTACTCCAGCACGCAAGCGGCTTCAGGGACCAGGATAGGGCAGCCAGAGACTTCCCCAAGTAGCCTGGACCCCTGCGGTGGGAGGTGCCTTTCAAGGCTAGCTTCTCAGACCAGACCGCCCAGTGAGAGGCTTTCTACATACAACCAGCCACAAGTCCCCGAACCAATGGAGAGCTTCGATCCGCAAGCAGCCTCTGGGATCAGGGCAAGGCAGCCAGAGACCTCTTCAGGCGGCTCTGCCCACTCCGGCCGCAGGCTCTTTTCACTGGGCGATCCAAGATGGCGGCCTAGAGGGTGACTGCACTCCCAGTCGCTCCAGAACCCAGGAGTTAAGAAGGGGAGGCATTGAGAGACTCGGACTGAAATAGAGCCACAGGGTCCCACTGACAGCTGACCAATATGAGAAAACAAGGGAAGAAAATGTCCCAAACAAACCTAGATACTACATCAATAAAACCCAATGACACAAGAAATAAAAGCAAGAATTAATAACTGGGATAGATTCAAACTAAAAAGCTTTCTCTCAGCAAAGGAAACTATCAGCAATGCAAAGAAAGAGCCTAGAGTGGGAGAAAATCTTTGCCAATCATACTTCAGATAGAGCACTAATCTCCAGAATCTATAAAGAACTCAAAAAACTCTACACCAAGAATGCAAGTAATCCAATCGACAAATGGGCTAAGGAAATTAATAGACACATCACAGAAGAAGATCTACAAGCAATCAACAAACATATGGAAAAATGTTCAACATCTCTAGTAATAAGAGAAATGCAAATCAAAACTACCCTAAGATTCCATCTCACCCCAATTAGAATGGCGATTATCAAGAACACAAGCAACAACAGGTGTTGGAGAGGATGTGGGGAGAAAGGTACACTCACACATTGCTGGTGGGGCTGCAAATTAGTGCAGCCACTCTGCAAAGCAGTATGGAGACTCCTTAGAAAACTTGGATTGGAACCATCATTTGACCCAGCTATCCTACTCCTTGGCCTATACCCAAAGGATTTAAAATCAGCATATTACAGAGATACAGCCACATCAATGTTCATAGCTACTCAATTCACAATAGCCAGATTGTGGAACCAACCTAGATGTCCTTCAATTGATGAATGGATAAAGAAACTGTGGTATATATATACAATGGAATATTACTCTGCCATAAAGAATGATAAAATTATGGCATTTGCAGGCAAATGATGAAACTGGAGAATATCATGCTAAGTGAGATAAGCCAATCTCAAAAAACCAAAGGAAGAATGATATCGATAATAAGTGAATGAGGACACATAATGGCGGGTGGGAAGAGTTAGTGTTAGGGTTAGAGTTAGGTTTAGGGAGGGGGGCAAGAATAGAGGAAGGAAGGACTGTATAGAGGGAAAAGAGGGGTGGGAGGAGTGGGGGGAAGGGAAAAAAATAACAGAATGAATCAAACATTACCCTATGTAAATTTATGATTACACAAATGGTATGCCTTTATGCCATGTACAAATAGAGAAACGACATGTATCCCATTTGTGTACAATAATAAAAAAAAAAATAAAGAAAAAAAAAAACCCAATGACAGCACAGCAGAAGAAATGTCAGAAAGGGAATTCAGAATGTACATAATTAAAACGATCAGGGAAGCAAATGAGGAGATGAAAGAGCAAATGCAGGCATTGAAGGAGGAGATGAAAGAGCAAATGCAGGCATTAAATGATCGCACCAATCAACAGTTAAAAGACCAAATACGGAAAGCAAGAGATCATTTCAATAAAGAGTTAGAGATACTGAAAAAAAAGCAAACTGAAATACTTCAAATGAAGGAAACAATAAACCAAGTTAAAAACTCCATAGAAAGCATAACAAATAGGATAGAACACCTGGAAGACAGAACCTCAGACATTGAAGACAAATTATTTAATCGTGAAAACAAAGTTGGCCAAACAGAGAAGATGGTAAGAAATCATGAACAAAACCTACAAGAATTATGGGATATCATGAAAAAGCCAAATTTGAGAATTATTGGGATTGAGGAAGGCTTAGAGAAACAAACCAAAGGAATGAACAATCTATTCAATGAAATAATATCAGAAAATTTCCCAAATCTGAAGAATGAAATGGAAAACCAAGTACAAGAGGCTTATAGAACTCCAAACATACAAAATTACAACAGACGCACACCAAGGCACATTATTATGAAAATACCTAACATACAACATAAAGACAGAATTTTAAAGGTCAAGAGAGAAAAGAATCAAATTACATTGAGAGGGAAACCAATAAGAATATCAGCAGATTTTTCACTCCAGACCCTAAAAGCTAGAAAGGCCTGGAACAACATATACCAAACCCTGAAAGAAAATGGATGCCAACCAAGAATCTTATACCCAGCAAAACTTACCTTCAAATTTGACGATGAAATAAGATCCTTCCATGATAAACAAAAGCTAAAGGAATTTACAAAAAGAAAGCCAGCATTACAGAACATTCTCAGCAAAATATTCCATGAGGAAGAGATGAAAAACAACGATGCAAATCAGCAACAGGAGGTGCTAGCCTAAAGGAATAGCCAAATAAAGGAGAAACCAAATCATGTCAAAAACAAATATGAGTCAATTGGGAATACAAATCATATCACAATAATAACCCTGAATGTTAATGGCCTGAACTCATCAATCAAAAGACACAGACTGGCAGATTGGATTAAAAAGAAAAATCCAACAATATGCTGCCTGCAAGAGACTCATCTCATAGAAAGAGACACCCATAGACTAAAGGTGAAAGGATGGGGAAAATCATACCATGCACACGGACACAGCAAAAAAGCTGGAGTATCCATCCTCATTTCAGATAATGTGGACTTCAAACCAAAACTAGTCAGAAGGGATAAAGAAGGACATTACATGCTGCTTAAGGGAAGCATAAATCAGCAAGACATAACAATCATAAATATCTATGCCCCAAACGTTGGCTCATCCACGTGCGTCAAACAAGTCCTTCTCAATTCCAGAAATCAAATAGACCACAACACAATAATACTAGGCGATTTTAACACACCTCTCTCACCACTGGATAGATCATCCAAACAAAAATTGAATAAAGAAACTATAGATCTCAACAACACAATCAACAACTTAGACTTAACGGACATATATAGAATATACCATCCAACAAAGAACGAATACACTTTCTTCTCAGCAGCACGTGGATCCTTCTCTAAAATAGACCATATTTTATGCCACAAAGCTACTGTTAGCAAATACAAGAAGATAGAGATACTACCTTGTACTCTATCAGATCATAATGGATTGAAATTAGAAATAAATGACAGAATAAAAAACAGAAACTTCTCCAATACCTGGAGACTAAATAATACACTATTATATGATGAATGGATAACAGAAGACATCAGGAGGGAAATAAAAAAATTCTTAGAAGTAAACGAGAACAAAGACACATCATATCAAAATCTCTGGGACACTATGAAAGCAGTACTTAGAGGAAGATTTACTTCATGGGGTGCATTCAAAAAAAGAAGTAGAAATCAACAAATAAACGAGTTAACATTACAGCTCAAAGCACTAGAAAAAGAAGAGCAGACCAATACCAAAAGTAGTAGAAGACAGGAAATAGTTAAAATCAGAGCCGAAATCAATGAAATCAAAACAAAAGAAACAATTGGAAAAATTAACAAAATAAATAGTTGGTTCTTTGAAAAAATAAATAAAATTGATAAACCCTTAGCCACACTAACAAAGAGAAAGAGGGAGAAAACTCAAATTACTAAAATTTGGAATGAACAAGGAAACATCACAACAGACACAAGTGAAATACAAAACATAATTAGAAGCTATTTCGAAAATCTATACTCCAACAAAACAGAAAACCTCGAAGACATCAACAAATTTCTAGAGACATATGAATTACCTAAACTGAACGAGGAGGACATACACAACTTAAATAAACCAATTTCAAGCAATGAAGTAGAAGAGATCATCAAAAGCCTACCAACAAAGAAAAGTCCAGGACCAGATGGGTTCTCAGCCGAGTTCTACAAAACCTTTAAAGAAGAGCTCATTCCAATACTCCTCAAACTATTCCATGAAATAGAAGAGGAGGGAACCCTCCCAAACTGGTTCTATGAAGTCAATATCACCCTGATACCTAAACCAGACAGAGACACATCGAGGAAAGAAAATTTCAGACCAATATCCTTAATGAACATCGATGCAAAAATTCTCAACAAAATTTTAGCAAATCACATACAAATATATATTAAAAAGATAGTGCACCACGATCAAGTGGGTTTTATCCCAGGGATGCAAGATTGGTTCAACATCAGGAAATCAATAAATGTAATTCACCATATCAACAGACTTAAAGTCAAGAATCACATGATTATTTCAATAGATGCAGAAAAAGCATTCGATAAAATACAGCACCCCTTCATGCTCAAAACACTAGAAAAAATTGGGGTAGTGGGAACATTCCTTAACATTATAAAGGCCATCTACACTAAGCCCATGGCTAATATCATTCTAAATGGTGAAAAACTGAAAGCGTTCCCCCTTACAACTGGAACAAGGCAGGGATGCCCTCTTTCACCACTTCTATTCAACATCGTCCTTGAGACTCTAGCCAGAGCAATTAGACAAACCAAAGAAATTAAAGGGATACGAATAGGAAAAGAAGAACTCAAACTATCCCTGTTCGCTGATGACATGATTATATATTTAGAGGAACCTGGAAATTCCACCAGAAAACTTTTAGAACTCACAAGTGAATTCAGTAAAGTAGCAGGTTACAAGATCAATGCTCATAAATCCAATACATTTTTATACATAAGTGATGAATCTTCAGAAAGAGAAATTAGGAAAACTACCCCATTCACAATAGCCTCGAAAAAAATAAAATACTTGGGAATCAATCTCACAAAAGAGGTGAAAGACCTCTACGATGAGAACTACAGAACACTAAAGAAAGAAATTAAAGAAAACCTTAGAAGATGGAAAGATCTCCCATGTTCCTGGATAGGCAGAATTAATATTGTCAAAATGGCTATACTACCTAAAGTGCTATACAGATTCAATGCAATTCCAATTAAAATCCCAATGATGTACCTTGCAGAAATAGAGCAAGCAATTATGAAATTCATCTGGAAGAATAAAAAACCTAGAATAGCTAAAGCAATCCTCAGTAGCAAGAGCGAAGCAGCGGGTATTGCAATACCAGATCTTCAACTCTACTACAAAGCAATAGTAACAAAAATGGCATGGTATTGGTACCAAAATAGACAGGTAGATCAATGGTACAGAATAGAGGGCATGGACACAAACCCAAATAAATACAATTTTCTCATACTAGACAAAGGTTCCAAAAATATGCAATGGAGAAAAGATAGCCTCTTCAACAAATGGTGCTGGGAAAACTGGAAAACCATATGCAACAGAATGAAATTAAACCCCTATCTCTCACCCTACACAAAACTCAACTCAAAATGGATCAAGGACCTCGGAATCAGACCAGAGACCCTGCATCTTATAGAAGAAAAAGTAGGTCCAAATCTTCAACTTGTTGGCTTAGGATCAGACTTCCTTAACAGGACTCCCATAGCACAAGAAATAAAAGCAAGAATCAACAACTGGGATAGATTCAAACTAAAAAGCTTTCCCTCAGCAAAGGAAACTATCAGTAATGTGAAGAGAGAGCCTACAGAGTGGGAGAATATCTTTGCCAACCATACTTCAGATAGAGCGCTAATTTCCAGAATCTATAAAGAACTCAAAAAACTCTACACGAAGAATACAAATAATCCAATCACAAATGGGCTAAGGAAATGAACAGACACTTCACAGAAGAAGATGTACAAGCAATCAACAGATATATGAAAAAATGTTCAACATCCCTAGTAATAAGGGAAATGCAAATCAAAACTACCCTACGATTTCATCTCACCCCAATTAGAATGGCGATTACCAAGAACACAAGCAACAACAGGTGTTGGCGAGGATGTGGTGAAAAAGGAACACTCATACATTGCTGGTGGGGTTGCAAATTAGTGCAGCCACTCTGCAAAGCAGTGTGGAGATTCCTCAGAAAGCTTGGAATGGAAACACCATTTGACCCAGCTATCCCACTCCTTGGCCTATACCCAAAGGACTTAAAATCAGCATACTACAGAGATACAGCCACATCAATGTTCATTGCTGCTCAATTCACAATAGCCAGATTGTGGAACCAACCTAGATGCCCTTCAATAGATGAATGGATAAAGAAACTGTGGCATATATATACAATGGAATATTACTCCGCAATGAAGAATGATAAAATTATGGCATTTACAGGCAAATGGATGAAATTGGAGAATATCATGCTAAGTGAGATAAGCCAATCTCAAAAAACTAAAGGACGAATGATCTCGCTGATAAGTGGATGAGGACATATAATGGGGGGTGGGAGGGGTTAGCATTAGGTTTAGGGTTAGGTTTAGGGTTAGTGATAAGGAGAGCGGTAAGAATGAAGGAAAGAAGGACTGTATAGAGGGGAAAGAGGGGTGGGAGGGGTAGGGGGGAAGGAAAAAAAATAATCAAACATCATTGCCCTATGTAAACGTATGATTACACAAATGGTATGCCTTGACTGTATGTACAAATAGAGAAACAACATGTATCCCATTTTTATACAATAAAAAAAAAATGTGCAACGAGAGGGATTCCATTATCACTGAAGAGCTCAGTGGTACCTCTGCTTTGTGGGCAAGGCTGATGGTGGGAGATGCTGTACAGAGTTTGACCTTCTGATATCAAAGAGAAATTAAAGGATTGTCAAAATCATAGAGGTCAGACAGCAACATTAAAATGTCAAAAACAAAATGATGCATTTGCTATACTGAATGGCAAGAATGACACCAGTAAGTGGAGTCTACTCTGAAGAAAGCAATAGAATAGATAATAAAATTGGACATTCCTTCAGGCAAAATCAATGGGCACTTGACAAAAAAGTTGCTCAGTTGTACTATTAAAAAATATGAAATGGATGATAAGGAAACTGACCATGGGCCATCAGGTGATCATGTGTCCAAGAACTACCAATCATGATCAAGATTCTATCAGACTCACCAAGACACAAGATCAGGAGAGCCCAACCACAATCCATAATAAGATTTAAACATAATTTCCATATTTTCTCACAAATGGCAGAAATAAGCAGCACAAACAAATTACCGGGTCCCCAGTCATCCACTCTTATAGAACTGGCATCTGTTTTCCTGGAGCTTCCTTAGAAGCAGTTGAAGAAGTAAAAAGTCCAGTCTTAGAATATGAATTGGTTGACTCAGCATGTGGATACAACACAAACAAGTGCATCAACCCATTCTGGGATGATGCTGAACATCAATTGCATGGGAAAATCTGAATATACATAGATTTGGGCAGTGTAATTATTCATTTTATTTGTGGCAAAAGAGAAGAGACCTGAAAATATAATATATATGAGCACATGGGAAGTGGTGAATGTCAGTTAGTTGATTAGGAGCCTAAAAGAAGAGCTAAAGACAGGACATGCAAGGGTCTACAAAGAAGCATGTGCATGGACAGGTAAGTGAAGAATTGAAATGTGAAGAGTTTTATATCACGTTTTACCACCAGAGTGTATCCACTACAGAACTGGCATTAAATAACTAATTAGACTGAATGACTTTGCTAGTTGACATCAGCCAGGCTTTGCCAGTTTCTACCCTAGAGCTGTCAATTCAAGAAGGAAAATATTCTTGCCACTGCTGAAATCCAAACTGTCAGTCACAAAAATCAAAGTGAGCTCCTTAAAGAGTCCAATAAAACCTTTGCAGCAAATTGAATTCACTGGAAATCTTTAACCCTACAATATTTAGTGATTCATCTTTATCTACATCTAATACAAATTTGGCATAAGTTTGCTTCCATTCCTTATAGAACCTCAGTCAACACCACCATAATGGTCTTGCATGATGTCTGATCCATTGGCACAGGATCCTAAACAATGCCACATGGGGTCAACAGGAAAAGGGAATGAAAGTAGACACAAGATCCCAGGATTTATGAAGTTTGTAACATACTTCACTATCGAGAAGCTTCTGCCTCTAACAACTTGTAAAAGGCACAATGGAGTGCCACTTAGAGATAAAACCCTGCAAGACTGGACTCCATCATGTAAGATCCAGAATATACTCTAAAACAACACTGGCAGGATTGACATTTTGAGCTGGGTAAGTCATCTTTGTGTGGGATGACCTTTGTATTATGATACAATTAGCAGCAACTCTGATTCTACCCACTAGCAAGTCCAACCTCGACAAGCAAAATGAGACTTGAGGGACATTGCCATGTGTCCCTAAAGAAGAGAAAATCACCTGCCACTGAGAACCATGAATCTAAAACAATAATTGCAGCATGTACCTAATAGTAAAATACTATTACTCCCAGTAACCAATGCAAGAGAATGTGTGCATCCTGTGCCAGCAACTCTGGGATTTGTGTGTTTAGAAATTTTGGCTGTGAGAGGAAGAACACATCCACCAGCAACAGAGTAAGAATTCCATTAAATTTCAAGCAATAACAGAAACTATAGTCATGTCAGTCCCTTTTGTTAGAAGAAAAGAAGGCAAAGAAAAGAATGTCTTTATTCTGGTAAGGGTAATTTGTACTGATGATTGGAAAGAGTTAGGGCTTCTGTTATGGTTTAGATAGAGGTGTCCCCCAAAAGCTAAAGTGTGAGACAATGCAAGAAGTTCCAGAGATGAAATGATTAGATTATGAGAGTTTTAAACCAATCAGTTGATTAATATACAAACATGGATTAACCATGTGGTAACTTTAAGCAGGTAGGGTGACACTGGAGGAGATAGAGGTGTAACTTTGGGGTTTATATTTTGTCCCTGGTGAGCAAAACTCTCTCTGCTTCCTGGTTGCCCCTCTTGAGCTCCTTTCCTCCATCATGCCCCTCTACCATGATGTTCTGCCTCACCTTAAGCCCAGAGTTATAGAGTTGGCCAACCATGAACTTAATCCCTCAAACTACAAACCAAAATAAACTTTGTCTCCTTTAAGTTGTTCTTGTCAGATCTTTTAATCACAGAGTCACAAATCTGATGAAAACAGAAATTGATTTTGGGAGTAGGACTATAAGAAGCCTTTGGAATTGGTTTACAGTGGAGGATTTTTAGAGATAAAAACTGGTAAAGCTTTATAATGTTGTGTAATAGATGGTTTTGGCAAAAGCTCAGAAGACTAGAATACTGATAGGACTATGGACAATAAAGATGGGACTCATGAGTTTTCAGAGGAGGAGGACGCTTTTGGATTGAACTAGAGTTATGTGTGTTAGGCGAAGGCCAAAAAAAATTGTCTATATTTTGCCCATGTCCTGAGACTTTTACTGAGCTGAATTTAATAACACTGTACTAATTAATCTGGTGGAGAAGATTTCAAGACAGCACAGCCTATATGCCTTCAGGGGTGGCATATATATTGCCGGATGTTTTAGCCAAGATTATTGTGATAACCAGGAGCAGAAAGAAAAGCAGAAAGATTTGAAAAACTTGGAGTTTGGGCAGAAAATTTGAGTAAAGCTGGGGCTAAGAAAGTTGTGGTTGTTAAAAACCTTACAGGCATCAAAGAGATGCTAAGTGCTTTGTACAGAGAAAATAGGAAATATGGTTTGAGGGCATCTCAGAAATTAGCAAGACAACACCCATCTCAGTCTCCAGACTGTTAAACTAAAGCTTCCTTTGAAAAGGGATTATGGGGGCACCCTGCTTTCATGGGGGTAGGGGAGTCTAGGAAGTATTGTTGCCATGTTCGGCTGCTCAGGCACTCAGAGAATTTTGAAGCCACAGTCTCTGGAGGCTTAACTGCTGCTTGAGATTGTGGTAGACCTTGGCATCAACCATGTTGTGTTGGTTCTGCAGAAATACAGGATTTCAGAATTACAGGGTCATGAAGGCTTCCACCAAGACTTTAAAGGAAGGCCTGGGAGGCCAGGCAAAGTGTACCAGGGTTGGAGTCCTTGTGGGCTGCCCCTGAGAGGGTGATACATGACATAAGATATAAGGAGGAAGCCGAAGCTGCAGTGGAAAACCCCAAGATTAGCGGATGTCAGTAATGTGGAATGTCTGCCAAGGAAAGTTGCAGGAATCAAGCAGAAACAATCCAAAAGGATGGCAATATGGACTACAACCCGTAAGGCCATAGGGACAGAGCTACCCGAGCCCTCTAGAGAGAATATCACAATGCCATGTGTCCCAGAAATTGGACATGGAGGAATAGGACTTATTTGCTTATCTGGATTTTGGTCTTCTTTGTTCCCACCTCTTCTTTCTATGCTTCAGTTTCTCCCATGTGCAATGGAAATGTTTACACTGTGCCATTGTACATTGGATAGATGCAACTTCCTTTTGATCTTTATAGGGGATTCATGACGTGGCCTTGGGTCTCAATGAGATTTTGGACTTAGACTTTGGGGTGATGCTGGAACTGATAAGGTTATGGGGACTCTTTCAAATGGACTAAATGTATTTTACATTGTGAGATGGGCATAAGCTTTTGGGAACCAGAGTAGAATGTTATGGTTTAGATATGAGGTGTCCACCAAAAGCTTATGTGTGAGATAATGCAAGAATTTTCAGAGGTGAAATAATTAACCTATCAGAGGGTTAATCCACAATATGGACTAACTAGGTGTAAATTGTAGGCAGGTAGACTGTGACTAAAGGAAATAGGTTACTAGGGGTGTGCCTTTGTGGTTTATATTTTATCCTTGGTGAGCAGAGTTCTCTTTTTCTCTCTCTCTGCTTCCAGTTGCCACGTCAAGGGCTGCTTTCCTCTGCCATGCACTTCTGCTGTGATGTTTTGCTTCACTTTGAGCTCAAAGCTATGGAGTCAGCTGATCATGGATTGAATTTCTGAAACTATTAGCTTTAATAAATAATAAAATAAACTTTGCCCCCTTTAATGTGTTCTTTTCAGGTCTTTTGGTCATAGTTATGCAAGGTGACCAAAATAGCTTCTGTTACACAATTGAGAGAAGGAGGAATTTGTTTGAACATAAGACAATTAACTTACATGCTTCTTATTCTTCTACTCTTCAGTTTTAATGGTAAAAATGGAAGCTTTTCAGTCACAGCTTGGGAAAGAGGTTATAACCACGAATTCTGACCCAAGAGGAAAGAGGGCTTGAGTCTGCTTATAGAGGAAGCCACTTTGATCACAGATGTCTTCATTATTCTAGAATAGACTGTAGAAACAGGAGACAATAAATAACAGTACTTCATCCCCTATCTGCCCTTTTATTACATTAAGAAAAGAGAAAAAAAAAAAAAGAAAAAGAATGGAAAAGAGGTGCACCAGAATCCTGCAGGAGCCTCTACCAGAAATTTTAGCAAAGAATCAGAGTCAAGGAGTGCAAGGTGTGGACTACAAGGTGTGGACTTTTCTTAGCTTCTGAAAATGGTGGTGACTGACAGCCCTCACCTGATTCTTCAGTTGGGGATTACCTTCAACTTAAAAGGTCCATTCAAGGACCAGTGACTAGTCAATGTGGAATTTCAAAAAAAAAAAAACAAAAAACAAAACAAAATAAAACAAAAAAACTGCATAGATTTTTATACTTAATATTCACTATAATTATTTATTTAGTTAATAATAAGACTATAAAAGTAGAGATTTGGTCTAATCACTATCCCTCAGTGACATGTCAGGGTATTGAAGCTCTTTGTCTTTCCATCCTTGAACATCATCATCATCATCATTTTTCTTATCATCCTTGAACATCTAACTAAAAACACTTGTTTTCTTCCCAGTCCCTTTCTATGGACTGAATCATGTTCCCCCGCAAATTCATATGTTGAATCCCTACTAACCCCAGTGTAATGGTATTTGGAGATGAAACTTTAAGAAGATAAATAAACTTAAATGAAAATGGGGATATCATATATCACGTATTATAGTACCCCTAGAAGTAGAGAAAGATACATTGGAAGAGCTTTCTTTGGGCCTTGTGGGGACATAGCAAAAGGGCAGCCTTCTACAAGCCAGAACCCAACAATACTAGACTTTGATCTAGGATGTTCAGTGTCCACAAGTGCCAGAAAATAAATGTGAGCTGTTCAAGTTTCCGTGGCTATATTATTTGTTATGGCTATCTGGGATGAATAAAATGCACCTACCAAGGTCAAAAATTTTAATAGATTTGAAAGAATTCATTTGTTAAATACTCAAGGCTATTGTAGTGTTTTATAAAAATATATAGTTTTATAATTCTATAAAAAATTTCATCATTACTGATCTGTTTATTTCTCCTTTTCATAATTGGTACTTATTTTCCAAGAAAATTAACCATTCCAGGATCCCAAATGTATTTTAACAAAGTTGTAACTTTTCTCTGCATCTGTGGTTATTTCTCTATTTTGGTTTTGATTTGCTATTTCATGTTCTCTGTGGTTTTCTTTATGGAACTAGCTAATTAATTATCTATTTTATTGACTTTTCCCCTAAGGAATCATTTTATAGTTTATCAATGAGTTTTTCCTCTTTTTAAAACTATTTTCTACTTTTACCTTGCCTATGTCCTTCTTTCTGCTTAATTTGTGATTTGCTTCCTAATTTCTTTTGTAAAATGTAATTCATTTATTTTACTTTTTTTTTTGTTTGTTTAGCCAGGTGAATATTAAAAACTTTGTACTTTTCTTTACTTAAAGCTTGATTTACCAACTTGCTGTAGGTCTTGACTAGTATTTTCCTTATGGCTTTTTTCTCATTACTTTGCAATTTTCTTTCTAATTTACTCTTTGACCCAAAAGTAATTAAATACAGTAGATTCTAAAAACCACAAAGTGTTTAATGTTTTGTGTTGTTGCTCAGCTTTTAGTTTCTACATATGTTGCTATGTGATAAGAGATATGGGACGATAATCTTTTAAGTTTAATCTTTTGCTAAAGCATTTGATTGCCCTAAATAATCATCTCATTAATCATTTTTGCCTTTTCATTTTTTGCTTCATGTGGTATTTTTTCCTTGTTTCCTATGACTTTATTATTTGATCTGTAGTATATATCTTCTTTCCTCTTACTATCTCTAGTCAAAATTTAGAAAGATATGATCTGTTATTGGATTTTTAAATTTTTAAAATCCATTTCTTTTTATCATTTCTTTAAAAACCAATACAAATTGATAGACTCGATTTTTTAAAAGTAAGACACATCAAAATGGGACTTTAGTCTAAGTCTTCTATTATATTAACATATTTTATCTGAGGTATATTTCTTTTAACATTTATAACACGTTAATTTTGCTGCACAATAATAATTTTAAACTTAAGTCTCAGTTCTATGTGTAAATAGGTTCACTCCCATTGTCTTTTAATGTTTCTCACTTTCCTGTGTTCTTTGTTTTGAATATTTTTTTGATTTTGTTAACATGTAATAGTTTCAAAGTCGTCTAGTGCACTGTAGTGTTTGAGTTTTTATATATTTGAAAAGTCTGTTACATCTATAAATGAAAGACATCTTGGCTGGGTACAATATTCTTTGGTCTATATTTACTCTTCCAAAATCTTTAGCCCTTGCTTCATTGTCTTCTGGTTTTGAAGAACTCTGAGCCAGTATGTCCTGCTTTCATAAAGGTAAACTTTTATCAACCTCCTCGTTAACCATAGGATTCTTTTCCCTAGGATGTATAAGTTTTACCATTTTAAACGTTCATGTGGATCATTTTTGATGAATTGTTTTCTTTTGAAATGTATTATGGCCTTAGTTATATATTCATGCTTTTCTTCATTTCAGGATGGGAAATTGTGGCCTTATTATATTGTTATATAAGAGTTTTCTTTTGCTGTTACAAATCCAGTATTCATATTCAATATGCTTTTTGGAGGCCCACCTGAGCTGGAGAAAATTTTCTAGGATATATTGTTAAGTGAAAACAAAACAAAACAAAAAACCCAAAAGATTATACATAGTATGCTACCTTTTGAGTAGAAATCCTACATGTGCTTGCTTGTTTTGGCAAATATAAATATAGTAACTCTGTCTCAAAAATAATAAAATTGATTACTTATGGGGAGGAGGGTAGGTGGAAAGGCTAAGGGAGGAGATGCATACTTTTAACACTTGGAAATATTTTAGTGTTCCAAACAGGAAAAAAATGAAATAAATTTAAAAACGCCAAGAATGGAAGGAATTCTAAGACAATGAAAAAAGAAACAAACACATTTGTATTTCAAAGGACGGGGTGGGAAGTGTACCCAAGTACTTTTCAAACACTAAAATTTGTATATTCTTAGTCTGGAGAAAATAAAAACTAAAAGTATATAGTGAACTAATAAAAGGGTTTTTTTCATAATGGCATAGGTATGAAAATCTGAAACTGTTTGGGGTATACTGTAGGATTAGCTAAGAGGCAAGTAAATACATTGATGCTGAGTCCTACAGTTCACAATAGAGATATCAAGGAAGAGTGTGGAGGCAATGAGGGGCGCTGTAAGATTTTAGCTAAGATATCAGTATAAACTCAGAATTTCTTACACATGCATACAGAGACACACACATACACATTGTTGTGACTCTGTTCACTAAAGGAGTCTCATATAAACAAACTTCAGGATCAAGCTTGTGTACCAAATCTTTTTCTCCAGTAATGGCATTTCTGAGTTACCTCTCTTGGGATGAAATTCTGTATCTTGAGATACTTCCTCCTTCCTTCCTTCTGCCAATTTTTAAGGTTTTTGTTTTGTTTTGATTTTTGGGTTCAGAGTTGTGGTTCCCAAATTTGTATAGGAGAAAGGTTCTTCACAGGAGATGAGAAAGAAAGAATAACGAAACTACAGTTACTTTGAACAACTGCAGCTTCTAAAATAGAAAGTTGGCTTCTGAATTGCTTTGGTGGTAAGGACTTGGCATTTCTGAACTGGTTAGTCATTTGGGGATGAAAGAATCTACTCTCAGAGGGTTGGTCTCTTGAAAAATTCACCAAGTACACTTCTGAATTAATTTCCAACAATCATAATTGCCAATATTGTGGAAATAGGTTGAAATGTCCAATTTCTGTGGCAGTATAAGTTTTTGTCTTTCTGTATGTCTTCATTAGCAATTCAATAACAAGTTAAAGAGATTGTGTAAGAGACTGTTTGTTAGATACAGTTTTAAACTAAAATTTACTTTAATCCTTTTTAAGGAAGTCATCAATCTTCATTTATTGTGTCTTCATTATACTCTGTTCACACTCAAAACTTTGAAGGGTTGAAGGGTTGGGTTTGGTTTGTAAGCTCTCCTAGCATTAGTAATCCTCGCATCAATTATTTAGGATACTCTCAATATTTAGGTAGATCCATTTTTTTCTCTTAGGAATTTGCAGAGAAGTATATTTTCCTACTCTGCCAGCATGATTTGCTCAGCCATTGAACTTCTCAACATCCTGGGGATAGCTGAAGTATCTTTTCTTACCCAAGGGTGGACAACAACCATTTCTGGCCCTTTCTTCACTTTGCACTGTTTTCCCA
Organism: Sciurus carolinensis; assembly: GCF_902686445.1. Taxonomy (NCBI): domain Eukaryota; kingdom Metazoa; phylum Chordata; class Mammalia; order Rodentia; family Sciuridae; genus Sciurus; species Sciurus carolinensis. The sequence continues at coordinate 81,665,271 of NC_062226.1, forward strand.
TGGCTTAAATAAGTCTGCTAGAGTTGAATTATTCTCAGGGCAACAGGAAAAAGCTGCAGAAAGGCCGCTGCTGTCACTTGCTCCATCCTCTAATCTCATAATTTCTTCATGGCCTTCTGCACACCGGGGGTCACTGAACAGCCTTCCACATCTGCAGGTGTTATTTTTGCAACTCTTCCCCAGGGCCCTCAAACCCAGAGTTGGGTCTTTTCTTAGCTTCCTGCTGCTAAAAGCCAAACAAAAGGAAGTGAAAGAACATCATTTATAAAAGCCTCTTTAGACAGTGGCAGGAAAGGAATGAGTGTCTACAAGACATTTATCTCCAGAGGAAAACAATCTCTCAAAAGCACTAACTTTGGTCTCCAACATGGAAAGGCTTATAAGTAAACATGGTTTAACCATAACCTTTAGCCACCCAGCTCCAGCCAGACTGCTTTTTCCCATTCTTGGTTGTAAGCACTGATTCCTGTTCTGTGGTCAGCTGGGAAGAGAGGCCTGGGTTCACAGCCATTTTAATTACTGGAGAAGACAATGACAGAAAAGTCATGAGAAGAGGAAAAGACAGCTTAAAACTGCCCTCAGTGCTGAATCCCTGCAGCCACACAATATCCTGGTGGATCCCCCCTCACCTCCCATGATTCCTTCCAAGACTCCCTGCAGATAGCCAAAGTGTTCTGAGCTCTTACTCTGTGATTAATTTATTGTGATTCCTTTATTCAGATTCACCCTTTGTATACCTTTCCTTTTCATACTTGATAAGGTTTTTTTCCATTTCTTACTTCCTTGTTTACCTTCTAATCATATGGATTTCATCTGGGGTTATTTGTTACCCAATATTTACTTCTCTATTTTTTTTTTTTTTTAACATTCCTAATCATCATCTACCTCTATGTGTTTCCAATGATCAGCATTCTTACTCATGATACCTCAATTCATCCTTTTCATTGCTTCTTGCCTTAATCTCTATTCCTATTCTCAACCAGACAGTAGCTGGTTTTATTTGTAAAAACTTGGGATTTTCCTCCATATGCCACCTTGAATTAATTAGAGCAAAGAGGTTTTAAATATAGAATTTATTTATGATTTCTTCTGGATTTGTTTGTTATTAAGATCATATTTACTATAAATAATAGACAATGCCTTCCAGATATGTCTTGAATCTTTATTTTTCACTGCAAGTAGATACCTTGATATAGAATGTAAAATTTATGGAACTATTTCAAAAGAAATGCAGCAATATCTTAAATCACAACTATTTGTTTAAATCCCTGTTAGACTAAAAGGTATGTGAATGCCTTCAGAGGATTTTTGATGATTACATGTAATTCAGAATGTTATATGTCTTTGGCATATGAAAATTTGGGGCAAAAATTTTATTTGTGGGAAAAAACAACAACAATAAAGAAACAACAAGTAATAAAACTACACTCAGTACTATTTCCCTTCAGCCATACCACATTCCTGATGGATTCTTCCACCTCTCTTCCCATAATTCCTTCCCTGTCTCCCCGACATTGCTGCCATTACAGACAAAGGAAAAGGTGGCATAAAATATAACATAATTTTGCTCTGCATGACCAGGAGTTACATTTTACTTTAGTCAAACTAGCAACAGTGACCTTCATGACATCAGAATCTCCAGGGTTAATGTAGCCTTGCAGTGATAACAAACATCTCTCACAATAGATATTATATTAAATATATATATATATACATTATGTATATATATTATTAAATATATATATACATTATTATACATATACATAATGTATATATACATTAAATTTTCAGATGTGTTCTATGGTTCCCACAGGATAATGTTCCCAACTAATACACTAGAGTGTCATCATAACATCAAATTTCAAGTCATCCCATGCATTAAGTGGTTCTTGAGTTGTAACCCCATCATTGTTTCGTTGGTGTTACTGATAGGGCCAAGTCTTCAGCGAATTTCTGTGGGACTCGTAAGTGACTTGTATTTCTTCTCACTATCATGGTGACTTTTGTATATCTTTGTTCACTGGTGATAATAGAGAAGATGGCAGATTACTTCTCAAGACACAAAACATGATTTTAGATATCCAAATCTGTAATGGTAAGTTAATGGTATAGAACTATTTTATTTTTAAAATAATCTCCCCACATTCCTAAAAGGATTAAAAAAAAAGAACCAAAATTTCAAAACAGAAATGTACATGTGTATTATTCTAAACACAAAAATTAATCTTAAGTTATACTAAAAACTAAAAATATGTGTCAGTGTATACACAATTGTAAACTTAAATAAATAAATGCTAACCACAGAATCCCTAGATCAAGAGAAGAGTGAACTCCACTGAATTTGCTTATAGGAATAAAACATACATGGGCCTAAAATGTCCTCTCATCAGCCCACCAACTACCTACCAACCACCTACAAAAATAGTTCACACCTCAATTTTGCTAAAACAATACAAGCTCAAGCAAGTCAAGTCTGTCACCTCCTATTGTTCTGTCAGGCAAAATTACATCACTCTCTCCTTTGTGTTTTCATGTCTGTTTCAGATAGCATATATCACTCTACACTGATTATATTTGTTCCCTCAACTTAAATCAAAGAATAGAACTTTACCTAAAACAATACAAAATAAACCAATCAAACAAAAAAAAAAACAACCCAAAACCAGGAAATAAGTTTATATGATTGTTCAAACCATGTTAGAAAGCCAAATAGAAAAACCAAATTAACAAAATTTATAACTACCATATAAAATTTATAACTGCCCCATAATTAATATTTAGCATGCAAAACAGCAGTAATACATTTTCTTTGGGAGAGAACCCATGATTTATGACAGGGCTCCAGTTACATAATTTGCAGGGCCCAGTGCAAAATGAAAATATGGGGACTCTTCTTCCAAAAGCAAAAAAATTAAAGACACTAAAATGTACAACTTTTTTCTTTTCTTCAGTTGACCTTCTCTATTATGATAGTATTTTGTCACTTAATGTCATCCAATATTAACTAAATTAAAATGTTTGATTACTAGCAAGAATTTCATCACTAATCTTTACAATGTGCAATGTATTGTAAGTGCAAATATTGGAGCCTTTAACTCACAAGCAGAATCACCAAACCACACAATTCTCATTTTGTAACTCTTATACACATATGCATTTCATTCCTGCCAAAACAGTAGAAACAATGGACAAAGCTAACCCGACTGTTTTCCTCTTACTTTTTGATATGCACACATTCTGTCAACACACCCTATCTTCAGCTTAGAGATGAATAATGAACAATAAAAGAAAAAAGTAACTGGGTTGCTTTATTATTCCTTTTTCCTCCTATGTTATTATTTTCAGCATAAGTAGTTGGCTAATACAAGAAAGTAATATAAGTAACAAAGGATGTGAGATTATTTGCTTATTCCTTAGAATGCCATTACTTTCTTTCTGCATTTGAAGCAAGTTCTGGTTCAAAAATGGGAAGCCTGGCATCTTGGGACTTCCATGGACAGGCTTATTCAGTTTTAGTTATAACATGCCTACCGTGTGTACTCCCTTTAAATCCTCTTGAACTCCCATGCTTCAAGGTTCTACTGGGATTCTGTATTCATGGGACATGGTGCACATAATCCATGAATGGAGTGGCAAAGGAAAGGCAGATATATATAAAGCATGTGTTTCCTCCCTTTATGCACATGCCCTATTATCCCATTGGATCTCACTTATAAAACAAGCCCAAAGATAAAATTGTCAGTAACTTCAAATTGGTGATAGAAGAGCATTAAAAAAAGCTACATACTCATAACACTTATTGATTGGTTCATGTTCATGTCTTGGGGGTGAAGTCCTCTGAACCATTCCATTACCAACTGACAGGATGTTGCTGATTTCCCATATTTCTGTTCAAACATGTTTTTAACCCATGTCCTCATATTTGCTTTCAGTTGAAAATGCTACTATCCACTTGCACGGGACTTTTTGTAGGTTGCCACAAAAAGGGACTCAGAAGTGTTTGAGCTGTGCAGAGTGTATTCCTACTGTCGACATTCTTCCTGCCTTTAACTGCCTGCCTCGCTAAGCAGAACATTCCACGGCAGAGTGCAATGATAAGGAATGCATGCCACATGAAACCCACGCTGGGTTTCTGCCTCCCTAAGCCCTGTTGAATTCTCTTCATGAGCAGGAGGCTGCAAGCCCCAAGTTGTTAAGCACAGTTATGGAAGAAATCTGGAGGTGGAAACCTTGTCAATCAGCGACATGGGGCTTGCTCAGTTGATAATAGAACCACTGCTGCTGCCTAAGAAAGATTACTGTTAGCATTTTGGAAAAGGCAGCAGAGTGACCTTTCCTTCTGAGAGCCAAAGACCCAAAGGGTCTGACAGTTTTGCTGATGGATTTTTTTTTTTTTTATTCTTTCTTTCCACACCTGGGATTCAAGAGGCATTAAAGCACTTTAAAGCAAAGGAGCGATCCTGATCTTCATGAAGCTTTTCACATTTTGTACTACCACTTAGCAATTAATTAGATTATGACTGATTATTATTTACTTTTCCCGTCACTTCATTCTACAAATAGAAGCTTATACCATCCTTCAAAGAGTGTTTTCTGTTTGTTAATATGCTCCTTTTTGCATTGGGTGAATGCTAGATTTTAACAAAATATAAGATATGACACCAGCAACAATGTCAGAGAAAAGTAAGAAAGGCAAAATAATTAAAGGGTTGATCTTTGCTCCTGGCAAATATTAACCCAGTATGGAAGCTGATTTTTGTCAGACCGATTGAGGTATTACTGGTATGCAATAAAACTGAACAATTTAATATATAAAATCCTATGAGTTTTGACAAATGTATACTACCACCATAAGCATGATACAAAACTTTTCTTTCAGTATCCACTCTGCAGTCCTTTGTAATTAAATTCCCTTCCTTCAACCCTTGGCCCCAGCAACAATGGATACGACTTCTATCACCTTAGTTTTACCCTCTCAAGAATTTTCTTTAGATGAAAATATACACACCATGTACCCCTTTATAACTGGTCTCTTACTGGGCAAATGCTTTTGAGCTTCTTCCATGTTGCTACATTTTGTACTTTTTGGTTAATTCCTCTTTATTAGGGAATGACATCTATTGTATGGTTATAGCAAAATTTTTAAAAATGTATGTGCTTATTGGAAGAAATGTGGTTTCTTCCCAATTTGAAGCTATTATGAATAAAGCTGCCATGATCGTTTTTGAACTAATTTTCTGAGCAATCTGTTTTTATTTCACATGGATAAAAACCAAATTACATCATTGCTGAGTATATGTGTATCCCTTTAATAAACTGCCAAACTATTTTCCCAAAGCAGCTGTATCATTTTTCATCCCATGAGCAGTATACGAGATTCTTTTATCTCATCATCCACCCTTGACATGGCCAGTCCTGATAGATATTCTAGGAGAGGAGCAGAAGTATTTTATTTTGGTTTTAATTTGCAGTAACATCCTGACTAATGATGTTGACTATCTTTTTTGGTGTGTATTGACCATCTGTACAAATGATTGGCCCATGATTTTTAGTGGGAAATCTTATTATGGAGTCATAGTTCTTTATATATTTGATATGTAAATGTTTTATCAGATAGGTTTTGCAGATATTTTGTCTCAGTGTAATGACATTTGGTTTCTTTTTTCTTTTTTCCTCAATGGATATTTAGTAAATTATTTTTGTTTGTGCATTATAATTAGACATAATAGTGAGACTCATTGTGACATATTTGTACATGTACATAGCATAATTTTGTCAATTTAATTCCCTAGTACCTTCCCTTTCCTTCCTTTTCTTCCCTTCCCCTTGTTTCTTACCTCCATTCTTATAGTCTCTCTTCTATTTTCATGAGATTGCTTTTTTAGTCCTTTTTTTCTTTTTAGTATTCACAGATGAGAGAAAACATATAATAATTGACTTTTTGAGTCTGGTTTATCTCACTTAGCATGAAATTGTCTAGGTCCATCCATTTTCCTACAAATGACATAATTTTGTTCTCCTTTATGTATGAGTATACATTGTGTATAGATTCCATATTTTCTTTATTCATTCATCTGGTGATGGACACTTAGGCTGGTTCTATGACTTGGTTACTGTGAATTGTGCTGATATAAACATGGGTGTGCGTGTATTACCGTAATATGCTAACTTTAATTCTTTTATATATATATATGTATATATATTATATATATATATACATATATATATAAAGGAGTGGTATAGTTTGATCATATGGCACTTCCATTCTTAGTCTTTTCAGGAGACTCCATACTGATTTCCATGTGGTTGTACTAATTTATAATCTCACCAACAGTGTATATATATGTTCCTCCTCCCCCACATCCTCAACAGACTTTATTATCGTTTGTATTCTTGGTGGTTGCCATTTTAAATAAAGCAAGATGAAATCTCAGTGAGGTTCTAATTTTCATTTCTCTGATTTCTAAAACTGTGTACATCTTCTCATGTATTTGTTGAACATTTATAGTTCTTCTTTGGGAATGTCTATTTAAGTTCATTTGCCCATTTATTGATTGGGCTTGGGGAGGGATATTAAGTTTTTTGATTCTTTATATATTCTGAGCATAAATTTTCTGTCAAAGGAGTGGCTGGAAAAGATTTTTCTCCCATTCTACAGGCTTTCTCTTCATATTGTTTCCTTAGCTGTGCAGAAACTTTTTGATGTCATCCCATTTATTGATTCTTGGTTTTATTTTCTGTATTAGGAGTTTTACTGAGGAAGCTATTGCCTGCTATGTTGGAGTGTTGACCCTATACTTTCTTGTAGCAGTTACACATTTCATGGTCTAATTCCTAGGTGTTTGATCTATTTTGAGTTCACTTTTGTGTAGGGTGTGAACTATGGATCTAGTTTCATTTTTCTAAATATGGATAATCCATTTTTCCTAGCACCATGTATTTAAAAGTTTATCTTTTCTCCAATGTATGTTTTTTGGCACCTTTGTCAGATGACTGTGTCTGTGTGGGTTTGTCTTATATTCTATTCCATTGGTCTTCATATGTGTTTTGGTGCCAATACCATGGTGTTTTCATTACATTCATTATCATGCTGTCATCATGCATTCATTAGATCTCTGTAGTATAATTTGAACCCTGATATTGTGATGTCTTCAGGTCTGCACTTCTTTTTCAGGAGCACTTTGACTATTCTGAGTCTCTTTTCATTCCAAGTGAATTTTAGAACAGTTTATTTTTTTTCTCATTCTGTGAAGAACATCACTGCTATTTTGATGGGGATTGCATTGAATATGTAGATCGCTTTTGATAATAAGGCCATTTTGTTGTATTGATTCTGCTGATCCAGGAACATGAGAAGTCTTTCCATCTACTAATGTTGTCTTCAACTTCCTTTCAGTGTTCTAGAATTTTTATTGTATAGATTTTTCACCTCTTGGTTAGATTTATTCTTAATAGTTTGTTTTTTGTTTGTTCATTTTAAGTTGTTGCAAATGGAATTGCTTTCCGTTTTCTTCCTCAGTGGATTTATTATCAGTGTATAGAAAAGTTATTGATTTTGTATGTTAATTTTGCATCCTGCTCCTTTTCTGAATTTGTTAATCAGCTATAGAAGATTTCTGGTGGAATTTTCCTGAGTACACAGTATAGGATTATTATCACCTGAAAACAGTGATAATTTGACTATTCTTATTTGTATCCCTTTAATTTCCTTTTCTTTCCTGATTGCTCTGGTTAGAGTTTCAAGTACTATATTGAATAGGAATGATGAGAACATGTGATGTTGGGGCAAATTTCTTCTAAACCTAATTTCTTCAGTGTTTTAAACATGGATGTGTGTTTTATCAGTATTCTTCATCTACTGGGATGATCATGTGATTTTTGTCCTTTATTCTATTTATATGATGAAATGCATTTAGTGATATGCATATGTTGAACCATCTTTGCATCCTGGGATGAAACAAACTAAATCATGATATTTAAGCTTACTATGTTTTTGAATACAGAGTACTAATATTTTATTGAAGCTTCTTGCATTTATGCACATCAGAGATATTGGTCTGTAATTTCTTTCTTTTATCTGTTTTTATCTGCTTTTGGTATCACAATGACACTGGCTGGACACAATGAATTTGCAAGTGTTTTCATCACCTTTCTGATCCATGAAATAATTTGAGATCATTGGCATTAATTCTTCTTTAAATATATGGTAGAATTGAGCTGAGAATCCAACTGACTCTGGTCTTTACTTAGTTGGAGGGCATTTATATCACTGTTCCATATCATTGCTTGCTATTGATTTGTTTAGGCTTTCCATAGCCTCTTGGTTCAAAAAGGAGAAAAAAAAAAAATTGAAAAAGGAGGGAAAGAAATCTGCATTATAACAGTCATATACTATTCAAACCCCCCAGTCTTCAGTAACCTGATGCATGAGAGGTACCTGACAATGAGCTTCCAGTCTCCAGCAGGCGTCTCAGGATGGGATTTGCTCCACCTAAAAATGGGAGCTTCCACTTCCAGTATAATCCAAGATGGCCACACTGGCTTCCAAATGTGTTGTCAAATGGGGAGCTACAGCTCAGGGCATGGGCATGGTTGGGTCGGGGGTCCCAAAGGTGGGGTGCAGTCAGTCAGGCTGAGGGGTTCTGGATACAGGATTTAGTCAGTCAGGCCAGGGGATCCTGCAGGTCCTGGCTGTTGTCTCAAAATGGCAGCAGCCACATGTAACCAAACCTGTGGGTATTGTGACAGTGGACTTCCAGGCAGCAGCAGGCAGCTGGCAATCTGCTGGTGGTCTGTGGTGGGTCTGCAGGATACTGACAATTGGCAGGTGGACCTTGGGCCATGGGTGATGGGTAGGTGAGAGGCAGGATTGGGCAGGCAAGAGGCAGGCAAATGGGCAAATGGTGGATGATAGGCGGCAGTCAATGAGTAATCTGCACTCAAAAAGCAGTTGATATGCTGGCGGATTACAGGTGATTGAGGTGGACAAATGGGGTAAAGAGCAGGAGATGGATAAGTGGCAAAGACTGCCTCATAGAGAAACAGATTTCCTCTGCTTGAAATCTGAATTATGGAGTGACAAGGAACTGCAGTCTCCCTCTAGTCCACCATCTTGGATCTCCATCCACCTAGTTCTCCCCCTCTTGGTTCAATTTTGATTGATTATACATGTCTAGAAATATGTCCATTTCCTCTAGATTTTCCAATTTATTGAAATATACATTCTCAGTATAGTCTCTAATAATCCTCTGTATTTCAGAGATGTTGGTGATGATAACTCATTTTTTATCTCTAACTTTATTAATATGATTATTTTTCTACTGGTTAATTTTGCTAAGCATTTATCAATTATTTTTATCTTTTTGAAGACTCCTTATTACATTAATCCTTTGTATTACTTTTGTGGCTCTGTTACATTCATTTTGACTCTGATCTTATTTTCTTCCCTCTACTCTTGGAATTGGTGTATTCTTTTTCTAGTGTCTTCAGATGCATCATTGAGTTGTTTATTTGGAATAGTTGTGATTTTGTTTTTATGTAAACACTCAATGCCATAAACTTTCCTTTTAGAACTGTCTTCATAGAGTCCCCCAAATTTTCTTGTATCTCTATTCTTGTATAAATCTATAAAATTTTTAATTTCCCCCCTCACTTTTTATATGATCTATTCATCATTCAAAAGTGTCTTCTTCATTCTCCATGTGTTTATGTGTTTCAAAAGGTTATCTTGAGGCTGATATCTAATTTCATTCCATTATGATCTTATAAAATGCAAGGGTCTACATAAATTATTTTTTAATTTATTTTTATTTTTACAGACTGCATTTTGATTCATTGTGCAGAAATGGGGTACATCATTTCTATGGTTGTGCATGATGTAGATTCATACCCTTTGTGTAATCATACATGTACATAGGGTAATGATGTCCATCTCACAGCATCTTATATGCTAAGATTTGCTATGTGTCCTAAAATATGGTCTATTTTGGAGATGATTTCATAAGCATCTGAGACAAAAGGGAAGTCAACTTTTATAGTATAATATATTACATAGATATCTGTCATTATAGCAGTTTTTAGGTCTAAATGTCCTTACTGATTTTATGTGTGGATGATCTATGTTTTGGTGAGAGAGGGATATTGAAATTACCCATCATTGTTGTATTTGGATCAATCTTAGCCTTTATGTCAAGAAGTGTTTGTTTTTTGTAATTATATTCATGGACATTTAGAGCATAAATATTTACTATCATTGTATCTTCTTGTTGGTTCATTCCCTTTAAAAGTATGATTGTCTCTTATGATTAATTTTGGTTTGAAGTATCCTTTGCTGGCTATGTGAGCACCTATTTCTCCTTGTGTAGAGGCTTCATTTGCGTGGAATATAATTTTCTCTTTATTAATGCTTCCTGATTCACTTTTCTCACTAAGTATTGCTTTGGATGTTTTGGGTCTCTTAATTTTCTCAGATGTATTTTATGACTGCCTTTTCTAATGATGTTCCATAAAAAAAAAATCATTGGAAGTTTAACAGAAATTGCATTGAATCTGTATAAAAGCTTTAGGTAATGTGATCATTTAGACAATATTAATTCATCTTTCCAAGAAAATGGGAGATTTTTCCACTTTCTAAAGTCTTCATTTTCTTTCCTTAGTATTCTATAGTTTTCATTGTAGTGGTTCTTCAACTCTTTTGTGAGATTGATTCCAAAGTTTTGTGGGTTTTTTATTATTCTTATTTTGAGGATATTGTGAATGATATGGTTTTCCTAATTTCTTTTTCAGCAGATTCATTTTTGGAATATGAGAGCACAACTGAGTTCTGAGTGGTGATTTTGTATTCTACTAATTTGTTGAATTCATTTATGAGTTCTAGAAGTTTTCTTCTGGACATTTTTGGTCTTCTAAATGTCATTGTCAAACAGAAATAATTTGAATTCTTCTTTCCCTATATGTTTCCCTTTACTCTTTTTTTTTCTTGCCTAAGTGCTCTGGCTAAATTTTCATGGCCTATGCTGATAGGAGTAGTGAAAGTGGGCAACCTTGTCTTGTTCCTGATTTTAGAGGGAATGCTTTCTCTTTTCCTCCATTTATAATGATGTTGGCCTTGGGTTTGTTTTACAATATTGAGGTATGTCCACCCTGCGCAAAATTCAACTCAAAGTGGATCAAAGACAGAAACACTTCACCTTCTAGAAGAAATTATAGGCCCAACACTCTGATAACTTTTATAATGTTGATGTATGTTCCTTTTAGACCTAGTTTTCTAGTGTTTTAAACATGAATAGATGTTATATTTTGTCAAATGCTTCTCTGCATCTATTGATACAAGTATGTGACTCTTGTCTTTAAGTCTATTTATGTGGTGAATTACATTTATTTATTTCCTTATATTGAACCAAACTTGCATCCCTGGGATGAACCCCACTTGACTGTGGTACACTATCTTTCTAAAGATGTTTTTGTATGAAATTTGCCAGTATTTTATTAAGAATTTTTGCATCTAAAAGCCTCAAGCTTTCTTTCCTTGATTTTTATTTTTCTCATTTTTCAGGGAGATACTAGATTAATAGAATGAGTTTGGAGACTTTCCTCCTTTTCTATTCCATGGAATAATTTGAGGAGGATTGGTATTAGTTATTCTTTAAAGTTCCTGTAGAATCTGACTGAGAATCCATTCAGTCCTGGTCTTTTCTTTGTTGATAGGTATTTAATGACTTCTTCAATTTTGTTATTTGAAATTGATCTGTTTAAGTCTTCTATATTCTCCTGGGTCAGTTTGGAATATGTCTCCAGGAATTTGTCTATGTCTTCAAGATTTTCTAATTTATTGATGTATAAATTTTCAAAAGACTTTCTAATTATCCTCTGGATTTCAGTAGTTTTCATTATGGATTTTAATAATAAGTTTTAACCCGCTTTCTTTTGGTTAGCTTAGCTAAGTGTCTATCAATTTTGTTTATTTTTTTAAAAAGCCAACATTTTACTTCATTGATTTTTGAACTGTTTTTTATCTCAATTTTACTGATTTTACCTCTGCTTTTAATTATTTCCTGTTGTACTGCTTTGTTCTTCTTTCTCTAGAACTTGGCAGATACAATGTTAGATTATTTATCCAGTGAGTTTCTGTTCTTTCAATGAATAAACTCAATGCAATGAACTTTCCTCTTAGAACTGCCTTCATATTTTCCCAAAGATTTTGATATGTTGTGTCACTATTCTCATTTACCTCTAAGTAGTTTTTAATTTCATACCTTATTTCTTCTGCTATCCATTTGTCATGCTATAGCATATTATTTGGTCTCCAGTTGTTAGAGTAGTTTCTATTTTTTTTTATTTAACTGCCGATTTTTAGTTTTATTACATTATGATATGACAGGATGCAAGATATTATCTCTATTTTTTTGTATCTGGTAAGAGTTGCTTTGTGACCTAAGATATGGTCTATTTTAGAAAATGTTCCATGTGCCACTGGGAAGAAAGTGTATTCACTCATTGATGGATGAAATATTCTATATATGTCTGTGAAGTCTAAATTGTTAATTGTATTTTTAATTCCATGGCTTTCTTATTTAGTTTTGTTTGGAAGAACTATCTAATGATGAAAGAGGCATATTAAAGTCACCCAGTATTGTCTTGTGGTCTATATGATTCTTGACATTGATAAGGGTTTATCTGATGTATGTGAATGCTTCATTGTTTGGTGCATAAATAATTATAATCATTATTTCTTCTTCTTGAATGATTCCCTTAAGCAGTGTGAAATGACCTTCTTGTTTCTTCTGATTAATTTTGGCTTGGAGTCCCACTTTATTTGATATGAAATAGTAAACCCTGTTTGTTATATAAGATCTATATGATCGGCGTGTTTTTCCCATCCCTTCACCTTCAGTCTGTGGGTGTATTTTCGTCTGAGGTGAATCTCTTTGGAGGTAGCATATTATTGGGTATTACTTTTCAATTTAGTCGGTAAACTTACATCTTTTTAAGGAAGAATTTAAGTCAATTACATTCAATGTTTATTAAGAAAATATTTTATTTCTCTTATTTTGATTTACTTCTAATTTTTATCTGAATTAGTTTCTCCTTTGATTGAATATTTGTCTACTGTATTTCCTCCCTCTGCTGTTTCATTTTTATTTATTTCTTCTTCTTCATGAAATATTTTATTGAGTATGTTTTTTAGTGCAGGATTTCTAGTAATGAATTCTCTTAGCTTTTGATTATCATGGAAGGTTTTTATTTCATCTTCAATTCTGAAGCGTAACTTTGCTGGAGATAGTATTCTTGGGTATCATACATTTTCTTTCTGAACTCAGTATATATCACTCCAAGCCTCACAATTGGTGTCTGTGTTGAGAAATCAGATGAGATATGGATATGTTAACTAATGAATGTGACCAGTCACTTTTATCTAGCAGCTTTCAAAATTCCATCCTTACTAGACATTTTCATAATAATGTGTCTTAGAGTTGATATATTTTGATTTTGTATACTTGGAGTCCTGAATGCTTCCTGTTTTTAAATTTCCATTTTATTCTCAAGGTTTGGAAATTTTTCTGATATTATTTCATTGAAGAGATTGTGCATTTCTTTAGTTTATATTTCAGAGCCTTCATCTATCCTGATGTATCTTTAATTTGACCTTTTCATGTTTTCCCATAGTTCTTGAATACTCTCTTCATGGTCTCTTAACATCTTTTCTCTATGGTCAACATTATTTTCAAGATTATATACATTGTTTCTGAAGTCTTAATAACTGTCTTCAAAGTAATCTAGTATATTGGTGATGCTTTCCATTGAATTTTTAATTTGGTTTATTTATTTCCTCATTTCAAGGATTTTCTTTTGATTCTTTTTCAGCGTCTCTACCTCTTTATTGAAGTGATCTTTCACTTCATGTATTTTATTTGTGATTTTACTCCTTACATTGTCTTTTGCTCATAGAACAGTATATAAACTTTCTAAATTTCTTCTCTGACATTTCCTCCACTGTGATATCAATGAAGTATGTTGTTGAGGCATTTGGGGTTGTTTGGGATGGTTTTTCCCTTGTTTATTCATGTTGTTTATATGTCTGCCCATGTATCAGTATGGTTCTAACTTCTTTTCAGTGACAGACTACTTCGTGAGTTTCTTTTTCTTGTGAGTCCTGTGTTTAGTGAATATCCAGAAAATGATAGTTTAGCTCACTGAATGATCTCTGCTGATCCTGATAAAAGCCCTTACTTTAAGTAATGCCACTATAATCACTATAATCACTTCTGGGTCAGGTCTTGTTCTATTCAACCTCATAAGAACAAAAACTTATTGCAGATGATCTCTGTTGTTCCTCAATTTCAAGCATATGCCTATCATGAAGTTCTGGAACAAGTCAAAATTAGTTGTCAAATTTAGTAAACTTACTATATCCATAAGTGGGGATTAAAAGGAAGAAGGAATAAGATTGAGGAAATGGGAGGGAGAAAAAGAGCAATAGAAAGAAAGACAGGCACTTTCCAGCTGAGAAGCTATAAAATAATACTTTATACCAAGGAAGAAAGGAGAGAAAGATGGATGAGTGTAATTTGAAATTGTAGCTGATAGTACCAGCGGGTGAGCAGAGGAAGGTATAAACCAGAGCTAGGAAAAACAAAGATAGACATATTGATTCCAATTAATGCTTTAAACCATTAGATGAAATACAAAAAATAACAATCAAATGAGTTAAAGGTACAAAGTTAGCAATTGGTTTAACAATTATCATTCAAACTGAATTACTTGTTTGATCAAAATTGATGTTAGAGTTGTTTATGTTATACAATGTCCTGGTGAAGAAAATTCTTGTTGAATTTTGGTTTGAATTTCATTGGGATTTGGACATTTAGCAAATGTCCATCAGCTTAGGCCATGGATCTTTCCTGAGTTGCTGGGGGCAGGGACCTGTTTCTTAGTTGCTGTAATCATCCTACCAGGAGCTTCTGGCTTGTCAGCTTAGGGCCTGCAGCTGACTGCTTAGTTGGTGCTTTATATGTGTAGTAGTTCAGGATGCAGGTTCTGCTGTATCCCTGTGACTACTGTTTGTCCTTGTGTATCTATTCTCCTCTACCGATCCTTTTTGCAATAGTGAAGAGTCTGTCTGTAGGCTCAAGAATGCTGGTTGTGGATTTTATGTAGGTGATCTGTAGTGGCAATGTGATCACCTAGCAGACACAGCTGTCTCAGGTGTGGTAGTGAAAGGACTGCAGTGGTTCACCTGGACTCTAGTTTTCACTGCCCCAGGTTGTGAATGGCATGTGTTGATTCCCATTACAAGGTCCCACAAGTATCCCAAACAATCCCTCTCATTTGCCAGTAATGATCGTGCTGGTATCAGCCCCTATCTGCTGCATAAAAAGTCTCAGGCTCTTTCTTGCTGGATATCTATTGGATATTCAGGCAGCTTCCCTCTGGTAAGCCCTTTGATCCCAGCCCTGCAATCTGGATCCTGGGTACTGTTCCTGGTCTTCCTATGGGGCTTCCACCAAGAGTCAGTGGTTGGAGGCCTGGTGAATTTGCCTTCCTTTATTCAGTGACAAAGTTGCTTCTTTGACATTTCTGTTGGTATCAAATGAGCAAGTGGAAGCAACACAGAGCTTTCACTTTTGCCAGGCCACATACATTGAGGGGGGCTCACTGCACTTCCCTAGTACCAGTCCCCTTCAGCTGACTCCATTCCCCTAGTTCAGAGTGAGTGGGAAGGGGGTGGGCAGTTTCAGTTATTTAGAACTAGTAGTGGTCCTTCCAGAAGTTCTTTCTGGCTGGATTTTTAAGAGATCCCACTTCAGGAGACTTTCCTCTGGTTTGGTTTGCAGCTTTCTGGGCCTGGGAAGATGCTGTGCTGATTTAAGGTGAATGATTAGCTGATGGCTCCACAAGGTGGCTGCGAACCCCTGGCTCAGTTTTCTTTCCACAATTTGGCTTTAAGCTATTTTTGCTGTTTTAAGGAGCTTTCTTTTCCTGTTGTTCTTTAAGTTTTTTTCTGTCTTTCCAACTGTTTTGAAGTGGGTAAACTTGAGAGAATGTCTGCCCTCTCACTCTCCCTCCCTCCCTTATCCACCATTTGGGCTAGCAGGTTTAGGGCCCTCTGCATTTGTTTTCTACTTCCGGTGTCTCCAGGTCTCAGACCATGTAATATCCAGTCTTTGTGTATTTATTCCATCACTCACCTCTCAATTCTGCTTTGTCTTTGATGCCTCCTTTCCATGCTGAGAGGAAATCCAGGGCTGCTACCTAGCTCCCCTCTACCATCTTGAGCCAGATCCCACCCTTTGGGAAGTTCTGAAGTTTGCTTTTAAATTCTTTTGTGTGTAGTATTTCTTTACATATTTTCTGTACTGCTGACTTGGTAGTAATAATTCTTTTAGTTTATGCTTATCTTGAAAGGTTTTTATTTCTTTTTAAATTCTGATGGACATCTTTGGTGGATATAGCAATCTTGATTGACAATTGTTTTTTAAGGACTTTGAATAAGTTGTTCCAAGCCCTCTTGGATTTCAGAGTCAACAAGAAATCTGAAGTTATTTTTTATTGGTTTACTACTAAATGTAAATTGACACTTTTCTCTTGGGAATTTTAAAAAGATATCCTTGCTGTATATGTTTGACATTAATTTCAATGTGTTCTGGAGAGGTTTTCTTTTGTTTATCTCGTCTATTTCTTGTATTTAAATCATTTATATGTAATGTGATTATTAATGTGGTCTATTTTTTTAACTTTATTTTATTTAGTCTTGTATGTGGTGCTGAGGATCAAACCCAGTGCCTCATGCATGCTAGGCAAGCGCTCCAATACCACTGAGCCACAATCCCAGCCCTAATGTGGTCTTTTTTTATTGGTTTCTTTAGTTATACATGACAGTAGAATCTATTTTGATGTATTTACATAAGCATGGAATATATCCTATTCTAATTAGGACCCCAGAATTGTAGATGTACACCAACGTGAAATTCATGATGGTTTATTCACATATGTACATAGGAAAGTTATGTCAGATTCATTCCACTGTCTTTCTTATTCCTGTCCCCACTCCCTTCCCTTTTTTCTCCCTTGTCTAATTCACTGAACTTCTGTTCTTCCCCTTCCCCTTGTTGTGGGTTACCATCCACATATCAGAGGAAACATTCAAACTTTGGTTTTGGGTATTGGTTTATTTCCCTTAGCACAATAGTCTCCAGATCCATACATCTAGTGGAAAATGTCATAAAATCATTTTTTTTTACTGACTGAGTAATATTCCATTATATACATAGGACATTTTCATTATCCATTCATCTGTTGATGGGCATCTAGGTTGGTTCCATAACTTAGCTATTTGCCAATTGTGCTGCTATAAATATTGATGTGATTATATTAATTTACAATCTTGCTCTTATTTTTTTGTCCCATCTTTTTTGTAGTTTTTTCCTTTTTTTTTTTTTTTTTGTCTTCTTTAAAATCAGCTATGTAGGTTTATTTTTCTGTTTTCTCTCCATTATTTTCTTTTTAGTTATACTTCATCTTCTGGCATTTTTTTAATCTCTAGAATTTACAAAATGCCTATCTCCATATTGTATGCCACATTACTTAATAATAGTATATTTGTATTACCTAATTCTTTCCTTTGTGGTTTTGTGACCACACAGCTTTTCTCTACATATGCTAGAGCCCCAATGTTGTTATATTTGTTTTAAATACTTAATTAAATCATCTTCTAATCTGCTTTAAAGTTAATCAAGTAGAAAGCATTTACATTTGTTTCCATGTTCACTATTTCAAGTGTCCTTCATTTCCTACAGTTTAAATTTCCATGTGATATAATTTTCCTTCTGTCTGAAAAACTTTCTTGTATATATTTATATATATGCACACACACATATATATATATATATATATTTATTTATTTATTTATTTATTTTACTGTGTCTTTCTTCTTGTGTTCAATTTTCTCAGCTATTTTTAGTCTGGAGAAGTCCATACCTTATTTCACTTTTAAGGCAATGTTTTCTGGATGTAGAATTCTAGGTCTATATTTTCTTTCAATAATTTAAAGAAATTGTTCCATTGTTTTGTGGCTTCTATGGTTACCCAGTAAAGTCTTCTGCATTGTTATTAAAGATTAGCTTGTATGTGTAACACTCTTTTTCTCTTTGGCTGCTTTTAAAATCTTTCTTTATCTTTGGTTTATAGAAAGTTGAGTATTATGAGCCTTGTCATGGCTTACTTCATGTGTATTGTTTTAGTGAGATTATTGGGTAAGGGAATATGTAGTTTTCAGTAAATTGTAAAAAATAATGGCCACTATTTTTTTTTCAGTTTTATTTTATATTATTTTTCCCCCTTATTCTCTCTTCAACCTTTGTGATAATCTAATTAAACATATGTTAGGATCCTACTGTCTCACAACTTATTAACAGTCGTTTTTTTCAACCTTTATTCCCTCTGTGCTTCACTTTGGGTGTCTCTTTTTTTGTTTGTTTTGAAACTTCTCTGTAGTACATAATCTGCTGTTAATCTCAATGTAATTTTTTTGTTGTTTTTTTTTTAGGATCTTTATTTTTTATCTCCAAAAATTTCATTTGTACCTTTAAGTATCTTTTATTTCTCTCCTCATTATTATAAGGTTTTTGTTCATGTCTGAAATTTGGATTACATTTAGTACAGATCTTTTTAAGTTCTTAACCTCTGTCAGTTTTGGAATATTTTTGTTTCATGCTTATACATAGTATTTTCTTTCTTCTGTAAATATTTGGAAAGTTTCTATTTAATGAATAAGCTGATGAAATTTATGTTGATTAGTATAGGACTTCACAATATTCATGAAGTACTTTTTAATCTTTGTTCTGAGATTCGGTTGAGCTACTTGAAATTAGTTTATGGATTGCTTTTAGAATTTGCTAATGTGAAACCAGAGCAGCTTTTAGGGCTAATTTTGTGAAAATACCCTTCTGAGAACTTTGCATGTTGAACTGTGCCTTATATGACTTTCTACTTTCGAAAAAAATCAACTCCTATCCTGGTGTGAACTATGGTCACATTAATCCAACTTCTTTCTCATTTTCTCTTCCTAAACTTGACTCATTTCTTCCCTTGCAATGCATAGATCAATGTGTAGTCAAAGACTTGAGGATTCCCAGGGTTCTTTCACTATATATCTCTTTTCTGATTCCTGGTCCCCCAAATCTAGTCACATCATTCTCTGCAAACTCCCAATGCTGACTCTTTAACTCAGCAAAGCTGCTGGGTTTTGTGGCATTTGTGCTTTTGAATTCTCTAGACTGAAAGTTTTCCTAGGCAGTAAAGTGGAGCAGTCATAGGTCTCAACTTATTCATTTTATTTCCCTCCCCTATCACTGATCAGTGCTACTCCTTTTCCAAAATATGAAGATTGCCATTTCATTTATCTCTCTTGATTTCCAGTTGTTTAATATAAGATGGTAAATATGGTCCCTATTACTCATACGAAAAGCAGAAATGTTGGTGTATCTTTTTTTCTTAATGAAAGGAAAATTCTAACAGCAATTGCTGATCGTAGATAATCAGAAAATTATACACCTACGTTTAAGTATATATAATAGAACCTCAAGAATGTTAGCCTACAGTTCATACTGTCATGCATAATTTGATACACACAACAATTCTATACAAAAGATTGACATATCTCAGGTCAAAGTTGGCTAAAGGACACTGGAAGAAAGGTTTGAAATTTCCTCTAATTGCTCTTTTTCTTGTTTTGCTAAGATTGTGATGCCAAATTAAATTATAAGTTGTAACAGTTTAGTCAAAATCAATGTGTTATCCAAGGTGTCAACTCGAATTTTATTTATTACTTCTTTTTTAAAAAGCATTCATTAAACATCACCTATATGCAAAACACTACATTAGCAACTGGCAGAACACAAGGAAATAAATTAACCATCAGCTCACCCATAAGGAAATTATGATATATTGTTGCTCTAGTATAAAACAGAATAAAATAAGTCCCATGACAGAAATAGGTGAAAAATGCTGTGAACATACAGAGAAAGAAATGATTACTATGACTTGAATAGGTAATAGCTAATAATGATCACATAGTGTCTCAGTTAGGCACTTAAGTGCCTCACGTAATCTCACATTTAATCCTCAAATGTATTATATGCAGTAGATGCTACTAACACCTGGATTTTACTCATAGAAACATTGAAACCAGGAGAGTAACTTTTCCAAAGTCACAAACAATAAATGGAAAATTCAGAATTTTGAACTCAGGTAATCAATTCCAGGGTCCATTTTTTTTTTTTTTTTTTTTTTTTTTTCTGGTGCTGGGGATTAAACCCAGGGCCTCATGCTTGCAAGGCAAGCACTCTACCAACTGAGCTATCGCCTCAGCCCTCAGGGTCCATATTTTTAACTAATAAAATAATATTATCCCATTAACATCACCATTGAGTTGAGCCTTAAAATATGAGTTTGATTTGCATAAGTGATAAAAAGAATACTGCAGACTTAGGGAAGAACATGAGAAATAAAAAAAAGTTTATGTACTGGAAGTTGGAATTACATGACCTAAATTCAAGACACAGGGATACAATCAATGTAATGTTGGGAAGATACATATTCTGATGACCCTCATATCCCACACAAGAGAAAATTCATCTTTTTGGCAGCTTGTAATTATGCCTTTATCTAAGTATTAGTTTCTGTGTTTAAACTAATGACTTTATAAGCTTCAAAAATATATAGCCACAGCCTGATGCTCAAACAAATAAAGAGAAAAAAAGCAACATGTTGTGTGGAAACTATATTATTATTGCTTGCTCAGGATGTTCTAGAGTGGAAAAACTAAATCCTGACATTCCCAGCTTCAGGCAACATTAATAAGTGTACAAAGAAGGATATACAAATCATAAAGCCATGTTAATCAACTTAAGAGAGATAACACATGAGAAGCAAGAGAATTATAAACACAGGAAATTGTTGCTTAGCCAGATGAAAAACAAGCCATAAGTGATTTATTATATTGGGAATTGGCGTAGCACTTTTTATTTCAAATAAGTTTATAGTTTTTACTTTTTGAATTAGAATTTTCCCCTTATTTTCCAGTTTGTGGAGCATGTTGCCTCATGTATGCATACTGATGTTCAACAAGAAGTGGACATAAGCAATTCTGACATTGAAATAAGGCAAAAGAATTTTATTTCAGAGTGAGTTTCATTTTTTCCATGAGAGAACTCTTAATAACAATTATAATAATTAATTGCATTTGAATTTTGCTTTCTAAGTTAGATTTAAAAGTGTTTCTTATTTGTTTGAATCTGTAAATCTCCATTTTATAGGTGAAATGAGGGCCAAAGTGATTTACTTGGTTTAAATACAGCTTTTGAGATAACAATATCTGGACAAGGCAGAGAACAGAGGTTTTAATTTCTGCCAGTTGCCTTGGAACAAGAAGATAGTTCAAGCATGTAGTCTATAATACAGTCCAAAGCCTCAAATTTGATAAAAAACATCTTTCAGGTGTATCTGAACATGACCAAAAGCAATTGATACAATCATTGGGACGGTGAAGATACTGGTGGATATATAGCCACAGCCTGATGCTCAAATAAATTCTACCTGGACACAGCAAATGAAAACAATATGAAAAGTCAAAGGTAGTCCCATGTCTGGCAGTTGAATTTTACCATCCAAGCAGCATACTATTTATTTACTTATTTTTCAATTTGTTTAGAAAACATTATTTGGTATCTATTATGTGAAAACCCAGGACTACACACCAGCGAAAATTAGATAAAGCATAAAAAAAAAAGTTTTCTACAAGAAAGTCACAAATCAGTGAAGAGGTTAAGATGTTTACACAAGCAATTATTATACCAGATGATGTGTCACTAACCTGATGGGAACAGTACAAAATAAACAGAGAAGGAGAAGTAATCTCTTCTAGATGACATAATGAGACTAGGTATAATGAAACTGGCAGGCTTTTGCTATGTTTTGAATTATGGGATACTAAGACAGAAATGATAGAAATGAATGAGGGAGTATGTGCTTGAAAGAAGATAAAATATGCACAGGGTTCATCCCGAGTATGGTGGTCTCTTAAGCTAAGGAAGCAGAAATCAGAATTCGAGTTTGTTAAAATAGCTGGAACCCTTAGGATGAATACCAGAGAGGAGAGAACTAAACAGAGGCAGGTCTTAAAGATGTGAGTTCCTGGACCAAGGAGTAATACTTTCGCAAAACTGACTCAGTAAAGCTTAAAAAATTTTTTTTTTTTCTGTAGGATTGAGAAAAGAACAGAAGTACCATAGGTTTCACTGTGCTAGTAGATGATCAAGTTCTGGCACAGCAAGAGTATTAAAATGCCAGAAAATCCATGTCTTAGGGAGAGGAACCACAGTCCAAGTAATGGCTGTTCTAGATCCATCTCAAGGGATTAGGGTGTAGTTCAGTGGTAGACTGCTAACCTAACACACTTGAGACTCTGGACTTGATTCTCAATGATGGAAGAAAAAAAGGAAAAAAAAAAGCTTAGATCCATCTCGTTTGATTGTTTGTTTGTTTATTTTACTACTGGGGATTAAACCCAGAGATGCTTAACCACTGAACTACATCCCAGTCCATTTATTTTTTATTTCGAGACAAGGTCTCACTAAATTGCTTAGAGCCTTACTAAGTTGCTGAGGCTGGCTTTGAACTTCCCATCTTCCTGCCTCAGGAATCCCCTTCTGGGTTTACAGGCATGCACCACCACACCCAAAAGATAAATATTAATAAAACCTAAATCTCAGTGGGTTGAGAGAGCAATACCAGAATATTAACTGCTTTCCAAACATAATTTAAGATTCTTTGAAGGAGAGGGCACCCATAACCCATAAGCATAATCTTTACAAATATCTTCTAGAATGTTCAGGAAACAATATGAAGTTGGAAGACTTGAGAAGTATGTGAAACTGTCACCTATAGTCAAGGAAAAAAAAATCACTTAATAGAAATAGATCCTGAAGTGAACAAGAAACTAACAACAAAACTTTAAAATAATCATTATATTTATATTCAAGGATATAAATAAAAAGTTAAAGATAATGAGTAAACAAATGAAGACTCTCAAAACATGGAAATTATTCAAAATAGAATCACTTCCAGAAATTAAAGGAACAATATTTAAAATGAAAAAAATACTTTTTTAAAATTTTTTACAGGCTGCATTTTGATTCATTGTACACAAATGGGGTTCATCATTTCATTTTTATGGCTGTGCATGATGTAGATTTGTACCATTCATGTAATCATACATGTACATAGGGTTCATCCAGAATATGGTGGTCTCTTAAGTTAAGGAAGCAGAAATCAGAACTCAAGTTTGTTAAAATAGCTGGAACTCACAGGATAAGTACCAGAAGGATATCGGTCTCATTCCACCATTTTTCATACCCGCTCCCTCTCATTTCCCTCTACATAATCTAAAGTTCCCCCGTTCTTCTCTCACCCTCGACCCTCCTCCCTCATTATATATCATCATCCACTTATCAGGGAAAACATTTGGCCTTTGTTTTTTTTGGATTGGCTTATTTCACTTAGCGTGATATTCTTCAATTCCATCCATTTACCTGCAAATACCATAATATTATTCTTCTTTATGACTGAATAATATTCTATTATGTATATATGCCACAGTTTTTTTATCCATTCATCTGTTGAAGGGCATTTAGGTTGGTTCCACAATCTAGACATTGTGAATTGAGCTGCTATAAACATTGATGTGGCTGCATTACTGTAGTACTATTATCAAGAACACAAACAATAATAGATGTTGACGTGGATGTGGGGAAAAAGGCACACTTCTACATTGCTGCTGGAGTTGTAAACTGGTGCAGCCACTCTGGAAAGCAGTTTGGAGAATTCTCAGAAAACTTGGCATGGACCCACGTTTTGACCAAGTCATCCCACTCCTCGGTTTATCCCAAAAGGACTTAAATTAGCATACTACAGAAAAAATACTTATCATGTGTTCAACAGCATATTGGAGATTTTAAAAGTCAGCTTAATTAGAGCCTTATGGAAATTATTCAATCAAAAAAGGTTAATGAAAGGTATAAAAATGTGAAGAAGCATTTGTGACTTACAGGGCATTTAAAATATTCTAATGTATGTTCAACTAGAACCCTAGAGGAGAATAAAAACAAAAATTGAAATTATTTTTTGAAGAAACAGTGGTTGAAAATTTCCAACATTTGATGAAGAAACATCAATTTATGGGAGCAGGCCCTAATTTGGTTACATACAAAGAAGTGCTAGGTGTCTGCAAGATAACCCACAGTCTCAAATATTTGCTAAATGAACACAAAGATTCAAAAAAATCTGTTGTATTTACAGTCATAGTATCCACAGAAAGGATGCATTCAAACAAAGTAAATGAAGGGAAAAGGGCAAGGGGTAAAGTCTAAAAGCAACCAAGCACAAGATTCCATCTTTCCTCTCCCAACAGTCATACAAACACTTATTCCTACTCTCATAACTCTTCCTTATGGCCCAAGGCTTCAGGCATACAAAACATTTTTACTGAATACATCATTCCAAGAGCTCAGAGATCATCCTCAGAACTTAGCCTAGGGACAGTGCTGAAAACAGCCTTCTCATCTACTGAGTTAATTTGATTACTCATTCCCCCTGATTCATCCTGATTTGTATCTTGTGACAAAATTGTGCAGAGAAACTACTCAGCATAGAAATGAACTGACAAGTAACTGAATCCATTCTTGCTCACGTATTATTGTTCATTTGTATTACACTCTAAAGAAACTTCATTTTTATCTCTCAGTACATTTGATCATCATTATTCTATTACATTACTTATTTTTTTATTGTAAACAAATGGGATACATGTTGTTTCTCTGTTTGTAAAGGCATACCATTTGTGTAATCATAAATTTACATAGGGTAATGTTGTTTGATTCATTCTGTTATTTTTTCCGCTTCCTCCCCACCCCTCCCACCCCTCTTTTCCCTCTATACAGTCCTTCCTTCCTCCATTCTTGGCCCCCTCCCTAACCCTAACTCTAACCCTAACACTAACCCCTCCCACCCCCCATTATGTGTCATCATCCACTTATTAGTGATATCATTCGTCCTTTGGTTTTTTGAGATTGGCTTATCTCACTTAGCATGATATTCTCCAGTTTCATCCATTTGCCTGCAATAGCCATAATTTTATCATTCTTTATGGCTGAGTAATATTCCATTGTATATATATACCACATTTTCTTTATCCATTCATCAATTGAAGGACATCTAGGTTGGTTCCACAATCTGGCTATTGTGAACTAAGCAGCTATGAACATTGATGTGGCTGTATCTCTGTAATATGCTGATTTTAAGTCCTTTGGGTATAGACCAAGGAGTGGGATAGCTGGGTCAAATGGTGGTTCCATTCCAAGTTTTCTAAGGAGTCTCCACACTGCTTTCCAGAGTGGCTGCACTAATTTGCAGCCCCACCAGCAATGTATGAGTGTACCTTTCTCCCCACATCCTCTCCAACACCTGTTGTTGCTTGTATTCTTGATACATTCTAATTGGGGTGAGATGGAATCTTAGGGTAGTTTTGGTTTGCATTTCTCTTATTACTAGAGATGTTGAACATTTTTCCACATGTTTGTTGATTGCTTGTAGATCTTCTTCTGTGAAGTGTCTATTCATTTCCTTAGCCCATTTGTCGATTGGATTATTTGCATTCTTGGTGTAGAGTTTTTTTGAGTTCTTTATAGATTCTGGAGATTAGTGCTCTATCTGAAGTATGATTGGCAAAGATTTTCTCCCACTCTGTAGGTTCTTTCTTTGCATTGCTGATAGTTTCCTTTGCTGAGAGAAAGCTTTTTAGTTTGAATCTATCCCAGTTATTAATTCTTGCTTTTATTTCTTGTGCTATGGGAGTCCTGTTGAGGAAGTTTGGTCCTAAGCCGACATGTTGAAGATCTGGACCTACTTTTCTTCTATAAGATGCAAGGTCTCTGGTCTGATTCCGAGGTCCTTAATCCATTTTGAGTTTAGTTTCGTGCATGGTGAGAGATATGGGTTTAGTTTCATTGTTGCATATGGATTTCCAATTCTCCCAGCACCATTTGTTGAAGAGGCTATCTTTTCTCCATTGCATATTTTTGGCCCCTTTGTCTAGTATGAGAAATTGTATTTATTTGGGTTTGTGTCCGTGTCCTCTATTCTGTACCATTGATCCACCTTTCTATTTTGGTACCAATACCATGCCGTTTTTGTTACTATTGCTTTGTAGTAGAGTTGAAGATCTGGTATTACGATACCCCCTGCTTCACTCTTTCTGCCAAGGATTGCTTTAGCTATTCTAAAAATATGGAATGCTTCACGAATTTGCATGTCATCCTTGCGCAGGGGCCATGCTAATCTTCTCTGTATCGTTCCAATTTTAGTATATGTGCTGCC
Source organism: Sciurus carolinensis (assembly GCF_902686445.1). NCBI lineage: Eukaryota > Metazoa > Chordata > Mammalia > Rodentia > Sciuridae > Sciurus > Sciurus carolinensis. The sequence continues at coordinate 81,691,701 of NC_062226.1, forward strand.
GAAGCGAGCACTACATTACTTATTTATATAGAGAAGTTGAGTCTCACCAATATTGCCAACATTTCACAACATTGCATTTTGTATTATGTTCATGATACAATTCAGTTCCATCACAGGATAAGTCAGCAAGAATTAAAAAGATACTTGCTATGCCTTCCAAACAGAAATAGCCCATATGCAATATGTTAGTATGAACGGGCTTCATTACCTTGGTTCAGTAATTTCTGTGTTCCAGGTCAGTTGAGGTCAAAGTCTTTTCTTCTGTCTTAGATCAAAGGCTTGCATTGAGACTATTTCATGTAATAAAGCAAGGTTCCTTTCCCTCTTATTGGGAGGACAGGGATGATAATCAGAATGGTTTCTATTTCTATTAACCATACTACAGGACATGTCTTATTTCGATCTATTCTTGGATTAAGGATGATTATAGTGTAAATTACATATGCCTTTAGGGAACTTTTTGAGATTCATAAGCATTCAATCTACATTATCCTGTAGCCTCAGGAGCTAGGATCAAGGGACATTAGTCCATGGGTACTCAGACTCTTGTCTTAAATAGTCAAGAGGCCCTACTGGGTCAGGATATAAGCCTTTCTGAATGCTGGCTTCTAACACTATCCATCACAATTTGTTTGATCTTCCTAACCCACTTCAGTAAAATCTCATCATCTTTACAGGCTAGCTCTTATTCCTTGCCTCTTTCCTAAGAAAAAGTTTTTTGTTTTTTTTTTTAATCTGCTAATTCATAAATCTTTTTACTCTAGAAGGTTATTACTCACTTAAAGTGAATTCGACTTGTCTCACAATCCCTAGGTGATGTCCCTATCATCTTTTTCTGTCTTGTGGGCTAATGTTTGATCTACCATTCATGATGCTACCACTGTGAACTATTGACCTGACTGAAGCTAGGGTAAGTGTTGGGTTCAGCAAACTTGGGTTAGATGAGTGTGATCACGTTGGATATAATTTTGTCTAAGTATGCCATAAAGTATCCCAGAGCTTTCCTCATCTCAGTGTAGGATTGTTCCCCAAGGAGAATTAGGACCAAATATGTGAAACTTATTATTGTGTTCTCATAGTGGATATGTTATCTTATCCAATTCTGTTTAATGGTTTCCATTCACAAAAAGAAGGATGATGTATATTTGTACACAACACCTGTAGCATATTAAATATCCCACTTTATATTTTGTCCATTTCATCATCATAAGACTAAAAAGTCTCTCAGAGCAATGTTGTTCAGATTTGTAGGCTTTTATTCACTTTATCGAGTTCCCAAAGCAGAAATGGTTTGGCAACTATACAAATTCAGCATTTGAGTGTCCGGTATGACTGTGCTAGGGACATTCTCTCACTTTAAGCCTCTCTAGAGGTACTGATATAATATTGGATTTCCCTCAGATATAATCCATTTATTCATTCATCTACCCTCAGCTACTATTTCTCCTTCCCTTGATTGTCATTGATTTTTAACCCAAACTTTTCCACAGATGGGAGAGATATTAGTTTAGTCACTGTTCTGGTCCAGATTGCTGGCAATAATACATAGCCCTCTCATCTGCAGAGGATATGTTTCAAGATCCCAGAGGATGTAACTGTGAATAATACTGGATGTTATAAATACTATGCTTCTTCCTATACATACATATCTGTGATAAAATTTAATTTATAATTTAGACACAATATGACATTAACAAGAGGAATAATAAACTAGAACAATGGTAACAATATACTATAATACAAGTTATGTGAATGCCTCTCTTTCCCTCTCTCTTCCTCAAAATTTTCTGTGGTATTGTACTCACCATTCTTTTTGTAATGATATGAGATGAAGCAAATCCTACATGATAAAATTAAATGATGCTCATTGCTCTCTGGCACAACATGAAGCCATCAATCAGCACACATTTTCTTTGCACGTCTTCCACTTACAAATGAAATGCCTTTTCATCTTAATTAAGTACTTATCATGCACTATGACCATAACTTTTCCAGTGGGAGTTGCAACAGCAAACCTACCATGAGTTTGTTATTCCTCCATAATTTCATGGACAGAAAATTCATTCTTACTGTAAATCTTAGCAACCACAACATACAAATTTTACTTTCATTCCTAAGTCAAGAGCTTGCACATTTTCACTTAAGAAAACAGTTTATTACTTCTCTTTGGCACCTTTCAATTATCAGCTTCACTCCTCTAGTGTGAGAGTATTAAAAATGGGTTACTTGAACATAATCATCACAATACCAATACCAAAGTAGTCAATCTGATGAGTAAACTGGCTACTAAGTGATTAAAGGTTGGGTAGCGTATGCAATGTGGATATTCTGGGGGAAAAGAATGATTCATATGCTGAAAGGAACAAAGCTGGATGAAATAAGATTTTATCCTGCTAATCCTGATGCCAAACTATTTAAATTTACAAACTTTTGATATCTGGAATGTTTCACTTAATATTTTCAGATCATGGTTGACCATGGGGAATTGAAACTACAGAAGGTTAAACTGTAGATGGGGGTACTGCTGAAGCTGTGTAGCAAGCAACTCCCCTCAATCCAACCCCATTCATTTAGAATATGACTACATAGGTACAGAACTAATAGACTATCTTGACCACTGGGCAATAAAGCTGCTTCACTGTCAAACCCAATTTTTCCAGATGGGGTAAAAGTGCATCCTATCCTTAGAAATTCTACCAAAGAAATGTTTAAATATGTAGTTAGTTTCTTTCTTAGAGATTATCCTGCTCTGGCACTCACAGTTGCAGTCCTAGTCCTGAAAACATGTACCAGACAGGAAAAAAAAAGATAGAAAGTTGAGAATATGTGAGGAAGAATTACACAACCATACCAACTTCTTCCTCGACCCTCTCTTCCCAGATTCCCTACAATATTGGAATAAACTAATGCAGACCCTACTTTGACCCACCTCATCTTGAGCTCATGCATATTTTATATAAGCCAACCTTTCATGTCTTTATCTCCTCTCATCTCAGACAAAGGTTTTAATTGCCTTTTCCAATTCTCTATGAAATCATGACTCTGAGGATGACATGAATGAGTATGGTCTACTCAACTGATGTGATTCTCTTTATCCATAAATATGCACCATGGGCTAGATGCATGTCTCTTGGTCTGAAGAAAAATACCTTGAAATCCAAAAAAAACTATTCCAGTTCTTTTCTAATGTTTGAGTATTTACATCTACCACCCAATCTAGAGTAAGTGTCTGTTCCGGTCACGACTCATTTATATCCTTCTGAATGTAAATGAAGGATATAACAAGTAGTTCTTAAATTTAGTCTACCTGCCTTCTCTCAGGACTCTCCCCACCTAAGAAATCTGCCCCATCCCCATCCTCTCTCTCTCTCTCTTCTTGCTATATAGAACAGTTCATATTGGCATTTTGTACCTTGAATAATGAGAGGGGGATATGTCAACAATTAGCCCATGTCCATATTTCTCCAACTCCTAAATGTCCACTTGTTTCATGGACCTAGGTAGCCACCTCAAGCAGGTAAACCAGGATGTCTACTTGCAGATTCTGGTCACCTTCCAGTCTTGGAAAGGAGTTCTGATGGACTTTAATATGTTCAACTTTAATTCAGCTCTGCAATTACCATAATGTTTTCCAAAGTGTCATTTGGCATCTATTAACTTGTCTAGTTTTCTATTGACAATCTGCCTGGCCACCACCCATGACTCACATTGCACCCAAACATCCAGACTCTAATTGTTGTTCAATTCTTGCACCTCTGCAGGGAAATCAGCAAGAAATTCATCCTCCTTAGCTGATTTGTTCTTACCTCCAGTAATAAGAATTATTTTTATCCGAGTCATACACAGTGTGATGTCCTTTCATACAGGATCCTTCCTGTTCATACGACTTGGACCTGTCATCTACAAATAAAGAATCTTTCATAGCAATTGATTTAGAGCACTTCATATGATACTGTCCATGTGGCAACAGGATCCAGCAGCTCCACATGCAGTTGATCTGCTCATGAAAAAGATGAGTTAACTACTTTCATTCTTCCAGTTTCATGTTACTGTATGAACCATTTTTATTTTTTGAGAAGTTTCTGAGTGCTGCCTTCCTTATTAAATGTTTTTCTCTGACATTATCCAAGACATTATGGATGCTTTAAGTTTCAAGATTATTTTGTGTCATTCAGTCACAAAGCAGTTTCAGGCAATGCTTATAATTATCTCTCAAATGCATGTCCCATACAACAATAACTGTACTTTTTCTGATCGAAAATCCCAATGGTCTCTCCTAGGAGGCACTCATGGGCTTTTGTTGTAGCCTGATGTTCAGTTCCCCTCTACATATATTGCCTTCTTTTGAGCAATTTATGGATAGGAACTAATAATATGAAGTTTATTTTTAGTTGCTTGTGATAAGGTACAGGTGTCTCCTGCCCAGGCTATTCCCAAGAATTTCACCTTTAGATGGGCATTTGAATTTTCACTGAATTTAACAACTAGCCTCTTTTTGTCACCACTGCATAACTTGTTCTTCACTGTCTGATATCATGACTTCACCAATATCTTGTATCTATTATCACCCTCAGGACCTTCATCAAGTCCAAATCCCTTACAACTAAATTATGGAAGTGAAATGGTGAATTTAAATACTCCTGTAGCAATTGAGTAAAGGTAAATTGGATCCTTCCTAGGTGCAGACAAACTACTTGGCTCTTTCCCAAGATCAGAATTGCAAATCAAACATTTATAAGATCAGGCACTAAGTACCAACCTTCCTTAGCTAGTGTATTTTCACACTGTTAGAACCATATCAGTGGCTGCTGATGTTATTGGTGGTGCTACTTTATTTGAGTCTCTGTCATCTACCATTAGTCTTCATTAAAAATCCACTTTTTCATGGACCACATGGGGCCACTGTACAGAGAAGTTGTTGGATCCAGCACTCCTAACCTGTTATAGAGTGTTGATCTCTTCCTGTTCACTAGGTATTCAAAACTCTTTCAAATTAATGATCTATGTGGGTCCAGTCAATTCTACAGGCTCTTGTTTAGTCTGGATGAAGGGTGAACTTCCAAGGCTCATGTTTTATGATAAGGGAAGGGTTCCCCAGTCAGACATAATATCCATCCTAATAACACAGTCAGGTGAAGCAGTGTAACCACTTTTCATAAATTCAGTTCAAAAATACCAATTCATATCCAAACTTTTACCTCAATCCTGTCAGTCATGGCTTCTTCATATGCTCCCATTCTAATTATATACCTCCTTAGGGTATCACTTACATATTTTGGATATAAAATGTACTGGGCTCCACATAAGAATCCCCAGAAAGACTTATTATCCGTCCCCTGATCAATCTACACATATATGTGCTTCATCTTTGGGAAGACACAACACGGTGACTCCTTGGTCAGTTTTTATCCCAATTAACTTGCAGGACTATTGTCCCCAGTAATTCAAAATCAGATTTCTTGTCATTTTTACTTCCCTGCTTTTTAAATTTCTCCAATCAGAAGTAAATAGAGAAGATTTGTTTAGTGCTTTTCAATGGTGGGAGAGAAGTGGAAGCTTCTATCAGTCACCCAACCTCCAACAATGCTGCATTAGTAAGATCTCGGTGCTGACCCATCAATTTCCAATTCATTCATCCCACTTAACAATAATCATTTTAAAGACTTCCACCCTCCTGGGATAAAGCTTTTGATAATCTCCTTTGTTATTCTTATTCTCTTATGAAACATTTTAGCTTTCTTAACATATGTAAGATCCATAAGAAAAAACCAAGGCAATAAATTTGATATGACTTTTGGACAGTTACTTGACTTTACAGCAATACTGTTACATGGGATTTCCTTGAAAAAGGAACTCCAGAGTACTCATAAACTGAGAAGGGGAAATAGTTAAGTGTATGAACATCTCAGTCACTATAAAGCCAATCCCCTATGACTTGCATACACAGGATATCAATCACTTCATCATGTCAGTGCCACTTGACTTTAAGATAGAAAGGCAATTACCTTTCTCAGGTTAAAAAAACTTTATAATGACTTTTATCCTTTTTCCCAGGCTAGCTATCAATTTGAGAACAACCTGCTGGCATTTGGTTCACATATAGTTATCAGTTATTATTCAGTAGTAAGTTGTGGGTCCTGCATCCACCCAAATACACTCCTTCAGTCTACAGGATTCAAAACCAAGGAGGCTGATCCTGTGTGAGTCACTTTCATAATCCATTTTATTAAAGGTTGTTCAGGAACCTGATTATATCAACCACAAAAGGGGTCAGCTCCTTTATGCTATGCTCACTGGTCTTAGTAGTTTCTTGATTATTCCCCATCACTTGCCAACTGAAATACAGACTGGGGAACCAATGTCACAGAAGCCCTATCTGTTGTCTTAGCATAATTTTCCTGTTGGTATCAGCCCTAAGGCTAACATTCATACCTTAGACTGACCTAAATCCAACATTGGCAAAGTGATCAGATCTACCTCAACACTAACCCTTTTGCTCCATGTTGGCTATTATAAATAAAAATAATAATCAAAGTATGATATATTGACCTTGATTCTCATTAATTTTCATTCCTTAAGGTACACAGTGAATCAATTCCTCAGTAGTTGAGTCTATCATTTCTAAATTTCATGGGTAACTTACCTCAAGTAGCTGATTGCAACACAGATGTAGCCTCATGTCACAGATGACTCATTAACCACCTAAGCATCAAAGGGTCATCATTCCCTACCTGAGTATCTTTTCTTATTCCAAACAACATTTCTCCCATGTCTTAGAGAGTTGGACAGGCTAATAACTCACACTTCTGACTCAACTGTGTTGCAAATCCTCAAGACCACCCTCAGACTCAATGATTCACTAAGTCACAGGGCTTAAAAACACTGTCATACTCACAATAACAGTTTATTACAGTGAAGGGATGCAGATTAAAATCAGCAAAAGGAAAAGGCACATAGGGTAAATTCCAGGAGAAACCAGAAACAAGCTTCCAGGTGTCACCTTCCAATGGAGTCATATGGACATGCTAATTCTCCTAACAATGATGTGGGCCCAAGGTAAAAAACTATACCATGGGGGAAGGGCACAGCAGAGGAAAACTACTAAACTCATGCAGGGTTAGAAAGCAGAGAGAGAGAGGGGGAAAGGTACCACAGGGAAGAAGCATCCTTCCAGGGCATATCACCAGTGACCCACCTACTCCAACCATGCCTACTTGCCTACAGTTACCACCCAGTCAGTCCTTTCAAATTAGGATGAAGTGGTTAGGTTACAGCTCTCATAATCTAATCATTTTGCCTCTGAATATTTCTACATTAATCCAGGAACTTCAGGGGGATGCCTCATACCCAGACCATAACAGTTACTAGCCAGGAATCCTCACCCAAGCCTTGGTGTCCAGGACTTTCACTGCAAGTCATTCATGTGGGCAACCAGTACCTGCATAACTGACTTGAGCTACTTACTCCAGTCACTCCCCACACAACAAAAACAAGTGTTCACAATACATTTTTGTCATGAACTGTCAGATCAAGCTGATGCTATGTAACCCAAGTCTTCAGACATACAAAAACATTCATATCAAGCAGAATAGTCCAAGGACTCATATCTCATCTCCTTGAAATCAGCCAAGAATAAGCCATTTTGGGAATGCACAGTGTGTGAGCTGTTCACGCCTGATAATTTAACCCTTTTCTACACATGCCTCAGTTAAATTGATGAAAACCAAAAGTAAAGAAGCAACAAGTAACCAGAGAAAAGTGACAACATATACAGGTAACAATGATGTGAAATATATAAATCTTCTTACCAGATACAATGGATATCAGAACACAGTGCAATTTTTTCCTTAAAAACAGTGAGAGATAATAAAACCTGTCAAAAAATATCTCTACATCCAGTGAAATCATCTTTTAAATGTAAGAGTGAATAAAAGCATTTTTAGGCAAATGACAACTGATAAAATTTGCCATAGTTTTATAAGAAGAGTTGCAGACAAGGAAAATACCAGATTAATTGTTTTTTTTTTTTTTTATATTTATTTATTTTTTTTTACGTTTACATAGGGTAATGATGTTTATTATATTTTTCCCCTCCCCCCCCAACCCTCCCACCCCTCCCACCCCTCCCACCCCTCTTTTCCCTCTACACAGTCCTTCTTTCCTTCATTCTTACTGCTCTCCTTAGCCTAACTCTAAACCTAACCCTAAACCTAATGCTAGCCCGTCCCACCCCCCATTATATGTCCTCATCCGCTTATCAGCGAGATCATTCGTCCTTTAGTTTTTTGAGATTGGCTTATCTCACTTAGCATGATATTCTCCAATTTCGACCATTTGCCTACAAATGCCATAATTTTATCATTCTTCATTGCGGAGTAATATTCCATTGTATAAATATGCCACAGTTTCTTTATCCATTCATCAACCGAAGGACATCTAGGTTGGTTCCACAATCTGGCTATGGTGAATTGAGCAGCAATGAACATTGATGTGTCTGTATCTCTGTAGTATGCTGCTTTTAATTCCTTTGGGTATAGGCCAAGGAGTGGGATAGCTGGGTCAAATGGTGTTTCCATTCCAAGCTTTCTGAGGAATCTCCACACTGCTTTCCAGAGTGGTTGCACTAATTTGCAACCCCACCAGCAATGTATGAGTGTTCCTTTTTCACCACATCCTCGCCAACACCTATTGTTGCTTGTATTCTTGATAATCGCCATTCTAATTGGGGTGAGATGAATTAATAATATTAATTAATATTAATAATTAATATTATTGCAATGTACAGAAAGGAAAGAAAACCATTACAAAAATAAATAAATATGGGTTAAATATGAAATATGTGGCCTTTTTTGAGTATACAACCACTGAGGAAGCCCTATGACAAGCAACCACCCAATACTAAAAATTTACTAAGAGCAGCACTATTCCTCCCAACAGATATTTACGAAGAACTAACAGCAGAATTTCCAAGGATCTATATAGAATGAGTTGAAATGTGGACAAATATAACTAATAATGGTAAATAATTAGTTTAATAATAAACTGAAGCAAAACTTTTAATACTGGATTGAGTAGTAACCTGTGGATAAAACTTCAAGGTAACCAGACTGGGATTTGATCATTGAAAACAGAGCATGTCTCTTCACATGAAATGTTTAGTTGACTGTATGGCAAAGGCAATGTCTAAAAACTTTTCCGCACCACAGCTAACCAACCAATTATCTTTATTGGTTCTATTAGTTATATATGACAGAATTCATTTTGATATAAATATAAAAGCACATAATGCATCTTATTCTAATTAGGACTCTATTCTTTTGGATATACATGGTGGGATTCACTGTGGTATATTCATATATGTACACAGGAAAATTATTTCAGATTCATTCCATTGTCTTTACTTTTCCTATGTCCCCTCCCTTCCCTTCATTCTCCTTTGTCTAATCTACTGAATAGTTATTCTTGCCCTCTCCCCACTTATTGTGTGTTAGCATCACATATCAGTGAAAACATTCAACCTTTCACTTTTGGGGGTTGACTTATTCCACGTAGCATGATAGTCTCCAGATCCAAACATTTACTGATAAATGTCATAAAGTCATTCTTCTTAATGACTGAGTAATACTTCATTGTGTATAAATACCACATTTTGTTTATGCATTCATCTATTGAAGAGCACCTAGCTTGGTTCCATAACTTAGCTATTGTGAATTAAGTTGTTTGAGTTCTTCATATAGCCTGGAGATTAATGCTTTATCTGATGTGCAGGTGGCAAAGATTTTCTCTCATTTTGTAGGCTCTCTCTTAACACTCTTGATTATTTCCTCTCCTGTGAAGAAACTTTTTAGCTTGATGCCATTGCACTTATTAATTATTGATTTTACTTATTATGCTTGTTAAGTAAGTTGATTCCTGAGCTGATATTTTGGAGTACTGGGCCTACAGAAGGTTGATTCAACATATGGAAATCAATATATGTAATTAATCACATAAAGACAAGAATCACAGGACTATCTCAATAGATGAACAAAAAGCTTTTGACAAAATATAACATCCATTCATGTTAAAAACACTAGAAAAACTCGGACTACAAGTAACATAATTCAACATTGTAAAAACTGTACACAACAAACCCAAGGTCAACGTCATTCTAAATAGAGAAAGAATGAAAGCATTCCCTTAAAAACTGGAACAAGACAGGGATTCCCACTTTCACCACCTCAGCTCTATCCACAGAAATTAGGCAAAAAAAGAAATTAAAGGGATATGAATAGAAAAAGAAGAGCTCAAACTGTCTGCCAATGACATGATCCCATATTTAGAAGACCCAAAAACTCCACCATAAAACTTCTAGAACTCATAAATGAATTTAGCAAAGTAGCAGAATACAAACTTAACACCCAGAAATCAATTGTGTTTTATACTCCAATGATGAATAAACTGAAACAGAAATTAAGAAAACCATCCAATTCACAATAGCCTCCAAAAAAAAAAAAAAAAAAAAAAAAACTTGGGAATCGATCTAACAAGAGAGGTGAGAGACCTATACAATGAACACTACAGAACACTAAAGAAAGAAATTGAGAAAGACCTTAGAAAATGGAAAGACCTCCTGTGTTCTTGGATAGGCAGAATCAATACTGTCAAAATGGCCATACTACCAAAAGCACTATACAGATTTAATACAATCCCTATTAAAATTCCAATGATGTTCTTCATAGAAATAGAAAAAAGCAGTCATAAAATTTATTTGTTAAAATAAGAGGCTCAGTACAGTCAAAGCAATCCTTAGCAAGAAAAGTAAAGTGGGAGACTTTGCAATACCAGACTTTAACATTATACTACAGAACTATAGTAATAAAATAACATGGTATTGACACCAAAACAGGCAAGAATACACACCTACAAAAATACAGCTACCTCACTAGACAAAGGTGCTAAAAGCATACATGGGAGAAAAGATAGCCTCTTCAACAAATGGTGCTGGGAAAACTGGAAATCCACAGGTAGTAGAATGGAATTTAACCCCTATCTCTTAGCCTATATAAAACTCAACTCAGAGTGCATCAAAGACCTAGAAATTAGACCAGAAATCCTGCACCTACTAGAAAAAATTTTTCATCATGGTAATTATAGCATCTTTCATTAATGACAAGTCAGAACCAAAAGCTGTTCTAGGCTGTCTTCCAAACACAACCAAACTACAGTACCGAGGAGACAAATCTCATAAAACACATATTCTACAGTTCAAGTTACTTCAAATGTTGAGAGAACCACTCAAACTTTTTCTCAGAAGAAGGCTTATTTTTATTTTACAAAAAAATTTAAACCTAGCCATGGTAGAGTAAATGCAATAAATTAGAAGGAGGAATGAAATCATTAGCAACTTCTACTTACTAAAGGAAAATAGTAGAGTTTCCTAGGTAAAAGAGGTCAGGAAAGAATAATTATATAAACACAACTTTAAGAATTCAAAAAATAAAAATACTAGACTCTTAAGGGGGTTAAATGCTTGATACTTAAAGATGCTGAACTATAAAAAGAATAATACATGTGGTTTAATATCTCAGTTCAAGGGCTGGGGAGATAGCTCAGATGGTAGAGTTCTTGCCTCGCATGCACAAGGCCCTGGGTTCAATTCCCAGTAACACACGCGCACACGCACACACACACACACACAATCTCAGTTCAAGAAATCAAGACCAATTGTGATTCATTTGAGAAAACAAATCATTTATGTCTGCCACATTTTGCCATTATATGTCATTTAAATCGGGTACTAAATAGAATGCTCATGTGCACTTCATTATTGCCAGTTAATCATGGACTATATATATATATATATATATATATATATATATATATATATATACATAGTGCACACACAACACATGCATGTGTTCACACACTACACACTATACAAATAGACTCCAAGGAGGAATCATTAGCTATCTATTCATAATAAGAAAACTCATTCAGTGATAAATACCAATTTGTTTCTGTATAATGGGAAAAAAATTATTTTTCAGAAAACTGTCGACCTTATCTTTACCACTTACTTTCTAAAAAATATGGCAAATATCTTGCAATTAGATAGGGAAAGGTATGGAATTATTAAAGTAATTGATAAAATTAACACTAAAGACTCTAGTGGCCATTTTCAGTTTACATGGTAAAGGAAAAATATAACAGGCATTTCCAATGATTAGAGAAATATGAATAATTAATAGCTTAGAAATCTGTTACCAGCTCCGCTGCCACAACACATGGGGGTACACTTCAGTTTATTATTGAAAGATCACCAACTGCTTATAACTAGGCTGTCAAGAATAATCACAACAAGAATTCCTTAATCAGCTCCCAAAAATGACTCAACTCCCTAGGATTATAACCATTGCATAAACAGCTTGTTTGCCTGAAAATACCAGTTTCACACAAGCTTCTACTGAATGACTGTTGCTTTCTGTTTTCAAAGCTGGATGTGATGGTTAGATTCAGAGATTTATTCCTAGTGCCAAATGCCCTGTTTCTGCTTGGCAGGTCTTTTTTCCTTACAAACATAAAATAAAAATAAATACACCACTAACACAATTACCAATAATTCAAAGGGGAAAATTTGGCCAGCCTAAAGCTCAAGGTATCAGAAACTTCACCAAAGGAATAATCACATAACTGTAAATCAAGTATGGTAATACTTTCAGTTCAGAGTTTTAATTACAACACACTTGCTAAGGTACCTACCCAAAGTCTGTAATGGCATGAAGTCAATGAGAGAATATTACAGTGGAAAGTCAAGTTCGTCCTATCCAAGCAGCTTATTTTGCAGATGAGCAAATAGAGGCACACAAATTAGCCAAACCAGTATGAGGTTAAAGAAACCCTCTTTCCAAAGTCTAGGATTTTTTCAGTCACTTATTCATCTGAGAGAAGAACCACCAATATACATACAAATCAGGTTCTCAAAATCAAATGTATTAAAGGAGCCCAAGGAGTAGCACAAATGAGTGCAGTAGACCACAAAAGTTTGATGCTAAATGGAGTTAGGGATCACTACAGGTAACGATAACAGCAAACCAAAAAGAGCACACCAGTGCTCAGGGCCATCCATGACAGCTTCATCTAATTGTTGACAGGAGGGAATGACAACCCAGTAGACCTTCCAATTTTTAATCCAGTTCTTAAATATGAATTTCTTTGTGATTATCCAGATTTTTCAACATTGGTAATTAATGTTTACAAATGTAGAAGAATTACGGGAAGATAAAGAAGTACCAAGAATTTGCCTTCCAACTTAGACAAGAATTACTCTAGCAGAATTTGTTGTAACTCTTTTAGAAACCTAGCGTCCGCAGAAGGCTTGTGGCATGGACAGTAAATTGTCCAACTAAGTAATTGACCGATTAGCTAATTTTGGTCAATCTCAGGTATTCACTCAGCAGAGGCTACCTATTCCTCAGCTCCCAGCTCTGTGCCAGGCCACTGTGTATGTAACTTGTTTTGCGTGCAGCTTTTGAGAGCTAGAGTGGCAATAAGAACTCTGTCCTCCAAATTTAGGAAACCTGTGCTCTGATCACTAAGTGCTAGTTAGAAAAACAAGTGGGCAGCCACTGTTGCAGGTGTGTGCAGGCAAACACACACACACACACACACACACACATGCACACACTGCTACAATCACCTCTTCTCTTTCCAAAGCAACGTGTAGGCAATTTAAAGAACCAAAGCCTTTCCTTCTCTTCTTTTTTTTCTCTTTTTCCCTTTTGGCAGCTGGCCATTACAGACTAGGACATTCAATATCAAAGGTAAATAAATGGTCAATTATAAAGACTAATGGTATGGTAGCAATGGTTTGTAACTTCAGTTTTTGTTTTATACATGATTTAAGAAACTGATGCATTGTAAAAATAATTATTAACCTAACTACTAATATTACTATAACTTTGGTTTGTAACTCCAAAGTTTGTTTCCTAACACTTCAAATAACAATTGTTAATTGAATAATTAAATAGCAATTGTGTTTTTGGACATACGGTTTGAGTAAAATTGCCTGTCTTCATCCATTTCATGCACTGTAACAGAAAATGTGAGCCTGGGTAATATACGAAGAAGGAAAACTTTTTTTTAACAACTGTTGAGTTTGGGAAGTCCAAGGTAGAGGGTCCACATCTGGCAATGGCCTTCTTCCCTGGTGAAAGGCAGAAGGACAAGAGAACATATGGTTGTACAGTGTGTGTGCATGACAGAGTGTGTGGGGGGGGAGGTTGCTAAACTGATCCTTTTATCAGGAATCTACTCCATGATAACTAACTCACTACCTCCATAACAGTATTACCCCATTTATGAGGTCAGAGACCTCAAAATCTGGTCACCTTCCAAAGTTCCCAATTCTCTGCACTGTTGTTTTGGAGATTCAGTTCCAACACATGAGCATTAGGGGAACCATTCAAATCAGAGCACTGCCTTAAAGTTCATTTTATCCAACCTCTTAAATTTATGGCTAAAAAAAAACTGAGATCCTGATAATTTTGACAATTTTCCAGATATCCCAAACTTGTTAGATTTCCCTACAGCAATCATGTTTTCATTCAATCTTAAATAAGCCACCCAAAGCTCAATCCATTTCCTTCTTGTTATGCTAAGATGAGTCTGATTTTTCTCCATTTGTCCTCCTAGATGTATGTGTCCACTCCTGTCATTACTAAATGGTTGGGAAAACTGAGTCATTTAATTATCTAGTTTCAGAAATGCTACCTCTTGTCTCAATAAATTACTTCTGCCACCTGTGAGAGACTCTTGCCTTCTGTGCAGACATCTTGTTTTCATGTACTTGAAACACATCTTATTATCAATCCTCTTGTGCAATCTTCCCTTCATTTTCTACCTTTGATTTGCCTGAGCCTTTGTACACTCTCTAAATTTATTCTGTAATCTTTCCCAGCCTCTTCTGTCCCGAATGTTTTATATCTTGCATATGCCTCTTGCTCACCCTTGATTGCTCTCCGCTCTGCTCCTTCATTTTCATGGTGTGTGGAAAGCCTGTATTGTGTTTATCATTCACTGGTTTGCATAGCCCCTGGGCATATATTAATTTTTGTTCAAATGCTTGGCATTTCCCTCTGCATCCTTCATTTCCATCAACATGTCTTATTTGTTCTGTATTCCCCAATTGATTGATTCTGGAGGCGGTGTTTTCTTAAATATTATTATGTAAAGTTTTTTTTTAAATATTCTTAATGACTATGTATAACCCCAAATTATCTCTGTTTCTTAATTGAAAATAATGATGGTATTAATCACCTCTTTTCCTGTAAACTTATAACTGACTACATGTATTAGGATAATAATTTAAATTCTGCAGGTCCCTTTACTTATCCCTTATACTTTAATATAAAATGATAAAACTAAATATTTTATAGGTCTCATATGGCACTAATAGTCTAAATACAAACCCTTCACTGTGCCACTCTTCCATTTCGAAAGAGATGGCTTAATTAGTCGTAGTTTCTGGAATATTCCTTCTTCTTCCATTCAAACCCACCCATATTTTGAGGTAGGTATCAGATCTCATGCTACCATTAATTACTAATTATTTTGGCCCACATTCATCTCTATGTTTTAATTTCTCATGGAGTCATGTCTTATATTAGGCTCTTATAAAGTGTGATAGTTTAGATCTTGAATGTCCCAAAGGCCTGTGAGCTCAAGGCATGGTTGCCTGCCAACGGCACTATTGGGAGGTGGTGGGAACTTTGGTAGCCAAATCTTCATAGAAAGAAGTTTGGTCTTCAAGGATGGCTATACTCGAAGAGGTTATTGTGACCCTGGCCTCTTCCTGCCTCTCTCTTTTCTTCCTGACCTACAGAGGTGAGTGGCTTGCTCCACCATGCACTCCTACTATAAAGCACTATCTCACTACAGGCCCAAAAGTTATTGGGCCAACCAACCATGAACTGAAGTTTCTGAAACCATGGACAAAACTGAACCTTTCTTTTGTTTAAGTTGATTATCTCTGTTATTTTGCTATAGTCAGGCAAAACTAGCACAAATATAAATTTCTATGTCTGTCCATTCTCTCCTCAATAAGTACACTCTGTGAAGAGAGTGATATGAAATTGAAATTGTACCTATGAAGTTGCCTTTTTATGAGTCAAAAAAAAAAGAAAAAAAAAACTATTAACAACTTCATGTTTCAACCTAATGTATAAATTTTATTTAATGAAAACTCTACTGAACACCTATAATTTAACAATTATTGCTTGTTTTACATACAGTATTTCATTTAATAGTGAAAATAGCCTCATAAGTGAAGTACTGTTGTCTCCATTTTATAAATAAGGGAATTTAGGCTGAAAAAGTTTAAACAATTTGTCACACTCATGTTGTTGATAACATACAGAAAAAGGGTTTTACTCTGATTCTAGAGTTTTTGCTTCTTCCTCAAATTTTCTAGAAAATAGCATGATATAGGTAAATATTGATTTTCAGTTCAGATTAGTAAATCACAATTGTGAAAAAAAAACCTTGAAAATTATGTTCTATAGTATTGTATATATTTAAAATGTAAGCTGGTAGTTCTGTATGTACTGCCACAAAAGGATATCATGTGTATGCTGTGGGGCAAAGAAAGGAATTGAAGAATAAAATTGTGATATCATTCATTTAGAGATTCAGTAAAATCTATGAACATGCCCTTGTGGGAATATAAGAATCTATACATAAAACTATATGCTTGTTTATATAATAGTAGTATTAGGAAGCATATATAAAGTAGGAAGGAAATAATACTTGTCTTAAAGACATAGAGTAAAAATAGGAAATAAAAGCAAGAAAGATTTCTAATTTTACTTTCTATTCTTCAAAATTTCTTGCATTTTTTTCACAATAATTTTACCCTTTTTTCCAATAGGGGGAAAAAAGGGCATTCTCTTCATTATTTTTTTTTATTTGTTTGTTATTTATTTATTGTACTGAGGATTGAACCCAAGAGCACTTTACCACTGAGCAACATCCTCAACCCTTTTTAGTTGTTGTTTTGAAAAAGGGTCTTGATAAGTTGCTTAGGGCCTCCTTAAGTTGCTGAGACTGGTTCAGAACTTGTGATCCTCCTGCCTCAGCCTCGGAGCCACTGGGATTACAGACTATGCCTGGCTTAATCATTCATTTTAATGGTAAAGTGCCTATTCTTTTGGGAACATCTCCTTATGATTCATTTACATTCCTTGTGTGGTAAAAAGTGCATGTTCTAACAGGATCGCAACATAGAAAACTGAACTTATTCCTTTGAAGACTCTTAATTGCCACACTGTTTTATATATCATACTTCTCGTTCCTGTTGTGATCCTCGCAGCTTTCCGTTAAACAAATGACAGGAGCTCTGTAATGCTCCACAGAAGTCACACAAGGCAGATGGGAGACACTGAGAAGAAACTACACAGCCCTCGCCTTGCAGCCAGATTACCTTACAACACAGTTAGCAATACAACTCTAAGGTTGTAAAGGAAATTTCCTCATAACTAGATTTTCTTGTGTCTTTAAATAAGTCTTTTCATTTTTAGTTTTTATGGCACTTCCACATAAAGCATAAACAATTTGGTAACCTTAACAAGGCATACCAGTAGGTTGCTCTACAAAAGATAAATAGGATCAAAAATGATTCTCCTGAGACTTGTCCCCCACATTGCCTAAAAATGTTCAGTCTGCTATCATACTAAACGAAATTTTACCAATAAGGAATGAATAGCTGCTGATAAAGTCCTTCCTATGAAATGAAAATGACTTTGGAGACCTGAGAACTCTCACATATTTATGCAAATAACTTTACTCAGATAAATATTCTCAAAAGACCCTGCTGGACCACAGAGTTGATTAGGCTAAGTTCCCTAGAAACAGGTGAGAGATTCAAAAGCATATGACTGATTGAGGGTATGTTCCTCAAGAAAACGCTACAAAAGAGAGAGGGAAGCAGATTAAGCAAGAAAGAATGTGACTTCCGGAAAACTTAGCCACGGCTAGATCCAGAATTTCCCAACCTCAAGGCAAGGTGGCAAAAGTTTGGGTTCTCTTTTGGGTAGTGATTAATATCAGAAGAAGAGAGTATAAATCCCAGAATTCTCTGGGACAGGGATCAGACAAGTTTTCAGAGAAGGTTGCGGGGTGTTAACCATTAGCAACAACCCTCAAAACATCTGTGGGATGTGTATACAGGATGAAAAAATGAATCTAGACCATGTACCATAAACATCCACTGCCAGAGGTTAAATGAAGAAAACAAAACAACAAAAGAGTTGTGATTACAGATTTGGGTGCTGGAGAAAATAGACAAAGCAGAGGCTGGATTAAATTTCTTCTCCTCATTAAGAAATTGCTGAGATATAAGACAAACAGGGCCTGGGGAAGAAAAAAAAAAAAAAGAAAATTTTGTGAAGGAGTTGGTAAGTTCTAAAAAGAGATGATTTATCATTTTTAAATTAAAAATGTAAACACAGAACTTCATTTTGTCACTGATTTAGACTTTTTTTTTAATAGAAATTAAAACCCAAGAACATTCAAGAATAAAGAATGAGACATCATCCATCCTCTGTTTTGCAAGGTCACTGTGAAAAACAAACTGCAGGGAGCACTTGTACCCTCATGGGAAACTAGATACCCCGTGTTCCTTATCCCCAGAGCACCTCCAGTGAGAAGAGAGAAAGCCTGCATTTTAGTGTCATTGCATGTTCAATGAATCCTCCCTGATTAATGTGACATCATAAAGTGCCACCTGGAAAGAACACCTCAGCCCGCTAAAACCTTCTGAAAAATATCTTTTCCAGACACACACTCACTCCTTTCAGACTGTGCTTTTCAGAGTGATGTCAACTTATAACAGCTTCTTGACACTAATTACTGTGCCATCCCATAAGTTTAGCTCTTTGAAAAGCAGCCTGAAGCTGTCAGGGAGGGTCACATATTTTAATATCCACTTACCTTGACACCAAGATGCTTGCTTTCAGCTCCTCGTTCCTTTTCAAACATTAGGAGGCAAGTGACCCACCATCCAATCTGCAAATCTTGATTAATTCCTTCCACTTAGCATGTCCCAATTTCTGCCAAGGTATGTGGTCTGCAGATTGACAGTCTCGTTAAGAGCTTGTTCAAGTGCTTGATTATACAGCTTTGGAAGTTTCTTGAGCCCTCAGAGCCTGAGTAGAATCTCCCTCCCCCTGCCCCTGCAGCTCAATAGCCTTTCTGAAGCCCAGGCCAAGAGGCTACAGATAGGACAGTCAGTTCCTAGCCCCTGAATATTTCTAGAAGCAGCAGTTTCCCTGAAGTTGTCTCTGTCCTTGAGATTTCTTTATTAGTGTCTGCTCAATAGTGCTCTTTTGACATGACTTCTGAGGACGGTGATAAAAGATAACTTCAAGAATAGGTGCATGAAGGGACTATACTCAAAATTTTTATCTGGAACCAGTTTCCAAGGGTGCGCCTATTAGTCCAAGTCAAAGGTCAAGGCTAGAGGATAAAAGTAACTTGACTGGTTATGAATTTCTGAATAGGGCAAACAAGGGCAGAGGCCTATAAGGGAAGCATTATATTCTTATTTACAAAACATACCCTGTATTCCACTAACAAACTTCCTCTTCAGTAGGAGCCAGAAAATGACAGTTATAATTTAACTCTGCTAAAATAAAATTGCAGTCTAACTTCTAAGTAGTTTGGGTCCCCAGTGTTTCTTTTGGGTCAGTAATTTGGAACATGAAAAGTACTTTTCCAGTGAAACCATGTCAGTACAGTAGTTAAAATCTTTTTAAAAAGTCATCATTAATTTAACCATATTATTATAAATGTTATCAAATATTTAAGGCATAAATTCACTCTTGACAATACATAATCTGTACTTTAGGATTTAAAAAATAAAAACAAATTTTCCCAAAGTCATAGAGTTTAAAATTAAAAGGTTAAGCTAGCATTAAAATAAAGGTTTGTCTAACCTCACAGCAAAACTCGACCATTGCTCTATTCTCTCTCAGTCTACCTATAGTACCAGAGTGTCTACCACATTAAACTATAATGTTCTTTAATGACAAATGAAATAGGTTTCCAAATAAAAATGCACAAATTACATTCCCCCCATTTATCGCTACATTGAAAATAAAACCTCTCTTCCAGATTCCTCACAGCCCAACCTATTCAAGTGTGAGCTCAATAACCATGCCTTTTCGGAAGACTTTCCTGTCCCTCTGCCCATCAGGCCAACTTGGAGGATTCACCTTTACACTGCATAAGTAGGTGTCTGGATTTCCCTCTGCTGCCACATTCACTTCTCTGTATTGTAAGCATCTGTTCCTTTCTGTCTCTGCCACTGAACTCTATGCTTCTGACAGCATTCTTCTTTTGACCCCCAGGGACTGGTGCTGAGTAATGCACCTGTGCACCAGCTTTAATTGACTGGTTTGAACAGGGTGAAGGTTGCAGGGAGGTTGAAGTAAGGGATCCTAGGGATGCTGGAATCTCCTGGAAGGATTGTGGCATCCTACTGGTCCTCCATAGGCTTGATGCTCCTTTTATTTATTTATTTTTTTTCCTTTGTGGTTTTGGAGATTTAACCCAAGGCCTTTCACATATCAGGCAAGTGCTCTACTACTGAACTACATTTGCAGCCCAGAAACTCTTTCTCTGCTCAACTTCAAAGAGCAGTCTACATCATTTCCATCAGTGTCCTTACTCTATCAGGGGTCTTCTGTTCCTCTCTGGTTCCCTGTGGAGAAGGGTCATGCTGCAGAGGAAGAGAGGGAAGGAGGAGGCACATTGTTTCTCAAATGTCTTCATTTCGTGTGTTAGAATTAGGCTGATCACTCCTCCCAGGCATGCTGGGAACTGAGGGGGTCTAGTCTTCCTACAAGGAGAGAAGAACTGGTAATAAGAAACACTATAATAGTAAACATTTTATTGCAATGCAAAATTTAAATCCTTTTCTCTCTTTATTCCTATGACTGAATAACTTTAGATTATTTTTCTAAAGACTAGGGAGCCACCAGCTAAAGAACAACTCATTGATTATTTAGGACAAAACTTAGAAGCAGAATCTCTCTTCCTTTCTGAATAATCTACTACAATGAACATTTTCTCAGAGGTATGAGGAGAGAAACTTGAGTTAAAGAAGCAAAACCAGGAACTGATTGGTGTCTTAAGAGTTTATGAGAAAACACTAGATATGATGGAAAAACACAATTCTTGAAGACATCTGACTAGGACAGCCAGTTTAATAAAGGGCACAGAATCACACATGAGTTAGTTACATATACCACATTTGTGTCTCCAAAACGTTTGGTAAAGGAGAGGAGGACTGTTTTAGTCAGTTATTTGCTGTTGTGACCAAAAGACCTGACAAGAACAAATCTAGAGGATGAAAAGTTTATTCTGAGACTCACTGTTTCAGAGGTCTTAGTCCATAAGACAACTGACTCCATTGCTCTGGGCCCTAGGTAAGGCAAAACATCATGGTGGAAGAGTGTACTAGAGTAAAGTAGTTCATGACTTGGCACCAGGAAGCAGAGGGCAAGAATTCCCCTCATATACAAAATATATACCCCAAAGACACACCTCCTCCAGCCACAGTTATCACCTGCTTACAGTTATCACCTAGTAGTCCATACAACTGGATTAATGCACTAATGAGGTTAGGCTCTCATAACCCAATCATTTTACCTTTAACCCTTCTTGCATTGTCTCAAACATGAGCTACTGGGGAACACCTCATATCTAAACCATAACAGGAAGCATTCTTTTTTAAAATTTTTATTTTTGTAAAATTAACATAAAATTTACCATTTGACCATTTTAATGTGTACAAATAGGACCATTAAGTATAATTGCAGTGTTGTATAATTATCATCTCTATATGGTTCTAGAACTTTATCATTCCCCTCAATGAAATCACACCCATTAAGTAGTCACCCCATTTTCCCATCCCCATGATCCTGGAAAACCACTAATCTATTTTCTGTCTGTTTGGACTTTCCTATTCTAGATATTTCATGTAAATGAGATCAAACAATAGGTGGTCTCTTATTTATGGCTTCTTATTTCAAGTTTTTAAGGTCCATCCATATTGTAGCATGTATGAGTACTTCATTCTTTTCATTGCTAAATAATAGTACTTTGTATATACTATGTGTATTGATATATTTATTAGTGGATGGGCATTTGGATGTTTCCACTTTTTAGCTACTATGAACTCTCCTTTATGTTCTTATTTAGACACTTCTTCCTAATTATTTGTAGTATAGACCTAGGAGTAGAATTACTGGATCAATTGGGAGCACTAGGTTTGACTCCTCCAAGAATCCTAAAAAGCTTTTTAATGGTCTTTATTATATTTCATCTTCTCAATCTCTCTGACCTATGTATTAAAATCCCCATTTTACAGATAAAGTCTCAAAGATGTTCACCAAATTTCCAAGTTGAACCTTAATTCAGCATCCTACAATAAAGATTTGACAAGACCGTAGTGAAAACCAAAGGTAGACGGGTTTATTTCTGGATATATTTCCTCTTCCACCTTAAAAACAAAATGAATATTAAAGCAGAACATTGCATAATATTGATCAAATACCACAGACTCTAGGGTAAGGGAACCCTCCAGGAGTTTTTTTCTAGCTTTCCATTTTCATGTATCTTTTATAAAGTTAATACTTACATCATTGGTCTTATTGACTTGAGGGAACTGGCATGGCAGAAATAAAAATACAAAATCCTAAATAAAAACTCGATCTGTTGCATATTTACATACATAGAAGTGAGTCTTTCTGTTTCAACCCATAAGAAGTATTAAATACAAAGCATTAAATACAAAGAAGTGAGTGGGAGAAGAGGGAAGTGGAGATAACAGAGTTATAGGCAAAGCAACTTCACCTCCTGCCTTCTTGTGGAAGATGTTCTGAGGTCAAAAAGTCCTGAGTACTTTCTGAAGCCTGGCATTTTAACATTTGAATAATCTTCTGATCCAGGTCAAAACCATTCATTTCTGGACACGGTCTCCTTCGTTCACATGTTCACAGGGTTTGGGGGAATCCAAAAGCAGGCTTGGCCTTTGGAACACTGACCACTGCTGTCAGTTGATTGGAACAGGGGCAGGCTGGACTAACCATATTCTATTGCCTAGACATGTAGAATTGAAACTCAGGTAGTAGTTCATTTCTCTGTTCATATTGTGAAAACAGAAAGAGCAGCCACCTTCTGCTTTGTAGATAAAGGAGCAACTTCTTGAAAAGATGAGAAAGATAGAGAGAGAAGAAAGACACAATCGTTAAAAAAAAGGGGGGAGGGAGAAATGAAGAAAAATGAGAACCCCTCTGCCTTTGTCATAATTCTGATTTACTTTGTTCTATCTGGCAGACTAAACATTTGTTATCAAGCCACTTTCCTGGGTAGTCAAACTAATGCCGCACAACTACATTCCCAGTCTCTAATAAGTTTAGTTGTGGCCATGTGTCTGAGTCTTGATCAATGTGATATGACAGGAAGTGATATCCTCTACATTTAGTCTTAGCATTAAAAACCTTCTCCATGAAAAGGTACACTCACACATTGCTGATGGGGATGCAAATTAGTGCAGCCACTCTGGAAAGCAGAATGGAGATTCCTCAGAAAACTTGGAATGGAACCACCATTTGACCCAGCTATCTTATTCCTTGGCCTATACCCAAAGGACTTAAAATCAGCATACTACAGAGATACAGCCACATCAATGTTCATAGCTGCTCAATTCACAATAGCCAGATTGTGGAACCAACCTAGATGCCCTTCAATAGATGAATGGATAAAGAAACTCTGGTATATATATATACAATGGAATATTACTCAGCTATAAAGAATAATAAAATTATGGCATTTGCAAGCAAATGGATGAAATTGGAGAATATCATGCTAAGTGAGATAAGCCAATCTCAAAAATCCAAAGGACGAATGATCTCCCTGATCAGTGGATGATGACACATAGTGGGGGGTGGGAAGGAGGTAAGAATGGAGGAAAGAGGAACTGTATAGAGAGAAAAGAGAGGTGAGAGGGATGGGGGGGGAGGAAAAAATAACAGAATGAATCAAACACTATTATCCTTTGTAAAAGTATGACTACACAAATGGTGTGCCCTTACTTCATGTACAGAGAAACAGTATGTATCCATTTGTGGACAATAAAAATAAATTTAAAAAATAAAAATTAAATTAAATTAAAATTTTTTTTATTTTTTTATTTTTTATTTATTATTTTTTTTTGTGAAAAAATGGGATACATGTTCTTTCTCTGTTTGTACATAGAGTAAAGGCATACCATTTGTGTAATCATACGTTTACATAGGGTGATGTTGGTTGATTCATTCTGTTATTTTTTCCCCTTCCCCCCACCCCTCCCATCCCTCTTTTCCCTCTATACAGTCCTTCCTTCCCCCATTCTTGCCCACCTCCTAACCCTCACTCTAACCCTAAAACTAACCCCTCCCACCCCCCATTATGTGTCATCATCCACTTATCAGAGAGATCATTCTTCCTTTGGTTTTTTGAGATTGGCTTATCTCACTTAGCATGATATTCTCCAATTTCGTCCATTTGCTTGCAAATGCCATAAATTTATCATTCTTTATAGCTGAGTAATGTTCCATTGTATATATATGCCACAGTTTCTTTATCCATTCATCAACTGAAGGGCATCTAGGTTGGTTCCACAATCTGGCTATGGTGAATTGAGCAGCAATGAACATTGATGTGGCTGTATCTCTGTAGTATGCTGATTTTAAGTCCTTTGGGTATAGGCCAAGGAGTGGGATAGCTGGGTCAAATGGTAGTTCCATTTCAAGTTTTCTAAGGAATCTCCATACTGCCTTCCAGAGTGGTTGCACTAATTTGCAACCCCACCAGCAATGTATGAGTGTACCTTTTTCCCCACATCCTCGCCAACACCTGTTGTTGCTTGTGTTCTTGATAATTGCCATTCTGATTGGGGTGAGATGGAATCTTAGGGTTGTTTTGATTTGCATTTCTTTTATTACTAGAGATGTTGAACATTTTTCCATATGTTTGTTGATTGTTTGTAGGTCTTCTTCTGTGAAGTGTCTGTTCATTTCCTTAGACCATTTGTCGATTGGATTATTTGTAGTCTTGGTGTTGAGTTTTTTGAGTTCTTTATAGATTCTGGAGATTAGTGCTCTATCTGAAGTATGATTGGCAAAGATTTTCTCCCACTCTGTAAGCTCTTTCTTCACATTGCTGATAGTTTCCTTTGCTGAGAGAAAGCTTTTTAGTTTGAATCTATCCCAGTTGTTGATTCTTGCTTTTATTTCTTGTGCTATGGGAGTCCTGTTGAGAAAGTCTGGTCCTAAGCCGACATGTTGAAGATCTGGACCTACTTTTTCTTCTATAAGATGCAGGGTCTCTGGTCTGATTCCGAGGTCCTTAATCCATTTTGAGTTTAGTTTTGTGCACGGTGAGAGATATGGGTTTATTTTCATTTTGTTGCATATGGATTTCCAATTTTCCCAGCACCATTTATTGAAGAGACTATCTTTTCTCCATTGCATATTTTTGGCCCCTTTGTCTAGTATGAGGAAATTATATTTATTTGGGTTTGTGTCTGTGTCCTCTATTCTGTACCATTGATCTACCTGTCTATTTTGGTACCAATACCATGCTGTTTTTGTTACTATTGCTTTGTAGTACAGTTGAAGTTCAGGTATTGCAATACCCCCTGCTTCATTTTTCCTGCGAAGGATTGCTTTAGCAATTCTGGGTTTCTTATTCTTCCAGATGAATTTCATGATTGCTTGTTCTACTTCTGTAAGGTACATCGTTGGGATTTTAATTGGAATTGCATTGAATCTGTATAGCACTTTAGGTAGTATGGCCATTTTGACAATATTAATTCTGCCTATCCAGGAACATGGGAGATCTTTCCATCTTCTAAGGTTTTCTTGAATTTCTTTCTTTAGTGTTCTGTAGTTCTCATTGTAGAGGTCTTTCACCTCTTTTGTGAGATTGATTCCCAAGTATTTTATTTTTTTCGAGGCTGTTGTGAATGGAGTAGTTTTCCTAACTTCTCTTTCTGAAGATTCATCACTTATGTATAAAAATGCATTGGATTTATGAGCATTGATCTTGTATCCTGCTACTTTACTGAATTCACTTATGAGTTCTAAAAGTTTTCTGGTGGAATTTCCTGGTTCCTCTAAGTATATAATCATATCATCAGCAAATAGGGATAGTTTGAGTTCTTCTTTTCCAATTCGTATCCCTTTAATTTCTTTGGTCTGTCTAATTGCTCTGGCTAGAGTTTCAAGGACGATATTGAATAGGAGTGGTGAGAGAGGGCATCCCTGCCTTGTTCCAGATTTTAGGGGGAATGCTTTCAGTTTTTCACCATTAAGAATAATATTAGCCATGGGTTTAGCATAGATGGCCTTTACAATGTTAAGGAACGTTCCCACTATCCCTATTTTTTCTAGTGTTTTGAGCATGAAGGGGTGCTGTATTTTATCAAATGCTTTTTCTGCATCTATTGAAATAATCATGTGATTCTTGACTTTAAGTCTGTTGATGTGGTGAATTACATTTATTGATTTCCTGATGTTGAACCAACCTTGCATCCCTGGGATGAAACCCACTTGATCATGATGCACTATCTTTTTAATACATTTTTGTATGTGATTTGCTAAAATTTTGTTGAGAATTTTTGCGTCGATGTTCATTAAGGATATTGGTCTGAAATTTTCTTTCCTCGATGTGTCTCTGTCTGGTTTAGGTATCAGGGTGATATTGGCTTCGTAGAATGAGTTTGGGAGGGTTCCCTCCTCTTCCATTTCATGGAATACTTTGAAAAGTATTGGAATGAGCTCTTCTTTAAAGGTTTTGTAGAACTCGGCTGAGAAACCATCAGGTCCTGGACTTTTCTTTGTTGGTAGGCTTTTGATGACTTCTTCTATTTCATTACTTGAAAATTGGTCTATTTAAATTGTGTATGTCCTCCCTCGTTTAGTTTAGGCAATTCATAGGTCCTCTAGAAACTGTTGATATCTTCGAAATTTTCTATTTTGTTGGAATATAGATTATTCAAAATAGCTTCTAATTTGTTTGTATTTCAATCGTGTCTGTTGTGATATTTCCTTGTTCATTCCGAATTTGGTAATTTGGTTTTCTCTCGTCTTCTCTTGTGTTAGTGTGACTAAAGGTTATCAATTTTGTTTATTTTTTTGAAGAACCAACTATTTATTTTGTAATTTTTTGTATTGTTCTTTCGTTTCAATTTCGTTGATTCAGCTCTGAGTTTAACTATTCCTGTCTTCTACTACTTTGGTGTTGGTCTGTTCTTCTTTTTCTAGGGCTTTGAGTTGTAGTGTTAGGTCATTTATTTTTTGAGTTTTACTTCTTTTATTAAATGCGCTCCATGAAATAAATCTTCCTCTAAGTACCGCTTTCATAGTGTCCCAGAGATTTTGATACGATGTTTCTTTGTTCTCGTTTACCTCTAGGAATTTTTTAATTTCCTTCCTAATATCTTCTGTTATCCATTCCTCATATAATAGCATATTATTTAATCTCCAGGTGTTGGAGTAATTTCTGTTTTTTACTCTTTCGTTTATTTCTAGTTTCAATCCATTATGGTCTGATAAAATACAAGGAAGTGTCTCTATCTTCTTGTATTTGCTGACATTAGCTTTGTGGCATAATATATGGTCTATTTTAGAGAAGGATCCATGTGCTGCTGAGAAGAAAGTGTATTCACTCTTGGTTGGATGGTATATTCTATAAATGTCTGTTAAGTCTAAATTATTGATTGTGTTATTGAGATCTATGGTTTCTTTGTTCAATTTTTGTTTGGAAGATCTGTCCAGTGGTGAGAGAGGCGTGTTAAAATCACCTAGTATTATTGTATTGTGGTCTATTTGGTTTCTGAGATTGAGAAGGATTTGTTTGACATACATGGGTGAGCCACTGTTTGGGGCATAGATATTTATGATTGTTATGGTTTTTTTGTTATGTTATGTAAAAAAAATAGATAAATAAACCTTCCCCATGAGTCTCCACTAACTCTCTTTTCTCCTGTGCTCAGGTGTCAACATCCAGGGCAATGATGAAATCCACGTGTTAATGCCAGAGCTCATTATTCTGGGTTCTGAAAAAAAAAAGTGCTTGGAGCAACTATCCCACCCTCACCAAACAGGCCATACAAGCTCAAGAAATAAATTTCTCATGGTAAGATTTTACAGAGATTCCAGGCTTTATATGATACAGCATCAAGCTTTTTCTGAATGAGTACAAAGCACTTTGAGTGGGATTTTCTTTTGAAAACTGCCATCAAAGAATCTTAAAACATCACACCTCCAGCAGGCATCTCTTCTCATTCAGGTGCTGCCTGTTGAAAGGGCCAAAGGCCTTGGACCAACACACAGGCATGCTTAGACTCTGGAGCCTGCAGTAGAGGACAGAGGTAAAGAACTCAATCTCTAGAACGTCAAACAAGACCACCTCAGGTGACATCACACACACATGCACTGCCTATGTTTTGACAGATATTCTTTGAATGCTTTATCAGGTCTGAGGGTCTGAGAATCTCCATATGACTGTGCAAGCTAAAAGCAAAAGCCTTTCATGTAGAATCTTTGTTTCCTATTGAAGTCAGTACTGAAATGTGTTTCCATCCTGCATGATTCAGACAGATTTCCAAGATGGCCCAATAACACTCCATTCAATTATCAGAGCTCTAACAAGGAAGGGGCTGACCAAAGAAAATGTCTTTATCAAAAGCTATATTGACAGCTTCTCTGCATTTAAGTGTTGTGGAAAACACTAGACTTGAAAAGGATAATTCTGTATGTATAATATACAAATTTCCCATTCTCCACATTTAAGCAGTAATCCCTGCATAAGAGCAAATTTAATGGAGTCGTAAGGACTATTAACACAGAGAATCTATAAGGTAGATCTTCTTGACATTATTTTACAAGCCTAATTGGGCTGTCTGGTCAATAAAATGTCTCTAGGAAAGATCTCAAATGCAATGGAACTCATTACAAGCCCAAGTGCTTGCTCTAAATGGCATGTAGTTTTCATAATATTTAAACTAATGATTTTATTATCATAATGTGTGTAAGATCTAAGGTGTCAGAGCCTAAATCCAGGGAACACAACAAAAACATTTTTACTTGAGGTTATCAGTACTTCAAAAAGTAAAAGCTTCCAAATGTGGGGGAATACTGAGACCTCTGATTTGAATTTTTTATTTTTTTATTAGTGCATTAAAATTATACATACTAGTGGGATTTGTTGTTACATATTTATACACAAACTCAATATAATTTGGTTAATTTCATTCCCTCAGTACCTCCACTTTCCTGAAATTTGTTTTTAGTAGTTATGCCCAAGGTCCTTGGAGAATCTGCATGTAAAATCAGTGATCAACCCTCCCAAATACACCCTTTTCTCGAACTGACACCATTTTGTCCTCGTCTTTAAAAATTCTCACATAATTTGATAAACTAAATCTACTAAATATGACAATTAGATTAAATATGGCTTTTGTCATCCCTGAAAGAGTTCATATCCTTGGAGACATAACTTAGTATAGTGGTCTATAAAAGGGAAGAAGCCTTCTACAGGGCCAGACCCAATTTCTTCAATTTACTACTTTAATATTGCAACTTAACAGACAGAAATTACCCCACATAGCTGTAAAAAAGACTAGAAAATAAGACTGTAATTCTGACTTATGAATCAGGAGAGTAGACTGGAAGAGTCTGATGGAGGAGTTCAGCTAGCCAATAAGTGGCAGAGAAAGAGACTTCTAATTTTAAGAACAGGGCTCATTCTGTTGCTTTACATATTCTTTATGATGTGAAAACTTGTTAATCTAACATCATTTTTCTCAACAGTTCTATTAAACTAAGACTAAGAAAATGTTTTTGACCTTCATCATAGCCTTAGAGACAAAGGATAAATATGTGGGTGAATCTAAAAATGCATGTGGTACAATTTACAGCTGATTTTATAGCCCCATCCAAAGATTACTGAACAAGAATAGTCTTCTGGGATCAACCAAGAGAATGACTGCCAATAATAAACAAGGTTAGCTGTCTGGCAAAGGCCTGATTCACACTTACCAACTGCTCACAATAAACACATAAAATGTACACTTATTAAATTTGCTGTAAACCAAACAGTGTTGATGACTAATAGATTAGATTGCAAAACCAGAGTAAACATAACATTCAAACTTTCGGCCTACATACAGGGCTCTTACCAAATGGGAGCAGGCCCTAGGCCTCCCTGCATACTTCCACTTAACCTCTGCTGGCTGGAACAAGGAGAAAAAAGGATTCGAGTTTGTCAATCAATGTTCCATCTTCAGAATTTGGATTGGGTAGAGACCATAGTTGTTTCATAAGTGCCCTGGTCTGGAAATAATGCAGACCCAAGGACTATAAGCACAGTTTGGTGGTAGCTATACAAAGGTGTAGGGAAGTAAAGAGAATATATTCTGTAGAAAAAAGAAAATGTGAAGCAAACTGTCATGCAAGAATGGACAAGAGGTCTAATGATACCAGACCAAGGAAGGTAGAAAGTCCTTAGCCACTGGAAAGGGATACTTTCCAAGTTCAGATTCATCAGCCTCAGCTGTGATTTCTGCCCTTGGATTCTGTGAAAACTTCCTCTTCACTGATCATAAATACTTTTACCTAAACTGGATGAAGTGTTCTGTTTCTTAAGAAAACAATCAAAAGACTACCCAGTACTAATCTTTCTCTCCTTGTCAGAGATAATAAGACATAAAAGCCCAATATCTTACATTCTTCAGAACAGCATCCCAGACACAGGATACCCAACCCCTAGGATTCCTAACTCCCTGCTTCTCAGAGGGGGTTAGATGATTCCTAACACTGAAGTAGTATCTCTACAGACTCTTTCATGCAAAGAGCCTTTGGGAGATTCGTACAAGAACAGAGACTCAGGAAATTAGTGAGCTTGCTGTAGATTGCATGACCTTTTATGCATGCTTGTTTGAAAATGGCCAATTTCTATCTGTGGTTTTTATTTTAATGAGGTTGTAGGGGGAATGAATGATAACTTTCAGCTCTTATGGAAGACTCTTCATATCTACCAGAGACAATGAAGTAATTGTGAATGACTAGGATGACTTGATTAAATGTGAAACTCTATACAGCAGAAAAATATGAGGGGATTGAAAAACTGGTGGGTAAAGTCATCTTTTTTTCTGTTGTTTCAGAGGATAGAACTGGGACTACTTGGTAGAAGATGATGTTATCTCTAAATGGTAGAGATTCTTTAGAAATAAATAATTTAGAAAATTCTAAATTATTTTAGAAATTCCTCCACCCTACTCTTGTTATTTTTTACTGCATGTCATTAAGCACCACTAAGCAGTACTTGATTTAATTATCATAACAATCTTATGTGGTGAAGATTATTATCCCCATTTTATACACAAGAATAGAAGGATTTCATACACTAGATGACTTGTCCAGAATCATGGTTATGGTTTGGATAAAAGGTGTCCTCCAAAGGTTCCTGAGTCTTCCTGAGAAGGGTTTTACTCTCTCTGCTTTATGGCAGCTGTAAATAGCTGCTTTCCACCCTTCCATCAAAATGTTCTGCTTCATCATGGGTCCAGAACAATGAACTAAATCTCTGAATCCACAAGCCAAAATAAACTTTTCCCCTTCTAGGTTGTTCTCTTTGGGTATTTTGGTCAAATGATGAAAAACTGACTAATACAGCCATCCAATTAACAAGTAAGCTTTAACCAAAACTTTAACCCACTCTGTTATACATTACCCATTCAAATCATTTATAACCTCACCTATGTAATGGGCTGGCTCACACCGGTAGCACTATAGCTTATTAGAAATGCTGACCGTTTAGGCTGTGTCCCAGAACTACTGAATCAGAATCCACATTTTAACAGGATTTCTGGTCAGTCAGCATTCTCCAGAGAAATAAAACTAATAGGAGGGTTGGGGAGATAGCTCAGTTGGTAAAGGGCTTGCCTTGCAAGCACAGGGCCCTGGGTTCGATCCCCAGCACTGTAAAAAAACAAACAAACAAACAAACAAAAAAAAAAAACTAATAGGGGATAGATATATAGATGAGAGAGAGAGAGAGATAAAGAGGACATTTATTATAGGGATTAGCTCATACAATTAAGGAGGCTGAGAATTCCCATCATTTGTTATCTGCAAGCTGGAGGACCAGAACAGCCAACAATGTAATTCAGCATGAGTCCCAGGACTAAAAGCACAGGAACTGATGGTATAACTCTAAGTCCAAGACCAAAGACTTTGACATCCACCCATGTTCAATAGTTCATTTCTTTGTATCACTGGTTATACCACTATTTATTTATTTATTTATTTATTTGTTAATGGATATTGGGGTTCTTTTCAGCATGGGGGTGCTATAAATAAAGCTGATTTGAAAATTTGTATAGTATTCTTTGTAAAGATGCTGCTTTCATTTCTCTTGGTAAAGTACCTAGGGGTAAAAATGGTTGGGGCATATTGTAGGTATATATTTAACATTATAACACATGGCCAGTTTTTCAAAGTGATTATAGCATTTGACATTCCCATCAGTGATGTATGAGATTTCCAGTTTCTACATATACTCAACAACGTTTGGTACTGTCTTATAGTCTCATCTTGTACTAAAGTAACTTGGATACAAGTTTATCCTTTTTGGATCTTACTTTTAAACTTTCAATATGGAAAAACCGGAATGGTCTGTTTAGGGGCTAATCATTCCCCACTAAGTAAATGGGACTCTTCTGAGTGCACTACTCCAAATCTGGTTATGATGAGTTCTATGGTTTGTATCTGGAATGCTTCCCAAAGGCCCATAGGTTGACAGCTTGGTCCCCAGTCTGAGGCACTATTGGAAGGTGGTGAGATCTTTAGGAAGTGGGACCTAGTGAAGGAAGTTAGCTTATTGGGGGTGTGTCCTTGAAAGATATGTTGGGACTCTGGTCTTTTCTTCTTCCTCTCTCTTTGCTTTCTGGACACAATGAGGTAAACAGACCTCTTCCACAACACATTCCCACCTTCACATAATGTTTTGACATAAACTGAAAGCAACAAGGCCAAGTGACCTTGAATTATATAAGCCAAAACAAAACTTTCTGCCTTTAGAGTTTATTTATCTCATTGACTGATTACAGTGGTAGAAAGCTGACAAATGCAATGAGGTTTTCCTGTGTGGGCTAGGGGAAATAAGTACTAGTCCAGTCCTGGAGACTAAGCACTATTCCCTTAAATCCTCTCTGTGGTTCTTTCCTTGGTTTCTAATACTCTCATGTACTTGTGAAGTATCTACTCAGCCATATACTCCAAGGATACAGATCCGCAGTCTTCACTCTGGGCAGCTCTTTCTTCCTCAGTGTTCTGTGTGATGTCCTTTAGCTGTCTTGATCTTTCACGGCTCACAGATCTCCTCTTTTCAAGGAGACCCCAGTGCCCCACTCCGTGCCACAGACAGAATCTCAAGGCTGCCAAATGGGACAGTCATAGGGATCACCTTTCTTGCCTCTTGTCTCTCAATGACCACTGACTTTCTGACTGATGGTCTATGTCTTGAGAACTGTGGTTTTGTCTATTTTCTCCTTTTTTA
Source organism: Sciurus carolinensis (assembly GCF_902686445.1). Taxonomy (NCBI): domain Eukaryota; kingdom Metazoa; phylum Chordata; class Mammalia; order Rodentia; family Sciuridae; genus Sciurus; species Sciurus carolinensis. The sequence goes on from NC_062226.1 coordinate 81,725,346, forward strand.
ATGTTTTCGCAAAGTGCCAATTCCTGTTATTCCATCCTTACAGGAATCACAGAACTTCAACTTGCTTTTGACAGCCTTTAACAGTTTGGAGTAAATTCACACCTCACTTTGGATAGTCAGAATAATGCCACCAATTTTCTTAGGTTCAACCAAAACGAAGACAGAAAAATATCATTTCAGCATATTTTTACATGTGCAGTATATAGCTCCTGTGTTTTTTTTTTGGCCAAGTTCCATAAATAATTTCACAGAACCACAGCTAGGGATCATGGGTCTCTGGATAATAAACATGCATGCTATACATACACTTTGTGTGCTAACTTCCATAATTTCCCAAGGTGTGTCCCTTATGCTCTTACATGCATGGAAATTCTAATGGAATTATGAACTTGAAACCTCTTCAAAAGCATATACTTAAGAAGTTAATGATTTCACAAATATAATGAGTGTGATAAAAGGTAAACTGTAGACTGGGGTCAGCAGCAAGTAAAGGGCATGTGTTTTGAATCTTTGCTTCTTCGTTTTCTGGTTGTCAATAGGGAAACTTACTAACTCTTCCTAAACCTCCAGAAATCAAGCTAATTTCAAACAGAAAACAGACTCAGAATTAATTGGTAAAGTGTGATGACCATCGGATGCACCCTTTCTCATAACATACCATGTAATGATGCAAGAGAATTAAGACACAAAAGAATTGTATTTTATTATGCTATAAAATTGCTATTTATTATTATACAGAAGAATGGTTTCTACTGTAGAAGAGTACATAGAAACTAAACAGTCCAGAATCTGCATAAACATGGACATTCTGGATCTTTCAGCTTAAGAAACATAGCTGCAAGTTTACATGAGAAACACCCCACTTCAGACTGAAGTTTCTAGATTTAAATGTAGGGTGATCCCAAAATATCAGCAATAACAATACTTCTGTCTCTTTCTGATAAATGAAAGATGGGCACATAACATTGTACAAGGAAAGTTACTTATCACTACCATTAAACACTCTGTACTCAAGTATTAGGTATTACAACCCTGAAGTCTTCCTCTCTAGCTAGACTATTTTCTTTGTGGACTTTCTCATCTGCAGAATGGAGACAATACTGGTGCAGCACACCATGATGTACTTAGCATGGTACTCTACAAATTTGTCTACAGTTATTTATATACACAGAAACATTTGCAATAACAATGCTTTATAATTTTAAATTTCTCTTAACCAGCTCATCTTAAGTTATAGACCAATTTAATTACTTTGAATAAAATAAAAAACATGAATTAAATATGATAACTTCAAAGTCTATACAATATGAAGTTAGTCTCTTAATTAAAATTGCAGAGCAGATTTCCTTTGCCAGTGAAAATGTATTTGAGAGTTATGTATTGTTTGTGTCCCCACAAAATTCATATGTTGAAGCTCTGATGGCCGATGTGATTATTTGGAGATAGGACCTTAGGGAAGGTTACAAGGTGTAGATGAGGTCATGAGGATGGAAACTTCATGAAGTGGTTTAGTGTCCTTGTAAGAATAGGAAGCAACACAAGAACTCACTCATGTTCTCTCTCTGTCTTTCTCTACCATGTGAGAACAAAGAAGATAACCATCCTTCACCAAGAGCCCCAATATTGGACTTCCACCTTCCAGAAATGTGAGAAAATAAATGTCATATTTTTGCTTTGTTTTCGGTACTGGGGGTTGAACCCAGGACTGCTCTACCAACTAGCCACATCCCCCAAACATTTTTATTTTGAGACAGGGTCTTGCTAAGTTACAGAAGCTGGCATCTAACTTGTGATACACCTGCCTAAGCCTCCCAAGTAGCTGGGGTTACAGGCATGAGCCATCACATCTGGCAATGTCTGTCATTTAAGCCACCTAGTTTATGGTGTATTAGTCAGCTTGAGCTAAATAGCTAATACAGCGTGAAATATTAATTTAATTTTCTTATTCTACTTATCAACTAGTCATTTAAAAAGCATTAAAAAGATAAAAATCATCAATAATTTTTAAATGCTGAGTTTTCCAGGCATAGCTGAAGTCATAATCCTCCAGAATCCAAGTTTCCTGAGAATAAGGACTTTTTGACATTACTATTATTTTCTATTTACCACATCTAAGTAATAGATGACTAAATATGTGAAGTAACCAGATGCCATCTTCTTCTTTTCTCCATCTTGAAATACCAGATATGAGGATAAAAAGAAAAACATTGCTTACCTAAATAAACTTGTCTATATTTAAAATTAGATTTAAAGTAATCAGAGTTACTTTACCAGCAATTTTCTCTTTGGTACTTCAAGCTAACTCCCATTCTTCTAGAAACATCTGGGTAAAATTAAAATAAATCTTTTTTTTTTTTCTTTTGGCAGTTCTGGGGATCCAAGCCCAAGGCCTCTTGCATGTTAAGCAAAGTGCTCTACCACTGAGCTATACTCAAAACCCAAAATCGTTTTGATCCTGCTTCATTATCTTCCCATTCACTGATAAACTGTCCACCAAGAACTTCTTCTTGTGCTCTCCAAACCTTGGAAGGCTGTTACACAAAGTTTCTCTACACTGGTGCTACTTCTGATATTTCAAAATTAATTGCTTTGGGGAAGAAAAAGTACTGGAATCAGAGTTTGAAGCCCTGAGCTCCAACCCTGGTCTCACTATTTACCAGCTGTGGGCCCTTGATATTTACCATTTCTAAAACCCAGTTTCTCCACAAGTAAAACAATGATCGTGTCTTAAAATTCCTTATTTCTCACAATGCCCAGAAAATAGTCTGTCAATTACTTCTTAGTTTAATTAATTTGTTGAGTGATTGAAAAAATTCCCACCAATAATAAAAATTATGCATATATAACTTACAAAATCCCTTAGATACAAAATGATAGCCCATAAGGCTTTCTTTATTTGGTTAGTGTTCCAGCATATGTCGCCCAAATCCAGTTTCTTGCCCTGATGCTCATGGACATTTGACTATCAGAAGAGCTGTACATGCCCTGAGATCATTTGAAAAATTACATGTGTGCACTTACATTTGCATTTGAAGGAGATGAAAGGCTACAGGTGTTGAGAACCATTGATCTTCACACATATGGGAAGCGAGTGTGAAGAACAAAGAAGAATAAGTAATTCAAGGTGTTCATAGTTGCTTTGGGGCAGAGGCAAGGCTGCTGGTCAAAGTAATAGCAAGTTGGGTACTAGCCTTGGTCATCACTGACCAGTTCTAGAATTCCCTCTAATTAGTCTAACTAGTCAACCTTGATTTCTTGTCCACAATATTCCCAGTTTCTACCACAATGCCTAGAACATAATAAGCATGCAATAATTATTTGTTAAAAAAAATCCTTTCAGTTTTCTTACCTGTACAATGAAGGGGAGTGAGCAAAACTGTCTTGTAGGTTCTATCAATTATAAAATTCTATTACATTAAAATTAAGTTCTTTTATGAAGGAAAACAATGGGAACAGCCTCCCCCAACAAAGGTGGCTCAAAATTCAGCATGCCATTTCAGTCTGACATTTGACAAATTTTCTTCTCACCAATTTCACCTCCAAATCATTACCCAGAGAGATGCTTTTTCATTTTTTGATTATTATTCTCTTAAATAACCTTCTAACAACCCCTTAAGATTCCTGCTTTCTTTGAGGCTTCTGACAAAGGGCAGATAACAGATATAGTGCATTAATAAGAAAGCATTAGCAGAAGTGTTTCTCCTATCACAATCAGGATTTTAAGAGTTCTCCCTTCAAATGCCATTCCATCCGAATTCCCCTGAATCTGTATTTAAAATTTCAATGAGAAATAAGTGTCCATAATCTTAATGTTGAAATACAGGAAACATTCAGAAATGCAGCTATAGTTTTCTCCTAAAGATAATTAACTTTTTTTTTTTAATTACCTCTCCTGGTATCTTTTAGGAAAATATCACTGAACCTTAGGTGCTGTGAAAGTAATAGGTGCTCACAGTACCAACAGGGAAGCCAACTATTCCAACAGTGGCAATGGCTTTGTACTGAGTGGGCTTCCTAGTGCTACCTCTTGATCCCCATTCTCATTCTCACACTGCCGTCAACTGCGGAACACTTCTGGGTAACATGGCTGCTCAGGGAAATGGACTAGAATCATGAAACAGGTCTTTCTGGTGCAAGTGGCACCCCAAGAATGAAGCCTACAAATTTTACTTGTTACTTCTCTGAACAAATACAAGATAATTGAAACAGACTTTGGCACTGAAATTTTAACCCTTATAAGACAAAGGCATTGGGTTTGACCAACTATAAAGAAATCTCTAACAGTGACAGCCATTTAGGAATTAAAGTAGATGCTTCAGAAGAGAGTTTTTTCACAACTGAATTTGTTCAAGCAAAGCAGTAGGATCTTTTATCACTAAGATTCTGGTGTAAAGTGGGAGTTCACTTTTCAGGTCTTTCAGAGTTTTGAGTTTCTTTCTTTCCTAGCTTGAGCTATTTGATTATGATGACAAAATTTTAAGTGCACAATAACAATGCTCAAAGAACTTGGGGTAGTATTTATCCTCTTAAATCTAATGCCATTTTGCCTATCATAATTTAGTCCTCTGTGGAACATCTGTGGTGTGAGCATCCCTGAGATTCACAGCATGTGTTATCCTCTATGACTGAGTAGATGACAGAGGCATCCTAATGAATTAGGCCTATCGGTTTCCTCAAGAAGAAAGTAATAAGTTGCATACTTCCACTGGGGCAAAATAAACCCCATGTGTTAATGTTTCCCAGCATTCCCCATACTAATTCATCCTCGTCTAAAAAAAAAAAAAAAAAGAAAAAGAAAAAAAGAAGAAGAAGCTCAATGAGAAAATCTTTTGAGTACCAAGCTATATTCTAAAAGTTTCAGATACCTTCATTTCATTTCTTTTTTTTTTTTTTTCTGGAAAAGAAATTTATTTATTTATTTTTCTTTTATTATTTTTATTAGCTTTTAATTTTTTACAGACTGCATTTTGATTCATTGTACACAAATGGGGTACATAATTTCATTTCTATGGTCATACACAATGCAGATTCATACCATTCATGTAATCATACATGTACATAGGGCATTGAGGTCTGTCTCATTCCACCATTTTCATACCCCCTCCCTCTCATTTTCTTCTACAAATTCTAAAGTTCCCCCATTATTCTCTCATTCCCCACCCCCACCCCCATTATATATCATCCTCCACTTATCAGGGAAAACATTCGGCCTTTGGTTTTTTGGGCTTGGCTTATTTCACTTAGCATGATATTCTCCAATTCCATCCATTTATTTGCAAATGCCATAATATTATTCTTCTTTATGGCTGAATAGTATTACATTGTGTATACATATACCAGAGTTTCTTTATCCATTCATCTGTTGAAGGGCATTTAGGTTGGTTCCACAATCTAGCTATTGTGAATTGAGCAGCCATGAACATTGATGTGGCTGCATCACTGTAGTATGCTGATTTTAGGTTCTTTGGGTATAAACTGAGGAGTGGGATAACTGGGTCAAAAGGTGGGTCCATTCCAAGTTTTCTTAGGATTCTCCATACTGCTTTCCAGAGTGGCTGCACCAATTTGCAACTCCACCAGCAATGTAAAAGTGTGCCTTTTTCCCACATCCACGCCAACATCTATTATTGTTTGTGTTCTTGATAAAAGCCATTCTTTATTTTTTTTTATGGTGCTGGAGCTATTATACATGCTACCTACTCTTCATTTCATTTCTAAAAACAATTTAAGGTAGCTTCAGTATGCCATTTGACAAATGAAAAGTCTGTGACCCAGAGAGTTTAAGTCAAATTCTATAGGTCACACTACAAGTAACTACTGAAATTAGAATTCAGACCTAAGTTTAGATATCCTGAAAAATTAGGCTCACTCCCCTCTCCTGCTATTCTTTGCTTGTAGAGATCTTTGCTGGTTTCAGCACAAATGCTTTTAAATCACCTCATACAAATAGCTATCTGCTATCCAATCATCCTAAGCAACAATGTTTTTAACCTTCCTTAACAAGAATTAGTTCAAGTCCCTAAGGTTTTCACTAAATTTCCACATAAACTGTAGCATGTGGACTGAAAGTGCATAGAATGGAGGCTAAATCTTCTCAAATCTCTCCCCTTTTTTAATCCCTTGAAGTGCCAAATATCTGTGACTTCAGAGTCTTGTGTTCAAAATTTTCCTCAGACTTATCTAAAACCGGGAAACAAAGACCAGCCTCTTAAACAAAAATGAATGTCTTTCGTTTATCCATGAAATTATTTTTTTCAGTAGACTTTGCAAGAAAGGAATCATGAGAATGCAAATAACCCTAAAGGAAAAAGAAAATCTTTTCCCCTGAAATCTAACGTGCAAAGAATGTGGTAGAGCAAGGCAGAACACTCTTAGTGAAGAGTTCAGCTGCATAAAACTTGTCCACATCAATCAGTTCTTGGAGTCAGTGCCTTGAGAGAGAACTGATGTGAAATTACACGAGAACTTATGGGGCTCAAGACACTGAAGCTCTTCTTGGAAAGAAAATCATCTTTCATCTCCAGCTGACCCCATGAAGAGAAGGGGTGGAATAAAACCTGGGAGATGACAATCTGAGGAATTGAGGTAGGATTTCCATACAGTGGGAGTGAGAAATAGACTTAAAAAAAAAAATAGAACATCTGCATAAATCCTGCTGAAGTTAAAATGAATGCCTCTTGTTCAGCTAGTATTTCAGGAGCTCCTACATGCTTCTTGTAGGAGAAAGCGTGCCCAGATCAATGATCTGACATCAGAGTGCCTGGTATAGAACAGACTACAGAGCAAGACTCACCCGTCAGACCAAACTCACAGGTGGTTTTGAACTTAAGACCTCTGTTCTTATGCTGTCTGAAGACTCATGAATTTAACAGCACTAGTGCTGGGAATTGAGAGTGAGAGAAAAAGGAATGGGGAATAAGCAGCATCCAGTGATAATGTCTTGGTGGTATTCACAGAAGAGATTTTGATAGCCTCGACTAAGGCACTGGGGAAAAAACTGATCCTTGGCTTCTATCTCATATCATATACAAGCTAATTTAGGAAACTATGATGCTTCTAGAAGAAAACATAGGAAACATACTTTCTGAAAAATAAAAACTTGGATAAGACACAAAAGTACAAATTATAAAATCACAAGTCACATGCTCAAATGATGTGTGTTCTCTTCACAGGAAATTCCAACAAAACCTCTCCTCTCCTCTCTTGGAGCCCTGTGAACTTATTTTTGTTTCTGAATAAATACCACACCCACCTACACAATACTAACATGTTTATACACACACACACACACACACGCGCGCGCGCATGTATACATATATATATATATATATATATACACCTGCACAATGATTATTTTTTTCTCTAGATTTCTATTGCAATTATTGTGTGAATTAGTTTAAAATTATCACACAGCGCTCTCATATTTATTGTGTGCAGTTATTTATTGACTGCCAAAAGTATTGTATGAGTAAATGTTTGGCAATCAGCTCTCTAGGGAAACAGGCCCTGATATCTAGTACTTGCCAATTTCTGTAGTGTAAATACTCCACCATGGCCTATTTAAAGCTATCATCATGAAGTTATTGAATGCAGAGTTGGAAAGAGATCCATACAACTGGCACATGTGTGAGCCAGCACATCCCTGGTTGCCCGTTTCCCCTCTGAGTCTATGATATTCCTGGTGGTATAAATTGAATCTAAATGGCATGTCAGCTTCCTTATTTGATAATAATAAATAACTGAAAAGAGTAACTTTCTTAGAGGAGGATTGATTTTAAATCTCTATTCAATGCTTAGGAAACTAGAGCAGACATTTGCAGAGTATATCTCCCACTTCCATTGCCTCCTCTTCTAGAAATAGTCTGTTTCTGTTTGAATCTATTCCCACCTCATTTTCATCCACAGTCCTCAGATAAAGCTCATTGTTCACCTCAGGAGTGGATCATATAACAAAGACGTGCCCTCGGTGACCTATTTCCTCTAGGCATGCCCCGTCTTCATACAGTTATCACCTGATTAGTCCATTCAAATTATTAATTCATCAAATGATTTAATTTGATTAGGTTACAGTTCTCATGATCTGATCATTTAATCTCTGAACATTCCTGTAAAAACACAGTAGCTTTGGGGTGGCATATTCAAATGATAAAAGCATGTGATCCAATGACATCTATGCAATGAAATCTTTGATGAAAATACTGAGACATTGGGCATTTGTCTCAGGAAATTGAGATGGAAATAATATAAGATTTGGTGCTGTTAGCATATCCATCCTGTTATCATATGAAGTCTGTGAATAATGCAAATCCAATAGAGAAAAAAAAAACTGAATTATGATGACTGTGTGAGTTCTGAACTTGGAAGTGCTAAAAGCAAAATATCAGTCTTAGACCTTTTATTTACATAAGCTGATAACTTTCCTTTTCCCTTAAGCCAATGTGCATTGTTTCCTCTGACATATAGTAAAAAATTTCCAACAGATACAGAACTTTACTCTGATGATTTACTCTAATAATCTATATTATTAACACATCTGAGTATATTTGCAAAAATTTATAGTGTGATAATAATTTTTGTAAAGCATCAGTTTAGCAGTTTCTTATAAATTTAAATGCATACTGGCTGTATGAGCCTATTGTCATTGGTGGAATAATGGCTCCCAAAGATGATTGTATGATTTGGACATGAGGTGTCCCCCAAAAGCTCATGTGTGAGGCGGTGCAAAAAAGTTTAGAGGTGATATGTAAGCTAGAGAGGAAAAAGGAAAAGATAGGTGGAGGGTGGATCTCATGAAAATCAAAGGGAGATCAGTAGAGGCAAGGACCAGGGATTGAGAGGTGGGGAGCGAGGGGGGAAGTGCTGGAGAGTGCATAGACAAAATTATATTGTTATTGCTATATTGTGTGCATGTACAAACATGTAACAACAAGTTCCATCATATGTGCAACTATAATGCACCAATAAAAAAATGTGAAAACCAAAAAATCGTTAAAAAAAAAAAAAGAAAGAGGAAGTTTAGGGTAAAAATGACTGTATTATGAGATTTTTAACTTAATCTGTGCATTAATCTCCTGAATGGATTAACTGAGTTAAAGTGGAGACAGGTAGGGTGTGGCTGGAGGAGGTAGGTCATTAGGTCATGTCTAGAGTTATGCATTTTGTCCCTGCTAATTGAGCGCTCTCTGCTTCCTGGTGGTCAGGACCTAAACTATTTTCCTCTGCCATGATGTTTTGCCTCACCTCAAGCACAGAGTAATGGCAACCTATGAAATTCTTAGCCCTGAATAAACTTTTCCTCCTCTTGTTGGGTCTTTTGGTCACAGCAATGAAAAAGCCAACTAAAACAGAAACTGGTACCGAGAGTAAGACCATTGCTGTGATTATCTTGACCGTATGGTTCAAAATATTTTGGACCTTTTGGGAGTTTATAGGAAGAATTTCAAGATGTTTAGAAATGCAAATGGTAAAGGTTTAAATTATTCTAAGCAGAGTTTAATGGGCAATTCTCTTTGGAGCTCGGAGACCAAAATTCTGATAGAACTGTGGACAAAAAGACTGGGCTCATGAGATTTCAGAGGAGGAGGGCTGTATTGGAAATTGGACTAAAGGTCTTTCATGTTACATTCTGGTTAAGAAGTTTCTGCATTTTGCCTATGTCCTGAGACTGTCTGTGAGATTGAATTTAAAAGTAATAGACTTCTTAATCTGGAGGAAGAGATTTCTAGACAACATAGCATTCAGGCAGTGGTATGAATATTGCTGATGACTTTTAGCCAGGTTTATTGTGATAATCAGGAGCAGAAAGCAAAAATTGAAGTTTAACCAAAAACTGTGAGTAAAACTGAAAACAGGTTATTAAGGACAATACAGCCACTAAAGAAATGATAAATGCTTTACCTAGATACAATAGGAAAGATGACGTGAAGGCAGCTCAGGAATTTGCAAGGTCACACTCATCTCAGGCTCAAAGATGGAAAAGTCAAATTTCCTTCCAGAAGAGACCAATGGGGCACCCTGTTTGCACAGGGGGTGCCTAGAAAGTTGTTTCACCATGCTCAGTCACCAAGATACCCAGAGGTTGCTGCAGTTGTTGTCCCTGGAGGCTTGGCTGCTGATCAAGATGGTGTAGGCCTTGCTGTCACCCATGTGGTGCTGTTGTGCAGGATGCTGGAGTTAGGGGTTCATGGAGTATTCCTCCAAGATTTCAAAGAAAGGTCTGGGAGTCCAGGCAAAGTGCAGCAGAGTTGGAGACTCTGCAGGCTGCCCCTCAGAAGGCAATGTGTAGAGATATAAGAAGGAAAGCAAAGCAGCACTGAAGACCCCTAAGATTAAGAAATGCAGTACAATGCAATGTCTGCTGAGAAAAGCTGCAGGAATCAAGCTGAGACAAGTCAACAGAGGCCATGTGGCTGCAACCAACAAAGCCATGGGGGACAAGCCCTTTAGAGAGAACATCATGATGCCATGTGCTCCGGATGGTGGACACGAATCTACAGGATTTGTTCACCCAGCTGAATTTCAGTCTCATTTTTGGTTCCATCCCTTCCTTCTGTGCCCCATTTCTACACACAGAAATGTTCACTCTGTGCCTTTACACATTGCATGTATGTAACTTGCTTCTGTTTTAAACAGGGTCTCATGCTGAGTTTGCCTTGAGTCTCAGATGAGATTTGGGATTTAAGACTTTTGGGCTATCCTGGAACTGTTAAGACTATGGAGACTCTTGGAAATGGACTAAATATATTTTGCATCATGAGATGGGCTTGGGCTTTGGGAGGCCAAGGCAGAATGTTAATATTTAGATATGAGGTACCCCCCAAAAGCTCATGTGTGAGACAATTGAAGAAAGTTTAGAGGTGAAAAGAGTGGGTTATGAGAGTTTTAATGTAATGAGTGCAGTTATCCCCTGATAGGGATTAACTGTTAGTATGTGTAAGAAAGTAGGGTGTGACTGGAGGAAGTGGGTCATTAGAGTATGCTTTGGAGTATATGTTTTTTTCTTGGTGAGTTAGAGTCTTTCTCTGCTTCCTGGTGGTCATGTTCTAAGCTGCTTTTCTCCACCATGGCCTTTTCCCATGATTGTTCTACCTCACTTCAGACACAAAGCAATGGAGTCAGCCATCTATGCCCCAGATAAACTCTTCCTTCTCTTAAATTGTTCTTGTCAGATCTTTTGGTCACAACAGGGAAAACAGAAAAGAAAAAAAATAAAATAAAATAAAACACTGACTAAAACAATTTCCATGTCCAAATTCCCAGAACTTGTGAATAAGTTATCTTACCTGGCAAAAGGGATTTCAGAAGTTGAAGGTGTTATGAAGAGTCCCAGATTGTGTGTTTGGGCCAATGTAATCACAGGGGTCCAAATAAAAAAGGAGCCAGGAGAGTCAGAGTCACAGGAAAAAAATTGACCAGAGAAGCAGAAGTTGAAATGATGTAGGGTCACTAGCCAATGCATGCAGGAAGCTTATAGGAGTTGGAACAATCAAGAAAAAGGATTCTCCCCAGAATCTCCAGAAGGAGCTCAGCCCTTCCAAACCAGTTTACACTTCTGACCTCCAAAGTTGTACAATAATAAATTTGTGTTGTTTTAGACACCAAGTTTGCATCAACATTAATCTAATAACCTAGCAATCTTACATCTAAATATTTACCCAAGAGAAATGAAAACTGACACATAAAAACTTAAATGCAATTGTTTATGGAAGACTTAGTCATAATTGCAAGAGCTAGAAACTAATGTTTTTCAATAGGTGTGCAAATAAACAAACTGAGTAGTATTCAACTCAATTTTGTATGCAAAATTGGATGTATCTCAAATGTATTCTCTTAAGTGAAAGAAGCTACATTCAAAATGATAAATAAGTACATTTTTATGACATTTTGGAAAAGAAAAACTGGTGACAGAGAACAGGTCGGTGATTGTCAGTGGTGGGGGATGGGAAGGAGTTGACTATAAGGAATAGACAGGTAGCATGAGGGACTTTGGTGGAGAAGGAATTGTTCTGTATTTAGATGATAGTGGTTGTATCACAACTCTGTACATTTGTCAAAACTCAGAACATCAGAAAGAATGAATTGTATTGCATGTAAGTTAAAAATAATTGGTAAATAAAATCTGGTGTCAAGTTTGCAATGATGGTATAAAAACATCTCTCTGTGAGTTTTAATCACAATCACATTTAGTCAAGTTTTTGCATCTAACCCTTTTCCTTTCAACCACCATTTCTCAAATAACTAAATAAGAGCATAAAAAATGATACTACACTAAAAATCTGTAGGGTCAAGAGGCAAGTCTCAGAGGAACCCAGTATCTCTAGAAGCTCAGCCAACAACAGTTCACCAATCCTTTAAAAACACAATGCTTAACCAAACTTTGACCCTAAGTTGTTGCCTGGGTTTCCATCCCTTTTATTCCCTTATTAATTTTTAAAAGGCAGGCATTTCCACAGTCACATTGGGTTTAAAACCTAAACAATAATAACATTTTTTGGTTTTAAAATCTCACAACTTTGACCCTATGTGAATCACCAGAGAAAAACTGAGTGTCTTTAAAAAGAGAAATAGAAAGAAAAGAGGACCAATCTGACAAAAATGGATAGTAACAAGGGGAAGGGGCTGGTAACTAGATGGGTGCATGTGGTGTTAAAGGGGGACCTCAGCATGCAGAGGGCATTCTTCGTGACCCAACTTCATCTTATATTATTCTATCAGAGTACAAGGCCTCACTTCTTTCACAGCATGGGGTCACAACTAGACAAAAACAGAGGAAGGAAAGAAAAACAAGAAGGAAAAGAGCCATTTTTCCAGCATCTCAGAAAAAGATCTCGGCATTTACAGGGAATAGAAGGAGACACAGCAAGCCTAATGTTTTTTCATGAGTTCTCAGTTTCTAGGTTCTGGAATTGTTTCCAAATTACTCGTGCCACAGCCAAAGAAGTAAAAGCACTGGCTGTCCTTATTTCAATACCACGTATTAAAGAATAGAAATCCATTAGATCCTTGGAAAATTACAAGGAGCCATCAGAGCAATCCAAACTGGAGCCATCCCACAGTGAATGAGAGTTAAATTCACCAATTCTTGGTTTAAAAATCCAAAGCAGGAGTCCTTGTTCTAAATGGGTGATTTTCAAATACCCAAACAGGACTTGCTGCTTACCATTTCTATAAGCACGATATTATTTCTTCTACCTCTTATTTTGTAACACCCTCCTGTCCTTTCCTTCTGGAGGGGTTGGGGAGAGAAAACCTCTAAAAAACAAAATATTCCTCTCCTCTAAAGATTCCTTTGCTAATTAATGCCTACCAGAAGTACGTGACTCAACACCTACACAATTTTATAAACAGCATCCACTTGTTTTTTTATGGTGACCTGAAAGAACATAAATCATGTAACTGAAATCTCTGAATTAATTATTCCATTAGACAATTAGCAAAATTTCTTCCGTGCTGCATCACAGGAGCAGCAACAACAAAAGAAAAAAAAAACCTAAAGGAATATGCAGCATAGTGAATCTTATCCTTTTAAGTAGAAATGCACTTGAGTATTATTTGAACTTTTTGAAAAGAAAATGTCAGAGAGGAATATCTTTTCCTCTGCCTTCAGAGTCTATGAATTAGACTAGCAAAAGACATATGTCCTGAAGAAAAAGAACACGATTTTTTATTAATACTTTACATGTATGGGAGTACAGAAAAGTGAAACTCAAGGAAGTTGCTAGACTTGGGGACCTACACAGCATTTGAACAAAGGTAAGGGGGTTTGAGCTTCAATAGATGATAAATTGTGAAAAAATAAGTATGTAGGAAATATATGGAAATTAATGGAACATAATTGTTATTTAGCTTCATTTGATTGGTGCAAGATCAAGTAATGACTCTTCATCTCTGGTAATGGAAGTTTTTCATTTTTGTATAACTAGAAAGGGGGAGCACCTCCACAAAAGGATATTTTGTGCCCTGATTTTAGGCAGAAAAAGGGAGGGCAGAGCACTCTTCTTGCATCTGATTTTCAATTGTTTCAACTCAAAATAATCTTTAGGCATGTTTTGGAGTGGCACAGCTTAATCCCCTCAAAAAATCTTTCTAAAATATGCTACGTGCATGGAAAACATAATTTAAAATTTTCCTAAGAACAAATTAATCACTGGGAATACCAATTAATATAACACATAATAAAATAAAAGAAATGTAATTGCTCACTTACTTGTTTATTTTCATAGAATCCACATAGAAAACAGAAAAAAAATAAAGGACTGAGAGCCATAGAGATTTGATGGGCATTCTGGACTAGCATGTGGTTGTGTGACCTTGACCATTTTTCTTAACACCTCTGAGGTTAGAGTCTTACTCTGAAAATTAGAGCAATATGTTTTCCTCCCAGGAATGCTAATTAACACTACATAGGTAATGCTTATGTCATAAAAAATGATGACTAGAGAGTTAAGTATGTTGATTGATTAGGTCTCTTGGTCATATGATTCACTCCTCTGCTGGCCTATAAAAATTTTTAATAAGCTATAAATAGAACAGAAAAAAATCATTGTCAGGTTTCAGGTGCTTCTGAAGATGTTTAGATTTATCTTTATTACCAAAAGTTCCTAGATTTTTTTCTCAATGAATTTTAGTGTCTTTTAGCAAATTTTCTGCTACCATCTTATCAACCGTTTATATGTTGCTTTATAGGTGCTGTGAAGGATTATACTAGTGTCAACTTTTCCCTGGAGGATATACATAAATGTATTGGAGGATATGCATACAATGTCCTTGCCACCCAAGACTTCATGGTGGGGAGAGCACTTCCCTACCCTGTAATTTTCAGTGTGACCATATGCTTTGTGTTGTCCAATGAGATGTTAGCAGTTGTTTTACAAGAGGAGCTTTGAAATGTACTTGTGCACTTTGATTTGCTCCTTTGGGCCCCAACCTTTTCTGACAAAAGAAAAATATGTAGCCATTAGTTTAACAAGAGAAACAAGGAGCAAACCTTTACCCAACCTACAGTTTAGAGCCAAGCTCTGTCAAGATCAGCTGAACCACAACCAATGTGCAGATGGATGGTGAGAAATAAATGCTTATTTTTAAAAACCTTTGTATTTGGTGTTGACATTCAACTTCACTGTGCCAATTACTGATGAACACAGAGTGCTCCAATCTTTAGGTTTTATCTCATTGGATAATTATAAAGTTCTCTTAAACAGTAAATTTTTATCATTATCAATATGACTCTTTAAATTATAATAGTCACAATACAACTTTCTTCTTTGAAGATTTTAATTATTAGAAAATTTTCAAATACACATAGATATGTTTCAATTCTGTGAAGGATAAGGATTAAACAGGTCATTAGAGAGGATCTGAAGTAGCACCAGTAGAAACAATGTGAGCAAGTATGGAATTTTGAATTTTCTATCAGTCCATTTAAAATGTAGAAGAAAACAAAGTAATTCTATATACGTATTTTATTTAACTCAACATATCCTAAATGTTATCCTTTCAACATAAAATCATTATGAAACTTTTAATGAGATATTTTACATTCATTTTTCCATACTCAGTCTTCAAAACAGTATGTTGGTCTACATAATATCTCAATTCAAACTAGCCACATTTCCTGTGCTCCATGGCCACACGTGGCTAGTCACTATTATGTAGTACAGTACATGTCTGTCAATTTTATAAGTAAAATGAAGAAATTTCTGTGTAAAGATTTTCTGAAAACTACTAAAGCCACTGAAGGCCTCTTGGGGTCCATTTCTTTAGAGTTAGCCAATCTCCCTACAAATGAGTAGTTGGCTTAGAATTGGCAGTATTTTATGTCCTAAACTTGTTGTGGTTTGGTTGTGAGTTGTCCCCCAAAAGCTCACGTGTGAGATAATGCGAGAAGGTTCAGAGGAGAAATGATTGGGGGTTGTGAGAATCTTAATGCAATCAGTGAATAAATCCCCTGATAGGGATTAACTGAGTGTGGCTGGAGGAGGTGGGAATTGGGGACATTGTTTTGGGGTAATATTTGTCTCTGGCAAGTGGAGACCTCTCTCTATCTGCTTCCTGATGTGAGCTGCTTCCCTCTGCCACATTCTTCCACCATGATGTTCTGTCTCACCTTGAGCCCCAAGGAATGGAAACCGCCTTCTGTGGACTAAGACCTCTGAAACCGTGAGCCCTCAAATAAACTCCTCTACAATTGTTCTAGTTAGATCTTTTAGTCAGAGCAACGAAAAAAGTTGACTGATACAAACCTCAAACTTGAATTCATTATTATTTTTCCCACATTTTAGTTTTTACTAATTTCTTATTTTTTTCAAAATTCAGCTACCCTATTATTGGACTCCCTATGAACTATTTTAAATACTGCTTGAAATGAAATGGAATACAAGTAGTAAATAGGTACTTCTATACTTTGCTGATACTATTGCTTCAAGCTGAAAGACTTTCCCTACTGTTCTCCACCTGCCAGAAGAGACTAGGTTCTTCCATCCTTCAACCTCATCTCTAGAGGGGTTTTGGTTTTTTCTTATCCCACTACCCTCCCCAGATTTTTTTCAACTGCTTCTATATCCTCAAAAAGATTGTAAACCCCTCAAGGAACTAAATATTTCTTTGACTCCCTTTGGGCTCACACAGTCTGAAGTTTCCTATGAAGTCCTGGGTACTCCAGGCAAATGGAGGCCTCACATTCCTACTATCCATGACCCAAGAATGCTCCTGTGGCTGCCAGCTTAGTTTTCTCCCTTCCAGCTATGTAGCACATACTGTTATGGGAGTACAAGTCAAAGTCAGACTTAGAAAGTTACACAATATAAATGATCTTTAATATTCCATTTTAGTTTTAGTTTAATTTCAGTAGCTTCAAAAACCTCATTTATTTCAGAGCATTTTCAATATTTTGGCTTAAAGATTAATTTATATTTTTATCCCTCCTTTCTTTTCTTGATATTGCTTTCTCTAGCAAGCCTGCATTGGTTAAAACTCTAATTAGAGAATGAAAGCATGTGTAAATTATATTCAATATGACTAAGTCCAAACTATCTTCAAAATAAAATTCTTTTTGTTAATAAATTTAAAGTAATCTCAATGATGATTCTTCAATTGAAACTGATAGCACCATTGGAATTATAATGATTTAATTTTTCTTCCACACAAAGGAGAAAATTAATTTTTGGTAATGATTTATACTTCCCCCAGATTTAGCATAGATCTATGAATAATTCTTAACAACAGTTTCTCTGTAGAACATAATCTTATAGCAGAAAATATCTGCATATGATAAGGTTGTGGGATGACTGTCTACAGTATAAAAAGTCATGCCAAATACTTATAAAATAAAAGCAATTTTAGTTGGACCCATATAACAGTAGCAACAACAAAAACGTGAGGATGAGTCTATCAGAAATCATCTCGCAGGTGTACAAGACATCAGAGAGTGGATGAGAAAGTAAATAGGATGCCAGAACATTTTTTAAAAAAACTTTTTATTGCCAGAGGCGATTTGGATTAGACAGAGGGGAGTGAAGGGAGGGGAGGTGTATGGGGGTAGGAATGATAGTAGAATGAATCAGATGTTATTACCCTAAGTGCATATATGATTACATGACCTGTGTAACCCTACATCATGTACAAACAGATGAATGAGAAGTTATGCTCTATTTATGTATGATGTCTCAAAATGCATTGAACTGTCATGTATAACTAATTAGAACAAATAAAATAATCTTTAGATTTTTTTCAAATAAAAACTTTTTATTGCCTAATTTGTATACATATGTTTGCTGAAATAAGTTTTCTACTTTACTTTTCTTTCAGGATTATTCTCATATCTTAGAGTTGTACTAGGAAAGAAGAAATTCAGAGTCAACTGGGAATTAAGTGATAGTGAAAATCTCTCCAATTTTTTGACCTGTTTATAAGATTCTGTTATACATTTATTATAGATGCCTTCCTTAATTCTAATTTTTTTATATTCTCATTCTCTCTCTCTCTCTCTCTCTCTCTCTCTCTCTCTCTCTCTCTTTCTCTCTCTCATTGGACAAAGATGCAAAAATCCTAAACAAAATAGAAAACCAAAACTAATGATATAGAAAAATATCAAACAACATGAACAAACTCAGTATAGTCCATTAATATAAGGTTGGTTTAACATTTGAAAACCAAAATCAATGTAATTAACTATATTAAGAGATTAAGGGAGAAAAATTAACGGATTACCCCCAAAAGAAGCAGACCAACTGATGGAAAGTGTACATGACATTCATGGACAGAAACAGTCAATATTTCAAGTATTTCCAAATATTGTAGATAATTCAAAACCAGTCAAAATTCTAACAGGATTTTTTTGGCAGTCATAGAAACTAAAGACTCCTTCCTAAAACCTTTTAGCAAAAGTCTAAAGGTATCTTCAATCCTCCAGAATTATGCAGAAGTTTCTAGATTGTATTTTTCCAGGTTTAAGAAAAAAAAAATGCCAAACAAAACATAAACGACTAGACAAATCTTATCTACTGCCTGGTTTTGTAAATAAAGTCATATTAGAACACAAACATATCCATTTGTTTACATATTGTCTATGTCTACTTTCTCACTTCAAGTGCACATTAATAATTGCATGGAGTCTATATGGCTTACGAAAATGTTCACGACCTAACCTTTTACATGAAAAGTTTACTGAGCCTATAGGATTCATTGGTTCCTTATAGGAACATGATCATGATATTTCTCAATCATTCCACACAGGTCCTTAACAATTTTATTTTCTAACTTGGCTACAGATCTCTTAAAAACCACTACTTCTATCTTGAATAAATCAATAAGGAAAACTGCCAAAATGAAAATGATATCAAAGCAGAGAACATTTGCCTCAATAAGAAGGATAAACATGTTGAAACAAATTACACCCAACTTAGAGCTATTCAAAGCATATAACAGAGAAATGGATCTTTGCACCATGATACTCCAATTCCAAAAGGTAGAAGTGTCTACTGACTTTGGGGTTGAATTCGAAGGTGCTAGGGTAGAACTCATGGTTTAATTAACCAAATGAGTAGTCTCAAGCTATTTCTATAGCATAGGTAATATAGTAGGCATATTAGAGCTGAATAGTGCACAATGTCAAAGAAAAGCAGTTGCTCCTCATGAACAAGTATGCTAATTCTCCAGATAAAATCACTATTACTATTGGTAAACTGGTCACGTACATCTTCTCGTAATTTGGTTTGTGGGAAGGTCTTAAATTCAGAATGCTAGAACACGTCTGAAAATGTTATAAGTGACAATCACAATGCTTCTCAACTTCCCTGTTTGTGATAATCTTGTTCTCACTACCTCCATTCTTGCCAGCCCTTGCTCAAAAATCAAAGACTAAATAAAAATTTTTAAAATGAAAGAAAGAAAAAGAAATCAATGAAAGTTGTTAGGAAAAAAAGTGTGGAAAAGGTATTTTAAAAAAATATAATAGATAAGAATAAAAATTAACGAGTTAAAAATAAATTTGAGGGGCTGGGGAGATAGCTCAGTCGGTAGAGTGCTTGCCTTGTAAGCACAAGGCCCTGGGTTCGATCCCCAGCACCCGAAAAAATAAATAAATAAATAAATAAATAAATAAATAAATAAATTTGAAAACAATTAATTAACATTAAAATAAAACAAAGTTTTTAAAACAATAGATATTTTAAAATAGTAAATGTAAAATAAAAGCAAAAGAAGTCTTATAATACTATTTTAAATGAAAAGTATGAATATTAAAAAACCATAAAAATAATGTTTAATGTAATATGGAATAATACTTTTTGCTAAAAAGATACAAATAAGAACAATATAATTAATGAAATTCAACCTACATTTTAAGTAAAAACATTGGAAATGACCGAGGTTTTTAATTATATATAATACAACAAAATATTGATATAAGTTATAAAGAATAAAACTGGCAAAACAGAAAAAGATGCTAATAAGAGTTAATAGTATAACCTATATTAGGGACAAGAACCAGAGGATAACGTAACTACAATTTTTTTTTTTTTGCGGTGCTGGGGATCGAACCCAGGGCCTTGTGCTTGCGAGGCGATGTAACTACAATTTTATAGAAAAAGATACTAGATTTGGGAAATGTAGGATGTTGCCAGAGCCATGAAATGACCTAAAGAAAACAATAAAGGAGGACTGGGGAGATAGCTCAGCTGGTAGAGTGCTTGCCTCGCAAGCCCAAGGCCCTGGGTTCAATCCCCAGGACCTAGGAAGACTGTGAGAAAGGTGAGAACAAGATGTTACCTGAAGAGGAACATCCTCTGCAGAAGCCCCTGATAGCTCCCACAGTGCTCTATCTGGTGAGGAATGGTAGATTAACCTGTGTGTCAGTCATCTTTTTGTTACTGTGAGTAAATACTAGAGAAAAATGAACTTAAAAGGAGGAAAGATTCATTTTGGTTCATAGTTCTAGAGGTCTCAGTCTATTGTCAATTGATTCCATTGTTTCTGGACCTGTGCTGACAAAGGAAAGTCGCTTAGCTCATAATGGCCAGGAAGCAGAGAAAAAGAAACAGAGGCAGAGACTGAGATGGGGTGGGGGTGGGATGGGCAAGATATATCCTTCAAGAACATGCCTCAAGTGACTTTCTTCCTCAAACTAGTCACTACCTCCTAAAATTTCCACCACCTCCCAATAGTGCCACCAGCTGGGGACAAAGTCTTCAACAGATGAGCATTTAAGGGACATCCCAGATCCAAATTATAACAAGATGATAGATCACAGGAAGACATAAACATAGAAAGTGGGTCATCAGACCAAAAATCCAGGACGAGAAAGACTACAGAAGGCCCTGAGAGACAAACTAGGTCGTGTCTTCCACACCTGGGTATTAGCAATATGGGTTCCATTCTGAAGACTTCTGACTTAGTTTATCTGGATAAGGCAAGGGGAGGTTGGGGCAGATGCACCATAGTTGTAATTTATGACTTTCTTCAAATGGTTTGTAATACTTTTAACAAGCCCCACCCCAAGTAATTTTAATAGTTACCCAACTTTGGAAAACAGTGACTTATGATCATAAAATAATAGAATTTTCCAAATCCAGGAGTCAGACCAAATCATGGATCATAAGAAAAAAACACAATACAGCAGGTCAGAGTTACACAAATTCAGAAAAAGTTTCAGCAGCCAAGACGAAGTGATGTTGGAAACCTGTTGCTCTCATACAAAATCCAACTATTTGTAATGCTTTATGCTACTGTCAAAAAACAGCAATTTAAGAAACCATGAATATATGTGTCATTAGTGGTTTTTAAGCATCAGAATATTGTCAAAGTAAACAAGTTCCTTTGATATAAATATTGCCCAGGAATCAAATATACACTTGCCAAGCAATACTTACTTTCTTCAAGACACTAAAGTACAAAAATTAAGATGATCCAAGACCTTTCCTTCTCAACCTCATTGACTCCTAGGAAATCATTGTGTTTGTATAGCACATGTATAAACTATGAACTGCAAAAGATGTGGGAGCCATCACACGGACAGGTGAAAAGATATGTTACATTTTCTTCATGTCAAATAATTTGAAAACAAATATGAAATACTCAGTTTTAAGTACAGCATATGTGGTAGAAAGGAAATGCAGCACTTGAAGTCCCATGTCAGGGGAGACCTAAACCCATTTGAGATTAGAAAGTTCCTTCAAAGACTGCCTATTGTCCTTGGGCAGTCCATCTCTAAAGTCCAGCTGAAGCAGGGTACAAGGGCCCAACTCTGTTGGCTCAGAGGTGCCCTGACTACTCCTGAGTTGCCTGGCCAGGAAAGGTGCTGGGGGTTGGCAGAGGCATTGACAGACTGAAGTGCCATTCTCCCTCCACACAATACCACTTCCAGGCCCCCCTTTCCATAGTGTGGTTCCCCAGTAATTACCTGCCAGCAAACTCCACCTCAGTGTGTCTCTGAGGAACTGAACCTGTGACAATGTTCAAAATTGATTAGTATGCAACTTCCAAATAATCTTTCCAAAACATGTAAGACATTCTAATTCAGTTTTATGATTTTGTCTTTTTTATTTCACCTTTTCTAGTATGATCTTTGCTTAACAGGGCTATTTCTAATTCTTTACCAGGCTATTTAATAATGAGCCCTTCACATAATGGTAGATCACCACCTGAAACATTATTCATACATGCAAGTAAAATTCATAAACCATCTAAAAATCTGCAATCATTGAAAAGTTTTTTTTTAAGTATCTTTTACTTTTCTTTCATGGTATAGGTAATGTTGAAATCACTTTGTGAAAAATTTTGTACTCAGATAATTCTTACTAAGTAATTCAAAAACGATGATGCTTTTGTAGAAATCACCCGTTATGAGAGATGTCATCACATAGCTCAGTTTGACAGCACTAAAAGCAAGCAGCAGCTGCACAAAGGACAAACATATTTAATATGAAATCAGAGGTCAAGAGCTGTCCCCAAAAGATATGGCAATCAGAAGACTACCCATGACCAGCTATACCTTCTTCATGAACACAAACACTTTAGCAACTCTGGATCTGGCTCTCAAGAAGACCGATTAATGGTAAAACTGTTTCCTGGCAGTGGTCAGACTGTCCCAGTGGAACAGCGACTGACCAGATTTATCTAGTCACACTTGTTTCCTGGGTTGACCCCTGGATTTACTATCAGGCCTTGCTCAGGTAGTCCTCTGCAGGATCTGAATGAAGCTGTTCATGGCTAAAGATGCCACATAAAACACAGTACATCCAGTTAAACTGAATTTCAGATAAAAAAATAATTTTAGAGTAAATATTTCCCATATTGCACAGAATATATTTGTATTTAAAATATATATTTCTTTTTAAATCTGAAATTCAAATTTAATGGGGTGTCGTATATTATTTTTTTGCTAGACCTGGCCATCTTGCTTGAAGTCCTGAAGGCTCTTGCTATCTCAAGTCCACCACAGTCAAGACAAGAGCTACGGAAATTAATATTTTTATCTTTAAACACCTATATCTCATTTTCTCTGTGTGTGTTTTGAGAAATACTATTGCTGGATTTGATATTGTCAGTTCCTTCTTTTTGCCTTCCTTCACTACAATTTTTTTTTTAAATTCCTATATTTGACCATTCCTTCTCTGGATTCTAGTTCGCCCCCACTCTCTAAAGCAGGGTCTACTTAATGTTTTCTGCAAAATGTCAGAAAGATTTTGAGAGCCACACATGTCTATCACAATCACTGACCTCCAGTGGCAGCCCTTGACAATATGTGAATGAATGAGCAGGGTTGTGTTCCAGTAAAACTTCATTTATACAAATAAGCACATTCAGCCCATGGACCAAAATTTGCCAATCCCTGCTTCAAACACAGGCATAGAGGGATCTGTCCTTATTTCTTTTTGATGTTCACCCTCTGGTCATCTTGTTTAGTTACAGGCCTATCAATTGTATTTCACTCCAAACCCTCGCTTCCCTCCAGTCACAGTCTTATTCTCCAAAAGTGTTTAAGACAACTCTTCCTGAATGCCCAGTGGACACTTCAAATGCATCAAGTCTAGCTTCCCACTAACATTGTCTCCTATTTCTCCTCCACATTCTATATATCTGCCAATAAAACTACTATCCTTAGGTTAACCCAGCTCAAAACTTCTTCTGGAGTTTGGTTTCCCCCTTTCCCACACTGTGCATCTTCATCCAGATGATATTCTGAAACTTACTTACCTGTGTACCACACTGTGTGTGTTGTCCAACTGATTGCCAAATCATCCAAATGGCCCTCTAGACACCAGGATCTACGTCTTCTAACCACATTTCACCAACATGGTCAGAATAGCCTTTCCTTAGAATAACTTCAAGTTTTTCTTTCTTTTTCAAAACCCTCCTGATGCTTTTGTATGGAAATCCAGGTTCTGTAGCCTGACATTACATACCCTCCATGAGGCAGTTCCACGCCAGTGATCCAATGTTCAATTTTGCACATCATTAATACCAGTCAGAGGGAACTATGTGCAATTTCCTAGCCACCAAGCACTTTCTCATTTTCTTAATTTTCTCATGCATTTTTTTCTCTCTACCCTGCCCAACTCACAGTCACCTAATTCCTACTGACATTTGGAAGGTTCAGCTCAAATCATGCCTTTTCAACAAAGTCACCCCTAGACTTCCAGCTGGAAGCTGGAACTCCACCTGGAGTTTCAGGTATTATGATTTTCCACCTGTATCACACTATGTCCTACCCTATAATCTCCCCTTACAGAGTTGGAAATAGAGCCTCTGAATTTTCTTGCTTTTCCTCAAAGTTTTCAGGGAAATTCTCCCAACATGTCTCACATTGGGTAATTAATTCATATTTTAAACATTTTTTTTTAAATAGAAAAGCACATTCACACAGAAAGGGAATGGAGGCAGGGAGAAGGGAAATAGGAAATCAATCTCTCTCTCTCTCTCTCTCTCTCTTTCTCTCTCTCTTTCTCTCTCTCTCTCTCTCTCTGATTACCTTTTCTTCTTATTGCAAGGAAGGAGAGAGGAACATGAAATACACTATTATTTTTAATTCAAGTCAGTAACCTCCAAAGTTACTCATAAAAAACAACCTTATAGTTAGGTGCAGTGGCACACTCCTGTAATACCAGCAATTTGGGAGGCTGAGATAGGAGGATGGCAAGTTCAAGGCCAGCCTAGCAATTTAGGAAGGCCCTAAACAACTTAGTAATACCCTATCTGGAAATTTAAAAATGAAAATGGCTGAGGATATAATTCAGTGGTAAAGTACCTCACGGTTCAATCCCTGGTGCTAAAAAGAAAATAATAAATAAAAAACATATAATCTATTAGTGCCACAAATTGTTGTTTCTTGTGTTTTATTTTGTTTGTCTCTAGGTTACCTTATTTATTTGGTTTAAGGAATACATTTTTTAAGATTATACAGAAAAGGATGAAGATTTTTTTTTTTTAGAAATCTATTATTTGTTAATTCTTCCCCTGTTCCAGGCACTGAACCAAATGGATTGCCTGCATCTCCTGTGATCCTTCCAAAGTTCTCAGAGGTAGATAATCTTCTTCCTTTACTAATGAGGAAGTGTAAGCTCAGAAAGTTTCATGCAGCTCAGAAAGAGTGGAGTCAGATTTCAATTCAAGATCTATCTAATGCAACAGCTTATGCACTTATCTACTAAGATATATTGCTTCTGACAGTAAAAAATACTATTAATCTGTAAGGACTCCAGAGTATCAGTAAACTGTGTGGTGTTCACAGCAGGTGTATTAAGAAATGGACAGCTGTAGTTAATAGGGTCAAGTTAGGAACTGGAAACCAGGCCTGTTCCTTTAACAGGGAGGATTTAATATAAGGAAAGTTAACAAGGTATAAAGTTGTAACTAGATAACTAAAAAGATAAGTTGAGAACCCCAAGGTATCACAGAGGTGAAGACTAAAGAAGCAGCTACTACCCCTGGGTGGGGAAAGAGAAGGGTGACAAAAAGGAGAGGTGACAAGCATTGAAACTTAGTAGCTTAAGGGAGGGGCCTCGTAGAGTGGTAACTTCACCCTGAAAGGGGAGGAACTATTCACCTGGTATTGCAAAAAGTACTCAAATTCAGGTATTCCTACAAGAAGCAACTGCAGCACCCAAGAGGAAGCATTTTGGGGGAGACTCCCATAAGAATAGGAAGCAGACAGGAACAAATCCTGACATTCCTCCCCCAACCCCTCCACTGCCCCCATGGAGAGAACCTAACAGAGAAGCAGTTGACAAAAACAGAAATACCATCTGCTGAGCCCTAACCTCAGCACCACAAAGATACAGGGTATAGAATGATAGGTTTGGGTGCAATAGTGGTCTCATTTCTCACATTAGCAGGCATGAGGGCTGGGTGCAATCCCCAGAATGGCATGTGGGCACACACACACACACACACACACACACACACACACACACACTACCACCACCACCACACAGGGCAGCACAGGAAGAATGACTATGAAGAGAAATTTGTTGAAATGTGACACTTGGGATCATGGAAATGAAGTCACATAGGCCAAGATAAGCAATATCTCTTGCCTACTAAGAGCAAACTGTAAAGACCTGAAAGTGCAAATAGGACCAAACCCTTTATCCAGTGTTCTATACATACACTCCTATGGTAAAGCTTCATTTATAAATCAGGCACAGTAAGATTGATAGCAATTAGCCGGAAATAAAATAGAATAATTTTACCAATATACAGTAATAGAAGTTACTATATGTGCTCTCTCTCAAAATATTTTTGAGGCCACAGTTAATAGCAGGTAACTAAACCGTGATAAGTAATACCACGAATAAGGGAAACCACAAATAAGTTGGGGGGGGGTACTCCTGTAAAACATGAGAGCAAGTGAGAGAGAGACGTAGGTAGGTTTCTTGACTTCAAAAATCCAATAACAACTTAAGAAAACACCACCATGAAAAATTACCTGTGATCTTGAGGATGGGGGAAAAAAAAAGTAAAATCTTCATAATTGGTAAAGTGCTGTTAATTCAAACCCCAAGGAATGCTAAAATGCCATCATTTCACACTAGAGGTCACCCCCGGTAAAAAAATATAATTGTATCATTCTTTATTGTCCCCCTGTAGCTGTTACAATATTGGAGAGCTGCTCCTTATTGTAAAGAGATTGGATTTTTATGAGACTGACATGCTAAGCAGCTTTCTAGTCAAGTAAAATACTGCATTAAACAGAATTCACTTTCTTACTTTAGTGAGAAGCAGATATATTGACTATATAGTACAGCAGACAGTATTCATTACACGTAATCACTGACGAATTTCTAAGGTATCAACTCTAATCAGAGGTAGGTCAATACCATTATTAAGAAATAATGCACTGTATATAACATAGAAGCTGGTATTAGGTGTGGTTTTAAAATTGGGAAAATACAGTCTCAAGTCAAAAGAAAGCAAGTGTACTACATGAAATAATTACGTCAAATATTTTAACAAACTCATTAATTCTGTAGTTTATTTCACTAGAAGAATTTATAATTTAGGAAATTACAATGTCTTGGTATCATTTAATGCAAATTACAATTCAAAGGCATCTTTAGAAATGATACCTGTTAAAAGTCTTAGGAGTGGGGATCCTATTTAAGTGCAGAATTCCAATGGTTAACATTATTTACACCAAAAATGAGCTGATCCACCTTTAACAAAATCATACATACTTTAATATGATTCGAGTCACTTTAATTTTACCTCTATATCAATGCTTTTCTGATATTTGTGCCCCCAACCTTCATGACCCACTAACCCTTTGCATTGTTTGGCTATTCTGTCCTTAATGTTTGTTTACAGTTCCCTACCGAAGTTCTGATCTTTCTTCATTATTTATCAAAAATTTCAAAACATGACTTTTTTCTGTATTCTGGCTGCCACTCTTGGAGACTTCAATAACCAGGTTGTTTACAGCATTCCAAGAACCTAATCACTCAGATAGTCGGCTCTCTCACTCACACATGGTCCTTACTCACAACCCATCAGCAACCAGCCCACATGATCTCATCCTTTTCCTTCTCATCAGATAAATACATCACCTTCAGAACTTGCATCACCACTATCTTGTCCTACCCATGCTCTTATTAGATACGATGATGATGATGATGATGATATATGATACATGTATACATCCATAGGCAGAATGGTATATCATACTTATATTGTACTTATTACTGTATTGTTTTCTCTTTTTCTGCTATTCTTTAGCCTCAAACATACAATCCACTGATACTTCTCTTATTTACAACCCATCGCTTCTCATGTTGAGACATTCTTCATTCTCTGTTTAGAGTCTGTGGTGTATTGCTATAATCACTCACTCAATTCTTTGCCCCATGTTCCTCTGTTATGTTCTTTCAGATAAACTTCAGTCTTGTTTCAACCAAACTATCCTCTTAACTTATTTTTTTCTCTGTGAAGTTAAATGATACTAGAGAAAAAACAGAGCCAACAGTTGAAAACTATGACCAATCAATGGGTCTCTCAGTAATCCAAACATACTTCCATGAGGCATTCACACTATAACCCAACAAAGTGGAGCTTTAATATCTTCTCTTTCCTTAAACCTCCAATTTCACTATTACTCCTACACAAATACATACACATACTCTCAGCTAAACAGGTTGCTTCCTATTTGAGAAAATGGAAGCAACTAACAAGAAACTGACTCAGCTTTCCACCACAACACACACTGGCCTCCCTGGATCTATTTCCACAGTCTCTCACTTTCCCTCCATTACAGTGAAATGTGCCTTTCTGTAAGTTCCTTCACCGTGCTCAAGACCCACCCATTTCATCTTCTCATAACATCCATGCATTTCCTGATAATCAATTTCTGTTTCTCTACTGAACATATATTCTTCATTTTCTTCATCGTGTTCTATTGATATCCATTTCCATTAATCCCACAGAACCTCCACTGACCCCATGGTTCATTTCCAATTCCTGGAGTATTTCTTTGTTTTTTTTCATGGCAAAAATTCTTGAATGACTTATTTGTGAGTACCAGTCCTAAATTATTTTCTTCCCTTTGTCTGCTTAGCCCATTACCTTTTCTACATAATCTATACTCATCAAAGTTATTGGTGACCATCACCAAAGTCCACCATGTTTCCATGTTTAAAAAACATTTTGTCACTTGTATTTCATTATCTTGGTCAAATTCTTGGCAAGATTAGGCAATGTCAACTACTCAATCTTCCTGAAACTCAACTTTAATTTTTGTGGCTTTACATTTTGCTATTTTTCCCCTTTTTATTAACCACGTATTTTTAGTCTCTTTTTCTGTATACCTTATCCCTCCAGTTCAAACTTGCAAAGCTAGAGTGCCCCAGGGCTCCTCCAGGTTCCAATGTCCTCTGTCTATAATGTTTTCCTTGGTGAGTTTTTATGTATTCCCACGGTCTCAAATACCATCAGTGGAGATGGTTATCAAATTTGTGTGTCTTTCACAACTTTCCATTGAACTCTAAACTCTAAACTGTAATGAACTGTAATCCTATGCTTAATATTTCCACTGAAATACCTCATTATCTTATTAATCTTCACATGATCAAACAGAGTCTTTATGTCTTTGATTTTATCCCCACACAGACCATTGGATCCCCTCTCCACAAGTCCCCACCAACCACCAGCTGCTCAGCTCCAAACTTTAAACTTCATTTTTGATTCCTCTCTTTCTCTCATCCCTCCTCCTTCACAGGCAATCTTTTAAAAAATTTATAACAGATTCACCACCTACCAGAACAATGTGGCATTACCTAGTACAGCCTTTTTAACCTCAGGACCTATCGCCCTCTCCCTACCTCTTTATACTCAGTCCCAGTAGCTTTATTTTTATTCTTCAAACCTATAGTCATGGGTTGTGGCTAAATGGTAGAGTGCTTACCGTGCACGTGTGAGACACTGGGTTCAATCCTGAGCACCACATAATAATATAAAGGTATTGTGTTCACTTACAACTAAAATATATATATTTAAAAAACTTACAGTCATAAAATGAAGGACTGTGTCCTCCTGAAGTTCATATGTCAACGTCTAACCCCAGGGTAATGGTTTTTAAAAGTGGGGCCATTGGGAGATAATTAGGTCACGTGGGCGGATCCCCTGGAAATGGGATTAGTGCCCTTAAAAGAGACACAAATGATGAAATAATGATGTCTATGGCTATGGTGCCCTCTCTCTCTCTCTCTCTCTCTCTCTCTCTCTCTCTCTCTCTCTCTCTAGAAGAGTATGAAGGTATATGCCCACAAACCAGAAATTAGGCCATCAACAGAACCAGACCATGCTGATATCCAATCTCTACCTTCCTGCCTCTCAGTCTGTGAGACTAAGGTATTCATCAAATGTTCTCTGCTTTGCCATGGCCTCTTTCGGGAAGATTCTGCTTCCAGATCTCTGTGTGGCCAGCTCTTGTCACAGCTCAAACTCCATCCTCAAAGAAGTCCAATCAGTTTCTCAGATATCTCCCTGCTTTAGTTCTTTCATAGCATTTATCACTCTGAAATTTTCTTGCCCATTTTTGTTGTTTATTTGCTTTTGTATATGTTAGCTCTCTCAAGGTCAACCATGTGTATCCCAGTCACTACTGTATCAAAAGCCTAGGCAACCTAAAACCTAGTAGGCCCCAAATAAATGTGTGTGAAAAGAAGCTGAGAATGGAATGGGTTTAATGATTTTCTGATAAAGGTAATGATTCAACTACTTGCATTTCCCTAACAACTATCTTTCCAACTTTCCAAACTAAATTTCATCTCTGCAGTTCATGCATAACAAAGTACAGAGCACAGCTTAGCTCCAAGGCATGGCTCTGTTAAATAAAACTGATCTGACAGGATCAGGCCACTGGGGTTTGGTCATTCATATTCTGGATGGCTGGAAATGATAATGTGCCAAACCTCCTTGGGTACTCAGTGAACCACACTCTCCACCATCTCCCTACACACTCCAGGCAATTACCCATCTGGTTTGCCTGGCTCAGCCGGTTGTGTTTGAATGAGGTTGCTCAGCTGAAAGCGAATGGTGTGTGTCCAACCTGAAAGGCAGCCTCTGGCAGTTGTATCCCAAGCCTACTTTTATGTGCAACCACTCTCTCTAGACAGGCATCTGAATCCTCCAAATAGTACCAGGACATTCAGAGGCAGAGAAGAAAGAGTCGAGTCCAAAGCAGAAGTCTGAAGACCTGGACTCTAATCCCTATCTGTGTCAAAATCACTGTATGACTCTATCAAATTTCCATACCACTCTGAATTTTTGTTTTCTCAGCTGCAAACTGTGGGGTTCATGCTGGGTAATCTCTAGGAATTTCTTCCAGCTCTAACATTCCAGACCTATAAACTACCAAGTAGTAGGCATTTGCCAAGTTGCAAATTCTCCAACCCAGCATGCCAATCCTCATCTTGGGATGAGTGGCAATCTGACTTTGAGTTTTTTAAATATTTGCCCAGAATCTCATAATTATGAGGTTACACTCACTACACCCCTTGAACACAGATGGGTGACAAACACCAATTACCCTGCTTTGCTGGAAGAGGAAAAAGGACACGGAATGATCGAGTGACTCACTCTTTATTTACAAAAGCAGTGGTCAGACAGAGACTAAAAATTCATAAGCTTCTGAGTTCCAGACCTGGAACTCAGACTGAGGATGAGGCCACTCAGTCCTGCTGAAGCACACTGGTTCTTTGCTTTGTTTTGTGTTTTTATTCTGAAATAGATGAAAAACACTTGTGATTGCATTCTCTTTTCTGAACAACTCACTGCTATCAGTGCTAATGCAATTGGATAAAAGAAAGTTCTATTTACTTCAACAAACAACCTAAGAAAATTCTGTGCAGCCACAGTGAGGTAGATGGGGGAAAGTGTGGACTTTGAAGTAAGAGACACTTATCTTCATTTTGTGAGCAAACATTTTGCTGGGTATTAAGAAAGTACAGGAAGGATGAGATATGTAAGATCAGTTCCATTCATAGGTATGTCATGTAATTGGAAGATGTTTGTTTTTTCGAGCCCTCATCTCCTCACGTGTAAAACATGACTGATAAAACTTCCCCAATGTATTCTTGCAAAGATTATATGGATAGTTAACCCCACTCTGGATGCTCAGTTAATTAGTACCTTTCCCTATTTTTCTTCCTCCTTGTCCAGAGATAGCAAAATAAAGTACTCTCTACACATACACTTTATTATTTACTCCCAAAGACTTCTGTCATTCATATTCCCTGATGCAAAAGGACCAAAGCTACTAAAGCAGGTGGATAATTATCCCATGGAATTAAAGATCCTTGAAATAACCACTTTCAGCCTTGCTAAGAACTGCTCTAACATAAGAAATGAATAACTAATGTGTGTCTCCTCCCACAATAGTGGAGTTAAACAAGTTGTCCCAGAGACTGTTCTGAAGACCATTAAGAAGGGTTTGTGAGTTGGGCATGGTGGTGCACTCCTGTAATCCCAGTTATTTGTAAGACTGAGGCAGGAGGATTGTAAGTTTGAGGTCAGCCTTAGTAACTGAACAAGACCCTGTCTCAAAATAAAAACTAAGACATGATGGGAGTGTAACTTAATGGTTGAGTGCCTACCTAGCATGTGCCAGGACCTGAGTTCAAATCCCAGTGCTGGAAACAAAAGAAAGAAACGAAGGAAGGAAGAGAAAGAGAGGAAAAGAGTTCTTTGAAAGGGTTTTGTAAACAACTGGACATAAAGTATACAGACTAAGTTCTGTGAATTTTTTGCTTTGTTTTGTTTTTGCAAGCAAACTCTTATGTGAGACTGCAGTGTCTCTACTCCTCTAAAAAGCCACTTCAGCCTACTGTTCCAGTGATCTGGTCTCTGACCAACCAACAGCAGGAACATCTATAGAAGCCAAAGACTAAGAAAGAGTAGATGAAAAGTAGAAAAGGAAACGCACTTCAATAAGGTAAATGTCTTAGCTTGTTTCCTTGCTTCTCAGAGATCTAGAGAATAACATTTTGCATCAATAGGTTTCTCTCCACACAGTTAAAAATAAGGAACGTAAAGCAGGCAACAAACAGGAGACAAACGTAAACGGAGGTAGTGTGTGTCCTTCTGATGTCCCCAGAGCCCTGGCCTCTGTGCTTTCTAGTCCATTCCCACTCCCAGAGGACTGCATGGTCATCACAGGCCAGTGAGCTCTTTGATATTCAATTCCCTCACCTCTGTAAAATAAGGAGCATAGGAATAAATTGTCCTTACAATTAATTAGGTGCTTACTAGCATTGATGATCTATGAATCCCAAATACCATACATAGGGTCTGACACACAGCATTCACACACACCTTACATTCACAGTATTAAGGGATTCATCAGTTCAGTGATTCATTAACCTTTTCCTGGCCTCTGACATAACACAGTTTCAATTTTCCTTTAAAGTAGGAATAAATTTTATTTCCCTGGGAGAAATAGTATCATATGTAAAAACCATGCATTCCAACAATCTATATCATCAGGTTATTTAGATTTAAAAAAGAAAGAAAAAGATCCAAGGATAATATTTTCAGAAACTCTGATGTAGAGATACATACTCCAAACTATTAACTATAAAGAAGGAGACAGGCAGGGCAAGGTGGTTCTAATGATTTCCTGTTTATTTGTATTCATAGATGTTTAATAACAAATATGTATCTATTTGTTGATTTTGTAAAAAATACAGAAACCAATAATAAAAACTTTTTTTTTTCATTACTAGGGATTGAACCCAGGAGCACGCCACCACTTAGCCACAGCAGCCCTCTCTATTTTGAGACAGGGTGTCACCAAGTTGTTGAGACTGGCCTAGAACTTGTGATCTTCCCACCTCAGCCTCCCGAGTTGCTGGGATTGCAAGCATGTATAATCATGCCCTGCAATAACTTCTGTGATTGTTCTTAAACGGAATAGAGAACAATTTAAAAATACAAATCCCCAGGTCTTATTCTTCATCTACAATCAGACACTCTGGGAAGGGCATGTCAATGGCCCAGATACAGGTATATTTACAAAGCCCCTAAGGTGATACTGCCGATTGCCCAGGTTTGGAAACCACTGTTATAAAGCAAAACCTCCACAGCCAGGTCTGGCAAGCATCTCAGTCTCTTTTCCTCAGTACCCAGCGGAAGCAATCTCCCCTCGCTTGTGAACATCTGTGATAATCATCATGGAGAGCGACTTGTTTGTTAATGGGGGGAAGAAAAGCTATTTACCTCGTTTGCAAGCCAAGGGAGAGCTTAATTAATGTCAGAGCAGGTACGATTTCCTCCTCTCTCCTTGCCCTAGGAACCCGCAGGAATGATGAGAGGATTTTTAATTAATGTTTGAAAAGCATTCTAAGATCTCTGGATGAGAGGCACTGGAGAAGGGCACAATACAATTTATTGTTGCTATTAATAGTAGTTGTATTAATAGAAATAATGAAGTTCTCTAAAGTGATTTTTTTTAAAGAAAATCTATGACATCCATCACCATGCATTTTTGTGGTAAGAATTTTTGGAGAGAATGAAAAAGAAAGGAAAAAATATGAGAAATAAAATACATCTTTTTCTATTCAATTTTTACCCATTGGAACTGAGTAACATATTGAAGTTCTTGACTGAGAACTTCTCACACTTCTTCTAGGGAAATTAAATTTCTACTATCGATGTCTATATACCAGGGAAAGATTCTGGAGGAACATTGTCATGAAGGAAAGAATTCAGACTTTGAAAAAATGAGTTCTGTTTTGGAGCATCCCATTTGCTATTTAGTAACTTCCCATTTACTAATTGTTAAGCCTTCAGCAGGACCCATTAAGTTTCTCTATTATTAAAACTGGGAAATACTGAAAACCGTTCGAACTGGAGTCACAGATTAACAAAGACAAATGGAGATAATGATTGTGCAAAAATATTATGTCTGTAGGTTTTTATACAGATTTTATTAATGATAAAGATGATGATGAGTAGTCTATCAAAAACTCAACTGCAAGAAGGTAGAAATGAATGCACATTATTATGATGGGCTTTTTATGTATAATTTGTATTTTAGAAAGTGAAACTTTTCTACAAGCTTTATAAGGAAATACAACTTCATGAAGTTTAGGAAGTTAGTTCTTCAAGGCTCAAATAAGAAGCAGTGAGACCCTGACCATCCCACCTACCCAAGTTTTTATTCTCAGTGAGGCTGCTTCCCAATTCTTTAGCAGTTTCACTTGATGTTCATCTCCATATTGCAATATCTTGCTTTGTACAACTTTAAGGAATTATTTATTACCTACTATGATAGACATATCATTCTCTTTCACTACCACCTTTGCTTTCCCTCTTTTCTACAGAGACAGTTGAATTCACTTTTGCTAAAATATTCACTATTTACGTAATTATAACTATATAAATATTGTTTACTGCTGAACCAGCTAATACACTATATTTCCTTCTTAGGTATCTATATGATTTTCCTGGGGTTATTAATTGTCTAACATTTTTTAAATTCCCATAAAGTTCTACCTACTTCACTTCACTCAGATTCTCACCATATGCTCTATGCACCTTCCTCTTAACACTACTATATATTAGAGAATATAGACCCTCCCCCACTCTCTCTCCCTGCCACCACCCTTTTATTTAAATCTTATTTACTTACTTACTTTGGTCTGGGCACTCCTCTGGAGCCCTCCATCTTCCTACTTTAACAGAGGATGAGTATGCTCTAGGCCTTGGGAATAGCTGCCCTCCTGTTCCCTTTTGCCATCTTCAGAACTTTGTTTAACCCTTTTCCTCTTTTTCCTATGTTGGGTTTCTTGGGCCAACAATTTCATGGTTTCCTCTTTCTTCATTTCGCCCCCCCCCCTTTTTTTTTAATGGTAAATAACCTCCATCAGCCTCCTGAAAAAGCCTACTTGGCAGGCATTAAGTGTTTGAGTCCTCTAATGTCTCAAAATGTCTAGGATCGTCCCCAGACGACTAATGGCATTTGGGTAGTTTCCAATTTTCTTCTCTTACAAACTCACAATCCAGATGAGATTCTTGTAACATTTTCTTCCACAAGTGGATAATTTTCTCTGGTATATGTACTTAGAAGTAACACTGTCTGATGTTAAAATAGGAATATCTTTAATTATGTAAGATATTGCCAAATTGCTCTCTAAAGTAATTTCTACCAATTCATGCTTCATGACAAGGGTAAAAGTGGTCCCATTTAGGTCGTTTT
Source organism: Sciurus carolinensis (assembly GCF_902686445.1). NCBI lineage: Eukaryota > Metazoa > Chordata > Mammalia > Rodentia > Sciuridae > Sciurus > Sciurus carolinensis. The sequence continues at coordinate 81,761,029 of NC_062226.1, forward strand.
TCATCTATTATGCAGGGCACTCAATGAGCCCTTTCAATCTAGAGACTCGTATCCTTTAGTTCAAAGAAAATATCTGGTAGTATTTTCTTAAAGATTATTTCTCTCAATTTTCACTCTTTTTGGAACTTATAATTACAGAAAAATGTGAACCTTCTACATATATTCTCTGATTTTATTGTCTTTATTCTTATTCATTTTTATTATTTATTTTTACTATTTAGCTTTATTGACTTTCTTCAATGTATCTTTTTAAATTGACAAAAATTATACAGATTTATGGGGTATGACATGATATTGAAATATGTATATTTTGTGCAGTTGCTAAATCAAGCTAATTAACATATACACTACCTCACATACTTTTTTTTTTTTTTTGTGATGGAAACATTCCAGATTTGCTCTCAGCAATTTTCAAGTATTTAAAACTTTATTAGCTATAGTCACCATCTTATACAATAGATCTCTTGAATTTATTCCTCCTATCTAACTGAAATCCTGTATCCTTTGTCCAAGACTTAGACATATATTTCTCTTGCTGGAATGTTTTCCAACTATTTTTTTAGCTTTTTTTTTGTTGTGAATTTTTAACTGGAGTTAATACATCTTCTGAGATTATTTTTTTCTTCTCTATTGCCTTTTCAAAGTCATCTGAGGTCACTTCATGGATGAAGTATTTTTTTCTTATTTCTGAGAGTATTAATTATAGTCACATTATTTTCTACTTTGTGTGTGGCTGGGTTTTTGTTTATTTGTTTGTTTGTTTTGATTTGTTTCTGAAATTGTTCCACCCTAATTTATTTTAGTCTCTTTCTTTTGATTAGAATTGCTTCTTAAATATCTGGTAATCCTTGGATACCAACTTTATATTTTAGAATAATGAACTCAAAAATAATATAAGAATATTGGTGTCCATGGTCTGGGTTGGACAACCAGTAGGTTTTAAGAGAAGGCATATGAAGATTCTGTTTAATACTTCTATCTCCCACACCCTGTATTATAATTATTGTCCCTCTGTCTGGATTCTCTCTGATCCATTTTGTCCAGGAAATAACTAAACCTCAGGTCTCCTTGGGTATGTACTGGAAGAAGTGGAGAGCCCAGTGGGAGAAGGAATAATTTGGCATCACATGTTTACACATTACACCTAATGAATCTAATGTAATATGACATTAAAAATGGATTCTACTGTCATGTATAACTAAAAAGAACCCATTTTAAAAAAAATTCAAAGGCCGCTATTTGAGAAATACTAAAAACAGTGATCAAAAAGATCACTTCTAGCTCTGAACTGCAGTGCTATAAAACAAAGCAATTACAAAGTGACTGAAATATTAATTTGTACTTTATACTTTTGTACTGTATACTAAGAAGTTAAAATTCCAAAAACGCAAAGACGTTAGTGAATTGTTTCAAAGTCTCTTTCAAATGCTAACAAATTCTCAAAACTCTTGCCTTTTTCTGTTTCTCTGGGTACAATCTGACTAAAACTAGATTTAAAACAGTGGTAATGAGCTATCAATTTATCACAAATCAAACCCTTATAAATATTTTTGCATCATGTTTTGGGCTTCAGTAGGTTTGGAAATAAACAAACTTGGGCAGAAACTGAGTCAGTCCTCAAATCACAACACTGAATTGTGCTAAGCTACTTTCTAACTTTTTTATTTATAATAATGAATTGATTTTGCCCAAAGTGACTGATTTCTAATATGACTGTCATTTATTTTGTAATCATTACTCCAAAGTAAATTCTATTCTTAGACCTCCAAAACGTCCTTCTCTTCTACTTTCAAACATGAAGATGAGTCACCTGTCTTGGAAAACATAGAAACATGACTTAATTCTGGAAATTTCTCTGAATTCTATTGACTTCCTTATGTTGAAACAATCTTGCATCCCTGGGATGAATCCCACTTGATCATGGTGCACTATCTTTTTAATATGTTTTTGTATATGATTTGCCAGAGTCTTATTAAGAATTTTTGCCTCTATGTTCATCAGGGATATTGGTCTGAAGTTTTCTTTCCTTGTTGTGTCTTTGTCTGGTTTTGGTATCAGGCTAATATTAGCCTCATAGAATGAGTTTGGAAAGATTTCCTCCTTTTCCATTTCATGGAATAATTTTAAGAGGACTGATGTTAGTTCTTTGAAGGTCTGGTAGAACTCAGCGGAGAATCCTTCGGGTCCTGGGCTTTTCTTTGTTGGTAGGATTTTGATGGCATCTTCTATTTCATTGCTTGAAATTGATCTTTTTAAATTGTGAATGTCCTCCTGTTTCAGTTTGGGTAGGTCATAGGTCTCTAGAAATTTGTCAATGTCTTCAAATTTTTCTCTGTTATGAGAGTATAAAATTTTTAAATAGCTTCCGATTATCATCTGTATTTCAATAGTGTGCATGGTGATATTTCCTTTTTCATCATGAATTTTAGTAATTTGAGTTTTCTCTCTTTCTCTTTGTTAGGTTGGCTAAGGGTTTGTCAATTTTATTTGTTTTTTCAAAGAACCAACTTTTTGTTTTGTGGACTTTTTGGATTTTTTTTGGTTTCAATTTTATTGATTTCAGCTCTGATTTTAATTATTTACTGTCTTCTGCTTTTGGTGCTGATTTGTTCTTCTTTCTCTATGGTTTCAGATAAAATGTTAGGTTATTTATTTTTTGACTTTCTATTCTTTTAATGAATGAGCTCAATACAATGAACTTCCCTCTTAGCACTGCCTTCATAATGTCCCAGAGATTTGGACATGCTATACTGCTATTCTTATTTACCTCTAAGTATTTTTTCTGCTCCCAATTTTGATACCAAAACCAAACTAAGACACAAGAAAAGGAAACTTTAAACCCATTATTTTTTATAGATAAAGATGCAGATATCCTTGATAAAATACTAGCAAACCAAATCCAGTGACTTACAAAAAGAATTGTAAACACCATGCCCAAGTGAGTATAATGAACTTATGAAAAGTAATTCATGTGTTAGACTGGGGTTGTGGCTCAGTGGTAGGGCACTTGCTGGCACATGTGAGGCACTGGGTTTGATTCTCAGTAACACATATAAATAAATAAATTAAATAAAGGTCCATTGATAACTAAAAATAAAAATTAATAAAAGTAATTCATGTAAACATCATATTAACAGAATAAAGGACAAGAGCCACATGATCACTAAATACACTCTGGAAAAGCATATGACATCATCCAACTTTATTTCATGATGAAATATCTAGTGAGGAATAAAAGGAAATTCTTCAACCTGAGAAAAGGACCATGTACAAAAACCCCTGCTAGCCTCACACTAAATGATGAAAGCCAAATACTTCCTCCCAGAGATCAAGGAGGAGTCCCAGGTGACTCCTCTCCCCTTTTTTGTTTACTTGTCCTGGAGGTTCTATTCTGGGACACTGGGCAACAGAAAGAAAGGTCTTCAGATTGAAAAAGGAGATATAAATCTTATTTATCTAAAAATGATAAGCTCTCATACATGGAATAGTCTAAGAATACACACACCAAAAATATACTATTTGAACTAGCAGATGAGTTAAGCAAATTTGAAGAAAATATAATGAATATCCCAAGTATGGGCAAACCACAGAGAGAAAATATATTAGTGGTTACCAGAGCCAGAGGGAGGAGGGAATGGGGAATGACTTCTAATGGGTAGGGATTTCTTTTTAGGTGCTGACATGCTCTGGAATTATATCCTGGTGATGGCTGCATGACTCGGAACACACTAATGACTACCGAATCGTACACTTTCAAAACATCATCACAAATTTATTATACACTTTGACATTGTCGGTGATATGGAAAGGGGGCAATACATTGTGTCAATAAAGATAAAAATACTTACTCTATACAATAAAAATTAGTTTCTCAAAAACACAAATTTTCTTAATGAAAAATTGGCATTATAAACAACTTTTTAACCTGAAATACTATTGATTTATGTGCCAAGTTTATTCTTAGCACAAAAGATATAGCATTGAACAAGAAAAAGAAGGTCTTTGCTCCAATGTGTTAATATTACAATAATTGTAAATGGGCAATAAAGACATGCAAAAATTAAAATCATATTGCATAATGAGAACTAAAACAATGTAATACAAGATAATAACTAGGTAGATATTTTTGAATGGTCTGTCAGGGAAAGCCTCTGTTGAAAGTGATATTTAAACTGAAATTTAAAAGACCAGAACAAGTATATTGGTCAAACTAAATTATTATATTATGTGCATGTATGAATATGTAACAACTAATCCCATCATTATTTACAACTATAATGCACCAATAAAAAAATGTGGGAAAAAAGCTTCATGCAATGGCATATGCCTGTAATCCCAAAGGGTGAAGCAGGAGGATCACAAGTTTAAGGCCAGCCTCAGCAACTTACTGAGACCCTAAGCAACTTAGAGAAAACTAATCTCAAAATAAAAAATAAATAAATTTAAAAGTGGGGCTGATGAAGTGGCTCAGGGCTCCTGGGTTCAATCCCTGATACTGAAAAAAAAAAAAATGTGGGAAAAAAAGACCAGAAAAAGCTATACAATAAAGATATGGGAAGAAATCATAGCATTCTAAGGTGGAATAAGATAGGCTTGTTAAAGAACAAAGAGACATCAACCGCGGCTAAATGAAAATGATCAACAAGAAGATGGGACCAGATGATGCTGGATAGCTAGGGAGGAGCCAGACTACTTGGGGTTTTGGTGAGTCAGGTAACGGTTGGTTTGTGTACTAATAGGAACATCCATCACAGAAGGAGAAACTGACAATGGTGCATCATACCCACCTTGAGATTAGTATTGATTAGCCTCTCTTTTGCTTTTTGTCCTGTTTTTGGAATGACTTAATTGGGATACAAATATACTAATTACTCTATGAAAATAATAATGGTGCAGAATTCCAATGAAGATAGCTACATCAGTTCTCACTCTAATGCAAACTCTCTGCCCCAAACAAGGTTAAAAATGCAAGTAGAATAATTTTTTTTAAGTTAGAAACATTTCAAAAATTAAAATAAACATCTCATAGATGTGATAAGAGAAAAAGACAAATTGATCAGCTGGGTTGTAGAGAGGCACCGAAGAGACCTGAAGAAGATAGTGACAGTCAGCTGGGTAAGAGACAGGAGCCAGGCTCATTGCTTAGAGTCACAGGATTACAAGGGGCTGTATCCCTTTTTGAGGGGAATAAAAACTGAAAAATATTCCCACCCTTTGTCTGAAGCAATCATTCCCAATCACAAGTGCTTTTCCTGTCCCTACTCCCACCAGGGGACATTGAGCAATCTGGAAGACAGTTTAATTGTCACAACTAGGGAGGGACAAGTGATACTCACTTCTAGTGTGCAGAGATGGCAGTTCCTGTAAAATATCCTACGATGCACAGAAAAGCCCCCCAACAAACAAATATCCGGTGTGAATATGCCAATAGCTAACCTTAGTCTACAAGGTATCCTTCTTACAAAACTAAGAACGTCAGAAAACAGAGGCATGATTTCTCAGTCAAAAACTAAGCTGAGCTGTCCATTGTGAATTCTCCAATATCACTGATAAGCAAAAAACACACAGTAATAAAAAAAAAAAAATTACTACTGCCGGGCACGGTGGCACACACCTACAATCCCAGTGGCTGGGGAAGCTGAGGCAGGAGGATTGTGAGTTCAAAGCCAACCTCACCTAAAGCAAGGTGCTAAGTAACTCAATGAGGCCCTGTCTCTAAATAAAATACAAAATAGGGTTGGGGATGTGGCTCAGTGATTGAGTGCCCCTGAGTTCAATCCCCAATACCCCTCAAAAATAAATAAATACGAAAGTATAACTTCTGCAAAAAAAAATAGGTATATATTTTGTATATATACAAATCATATTGTGAAAGAGAGGAGAACCAATTGAACCAACCTAAAAATAAATCTCATATCTATAAGCATATTATATGTTTTATAGATACAGTATGTTAAGAAAGAAATGTAAAATATAACTTACTACAACATTCAAAAGATGTACTATCCTAATCTGGGCTTTCCGCCACAAAAGCAGCTTAACATAGGTAGTTACCTGCAGGAACTGATTCCAGGGATCAGAAATAGAGCCGAGGAAGTGTGAAACAGGAAGATTCACTCCAAGAGTAAGCTATGGAGCTGCACAGGCAAGTGGACATGCACCCAGTAGGGACAGATAAGCACTCATGTGAACAGAGCTCAGAAATGTCCCCTAAAGAGATGTACAGGAGAATAGTTATCTATTGTTCTCCTGGCTCCTAATAGTCACAAGTTCTTCCCATGGTAATGGCTAAGCAGCTCTATGCAGGTATGTAGATGGTGTTAATGAGAAGTTGCTCTTGGGTCACACTCACATGCTTCATTGCTGCAATGGCCTGAGTAAAAACTGGGCCAAGAAAATGTGAGTAGCTGATACACATTTGTAAAAGATGAAGCTCACAAAGGTTGAAAATAAAATAGCTTGGCAAAGGTTTATCAGGCAAGTGCACATAGGCAGAAAATTCAGATTAGGTCAAATTTAGGGTCCAATAGTATTAAAAGAATGTGATTCACAGGGAAGATATAAAAATTACAAACATCTCTGCACCAAATATTTCACAGATTCTTCATAAAGCAAAGCTCCAGAAAATGCAAGGAGAGTTAGGAAACAAAATTCAAATAAAAATTTCAGGAGCAATTCTTAAATCCAAGAAGAAATTGAAGTGCAATTGATCGAATATTTAATACATAACAATTAAGATAGAAAAAGCAGAAGTGTAAATCTCTAAAATTGTACTAAGGAACTTCAAAAACATGAACATACTGAATCATGTTCTTCAATACTTATACTAGACATCATAAGGGTTTCAATTCTCCCTATAATAATCTATATTTAATGGAATTCCTTCCATATACACAGTCTATTTTTAGCAAGCAAACTAATTCTGATGCTTATATGAAAACAGTCACTTGCAAAGAAATTCAGAAAAAAATCTGAAAGGGAAATCATCCTACTCTATGCTAAAGTTTACAAAATTACAAATGTTCAGAATACTGATACATAAGTAAACAAAACATTCTAATAGAATGGAAAGTTCAGAATTGTACCCAAATATAATCTAGTATATGATGAATATATTTCATTTCAATGAGAAAAAAATAAATTATTTAATAAATTGGTTTGATATATTCGCATTGCCTACATGACAGGCCTTACACTTAAGCAAAAATAAATTTCAGATAAATAAAATATCCATATCTCAATTATGGATAGAAATATTGCACAAAATTATGTAATAACATTGTTCATAATTTTGGAAGAAGGCTTTTCTAGGTAAAATGCAAAACTCAGAAGCCCTAGAGGTATAGATTGACAACTTTGGCTAATACAAAAGAGTTCATAATTGTCTACCTGGCAAAAAACGTCATGAACTAAATTTAAAGTAACAAAAAGAAGAAGCTACAAATTGAGACAAATATTAGTATATTTCACCATGGTCTGATTTCTAATCTCCTTAACCTACATAGAGGGCATCCAGTTTCATAAGAAAATGATTAAAAGACAATTAGAAAATATACAAAGAATTTAAACACACAGGACATAAAAGTAGTTCTTAAACTAAAAAAGAAATTTTTGACCCCACTGAAGGGGCTCAGAATATGCCAACCCAAATATATGACTTTGCATATTGATTATTTTGAGCTAAATGCAATTGAGAAATGGCAGAAACCAGAAAAGTTATTTGCTCTCCTGCACCAGGAAAAGGAAAGCACTTTTACCCCTGGACACAAGGAATCAACACCAAGATGAGTCCGCACAAACAGATCTTGCTAAAGAAACCCTACCTTGCATTAGTTTCTCATATATTTCCTAGTTATGTCCCATGGTCTATCAACCTTAGAAGTCCAAGCCCTCTTTCCTTTGTCTAAGCACTTCGCAATTTATTGCCCTTAATTAAAATGGCATATAAACTCCAAAGTCTAACCAAATATTTGGGTTTTGACTTCTTTTTCACAAAGCCCCTATGATTATAAAAATATTAACAACAATAAAATTACATGCAATTTCTCCTGTTAATCTGTCCTTTGTCATATTAATTTGTAGGCCCCCACTGCTGAAATTAAAAGGGTAAAGAAAAATATTTTCCTCTTCAAGGCTACTCACAAGAAGAAAAACAAAAATTGAAATGATGAAATACCATTTATGCTTATCACATTGAAGAAGATTTAAAAAAAACCTTTGATAACAGTGAATTAATGGAAAAGTAAGAATCAACTAGACCTATGAATCATTGGTAGTTATGAATAATTCAATAAAAACAAATAGGACATCTCTCTTAAAATAAAAATAAATACAGCTATTCAACCACAAATGTTTCTCCTAGAAAATGATCCTAGAAATAAACTTGTACATATTAGAAATTAATCACTTACATGAATGTTCACTGAAATAGTACATTTAGCAGAAAAAAATTTCATCAAGAGAGCAAACTAAGCAAATAATGGAAAATCTTCCCATACAAAAAGTTAGTAAACTTAATACTGACTGATAAGGAATGGTTTTCAGTATATATTTTAAGTGAAAAAAAAAAATTCAAGGTTTTATGTAATGGGGGGAAAGATGGAAAATATACATGTGTGTTCATATATGCACAGATATAAGCACATCCCAGAAAGCACCCTGGAACCAGTAAGAGCAACAGCTCATGAGTAAACTGAATGACTGGAGGACATGATTAGGATATTTTAAATTTTGATTCATATTTATGCATTTTTATTCTGAAAATGAAATTCAGAATATACCATGATGCTAATGTATCTTGTAAATCTTTATGTAGTGCTTTTGAAATGCACTGAGTCAGAGCCATTTTTTTAGTGAAGATATAATAAAAATAGTCACCTTCTCAATGTCATCTTTAACTAAAGAAATATCTTTCTCTTCTATCAGTCATGTGGCATGTGCCATGGCCACACTTGGAAGAGCAGGACTTGTATTTGGTCACTTCTGTTTGTGTCTGCTCCACCCCAGGAGACCATACATTCCTTGAGGTTGCTCCTGGTGCCTTATCCGGCTCTGCATTAGCAGTATTCCTTGCACTGCCAAAAAATAAGAATTTGCTGAAGCAACACATCCCTCATCAATTAGCACTGGAAGGAACACTCCTGGAGAGGGGGCGGGAGGGTGCCACAGACAGGGACATATGGCACAGCCTAGTTAGCCTGGGCAGACCATCCATCCAGAAGAGATCAGACTGTCCTGTCCCCTTGGTTACCCTGACTGGTCACTTGACTATTCAGCTGCCCTTATTATTGTAATCCCTCAGATGGCCATCTGCTCTGCTCACGAGGGAGAGCTGGCCCCAGGGAGAAGTACTCAGCTGCCCTGCATCTTCGAATCAGGTCAATTACACCACTGCTCCTTAATTGCTCATGACGGCTTGGCTATTGTGTATGAACATCAGTAATTTCCAGTTCATTGTGGCTAAAGATTCTGGGCTAATGAAGGTTCCAACCCGTCCCCCAGGGTCCTGGGCACCACACCCCTTGTTCTTTTGCTCAAACCCCATTGGCTGCTGAATTTCAAGCTAGACTTTAGGTTAAAATAAAACCAAACCACAAAGGGCAGAGCAAGAAGCATCCTTTAAAGACAGTGATTAATTTTCAAAATAGAAACAAGGAGAGCATAATGCTGACAGTAGTCCTAATTGATCTTTTGAGCAGCAGTCTGCAATCCTGAACTCAGGTTGCTAGGGTGGTAGTGGTGGTATGAAGGGGTTGGGGTTGTTTCATCTAAGGAGTGACCAGTTCTATCAACTGATTGAGGGGAACAACTTACTGAATCAAATTTAGGAGCTTTTGAAATTTTTCAGAAAAGTGAAATTATTTTTCCAAGACTTCTCATTTGAGAAACTCATGTTCACTTATTTCATTTTGCCCTGGTATAAATGAATAATCTTCCAGAAAATTCACTACACCATGAACAGTTGGGCTCCTTTTGTTCTGATAGTGAACAAAGAAAAAGTTGATGGAAATGTCCCAGGTGGCACATTTGAAAGGGCTGTGTTTGTAACCAAAACTAACCTCTTCTAGTTTTGACTGATATTGAGAAATTGAAACCTTAAAGCACCCTCAACTTCTCTCTTGCTCTATCTATCTCAGTTATATATAACATTCACAGTTGCATATTGTGATGTATTCTCAAGGTTCAGAATTTCATTTCTACCATATTTGATAAAGTAACTATCACAAGGTGGGTGCCATGTCAACTTCATTTTCAAACAACTGTAATTGGAATTCAGATTCATATGGAAGCACTCCAGCCTAGTATCCACTAAGTCAAAAAGCTAGTCTTACTGTCAACTCACAATATTTTAGCTATTTTTTAATAATATTTTTTATTTTTACAAACTGCATTTTGATTCATTGTACACAAATGGGGTACATCTTTTCATTTCTATGGTTGTACACGATGTAAAGTCATACCATTTGTGAAATCATACATGTACATAGGGTAATGACGTCTGTCTCATTCCACCATTTTTCATACCCCACCTCCAAACATTATTTTTAATCCAACATTCTTTCTTTGAATCAAAGAACTTTCACACCAAAAGGGATATTTCAAGTCCACATTACCAAAAACACTCCCTTGAAAACTATGGAGTCCAAATAGGTTAAATGTGTTGCTAAGTCACAAGGCTGATTAGTGATGACCACAGATTTATCACCCATGTGTCCTGCATCCTGGGGAATACTGTGAGCCCCATGGGACTTCCAATTGCCTAGGGGATGATATATCTCTCTCTCTCTCTCTCTCTCTCTCTCTCTCTCTCTCTCTCTCTCTCTTTCTCTCTCTTCCCACATGTAAATACACACACACACAGAGTGTTCTGGTATTTCCATTACAAAATCAAATTATACCAGTTGAATAATGCAGAATAATCAAAATTAATTCCTTCTTTTCTCCAAAAAACCACATGGAGACTTTAATAGAAGATGATCACTCTGGAAAATATTTTGGTCAAAGGAATTTTGAAAATAGACTTCCCAAGTCTTAACATGCTAAATGCAGTCCAGGGTTAAAACATGCTTAACAGATAATTAAGATGATGAGTATAGAATCAATGGCTTAGAAAAATCTGTCTTTTAGAGATGAGATCACACTTAAATTACCTTCCATGGAAAGGAAGTTAGTATCTCCCTGGATATTCAGGAAGGGAAGCCTATAACCTTTCCTGGTGACCCATGTCTACCATGCTGTACCAGACGTCAAAAGACTATTTTAGTCAAAGCAGTATCTGTGCCTCACCCAGTTTGTGACCCAGAACAAATAACTTCTCCAGGCTTCATTTGTAAATGAGAACAGATCCTGCCAAAGCTGCCCCACTGATTCTATAGTTTGGAAGGCCTTTACTCCTTGAGTTTCTTTTTATTCGATGTTTTTATCACTTTTACACAGAGTTGATACATTTCAGAAAATAAATTAATCAGGGCTATAAGTTATGAAAATAAAGTAGCAAATGGGCCTTTTATCGTTTTTTAACTATGCCAGCAATAATCTCCAAGGTAAGCATTCTTCTTTTACGTGATTGTCTTAGGAAGCTAACTGACCTTATATCAACATATATGACACATGCAGAAGTTTACTCCATTACATTAGAACCTCCTTTCATTTGTCCTAACAGTCATGGATTTAACCTAATCAGTCACCTTACAAACCAGATTGGCCACAGGTAACTTATAATTGTTTCTCCAAATCAGAGTGCCACTGAAGGATGAAGAGGTATCATCACTGGTGGTATGGCTTGGAGATGAGGTATCCCCCAAGAGCTCCTGTGTTAATGTTCAGAGGTGAAATGATTGGATTATGAGAGCTCTAACCTGAGCAGTAGATTAATCAATTGATGGATTAATAATTTGAAAGAACTACTGTAGTGGGTGGTAACTGTAGACAAGTGAGGCACGGCTAGAAGAAATAGGTCTCTGGGAATGTCCCTTGGGAATTATATCATATCCCCCCAGTTCCTCCTTCTCTCTCTTTACTTCCAAGCTGCCATGAGTTGAATAGCTCTCCACCACCACTGCCATGATATTCTGCCTTACCTCCAGCCCAGAGCAATGGAGTCAGCCAACCATGGACTGAGCCTATGAAACTTTGAGCCCAAATAAACTTTTCTTTCTTATTGGTTATTTTGGTTACAACAAAATGCTGACTAACACAACTGGGAGCTGCATCAAGTAGTATCTTCAGCCTTAAACATAGTTATAAAAGGACAGACAAAAATGTTTTAAGTCATAAGCGTGTAAGGGAGGCGAAAAATCTTTTCTCCTTCACCCATCTTAGGTTCTTTGGCTGAAGCCCTATAAATTAGACTGACAAAAGACAGATTAACAAGAGAAAAGCAAATAAGTTTATTAACATGAGCAACACACATACTTGTAGGTGCCCTCAATGAGGGGTAACTCAAAGGGGCAGTTAGAAATTGGGTTTATATGGCATCTTAATAAACAATGATCAATTTTTAAAGATGTGACAGGACAAAGGAAAAAACCCTCATATTTCCAGGGGTACAGGTTGTGGAAAGGCAACCACATTGGGAATCTCATTGAAGATAAGGACTAGTTAGTAAGGTCTGTCATGCAGATTCTCTGGTGCCTTTTTTGGGCTGAAAAATGATCTAGAATTCTGCCAAGTGATTAACTAACTTCTATTCTTCCTGGAAGAGAGAGGGTCAGGGACATATTTACAAGTTTACATACTACTTTTTGACAAATAAAAGGAGTTTGGAGAGCTCTTCTTGTATCTGTTGCCACTCATTTGCTTTCAGTTGAAAATAACTAATATGCCCAAGTGACATAGTTTGGGTTGGTACACTTACTGCCTTAACCAGCAACCATACCGTCTCCCAAAGAAAGGGTTGAAAAGAATCTCCTTGCTTGAATATCTGATATACTATACTTTAAAACTCCATCGCATGAAATACAATAGAAGACTGAGGAATTAACCTTCATGTGGTCATAAAAATGGTCAACAAGGATACCAACACCATCCAACAGAGAAAATACAATCCTTTCAGCAAATGGTGCTGGGGAAACTGGATATCCACATGCAAAAAATGAAGTAGAGGAGACTCCCACACAGTGGAGGCAAGGCCCAGAGACAGATACCAGGCCAAGCTCAGCCCAGCCCAGCCCCAGCCAGCAGTGTAGCGCCCATGCTGCGGTTGACCATCTGTCAACACATGGGAGTGCCTCTGCCCACTAGCAGGGATTAACCCCACCTGGAGGCCACCATTCCTAGAGGGGCAACACCCTTCTTGGGATACTACATTATCAAGTTCCTCCCAGGCATCAGGCTACTGAAGACTAGAAGGTTTGAACAGTACTGTATAGTTTTATTATAGATTTTTTTATTAATAATAATATTATGATTATTCCTATTATACCTATTATTCCTACTTTTCTTTTATTAATATTTTTCTCATTCTCTCTATTTTCCTCTTATCTATCAGTCTCCTTGGAGACTCTTTCTCCCTTTTCACATGCTAACAACCAGTTCCTTTTAAACAACCTCTTTCACTACTCCTATGACATAGTATCTCTACAGATGCACTTCTTATCTCATTAACATTATATCCTATGCCCCTCCCCATTCTCTTTGTCCACCATTAGAAATCATGATCCTTATTCCAAACCTATTGGCTAAGCTATAGATAATAACTGAACTCATACTCTCTCTTTATTAAGACAATATTGTTAATATCTTAAAAGGGACTATTTGAGTTAAGGATGCATATTGTTTATATGGTGTGCTGCTAATATTGATCTCTCACATCAAGGTGTGGTATTGGAAACCTGCAAGGACACTATAAGTCTATAGGGGGAAAACTGCAATACCTAAGATTCACACTCCTAGAGGGGAAGATACATGAACAACATGAGAAAATAAGGGAAGAAAGGGTCTCAACCTAGATGCTACATCAATAAAATCCAATACAGCATGACAAAAGAAATGTCAGAAAGGGAGTTCAGAATGTACATAATTAACATGATCACAGAAGAAAATGATGAAATAAAAGAGCAAATGCTGGCAATGAATGATCACACCAATCAACAGTTAAAAGGGCAAATGCAGGAAACAAAAGATCATTTCAATAAAGGGAAAGAGAGTTTAAAAAAAAAATCCTTGAAATGAAGGAAACAATAAACCAAATTAAAAACTCAATAGAAAGTATAACCAGTAGGCTAGATCACTTGGAAGATAGAACCTCAGACATAGAAGACAAAATATTTAATCTTAAAACAAAGTTGACCAAACAGAGAAGATGGTAAGAAATCATGAACAGAATCTACAAGAATTATGGGATATCACGAAAAGGCCAAATTTAAGAATTATTGGGATTGAGGAAGGCACAGAGAAACAAACCAAAGGAATGAACAATTTATTCAATGAAATAATATTAGAAAAATTTCTGAATCTGAAAGATGAAATGGAAAACCAAATACAAGAGACTTACAGGACAACAAATTTACAAAATTACAACAGATTCACACCAAGGCACATTATAATGAAAATACCTAACATACAAAATAAAGACAGAATTTTAAAGAATGTAAGAGAAAAAACTCAAATTACATTCAGGGGGAAACCAAAACTGATATCAGCAGATTTCTCAACCTAAACCCTAAAAGTTATAAAGGCCTGGAACAACATAATTCAAGCTCTGAAAGAAAATGGATGACAACCAAGAATCTTATACCCAGCAAAACTTACCTTCAGATTTAACAACAAAATAAAATCCTTCCATGAAAAACAAAAGTTAAAAGAATTTAAAAATAGAAAGCTTGCAGTACAGAACATTCTCAGCAAAGTATTCCATGAGAAAGAAATGAAAAACAACAATGTAAGTCAGCAAAGGGAGGAACTACCCTGAAGGAATAACCAAATAAAGGAGAAACCAAGTCAAGTTAAAAAACAAAAATAAAACAAAATGACCAGGAATACAAAACATATCTCAATAAGAATGCTGAATGTTAATGGCCTAAACTTATCAATCAAAAGACATAGATTGGCAGATTGGATTAAAAAGAAAAACCCAACAATATGCTGCCTTCAAGAGACTCATCTCATAGAAAAAGATACCCACAAACTAAAGGTGAAAGGTTGGGATAAAACATAGTACACACATGGACTCAGTAAAAGAGCAGGGGTATCCATCCTCATGTCAGATAAAGCAGACTACAAGCCAAAATTAGGAGGGATAAAGAAGGACATTTCATACTGCATAAGGGACACATAAATCAGCAAGACATAACAATCATAAATATGCCCCAAACAATGGTGCATCCATGTGCGTTAAACAAATCCTTCTCAATTCCAGGAACCAAATAGACCACAACACAATAATACTAGGTGACTTTAACACACCTCTCTCACCACTGAACAGATTTTCCAAACAAAAATTGAACAAAGAAACCATCGATCTCAATAACACAATCGATAGTTTAGACTTAACAGACATATATAGAATATTCCATCCATCAATGAGTGATACACTTTCTTCTCAGCAGCACATGGATTCTTCTCTAAAATAGACCATATGTTATGCCACAAAGCTACTCTTAGTAAATACAAAAAGATAGAGATACTCCCTGTATCCCATCAGATCATAATGGAATGAAATTAGAAATCAACAATGAAATAAAAAACAGAAACTACTCCAACACCTGGAGATTAAATAATACAGTATTGAATGATGCATGAATAACAGAGGACATCAGGGGGGAAATAAAATATTCTTAGAGGTAAATAAGAACAAAGATACAACATATCAAAATCTTTGGAACACTATGAAAACAGTACTAAGAGGAAAATTCATTGCAAGGAGCACAGTTAATAAAAGAAGAAAAAGTCAACAAATAAATGACCTAACACTACAGCTCAAAGCCATAGAAAAAGAAGAACAGATCAACATCAAAAGTATTAGAAGACAGGAAATAGTTAAAATCAGAGTTGAAATCAATGAAATTTAAACAAAAGAAACAACCAAAAAAATTGACAAAAGAAAAAGTTGATTCTTTGGAAAAATAAACAAAATTGATAAACCCTTAGCCACATTAACAAAGAGAAGGAGAGAGAAAACTCAAATTACTAAAATTCAGGATGAAAAAGGACATAAAATGGCAGACACCATTGAAATACAAAACATAATTAGAATCTATTTAGAAAATCTATACTCCAACAAAATAGAAAATCTCAAAGACATCAACAGGTTGCTAGAGACATAGGATCCACCCAAACTGAATCAGGAGGACATATGCAATTTAAATAAATCAATTTCAAGCAATGAAATAGAAAAAGTAATCAAAAGTTTACCAACAAATAAAAAAAGTCTGGGACCAGATGTATTCTCAGTCGAGTTCTAGAAGACCTTCAAAGAAGAGCTCATTCCAAGACTCCTCAAAGTATTAAGTTAAATAGAAGAGGAGGGCAACCTTCCAAAACTCATTATATGAAACTAATATCACCCTCAAACCAAAATCAGACAAAGACACATCGAGGAAAGAAAACTTCAAACTAATATCCCTAATGAGCATAGATGCAAAAACTCTTAACAAAATTTTAGCAAATTGCATAAAAAACATATTAAAAAGATAGTGTACCATGATCAAGTGGGTTTCATCCCAAGGATGCAAGGTTGGTTAAACATCTGGAAATCAATAAATGCAATTCACCACATCAACAGACTTAAAGTTGAGAATCACATAATTATGTCAATAGATGCAGAAAAAGCATTTGATAAAATACAGCACCACTTCATGCTCAAAACACTAGAAAAAAATAGGGATAGTAGGAACATTCCTCAACATTGTAAAGGCTACCTGTGCTAAGCTCATGGTCAACATCATCCTAAATGGAGAAAAATTGAAAGCTTTCCTCCTAACAATTGGAACAAGGCAGGGATACCCTCTTTCACCACTTCTATTCAACATCATCCCTGAAACTCTAGCCAGAGCAATTAGGCAAACCAAAGAAATTAAAGGGATATGAATAGGAAAAGAAGAACTCAAACTATCACTATTTACCAATGACATGATTCTACATTTAGAGGAGTCAAAAATTCCACCAGAAAACTTCTAGAACTCATAAATTAATTCAGTAAAGTAGCAGGATATAAAATCAATGCTCATAAATCTAATGCATTTTTATTCATAAGTAATGAATCCTCTGAAAGAGAAGTTAGGAAAACTACCCTATTCACAATAACTTCGAAAAAAATAAAATACTTGGGAATCAATCTAACAAAACAGGTGAAAGACCTCTACAATAAGAACTACAGAATACTAAAGAAAGAAATTAAAGAAAACCTTAGAAGATGGAAAGATCTCTCATGTTCTTGGATAGGCAGAACTAATATTGTCAAAATGGCCATACTACCTAAAGTGCTATACAGATTCAATGCAATTCCAATTAAAATCCCAATGATGTACCTTACAGAAATAGAGCAAGCAATCATGAAATTCATCGGGAAGAATAAGAAAACCAGAATAGCTAAAGCAATCCTTAGCAGGAAGAGTGAAGCAGTGGGTATCACAATACCAGAACTTCACAGAGACAAACCCAAATAAATACAGTTTTCTCATACTAGACAAAGATGCCAAAAACATACAATGGAGAAAAGATAGCCTCTTCAGCAAATGGTTCTGGGAAAACTGGAAATCCATATGCAGCAAAATAAAATTAAACTCCTATCTCTCACTCTGTACAAAACATAACTCAAAATGGATCAAGGGCCTAGGAATTATACCAGAGACCCTGCACCTATTAGAAGAAAAAGTAGGTCCAAATCTTTATCATGTCCTCAGCTAAGGACCAGACTTCCTTAACATGACTCCCAAAGCACAAGAAATAAAAGCAGGAATCAATAATTGGGATAGATTCAAACTAAAACATTTTTTCTCAGCAAAGGAAACAATCAACAATGTGAAGAGAGAGCCTACAGAGTGGGAGAAAATCTTTGCCCCTCACACTTCAGATAGAGCACTAATCTATAGAGTCTATAAAGAACTCAAAAAACTTTACACCAACAATATAAATAATCCAATCAATAAATGAGCTAAGGAAACAATTCACAGAAGATCTACAAGCAATCAACAGATATATGAAAAAATGTTCCACATCTCCAGTAATAAGAGAAATGCAAATTAAAACTACCTCAAGATTCCCTCTCACTCCAATTAGAATGCCTATTGAGAAGAATACAAGCAACAATAGGTGTTGGAGAGGATGTGGGGAAAAGGTACATTCATACATTGCTGGTGGGGTTGCAAATTGGTGAAGCCACACTGAAAAGCAGTATGGAGATTCCTTAGAAATGGAATGGAACCACCATTTGACCCAGCTATCCCACTCCTTGGCCAATACCCAAAGGACTTAAAATCAACATACTACAGTGATGCAGCCACATCAATATTCATAGTTGCTCAATTCACAATAGCTAGATTGTGAAACCAACCTAGATGCCCTTCAACAGATGAATGGATAAAGAAACTGTGGTATATATGCACAATGGAATATTACTCATTCATAAAGAAGAATAAAATTATGGCATTTGCAGGTAAATGGATGGACTTGGGGAATATCATGCTAAGCGAGGTAAGCCAATCCCAAAAAGCAAAGGCTGAATGATCTTTCTGATAAGCGGATGATGATATATAACAGGGGGGTGGGAGGTGTTCTGAGGCTGAGTCTCCACCATGCTGACACCTCTCATCTTCCTTGGACCCCCGACTGCTGCTAGGGCTGGACCCTGGCAGGAGGGAGTCAAGAATGGATAAAGAATGGATTGTATAGAGGAAAATGAGGGGTGGTGAAGGGGTGGGGAGAAGGAAAAATAACAGAATGAGACAAACATCATTCCCCTATGTACATGTATTATTACACAAATGG
The DNA here is from genome assembly GCF_902686445.1 of Sciurus carolinensis. Taxonomy (NCBI): domain Eukaryota; kingdom Metazoa; phylum Chordata; class Mammalia; order Rodentia; family Sciuridae; genus Sciurus; species Sciurus carolinensis. The sequence goes on from NC_062226.1 coordinate 81,779,956, forward strand.
TGCACCTCTACTTCATGTACAACCAGAGAAACAACAGTTGTACCCCATTTGTGTACAATGAATCAAAATAAATAAACTTTTAAAAAAAGAAAAAAATCAAAATACACTTACCTTATCCAATCTCTGAAACAAAACTCAAAATGGATCAAAGAGCTAAATGTAAGTGCAAAATTCATAAAATTTTTGCAAAAAAACTATAGGGGGAAACATCATAACATTGGATTTGGCAGTGGTTTCATGGTCAGAGCACCAGAATTATAGGAGACAAAAGAAAAAATAGAGAAACTGGACTTCATCAAAATTTCAAATGTCCTGACCTCAAAGATACAATCAAGTGATTGGAAAGGCAACAGAATGGGAAAAAATATTTGCCAATCAGATGTCTGATAAGGGATTATCATCCAAAACAATGACTCCTTTAATTTAATAACAACAACAACAAACAAAAATGGACAACTCAATTTTTACAATAGGCAAAAGGACTTGAATAAATATTTCTCCAAAGAAGGTATACAAATGACCAATAAGCACATTAAAAAATATCAAAATCTCGGAACTGAATGGGCCTTTCTGACCAGAACAAGCTCCAAGTCCCGGAGCCAGCACAGCGCAGCGTACTCCGACATGCAAGCAGCTTCAGGGACCAGGGTAGGGCAGACAGAGACCTCCCCAAGTAGCCTGGACCCCTGCGGTGGGAGGTGCCTTTCAAGGCTAGTTTCTCAGACCAGACCGCCCAGTGAGAGGTTTTCTACATAGAACCAGCCACAAGCCCCCGAACCAACGGAGAGCTTCGATTCACAAGCAGCCTCTGGGATCAGGGCAGGGCAGCCAGAGACCTCTTCAGGTGGCTCTGCCCACTCTGGCTGCAGGCTCTCTTCACGGGGCGATCCAAGATGGCAGCCTAGAGGGTGACTGCATCCCCAGTCGCTCCAGAACCCAGGAGTTAAGAAGGGGAGGCATTGAGAGACTCAGACTAAAATAGAGCCACAGGTGAGACTGCCCACTGGGTAAAGCTCGGCCTGGGTGGCAGGCCCAGATAGAGGTGGCTTATTGGAGCCGGGCAGGGCACCTAGAGTCTTCCCAAGGAAGCCTTCCACACTCCGGCAGTGGGCTCCTCCCACACGGCCAGCTGCACGGTGCAGGCCCACAGTGAGAGCCTTTCCGCACAGAGCCAGCTCCAAACCGTGGAACCAGTAGGGGGCTAGGGGCAGTTTTCTTCGGATACGCTGCTTTATCAGATTCCTCCAAGACATCAGGCTACTGGAGGCTGGGAGGTGATACACTGGAAATCTGCCGGGACACTATAAGCCAATAGCGAAAAACTGCAATATCTCAGGGTCCCACTGACAGCTGACCAATATGAGAAAAAAAGGGAAGAAAATGTCCCAAACAAACCTAGATACTACATCAATAAAACCCAATGACAGCACAGCAGAAGAAATGTCAGAAAGGGAGTTCAGAATGTACGTAATTAAAACGATCAGAGAAGCTAATGAGGAGATGAAAGAGCAAATGCAGGCATTGAAGGAGGAGATGAAAGAGCAAATGCAGGCATTAAATGATCGCACCAATCAACAGTTAAAAGACCAAATACGGGAAGCAAGAGATCATTTCAATAAAGAGTTAGAGATACTGAAAAAAAAACAAACTGAAATACTTGAAATGAAGGAAACAATAAACCAAGTTAAAAACTCCATAGAAAGCATAACCAATAGGATAGAACACTTCGAAGACAGAACCTCAGACATAGAGGACAAATTATTTAATCTTGAAAACAAAGTTGGCCAAACAGAAAAGATGGTAAGAAATCATGAACAGAATCTACAAGAATTATGGGATATCATGAAAAGGCCAAATTTAAGAATTATTGGGATTGAGGAAGCCTTAGAGAAACAAACCAAAGGAATGAACATTCTATTCAATGAAATAATATCAGAAAATTTCCCAAATCTGAAGAATGAAATGGAAAACCAAGTACAAGAGGCTTATAGAACTCCAAACATACAAAATTACAACAGACCCACACCAAGGCACATTATTATGAAAATACCTAACATACAAAATAAAGACAGAATTTTAAAGGCCGCGAGAGAAAAGAATCAAATTACATTCAGAGGGAAACCAATAAGAATATCAGCAGATTTTTCAATCCAGACCCTAAAAGCTAGAAGGGCCTGGAACAACATATACCAATCCCTGAAAGAAAACGGATGCCAACCAAGAATCTTATACCCAGCAAAACTTACCTTCAAATTTTAAAATGAAATAAGATCCTTCCATGATAAACAAAAGCTAAAGGAATTTACAAAAAGAAAGCCAGCATTACAGAACATTCTCAGCAAAATATTCCATGAGGAAGAGATGAAAAACAACGATGCAAATCAGCAACAGGAGGCGCTAGCCTAAAGGAATAGCCAAATAAAGGAGAAACCAAATCATGTCAAAAACAAATATGAGTCAATTGACTGGGAATACAAATCATATCACAATAATAACCCTGAATGTTAATGGCCTGAATTCATCAATCAAAAGACACAGACTGGCAGATTGGATTAAAAAGAAAAATCCAACAATATGCTGCCTGCAAGAGACTCATCTCATAGAAAGAGACACCCATAGACTAAAGGTGAAAGGATGGGGAAAAACATACCATGCACACGGACACAGCAAAAAAGCTGGAGTATCCATCCTCATCTCAGATAATGTGGACTTCAAACCAAAACTAGTCAGAAGGGATAAAGAAGGACATTACATGCTGCTTAAGGGAAGCATAAATCAGCAAGACATAACAATCATAAATATCTATGCCCTGAACATTGGCTCATCCACGTACATCAAACAAATCCTTCTCAATTCCAGAAATCAAATACACCACAACACAATAATACTAGGTGATTTTAACACACCTCTCTCACCACTGGATAGATCGTCCAAACAAAAATTGAATAAAGAAACTATAGATCTCAACAACACAATCAACAATTTAGACTTACTTAACGGACATATATAGAATATACCATCCAACAAAGAAAGAATACACTTTCTTCTCAGCAGCACATGGATCCTTCTCTAAAATAGACCATATTTTATGCCACAAAGCAACTGTTAGCAAATACAAGAAGATAGAGATACTACCTTGTACTCTATCAGATCATAATGGATTGAAACTAGAAATAAGTGACAGAATAAAAAACAGAAACTTCTCCAATACCTGGAGATTAAATAATACACTATTATATGATGAATGGATAACAGAAGACATCAGGAGGGAAATGAAAAAATTCTTAGAAGTAAACGAGAACAAAGACACATCATATCAAAATCTCTGGGACACTATGAAAGCAGTACTTAGAGGAAGATTTATTTCATGGGGCGCATTCAAAAAAAGAAGTAGAAATCAACAAATAAACGACTTAACACTACAGCTCAAAGCGCTAGAAAAAGAAGAGCAGACCAATACCAAAAGTAGTAGAAGACAGGAAATAGTTAAAATCAGAGCCGAAATCAACGAAATCGAAACAAAAGAAAACAATTGGAAAAATTAACAAAATAAATAGTTGGTTCTTTGAAAAAATAAACAAAATTAATAAACCCTTAGCCACACTAACAAAGAGAAAGAGGAAGAAAACTCAAATTACTAAAATTCGGAATGAACAAGGAAACATCACAACAGACACGAGTGAAATACAAAACATAATTAGAAGCTATTTCGAAAATCTATACTCCAACAAAACAGAAAACCTCGAAGACATCAACAAATTTCTAGAGACATATGAATTACCTAAACTGAACGAGGAGGACATACACAACTTAAATAAACCAATTTCAAGCAATGAAATAGAAGAGGTCATCAAAAGCCTACCAACAAAGAAAAGTCCAGGACCAGATGGGTTCTCAGCCGAGTTCTACAAAACCTTTAAAGAAGAGCTCATTCCAATACTCCTCAAACTATTCCATGAAATAGAAGAGGAGGGAACCCTCCCAAACTCGTTCTATGAAGCCAATATCACCCTGATACCTAAACCAGACAGAGACACATCGAGGAAAGAAAATTTCAGACCAATATCCTTAATGAACATCGACGCAAAAATTCTCAACAAAATTTTAGCAAATCGCATACAAAAATGTATTAAAAAGATAGTGCACCACGATCAAGTGGGTTTCATCCCAGGGATGCAAGGTTGGTTCAACATTCGGAAATCAATAAATGTCATTCACCATATCAACAGACTTAAAGTTAAGAATCACATGATTATCTCAATAGATGCAGAAAAAGCATTCGATAAAATACAGCACCCCTTCATGCTCAAAACACTAGAAAAAATTGGGGTAGTGGGAACATTCCTTAACATTATAAAGGCCATCTACGCTAAGCCCATGGCCAATATCATTCTAAATGGTGAAAAACTGAAAGCGTTCCCCCTAAAAACTGGAACAAGGCAGGGATGCCCTCTTTCACCACTTCTATTCAACATCGTCCTTGAGACTCTAGCCAGAGCAATCAGACAAACCAAAGAAATTAAAGGGATACGAATAGGAAAAGAAGAACTCAAACTATCCCTGTTCGCTGATGACATGATTATATATTTAGAGGAACCTGGAAATTCCACCAGAAAACTTTTAGAACTCATAAGTGAATTCAGTAAAGTAGCAGGTTACAAGATCAATGCTCATAAATCCAATGCATTTTTATACATAAGTGATGAATCTTCAGAAAGAGAAATTAGGAAAACTACCCCATTCACAATAGCATCAAAAAAAATAAAATACTTGTGAATCAATCTCACAAAAGAGGTGAAAGACCTCTACAATGAGAACTACAGAACACTAAAGAAAGAAATTCAAGAAAACCTTAGAAGATGGAAAGATCTCCCATGTTCCTGGATAGGCAGAATTAATATCGTCAAAATGGCTATACTACCTAAAGTGCTATACAGATTCAATGCAATTCCAATTAAAATCCCAATGATGTACCTTGCAGAAATAGAGCAAGCAATTATGAAATTCATCTGGAAGAATAAAAAACCTAGAATAGCTAAAGCAATCCTCAGTAGCAAGAGCGAAGCAGGGGGTATTGCAATACCAGATCTTCAACTCTACTACAAAGCAATAGTAACAAAAACGGCATGGTATTGGTACCAAAATAGACAGGTAGATCAATGGTACAGAATAGAGGACATGGACACAAACCCAAATAAATACAATTTTCTCATACTAGGCAAAGGTTCCAAAAATATGCAATGGAGAAAAGATAGCCTCTTCAACAAATGGTGCTGGGAAAACTGGAAAACCATATGCAATAGAATGAAATTAAACCCCTATCTCTCACCCTACACAAAACTCAACTCAAAATGGATCAAGGACCTCGGAATCAGACCAGAGACCCTGCATCTTATAGAAGAAAAAGTAGGTCCAAATCTTCAACTTGTTGGCTTAGGATCAGACTTCCTTAACAGGACTCCCATAGCACAAGAAATAAAAGCAAGAATCAACAACTGGGATAGATTCAAACTAAAAAGCTTTCTCTCAGCAAAGGAAACTAACAGAAATGTGAAGAAAGAGCCTACAGAGTGGGAGAATATCTTTGCCAACCATACCTCAGATAGAGCGCTAATTTCCAGAATCTATAAAGAACTCAAAAAACTCTACACTAAGAATACAAATAATCCAATCAACAAATGGGCTAAGGAAATGAACAGATACTTCACAGAAGAAGATATACAAGTAATCAACAGATATATGAAAAAATGTTCAACATCCCTAGTAATAAGGGAAATGCAAGTCAAAACTACCCTAAGATTTCATCTCACCCCAATTAGAATGGCGATTATCAAGAATACAAGCAACAATAGGTGTTGGCGAGGATGTGGTGAAAAAGGAACACTCATACATTGCTGGTGGGGTTGCAAATTAGTGCAGCCACTCTGGAAAGCAGTGTGGAGATTCCTCAGAAAGCTTGGAATGGAAACACCATTTGACCCAGCTATCCCACTCCTTGGCCTATACCCAAAGGACTTAAAATCAGCATACTACAGAGATACAGCCACATCAATGTTCATAGCTGCTCAATTCACCATAGCCAGATTGTGGAACCAACCTAGATGCCCTTCAGTTGACGAATGGATAAAGAAACCGTGGCATATATATACAATGGAATATTACTCCGCAATGAAGAATGATAAAATTATGGCATTTGTAGGCAAATGGATGAAATTGGAGAATATCATGCTAAGTGAGATAAGCCAATCTCAAAAAACTAAAGGACGAATGATCTTGCTGATAAGCAGATGAGGACATATAATGGGGGGTGGGAGGGGTTAGCATTAGGTTTAGGGTTAGGTTTAGGGTTAGGGATAAGGAGAGTGGTAAGAATGAAGGAAAGAAGGACTGTATAGAGGGAAAAGAGGGGTGGGAGGGGTGGGGGGGAAGGAAAAAAAAATAAACATCATTGCCCTATGTAAACGTATGATTACACAAATGGTATGCCTTGGCTCTATGTACAAATAGAGAAACAACATGTATCCCATTTGTATACAATAAAAAAAATTTTTAAAAAAATCAAAATACTTAAGATCACTAATAATTAGGGAAAGACAAACCAAAACTATGATCAGATAGCACTTCACATCTATTAAATAGCTATTATCAAAAACAAAAGCAAAAAAAATAACAATTGTAAGCAAATTTATAGTAAAACTCTATGTGTTTTGAGTAGGAAAGTAAAACCAGGCAGCTACCATGGAAAACAGTAAGAAATCTCCCCCAAAATTAAATACAATAACCATATGATCCAACAATTTTACATGTATATATACACGAAAGAACTGAATGCTGGGACTCAAACAGATATACCAATGGTTTATGACAGCCAAATAGGGGGAACAACACAAATATCCATTGACAAATGGATAGACCAAAAGTGGTATGTCCATACATTATAACATTATGCAGTCTTTTAAAGGGGAATGAAACTTTGATACATGCTACAACATGGATATAACTTGAAGACATTAAGCAAAGTGAAACAGGCTAGATGCAAAAGGGCAAATACTGTCTGATTCCCCTTACACAGGCTCCTACATTAGGCAAATTATTAGTGATAGAAAGCACCACAGAGTCTACCAGGGGCTGAAGGGAGGGATGGGAGTTGGTGTGTAATCAATACAGAGTTTCAATTGGGGGTTTTTCCAATCAAGAGAGAATTTGTTACTGAGCTACAAAAGACAAGGAATACAGGTGAGTGATTGATGATCCTCCTTCATGACCGACCTCAACTTTCCAATTGATACTGCAATCTTCCCAGATAACTTCCAACAAATTACTGGAAAAATAGAACTTTAGGATCTGGCAATTTCTGCCCAACACCAGAATCATAATAGACAATCTTAGCTCTAGAGTTTTCTTTTGTCTGAGATATTTTCAGTTTTACAACATGGTCTGTAAATTTTCCCTGCACGATCTTGCTTCTCCACCTTACCTATCTCTTGAGTATTAACTTCCATGAAACCTCTTATCCTCTGAACTCCCTTTTCATGCCTGATTTGCCACTAATCTAAATGGCAGATTTGTTATCATGAGTGACTTCATAAACAGCTGTGGTCTGAGGAGTCCTAACTGATCAAAAGGACTCCTTCCCAAATGATATGATGAGCACATCAATAATCCATAGCATCAGGTGTGTAAGGAACAAGACTGCAGCTATTTCTCCCCTGATTCTGCCCCCTCCTCACACACCATTTTGTAATCTAGATTGTTAACTTTCTTGTCAGTCATTGGTCCAATTAACCTGCGGGCTTTCACTATTTAAGGGTAATTCCCCTGCTATTTACTTTCTTTTTCTAATTTTCACTCTCACTTACTCTCACTCTTGTGCTCTTTCTCTCTTTTTCCCCCTTAAGAGCAGATACTGTTCGTTTGCTTATTAAAGTCTCTTGTGTGAGTTCCTGTGTCCAGAGTGGTTTCTGGGTGCCTTCATTGGTGCCGTGACTTGGTTGGGCTCTTCTACCACCATTTAGGTGAGAGGATTCCCATCTGACTCCCCAGACCCCGACACTGGTCTCACTTTCCATTTGCCCAGATGCTCAGTTGCACATTCACCATCAGCGTTCAGATTGGTGAGTTATCCCCTAGGTTGACTTAAACACTCCTTTGCTGACCTGAGATGTGACCATTGATTGTCTGGCACCCTCAAGGTGGTTGAGGAGTGGGGGTTGCCCCAGCCACAACTTTTACAGTTATGACTGGTCCCCTTAGTTGAACTTATCTGATGGGTGGATCCCCGGTCGTTATGATGGAGATTCTCTCTCAGGATTGAGGCTCCTCTTCACTTTCTCTCTAGAAAATCCTGACATAAGGTCCTCAACTCTCTCAGCTTTTGCCCGGCACACACTGACGGGGGTGACAACTTCCATCACTCCCATTATTGTGTTGCCTTCTCATCTCCAACCAATTAGTCTGTGACTTTTGGACACTGATTTGGCTGTTTCTCCATCTTTCCCAACTACCTTCTTGCCTTTTTTGCCATTCCCCAAAGGAGCCTCTTAGGGCTCAGTTAGTCAACCAGGATTTAAGGCAGAAAGGCTTCCTGTGCTCTGTCAACTCACCTTATAACACTTCTATTCTGGCTGTTGAAAAGCCTAATGAATCTTATCATTTGGTGCAAGAACTCTGCATCATCAACTGGACAACTGTCCCCATATTCCCCATTGTGCCCAATCCCTACACCCTGCTTTCCTCTATTCACTCCTCCACCACATGCTTTTCTGTGTTGGATTTGAAGGACATCATTCATACTGTCCCTCTTCATCCTGACTTGCAGGATCTCTTTACTTTCACCTGGACTAATATTTCTCCTTTTGAATGATGTATGGTAGTCCCATCCTTCCCCCCAAGATAAAGCCCCCTTCCTTCCCCTCTTCCTTCTCATATATTTATTCCTCTCCTAAACCATATTTGGGCATTCCTGTGGGGTTATGCTGACTCTTCCCTGCACAGACCCTTGTCTGGCCCCCTGGCTCAACCTCTTCAAATAGGAGACCAAGTTCTTATCTCTCCTCCTCAGGAGGCCACAGCCCCTCTATCTCCCAAATGGCAGGGACCCATATGGTGATTCTGGCTACGCCAACGGCTGTCAAGGTGCGAGGTTTACCAGGATGGTTACACATTTCTTGGGTTAAGTCCTACTCTCAATCCACAAACTCCTCTCCAGCTTCTAACCCTCAGTCTTCTTCCAACCAATACTCAGCCAGTGGGACCTCTCTGTCTCAGGCTGAAGGCCATCAAGCCCTCTACCCTTCTTCCTGTTCTGGAAGCTGAGGACTAGAACACTGAAGCACCAGACAACTACATCCAGCCATGAGGACTGAATTACCAACTACCTTCTTGCCTTTTTTGCCATTCACCCTGTCTGCTCTCTTTCTAACTATTAGATTTTTTCCTAGTAGATCTGTCCAGGGCCTTATAAAGGATGAATCAGAGCCTACAAGTGCACTCCCTAGGGGAGCTATCCAGTCTCCAACCCCTGCCTACTGTAAGGACATCTCCTTCCCCTGAACCAGTTCTATGCCCATGTCCAGCAGGAAGCAGTCATTGAAGATGGATCTTTGCCCATATGCCCAAAAGGGATCGTCTTATTAAAAACAAAAATGGGGGAATGTAAGGAACAAGGCTGCAACTATTTCTCCTCTGATTCTGCCCCTCCCCACACACCATTTTGTAATCTAGATTGTTAACTTTCTTGTCATTGTCCAATTAGCCTGTGGGCTTTCACTATTTAAGGGTAATTCCCCTACTATTTGCTCTCTTTTTCTCTCTCACTTTCACTCACCCACTCTCTCACTCTCTTGCTCTTCCTTTCTCTTCCACCCTTAAGGGCAGAGACTCTGTTCATCTGTTTATTAAAGTCTCTTGTGTGAGTTTCCATTCCCAAAGTGGTTTCTGGGTGCTTTCAAGGTGAATGGCCAATTGTTATAACTCTAACTGGTGTTAATTGAGAGAATGTTCTGGTGGGAAGAGCACACAGGTTGGTGAAATCATTCTGACATTTCAAGAGTAAGGGGAGCAAATGCAAAACTGTAGAGACAGTAAAAAGATTCCCATTGTTTCCAGGAGTTAGGGAGAAGATAAAGCACAGATGTGAACAGTGGAAATGGATGCTTATTCCTAAACTAACTCATTGCCATGCAGAGAAATAATGGAAAGCTGAGGAGAATCAAACAATTAAAAAACTAAGTGTACAGAAAGAGGGATTCAACTTACAAAGAAGCCCTTACTTTCTGCATTTGAAGTTGAGTTGCTGCAACCAAGCTTAGAACACTGAATGCTTAACTGTGGCAGACTTTTTTCTTTTTTGGAGACAAGGTTTCCCTAAGTTACTTAGGGCCTTGCTAAGTTGCTGGAGCTATCCTTGACCTTCCAATCCCCTTGCATCAGCCTCCAGAGCCACTGATTGTAGGCATGCCTCCCCATGCCTGGCTGAGACAGATCTTTTTCATGGACCACAGGGGTACTTCTTCCTCCATGAGTTTAGAGGAGGCTGGGCAGCCAAATTCTTGGCAGTTATCCCCTCAACCAGGTCTCTGATCTTGACATAACAGACCTGCCCCTCATGAATTTTTTTATTGTTGGGGTATCCCATTGGGGTCCAGGACCTTGGTGTCCCAAACAAAGAATTGAGCAAGACACACACAAGTAACAGGAAAAGTACAGAATTATTGAAAGTGGAGGTGGGAGTAATACTCTGTAAAGTAGAGCAGAGTAAACTGAGCAAAAAAGAGAAGCTCAAGGTCCCAAATTAGTGTCTCATATGCCAATCTCTTAGGTGGCTTTTTCCTTATACCGACTGGATTGGAAGATCTTACCCCATTTGCTCCCATTGGTTACCTTATGACACCTGATTACAACAGTATACAATTCCCCCCTCATTGGTTATTTTAGAAAACCTAATTAGAAAACTGCCCACTTTATCTGTAATTGGTCATTTTAAATACTGAACCCACAGCAGGAGTTGTCATGGTGATAAGTCCTCAGTGGTGGGGGCTGTCATGGTAATTGCGACTTACCTTAAACAGGGGCTTGACTCACCACCCTGTCTTGTCCTCCGGCAGCATCTTTCTTAAACCCTGCCTCCTCCATCTTGGTGTCCCTGAACTCCTTCCTTCATACCTAAATGATGCAGAAGTCATTTAGTGAGTTATGGGCAATTGAAATTGATTCCTTAAAATATGCATCTTAATTCAGAATTTTTTAAAAATAAATTCCTGGAAGTGGATGTAAGTAATGTTGAAAGCAAGTTTATCCAAAGGTATATTTGTTACAGCACCATCTGCAATAGAAAAGAGAGAGAGAGAGAGAGAGAGAGAGAGAGAGAGAGAGAGAAACCATCAAAATATATAAAACTAGGAAACTGAGTAAAATTCACTCAAAAAGATACAAAACTATGGTGAACATTTATGTCTTAGGGAGGCCACAAGGCTTCTGCAGCCTACTTACTGGTCATGCATTCTGGTGACTCCCAACTCCTGCAGCCTGGGGTTCCCTGAGATGGAAATAAGCTCTGAACATGAGCAAGGTGCAGCAGCAGAAGCAGACAGCGGCCACTCTGGTGAAGGAGCTCTAGGCCTCATAGAGAAGAAGCTGAAGTTCACCTGAACCATAAGGAGGTGAACCATCAAAGCCACTGGAATCCTAAAGCCAGCTGAACCACGAGGGCCATGGCAGCCACTTGGAGCCTGGGTAGCAGCAGTGGAAGGAGCTGGCACACCTGGAGGTTGCAATTCTGCAGCTGAGTCAGCCGCCATGATTCCAGTTTACTACCTCACACCATGGCAGCTGCCAAAACTGGAAAGCGCTTCTCAAGACACCTGATGTGTTCAAAGATGCTAAACCTTGAAAAGTTCAGAAGTTCCAAATTTGAAACTGCTTAAAGTAGGAGTCCTTTCTCTGGTGGCATGTCTGGTTCCAGAAGCTGCCTGCTTGGCGGAGATATTGTGATCCCACATTTCCCAGGAATTTGTGTTCAAAACTCAGCAGTGAGGCACTTTCTTGTCAAAGGCAAGTAAAAGACAGAAATCCTTTAATTCTAATTCTAATTGTCACATGAGGCTGAATGTTGTAAAATGATCACAGCAAGGAGTTCATTTTTATCCCTTCAATTGTCAGAATTTTGGCTGCTTCCCCTCTTCACAATTGTTGAAACCCTGAATTCAGAATTGTAGTTTGGATGGTCTGTGTAGAAAATGCAATTAGGAAGTTCCATTTCGGGTCTGCAGGGAAGGGTATTTGCACTGCCACTCCCTTTGTCAGTGCAGAACCCTGCCCCAAACCCCACCCCATGTCATTGGTGGGGCACTGACAGTCTCTGGCTCAGCCACAACTGTGTGGGCACTTGCTCAGCCTATGGGCCTTGGTGGTGAGCTCAGCGCCCTGCCCTCTGCAGCAAGCTGCCTGGTGAGTGCAGGCTTAGAGCACAGGACAGGTGGCCTTGGGCTCTCTGGGAACACAGCCCTCAGTATCTGTCCCTTGAAATCCTCAGTAGTGGCCCATCATGGAGTAATGGAAATGAGAGACCAAAAGTCAAATCTGTTACCCAACACCATGTACCCTCAGAAGAGTCACCTAGGAATAGGATGGGAAAGATCTCTGAATGGATTGTTGGTTTCCATGCCCTTTGAATCCTGAGTCCCAGATTTGCTAATTTTCTTTGTATCATTCACCTTTAATTAAGCTTGCACACTATTTTATTGATTTCTCTTATACAATATAAGCCCCACACACATGGAACTTTTCTATCTAGTTCCTAGAGCTTTGCTGGCAGTAGTGTTAAATGAATTAATGTATTCCCACCACATGGCCTAGCCTTAGGGAATGAAAACTTGCTTTCAAGGAACTCAAGGCTGCTTAAAAAGTTGATGAGCTGGGAAGTATGGAATCAAATATGAGTGGTACAGATAGTAAATGCTGCAGGATAAAGAGAAATTACTGTAACTCTCCATTACTGGAAAATGTTTTAAGAAGAAATTTACTCCAAAGGACAGGTTAATTTTGCAGAGAAGGAGAGGAGATTTTAGTAGGGAAGATATTTTTGCAAAGATCCAAAGGTGGAGTGTTGGAAGTGTAAGACTATGAGCCTGACCTGCAAAACCAGGAGGTTATAGAATATAGTGAGTGATAAGGCTGGATTGAAGAAGATGGATAACAAGAGGAAGAACCAGAGATTGAATTCTAGCTAATACAAATGTTGACATTTACCATTTCAGAGAACCTGGCTACTGAAATTGCCATCTTCCTGGATCGTGGATTTGGCAGCTGAACTAGGTTGTTTTCCAGATTGGTGCCTGTTATCCCATTTTGGTCTTGGAGCTATCCTGATGCATGGAGCAGGCTGTACTAGTAATGACATGTGGGATCCTGACTACAATATAAAGGTAGTTTCATCCTGAAAGAAACAAAGAGGCTTCTCTCCCTTCAGCTGAATGACAAGGTGGCATCACTTCTGAATGTCACAAAAGGCAACAAGATCATTTAGTCTCCTCATCGAAAGCCAGCATGAGAGGTGTGGGTTATCATGTGGAGAGCCCATACTACAAAGTGCAGCTTACTTCTTCTGAACATAAGAGTGGCAACCAGGCAAGTTGTCTGCTTCATTTTTACAAAGTGAATTCACAAGATTTTGGGAACTTGAAGGTAAATGAGTTAAAGGCTAGGAATGAAAGTGAAAAATCCATCCAGAACGTTTTATTGTCCAAAAGATTTGTCATTGGTTCCATGAAGATGTATTTTGGAGTCAAAACTATTGTTATATAAATCAAATATTAATTTAAGTAAACCAAGGCAGTCCTTTAAGGAATCCTCCTTTTAAAAAAAAGAAAAATTATGTTTTAAATGCATAAATAGTAGTGTCATTATCTATAATTCAACAGAAATTTTAGGTTATAAATTAGATTATCCCATTTTTATTTGAAAACTAGATATACATTCTTATTCATGAAAGTCACAAATATTGATGATTGTTATGTGTTAACAGTATAAAAATGAATAAATTTTTCTTACTATAAATTATATTATTAGTTAAACAATTAAAATGCATTTGGATTTTAAAAAGAAAAGAAACTGGATATTGCAAAAAAATTTTAAAAAAAGAAACTGGATATTGCAAAATCAGTTGGTTATGGCACTTTGGAGAACTCTAAATGTTTCTGTTGCCACCAATTCCCTATATTCCTGCAGAGCTGTTTAAATACAGTATTTTGTATTAGCAAAGTGAGATTTTAATGTAAAAAAATGTAAGAGCAGAATACCAAATTTGAAAATAGATATTGGAAATTCAAAGTGCTATTTAGAAGAAAGAACCAGGCTCCTCTACCTAACAATTATCTTATTCATTTATATGGTGGTAAGAATACAAGCAATAATAAATGTTGATGAGGATGTGGGGAAAAAGGTGCACTCATATATTGTTGGTGGTACTGCTGATTGGTGCAACCACTTTGGAAAGCAGTATGGAGATTCCTAAGAAAACTTGGAATGAAACCACCATTTGACCCAGCTATCCCACTCTTTGGTATATACTCAAAGGACTTAAAATCAACATACTACAGTGACACAGTCACATCAATGTTTATAGAAGCTCAATTCACAATAGCTAAACTATGGAACCAACCTAGGTGCCCTTCAATAGATGAATGGAAGGGCTGGGGAGATAGCTCAGCTGGTAGAGTGCTTGCCTCGCAATCACAAGTCCCTGAGTTCAATCCCCAGTACCGCAAAAAAAAAAAAAAAAAAAAAAAAAAATAGATGAATGGATAAAGAAAATATGGTACATATACACAATAAAATATTACTCAGCCTTAAAGAAGAATGAAATTATGGCATTTTCAGGTAAATGGATAACTAGAGAATATCATGCTAAGTGAAATAAGCCAATCCCAAAAAACCAAAGGCTGAATGTTTTGTCTGATAAGCAGATACTGATCCATAGTAGGGGATGGGTAGGGAAGAATGAAGGAACTCTGGATTATGCATAGGGGAGTGAGGGGAGAAGTGGGGTGGTGGGGATGGGAAGGACATTAGAATGAGACAGACATTATTACCCTATATACATGTACAAAATTTTTTAAAAATATTTATCACTGTCCAAAAATAAATAAATAAAGTTATCAAGATCATATGAAAAAAAAATTAGCCAGTCCCTAAGATTCTCAGAAATACTCAAAAGGTGACGCATCTTGGGTATGAACTACTGGTGCTCTTGATCAAACATGGCCTCATGAAATTTTAGCAGTTACTGTTAAAATGACCCAACTAATACGCATAGGCTGCTGATCCAGGAGAAAACGCATTACATTAGATATTAGCATATTATCAACTTAATGGGTAAGAGAAAAAGTATGTGGTAAAGTAGACTAGGAAAACTACAAAAGTATTTGGAGTAAAAAACAAAAGTTATATCATCCTTATCTCTTATGTTATACAAAAACACCAGATAAACTAAGAAAGGAAACCAAAGAAGCAAGGAAAACTAATAATTATCTGACTTTGTAATAAAATTTCTGAGCATAACAGAAAAAGAAAAAATGGTACTGGGAAAAATTATATTTTTTATTCCACACAAATTTTAATAAGTATTGTCATCTATAACATAAAAGATGAATAACATTCTGAGAATAAAAAAATTGACAATATCCTCAAAATGTGAGAGGCTTTTACTGGCAAGTCCATTCGTAGGAATAGAAGAAAATATGAATATATCATTTAAAAATGAAGAAACATGCAAATTAAAACAATAAAATTCAATTTTTTTCCTTTTAAAGTTGACACCAGCTTTTTCTCTAATGTTAAAATCTAGCATAGGAACTGGTACAGGAGACCATGCTCTGCTGAGGGAATCATATATCAGTATGATTTTTATGAAGAGCAACTTGGTAACATATATAAAGACCTTTAAAAATATTCCTATCCTTTCAGCCAAAATATTTCTAAATATTTAGAATTTCTTTTAAGGAGATGAACATGTAGGTACATAAATAATTTCATATGAAGTAGCTACTAGTAGGGTTAGGAGAATTGGAAACCATTTAAATAAATAATATATAGCTATAAGATGAAAAACTATACAGCTAATAAAAATGTTTCCAAAAATATTTAAAGACATGATAGTGTTATAGTATTATAATACTAGGGAGAAAAATTTTTAAAAATTAGTTCCATAGCTGAAATCCAATTTCAAATGTAAACATATATACATACTTAAATATATGTAACATATTTCCATAATGTATTTTATGTATATATATATATATATATATATATGCATGCAAATACTTTTAAAATCTGTATATGTATATTGTGTGTATGTGCATGTGTGTTGCATGTGTATGTATAGAAGTGAGTCACCAGGGTGCTTACTAACAGTGTTGAGTTTAATAAACGTATTCCTTTCTTATAAATTTGTTTTTAATCATGTATTTGCTAATGAAACATCATTATATAATTCTAAGTAAATAAAAATTGATAATACTTTAAAAGAGATTTGAAGTAAATTCTTTACCTTGATTACTATGTGCCAAGCACTACCAATACTGAGATCCATATGGAAGAGGACCTGGTAACGATACAATACTGAATAATGCTGACCTTGCCCCTGGGTGTCTTATAAGAGCATGACTACAAAAGTCGTACACCTGTGTCAAAGACAGACTTTTACAAAACAAGTGTGATGCTGTGTACTCAATGCTCTAAAAGCAGTGAATATATAACCCAAACTCTTAATGTAAGGTCTGATTGGAGCTAATACCTGATTTGAAGAATCATGGTGTATGATAGATTCCCTAGCAGAAGGAACATAAAGACAGAATAGAAAAAAAAAAAAAATCAACATTGTTAGCATTTAACATGGGTAGTATCATTCACTACCCATGAAATATCAATCTCATTTTGTCCCTGTATGGTCCTGGCTTTCTCTTAAGTCATCTTTACCTTCTTAGTGCAAAAGGTTGCAATAGTGCACGATTTTCCCATTAAACGTGAGAAATAGTCACCAGCCATGCTTGTCTTTCTCAGCCCCTCTGTCCTGTTCCACATCAACTAGCACCAGGTCCCAATTCAAACCAACCCTGGAGGTTGTGCTCCATGAGTTTTGTGGGCAGAGTTAATGGAGCTATTACTTGCTCTTGTCTGCAAACAAGGAATGATGGATGGCTATCTGCTGAATGCATTAAACTTCAGTCCAAAGGAGTTACTCCTTAGCATGCATAAAAAAAGAAAGTTAGATTTCTCAATTTCTTCATTCACCTCCTGCATTTTAGGAAGAGAGACTTTGTCCTCTCATGCTGTTCCTTCCTCATGCTAGTCACCAACATAACTAATGTATTCCTTGGTGTCAACCAACACACACTGTTTACTTAACACGTTGCATCTAGTCATTCATTCTACAAACATTTATTGAGAACCCGTTCAATCACGAAGCTCTCTACCAGAAGCTGGAGATATAAAATGAATAAAACATGTTCCAGGTACTTGGGGGCTTCTGATAAAGTAGGAAAGACAGACATTAAAATGAACCATTAGGGCTGGGGGTGTAGCTCAGTGGTAGAGCAATTTGCCTAGAATATGCAACACCCTGATTTCCATTCCCAGCACTATTTGAAAAAAATCAAAAAAGAAAACATTGAAATAAAGTATTATAGGTGTTCTAAGAAATAAAATACATACAGTAATAATAATAAATTCTTTTATTGAGAACTTGCCATGTAGTTTATGTGATAGATACTTCACATGCATTAAAATCAGTCAGTCCTTACAGAATTCCTATAAGATAGTAGGAACTTACACCAAAATACTTTCTGACCTGTGCTAAAGAATTATGGGACAATATTTTTCTGCTAAAAACTCTAGGACTAACCAAAAGGAAATACTTTCATTCCATAAAAGTCTTGCACCTGGAAGATATGACTGTGAACCAGTTGAAATAGTTAACTCTTCGAGACTAAATTTGCTCACCAAGTCTTGTTTTTAGATCTTTGCCTTACTATGTTCACCAGTCAGAAGTTATTTTATTTCAGACACTGCCCAGTCTCAGACAAACCCTTGCCCTGAAAGACCCAGCTTAAATTTACAGTTCAAACTCTGACACCACAAACATCCTCTTCTTTTCTCCATTTTGAAACACTATTAAGACTCAGTGAAGGTAGCCTTCTCCCTTATATCAGCAGGTCTAATAAACTTAGCTAGCTTGATCAAAAGATTTTCCTGCAATCTTTTAAGAAATCAATAATCGGTAATCATATTACAGTTACAATTTAATGTGCATCAAGATTTATGTGCCTCTAGTGTAAATCTTATATTTCTATCCATTCTGCCATTTATGGGGTGTCTTAGTCTATTTCCTATTGCAATCATTGAATACCACAGACTTACGGTAATTTATGAAAAAGATAAATTTATTTGGCTCACCAAAAAAAGCCAAAAAGGAAGATGTGGCTCTTGGTTTTCCTAGCCAAATGGGCCTTCTCATAGACCGTACAGGTGAGCATACCAACCATGCTATTGACACTTGACTTAGGAATCCAAAGTCAGGCAAAAAGAAAACTTAGAAGGAGCAATCACAAATTTGCTAGAAGAGTCTAGAGAATATGGTATCACAGAAGTCAGACCAGGGAAACAGTTCCAGAAGACAGGAATATGCAATGTTCAATATTGCATAGGCCATGTAAGATGAAAAGATCAGTGAAATTAGAAACTTAGGACAAGGAAAACTGTAATCCGGAGACAGAGGGTTAAAATATGAGGTGTTTTTCTAAACTTCAAGGCCATGACATTCTGCAAAACTCTGAACTTAATCCAGAGCAGCCATAGCAGAATGTATGGAACAATGAAGGCAAGATTCTGGGCTAATTCTCACATTCCCCAGTATTAGAAAATTTGGAAGAATCTCATCATCAGCTTTCTTTTTCTTGTTTGGGAGGGAAGACCAAATGATTTATAAGGTTTGGTACAATCTCCTTCTAAAGTTCTAAGAATCTATAAGTGTAACAGTGAATGAATAATGTAGCAGTGCCCCCTTATCTGCAGTTCTGCTTTTTGTGGTTTCAGTTGCCCATTGACAACGATGGTCTGAAAATATTAAGTGGAAATTTCCAGAAGCAAATGATTCATAAGTTTTAAATTACACACCATTCTGAGTAGCATGATAAAATTTCCCACCATCCTCCCCCATTCAACCCAGAAAGTGAATCATTCCTTTGTCCAGTGTATTCATTCTATAGATGCTACCCACCCCTTAGTCACTCAGTAGCAATCTTAGTTATCTGATCCACTATGTAAAATACAAATAACATAAAAGTTATCACTTTAACCCTTTTTTAAGCGTGTCATTCTGTAGCATTGAGAACATTCCCATTATTGTGCAAATTTTTCCACTCTCCATTTTCAGAAATTTTCATCTTATGTGTTAGTCAGTTTTTGTCACTGTAACCAAAATATCTGACCAAAGCAACCTAAAGGAGGCAAAGTTCATTCTGGGCTCTTGGTTTCAGAGTTTCATTCATGGTCAGCCAACTCCATTGCTCTGGGATTAAAATGAGGAAGAATATCAAGGTGGAAGGGTGTGGCAGAGGAAAGCTGCATAGTTCCTGGTAACTGGAAAGCAGAGGGAGCAAGTGAGGTGCCAGAGACAAAATATAAACCTCAAAGGCACATCCGCAACAAACTTCTTCCTTCATCCACACCCCACCTGCCTACAGTTACCATGCAGTACATGAACCCTTTCAAATTATTAATCCATCAGATGGATTAATTTATTGATTAGGTTGCAGCTCTTATAGTCTAATCATTTCATCTCTGAACATTCCTGTGCTGTCTACTGAGCTTTTTGGAGACATCTCATATTCAAACCAGAGCATTTTCCCAACTGAGGGACTTAGGTTCAGCAGTTATTTAGCCTTTTGGAATGTGAATTTTTTCAGATATTATCACCGAACAGCCCATGTCTCATCAGCTCATTAATCCAGGTCACTCGGTGACTCTTCCAGTGTATAACTCTAACTTATAAAAAGTAATCTAGCTGATGGCTTAGACATAATCAAAGAAAATGAAATTTTAGAAGGAAATAAGTTACCAGGGTACTAGAGCCCCGAGGAAGTTCAAATGGTTACAGAATATCCACTGTTTTCTGATGGGCAGGATTCAATTGTTTGCTTTTTCAAAATATTGAACAGAAACTATCAAGAAATACATTTTATCCAAGCATCTTTCCCCTTTTTTTTTAACAAAAGGGAGAGAGCAAAAACTCCCCAAATAATTTCCAGTGCCAAGATCTTCGCATCCCCTGTTAACAGATACTCCCATGTGTGAAAACATGGTCCCAGGAGGGGATTCTGTATCTTCCATCAGAGCATTTCCAGAAACACAATCTTTTCTGCTAACATGGCAATCGCTGCAGGATGTCCCACAAGGGGGCCGCTCTTCACCTTGTAATATTTAACAGCTGGAGTTTCTGTAGGGAGAAGATTGATTTACAACCCAAGGTGCCTTGTTCCCAAGGGCCGCTCAATTCAATGTAGCCTTCAAGAATCATATTTCACAGTCCCGGATAACCAGCTTGGGTAAACAATCAAATGGAGCACCAGCATTGTTGAGGGAGCAGCAGGTACTGTGGCCAGAGGTTTGGAATCCTGTTTCTGAAGCAGAGTGGAATGCCTCAGGGACTTGACACACGTCCCAATCTGTGGATTGAGATCCTGGCTTCTTGATTGGCAAGCACATCTCCTCTGACTCCTGGATTCCACCTGACAACGCCAGTGGTTAACTGCACTGTAGGCTCAATCTTCAATCATAAAGGCCATTCTCTATTACACAGAAGACCAGGAAGGAGCATAAGAGGAAACCAAGGTTAGCAGGTTTCAAGCTGTAGCAATCTGAGGGCAGGACCTGAGCAACTGGTATGAGACCAAAGAGAAGAGGGAAGGATTCTACCAGCTCTTGCTCCACTTGCTCCACGCTAGAGCTCGGTTGCAAGGGTAGATCAGAATGGAGCACAGCACTTTTTAAAACTTCATACAAACTGATGGAGTCCCAGTGGAGGAAGTGTCTCAGGGCACTGTGAGGGCTGCAAGGGGAAGCCAGAGTGGACACCAGTGTGAGTGCCCAACCTCACTTCACTTTTTTATACATTCATACCCAAAGCATTTATTTTAACATTTAAGAGAATAAGTATAAGATTTCCAGTTTTTAAAGGATTTCACTGCAGCCAACATACATACAGTGAGGGCCAGTGATTGGAAACCATGTACTCCTCTCTATCCCACCGCCTGCTTCACTGTGTCACTTAGCTTCAAAATTCAGGGTGGCTAAGTTATTTATAATGTTCTTATTTCCATACTTATTCAATGTGAACAGCAGGAGGGAAAAAGGAGACATTTAAAAAGGAACATCTGAGTGTCCCTGGAAATCTATGGGTGATCTAGCACAGCAAACAAACCTGTCCCCAGATCCAATGCCCCCGGAGCATTTCATCTCCCAGGAACCCTTGGTGCACTTTAATATTTATGGTTCCTCCCTATTCAAGATGCACAAGGTAACTAGGGAAATCCTGACACTAGAATTTCCCCAAAATTGACTTTTTACCCAGTGACTCAAGGAGATCTGTGATTTCAACACTTGACCAGCTGCTGTATTTTTAAGAAAGGTGGCTTTTTTTTTTCTCTCTCTGTAATTGAGAGGTGAGGTCCTTGAGACGGGGAATGCCTTCCCTCAGATGCTCCTGCCAAAGGCCTGAGCAGTGGGTGCTTCTAAATAACTAGTATTCAACTCTATGGTTTGTTACTTAGAGGAAAATGCATTTTACAAGAACATTGCCTTGTTTTTTCAGAACAGAAATGTACCAAGTTCTCTGCTCTGTATGATTCTCACAAGTTTAAGTACAGTACCGTATCTCTCCCAGATACTTTAGCAGATACATTGATTCAACCTATCAGTAGCAGGCAAAATGTGTCACCCCATACATGTAAATGATAGAAGGACTAAAAACACCAGCACGCAAAGGAACAATGGAGATTGAGTCCAATCCTTTCATTTTTATAGTTGGGTAAGACAGGAGTCACCCAGAGAGTCTAAATAGTTCCTATAAAACCCTCTTCCAAATTCTGGGTCTTACCACCAAATGTAGGACCAGAGCAGGGAAACCCTATTCCCCAGATTGTCTCGCACTCTCTCCTTTGATGGAGGTTGTACAGCTACTCAGCAGTGACTCTGTCATTCTCAAAAGCATCTCAGTGGAGACAGTAAATGACATGAGCATATCTCCTAAGGATGTCTGTCTACTGGGATTATAACTAAGAGAAAGAAAGCCAGAAGGAAGAAGCAGGAAGTATACAGAACACCAGCGTTTGCTCTGAGCACTCAGAAAAAAATCCGATCATGAGCCCAAACCTTGTGATGTGTGTTCCTCAAATTCTCAGATATCCATGATCCAAAATAGGTTAAGAATCCCTAATCTGGTGTAATGGCCCCATTCTATTGGCACCCATCCCAGGAGACAATCTGTGGGGCAGCCTCCTCCTCTTTCTCCCCTCCTCCTGCCGTCTTGATGCGCCAAACTGTTCCCATGAAACCCAAACTCATCCAAATGGGTTTGGCTCTTGCTGTAGTTTTTGTACTAACTCCCCAGGGCCTCTGGCTTTGGCAAGATTCTGTGAGGTTTGTCATGCTTCAGAAGTATAATGTTGAAGAATCATAAAGGGCAGGAGAGTGGGAGGAGAAGGGGTTATGGGGAGGAGAGATTGGGGAGGAGACTCAGGGAAAAGAGAAGGAGGAGAAAGTATTGTTAACAACTAGACCTCTGGGATAATCAGCCATGGGAATGATTTCAGTTTAAGCAACAAAGGCTGTTTTGTTTCCTGAGCTCTTAACTGAGCAGTATTTGGCTGCAACAGAAGAAAGATCCCTGGGGAAAGCTGGGGGCTGGGTATCCAACTGCCTCCCAAGGCACCACAAGCTGTCATCTTGTCAGGAGCCTGTAAACTAGGCAAAGCTGGGTTTGGCCCATGCCTGGGGAGAGGCCATTGAGGGAGATGGGAAATGCCACAGGTGTCTGGGGGCTGCCGCAGAGGTTCATCTCTCCCCTCTGAACCTCTCCTTGGGAAATCCACCCTCCTGGAGAGCCACTCTCTTTCCTAGAGGCTTAAAATGAAGGTTCAGGCCACTTGGGATGTTAAAACTGCAAGGCAACTTGTAGGGGGTGAGAAAGCAACAAGAACAATATTAACTACAGGAACCTGGAGCTCCCGTCTTCCCTCCAAGGTGCAGTATGCACACATTGCTTGCGTCTCCTGCCTTTCTTCCAACTGGAAAACAGGGTCCCCTTGAAAAATGGGACCTGACTTCCCCCTGGAAGGGTTGCTGTGAGGATTAGGGACAACAAAAACAGTATTCCATGCAGCATCTGACACCAGCTCAACAAACAGTTGCTCTTGTTAGTGTTGTTAAAGGGGCTCTGCGTTAGTAAAAGGATCTGATTTTCTTCCGGAAAGAAATAAACGGATTTTTAGAAAGAAGAATCATGACGGAGACTGAGTAGTCACAGTAAGCCTGTTTTAAAAATGTCATTCATTCATTCAGGTATTTGAAGGAACAGTATGCTCTGATCTGGCTGAAAGCCCTTCTAGCATGCCCCAGTAGAAAAAATGAACATGTCTGAATTTACAAAACACAGTAATCTCTATAATGCTGTAGAAAAACGGGCACATGGTGTTGTCCTTTCACCGACAAACCAGTGGCAGTGTTGTAATGAAAGGCATCTGTTAATGAGCCCAGGTACAGGCCCTGGGGGGAATAGAGACTGTTCAGTCAATGTGAACAGGGAGAGCATGCGTGGGGTGACAGTCTGCTGACCTTAAACTTGAGAAGTCCAAGGACGAGGCAGGTAGCAGATGAGCTCAGTAAGAAGTCAGGAGTCACATCAAATCCTTCCTCTTCCACCCTGCCTTTCACTCAGTTTGGAGACAAATTGCATTCACACCAAAAAACTGAGAATCGACACTGCACACCACCTTTCTGAAACCCCCCTTTCGCTTTTGGCCAGCAGAACAGATTCTGAATTTTTCTCTCTGGAGCACCATCCGTTACTGCTCTGAACAGGCTGGGACTTGCTTTCAAAAGGCAGCTGGGCCTGGGGACCATGTTTCACTTCTTGACACCATTAATTGGGTTATGAGTCAGAGCTGTAATGAAGACAAGTTTGGTGTCTCCTCCAACTGTCCTGGGAAATGCACACACACAGGCCCAAAAGCCACAGTGGGAGGGAGAGTCGGACAGACTCACTTTGTTTATTGGGCCCACAAGGTCACCAGATAAATGGTCAGCGCCATGGGACTCCTCTATGGACAGACCTACAGTTTTTTCTGCAGCTCCCAGATGCCCTTAGATGTCACAGGCTCTCGCCCAGAGTGGCTCATTAGTAACTGGAAGAAGTGGGAGGAGGTAGATTCAAAATAGCATGGAAGCGGGCTTATGGGAGGAAATCAGGCAGGTGCTGGTCATGTATGCAAATGAGGTCATTGCACATTCAGGAGCAAGACTAGCGACAAGGATTGGTTGACAGCAACATGCTCAGCAAACTATATGAAGAAGCAACCACAGGAGGATTAGTTTGTTTTTGTTTTTTTTTTAAATGACCCACCAGATTTATCAATCTTATAGAAGTTCATGATGCATGTAGTCTTGGTTATGGCCATTTAGGCTGCATGAAAAAGACACAGACTAATGAGTTCATTGCCTCACCAATCCAAGAATCCAATTATATGTACAGGATTGTTGGCCTCTCTAATGCTTGCGTGCAATTCTGTCAGACTTCATCTCTCTAAATTTTGGGTTATATGTTTGCAGCTCCAGCTGCAGTCTCGCTTGGATTTTAAAATCCCCTGGTCTGTTGTATTGTTTACAACTAGCTGGAGGCTCATGTGCAGTCCTTGGGCGAGGATGCATTATGATGTCATCTAAGAAAGTTACGAGGTACCCAGTTCTTAGGTTCTCCCTTAAGGACTTCTCTCCAGAACAACTTCATAAATTCCAGCATTTTACAAACCAAAGTATAGAAAGCACTAGGTCAGATAAAGACTGACTTTTTGAAGCTAGGATGGGGAAGTCCCTCCTGAGGGGCAAGAGAAGAGACAGCTGCAGTGTTGTGTGGCTATTTGCTCTTAGTCCTGGGGTTGTAAGGAGACTGCAGGCCAAGGTTGAATAGGGAATGAATCAAATCTGAACGTCACTCTGGGGATTTGGGAAGCACCGAGGGACAAGAGGACTTGAGTCTTTGTAGCAGTGTAACTTGGAGATTCATTATGAGGTTTCGGGGGTCAAATTGCCTTATATCAATCCATTTCTGTGATTTGTGTCTTTGGGCAAGTTGACCAACCACTCCCAGTCTCCTTTACCTCTTTTGTAACATGGAGAGAGAAAGAGAGAGAAAATGCCTTTCACATGGGCAATGTCGAGGTTAAAGGAGGTGATACATGTACACAGAATGAGGCCTGGCACAAAATATGCACAAAGTATGTAAGCTTTTATCATTAATATGACTTTTTCACTGGGTGCAGTGGCACACACCTGTAATCTCAGCAGCTGAGGAGGCTGAGGCAGGAGGATCTGAGTTCAAAGTCAGCCTAAGCAACGGCAAGGTGCTAAGCAACTCAGTGAGACCCTGTCCCTAAATAAAATACAAAATAGGGCTGGAGATGTGGCTCAGTGGTTGAGTGCCCCTGAGTTCAATCCCCAGTACCCACCCCCCCAAAAAATGACTTTTCCATATACCAATCACATTAAATTTACTATCTCCAAGGACACTGGAAGTTCAAGCTCTGCCCCTAAGCAGAATGGAACATTACCCACATAATGCAGGAAACCTGAAATTGTTGGTGGTAATACCAAAATTTCCTGTCGATTTCTCTTTCTCACTCAAGACACCAAATAAAGGCTCTTATCTTGGAACGTTCCAAAGATAATACCACCCACATGAGCCGCACTGAGCAGCTTTAGGTTCTCCTGCCAACTTTGGAATTAGATAGGGTGCTTGGGATGGGAACCTGCACTCTTAACTGCATTGCCACTGGTAAGTACCAATTAGATTGTTCCTCAGTTTTAGCAAGTGGCAGGCTGCAGAATCTGAATGCATTATCAGGCAACAAAACCCAAGCATTTCCTGTTAACCTCAGTTGCTTATTAAACCTCCCATCTTGAGTGCTGTAATCTACCCTAATAACATGGTATTTATCCTTAGCCAGTGTGCCCTTGTTCATTAACTGGCATCTATTCCACATGAAGTTACCATCCTGGGAATTTCCAGTGTTGAGGCTGAGCCTACAAGATTGTTCACTCAAGTAAAACCCTCATGGGAATCAGTGGATGAAGTCCCAGCTCCACTGCACCCCAGGTAGAAACTACCGTCACCAGATGTCACGTTCAAGTGTTAATGGTGTTTTCATCTAACTTGGTCTGAACTGCGAATATTTCTGGGCTCACTTACTCTTAAAGACAACCCCAGCATTTCACACTGAGATTAACACTCTTTGACACAGCACACAGTGCCAGAGTGTAACATTTACAAGGGGAAAATAACTTGAAAGTGAAGGAGACCAAAAAGGCATAATTACCCCAGGCAAACTGTTTTGTTCATTCAGTGATTACAGTGGTTTTAAAGCCTTATAATTTATCATAGCTCAGAACAATTTAAATCTCAGTTGTGCTCCTTTGAGAAACCGAGACACTTCCCTTTCTTTATTCCTTCTGACAGGCTATTCTTTTAATATCATCTTAGTTCGAGGATGGCATAGACTCTACTTTCCCTACATCACGCATAGAAGAAAAGAACACTGACAGACGGTTACCTTTGCACTAGGCTCCAGTGCACAAATAACCAAAGAGTCTAACAATTCCAAATGGGTGTAATTTCTTTCAGGTTCAAGTATCAGTTTGCTTGTTTTGCGGCTGCTAATCACCTCTTAAACAAACAATTGCTTTATCTATGTACTGTGCCTCATTTCACTTTCAAATTATGTGTGTGTTTTGCTCCTAACAGCTTATTATGATCTATAATTAACAATTTTGCTGAAAGCAGAGCCGAGCAATGAAGAGAGCCCACATGCTATCTGAGAAGTACTTGAAATAGGAGGTCTTCGTTTTCATCACGAATTTGGCAAACAGGAACCACCTCCCCTCTCTGCTGGTTATGTCTTCAAAAGTCCACAAGTGTAGAGGCAGAAAATTGAAAGTAAGATTTTGAACTTTGGCAACATTTCAATTTGCTACCTTCAAATCTAAATAAACCAGGGGTTCTCAAATTTGGCCCTGATTTAGAATCACCAGGGGAGTTTGATAGCAATGCCCAGGCTAGCCTCAGAGCAATTAAGTCAAAATTTCTGGAGGTGGGCCCAGCCCGGAGTACTCAAAAAGCTCTCCAGGTAATTCAAAAGTGCCATCAAGACTAGAAAGTACTGTGACAAACTATCTAGTCTACCTTGTAGGAGTTTGGACAGAAAGGTGACAACCTACCGGGAAGAATTAAGTAGTTAAAAGTTGAGTAGACTAGATTGCACTAAAATTTAGATAATTGTCCAAATCTGTGGAACATCACCAATCTAAATGACTTGCAGAAGATTCTTTTTACCCATCTCAGCTTATTCAAACTCACCGAGCAAGGTTGATTCAAATTTCACCCTTGGAAGGAGGTCTTTGAGAAAATGGAATGGAAAATCATCTAGGAGTCGATTTCCTAGATGTATTCTGAAATAGGTAACCTGCATTTCCCTTGTGGTTCAAACACTTTAGAACTTTTTCTGTGAGGCTTGGCAACATTATGAAAGATACAGCTCCTGAAGTCTGTTTAAAGGTCCAGGTATGGGCCTCCACTTCCACACAATATATTAGACTGCAGAGAAACCTTTCATGCATATCAGAGGAGCTACATGTAGGATTTTGTAAGAGCAAGCCTTCAAAACTTTGGATCCCATGTGCTCTTTCTTCCTTTGAGATATAGATTTGAAGCTCCTCTGGAAGTGCTCCTCCTGGACTCAATTCTGAAGTGCACCAGATGTGTTTCTTGGGTTCTCCTCTACCCTCAGGACACCCCTCTCTTGAAACTGTTCTGTCCTTGATCCCTTCTTCTAAGATGGGATACTTATGAATCTCATCAACCAATTGTTTATACAAGCACATCCAAATTCCAGATGCCCTAGGGAATCAGAACATGCTACCCCAAAATATGCCACTTCAGCAGAAGACTTAGTTTGAGCTGAAGACGATTGATAAAATGAAAAAGCTCTCTTCACTCTTCTCATTTTCCTAAAAGCAGGACGAATATTTTCACTTCTAAAGGTGTTTCTTCTCCCATACCAAAGAGGAGAGGACAACTCTTTAAGATTCTTAGCATGGTAGACTGATATCTGCTCCGAGTTGGCACCATATGAAACCTTACTAAAATAACCCTTGTCTTCCATTCATTTCCCCATATATTTACCCTCTCACAGTTTGCCACCACTAAAAGTCTAAAACCCTTTTCCTTTGTCATGCCACTTCTCTACAAACTTATTTTTCTCAGTTGAGATGCTAGATAAGACCTAAGATATAACCACCCCTTTCAGTTTCTCATCATCACTGAATTTCTCCCACTTATGTGTACACTGTGTGTGTTCATAAACTCTGGTTTTCTCTTGTTAATCTGTCTTTTGTTCACTTAATTTCTAGGGCCCCAGACACAGAACATAGGATGGTAGAAGAAAAGGTTTGTTTGTTTGTTTCATTTGTTTTGTTTTGTTTTGTCTGTTTTTTCTGCTTTAAAGTACTAATAAAACTTTTTAAAAAGATAAATTGCAAATTGCTTTTTTGAGCTTTTTTTTAATTATTATTATTTTGGTACCAGGGATTGAACTGAGGGGTACCTAAACACCAAGACACATCTCCAATCCTTTCTTTATTTTTTATTTTGAGACAGGGTCTCACTAAGTTGCTGAGGCTGGCTTTGAACTTGGTATCTTCCTGCCTCAGCCTCCTGAGCCACTGGGTTTACAGGCATGTTCCATCATGCCCAGCTTTGGACAATTTTTTCCTCCCATTCTTCTACCTAATACTTTATTTAACACACACACACACCTTTGTAATATAACATAGTTAAAATTATATTGTATAATGTCATATTATCTCAACTATAGCTGGTCACTGGATTCAACTAGGAATCTTTTCAAATTATAATTTTATAAGCTCCATTCTTTGATTTTCATTCAATATTCTTGGAATAAGGCCTGATAATCTGTATTGTGGGAAACCCCCGAAGCGATTCCTCTGATCATTCACATATAGAATCCCCAAATCTGGACCAGAAATGAAGCTAGATCAGATTAGAGAGAAGGGAAATAGTCATCCCATAAGAGATGTATGCCGAGGAGGTATTTGGAAGTGGGCAAGAATTTTTTACACTTCGTCAGTCCAAACAGAAGAACTGCCCAGGTGCATGGTACAGATGAGTCACTGCTTGGAGTAAGTGGTCCTGGTGTCTACAGTCTGTCACCACTACAACCCATATCATACCCAGAAAAGTCACAGGACAGGGGTACCTTTAGTCATCATTAAGACTCTTGATTTCCAAAACCAATTCTCCATGCAAGAAATGAGAAGGTATATTCTGTATCAAAAGGCCTGCACCTAGAACAGGAAACCTCAAATTAGGAGTTGAAGAGGGAACAGGGACTGGGAGAAAGGGAGAATTGGTGAAGGTTTATGAGAGGGTTGAAGTACATAAAACACAGAGACCTTACATTTAAAATCCAGTTTAATACAAAAATTTTCTTAGACGACAGAACCAAAAAGGGCTGTGAAGCTTCAGAATTCTCCCAGCCTCTCTCATTGGCTGGCTGTCTCACAGGAGCTCATTGCAGGGGTGGGGGGACAACTCTGCAAGGCAAGAAATATTGTGACTTAAATTGCATTCATGAGATTCTCTGATTAAAAAAAAATCAATTTGTCAGATCAATTTTTCTTAAACAAGTTCATCATACTCTAGAGCAACGAGCCAATCAATAGGGAATGTTTTTCAGCCGTTTCCCAGCCTTCCCACTTCAGTAATTGCTAGAATTTCATATCGACAGGCCATAGGATGCTTTGAAGGTTGAATTGATCCATTAGCCTGTGGTGCTACAAGCCTGGGCCACAACAATAACGCTGTATCCCCCCAGGGACCAGGGCTGAAATCAAACTGGAGGTAAGCCATTACATTATGCATTTGACCCTGCAGGAGTCAGGCTCCGGACTCTGTTAGAAACCTGGAAAAAAGGAAGAGGAAAAAGAATCAAGGAAGTAGAAAGAGTAGGGCAGAAAAGGAAGGGGGGCAGCCGAAGTTGGGGAAGAAGGCAATGCTGAGAGATCGGCAGCCTGATTGTAAATGGTCCCCATTGAAGAGGAAATGCTGTGTGACCTGGTGAAACCACAGACGCAGGGCAGCTGCAGTCAAGAGAAAAATAAACTTGAAAGGACTCCAAAAGGGAAGCTAAATGATGCTCATCGGTATCATTCTGGTCTTGAACTTTAGCTCATAGTTCTTCTTTAACAGTGATGTGAATAATTACTTGTGCCTGAGGCTAAGGAAGCCTCCTCCAGTGGAGCCCAGGAAAAAGAAGCAAGATGTTCAGGAAAAATGGAGAAAACTCTTATCTTTTGCCAGGAAGTAAAATAATTCATCTTGTAATCATTCCTGGACAGCTGTACTGTGCATTTATACAACCCACTACCTCAGCAGGTTGTCATAATAGGGATTATAGTACACAAAGCATCTAAGAGAAACCAAGGTTTGATTCACCAAAGAGAAATTACCATAGGGAGCCAGGTCACACTGCCTTTTGCAGTACAAAGTCTAACTCTGGTAACAGGAAAAGAATATCTGACAGTCAGAATGTGTTGTAGAATATTCTTGTAAGACGCCCTGATTTGCTCATTACAAAGCCGCTGTTAATCAATTAATCAGAGAATTGTTCATTAACCAACCTACACACCACAGTTACATGGGCTTCTCATAAACCTGTTGGAAAGCAATGTCTGTGGAAAGTAAATTTGCACAGGAGATGGAAATTGCCCACCACATGCTAGCATGGTTAACCTTCAATTTTTATGTGGAAATTAGGTACGCCTTATTAAAACTCAAAAGCCAGGGTTTTACTGCTCTCAAATACAAGCATATGTAGATACATATATTTATATCAGTAGCACAATCATGTTTCTGAATGGAAGGTTGCATACATTCGTTGCTGGGTCTGACCTCACCAGAGGACAAACTGACATGTTTTGCACTGTCATACATTGCTATTTGGATGCACCAGACATCTCAGAGGACATTGACCTCATTGTAAATTCACAATTTGTCAGTTTCCATGAAAACCTTACTTAGTGAACCCATGTGGGTATTTGCTCAGTATATTTCATAATCAGAGCCCAACTTGGACCTCATGCAAATATAATTAATCTGTCTACTTTGAATGGACAGCTTCGGCATCACCTATGTGATTTCTACACAAGAAGTTAAATATGGAGGAAACTAAATTATAAAAATCACGACTTTCAATAATAGGCTTGTTGACTGTGTGGCTAGATAAACTCATTGACAGAGTTAGATAATATGCAGTTGGCAATATATTTATTTGAGTAAATCTTCCCTGAATTATGGAAAATTAATACCTTGCTTCTAAAATCCACTGTGGCCCACAATGTACAGATACAGTGGCAATACCAATCTGGCTCCTGAGTTACAGTGGAATGCACAAACCTGACACCCAAATGCAAGCTACATAAGACATGGGGCTAATTCCTACAAAGAATGAGACAAGGCAAGCCCACTCCTGGTAGGCTTTTGTGCTGCCTCTATTAAAACACTACTGACAATGAGTGTCTGTCTTAAGAAATGAATCACACACACATCCTCTCTATGGATTAACCTTATCCAGATAACTGGGAGGTATTCTAAAATACGTACTCCCAAGTTCTTCTTTCAGAACTAATGATTCACAGGCTCTGAAGTAGGATCCTGGAATCCATACTTTTTAAAATTTCCTTTTGTTCCTTGAGTGCGCAAGATCCTTACTGCGCAAATGATTTCTGGACTTGTGGCAATGATAGGGATGCAGACCCAAAGACTTTACCCCAGACTTACAGAATCAGAATTGCATTTGAACAAGGTGTCCAGGTCCTATGTATGCACATTAAAGTTCAAGAAGCACTGCTCTAATTTGTTTGCATAGCTATTGAATCTCTAGAATAATGTTCAACGAACCTGGCGTTCATTGAATTGACACCACCTTGCTTCACAGTGCAAAGAAATGCTTTTGCTAAGTTATGCAATCAAATTTTAATTGTCTGCTGAAGAATATTTCTGTTTTTTAGTGAAATCATTGTTTAAGGCATCACATGTGACCTGTCAAATGTCTCTTGCATTAAAGACTTATGAAGAACATTGTTCTCTTAAAAATGTAGAGAACAGGTCACAAAAAATAATACACGTTCTCATGAGAAAAAGCAGATAAGCAGAATTTAAAAAGCAAGTAAAATGAATAAAAGTGATTCATGATTCCACCCTAGAAAAGATAAAGATACTGTTGATACTTTCTTATAGGATATGTATACATGTTCTTTATATATTATCATGAATATTTTCAAAGAATGAAAAAATGTCATTTTATGCATTTTTTTAAACACTATCACAAGGTTTTGCTTTATGAACACCTATCACTCTCCATAATAGTGGTATGGCATATTACTATACCACTACTTTTTCAAAGTTTATTTCCTTGTTATGTTTTGCTGTTATAAATAATACTATTTTCTTACAGTAAGAATCTTTCTTCATTCCGAACCTCAACATTTGGATTAGTATACTCCTGAAAATACTTTTTAAATATTGAATATCTTAAACATTGGCTATCCTGAGGAAATTCTGTGTTAATATTCTTTCAGGGAGAGTTATACATAGTGAAAGGAGTTTCCCTTTTGGTTTTTGTCTTCAGGAAGCTCAAAATCAAAGGTAATACTCAATTACAATAATTATACCAACCTAGATTTGGCATATACTTATATCTCCTTCAACATCATTTTGTGGATTTTAAAATATGTATCTTTGAAAAGATAAATCAAATTTGTAGGGTAGTAGGGTACTTATCAGCTTGGTGGTTTCAAAAGAAAAGACTCCAATGTTGACAGAGTTCCTATTGGAAGCTACCAATAAAATTACAGTTAGGGTTGGAAGATAAAGTCCAACAAACATACCATTATTTAAATGCCAAAAGAAATATTCTTTTCTAGTCTGTTATCAGAAATTTATTTCTTTAAACCTTAACACATTCTAGAAAATGCTTAAATCCATATTAAATGAAGGGCATATTAAATTCTGAGCATAAAATTGCTGCAAAGGGTAAAAAGGTGACTATACAAAGATGATGAAAATTAGCTAAGATTAAAAAAAAAGAAGAAGAATGACCACATAGCATTGGCAGATCCATATAGTGGGTCATAATAAAATGACTTCTAAGTGAAATCGAACTTTAATTAACAGTAAATAGAGATCATCATGCAAAGAGTGGGTTGCTACTGCAAAGGGAAATTTAGATTTGCCCAAACTTAAATGCATATGAGTGATGATGAGGGAGGGAAAAGAAAAAAGTGAGAATTACTTTATCCATGCCCAGGATCCAAGATAAGCATATGAGATAGAGTCAGAAATTTGTCTGCCCAGACTTAGAATGATGAAGAGTAAGGAGACAAACAAGCAGTTACCATAGCAACTCCCAAAGGTTCTTAGGAGACTTGACCTGAGGTCTGGGCTCACAATTAACTGACTTAAGCCCTGAGGATACAAACAGGATGAAGACCGTTACTGCCTTCACTGCCTTCTCAGGGCTTTCTTGCTTACAGTTAGTTAATGCTAGGAAAACTTTTCACTGTTCAAAAATGGCAAAAGTAGATAAGTTGAAACCATAAAATCAACTTGAGACCAACTATTTAATCTAAACCTTCAGAATACAGATTGTTCAAGCCTCAGAGCTTAAATTACTTCACCACCAGACTGAAAGTTCATGGAAAGCCAGTCCTTCATATGTAGACAGCCCTTTATTGAGCCCACTCCTATTTTAGAAGGAAAACTAGATCTTCTAGTTATTAAATATATATATGAAATTTCAGTTACTTTTGTGTCCTTCTACACATGTACCCATATTTAGTCCAGACCCAAGTTTTTTCATCAATCTAGTGGGATTAACCATTGAACTCCCCCCCAAAAGTCTAATCAATTGGAAGTGGAAATGCTTTTATGTTATTCATGGGGGGGAGTATTTTATAGGCTTATTAGTAGAAACTTCATAATGGAGTTAATAGGGAACTAGGATAACCATTATTTTTGTGTGCCTAGCAAACTATTTCATCTTTTCTTCTTCTCACCTCAAAAACATCACCCACAGATATGATACATGCCCCATGCCCAGCTAAATAATACTTCTTTCCCTAAATTGAGTTATGGGTACATCAGATAACCCAACAGGACCAAACAGCATTCCTGTTTTAGACTGACAACATATGCATGATTGGGCAAAGAAGCTGTTTGCACTGCACTTGATGAACTTTGCCATTTGGAGAAATTCTATCGGCAGGACAAAGTCAAGCATAGATAAGAAATGAGAGATGGAAGAATGGATGGATGAATGAATTGATGAATGGATGAATGGAAGGATGGATGAAGATGATGGCAAGAGAAAGAAAAAGACATCTGGAGTCAAGTGCTTGGCTCCAGTTCTGAGGCCCTGGGTAGCAGACTATAATTTCAGTACTGTGAGCTGCACCTATTTCCTTCCAAGGTGTGTGGGCCAACAAATTTCCCTTTTGCTTAAACTATTTAAATTGATTTTCTGTCTCTTGCGGCCTGTAGAATTACGAACAATATAGCATTCTGTATAAATACAATACTGCTTTTGACACCAAAGCATTGCCTTTCACATTGACAATAGGCAACTCTGAGAATCCATTTCCAGTTTCTAACCCTCACCTGGAAGCCCTCTCACTTGCCACTCCCATTCCCAGTTTAACACTAGTCTTCCCCTTTACTGCAACATCATCAAGGTTTGCCACTTTAACAGCCCAATAATATGGCACCAAGTCTCTCAAGAAGGCTTTCCTCTGTCTCCTTATGACTTCCACATAAGCATTTCCACAATTCCCAGAAACATCTACAAGTCTACCTGTAAATACTCCTTGAAAACTCATTGAACATCTCATCCTCATAAAGTTCCTCTGGATTTCTTATGCTACAAGAAGTACTAAAAAGAGTACTTATTATTGGTACTAATAAGAGTACTAATAAGTGACTTTCATATGTCACTGGCTCAAATTTGACTCAAGCCAGACACTACCTGAAACTGAAACTGAAGCTATAATGAGACTTTTGGATGATTTTCTGTTGCATACATAAAACAAGGGCATGGTTTGGGCGTTATACCTCTGGGCACATCCTTATGTATCAGGAGTCTGTATTAGGTCTCCCAACTCATAGGAAATGTGTTGAGATTAGAAATAATTTTCCTATTGACCAAAAAGGATATGTCCAATGGAAGGAGGGAGGGATGAAAAGGAGAAAGAAGAAAGGAAGGGATGTTTGAGTCTTTAGTTTAGATTCAGAACATAAGAAAACATCCTTATGAACATGGAGCATTTTAGAACAACAAGAAGTTCACATTTTAAAGCAGACTAAATAAGGTTAAAGTCACCAAAAATATAAAAACAAATAGATCATGGGGAATATTTGTTATAACATCTACCTTATACAATAAAGGAAATGTATTATCTTAAGTAATTAGTCAATACCATGCCATAGAGAAAGAAATTTATATTGAACAACCTCCTTTTGAAATGTATGATCTAGAAGATAGCTTCCCTAAATCTCATGTGAGAATCTGTTCTGTGCACCATCCATTTCCCTTGGATCTAATGGGAAACTGTGTTCTCCATAGGTCTGGATTTACATCAGTAGGCTGCATTGTGGAGAAGGTTTCTTCCATTACAAGCCCATCTTTAAAATATGGTTTCTAAGTCCTCTGGGCTAATTAAGCACAGCTGGGTCTACATCAGTCCTGCTCAAGTGTGACGATTAAGCTGGCAAGAAAAATCAATCATCATTAATCACTAAATCCATCTAGTGACTTTCTGAGGTGCTAAATGGGTGGAGCAAAGCAATGGTAATGGTTCTTATTGAGCAACAAAATGGTAAGAGTGTGAGAGCGCAGCACGTGCATTCCCCCTAGAACGAATAGCCAGTGTGGGAACATCAGATGCCTATGTGTTTACAGAACAAGAAAATCTAGTTAAAGAAGGAATGAAATGCTTATATTTCCCATACATAGCACTATTTTCAATTCTGGCTCAAGTTTGGGAACAGAAAGATGCATTTAACTATTGCCACCACTTGTTATTTCCTGAATAGTATCTCTGCGGAAGTTTGATTAAGATATCCCTGTTAGGCGAATATATATTCTCTTGTAAAGTGTTTTCATTGAGCAGAGATTTTTTTCCTTTTATTGGACTATTCCCCACAGCCCTTGGCCTTATGATGCATTGAGAGTTTATGCCTTTTCTGGGGATAGTCTCTACCAAAGCATTCACTGTGTGTTTCACACAGAAACACACTGTAAAGGAGTGTGTTAATGCCAATTCCATTTAATTTATCTAAACCATCTCTCCTTTCTAAGGAAAGTGGTATACAAAGATTTCAGATCCCCATGTGGAGAGCCATTAACACTGACATTATGATTGCTTTTTATAATCTTTCTTTGTGTTAGGTTTATTTTCCCCATTTTTAATTCCTCTCTGTTTGGAGACATTTCAAAACACTCACAGTGAGAATGACTTATGAAATAAAGGAGCCCAGCCTCTGGTTTCATCACTGGATATTAGATTGGAAGCCATTTCCTGTGCCCTCTGGTAGAGCATACAAGTTAAGAGGCGTGAGCCCAATTTTCTTTCTGGTGCAAAACGAGTGCAAGGATTAATTTAGGCAACAAACTCCACATTGCCTCTTCACACTCCAGCCAAAAACCAGTGATAGCATAGAGAACTCATTTTCAGGACAGTTTGAAAAGCAAGAACAGAGATAACAGGAAAACAGTCATGAACAAGTAAAGCAATTTTCACTTTTGCCTCCTGAAATTTAAACTTTGAGTTCACTGTCAACTCCCCATGTGATTTGTCCTATAGTTGGGATACTCTTAAGGACCCTATGCATCTCCATTTTTCAACTCCAGAGTGTGATCATTGTCTTCAGTGAACTTTGGAATAACAGAAAAGGGAAAATAATAATAAAGCCTAACCTCTAAGATCACATTTTCTTCTTTACTTTCAAAGTCAGAACATCAAATGGAGGAAAGGAGAGATATGTCCCATTAAGCCTCCATTCCCCTTTATCCTTCTAGAAATTGAAAAATTAGAAATCAGAAGCACAGTGTGGAAGAGAGTGGTGAAGGAATAGGCTGAGATAGAGGAAGAGAGGCAGTTATATTAAGAAGACATAGGAGAAGGAAGAGGCCTGAGGAGGCTAAAAACAGGCATAAAAAGAAAGTTCTGGACAAAATTATAAAGGAGGCCAAGATGGTCTGTGGTTTCTCCATTTCTCTGAACACAGTTCTTATCACACTAAGCAATGGTCAGGTATCCAGCAACCTCCTCTCATCCACCCATCCCACTACCTGGTACAATACCATCCACATCAGAACATGGTACACTTGGTAATCCATCACCAGACTGTATTTTCGTGACCATCTCACTCCTCTTGTTTCTCCCACAGCCTCAAGGATCGTGAGAACACAGCATGAATTCAATGCATACTTACTGGATGAACCATAACTAGGCAATCAGGACAGTAGAAACCACAGGCATTTGGAGGCCAGAGAAGATATCATGGTTCTGCCTTTGGGAAGAAAGGCTCTTTAATTTCCACCAAGGCAATGACCTACTCACCAACCCTACAATAGAGAAAGGCAACTTAAGTTTGATTTTCATAATAGTAGGTATTAATTCTAGTCCAGGACACACACACACACACACACACACACACACACACACACACAGTCCAATTCTCCTGTATCATGGTACATTGTCAGAAACTCTAAAGCCATGTTACTGAGGTTTTGAACATACAGGGACTGCTAGCATTTTAAGCCATCCATCATTTATACCAAAGTGTGGCAAGTGGGATCATATGGTTCCTAGGCCTGTTTCGATCAAGTGTAGAGGAAAAGAACAGCAGGTGCCATCGATCTAGTTGGAGTCATAGAGCAATAGATTAGGACTCAGATAGGAAAAGAAAAATGCTCAGATGCCCTTCAGGCAAGTTATCCATGTGTGATCTTCCAGAAGAGGAAATCTTTCACTGGCTAATACCCAGAGACACATACACATACACACACGGAGACACATACATGCACAGATGTGCAATCTTGCACATGCACATTCACAGGCACATACCCAGAGAATAGAAAAACCTCAGGCACCAAAAGAACTTCTAAGTGAGGACATATTGCCAGTAAAAAGTCAACTGAGACCTGAGATAAGAGCCTGAAGCCCTGAGAGATGAGCCCCAAGTGATCAAGTCCTGACCACTGACCATTTTCAGCTGGTTGAACATATTGGTCAGCAAGTGAAAAGAAAAGTCAGCAGGACCAAGACACCCAGTTCAGATGCAATTTTTAAAAATTCACCCACTCAGTGTCTTCCTTAGTGTAAGTGTGATAGGATGTTGGCCTCTGATCTAGACACAAAGACAGACAAGTAAAGGGGGTTTATAATGGGACCCTTCATACTACACTTGTCAATAAGGGGTTCATATGACAAGCTAGTGTGAGACACTGCCTCCCATAAGTAGAATTTACAACAGCAGGGTGGGAGGGCCCATTCCACCAGTCTGTAACACAGTCACCCATTTTGAGAATATAAAAAAGAAGAGAAAATAGGGAGAGAAGATTGGCGTAAGATATTCTTGGGAGAGGGTTGTGTCCCACAATAAATCCCATTATGAGGGAAATCCCACTTCTCATCTCAGGGCACCATTCTGATTGCATTCTATATGTTCTGGAGTTGTAAAACTTGCTGGGTATATGCAGAGTGAAATGTGAATGCTTCCCCAGAAACCTAAGACACAATAGCCTTGCCCTACCACAACACCTGTCCCTTAGGGGAAGAGTGGGGAACTCTGCCTTCTGTCCATATGTCTACTAAGAGAATCTTCAAGGTTCACTCAGAGAGTTTTGGGATGGTTTGCCTGCCAATGACAAAAAAAAAAAGAACAGGTTCCTGAATTGTGCTTGAGAAAAACAATGTTGCAGCATCTTTGGGGCTGGGGAGATCCAGTAGGGCCAAGGACATCAGATCTCATTTCCCCACCTCTAAGCCCCTCAACTAAATGGTTTGATCCTCCAGCTAAAAAAAAAAAAGAAAGAAAGACAAAACAGACTATATACTGGGTCAGACTTCAGTCCACAAAATAAAGGGACCAGGGAAGGAAGAGTTGACTATTTTGGTGGCAAAGCCAGGAGTGCACTACAGCATGGAATCTACCAGAGACTCCAGCATACATTGCAGCAAGAGAGGTTGTAGGGGCAGGGAGTGTGGCATTTCTTGTGGGCCAAAAGTGGATCATGCAGGAGAACAAACCCACATGACAACTTAAGGTCACTCAGTGATCATACAGAATGAAGAAAAATCAGCCTGGGTCAAGGGAGCCAGAGAAGAGAAAGGCAGCAAAGAACCTCTGAAATTCCTGCACAATTGACCATGAAGTGCTAACCTGAGGGCTCAGCAGATCCAGAGGAAGAATCCAGTAAGAACTGTCCTATCCCTTACACGACCTGTCCTGTTCTACTCACCTCCCCACCAAGAAAAACAGGAAACTGCAGTTGGATCATGCGAGGGAAGGTAAGCATGAGGAAAAGAGCAGAAGCCAGCCAAGAGGCTCCTGTTCACATGAAGGCTTGGCTGGAGAAGGGGCGGTTTAAGCCTGTGTTGGTCTGCTACCGCTGTGTAATGAATCATCACAATCTTAACAGTTTATTATCTCATGGTTCTGTAGGTCCGAAGTCCTACATGGCTCAGCAAGGTTTTCTCTTTAGAGTCTCACAAAGCTGAAATCAGGTTGTTGGCCAGCAAGACTCTTGAGATTCTAGGAAGAAATCCACATCCAAGTTCATTAGGTTGTTGGCAGAATTTCATTCCTTGTGGCTACAGATCTGAGGTCTCCATTTCCTGGCTATTGTCCAGTAAACAGTTTCAGCTTCTTATGGCTCTCATGTCCTTGCATGTGGCCTCATCTATCCTGAAAGTCAACAATAGCACATTGAATGCCTTTAAGGCTTAAGATCTCTCTGCCTTCCCTTGCTAGAAACGTTCCAACTTTTAAAGGTCTTAAGAGATTTGATGGAGATATTTCTTTTTGCCATATGAAGTGACATTGTCCTGACCATGAAATCTCATATTTGCAAATATCACCTGTACTCCAAAAGAAGGGGATTATGTAAGACTGAAGGTCACTATAGGTCATTCATTCATAGAATTCTATCCTACCATAAACACTGAGTCGGGTTGGAAGTTTTGATCGTTCCTCAGGTCTGCTCATTCAAATTACTAAATCACTTTCTGCTGTACCAAGGAATTGTGAAATCGTGTGTTAGTGAAAAATGAGCAGAAAAGTCGGCTTATAGATGTCCTGTGTTACCATTGAATGCCAACGTTGAAAAGAGAAACCTATTTTCCACTTCTTCAAAAAGATCCAGATTCCTGAATTCTTTTGAAAAATCAAAAGATTGGGAAACACCAGGCCTAGACTCTGCACAGCAACAGTGTTCTAAGGCTCCGTATCAACTTCCCTCCCCTGACGCAGGCTTGAGTGCTCCCACACCCTTTGAGTGGATTGTGAAGCCTCACTGGGCCCTGTTGGCACCTGGTGTTTGATCCTGCTCTAAAGCATTACACAAGTGTTGGCTGTTACTACCTGCAAAATGAGGTCATTGGAATGGATGATCTACTTCCACTCTGAGAGGCTGTAATTCCAGTCCATAAGATGGATTTTTTTGGTCACTTTTCCCAAAAAGGTATAAAATAATCATCTCAGACCCAGGGTGGTCTGGGTCCCCTGAGTGCATTACGAAGTCCATAAAATGCCCTGAAAATCAGGCATTTGCACTGGGAGTTGCAGAAAGACTTCAATAAACTGCAAATGTAGTTTTCCACTGGGTAACATTGAGGCACTGCCTTCTTTAAAAGTAAATAGAAAGTGGAGATGAGGAAAGGACAAAGTTACCATCC
Organism: Sciurus carolinensis; assembly: GCF_902686445.1. NCBI lineage: Eukaryota > Metazoa > Chordata > Mammalia > Rodentia > Sciuridae > Sciurus > Sciurus carolinensis. Next base: position 81,821,311 of record NC_062226.1, read on the forward strand.
ACATTAAGAGACAGGGGCAGTGCTCCAAGAAAGGAGGGGACTGTAGGGAAAATAAACATTCACAGTAAGAGAGCCAATCCCCAGTGGTTCATCCAGAGAAGGGAGCCAAGAGTTTATAGTACTTTTTGGTTTGTTTTATTTATTTTTCCCCCACAAGATATAAATCAATCTATTTAGATAGGGATGGTCGAGAGAACACATTTTATTGCTGTAGATAATTTCCCAAGGGACAAGGATCATTGTGTTTCATTTTTAACTTTTTTCCCCTTTTGGTTTTGTGAAACCCCACAAGTTTACGAAAACTTGTCCAGATGAGGATGCAGAACTTAGCAAACTATTCCCATCTTGAATTCACATAAAAGTGGAAACACACACCCCTGCTCATGCACACATAGCACTAGGAACCCGGAAAACTAATTGAGTGCCAAGCACTTCTGGTACCCTAAGGATATATATATATTTTGGTAGCCTGAGGCTGCCAGAAACTTTGCCTGCTGAATGAATTATAGAACAGGAAGCAGATGGGCTGTGTATATGAAACAACCACTATCTGGCATGATGTGCTGTGCAATTTGGCTGCAAAGATTAAATTGAGCTATTGAATGTTTAATACACTATGCATAACAAATACAGCCAGAGCCACAAAACAGCATAAATTACAGAATTGGTATTCACACGGCCTTTCCCAGGAATCAATACACTGCCACCGCTCATAAGAGTCTGTTGTTTAATACACATAAAGAAGAGAAGAATTCTTCTATTAAAATGAGTTATCTGGGCTATTTACCAAAGGCAGTGATTTAGCAGTGGTAAAGTCTATGTAGTGCTGTTGAATGCAGATGATAATACTTCTTGTCCTTGTCTGCCTGTTTCATTGCGCCTATCAGTTGCTGGGGCTGTGAGTCCCTTGGGTACATTAGCAGTCAGCCCAGGAAGTGTGTTTAAGTAATGGACATAATGTTCACATTTGCTAGACCAGCCTTCTCCCTAATCATGAATTATTCTTCCCCAAGGCTCAATTGGAACATTACTTTAGAAGCAGAAGATTTAATCCTTTTCAGCTGATTGGAGGGAATGATTACAGTATTATTTTCTTGTACAGGCTGTCTCCAGTGAAGGTGCCTTTTTCTGTCCCCATCTTTAATAGGCAGCAATCTTTATTTCCCTGGAGGGAAATGGCAATGAATTCGAAATGGGATAAATCTTCAGGAATGCAAGGTGCTGAAGCTGTAGATCACTGCTGGTTAGTTAATTAGTTTAGCCCTGGCTTGTTTCATCTCCAAGATATAATACCTTGTAACAAGGGGAAACAGTGGGTAGGTGGGTGAGTGGGGAGGTGGGTGGAGTGGGATAGTGGGAGAACCAGCTGTAGGCGGATGAATAACCAGATGCCTTAAAGCAACAATGCCCCGCAGATTCTCACTTGCTACAATCAGTAAAATAAGCAGTACTCGCTTAACTCCAACTGTTCTGACTTCTAAGGACAATTCAAGTTATAGAAAGGGATTGCGTCTTCATCTTGTAGAAGGGGTTAAAGCGACGTAAAGCAGAGCCAGTGGAAGAAAGACCAAAGGAGAATGGAGTTACTGCCCTAAACAGATATCTGTATACTGGGTTCTAGCCCCAGAGTAAGACCTGGGAGAAAAAAGACTCTTTGAACATTCCTGGCGAGTGCTCTTTAAACACCACCACACAGAAAAGCAATAAATAACAATTGACTCCATTGTTTTTTGCTTTTAGGTTTTTTGTTGTTGTTGTTGTTGTTGTTGTTTTCATGATTAATGTTTCCAGAAAGAGGGTGGAAATATAGTTTAGAAATTAATTTCCTTGGTTTGGGAGATCTAACCTCAGACATGCTGTCTTCCTCCCATACCTACAAGCCTTCTGATGGAAAGGTCACAATGGGGTAATTCTTGATTCCCCTGAATTCAGTTTTATGGGGAGCCCCTATCAAATCCCCTCCATCCACCACTTTTTTCTGTTTTCCTTTTATTTAAATAGCAAAGAAAGAAATGGATCAAACCTAAAGAGATCAACTGAATTATAACAAAGTCCTTGACGCTAACACATCTTGCATCTGATTTAAAGCCGGAAGCTCCCACGTCTAGCTGCCTGTGATCTATTTAGAATAAAACAAGGTCATGCTGCCTTGGCCCTGATTATAAATATGTTACGTTTAAGTGATGAATACTGCATTCACAAGGAGCAGGAGATCAAGAGTGCCTGAGGCTAGTGCTTTTCAATCTCTCCTCAGCGCCAAGTCAGAGATTTAAAATAAACATGCTCCAAAATGAATGCTACAGGAACCACATACGTACGGAGGTGCAGGGATGATTTTGTTTCTCAAGCAGAACATAATGTGAAAGGAGAAGAGAGCTGTGCTGAGCTCTGAGAGGAGAAGGAAGTCTTATCTCCCCCAGGAGGTTGTTCTTACCTAGGGGTGCCTTTGTCCCTCTCAGTCTATGACTCTAGGTAACCAAGACAGGTGGAAAGGTTCAATTTCTTTAAATTGAAGGGGGAAAAGATAGCATGATGAGCCCATTTTCTGCAGGCATATTGAATTCTGGTATTTTCTTTGAAGGGAACACCATTTCCACGCAACCTCCAGAGCCTGCTAGAATGGTAGAAACTCCAAAAAGTCATTTGGGGCAGAACACTTTTTTCAAAGAAGGCAAGAAGCTATTTGAAGAACACATGGGGAAACACCCATCGGGACTGAGCACCTAGTCTGTCTAAATGAGACAAGCTGTCTTCCTGTTGCCTTTTTGAATGCATCTCTAGCTTCTGCTCCCAGAAGCCCCAAACTCCTCCAAAATTAAGGAGGCCCCAAGCATTGAGAAAGAACCCCCAGCAATTCCTCTCCATCTCAATTAATCAAATATTTATCAAGTACCTATTTTCTTTTTTTCTCAACAATTGAGTTCCAACCAGAATTATCCTTCCGGTCTCAGATCACTTTAATATACTCTCTCTCTCTCTCTCTCTCTCTCTCTCTCTCTCTCTCTCTCTCTCACATACACACACAAACACACACACACACACACACACACACACACAAACACACACACACACGCACATGTTCTTTTTACTTCTCATTTCACCTCCATCAACTTCTGGCTCAGAAAATAAGTATTTTCTCCCAAGCCAACATGCACACATAGTATCATATGTTTCCCTTCTGCTATAGCAGGAAATAGGAGCCATTATCATACACTACATAATAATGGAAGGAGCTGGTGCTGACAGCTTTTGGCTTTTCTTTCTCTCCCGCTTTTCCCTGAAGATAACAAAGTTCAGAGAAATGAAGATGGAAGAAAATGTGGGTGTCAGCGTGTTGAAGGGAAAAGAACAAGGAGCGAAGGGGTCCTAGTCCCAGTTGCAGCCGGGATCACTCCTCTACCTCTGGTTGTGTCACTCAAACTCCTCAGGGCCTTGATTTTCTTAATTTGAAAAATTAGGGGTTAGATTTAGGTCCCTGCCAGTTCTATATCTCTGTAGCCCTGGTTGCCCCCAAAACATTAATTGGATTTTACATCATTTGGTTTCATTTCCGGACATTTATAATTCTCTGAGTAACGGGTTACATTCACAGTCCAATTACTTTCCCAAGCTCATCGAAATTTAATTTGCTGCATGCGGTGATACACAACCCAAGTCTGACGAGGAAGTCAGCAAAGCCACACCAGTGATTTACATGAGGCTCCCTGCCTGCAAAATTTACCATCAGGGGACATCTAATGATTTTTTTTTTCATATAAACATATAGCTTTCACATCTACTGGAGTTGGAGCAGATGAGCTTCCAGAGACAGAATGTACTAGACAACACGCTTCTTTTCACATAATGAGCCCAGGAAATTCTGCAGTGAAATGAAGGTCTTGGTGTTATTATGATGCTTCATAAATGAGAACACTATCTCTTCCAGGACGTCACAGTGCTATTTGTATGTTAAAAACACCTGACCCTGGGAGGCTGCATCTATTTCTACTGCAACTTTCAAAACACTGTGCCCTCCACATTTACATTTAAATGTTGATACCCTGTGCTCTTTACTTTCAATCTACTGCTAGGCTTTGGTGAGGAGGGCATTTCAACATAAAATTAGCGTGATTTTATGTGGCAGGAAACATGATTAAAACTTGGAAGTCACCATTGTTCTGTTACTGGATCCAAAGCGTTCTCTTCTTCCGCTCTCTATTGCCAGCATACAATGTGATAGCCACAGGCAGTGATGACTGAGTACTTGAAATGAAGGTAGTCCAAACTGCAGTGTGCCCTAAGGGTAAGCACACAAAGGCTGCATGGCCCCCGTTATGGTTCCATTGGGCAGCATGGCTCTCAATGTCTAATAATTTTTATAATGCTTTATACATTGAGTACAATGTGCTTTTCAGTCTGCAAAACATTATTGAGGGTCTCCAATGTGCCATACTGTATGCTTGATGGAAGGAACAAGAAAATGAACATGGTTCTTACTTTTAAGTGTCTTGCATTTAGAGTAGTATTATGATTTTTATATGAGGTGCCCCCGAGAAGCTCGTGTGTTAATCAATGTGAAAATATTCAAAGGTGAAATGATGAGATTATGAGAGCCCTTAACTCATCAATGGATTAATCCATTGCTGGACTAATAATATGAATGGACTAACTTGGTGGTAAATGTAGGTAGGTGTGGCATGCCCTTGGACTTCATCTATCTCTGTTTTGTTTTGTTTTGTTTTCTCTCTCGCGCTCCTTCTTCTCTTTCCTCCATCATTCCCTTCCCTCATGATGTTCTGTCTCACCTCAGGGCCAGATCAAAGAAGCCAGTACACCATGGACTGAACCTCTGAAACCATGACCCCAAATGAACTTTTCCTCCTCTAAGTGGTTCTTGTCAGGTATTTTGATCACAGTGACAAGTAAACAGACATGTGAAAAAAAAATTATCTGGAATGAAATCTACAAGGCACTCACTACTCCCAATAAGAACCCTTATCTCAGGAGGTCTATCAAAACTGCACATTCCATCTCTTTTGCAGGTCTAAGCATTGTGATTATAACTAGGCCAGGGTCTATATACTGGGGTAGATCTAGATTTTATGGATCCTGAGGCTTGTGGGAAACCTTCGTTAGTAAAAAGAACAAAAAGTGACAATGACAAAATTAGATAAGTATTATAATTGAGGTGAGAACCACCAACACTGAAAAAATGTGGAAATGATCAATCCCTTGTTTGAGTCAGGAATGTCACCAGACGATCCTTCCCCAGGTCATGTGGGATGAGTAGGAACCTGGTTAGGAGACTGGGACAGCTTTCCCTGAGAGGAAACAGCATACAACTACACAGGTGTTTTCAACCGGGGTGTAGAAAGAGTCAATAATGATAAGAAGTAAAGCTGGACAAAATGGACCAGGGATGGATGAGTGGCGGTTTGCATACCAGGCCATGGTATAATGATTTCATCTTGAAGTGTAGCAACTAGGAGCCAACATCGTGATCTGATTTAAGATTTAAAAAGATCCCTGAAAATCATGGAGTGGCTAGGCTGAGCTCACTTTGAGTTCAGTGTGTGTCCCTACCAAACAGGCCCCTCCATGAAAGGTGGCATCTCTGATTTGAGTGATAGGACTAGTGTCCCTGCCGTACAGTACAACTCCCTAGTCCCTTGAGCCTAGATTGTAGGCTCTTTGCCCTAAAACTTGCAAGAAGTACTCTGGGATTGGCTAAGTCAATGTCCCTCACACTCACTCCAGAACTCAGTCTCTGCCCTCGCTCACCCAGCAGAAGCTGCTGCTTCTGAATGAGTTACTATTTTGCCCATCCTGAGACCCAGCAAGGGGTCTTATCATTATTCCAAGGAAACCTGAGAGTTTTCAGATATAGCAAAGACTTTGACATCTGCTATAGTTTGAATGTATCTCCCAAAAGTTTATGTGTTAGAAACATACTCCCCATACTCTTATTTGGAAGCAGAACCTTTGAGGGGCAAGTAGGATTAGATAAGTTCATAAAGACTAGGCCCCCAATGATGGCATTAATGGCTTTATATGAAGAGAGAACTGAGCTGGAACATTTGCTCTTTCACCATATGATGTTCTCTACCACGTTTTGATACAGCAAGAGGGCCCTCACTAGATGCTACCATCGTGCTTTTGAACTTCTGAGCCTCCAGAACTGTGAGCTAAATAAAATCTATTTTTTTTATGAATCACTCCATCTCAGGTATTAAGTCATAACAACAGAAAATGGGATAAGACAACATCTGAAACATATTGTTGTCACAGGGTTTTCTAAGCAGAAGGAATTACAACATGCTCCTTGGTACTACAAACTAACACCCAATAGTGCCCCACAGTAAACTTGACCTGACACATAGGGACAGGACTTCTCAGACACCCCTACTTAGCTAGTCTCAAAACTCAAATCTGACACCTGAGTGACTTGGTCAGGGAGTTCTGTGTCCCATCCTCACAGATACAACAAAATTACCACTTCCTCTTATGCCCTAACATGGATGGGGGCTATCCCAAGAGTCTCTCTTCTTTGTACATTCTGGGTAACTTCATCTCAGTATCTAGTAGGCCTTCTCCATCTCTGAAGTCTTAAGTCAGGTGACATCAATTTACCCCTAACTTGAAAAACCATAACTTTGAATTTAAGTTTTCTACCTGCCAGAAACTGCTCTAAATGCTTGTGTGTATTGACCCAGTAGACACTTAAGAGACTGGAGTTAGATACTATTACTCCCTTATTGTAGATGATGGGAATCCCCAGATAGCCAAAGCCAGTGCGAAGTGTAGGAGTGTGAAATCCCTGATTGGTGAGCTCCGGACAGGAAGTACAAGGTGGAAAGTCAGAAGAGAAGTGAAATTCATACCCGTGACCTTGCTTATTCTTTACATTTGACTATTTATGGTAGAAAGTTGTCACTATGGTGGGTCTAACCTGGTTTTCATTATTTGTATCATGTGACTGTACTGCCACTTCAATGGGGGGTGAAAATTTGTTCCCTAGAGAGCACCCCATCCAGTAAAGAAAGAGAGGAAAAAGAGAGGGAGATATTTTTCTGAGCAAAACCAGTGTAACCCATCTTTCTTCCTTGGAACTGTTTTGTCTAATTTTCCATGCTCTCTGATCCCTAGGTCCTACTCGTGTTTTTCACGTTTTTTTTTTTTTTTTATTGTAAACAAATGGGATACATGTTGTTTCTCTGTCTGTACATGGAGTAAAGGCATACCATTTGTGTAATCATAAATTTACATAGGGTAATGTTGTTTGATTCATTCTGTTATTTTTTCCCTTGCCCCCACCCCTCCCACCCCTCTTTTCCCTCTATACAGTCCTTCCTTCCTCCATTCTGGCCCCCTCCCTAACCCTAACTCTAACCCTAACACTAACCCCACCCAACCCCCATTGTGTGTCATCTTCATGTTGTTTTAGACTTGAAGTTGAACTCTTTCCGTGGTAATAACCTCAGAGGATAACCCCACAAGGTATTATGGACAAGAGCCAGTTCAGAAGAGCTCAGAGTCTACCATGTTGGACTGAGGTTCCAGTCCTGGCTCTTTGGCCAGCCTCTCAGTGACTGGGATAAGTCCCTGACCTTCTCTGGGCCTCAGTTTCTTTCTCTGTAAAAACACGTGTCATAAGAAGTTAGCATTTCAGGCTTCATGTGATATGTTTCTTATTGGTTTTTTTTCATACCATGTTATTTTCAAAATAAATGCCATATGATTCTGCTACTTTTATTCTTATTAATTTATTATCAGTCAGTTACAATTGCCAGAGGTTTATCTTCTTCTCACACATAAATCTAGAGGTTAGCTCCTGAAATTTTAGAACTCTGACAATTCTGAAAGAAAAACTCTTGATCAGTTCAGATTTCTGTAAAAGAATACATAAATTGGGTAGCTTTAACTGTGGTGTATATATATATATATATATATATATATATATACACAATGGAATATTACTCAGCCACTAAGAATAATAAAATTATGGCATTTGCAGGCAAATGGATGAAGTTGGAGAATATCATGCTAAGTGAGATAAGCCAATCTCAAAAAAAAAACAAAGAACGAATGATAAGCGGGTGACACATAATGGGGGGTGGGAAGGGGGCAAGAATGGAGGAAGGAGGGACTGTATAGAGGGAAAAGAGGGGTTGGAGAGGTGGAGGGAAGGAAAAATAACAGAATGAATCAAACATCATTACCCTATGTAAATGTATGATTACACAAATGGTATGCCTCTACTTCATGTACAAACAGAGAAACAAGATGTATCCCATTTGTTTACAATAAAAATAAATTTTTAAAAAATTGGGTAGCTTTAAAAAGCAAATATTTATCACAGTCAGGGAAATATAAGGTCAAGCTCTCTATAGATTCAGTGTCTGGAGATGGTCCTCTTCCTGATTTGCATCATGTTCTCGCTGTATCCTCAAGTATCAGAGAGAGAGAAAGGGACAGAGAGAGAGAGAGAGAGCTTCATCCTGCCTCCTCTTAAAGGGCACTAATCCCATAATAAGGGCTTCATCCTCATGACCTAATTATCTCCCCAAAGGCCCCACCATTAATACCATCACCTCAGGAGTGAGGATTTCAGTTATATGTATTTGAGGAAGACACAAATATGTATTAAATTGCACATACCATCAAGGATCAAATCTAAAAGTAAATATACAGCCTTATTTCTTTGAAATCAAAAGCAACACACGCATGTCATATGAGAACTAGAAATCTGTACTGTCACTCACACTTGAACTGTAAAGTCCATGGTTATAGGTCAAATAAATTTTGCTTTGCTTTAGCCTGGCAAGGTAAGCTTTCTTTGGTTCTCCATGGAAATCATACTCCTTTTAGATCAGCCATAAATCTTGCTTCAGAAAATGCCAACAAAATCAGAGAAGGTGAGGTTAAAAATAACAATTTCCATACTAGAGAAGCGTGAACACACACCAAACAAAACAATGACAATAAAACCCAGATGCGCCTGAGGATATGTGCAGATTGGAGGAGTGTGTGCAGAGAACAGGCATCACTCAGGAGAGCTGAGGTGGACAGCTGCCAAGAGGCCACAGAGAGCAGCGGCCCAACCCAGCAATGGTTCTTCAGTTTAAAGGCTCAGAAATTGGATTCTGTGAATATCCTAGGCTGAGATTAGTTTCTCAGAAACAAAAGAACATAATTTCAATTCATAAGAGACTAATGTAACAGCCGGAGTGTTGCTCAGTATATTCTTCCCTGTGGTGAAATTGACATGAGAAGCCAAATTCTGAACAGGAGGTTGCTTGAAGGGCCTGAAGTTGACAAGGAAAGCCAAATTCTAATCAGGAGGTTGCTTGGAGGGCCTGAAGCTGCTGGGGGAGAAGGTTACACAATTCACATGTGTTTTGCCATCAGAAGGCAGCCAATGCATCTAGGAGTCCCTGGAGCCTCTCTCTCAGGTAGCATGGGATTGGCAAGGACAGAGTTTCCTCCCAGTTTGGTGCAGTTTCTCAACAGCAGCTCAAGGCTTATTAACATTGCCAGACTGTTTCATTCACTTCTATGTTGTTAGAATTCAGAGATGGACAGACTGGGGGAAAGCAACTCCCTCACTGGCAACATTCAGAGCCAAGCCACGTAACACCGTAACTCACCCTCTTAAGTAGGGGAATCCTTGCCCTTAGATTTGAATCAATTATGTCTTATTTATAATTTGGTTTTCCATAATATGATTCTTTTTAAAAAAATCACTGGAACTCCCCCTCCCCTGCCTAAGTAATTTGCTAGCCACCAACCACTTCTCCCAAACAAACAAAAATTAAAGAATGTGCACATCAAACAGCAGTTCAGACACCTTCAAAAATTCTACTAATATTTTTAAAAGAATTAAAGATTTAGACCACTGCAGAATAAACCTTATTTATGCTCTTTTCATTGAAAATTATACACAGTATCTAGGTATATAAAAGACCCAAAGCGAAAAACACTATAGAATTAGGCAAAACACTGATTATTATCCTATTTCGTACATCGATTTTTCTCTCCGTATCGAAATATCAAGATATATCAAGCATTAGAAAGCAGGTATATTTGAGAGTATTATATAAAATGCAGGAGAATGAAATAGAGAAAGGGTAGGGGATAGAATCAATTAGAGACACTAGGACACAAATTCCAGTCCCCACTTACAAGCTGCTACATCTGTAAAATGGGGTTGATGGCATCTAAAGGGTAAGGTGGTTTTGAGAACTGAAATGAGCTACTGGGTTGAAAATAAACCATATCTATCATTACTGTCACTTTAGAGAAACTTCATTTTCTTAGCAGTTCCTTTTCCTCCCCAAAGCCACCCCACATCTCAAATTTAACAAGCCACATTGAGTTGCAAGCAGAATTTGAAAAACACTACCCATAACTAGAAAAACTAAAAACTACCAGAAAAAGAATCCAGGTTGTTACTCTTTTATAGGTAATTTTGCTGATGACAGATTTCTCATAACAAAAAGTAAATGCTAGATATCAAATTATATATATATAGATATATATATATGTATTTTAAAGTCCTAAGGGAAAACAAGCTGGGAATCTATTCTCGCCCAAAGGGTTGATCAAAAAAAAAGAGTGCAAAATAAAGAAAAATGTAAATATATGAAGACCGAGAGTTTACTATTCAGTTTATTATTTATAGATTTTATCATTCATTTATTTTTTCTGCTGAAACACTTATATTTACTTCAGTAAGAAGCCACCTTAAATTGAAAGGAAAAATCAGATGGAACGCAACAAAATATCCTCCTGTCCCTCACCATGTGTCTATAGATAGCTGAAAGAAGTGTATGCTTTCTTAATGTTTCCTGATAGACACTAGTTTCTTTGCTTGTAAATAGGGTGGGTTAAATTGATCAGGTGAGCTAGTGTCTTAGTGAGAGAAGTGGGATCAAATCAGTCTCTGCCTTGACCTGAACACCAAAGTCAACACTGAACCATCAATCTGAAAACTGAAAGTTATCATACAGTCTAGAGGTTGATTTGGCTCCAATTCCTAATTCTGCTTCTTTTCTTTCTATGGTTGTGCTTTTTAATGTGTTTTTAATAAACTCTACTTTTAATCAAAATTGTTATCACCCCATACAGACGAGAACCTTGGTGTGGCTTTAACTCCAGCCAGCCTCCTCCCCTCACTGTGTCTTTAAAGGGGGTTAGGCAGCAAGCAGTCAACATCAGTTTGCACTTACCCACATTTTTCCTCTTTAATTTGCATGTCATTTTTCCTTTCAATTTAAGATGGCTTCTTACTGAAGTAAATGTAAGTGTTTCAGCAGAAAAAATAAATGAATGATAAAATCTATAAATAATAAACTGAATAGTAAACCCTCAGTCTTCATATATTTACATTTTTCTTTATTTTGCACTCTTTTTTGATCAACCCCTTGGCTGAGAATAGATTCCCAGCTTGTTTTCCCATGGACTTAAAAAAAAAAAAAAAAAAATATATATATATATATATATATATATATATATAATTTGATATCTAGCATTTACTTTTTGTTGTGAGAAATCTGTCATCAGCAAAATTACCTATAAAAGAGTAACAACCTGGATTCTTTTTTCTGGTAGTTCTTAGGTTTTCTAGTTATGGGTAGTGTTTTTCAAATTCTGCTTGCAACTCAATGTTGCTTGTTAAATTTGAGGACCCAGGTGTCTGTCTTCAATTTGGAAAAAAAAATTCTCAGTCATAATCCACTCTTCTATTCTTCTTTAGAATTCTTAGATAAATTTTGGAGCTTTTAATTCTCTCCTCTATGCCTTCTAATTTCTCTTCCATTTTTCTCTTTATCACTGCATTTTGGGTGATTTTATTCGATTTTATAACTCCCCAAAAATATTTTTCTTAGGGACAGTCTAATTATTGATCAACTTATCTTGTGAATTTAACTGTATTCTGATTGCATTTTATACCAAAACAAAACAAAAACCATTAGTTATAACCTAATTCCATGAATGCATCACAGAGAAGAAAATGCAGATTCTTATGCAAATGTTCTTTTTGCAGTAGATGCTTCTGGAGATGCTCTTGATTCATGTACTGCATAAATAGATTCTTACCACTTCAGCCCCATCATGGTGACATATTGGACACCCAGGGTAAAGTGAAGACAGGAAACATTTCTAAGGGACATACAGACATGTATTTTTCCAGTTAATTATCTATCCTGTTTTAAAGCATGCTTATTTTTGAAGTGTCAAAATGTACTAATCCATATTGCAATTGTTTGGAAAACTTCATGAGCAAGTATATTTCAGCAAGGAAAGACATTTGATGCCAACCAAATTCTCTTTTTTTCTGTCACTATAAATGGCTTTCCTGTTTTCAACAGTTTTTCAAAATCAAAGTCATATCTAAGCTGACAACTTCTTTGGCAAGTTTCAGCTAGATGTAATTTGAAACAGTCAAGGAAGCAAAGCCTAAACAATAAGGTTTTTAACAGTAATGGTGACAGATCCTTAACTACTGTCACGCTGTGTCTGACACCAGAAGACTTGAGAGGAAATTCATTAAATAAATACATGCAGTTAAAGGAATACACCTGCATTTAGAGCTTGTCCTGTGTCGTGAAATTATGTAAGACCTGAAAATGCAGTGATATTAAGCACTGGGCAAAAACATACCTGAAAAATCCCCCAACCCAAGGAATTTCTCTTTAACCTTCAGAATATTCTTTGTCTATATTTGGTATCCAAAGATCATTAAAAAGTCACAAGGAATGAAAAAAAGAGAAAAAGAAAAAGAAATCAAGTCTCTCCCTATTTAGCTTCTGATTAGTTCTATGCAAACCAAGGGTGTTTACTTTCTAAGAAGAAGTTCTAATGACTTTTGAATCATTACTACTTACACACATACACAAACACACACAAGATTCTCTTTGCTCAGATGAAAATGTGTTCATTTTTTTACTATTCATATTTTAGAGAAACTTCTAGATCTCCTGATTCCCTGTTTTTCACTTTATTTCAGAAAAATAATAGCATTTTTAAAGATCAGTATAAAGTCTAATTGCACTTCAGAACACAATGATATGGTATTTAAAATTCAGGGAATTCCTTTTCACAGATGCCATGCTTTATGTCAATTACTCTGACTTTTTTAGCATATTCATTTCTATGTCTTTAATTATAATAAAGGGTATGTGGACAGAATTCTAGCACTTAATGATTATATTATCATTACCCATTTAAATCACCTACATCACTCAAAGGACTTAACAGAAACAAAAGTATACAGAAGATATTATGGAGGCAAAACTGAATAGACACTCATAGGAAACAAAAGATAAATGATTTGATTTTATTATTTATAGGGCTGGAGATGTAGCTCAGTGGTAGAGCACTTGCCTAGCATGCACAAAGCCTTGAGTTTAATCCCTAGCACTACCAAAAAAATTTTTTTGTTTATAAACCATCGTTTTGACCAAGATTCTTATTCCTCTAAATTGACATCTAACCCCAAAAGAAGTACCCATAAAAGTTCTTCTTTATGAACACTAGAAACTTGAAGATTTCCCTGAGAAAAATAAAACAAATTACAAAAAAGGTCAAAATGAGTTTATACTTGCAGTTAATTTATAATTCTTTTTTTAATTTTAATTTGTCTTATTTAGTCCTTCCATACAAACAGTGGAAATTACTTATTCAGACAAATTATACGTATTGACCCTCTTCTACATTTAAAGCCCAGTTATGAGTTTTTCCTGGATTCCTTTTGTTTTTAATTTTTCTCCTTTTAAGTCTTATAAGTCTGATTTCAGGTGTTAAAGAAAAATTATTCAATGATAATTCCATGTTCCACCGTAAGGAAGACTTTACCCGGGACCATCACAGTAGATAGAGTGGCACTGTGATGGGATCTTGTGGTGGAGGAGGAATACTAAGATCAACTCCAAATGCAGGATGGGCAAGTGGAAATGTGTAGCCATTCTTCCAGATGTTTCCAAAAATAAAAAGCAGAAAAAGGGGAATTCTGGCTAAAATGATCTAACAGGATTCTTGCTGAAGACAGGTCAAGTTGCTCAGATGTCACCTGTGGAATGACAAAGATTGAGGAACCCAATCATATATGGAGTGGGATAAGCCCGGGGTGGGGGGGTCTATCTAAACTGCCACTAAGCAGAGTTGTTTTGTTAAAACTGAATTTTACAAGGAACTGCACAGAGAAGCTTAGGAAAAGGTTCTGAAGCCTTACTAAAATTTGACCAGAATCTTTGTCATAGATTAAAAAAGAAAATCACTTGAACTTATTTTCACAGTTAGGAAATAATAGAAGAAAGTGTGGTAAGTCATGAAACTTATTTTAAAATAGATAGATAGAGATATTATTTAGAGATATAATCCCACTTATACAAGTATATTTCATGATTTATTTATATATTTGCACACACATACGTAACATCATATATATTTTCATAACCTACATTGCAATGATCTACATGTTTTTAAATATCAATAATATATTTACTAAAAAATGTTAGACATCCTAAATGTTAGTAGGAATATACTCAAGGGAAATTCTAAACATTGAAAAATGGGGAAAAAAGAAAAATAAAAATATTCTCAAGATCTCATTTTATTGGGGAGAAAACAAAATATTCTAATGAGGGAAACTATACATTTAAGTGATGAATATGACATCTTGTTTTCACATGGAATAAAGAAAAATGTATTCATCATAGTTCAGGAAGAGGGAAATTAAATGTCAATAGAATAACAATAATTTCTGGTGAGGATGTGGAGAAAAAGTACAATTACATATTGTTGGTGGGACTGAAAATTAGTACAACACTTTGGAAAGTATGGAGATTACTCAAAAGACTAAGAATCAAGACACCATATGACCCAAATATCTCACTTCTTGTCATTTATCCAAAAGACCCAAAGTTAGCATACTGTAGCAGTACAGAAATATAATGTTTATGGCTATGAAATTCACAGTAACCAAGTTATGGAACCAACCCTGGTGCCTGAAACCAGAATAGATATAGAAAATGTGATATATATGTACAACGGAGTTTTATTCAGCCATAAGGATAAATGAAATTATGTCATTTGCAGCTAAATGGATAGAATAAAGAACATCATGCTAAGGGAAAATAAGCCAGACTAAAAATATCAATAGTTGAATATTTTCTCTCATAGGTGGAAGCTAGAGAGAGAGGAAAAAATTAAAATAAAATAAGGTGGGGAGATCTCAGGAAAATAGGAGTGAGACCAATAGAAAAGAGTTAAGGGATTGAGAAGGAGGGAGAAGGGGCAGGCATGAGGAAGTACTGGGAAATTAAATCTACCAAATTTTATTACATCCATGTAAATATTCCACAATAAATCATATATGTGTGTGTGTATATACATATATAATTATAATGCACCAATTAAAATGATAATAGAAGAGAGATCAGAGGAGTAGAGCAAGTATATTAGGGGAGGTAGAAGGGGAGGAAAAAGGAAGGTGGTAGGGAATGAGATTCAAGTTATGTGCACGTAAAATACGGCATAATGAATCCCACTGTTATGAATAATCATAATGTGCCAACAAAAATAAATGTAAAGATGTCAATGGTTTGGGGAAATAAGTCAAATTGTCAGATCTATATAAGAAATGGAGTGAATTTGGACTTGAATAAATCAACAAGAAAATGAGAGAAAGAGGAAAAGACAGAAAGTGACCTTAAGGTAAAGAGGTAGGGACGATGCAAGTATATTAGCCATTACATGAACCAAATTCTTCCAAGAGAGGCCATCTAACTGACCTTAGAAAAGTTATGTTCTGTTTATAAATAAACATTTCACTGGGATAAAGAAAATTTGAAAGTAAGAGATACCTAATAGCAAGTAATACAAAGGAAAAAATCAAGAGCAAGATATTAATATTTGGGAAGTTAAAATGTAATATTTAAAGAAAATATGACAAAGAAGCACATCAGTTAATATATTTTAACACTAGGATAGATACACTAAATAAAACTTGGGAAGGAGAAAAATAAATCAAGTAGCATAATTAGTAATATTCAGCATCTATATATGTGATATATGTATATTTTTGATAGATGTATAGAGTATTTTTTCAAACGCTAATTATTCATTTTTTATGTCCATGAAACAATTTTAAAAACTAATCATGTACTAGCCAGGTGTAGTGGCACATACCCTGTAATCCCAACACCTCAGGAACCAAGCAGGAGGATCACAACTTCGAAACCAACCTCAACAACTTAGTAAAGCCCTAAGCAACTTAGTGAGAACCTGTCTCAAAATAAAATATTAAAAAAGGACTGGGGAATGTGGTTGAATGGCTAAGTGCTCCTGGGTTCAATCCCCAGTACCAAAAAAAAAGAAAAAGAAAAAAGAAAAAAAAAAGAAAGAAAGAAAACTAAACATGTACTATCATAAAATATAATGAAAATTCAATGTCAGATTTATGCAGAGCATATTCTTTGTGTGCCAATACAATTAGATACAAAAAATTTAAAATGATCCTAAAACAGTCTACTTACCTGGAAATTTAAAACACACTTCTAAATAAGTCTTACAGTAAAAAGAAAATTTTAAGAAATCATCAACTATCTGGAAAGCAATGCAAAGGAAAACATACCATACAAACACCTTTGGGAGAAAACAAAAGTACAACTGAGAAGAAAACATTGCCTCAAAAGCCTTCATTACCACAGAATAGGAATTAAAATGAACTTGGTGCTCATCTTAAAACATTAAAAAACAAACACACTGAAAGAAACAAGGAAGTTATACAAATCTAATCAAGGAAAAGTTCAAAAGAAAAACAATGTAGTCATTGCAAATAAATCCAAAAGTCAGTTCCTAGAAATAACTGATAAAAACAAATCCTTCATGAATCTAAATAAGTGAGAGTAACAGAGGAAACATAAGATTAGGAATGGAAAAGGAAATGTACCCTCAGATAGAAAGGAGATCAAAAGAAGAGAATATTGCAGGCAACAATTTGAAAATTGAGAAGAAATAGGAAACTTCTTTTTTAAAAGAGTCAAAAATTCACTCAAAAAGATATGAAAAAACTTTAATGAAATAGATTTCCATATAGTACATTTAAAATGTGATTACTAACTTACTGAAAAAAGTTTGATGCGGGCCAGACCAGCCCAAGATGGCCAACTTTGAGGATGGGGGTGGGGTGAGGAGAAGGGATACACATCTAGTATCATTGTAGTTACAGGCATCTGAGTTTTTAGAATAATTTTACCCATTTTTTTTTAATATTCAAGAACTGTCAACATACTAAGGCTATACTAGAGTATATTGCAGATGCTGAAGAAATAACAGTTATCTTGTTTTAATACTTTGTGGTAGAATATTACTATAAGTAAATGAATCAAACACTGCATAAATCACAAAAATTAAAAATGAATCAAGGTGAAAAGCATAACTTCTAGGCAGAATTTATTATAACCTGTTATTTAAGGGAGTACTAGTGTTTTCTTCTAAATGGTATATAAAACTTGTTCCAAATCACTCTTCCTCAGTTCTATCTGCCAAGGACTCAGATGTAACTGTGATATAGCAACCCTTCCCAAGAATATTGGCAGGTATGTGTGAGAGCTCAGAACATGACACAGGTGACACAGATATGACAACTTGTAATGGTGGACTCATTTACAGTGTTCACACTTCTATGACCAGGACTTAAGGGAAGGTCAAATAGTGCTCTCTTATCTGTCTCCAAATACATGTCAAAAGAAGGGTGTTCAAGTGTCAGCTCTGTTTTTACTCAATAAACAGACTCAAGAAAGAGTCTGTTTCCAAATGAAAACTGCATAAGCATTTTTGTTTTTCTTAGTAGTATATGTATTATTTGTCATTCCATACTATCCATCCATACCACACTATCTTCTGTATTAGGCGGTCTAATAGAAATGTAATGTATTTATTTTTATTTTTCTAAAAAAAGAAAAAGTCACTGTGAACAGATGAGTTTACAGTTCAGTTTTATTTACTTTAAAAATGCAATATTGCATTTTTAACAACCAACCTTAACAAATTTAGAAGAATTGAAATCATACAAAACATTAATTTGTAAATATTTGATTAAATAGTAACAAAAATAGAAAAAATACCTTCAAACACTTAGAAATTTGGGGTTTTTTATTTTTTATTTAATTAGTTGTACATGACTATAGAAAGCACTTTGATACATCATATATAATGGAGTTCTTCTAGTTTATACATGACGTAGAGAAATTTATTTTCATCCATATTTTTATTGGCACATTATATGGCACAAATCCCATAGTGGTGGGATTTGTTGTTACATATTTGTAAATGCACACAATATAATAACATCATTTGGCCAGTATCTTTCCCCAGTATTTTCCCTTCTTTCCCCTCCTTCTTCTTCTTGGTCCCTTTTCTCTCCTCTACTGATCTCTCTTCAGTTTTCATGAGATTCCATACCACCACTACCACACACACACCTTTATTTTCAGTTTTCTCTCTAGATTCCATTTATGACAGAAAGAGTATGACTCTTTACTTTGAGTTTGGCTTATTTTGCTTAACATTATAGTCTCAAGTTCCATCTCTTTTCCTGCAAATGACATACTTTCTTTCTTCTTTATGACTGAATAAAATTCTATTGTGTATATATACCCATTTTCTTTATCCATTCATTCACTGATGGACACTAGGCTGGTTTCATAGTTTGACTATTATGAACTGTGCTGTTAAAAGCATGAGTACGCATGTGTCACTATAAAATGCTGCCTTTAATTCTTCCAGATAAATATCAAGGAGTGGGATAGCTGGATGGTATGTATGGTGATTCTTCTCCCAGTTTTTTTTTTTTAGATCCTCCATAGTCATTTTCATAGGGGTTGTACTAATTTACAATCCTACCAACAGTGTAAAAATGTTCCTTTTATCCACACCCTCTCCAGCATTTATTATTGTTGTATCTTCTTGATGGCTGTCATTCTAACTCAAGTGAGATGAAATCTCACACTTAGAAATTTAAAAATACACTTCTAAAAGTCTATGTGGAAGTCTCAAAGTAAATTAGAAACTATTTGGAATGAATCAAGATATTAATTTCAGCGTATGAAAATATATGGGATACTACAACAATTAGCAGAGCAATGATAAGGAAGAAATTTATAAAAATAAATTTTTATATTGGGAAAGAATAATCTTAAAATCACTAATCTAAATTTTCACCAGAAGAAACTACAAAAAATAAAGATAGCAAAATAAATCAAAAACAAGCATCAGAAGGAAATAATAAAAAGCAAAAATCAGGAAAACTGAAAACAGAAAAACAATAAGGAAATTCATAAAACGAAAGAGTTCTTGAAAACATCAAGTTAATGATTAGCAAGACTGACCAAAAAAAGAAAGGAAAAGGAAAGACACAAATTGCCAATATCAGGAATAAAAGAGGGGCTATCATTACCGACACTGCAGACATTAACAGGACAAAAAGTGAAACTACAAATAATGCCTTGCACATTAAGTTTAATAACAAAATACAGTCAAGAATCACTTAACAACAGACACATTCTGAGAAATGTGTCCATAGGTGACTGCTGATGTGCAAATATCTTAGAGTATACTTATGTAAACTAAGATAGCTATAACATCACTAGGTAATCTATGGGACCACAATTGTATATGAGGTCTGTCATTGATCAAAACATCATTATATGGTGCATGACTATAATATTAGATTTGTAAACAGACCACTTTCTCAAAATTTACAAACTACCAACATTTTCACAAAAAGAAATAATGAGACTAGTTTTTGATTAGTTAACTAGGACTTCTATTAACAAAGTATCACAAAGTAGATAGTTTAAACAATAGAAAATTTTTTTTCTCACAGTTCTAGGGGTTTAGAAGTCCAAGATCAGCAATGGTTGCAGGCAAGCAGTATTGGTTCCTTGTGACCTATAAAAGAGATCTATTCCATCCATGCCTCTCTCCAAGCTTCTTGTGGTCTGCTGGACATCTTCATTCTTTGGCTTATAAAAACATATCTCTAATCTCTGCCTTCACGTTCACATGGTGACCTGTCCATGCACATTTCTATGTCCAACTTTCTTTTTTATAAGAATATAGGTCATTTTTGATTCAGGGCCCACACTATTCCAGTATGACCTCATCTTAACTAATAACATCTGCAATGACCCTATTTCCAAACAAGATCTCATTCTAAGATACTGGAGGTTAAGAACAACATATGAATTTTGAGAAATATACAATTCATTCCATCATAGTTCTATAACTTTTAAGTACTTTTAATTAGTTCTGAAAAAAAAAAATCTTTAGCCGGTCATGGTGGCACACACCTGTAATCCCAGAGGCTCAGGAAGCTGAGGCAGGAGAAGTGTGAGCTCAAAGCCAGCCTCAGCAAAATCGAGGTACTAAGAACTCAGTGCGACCCTGTTTCCAAATAAAATACAAAATAGGGCTGGGTATATGGCTCAGTGGTCATATGCCCCTGAGTTCAATTCCCGGTACCAAAAAAAAAAGTCTTCAGTCCCAGATGGTTTTATTGATGAATTCTATCAAATATTTTAAGACGAAATAAGAATTTTATATAAGCTCTTCCATGAACACTCCTATGTTATGAAGCAATTATCCCAATACCAAAGCACAAAAAAGAAAAGTGCAGATCAATATCTCTCCTTAAAATTACATTAAAATGTTCACATAATTAAATGTGACATTATATATAAAAATCTTATAACATGACTAAGTCAGATTATGGCGTAACAAGAAATATGTATTTATCTCTACCCCCGTGTTTTGGCACACATGAACTACCCTCCTTGTATCTTCCGGAAGTGACAAATATATTTTTTTAGGTTGACCAGTGGGCGGGGATACCTGGATAACTTCAGTATGGAGGCCTTTGCCAGGGAAACAACCATGTGCTTAGAGGGTTGGAACTTTTGGTCCCACCTCCTGATTGCCTGGATGGTAAGATGGACTACAAGTCGAATTAATCAACAATGGCCAATGATTTTCAATTATGCATATATAACGGAACCGCCATAAAAACACAAAAGGACAAGGATAGGAAAGCTTCCAGGCTACTGAACACATGGAGGTGCTAAGAAGATAGCACATCTGGGGAGGGCTTGAAAGCTCCTGACTTATTCTCCCATACCTTTCCCTATGCATCTCTTTCATCTGGTTGTTCTTGCGTTATTTATTTTGTAATAAACTAGTAATATAGAAAAGAAACTGTTTTTATGAGCTCTGTGAGATGCTTTACCAAAGACTGAAACTAAGATGGAGTCCTGAGAATCTCTGATCTGCAACCTGCTCAAACAGAAGTTGTGGCATCCTGGGGACCTACTATTATGATTGACGTATGATGTAGACAGGGGCAGTCTGCAGGACTGAGCCCTTAACCTGTGTGATCCTCAGTTAATGTAAGAATTATCTACCATAGTGATAGCCTCAGTATGGGGAAGGAATTATGTGATCAAAGCAATTGATGCACAAAACTGTATTTTTAAAAATCTAATACCCCTTCAAGAAGGGGGAAAAAAACTTCTCACCAAACAAGGAAGAAAGAAAATTCCTTTAAGTAGTGAATATCTACAAAAAATAACAGTCATGGCTAATATCATACTTCAGAGAAAGGGTAAATATTTAATTATCACAAACAGAATTAGGATATCCATTCTCATCACTCCTGTTCAACATCATATTAGAAGTATTAGCCAGTACAATAAGACTTGTATTTAAAGATTAAAGGCATACAGATAGGAAAGGAAGAAATAAAACTGTCCTTATTCCTGGTCATGATTGTCTGTGTAGAAAATCCTAAGCAATCTATAACTAGAAGTCCAAAAACTAACAATGAGTGTATCATATTATATAATATAAGAAAACACACACCCCAAAAAATGTTGATTTTCTATATATTAGAAATTAACTATTGGAAACTAATATTTCTAAATATTATTTACAATAGCTACAAAGATGAAGATGAAATACAAAACAAAACATTTATAGGATTTACATGAAAAAACTCTGATGAAATAAATCAAAGAAGACCTAAATAAGTGGAAAGACATACTACATTTATGGATTAGAAGGTTCAACATAGCTAAAATGTTCATCCTCCCCAAATTGGTATACAAACTTAGAATCTAATTCTGATCAAAATTTTAGCTAGGATTTTTATTTGTTTTATTTTATTTTAGATAAAGATGAAATGATCTTATATTGTACATAGAATAAAAGAACTAGAAAAGCCAAATATTTTTGAAAATTAAAAAGTTAGGCAAATTACAATATCCAACTTTAAGTCAAAGAGTCAGTACTCCATATTTGCCAGTTCCACATCACAGATTTAATCAGTCACAAACCAAGAAAACTGAGGGAAAATTGCATCAGTACTGAACATACATAGACTTTTCTTGTCCTTGCTCCATTAATAATAAATGTAGGATTTACATTGTATTGAATTCTATGTTACTTAGAGATGATTGAAAGTATATGAGAAAATATGCATACTTACATACAAATACCATACAATTTTATACAAGGAGTTTGAGCATCATTGGATTTTGGTGTTTTTGAGGGATCCTAGAACCACATTCATTCCACCTGATTGTTTACCCTGCCATCATCTCTATCCAGGACTTAAACTCTTCTCTTCCTTATTCCTGTCACAGAATCCCTACTGAAAATTCGACTTTCCTCTGAAATTTCTTATCACAACTTAGGACACATTTCTTCAGTCACAAACACATTGAGCAAAATCCACGTCCAAAATTTTAGTTCAGAACTAGAAAATTCGACTTTCCTCTGAAATTTCTTATCACAACTTAGGACACATTTCTTCAGTCACAAACACATTGAGCAAAATCCACGTCCAAAATTTTAGTTCAGAACTAGAAAATTGGACTTTCCTCTGAAATTTCTTATCACAACTTAGGACACATTTCTTCAGTCACAAACACATTGAGCAAAATCCACGTCCAAAATTTTAGTTCAGAACTAGAAAAGCCAAACTTCCCTACATCACCCTCTCCCAAGCAAGATCATGGCTTCTGGGTATCAAAATCTTCCCTAGATGATGACGATGACTCTCAACTGCATTCACTTGATTTCCGCAAATTTGGTTTCACCCAAATTATTCTATTAATCATCTATAAAATGTGATTAATGTGACACTTTTGTATTCACAGAAGAATTAAATACATACTGTAAAACTACATTGATCAAGGCCACAGTGCTCTCAAATGGGATAGGTACACAGATCAATAGACTAGAATAGAAAGTGTACAAATAGACCCACACAAGTATGTAAAATTAATTTTTTAGAAAGGTACAAAGTCAATGAAATAGAAAAAGAAGAGTCTTTTCACCAAATGGCATTGGGACAATTAATCATTTATATGCAAAAAAGTATACCTCAGCTTCATAAAAATTTAATTATACTTTATAAAAACATACCAAAAATGGATCATTGATCCACTAGATCAGAGAGCTAAATATACATAAAACTATAAATTCTTCAGAAGAAAATTTAAAAAAATATTTCAGGACTTAGGTTAAGGAAATAGTTCATGGATATGACACCAAAAGCAATGTCTATGGAATACCATGTTGATAATATAGACTTCATCAAAATTAAATCTTTTGATCAATGAAAGACACTACTAAGAGAATGAAAAGGCAAGTTACACCTTTGGAGAAAATATTTTCAAGTTACAGGTCCATAAAGGACTTTTAACTGGAAAGTATGACAAACTCTCAAAACTCAACACTAAGAATACAACTTAATTTTAAAGTGGGCAAAAAGACTTGAACAGGCGCCTCACTAAAAAAGGACATATGATGTCAAACAAGCCATGAAAAGATGTCTAATATCATTAGCCACTAGGGAAATGCAAATTAAAATCATGATGTGCAAATAGAGAAACAACATGTATCCCATTTGTTTAAAATAATAACAAAAAAATCATGATATGCTACCTACCACTGCACACATGTGAAAATGGAAAAAATTAAAAATATTGAGAATACCAAGTCTTGGCAAGGATGCCGAACAAATGGAACACTCATACATTGCTGACGAAAATGTAAAATGTACACAGTCCCTCTCAAAAACAGTTTGAGAGTGTTTCATTAAGTTAAACATATTCTTTCCTTACAACCCTGCTATCCCACACTTTGGTATTTACCCAAAAGAAATTACAACAAATTCACACAAAAACCTGAATATGAATTTTTTTAGCAGTTCTATTAATAATCACCAACAACTGGAAACAAACCAAAGGTCTTTCAACAGCTGAATGAATAAACAAGCAAACTATTGATTCATGCAACAACAAGGATGAATTTCAAAGGCATTACGCATAGTCTCAAAGAAGCCAGTCTTGAAAAGTCATATATTCTAGTTCCATTTACGTGGTATTCTTGGAAAGACTCCTTCTATAAAGAGGAAGAACAAATCATTGTTTGCCAAGGGTTAAGCAGTTAAGGAGAAGATACCCGAGAGTTTTTTGTGTGATGAAATTTTTCTATATTTTGTTTGTTTATAGTGGTGATTACATGAATTACATGTTTTAAAATTCAAAAAACTTCACCAAAAAATTAAGTTTACTAAATGTTTTTCTCAAAATAAAATTAAAGTAAAAGAATATTAATTCCATTAGAGTCTTTTTTTTTTTTTTTTGGCGGTACTGAGAATCGAACTCAGGGCCTTGTGCTTGCAAGGCAAGCACTCTACCAACTGAGCTATCTCCCCAGCCCAAAAGAATATTAATTCAACTGATTTAAACCACTTAAAAATATAGAGAGTTCCTCTAATCAATTTTATGAAAACTATAACTTTTACTTCAAAACCTGATAAAGATGACACACAAAAAAGACTTTTTTCTGAATATAAATGCACAATTTTATGAGAAAATATTATCAAAGAAAATCTAATTTGAAGCAAATGAAAAAGTCACTGTGTTCAAGAAGGTTTTAATTCAATAACAAAATGGTAGATCATTATCAGTAATATATCAATGGAATTAATTGTACTGATTGTTAAAGAAAGAAAAGCAAATAATCATATCAAGGATACAGAAAAGTTTTCTAAAATTCATAAACCATTCTTTTTATGTATTTCAAGAAAATGGGAAAGGACATCACTTCAAGGTAATAAAAGACTACTACCAAAAAACAATAGAAAATATTATCATAGGATATATATATAAACATACATACATACACATATAATAAATATATACATAATGTATCTTATATAATATATATAATTGCACTTGTGTTCACACCCACATAAATATATACTTATGTAAATAAAACACATACTTTGGGGAGTTTTTGGAATTGGAGAAAATGATCTCAAAATTTTCTAGAGGAAATAAATCCCAGAGAAGTCAAAGTTTCAAAATAGAAACTTGGCACAAGGAGACACAACCTATCTGATATCAGATCATCCTATTACACCAACTATAATTAACAAGTTGCCTAGGAGTAGACAAAAGATCATTGGTACAGAACAGAGCCCAGAATTAGATGTCAACATATTTGAGAATTTAATGGGACAAAAGTACTATTAATTCAAAATAGAAGATTGTTTAAAACATACTAGCTTTGTTAAAACCTTAAGGGCAAAAAATAAAACAATTAAAATTCTATACATAAATTGAAGATATAGGCTATACAATATAAGTAGAGGAAACCCTTTTACTAAGATTAGATATAAGAAACTGTTTAAAATATATAACCCTTTTTGTGTACATTTTTTTTAAATATGCAGGAAAAGGCAGAAAATACCTATTAAATAATAAATATGGGGAAAAGCACTTGCAATAGAGGGGACAGTCAAAATGTTTGTATCTATGATAGATAATGTCTTCCAAACTTAAAATGCAGAAAAACAAAGCCAGTAGAGATACAAACCAGGCAGTGAGCACAGAAAAGTCAGAGAAAGTAATACCAAGAAATAATTACATGAATGGTCTGAATCTGCATTGTGCACAACCATAGAAATGAAAAGTTGTGCCCCATTTGTGTACAATGAATCAAAATGCAGTCTGCAAAAATAAAAAATAAATTAAAAACAGAAAAAATCCCCCCAAAAAAGAAATATATTAAAATAAATCAGTAGTTTAAAAAATCAGAATTAAAATAATGAGATATTAGGCAAAAATGAAAAAGTTTTGTTATACATATTTCTTCCAAAGACATCAGGGAAAATACTTCCCAGTGTGACTAGTGGGAACGTGAATGAATTACTTACTAGAACTTTGGGAAAAAACAATCTTGCAATTCTTTACTTAAATTTAGAATCTTCATATTTTCCAGCAGAGTCAGTTCATTCCTAGGGATCTATTCTTACATAAATGAAAGTAGCTTTACCGCAGGAAATATGATCAAGTGTATTTATTGCAACACTGCACTGTCGAAAATGGACCATACTGTAAGTCCATCCATAGGGTATGATTGGATAGTTGTGGGGCATCCATCCCCTGAAACTACGATATAGTCATTAAAAAGAAAAACCTGGTGACTTGGTAAGTGTTCTAGTCCAAGTTTTTCACCAATGTGACCAAAAGACCTGACAAGAACAATTTTAAGGAGGAAAAGTTCATTTTGGGACTCGTGATGTTTCAGAGATCTCAGTTCACAGACAGCCAACTCCATTCCTTGGGGTGCAAGGCATGGCAGAACATCATGGCAGAAGTGTGTGGTGGAGGAAGCAGCTAGGGACATGGTACCAGGAAGCAGAAAGAGAGATCTATTCAACAAGGACAAAATATAAACCCCAAAGGCACACCCCCAGGTACCTACCTCCTCCAGCCACACCCAACCTGCCTATAGCTACCATCCAGTTAACCCCTATCAGAGGATTAATGTACTGATGAGGTTAAGTCTCTCATAACCAGTCATTTCATCGCTAAACTTCTTGCATTGTCTTGCACATGCACCTTTGGGGGACACCTAATATTGAAACCATAACTGCAAGAATTCTACACAGTAAGTCTAAAAACAAAAGTGAAATGCAAGACAAGTATATTTAATATAATCCTCTCAAAAGAAAGAAAAATATTGACCAAAAATTATAAGCATTATATTTATTTTACATAAATGTATATTTATTATTATTATGGTGGCACATGCCTATAATTCCAACTACTCAGGAGGATGAGACAGGAGATTTGCACGTTCAAGGCCAGCTTGGCCACCTTAACAAAACCCTGTCTTGAAAACTAAAAAAAAGACAGGGCATAGTGGTAGAATGTCCCAATGCCACCAAATATCCTGCTCCTCCTCCTCATCATCATCATCATCTTCATTGTCATCATTGTATATATGTGGGGGGAGTCTCATGTATTTCTCTATAATCATATGAGGACAGAGAAGCATTGGGTGGTGAGGGGGGAGAGTGTACAAAGGTGTTGATTTGGAGTCTTAGGGGTGACAAGGAGTGATATGAGTAAAGGTGGAGTAGGAGATTAGAAGAGGAAAGCCAAACCGAAAGAGGAAGGACTGTTAAAAAAAAAAAAAAAAATCTGCAGTATATATGATAATGTCACATTTATGTATTTCTGCAAAATGTCATATGTATATGAGTCATAATAAAAATTCAAAGAGAAAGAAAGAATAAGAAGCAAGCAAAAGAAGAGGAACTGGATAGATTTAGCATAGGAAACCACATTACTAAAAAGAGATGTTCTAAAAGCTCCATCATACATTTGTTGCTTGAAACTTGGACCCAATTTTCCCATTAACACCCCACACATACTCACACAGATTCACACATGATTCCTTTTAAATCTCTAATGTCCCTGGACCATGTATAGTCAGCCCTCCTATCCTGGGTTTCCCATGCACAGATTCAGCCAACCACAATGAAAAATATTTTGAAGAAAAAAAAATAGTTGTACCTGTACTGAACCTGAAAAGATATTTTTTCTTGTCATTATTCCTTAACCAATACTTATATAGCATTTACATTGTATTAGGTATAATCAATAATCTAGAGATGATTTTTACTATACAGGAGGTGGTCAGGAGGTTATGCAAATGTTTATACCATTTTACATATGAGACTGAAGCCCAGGATTTGGTGCCCGCTAGGTGTGAGGGATGGCCTAGAAGCAATTTTCTGTGAATACTAAGGAATGACCAAGTTACAATGAGTTCTTTAGACCATTCCATTGGAAATTAAACTCCGTAGAGGAAAGCTAGGTCCAGCCTCCTCCCACTGCAGCAGGTATACCCATTCCATACCTCTCTGCCACCAGCGAGAGCAGAAGCAAGAGCAGGATTGGATGCTTAGCAAACACCAGGGAGAACCTTTCACACTGCATTCTACATAAGCTCTGCCTCCTCAAGTTATATAATACAATTCTGTCCAGGACCCTGCCTAGTTCCAACCTATTGATAATAATGCCCCAGACTAGAGGCAGGGATTCCCACACAGATGGTGGTGCAGGGTGCTGTTGGGGAAGAGGTTAGAACTGGATCAGAGGTTGAGCCCATGAGGGCATAAACAAGGGATGCTGAGATGAGGTAGATAGATGTAGGGAGAGGAAAGACCAGAATTTGAGAATGACAATGTGACAGGTTTTGTTAATCAAGGATTATCTCCATGTGGCTATGGTACAGGCCTAAGCCTTCAACTCAACACTTGGTTCTCATGTTTGAAAGCCTCACCTTTAATGAGACTTAGGTAAAGAAGGAGGACGTAAGAACAAGAAAAAAAAAAATTAAATCGAACTATCAATTTTTAGAGTCTCTCTTGTGACTTGGGTCAAAGTTTTAACAGTTATCTTTGAAAGCTACTTTTATTTTTCAGGAACTTATTAAATACTTTGGGCATCCAATCACATCCAAATATTTTCCTCTTCCAAATGGAACCACAGTCTATAATTATAGCTTACCACAAGCCACCCAATTATCCAGTGCTTATTCAATTGTGTTGTAAAAAGCAAAATGCAGTGTCTGTGGTCTTATTTCTACCCTCATCCACAAGGCCTGAAAAGCCTCCAAGCACAGTTGGAAGCCTGGGCTATACCAGAGCTTATGTTCTATTTTAAAAGCACACACATTCCACCTTTCACTGTGCATCTCTCCACTCTCTTCCCTCTCTGTCTAACATGAACTCTTTCACATGGACACATATCATGTAATAAAACTCTGACTTAAGGGACTTTCAGGAGTATTCATGCTCAACATAGTTTCCACAGTGAATCTTCTCCCGGAATTTAATTGCTAAGCTCTATCTAAGTCCACAGCTGACACGCATAACTAGCCCAGACTCTCATCAGAGCAGAACATCCTGTGGTCTCAGCAGATAGTCATGCCACCTTCAGTGAAACTCAGGCCATCGGGCAGAGCTCCTCCCGTATGCAGGGGTTTAGAGTCAGGCTCATGATTCTATGTTGACAGCAAGACTTTTGCTTCAGCCAAGAGTCTGACCTAAAAGAAGAACTCGAGAGTACAAGCCAAGGGTTATTTACAGCCTTCCAGCACTCTTCAGGCAGCCTGGCAAGGACTGCTGGTAGAGTAAGGGACATTTTCATTTGTTTCTGATTCCGTCCAACCAGCAGACGGGTCACATAGCTACAGTCAGGACGACCTGCTCGTATTTCCTCCTTGACACAAGTTAATCAGGACAGTGACAGCAGAAGTGGCCAAGAGAAGGAAAGATTCAGATGCCCACCTTGCCAAAGGGAGCACAGAAAGGGGCATCATAAGTGCAGCGTTTGTGGTTGAGTGACCCTCTACTGAGTCAGCAGAGAAAAACAAGTGGCTCATAGTTATGACTTCATATTTTTTAAGCTGGTTAGGACTGTCTGGCTCAACAGTTAAAAAGAAAAATTTGGCTAACCTCCATCTATAAAGAAATTCTATCGGCTCAACCAATTGATTTGGCTGTCAAAATGAAAATGTCAGGGTTGGTATGTTGGTTGAAAGTTTATTATTGTGGATTCCGAGGAGCAGAAATAAACATAGTTGACAAATGTTAGCCTAGTACATGTTGTCAAAACATCAACTTTAATTTTTCTAAGAAAGTTCCTCCACCCCAAGTCCTACTGCTTCCTTCTTAACAATTCTTCTTGAAAAACTGCCTATTAGGAAATTATCATTTCCCTAATATGCTGATAATACATAAGTTTTGAAATTAACCCCTGCCAAGAAAACAATTAAAATTTTAAAATGCCCTGATCTCCAGAGAAGAAGTTATATAGTTCAAGAAACTGTAATACTCTGATTTGAGAAATTATCAAGTGTTGCTTTATAAATGTATTTAGGATCCACAAGGGTTTTTCAGTTGGTCAGGACATTTTCCTATTTAAACATTGATTTAGAAACCTTGCCAAGTAAACCAGGAAATCAAAAGAGCAAAATTATGCAGCACATAAAGAAAGCAGCTGCATTCACCAACCCTAGTAATTTAACCAGTCGTTTCTTTAAACAAAAATGAAGAGGGGGGAAAAAAAGAGAGAGAAGCAATTCTGGCAGCACTAATCTCATTTCATTATACTGGCAAACCAAAATATCTGTCATCAAACATATTTGATGGAAAACATTTGTCCATTGTGTTGGTATTCTTAAAAGTGAAACCTACAATATGGTATAGGAATTTAATATCAAATTACATTTGAAGGGCCATTTCAGTAATTAAGTGAGAAAATGATTTCTAGCAGATGCCTTTGATCTTTAAAGCATACCCCACACATAATTCCACTGCATTATGAAAGATCAACAGTGTCAGAAGATTCAGAAACCTCACACATTCACACACAAAAGTAAGGACAGAGAATGCACACCTTGAACATTGACATATATATGAAGACACACGTTACAGGTACAGATAAGGTAAGCCAAGTGAGTATTCATCCAACATACATACCATGAGACAGAGGCAGAGAACAAGACCCTTGCGGTAAAGATTTACTGTATGACTTCCGTGCTGCTTTGGGGTTAGATGCTTCATGTTCAAGATTTTAAATTACACAGATAAAATCTTCTGGGGATATTTACTTGGTTTTCTGGTTTAACCCAAATGGGAGTAACTAGCTAAAATCTCTTCTTAGACAGAATGTGCACTTGGAATTTTCATATCCAACTTTAATAAGTGTTATCCCTTTCTCCAAATAAGATAAGTACACAAATAACAAATAATAATAAATGTTGCTTCTTTAATAAACTTTTGAATGTCAGTGAACAGATGAACAAGAAGAATTTCTGAAATGACTGCATGTAAGTGGCTACCTATTCCATCTACAATCTGACAGTTACCTATGCTATGCATAATGTGACCGGGTCTCATAGAAAGGACATTTAACTCTTAGAGATGAAGGAGAAGATATAATACTCAAATAATATATCACTCATGGCCTTACAATTAACTTTAAATGATCCTTCAAGGATTTTCAAAGGCTAGAATTTTCTGAACTTCTTTGTTCATCCCCTTGGGTTCCAGGAAAGTGTTACAATGGCTTTCATTTTAGAATTTTTTAAAGAAGTCAAAAGGCCAAATCATGTTAGATACACTAAATAGTCTTCATATTCAGGTGCTAGGGTCACCCTAACAAAATACCTCAGACTGGGTGGTTGAAACAACAGAAATTTGTTTAATCCTCCTCATAGTTTTGAATACTAGAAGTTCATGATTAAGGTGTCAGCAGGGTTGGTTTCTTTGGAAGCCTCTCTCCTTGGCTTTTTCTGATGTCTTCACATAGTCTTCCCTCTCTGAGTGTCTGTGTGTTAATCTCATCTTCTTTTAAGGAGAGTGATCATATTGGATTAGGGTCTACCTATATGGCCTCATTTTACCTTAATTACCTCTTTAAAGGTTCTACCTATAAATACGGTCACATTTCAAAATATCATAGATTAGAAATTCAGCACGTGAATTTAGAGTTGCATAGTGTAGCCCATAACAGCTTAAAAAGAATGGAGAAGGAAATCTTTTGTTTTAATCAATTAATAGCTAGGAATAAAGAAATATTGAGTCAGAAACTACATGAACAAGAATCTAGAGATAAAAGTCTCTCATTCATTTAGTTTCTTCTCTGAAAGCATCTGCCTAATACAAGTGATCTTGACCTTCAGTTCCCAAGGTCTTCAAGACACCAAAACAGAAGATATATCTTAAGGAATGTTGAAGATGAGGAGTTTGATGGGAGATATTAATTTCTCACAACTTCATAAAACTGAAATTCCAAAGAGAAACTTAAAATTTATTATCCCCAAGGACTACAAGGAAAATTGTCTACATCAACCAAGATGGAATAAAAATCTCCCTTAAGAGTTGGTTATCATAAACCTAAAACAGGAGATTAAAATATGAATAAGAAATTATGTTCAATGACTAAGATTTAAAGAAACAAAAATAATTTCTTAAAATGAAATAATTGCAACTAAAAACACAAAAGATAAATTTAACAGCAAATCAGATAAAACTAAAGAGAGAATTACAGAACTGGAAATTATTTCTGAAAATATTATCCAGAATGCAGTACAGGAACAAAGGGATAGAAACTACAAAAATATTTAAATGAAGGAATAAAGTTGCAATTTCTTTTTTATTTTTTTAGTTGTACATGGACACAATATCTTTATTTGTTCATTTATT
Source organism: Sciurus carolinensis (assembly GCF_902686445.1). Lineage (NCBI taxonomy): Eukaryota > Metazoa > Chordata > Mammalia > Rodentia > Sciuridae > Sciurus > Sciurus carolinensis. Next base: position 81,853,931 of record NC_062226.1, read on the forward strand.
TTTTTAATGTGGTGCTGAGGACTGAACCCAGTGCCTCACACATGTGATTCTAGGGCCCTACTACTGAGATAAAGCAGTTTCTAACATATATGTAATTACCACTTTGAACACGTGAAGAAATACAAAAATAGGGCTGAGGCAATCACTGAATGGCTGAGAATATCCTAGAACTAGCTAAAGTATATCAATCTACAGGTTTTAAGAGTCCAATAGCACCCAACAAAGGTAAAGAAAAAGAAATTGATTCTAAATCCCATCACAGTGAATTTGTATAACACTACAATCAAGAGCAAAAACAGCGACTACAAATACAGACACGCACGCACAATTCTAGATAGGAACAAGAAAGATTACCTTCAAACAATTTGAGAACTGTCTTCTCAACAGCAAGGCTGAAGTCGGGAGACAGAGAAGGAAATACCTTCACATCACTAAGAGAAAATAATTGTCAACCGGACTTCTAAACCACCAAGAGTGGAAACGAAGGCTTAATTTGACACAACAAACAGGAAATTTTACCTGGCCTTGACATGAATGTCTTGTGAACAATGATGTTGAAATAAAAACTAATGCACATCATAGAGTTTCCTAAAAGCAAATGCTCTTTAAAAGAAATTCTCCAAGGTATTCATCAGGGAGAAGGAAAGGTATCACAAATGGAGAATCTGAGATGAAAAAGAAATGAAGAGTTTAGAAAACTTTAAAAGAACATAAAGTGTGAAATACATGGATAAATTCCAGTCAAATACCACTTAATAATAATGTGTTACAAGTAAAAGATACAAATTTGTTTCTTTTTCCCTTTTAAGAAATGGAAACATGGACATGCCCATCACCCCCACTCTGTTCCTGCATATGGACACACCCTGGAGTGATGGACAAACAGGTGGGAAAAAACCTGAGTCCCTAAGTGACTATGTAGAGCCACCTTGCCAACCAACCCATTCAAGACAGGACTAGTATGTGAAAGAGAAATTGACTTTCAATATCTTCAAGTCATTTATTTTTTTTAATTTAAACTGTACCCAAATCTAAATTTAATATTACTGCCCTAAGCATTTAATTTGGATCATCTACTTCTGATTTATAAAATACTCTAGCAAGATAATGTTTTAAATGCCAGGAAATTTATATATCTAATAACATAAACTCAAATTTTTAAAAAATAAGTGTCAGGACTATTAGGAGAAATAAGCAAATATTATATCATGGTGGGAGATTTTCACACAATTCTCTCAAGCATGCAAAAATAATTAATTAGGATACAGACAGTATCACCAACACAATTAATGAGCTTGAACTAATGCACATATTTAGAATATTAGTGCCAAAAATAGTGAAATACGCATACTGTTCTAGCATATGTGGAATATTTATGAAAAATTACTATATACAGGGTCATTAAAGTAGTGTCAATAAGCTTCAAAGAATTGTTATCTTTACAAACTATGTGTTATGCATAGGATTCAATTAATTTAGAAATTAATAACTAAAATGTGACCAGAAAACTACAAAGTAGAAGTAACTAAATTAGAAGAAATTTAACTTTTTAATTTAAAAATGAAGAAACTCACTTCAAAGAAATATATGGTGTACAGACACTGATGAGACACTTGATCTGTTCTAGGTAAAGTTATATGCCTAGTTCCCACTCAGAGTGAGAATGAAAATAATATGTCATTTCCAATACAAAGCAGTTGGAACAAGTTGGACTTCAAACACTCACTGAAGATGATAGAAAAAGTGGAAGGAAAAAGCCTGGATTCTAAAGTCACCTATTACAGACTTGTAGCTAGCTACCTTAGAGAGCCACCCAACCAGGAATACCAGTACTGGCCTCTATGAACATGAAAAAATAAGTATTTATTGACTTAAACCACTGAGACGTTGGAGTTGTTTGTTTTAGCAGCTAGTACAAACTTATCTTGTTATCCTAACCATATTAATACTGTTGGGACAAACATCATAAGACTAATTTGAGTCTCTTGCATTATTTCTCCTTGCTGTCTTTGGACATGCAAAAAAAAACTCCCTCAAAATCAAGAGAGGGTAGTAAATCCTTAATTAAGATGAGTACAACATATTGAATAGGGGTTAAGAGGTTTAGTGTTTGGAGTCAGACAGACATGAAATTGAATCTTGGAGCCACAATTTACTTGAGATGTAACCTTACGTCAATCTTTCTTCATTTTTCTCAGAACTCTAGTTTCCTCATCAGCAATATAGGTATAATACTTCCAACTTTAAATAATTGTTTTAGGATTAAATTAAATAGGTAAAAATGTATAGTGTTATGCCTTATTCATAGGAATTATTATCACCATTATTTAAACTTCTTTATTTAAAAGCAACATATCTCAATTAAAACTAATAATAAAAACTTTCTTTGACTGTGCTTCCCTCAGCCACAACTTTTGTTCTTCTGCTTACCTCCTATCCCAGTTATGATTGCAGCATGTCTAAAAGATATACAAAGTTCATACTGAAAAGTGAATGTGAATTCATATCAACAGCCAAACATTAACATGAAATCCCATAAACTGCAACCACTGGCTCTAAGTCCTCCAAGAATGCAGCTCCAGCCCAATGAGTTCCAGTCCAATCCAGTTATGGCTCCTGTTATTAGATTAATGTGAAATTTTCTGTATCCTTCTAAATAGACTCCTACTTTACTTAGACAAATTTAGGTAGCAAATTTCTACAGTTTGCATCCAAGAATTCTGGACTAGTGTAACGCATTCACATAACTTGAGTCATTGTTTTATTTTCAGTCTAAAGTAGCAGATACTTTATCTGTATAACACCATAACACCAAAATAGGCAAAAAGGCTACATTTACTGGAGCTTATTTGAAAACACATGGATACATTTGATTCTTATTTCATTGTGCAACACCATTTCTGTTCTGAAAAAGTTGGTTTGCATTCCCATGTATGGAGAGGGGCTTATTCCACCACTCATTTCTCTTAGGGAATTACCGATTCCTTGGGAACTTTATGTGCATAAATCAAATCAGTAACATTTCATTAACAATATTTAGTCCATGTTACAAAATAATACAAATGTCAAAACTCCATAGACATCCCTTTAAATAAAAATTAAAAATTATTTTATTGTCATAAGTATAAATAATATATACTGAGGCAGAGAACCCTAAGAAATGGAAAGAATTAATTAAAATAAAATCTCCAGATAAAATTAATTATTTTATGATTCCAGCCTTACTCAACAACTTGCTAATGTTTTTATGAAAGCAAATATTTTAATTCCATGATAAGAGTTCTTATAAAATCAGAAGACTTGCCCAGTCCTGCATTGATTTCCTGCAGGTCTCTGGATTCACGAGTTGTGTGACTATAGCTGACAGATCAGTCTTTTATATACTGGACAAACTCATGCAGGGAACATACACATTTATACACTGATTTCCAATGTCTTTTGCCTGAAGCAGTTTGGAGTTATTGCATTTAATCACCTTTGGATGCAATACTTTGATTAATAAATCTTGGCGGAGAAAGTTCTTTAAGAATGTCCAATTTGATTGTCAAAGACATTTGAGAGAATCTGTCTCCTCAGTACTGCTGTGAGCAGTTAAAATGGAAGTCACTGACTGGGCACAGGGGCACACTCCTGTAATCTCAGCAGCTCAGGAAGCTGAGGTAAGAGGATCATGAGTTCAAAGCCAACTTCAGCAAGGGTGAAGCGCTAAGCAACTCAGTGAGACACTGACTCTAAATAAAATACAAAATAGGGCTGGGGATGTGACTCAGTGGTCATGTGCCCATGAGTTCAATACCCAGTACAAAAAAAAAAAAGAGGAAATCACTGGAGATAGCTCAGAAACAGGTCTCTAATCATGGTGGATCTATGAGGGAAGAGAGATTTCTGCCAAGGTTAAACAGGCTCTCAGAGTGGGGTAGATGTCAACTGTTGAGTGGGGCCCTCATGCTACTTGGAAGAAATTCAACTGAAAAGTTGAAAAAGACCCTCAGTATATTCATGTTGAGACCACTGGACATGAAGACCAATCTCTGAAGAAAAGAAGCAACAAAAGAAATCACCCTAGACTTCTGTAACAGTTCCCATCTCTAGTCTGTCCTCAAATTCTGTAGATTTTCCCTCTGAAATATTGTCTCAAATTTGTCCCCTTCTCTCTGTTTCTACCACAGATGCTCTCATTTAAGTCATAATCATTTCTCCACCACAGTCTGCTGAGGGTCACTTTATTCAACTATCAACCTCCTCTAATACTGCTACATCATCTTTCTGTTACATAAATATCATAATTGAACACCCTTTTTAGGCTTTCTAGAGGTATTCCTCCATATACTATAAAGTTCCTCTTCCATGAAGCCCCTGAAATTTCATGCAGATTTTGCTGCATATGAGGAGATTTTTTTTTTTCTGAATAAGGTACCATAACTGTCATTAGGTTGTTAAAGGGATTCTTACACTGAAAAGCAAGTCTACCAGTCCACATCAAGTCCACCTCTAGCTTTGCATACAAGATCATCCAAGATCTGGTCATCTCCCCAGACTCACTACCCACCACCCAACTGTGGATTCAAACCATACAGAATGTTCCCTATGTCTGGGACTTGGACTTAAGTAGTTCCATCTTCCTACAAAATTCACTTGACAAATTCATATTGTTGTTTCATCCTCACTTTCTCTGAGAAAAATTGTTGGCACTTCCATCCAACAACCAGACAGAATTAATGAATTTCCCTTTAGTGTTCTACAGAGTTTTGTTCACATTTCTTCGAAGGCATTTGTGCATTGTCTATGAATCTATTTATATGTCAATTTTCCTACTAGTGACATTCATGAGGGAAATAGTCATGTCTTAATCATCTCTGTATGAATGTTTGGTCTGTCAACAAGGACCACAAGGAAGTCTAGTTCCCTGAATTTCCTGTGAAATCTCATGTGTGATTAATTTTGGGCTTATACAACTAAACATGCATGGTTACTCATGAGATTTTATAGAATATCGGGGATTCTATTTTCCATGTGTAGGAATTCAAGAATGCCTGGTTAAAAACCAGCTATACTTATGATAATAAAGTTTCTGTCATCAGAAAGAAGTGTAGAATGCATTCATTTATTCACACTTGCTATTTTAATTTCAGGAGCAGAACTAAAAGCTTTCCTTAGAAAGAGTGGAAATTCTGAAATCAGATAAAACTGATTTTGAAATTCAACAGTTACTTTGAAACTCTATGACCCTAGACCAGTTATTAATAATTAGCATCCTGGATCTTACTTTACTTCCATAATGGCTTATGAAAGCTGCCTGATAGAGTTTCATAAAGATTAAAGTAGACATTATAAGCATGGAGGCTGGAGTTAAACCAGTCCTCAATCAATTCTCTACCTTCCTCCTTGCCCCACTTTACAGTATCACTCAAATGAACTTAAAATGACTGCAGAACATGTCCCTCTCCCAAGGCAATAGTTTGAATATGGGTCCTCCTCTCTGAAACTCATGTTGAAACTTAATCTTCATTATAATATGTTAAGATGTGGGATAGAGTAGGACCTTTAAGAGAAGATTAAGGCTCTGCCCTAAAAAATGTATTCATTCATAATTCACGTGATTAATGGATCAGTAGGTTGATGGATTATCTCAAGAGTAGACCTGCTATAAAATCCAGCAGGGCTAGGCCTCTGTCATGCTCCTTATCTCTCTCCATGTGATGCCATGTGCCACCTCAGGACTCTGCTGGAAAGAAGACCATCATCAGAACCATGAACCAAAATAAGCCCCTTTTCTTTAAGCCCATTCTGAGGCAGTGTATTATTAGCAGTAGAAAATAAGCTGAGATACTCAAATTAATATTCCTTCTGGTACTCCTAGATAAGAGCTTCTTCTCATTTCCTCCATCTCCACACCATGTTTCTCAGGAATGTCTCTGCTTCTGCATGGCCTCTTCTAATAAGAACACTGCAATGAACAGTCCCCACTCTACTCCAGCATGATTTGCACCTTAAATATGGTGCAAAGACCATATTTCCACATACTAAAATACTGCAACTGGAACTTCAACTTTGTGTTGGGGGGGGGGGGTAAGAAAAATTCAACCCCTAACAACCAGTTATCATGTGTGTAACTAAATTTCCACATGGAGGAGAAAGAATATAAAATAGACAAGAAATAGGGATCAAGATTTTTCCAAAATTGAAATGAAATTATCAGCCCACAGATTCAAGAACTTTCATCAAATCCAAGCAAGATAAATACAAAGAAAGCCATATTGTAGCTCATCATAGTTGAAATTCTGTAAATCAAATAAATAGAAAAAAAATCACAAAAGTGGACAAAAGGGAAAAAGGAATGTTTTATTTGAGGGCAAAGAACAGGAAATGCAGCTGACTTTTTAACAATACTATAAAACATAGAGGACACTGGAATAATATCCACGAAGTACTGAAAGAAAAACTGTCAAACTTAAAAATCTATATTCAGAATAAATACGTAATCAGTGATAAAGGTAAAATAAAACTATTTTCTGACAAACACAACATAGAACAATTCACCCTCAGCAGCCAAAATTTGAAGTTCTTCATAATGAAGGAGAAGTATTCCAGATCAACACACTGGAACACAGGAAATACATTTGAGCACCAGAAAGGGTAAAATGTGGGAGAATATTGAAAAGTATTTTTTTTAATTTTAAAAAATATTTAAAATAAAAAGAGCAAAATATTTAGAAATCTATAACAGAAAAATAAATGACAAATATAACACATGAGGAGTAAATGGAATTATACTGTGCTAAGGTTCTACCATTTGTGTGTGTGCATGAAGTGGTAAAGTACTCATGCAAGTAGATTATAAAAATAAAACATATATATTGAAATCTCTGGATTATTCTCTAAATAAAATATCAAAAAAAAGTATAAGTGAAAAGCCAAATCCAGCACAGTGGCACACACCTATAATCCCAGCAACTCCAGAGGCTGGGACAGGAGGATCAAGAGTTCAAAGTCAGCCTCAGCTACTTAGTGAGGCCCTAAGCAACTTAGCAAGACCCTGTCTCCAAATAAAAAATAAAAAGGGCTGGGGAAGTGGCTCAGTGGTTAAGCACTCCTGGACACAAACCCCAGTACTCCCTCCCAACACCCAAAAAAAAAATCAACAGAGGATGTGCATTTATGAACAAGCCATAATGAATCCCACTATTATATATAATTATACTGAACCTAATGAACCAATTTTTTAAAAGCCAATAGAGAAATAAAATGGAATGAAAAAATTGATTGTATTTTTTAGAGGCCAGAAATCAGGGGGAAAGGAAGAAAAAACTGATTCAAAAACTATTAAAAGAAAAACCAAAGAGCTAGATAGTAAATGCAAAATCAATTGTATATAGAGTTTAAGGTAAAAAGTATAATCAGAGATAAAGAGAATAACAAGAAGTAAATGATAAAAAGGTTATTTCAACAGTAAGATATAGAAATAACAACATGTGTGTTGAATAACCATATCAAAATTTAGAAATACATACTGACAGAATAAAGAAATTAATATATTCACAATCATAACTACAAATTTTAAAATATATTATTTATTTTTCCCCACAGGTATATTCAAGAAATAATGAGACAGGAAAAATGTTGGTAGGGAGAGGAGTGGAAATCTTTGACCTTTTTTATCTGACTCTTGGCCAGAAAAAGATGTTTAGATGGACATGTGAGCGGTTCCGCAGAAGACAGGTAGGGAAGAGCCACACAAATTCCAAGATGGAACTGGTTTATGAAACTGCAGTATTTGGGGGGAGTGATTTATTGGAGGTGTTTTAATCCTCAGTCTAGTTCAACATGTAAAGCAAGATCTAAAAACTATGCAAGTTACTAGCCCTGCACCTACAGAGAGCACTATCTCAGATTCAAATAGAACATAACTGTCTTTGTCAGTATCCAGATATTAATATTAAGCTGAATTGCATGGAATTGCTGTTGAAATTGAACATAATCAATTATATGAAATTGAATATAATCAATTTCATACTTTCAACCTTACATGTTTACAAGTGTATGCTGTAACACAAAAATAAACTCCTCTTTAAACACAATAACCTGTAAATATTGTTTCAACAGCACTTTTGAGGGATCAACATGTTGTGAGTAGAAAATGTCCCCTGAAACACTTCTCTTCTGCTAAATAGAAAATTATAAAAGTGACATTATATGTTGCCATCATATTATACACATTAGTTTTACAAGTGATAGCCAATAGAGCCTACCACAGAGGTCCATCCCATGAAATGATCATTCCCTGAAATTGTATCATCTCAGCTGATTAATAATCATTTGGGGTCAGTTGAATCTTTAAGTTAATGAAAATCAGATTGAAATGGGTTTCTGTCATTCACTTGGTCCTTGATAAACTCTTCAAGGTCAGACCGAGATCTGTTCTCTGCCTATAAGTCATTTCCTCCTCTTCCCAATCTCCCTTCTCTATAATATAGTGGCTATAGCCACTATAAACTCACACTGGTATCCAATCTCTGACCTCTGCATCTTGATTGAACTATTAGTCTCCAATTCATTGATCCATTTCAACCACAGTATCCCTTTCAGTTAGCTTATAGCAGTCCCTGAACAGGCAAGCCCTCCTCAATCTACAAAATGGAAATTTGTTTTTATGACATATCTCTTCATTTTTGTTCCTTCAAAATGCCTAAGAAAAAATAAACCCAGATAGCTAAAACATAAAGACTAAACACTTTTTATCTAAAAAATACATTCATTATGCTTAAAATACTTTGTTAAAATTTTGAAAAGTTTTTTAAGATATGCTAAAGTTCAAAATGTTATTATGGAATTATGCTTATGCCTCCTAGTAATATAAAATGGCATATGGGGAGGTAGTCCAGAAAGTTTTGATAAATTGGCAAGACAAGTATGTGATGCACTTCATTGTCTTGCCAAAGTGCTCACACTTGTTTCCACAGTCAAATATTACTAATGTGAACTCACTGAGACATAAACCTCCAATATTAATTCATCCATTATGATAACTAGAATCAATCTGAGGGTTAAAGATAAGTCACTCAGGAAATAAAGAGTGCTGATGATATTTTGAAAAAAATCTCTAAAAAACAGAAGGAAATCTAAATATCTACGTTCACCAAAACCCCTGAACTCTTACTACATACCTATGGAACCATGGGCTTCTGCAAGAATAGTTCTGCAGCCATGGAAAGCTTTTTTTTTTTTTCCTTAGATAAGTTCATTGAAGCTGAGAAATAGTTTGAGTTAATAAAGAATGCACTTCTTCTCCCAATCATGAATAAATACAAAAAGGAAAGGACAAATTGTATATTTCATAGTTTTCATATTGACTTAGTTAAAAAGTTTTATAATTTGTTAAAATTTACATTAACATTTTAACTCACTTAAATAAAAATTTAAATACAGATTTGTTTTTTTTAAATTGACTTAAATATTAATTATTTTACTTTCAGATCTGTCAATGAAGAATTAACTGTAACGGGAATTTCTGTTCCACCATAAATATTTAGAAACACACACAAAATATTTAAAACAACTATTTTAGACACTGACAATACATAGCATAAGAAACTGATTGCTGAGTGAAAGGAGACAAATGATATATGCATCATGATTGCCCCCAGTTTACTGCTTACAGTCTTTCTCCAGGTTGCAATACCAGGATGGAGAACTCATCAATTCTTTTAGAGAAAGAAAACAAAAATCAGAGTTCAGGGACATTGGAGCAGCTAAATGGAGAGGAAGAAGCAACCCAGAGACAACTCTGGAGACCTGAAGTGATGTTCCTTCTAGTATTTGCCAAAAGTACTGATTCATGCAAGTGTTAGGTAAAACTTCATACAGCTGAAGGAATAATCACTGGGAAATTTCCACAACCAAACAATTCCCAAAGCAAAAAACAAGGTGGGGATAATTTTGTATATCACCAGTGGAGAGATTTCATATATGTGGGACCTACGATAAGAGTCCCGATTAATGGGGAAGAATTATCCTTATTTTAAAGGCTACTCTGGAGCACTCATCATAGAACTTTAAAACAAATTTCAAAAGAATAAAACTGATCCCAAGTAATATGCTTTAATGCAGAGTTAAAGGAATTCAACAAAGCTGGTATGCAAGAAGGTTAAAACCACCATGGTTGGCATCCAAAGAAAAATTACTAGGTCTTGCAAAGAAACAAAAAACCTCTATTCAGGAGAAAAATTAATTAATAGAAACAGACCCAAGAATGATAGAGAAGAAGGAATTATCATACTAGAATCTTAAAACTAACTTTAAAGATTTTGTAAATATGCCGAAGGATATCCAAGACACACACACACACACACACACACACACACACACACACACCATATCTGAAATAAATACCAGTTATCTGGAGCCTTGAATATAGTGATTCTAATATCATATGCCAAAGGTAACCTTGACAATCTTATAAATTTGATACTATTATTCAATTCATTCACTATTTTCTATGAAAGAATCATTTTGGTTCTCTAATGCCTTCATAAGAAAACCCAAATTATAGATCAACTTTTTCCCCAAAGAATTGCTCTAGACAGAAGGTAGACAAACCTTTCCAATACAGTGCAAGATAGTTAACATTGTTGGCTTTATGGACCCTATGGTATCAGTTATAGTTTATCCACTTTGCCTTTATAGAGTGAAAGTAACTATAGACAATGTGGAAAAAAATGGGCATGACTGCTTTTGGCCATGGGGCTATTGTTTGCTGCTCCCTGCCCCAGAGCTGTCCATGCAAAAGCAACAAGCCACAGGTGGCTATGTAGGAGTTGAAATTCAAATCATTTAATATTAAAATAAAATTAACACTGGGTTTCTCAATTGAATTGTTGTTCTTTGTAGACACAGATTTGTCAACTCTCTCTATATATGGAACTGGACTCTCAACACTCTAGACTGTTATCTAGAAATCTAGGCTTCTGCAGAGTCAAATATGCAGTAAATATGGAGAGCCACTGAGTTAGAAAATAAAGTACTTAACATAAATCTAAGGTTTGATTATTTTCTCCCATGTTCCTGTGTATTATTCTCACCTACTCTGGTAAGTCACATTTCACAATTGAACTATTCAAACTGGTAGACCTAATTGCAGTAATGAGACAAAACAGAAGACAGACATTACTTTGAAGAAAATCTATTAGGGCCCTCTTTTACAAAGTGCATTTTAATGCTCCCCTTTTCCAAGTTAACTTAGGTGAAATTTTAAAAATCTCTCTCATTTTGAGTAAATATGGTTGCTACTACTTTTTTTTCTACTTGAACTCTGCCATCACATGAGTGCACCTTTTAGTAAATGAAAAGATATCTGTACTTAATGCAAGCTTGAAAATTAGTATGTTCAGGATGTGGGATCTATAGTCAGAGTAACTGGATTCAAATTCTAGTTCTGGGGCGATCCAAGATGGCGGCCTAGAGGGAGACTGCACCCCCAGTCGCTCCAGAACCCAGGAGTTAAGAAGGGGAGGCATTGAGAGACTCGGACTGAAGTGGAGCCACGGGTGAGTCTGCCCACTGGGTAAAGCTCGACCCGGGTGGCAGGCCCAGATAGAGGTGGCTTATCGGAGCCGGGCAGGGCAGCTAGAGTCATCCACAGACAGTCCTGCGCACTCCGGCGGTGGGCCCCGCCCACACAGCCAGCTTCTCCAGGTTCTCGGAACGGAACTGGCCCGCTAGTGAGAGCCTGTCTGAACAGAGCAGGCTCCGAGTCCCGGAGCCGCTGCAGCGCAGTGTACTCCTGCAAAGAACCAGCGGAGAGCCTCGATCTGCAAGCAGCCTCAGGGATAAAGGCAGGGCAGCCGGAGACCTCTTCAGGCGGCTCTGCCCACTCCGGCTGCGGGCTCTCTTCATGGGGAGATCCAAGATGGCGGCCTAGAGGGAGACTGCACCCCCGGTCGCTCCAGAACCCAGGAGCTAAGAGGGGGAGGCATAGAGAGACTCGGACTGAAATAGAGCCACGGGTGAGTCTGCCCACTGGGTAAAGCTCAGCCCGGGTGGCAGGCCCAGATAGAGGTGGCTTAGCGGAGCCGGGCAGGGCAGCTTGAGTCTTCCCAAGGTAGTCTTCCACACTCCGGCAGTGGGCTCTTCCCACACGGCCAGCTGCACGGTGCAGGCCCACAGTGAGAGCATTTCCGCACAGAGCCAGTTCCAAAACGTGGAACCAGTAGGGGGCTAGGGGCAGTATTCTTCGAATGAGCTGCTTTATCAGATCCCTCCAAGACATCAGGCTACTGAAGGCTGGGAGGTGATACACTGGAAATCTACTGGGACACTATAAGCCAATAGTGGAAAACTGCAATATCTCAGGGTCCCACTGAAAACTGACCATTATGAGAAAACAAGGGAAGAAAATGTCCCAAGCAAACCTAGATACTACATCAATAAAACCCAATGACAGCACAGCAGAAGAAATGTCAGAAAGGGAGTTCAGAATGTACGTAATTAAAACGATCAGGGAAGCTAATGAGGAGATGAAAGAGCAAATGCAGGCATTGAAGGAGGAGATGAAAGAGCAAATGCAGGCATTAAATGATCGCACCAATCAACAGTTAAAAGACCAAATACGGGAAGCAAGAGATCATTTCAATAAAGAGTTAGAGATACTGAAAAAAAAACAAACTGAAATCCTTGAAATGAAAACAAACTGAAATCCTTGAAATGAAGGAAACAATAAACCAAGTTAAAAACTCCATAGAAAGCATAACCAATAGGATAGAACACCTGGAAGACAGAACCTCAGACATTGAAGACAAAATATTTAACCTTGAAAACAAAGTTGAACAAACAGAGAAGATGGTAAGAAATCATGAACAGAATCTCCAAGAACTATGGGATATCATGAAAAGGCCAAATTTGAGAATTATTGGGATTGAGGAAGGCTTAGAGAAACAAACCAAAGGAATGAACAATCTATTCAATGAAATAATAACAGAAAATTTCCCAAATCTGAAGAATGAAATGGAAAACCAAGTACAAGAGGCTTATAGAACTCCAAACATACAAAATTACAACAGACCCACAACAAGGCACATTATTATGAAAATACCTAACATACAAAATAAAGACAGAATTTTAAAGGCCGCGAGAGAAAAGAATCAAATTACATTCAGAGGGAAACCAATAAGAATATCAGCAGATTTTTCAATCCAGACCCTAAAAGCTAGAAGGGCCTGGAACAACATATACCAAGCCCTGAAAGAAAATGGATGCCAACCAAGAATCTTATACCCAGCAAAACTTACCTTCAAATTTGACGATGAAATAAGATCCTTCCATGATAAACAAAAGCTAAAGGAATTTACAAAAAGAAAGCCAGCATTACAGAACATTCTCAGCAAAATATTCCATGAGGAAGAGATGAAAAACAACGATGCAAATCAGCAACAGGAGGCGCTAGCCTAAAGGAATAGCCAAATAAAGGAGAAACCAAATCATGTCAAAAACAAATATGAGTCAATTGACTGGGAATATAAATCATATCACAATAATAACCCTGAATGTTAATGGCCTGAATTCATCAATCAAAAGACACAGACTGGCAGATTGGATTAAAAAGAAAAATCCAACAATATGCTGCCTGCAAGAGACTCATCTCATAGAAAGAGACACCCATAGACTAAAGGTGAAAGGATGGGGAAAAACATACCATGCACACGGACACAGCAAAAAAGCTGGAGTATCCATCCTCATCTCAGATAATGTGGACTTCAAACCAAAACTAGTCAGAAGGGATAAAGAAGGACATTACATGCTGCTTAAGGGAAGCATAAATCAGCAAGACATAACAATCATAAATATCTATGCCCCGAACATTGGCTCATCCACGTACGTCAAACAAATCCTTCTCAATTCCAGAAATCAAATAGACCACAACACAATAATACTAGGCGATTTTAACACACCTCTCTCACCACTGGATAGATCGTCCAAACAAAAATTGAATAAAGAAACTATAGATCTCAACAACACAATCAGCAATTTAGACTTAACGGACATATATAGAATATACCATCCAACAAAGAATGAATACACTTTCTTCTCAGCAGCACATGGATCCTTCTCTAAAATAGACCATATTTTATGCCACAAAGCTACTGTTAGTAAATACAAGAAGATAGAGATACTACCTTGTACTCTATCAGATCATGATGGATTGAAATTAGAAATAAATGACAGAATAAAAAACAGAAACTTCTCCAATACCTGGAGACTAAATAATACACTATTATATGATGAATGGATAACAGAAGACATCAGGAGGGAAATAAAAAAATTCTTAGAAGTAAACGAGAACAAAGACACATCATATCAAAATCTCTGGGACACTATGAAAGCAGTACTTAGAGGAAGATTTATTTCATGGGGTGCATTCAAAAAAAGAAGTAGAAATCAACAAATAAACGAGTTAACACTACAGCTCAAAGCACTAGAAAAAGAAGAGCAGACCAATACCAAAAGTAGTAGAAGACAGGAAATAGTTAAAATCAGAGCCGAAATCAACGAAATCGAAACAAAAGAAACAATCGGAAAAATTAACAAAATAAATAGTTGGTTCTTTGAAAAAATAAATAAAATTGATAAACCCTTAGCCACACTAACAAAGAGAAAAAGGGAGAAAACTCAAATTACTAAAATTCGGAATGAACAAGGAAACATCACAACAGACACGAGTGAAATACAAAACATAATTAGAAACTATTTCGAAAATCTATACTCCAACAAAAGAGAAAACCTCGAAGACATCAACAAATTTCTAGAGACATATGAACTACCTAAACTGAACGAGGAGGACATACACAACTTAAATAAACCAATTTCAAGCAATGAAATAGAAGAGGTCATCAAAAGCCTACCAACAAAGAAAAGTCCAGGACCAGATGGGTTCTCAGCCGAGTTCTACAAAACCTTTAAAGAAGAGCTCATTCCAATACTCCTCAAACTATTCCATGAAATAGAAGAGGAGGGAACCCTACCAAACTCGTTCTATGAAGCCAATATCACCCTGATACCTAAACCAGACAGAGACACATCAAGGAAAGAAAATTTCAGACCAATATCCTTAATGAACATCGATGCAAAAATTCTCAACAAAATTTTAGCAAATCGCATACAAATATATATTAAAAAGATAGTGCACCACGATCAAGTGGGTTTTATCCCAGGGATGCAAGGTTGGTTCAACATTCGGAAATCAATAAATGTCATTCACCATATCAACAGACTTAAAGTTAAGAATCACATGATTATTTCAATAGATGCAGAAAAAGCATTTGATAAAATACAGCATCCCTTCATGCTCAAAGCACTAGAAAAAATTGGGGTAGTGGGAACATTCCTAAACATTATAAAGGCCATCTACGCTAAGCCCATGGCTAATATCATTCTAAATGGTGAAAAACTGAAAGCGTTCCCCCTAAAAACTGGAACAAGGCAGGGATGCCCTCTTTCACTGCTTCTATTCAACATCGTCCTTGAGACTCTAGCCAGAGCAATCAGACAAACCAAAGAAATTAAAGGGATACGAATAGGAAAAGAAGAACTCAAACTATCCCTGTTCGCTGATGACATGATTATATATTTAGAGGAACCTGGAAATTCCACCAGAAAACTTTTAGAACTCATAAGTGAATTCAGTAAAGTAGCAGGTTACAAGATCAATGCTCATAAATCCAATGCATTTTTATACATAAGTGATGAATCTTCAGAAAGAGAAATTAGGAAAACTACCCCATTCACAATAGCATCGAAAAAAATAAAATACTTGGGAATCAATCTCACAAAGAGGTGAAAGACCTCTACAATGAGAACTACAGAACACTAAAGAAAGAAATTCAAGAAAACCTTAGAAGATGGAAAGATCTCCCATGTTCCTGGATAGGCAGAATTAATATCGTCAAAATGGCTATACTACCTAAAGTGCTATACAGATTCAATGCAATTCCAATTAAAATCCCAATGATGTACCTTGCAGAAATAGAGCAAGCAATTATGAAATTCATCTGGAAGAATAAAAAACCTAGAATAGCTAAAGCAATCCTCAGTAGCAAGAGCGAAGCAGGGGGTATTGCAATACCAGATCTTCAACTCTACTACAAAGCAATAGTAACAAAAACGGCATGGTATTGGTACCAAAATAGACAGGTAGATCAATGGTACAGAATAGAGGACATGGACACAAACCCAAATAAATACAATTTTCTCATACTAGACAAAGGTTCCAACAATATGCAATGGAGAAAAGATAGCCTCTTCAACAAATGGTGCTGGGAAAACTGGAAAACTATATGCAATAGAATGAAATTAAACCCCTTTCTCTCACCCTACACAAAACTCAAGTCAAAATGGATCAAGGACCTCGGAATCAGACCAGAGACCCTGCATCTTATAGAAGAAAAAGTAGGTCCAAATCTTCAACTTGTTGGCTTAGGATCAGATTTCCTTAACAGGACTCCCATAGCACAAGAAATAAAAGCAAGAATCAACAACTGGGATAGATTCAAACTAAAAAGCTTTCTCTCAGCAAAGGAAACTATCAGAAATGTGAAGAGAGAGCCTACAGAGTGGGAGAATATCTTTGCCAACCATACCTCAGATAGAGCGCTAATTTCCAGAATCTATAAAGAACTCAAAAAACTCTACACGAAGAATACAAATAATCCAATCAACAAATGGGCTAAGGAAATGAACAGACACTTCACAGAAGAAGATGTACAAGTAATCACCAGATATATGAAAAAATGTTCAACATCCCTAGTAATAAGGGAAATGCAAATCAAAACTACCCTAAGATTTCATCTCACCCCAATTAGAATGGCGATTATCAAGAATACAAGCAACAATAGGTGTTGGCGAGGATGTGGTGAAAAAGGAACACTCATACATTGCTGGTGGGGTTGCAAATTAGTGCAGCCACTCTGGAAAGCAGTGTGGAGATTCCTCAGAAAGCTTGGAATGGAAACACCATTTGACCCAGCTATCCCACTCCTTGGCCTATACCCAAAGGACTTAAAATCAGCATACTACAGAGATACAGCCACATCAATGTTCGTTGCTGCTCAATTCACCATAGCCAGATTGTGGAACCAACCTAGATGCCCTTCAGTTGATGAATGGATAAAGAAACTGTGGCATATTTATACAATGGAATATTACTCCGCAATGAAGAATGATAAAATTATGGCATTTGTAGGCAAATGGTCGAAATTGGAGAATATCATGCTAAGTGAGATAAGCCAATCTCAAAAAACTAAAGGACGAATGATCTCGCTGATAAGCGGATGAGGACATATAATGGGGGGTGGGACGGGCTAGCATTAGGTTTAGGGTTAGGTTTAGAGTTAGGCTAAGGAGAGCGGTAAGAATGAAGGAAAGGACTGTGTAGAGGGAAAAGAGGGGTGGGAGGGGTGGGAGGGTTGGGGGGGAGGGGAAAAATAAAATAAACATCATTACCCTATGTAAACGTAAAAAAATAAAAAAAAATAAATAAATAAAAAAAAAAAAATTCTAGTTCTACCAATGATTAACCTGTGTGAACTTGTGCAAGTTATTCAATCTTTTAGTATCCCAGTTTCCTCATCTACGGATAATGAAAATAACCAATAATAATGAAAATAATAGCTACAAATTGGATTTCTACTAGGATAACAGGAGTTAATACATGTAAGAAACTTAGAATAGTAACTGTCATAAAATAAGTGCATATATGTTAGCTATTGCTGTTTTCATTGTATCAGTAAAATTTTATAATATTAAATATCAATTACCAAATAAACTTAATCTTAATCAGACACTTTGGACTTTTTATTAATTGGACTTCTTTAGCATACATGTATGTCATATATTTTAGGGTTAACATTAATGTATGATTTCTCCATATGGGAATGTGTATCAATATAAATGTAAGCAATGTTGAATCCTGAAGGATTATGGAAAATAGACATTTCTTTTATGTATGCATTAAAGTCAGTTTCCTACTTTTGTTATGCTCTGTATTATTCTTTATTTTTCACACACATTCCAAAATTCTCTAGGATAATTTTACTCAGCCTGAAAAAGTATACTGGCATTTACATGTATACATCATTTATGAACAGAAACTAAAGCAAAAGGAAAAGTGTAATATCTTGCAAATAAACTATAGCATACTTATCCTTCGTGTGTTGGTTCTCTATTGCCACAAAAATACTATTATAACAAGGAAATACAAAACCTTAGTATTTATTTTTGCCCAGGACTCTCAGTTAGCTGAGTTTTTCTGTAAACTCAGTATTCACTTGACCTGTGCCTGGTTCACTTGTAGTCAGTGGTCAGTTTGGGGTTGATTAGGCAGCTTTGCTAAATATGGCTAGGCTTTCTCATGTGTCTAAGGCCTCTTTAGCAACTGGCTAACTCAGCTCTATTCCTACTTAGTTCATCTCCCTTGTCCAGTAATTTTTTTTTGTTATGGTGAAAACAGAAGAGCAACAGACAGGAAGCCAAGTCACGTAAATGTCCCATTGAGAAAAGCAAGTCACTGAGCCAAGCCCAGAGTCAGAATAAGAGGGTCTCACAAAGGTACAAAGCAAACAGCATGATATAAGGAGGCCATTAACTGGAGCCACTGATATCATCAATCTTACTGCACTTTCATAAATTTCAGCACTTCCTTTCCTTGGACTATACTATCTCAATCTCAATCACTAGGGTTTCAAATTTGACAAATGCTTCTTTCTTGAAACAGTATATTTGTGTCATTAACTCACATGTTTAAATAATTTAAAGTCTAGTGTCCATCAGTAACTGATTTCTATTTTTCTACATTCTCACTCAATCCTGCATAAAATGGGTTACCTCTGAATAAATACACAACTTTCTAAATATTAAATTGTCTTCCATATTAAAAACCTGACGGTATCATTGATAATAAAAAAAATCAAAGATTATATAATTTCCAGCAATTGTCCAGATTATTTGGCATTATCCTTATGTTTAAAAGTGTTTTCTAGTTTAGTGGTAGCCTTATCTTTCATTTTCTTCTTGAAAACTTCATTATGATATCTCATTAACTTATAATTCCTTATAATTAAACCAGAATTACTTCATTTTTACCAGTTATGCTCTCAGATTTAGCATTAAAGCTTTTGAGATATGCTTTTGACATAGACAGAAAAAACATGTAATATTTGTTCTTGTTTGTATTCTTCTAAGGAAATGTTCAGCAAATATATATAATGGCCAAAATTCTATATTAGACACCCTAAAAACAAAAACGAATCTAAGGCAGGTTCTGACTCTGTTCTCTACACTCAAAGAGGTTTCCCAAAATGAGTTCAGATGATAAATCAGGAAGAAAGAATATGACAAATGCTAAGGAGGGAAGAGAAGAAAGGCAACATTAAATAATGTTCATCATAATATTTCCAAACCTTAAATTATGGTCATATTTTCATATGGACAATTTTCTTATCTTGAAAATTTCTACTCAGGTCCAACATAAGCACTCACCAAACCACAAGGCAATATTGTGGCTGAGAAGTTGTCCACACCATGCCAATTAACTGTCATGTCAATCATCAGTTCCATTACAGTGGCATAAAAGGTTTAATTAAATTTATTGCAAAAAGCTTCTCTTTCCTTCATGCCCAGCACATACTGACATCATCTACATAAAGATCTACTTACTTACAGTTTTCCTAAGGTCAGACATGTATCCATACTCTCCCTAAAATTCCATCCTCTACATTCCTAATTCTTATTGGATTGTTCACATTAATTGAAAGGTCCCCATAGTCCTCTGCAGCAATGCCTCTCAGGCATTAATATGCATACCCACCATTTATGGGTATGTTTTCATAAATGCAACTTCTCAGTCAGCCAGTATGGAATGAAATATGAAGTTCTGCTTTTGTAATATGTAATCTCCCAGGTGGTGCTGATGTTGCAGTTCCAAGAACCCCACCCTGAATAGCAAATACTGGTCATAAGGGCTTACCCCATTTGTAGGCATAACACCCCCCCATATCTTCCTTCCATCTCAAACATTTTCACAGCACCATTTGAGGTTCCTTATATAAGATGTACAATTTCCATTTTAAACCCTCACTGAACACAACTTTAAACTTCTTATAAAATATTTGGAACAATGCTTGGCATATCTTGGATAATTAATAAATGTTAGTTGCTACTTGTTTTGTTGATTGAAACCTCAGTTCTCCCTGAGGACACTGCTCTAAAGTAGACATGCTTTACTTCTAGTAGTTGTGTTTTGCTCCCCATTGTCATGTTCAATTCATTTTTTTTTCTCCATAAAAACGAATAACAAGCTGTGCACAGTAGTACAGTCCTATGATCCCAGCTACTCAGAAGGCTAAGGCAGAAAGAAGGATGGCAAGTTCAAGGCTAATCTGTGCAACTTTGTGAGACCCTGTCTCAAAATAAAATAAAAAAAGGTCTGAGGTTGAGGTTGTAGCTCAGTGGTAGAACACTTGCCTAGCATGTGAAAGGCCCTAGGTTAAATCTCCAGTAATGAAAAAAAAAAAAAAATTAAATAAACCCTCTGCTCTTTGACACCAGCACCATCTCTTTCTACATCTCATCACCCCATGTTGACACTGATATCAACCAAGATCTTTTCATTCCTCTGACTCTCAACGACCATACTTGCTCTCAGTCTCAGCTGCTTCAACCTTCATGTGGATGAACCTCAACCCCAGTTTCTTGGATTTCTCACCTGAAGCACAACTGTCCTTCACTCCTCTTCAGCTGCTCATCCATGAACAAACCCTAGATTTTTCATTATCACCTTCAAAATGTCTATGTCAAACACCCCACCATGTCC
Organism: Sciurus carolinensis; assembly: GCF_902686445.1. Classification (NCBI taxonomy): domain Eukaryota; kingdom Metazoa; phylum Chordata; class Mammalia; order Rodentia; family Sciuridae; genus Sciurus; species Sciurus carolinensis. Next base: position 81,874,788 of record NC_062226.1, read on the forward strand.
ACCGCAATCAGCACTTCTATTTCACCAACAAAAGGACTCTTCAATGACAAGTGCTTTGACCTCATTAAAATCTCCAGAGCATTGAAATCATATATATATATATATATAACTCATAATTAATGTTTAAGAAAATAAGAAAATCTCTAGAGCATTGAAATCATATATATAACTCATATACATATAACTCATAATTACTCATAATGAGTTTTATATATATATATATATATATTGCTCATAATTAATGTTCAAGAAAATAAGATAAAGGCCATGAGAGGTACTATCTCAAATAAACTAAAACTAAAAATAAATAATATCCACTGTAAACTTTTATGAATAATGAAGTTATGTTTTATTTTATACATTTATAATATCAACTGTACTTGACTATACATATATATAATGAAGTTTAAGATTTTTATGCCTTTGTTTCAAATAATTCAATTTAGATCCATTCATGCCTTGTAAATAATGATATAGCCTCCCTCACAGTCCAAGAACAAGTGTTATCTATCTGAGGTAGAAACTTGAGATCTATAGATGCAAACTCTAACACTGTTGGTTAGATATACATGTGTGTGTGTATATATATATATATATATATATATATATATATATTTAATTATATGTATATATATCTTGGTAAGATATATATGTATATATATTTAATTATATATTAATATAATTAATATATTATATATATATTTAATTTAGAAAAAAATGACCACAGATTTTAGTAGACTCTCAACATGGTCAGGAATATTAAATAGATTAAGAATTAGTGATCCATTCTCCATTTTTAAGCGTGAGGGAAGAGCTGGGTGAATGTGCCAGCCAGGAAAAGCGATCAGTTCAGATGAGATTCTCTTGAACGCTAGTGCTTTCCTAAATTTCTTTTCAAACCTAAATTTCACAGTTCACAGTACCATTGAATTTAATTCTTGATGCTATGCAAAGTCCTTACCTCAGGACTGAAAGAAATAAGAAAACCTTCGCTTTCCTTATCTGTTCATTTTCATTTGTCATCACCTCTTTTATTGCAGACATAAAAGGAAGCACACAGACTTCCATGAAGATGGAGTGTGCACGGACGGCTTCTTTGTGAAACTTTTGACTTCTTGAAATAAAATGTATTTTACAGATACTAAGGAAACAATGCACAGGAAGTGCAACAACTTTTCTTAATAACTCAGATATATCTATAATTTATGAGTCATCAATTTTGTGTCACGATTCAAAATTTCAATCATTTTGTAAGTACATGTCTTGGAAATTTTCCTAATAGAATTATACTCCTATTTTTTGGTCAGTCTTGACATAATAAATTCAGATGCTATGAAAGCTTAAGTTCCATGAGTACTGTCCACAAAACATTTGATAGCCATGGAATGACAAAGAGCTCTTAAAGTTACATCCAACCAAACACACTTTTCTATAAAATGTAGAATAATGAATATTTTCTGACCTCACAGACTATTTTTTGGTTTCCCCTTGGTAAGATTACAAATTTTAACTAAAAATATGACATCTCTTTAAATAATTCTAGTCAAACCATGTAGGATTTTATTTCATGCCCAAGAGAAATTCTGAACCTTAGATATAAAGAGGCAATTGTAAACAAAGAGATTGTTTCAAAAACAGATGTGATTATAAAATATGAAAATGGATTTTAGTCTTTTAAACTAATTGACAAATAATTTATAATTTAATGCCTTGGAAGTTATATTTTGTTTTCAAGAGAAATAAAACAAACATACTTTGTTCAATTCTCTAATCTTAGACTGAAGTCAAATGTGAGGCATCACTGCCCAAACCTATCACCAAATAGAGTTTGGTGTTAGTGAACCGATATTGTGATATTATTATTTTAGACAAACTAAGTGTACCTACAGGCAACTTACAGACTAATATGAATGATACTTTAAGTACAAGATTTTTTAAAACTTTTCCTTTTTTATTTTTTTCAAGCAGCTATAAAGTTGTCTAAGAGACTGAAGTAAAAGAATCTAAGCTCAAATTCTGATAGTAAATTAAACTTGTAATTTACTTTTAACAAAGAACTAAAACAAATGTATAACCTTCTAGAAACATTTAACTTACCAATACTGAAACATAAAGAATAGAAAATTTGATCAGACCCATAACCATATCTATACCCAGAAAGGAGATTAAATCAGTAATCAAAAATCTCCCACAGAGAAAAGTCCAGATCCAGAGAGTTTCATGAGTGAATTCTACCAAGCCTTCAGGGAACTAACACCAATCCCTCTCCTACTCTTCCAAAAAACAAAAAATAATAATAATAATAAAGAGAAGGAAATACTTTGAAATTCATTTTATGAAGCCAGTGTCATCCTATACAAAAACCAGAAAAAGGGGCTGAGGATACAGCTCAGTTGGCAGAGTGCTTGCCTTGCAAGCACAAAGCCCTGGGTTCAATCCCCAGTACCACAAAAAAATAAATAAATAAATAAATAAATAAATAAATAAATAAAATAAAAATAAAAAAGCAGAAAAAGACATCATTAAAGAAGTAAACTACAGGTCAATACTCCTGTTAAATATAGATGCAAACATTCTCAACAAAATATTAGCAAACCAAATTCAACAACATATTAATAACATCATATACTATAACCTAGTGGGATTGATTCCTGGAATATAAGGATAGTTCAAAGTAGAAAAATCAATGTGATATAACCATATTAGTAAAATGAAGGATGGAAATGACAGGATCATCTCAACAGATGGCAAAAAGACATTTGACAAAATTTAATACATGTTCATGATAAAAACAGACAACAACCAGGAATAGAAGGAAACTACTTTAACACAATAAAAGTCATATATGAAAAACCATAGCTAATATCATACTCAGTGCTGAAGAATTGAAAACTTTTACACTAAGAACAAAGCAAAAATGCCCCTCTCATAATTTCCTTTCAACAGGTACTAGAAGTCTTAGCTGGAGGAATAAGAAAGAAATAAAAGGAAAAAAGAACAGTAACAGACATCCAAACTGTAAAAAAATATATAATTATTTCCAGCTGAACACAGAAGATATATTTTAAAACCCTAAGGATTACATACAGAACCATTGAAACTAATGGGTGAATTCAATAAAGTTGTAAGACAAAAAAATCAACAGATAAGGAAGAAGAGGAGAAAGAAAAATGTTTAAAATCAACATACAAAAATCAGTGGCAATCCCATATACTTTAAATAACCTGAAATCTGAAAGGGAAATTAAGAAAACAGTTCTATTTGCAATATCACTAGAAAGACAAAATTTTTAGGAATAAATTTAACAAGGAGGCAAAAGACATGTACAATGAACACTTGTTCATAAAACATTGATGAAAGACATTAAAGAAGACTCAAATAAATGGAAAGATATGTTGTGTTCGTGGATTGAAGGACTTAATATTATTATAATGTCTATCTTTCAAAGTGATCTATGCATTCAAGGCAATCACTACCAAAAGTCCAATGACATTTTTCAGAGAAGTAGGAAAAACTATCCTAAAATTCCTTTGAAACCACAAAAGACTCAAAACAGTCAAAATAATCTAGAGAAGGAGGAACAAAGCTAAGGGCATCACACTTTCTGATTTTAAAATATATTACAAGGTTATAATAATCAAAACATGTGGTACTGGCAAGAAGAACCTAAAAACAAACGTGCATGAATATGTCCAACTAATCTTTAACAAGGCTGCCAGAATATACAATGGGGAAAGGATAATTTCTTCATCAAAAAGTTCTAGAAAAACTAGATGTCCACATGCAAAAGAATAAAATTGAACCCTTACTTCATGCCATATATAAGAATAGAGCAAAGACAACTGTGCAACCTAAAACGTTAAAACTTCAGAAGAAAACACAGGGGAAGACTTTATAATATTGATCTGGCAATGATTTCTTGGATATAATACAAAAAGCACAGGCAACAAGAGCAAAAATAAACAAATGGAACTAGCATCAATCCAAAAATATTCATGACAAATAAATAATCAATAGACTGAAGGGCAACCTATGGAAAGGGAGAAAATATTTTCAAACCATATGTTTGATAAAGGATTAATATACAAAATAGGTAAGGAACACCTACAACTCAATAAAAACTTTAAAAATAATCTGATTTTTAAATGAGTAAATAACTTGAATAGACAGTCTCCAAAAAAGACACACAAATGGCTAACATGCTCAACATCATTAATTATCAGGAATATGTCAAAAATAAGAGATATTGGGATATAAAATCAATACCCATAAATCAAATACATTCCTATACATTAGTAATGAATCCACTGGAAGAGTAATAAAGAACACTACCCCATTCACAATCGCCTCAAAAAAGAAAAGTACTTGGGAATCAATTTAACAAGAGAAGTGAAAGACCTCTACAACAAAAACTACAGAACACTAAAAAATGAAATTGAAGAAGACCTTAGAAGATGGAAAGACCTCCCATGCTCCTGGATAGGCAGAATTAATATTGTCAAAATGGCCATACTACCAAAAGTGTTATACAGATTTAATGCAATTCCTATTAAAATCCCAATGACATTCTTCATAGAACTAGAAAAAGCAATCATGAAATTCATTTGGAAAAATAAGAGACCCAGAATAGCCAAAGCAATCCTTAGCAAGAAAAATGAAGCAGGGGGCATCACAATACCAGACCTCAAAATATACTACAGAGCTATAGTAATAAAATCAGCATGGTATTGGCACCAAAACAGACACATAGACCAGTGGTACAGAATAGAAGACACAGAGACAAATGCACATAAATACAGGTATCTCAAAGTTGCCAAAAACATTCACTGGAGAAAATCTAGCCTATTTAACAAATGGTGCTGGGGAAAATGGAAACAAAATGTAACAAAATGAAATTAAGCCTTTATCTCTCAGCCTGCAAGAAACTCAAATCACAGTTGGCACTAGAACAGAGTCCCTGCAACTATTAGAAGAAAAAGTAGACCCAAATCTTCACCATGTCGGCCTAGGATCTAACCTCCTTAACAAGACACCTAAAGTGCAAGAAGTTAAATCAAGAATCAATAAATGTGATGGATTCAAACTAAAAAGCTGCTTTTCAGCAAAAGAAACAACTAATAATGTAAAGAGAGCCTACAGATTGGGAGAAAATCTTTACCATATGCACCTCAGATAAAGCATTAATCTCTAAGATATATGAAGAACTCAAAAAACTTAACACCAAAAAAACAAATAACCCAATCAATAAATGGGCTAAGGAACTGAGCAGATGCTTCACAGAAGATATACAATCAATCAACAAGTATATGAAAAAACATTCAACTTCTCTAGGAATTAGAGAAATGCAAAACAAAACTACTCTCAGATTTCATCTCACTTCAATCAGAATGTCAATTATCAAGAATATAAGCAACAATAAATGTTGACAAGGATGTGGGGAAAAGGGTGGGAATTCAAAATGGTACTACCATGATGGAAAGCAGTATAGGGATTTCTCAGAAAACTTGGAATGGAACCACCATTTGACACAGTTATCCCACTCCTTGGTTTATACCCAAAGGACTGACGAAGACACATCAATGTTTAAAGCAGCTCAATTAACAGTAGCTAAAATGTGGAACCAACCTAGATGCTTCAACAGATGAATAGATATAGAAAATGTTGTGTGTGTATATATATAATGGAATATTACTGAGCCTTAAAGAAGAATGAAATTCTGGCATTTTTTGGTAAATTTATAGAGTTAGAGAATATCATGCTAAGTGAAATAAGCCAAACCCAAAATACCAAATGCCAAATGTTTTCTCTGATATGCAGAAGCTAATTCACAATAAGGTGTGGGGGGGATAGGGAAGAATAGAGTTACTTTATAATAGGCAGAGGGGAGTGAAGGAAGGGGAAGGAGTATAAGGATAGTAATGATAGTAGATTGAAACAGACACTATTACTTCATGTACGTATATGACTGCATGACCCATGGGATCCTACAATATGTATAATCAGAAAAGTGAGATATTACACTCCATTTATGTACAATCTATTAAAATGTATAAATGCATTCTACTGTCATGTACAACAAATTAGAACAAATAAAAAATTAATTAAAAATTTAAAAAGAAATAAATCTACAATTAAAAAATAAAAGATATTGCCTCCCATCATTTGAGATAACTATTTTCAAAACCAAAATAAACAAAACAACAGAAAATAACAAATGCTGATGAGAATATAGAAAAAAACTGGAACCCTGTACACTGTTTGTGGGAATAAAATGATTATAGCCACAATGAAAACACTGTGAAAGTTTCTCAAGGAATTAAAAATAGAACTGTAACCATGTATCACTTACCAGTAAGGATACATTCTGAGAAATATGTCACTAGGTGATTTCATCATTGTGCAAAATTCATAGAGTATATTTATACCCACTGAGAAGTTTATAACCAGGTGGTATGACTTTATGAGACCACCATCATATATGTGGTTCATTTTGACCCAAGTATCATCATGTAGTGCAAGACTGTACCATCCAGCAATCCCACTTCTGTGTATTCAAAAGAATTGAAATCAGGATTTCAAAGAGATACTTTCACTCCGTGTTCATTGCTTCATTATTCACAAAAGTCAAGAGATGGAAACAACCTAATGTTCTTCAGTGGATGAATAGATGAAGAAAATGTGGAAAATACATACCATAGGATATTATTCATCCATATGGAAAAGGAAATACAATCAATGGCTGCAACGTATATGAACTTCGAGAACAATTCTGCTAAGTGCAATAACTCAGTTCCGGAATAAACATTGCATGATTTCACTTATATGAGGTATCTAAAGGTGTCAAAATCATCAAAGAAGAAACTCAAATGGTGGTTTACAGGGTTGGGGGAGGGGAAATGAGAAGTTACTGTTCAATGGGAATAACATTTCGATCATGCAAGATGAAAAACTTCTAGAGATTTCCTGTAAAACACTGTGATTATTGCTAACAACATAGAACTGTATACTTAAAAATCAGTTCCAGGGATTGAGCTCATGCTGCTTTTTTCACAATAAAATATGCATTTATGCAGTATTATGTATTAACCTATATAGTTGCCAGTGCTTTCTATTTTCATTGCTATCTGTTGTCTGTTTATTTTAGCCAGAAAATTTTCTATAGGATTTGTTATGTGATGAGTCTGCTGATGATAGATCCTCTTGACTTTTCTTTATCTGGAAATGCTTAATTTCTTTTTCCTTTTTGAAGGGTATTTTTTCTGTATATGGCTTTATTGATTGACAATCTATTTCCTTTCAGTCCCTTGAATATGTCCTCCTACTGCCTTATATATAGCTTTTATGGTTTTTTAATAAGAAATCAATAAATAACCTTAAGAATCCTTTTTATGTGATGAGTCTCTTGCTGCTTTTAAGAATTTTCCCTTTGTCTTTTAACAGTTGAGTTATGATCTATCTGGTGTGGATCTCTAAGTTTATCTTACTTGGAGTTCATTGGGCATTTTGGATATGTAGATTAATGTTTTTCATTAACTTTGGGGCATTTTTGTCATTTATTCAAACATTCTCTCTCCCTCCCTCTCTCTCTCCCTCCCTCTCTCTCTCTCCTTCTCTCTCTCTCTCTCTCTCTTCTCCCACAGTGAGAATCTGTTGATACACTTGATGATGCCCCCAAGTCTCTGAAGTTCTATTTCCTGATTTCTTTTGCTTTCTTTCCCAGAAACTGGATAATCTCAATTGACCTGTCTTCAAGTGCACTAACATTTTTGTCTGTCACCTCAAATCTGCTCTTAATTTATCCCTGTTAAGCCTTCATTTTACTTACTTTTATCTTTCTAAAGAAACTCAAGAATTTCTTTCTAAAGAAATTATTTTTATCTCTTTCTTGTTCTCCATTTGGCAAAACATCATTTTCATACTCTCCTTTAGTTCTTTGAATATATTTATAATAGTTGATTTTAAAATATTATCTGGAAATACCAATGTCTCAGTATCCTCAAGGACAGTTTCTAATAACTGTCCCCTCCCCCCGCCCCATGTATGGGTCATTATGACCTATTTCTTTGTATGTCTCATAAATTTTTATTTAAAAATGGACATTTTTCAGGGCTATTGTTGGAGCTCAATTGCCTAGCATGTATGAAGCCCTGGGCATGTGCATGCACACACACACACACACACACACACACACACACATATACAGTAAATAAATAAATAAAAATGAACACATTGAATTATATACTGCGACAACACCAGAAATCAAATTACTCTCCCCAGGGTTTTTGTTTTTGTTTTTTGTTGTTGCTGCTACTACTATTTACTTATTTATCAGTTTTTCCCAAACTAATTCCTTGTCACATGTGGCTACTGAAGCACTGATTATCTTAAAAGACTACTAATGATTGAATGCATATTTTCTTAAATGCATGGTACCAACATCTCCTATCGTTTACTGAGGGGCTCTGTGGATATGGTAATGTCATGACTTCAATTCCTAGGTATTTCTTACTTGGCTGTAGCTTTACTTCCAGATTTTGTAGAGTCTTCTGGTAGCCAGTCATGAGAGATGAGGACTCTCTCAGGTCTTGGGCATGTGCATGCTTTATTGATTTTATTGATTACCAAGGATATATCAGAGCTTTTCAAAACCACTATTGAGATAACTTTCCCTAGTTTTGTTTTGTTTTGTTTTTCAGTTTTTCATTGTCTTCTTTTTAACCCCAGTTTGTTGTGCCTTGGGCAGCTGCATTGTTAAACAATTGCTGATGATTGTTTTTTACAAACACCTGTTGAAAATGTTATTCACACTGAGTGAGCTCTGAGTGAGTTCAGATAAAAACAAGCCCTGCAAGTGGGAATTCTCAGGGAGTTGACAGTAAAATAAGGAGAATTCTTGGGAAAATGAGTTTTTTAGGACAATGCCACACACATTCTCCTTTTTTGGTAGCTGCCAGAATGTTGGTTTTTCACTGCCACTATAGTTGTAAATCAGATTTTTCAGACTATAAATGAGCTTGGGAGAGGGAAATCAAAATAGGGCAAGTTAAACCATCACAAAGCTTGTTTTCACTATAGCCAAATTATGGAATCAACAGATGAATGGATCATTAAACTATGGTATATGTGTATACAATGAAGTTTTACTCAACCATAAAGAAGAACAAAGAAATGACATTTGCTGGTAAATGGAGGTTAATGGAGCAAATCATGCTAAGTAAATTAAGCCAGAATCAGAAAATCAAGAGCCAAATGTTTGCTCTCATATGTGGAAGCTAGAGCAAAGTAAGAGAAAGAAGGTGGCAGGAAAAGAGATTGGACATCATAAAGATATAAGATAGATTAATAGGGTAAAAGAAGGAGAACAAAAAGGTGGGAGGGAAAAGGTATGAAATAAACAATAGCTTATTGCATATGTATAGAAATGTACAAAAATAATTTCACCTCTATAAATATGTAAAAGAATACCAATCAAAATAAGTAAATAAAGGAATGAAAGGAAGATCAATAAATGAGAGGAGAGAAAACGGGTAGGGAGGAGCAAAGGAAAAGGGTAGGGGGACATAGGGATTGAAGTCAAATTCCACTCATGTATTATTTTGTCAAAATGAGCCCAAATGCTATGTATAATAATAATGTTCTAAAATATAAAATAAAAAGGAATAAATGGACTGTTTGAAAAAAATCACAAAGCCTGCAGCTCAAACCTGTCTAAGTAGCCATTTTTCTGGAATACGCATTCCTAAGACTTTAATTTTCAGAAGTCCTGTCAAAGTTGATTTTGACAATTTTCAACACTATTCATACCTTTAAGGAAAAGTGGATTTTCAGAGATGCTTATTCTGCCATTCCTAAAGTGTTGCCTTCCTTCCTTTGCTTTTAACTTAGGTATAATTTATTTGACTTGAGTTTTTTTGCTAATTCACATGAACATGAAGTTTGATTTGTAGTCTAGACTCTCCTATATCTGGCTAGAAGAAAATCTAATGCTATCCTATAAATATTTATTTAGACTAAGAAATTGAAACTACTGTGATTTGAGGACTTTAGGCTATATTGCTGTTAGTCAAAGGGAGGAATGATTTTTTTTAATTTTACTTCTTTTTTCATTAGAGCATCATAATTATACATAGTAATTGGGTTCATTTTCACAAAATCACACATGCATACATTTGATTTCAAGCGCCATCCACCTCCCTTTTCCCCTCCTCCCTCTCTTTATTCTCCCTTCTCTACTCCATTAAGCTCCCTTTCTTCTACATATTCATAAAAGTGACATTACTATAAAATTATGGCATTTGCAGGCAAATGGATGAAACTGGAGAATATCATGCTAAGTGAGATAAGCCAATCTCAAAAAACCAAAGGACGAATGATCTCGCTGATAAGTGGATGATGACACATAATGGGGGGTGGGAGGGGTTAGTGTTAGGGTTAGAGTTAGGGTTAGGGAGGGGGGCAAGAATGAAGGAAGGAAGGACTGTATAGAGGGAAAAGAGGGGTGGGAGGGGTGGGAGGGAAGGGAAAAAATAACAGAATGAATCAAACAACATTACCCTATGTAAATTTATGATTACACAAATGGTATGCCTTTACGCCATGTACAGAGAAACAACATGTATCCCATTTGTTTACAATAAAAAAAAAAAGGTGACATTCCTTTTGGTATCTTTATGCATGACTATAACATGATTTCGTTAAATTCATTCATTTATCCTCCACGTTCCCTTCCTTCTTCCCTCTACATCTACTCCACTGATCTTTCCTACATCTTTATGATATCCAATCCCCTCCCCCACTGCCTTTTTTCTCTTATTTTTCTCTAGCTTCCACATTTTACTTTAAATTTCCTGAGTCTGGTTTATTTCATTTAGCATGATATTTTCTAGCTCCATCCATTTACCTGCAAATGCCATTATTTCATTCTTCTTTATGACCAAAACTATACAGTGTATACATACCACATTTTCTTAATCCATTCCTGGGCATCTGGGTTGACTCCATAATTCAGATATTGTGAATTTTGCTGCTATAAACGCTGAAGTGGCTGTATTGCTATAGTATGATGATTTCAGATTTTTTGGATAAACACCAAGGAATGGGTCATATGGTGGTTCCATTCCTAGTTTTTTGAGGAATCTCCACACTGCTTTCCAGAGCAGTTGTACTAATTTGCAGTTCCACCAACAACGTAAGAGTATACATTTTCCCCACATCCTTGCCAGCATTTATTATTATTTGCGTTCTTGATAATTGCCATTCTGACTAGAGGTGAAATCTTAGTGTAGTTGTAATTTGCATTTTCCTAATTGCTACAGAAGCTGAACATCTTTTTCATATATTCCGTGGCCATTTGTGTTTCTTCTTTTGAAAAGTTTCCGCTAAGTTCTTGAGCCCATTTTTGATTGGATGTTGTGGGGTTTGGTTTGGTTTGGTTTGGTTTGGTTTGGTTTCATTTTGTTTTGGCATTCAGTTTTTTAAGTTCTTTATATATTCTGGATGTTAATCCTCTGTCAGAGGAGCAGCTGGAAAAGATTTTCTCCCATTCTGTAGGCTCTCTTAATCATTTTCTTTGCTAAGCAGAAACTTTTTAATGTGATGCATTCTACATATTGACTCATGGTTTTACTTCTTGAGCTTTAGGGGTCTTGTTGAGGAAGCTGATTCCTACACCTATACGATGGAGTTTTGACCATATGTTTTCCTCTAGCTGTTGCAAGGTTTCCGGTCTAATTTTTAAGTCATGATCCATTTTGATTTGACTTTTGTGCAGGGTGAAAGATAGGGATCTAAATTCATTATTCTACATATGGATATCAAGTTTTCCCAGCATCAGTTATAAAAAGACTGTGTTTTCCCCAACATATATTTTTGGCACATTTGTCAAATATCAGCTGGCTGTATACATTTGGATTTTTTTCTGTGTCTTCTATTCTATTCCACTTGTCTTCATGTCTGTTCTTATGCCAATATCATGCTGGTTTTGCTACTATAACTCTAGTATAATTTGAGATGAGGTATTGTGATGCCTCCTGTATCACTTTTCTTGTTCAGATTTGCTTTGGTTCTTCTAGGTCTTTTATTCTTGCAAATGAATTTTAGGACTGTTTTTTCTTCTTTTTCTTCTTCTGTAAAGAATACATTTGTATTTTGATGGGGGTTACATTAATCCATATATTGCTTTTGGTAGTGTGAACATTTTGACTATATTAATTCTGCCTATCCAAGAACATGGGAGGTCTTTCCATCTTCTGAGGTTCTCTTTAATTTCTTTCTTTGGTATTCCATAGTTTTCATAGTAGAGATCTTTTGGCTCCTTGGTTAGTAATTTCAATTTGAGGTTGTTTGGTTGGTTGGTTTTTTGCTTTTGCTTTGTTTTGTTTGGGTTTTTTGAGGCTATTGTGAAGGGGAGGGGATTTCTGGTTTCTTTCCCTCCTGAATCACTGTTAGAATATAGAAAAGTTATTGATTTATAAGTTTTGGTCTTGTATCCTGCTACTTTGATAAACTCATTTATCAGCTCTGGAAGTCTTGTGGTGGAATATTTTTTGTCTTCTAAATGAAGGATTATGTCATCACCTAACAGTAAAAGTATGTCATCAACTAATAGTAATAGTTTGACTTCTTCTTTTCCAATTTGTATCCTTTTAATTTCCTTTCCTTGTCTGACTGCTTCAGCTAGAGTTTCAAGAACTATGTTAAATGGAAGTGTTGAGAGTGGTAATCCTTGTCCTATCCCTGATTTTAGAGGAAAAACTTTCACTTTTTTCTCCATTTAGTGTGATGTTGGCTTTGGGTTTGTCATATGTTGTTTTTTACGATGTTGAAGTAAGTTCCTTTTATCCCTACTTTCTCTAGGTTTTTTATTATGAATAGTTGCTGTATTTTATCAAAGACCTTTTCTACATCTATTGAGATGATCATATGAGTCTTGGTATTGATTTTATATGTGATGAATTACATTTATTTATTTGTATATGTTGAACCAGCCTTGCATTCCTGGAATAAAGTCCACTGAATCACAGTGTATTATCTTCTTAAAATGTTTTTGAATGCAATTTGCTAATATTTTATTAAGGATGTTTGTGTCTGTGTTCATCACAGATATCAGTATGCCATTTTCTTTCCTAGATATGTCTTTGTCAGGTTTTGATATCAGGGTTGTACTAACCTCATAGAAAGTATTTGGGAGTGTTCCCTTTCTATTTCATGGAATAATTTGTGTTAGTTCTTCTTTAAAGGTCTGTCAGAATTAAGCTGAGAATCAATCTTGTCCTCAGCTTTTCTTTGTTGGTAAGCTTTCAATTGTTGTTTTAATTTTGTTACTTGATATTGGTATGTTTAGGTTTTCTATATCTTCTTGTTTCAATTTAGACAGGTCATACGTGTCGAGAAAATTATTGATGTCTTCTATATTTTGAAGTTTATTGAAGTATAAATTTTCAAAATAGTTTCTAATGATCCTCTGGATTCCAGCAGTATCTGCAGTGGTATCTTCTTTGTCTTCTCTAATTTTATTGATTTGTGTCTTCTCTCTCTTTCTTTTGAAAGTTAGTTTGACAAAGGGCTTATCAATCTTATTTATCTTTTCAAAGAACCAACTTTTTTGTGTTAATCCTGTATTTTTTTTATCCTTAATTTCATTAATTCTACTCTGGATCTTACTTCCTGTCTTCTACAGATTTTTGGAATTAGTTTGTTCTTTTTCTAAGGCCTTGAGATGGAACATAAGTTATTTACTTGAGATCTATCTATGTTTTTAATGTTGGCACTCAATGCAACAAATTTTCCTCTTAGTACTATTTTATACTGTCATGAGGGACAAAGTTTTGATGACCACTTCAAATTTTGCAACTCCTCTTACAGGAGTAGATACCTGAGAACTCTCTTCCACTGTTATTATTCATGCTTCTAGGAAGAGTTTTATCTCTTTGAACCCTTCATAAGGAGACATTACCTAATAAAAATACCAGAGGATTATAACACTGAAATGTTCTAACAAATAGTTCCAAGTACAATAAACCATGATCTCAGATGGGTATCAGAAAACCTAAATAGGGATCCAAGAACTTCCCAGGAGTGGCGATTCGCTTTTTGTAACTTTATATTTTTCACCCATAGATGAAGGGTAGTCAGTTTTTACTACACATACCACCCCTGGTAGTGATGGGGGACGGGGGAGGGCACTATATAGCTTCTTCCCCTACTTTACACAAAAACTTTTCTTTGTTCATTTTCTATAATGAGTATCTTTTTGGTATGTTAGTTTAATATGCTGTATATCATCCTCTATTATTTCTGTACCTGAACATTTTGGATATTTGGTCATTCATAAAAGTAACTCATGGTTTTAAATGTTTGAGGGTTTTCTGGGATTTGATTTGGAGTAGTATTACAACAGAGTTGTAAGCACCCAGAATGGGGAAATATGTTTGGAGTTTGATAAAGCTGATATAATCACGTAAAGTCATGGTCTGTTCTTAATTTGTTTTAGAAAATGTTTCCTATATGCTTGTGGACAGAGGTAAATCTAACATTTCTTAAAGGTATTTGTTGACAAAAATAATCTCGATTTTAAAAATGGTTTTAACAGTATAAATTGCTGACATGCTTATTTTTTTTTCTTTAGGATTTGGCAAGGGATAACGTATTCAATAGTCTTTCAAATTGTTTACAATTTGCAAAACCTTAGTGAGATGGTGGTAGAGATAGCATTGTGATTGTCTCAATAAAGCCTAAATTTGGACAAGTCATAATTATTACTATGAGGAGCCTGATAGGAAAGCAGAAGTTCAATATAGCAATATAACCTCAAGCCAATAAAAAGGAAACCTAAAACCAAGAAAACAATAAACAAGAGTATGTGAAAGAAAATATGACATACAGGAGAATCTTTCCCTAATGATTTTGGACAGAAATTGTTTCTTATCACCATTGGCTAATTTCTAGTGCTTTGGGGTTAAGAGTCAATTTCTGGGACTTTCTGCTTCTGAAAGTTCCTTAGAGGATGTCTTTTGAAGATCTTAATAGAAATAACTTTCCAAATCTTTTTGGACCAGTGATATTATTTTGGGTGTAAACATATATTCAAGTATTATTTCCTAGCAATTTAATTTTGATGTAGGTGGTTACTACTTGAAAAGGAGCTCCCTAGTGAGATTTGAGGCAGCATTTCTCTTCAGTCTTCTTTCATACTCTGAATCATTTCATTTCTATCAAATACAGGAGAATGGGGACATAACACTGGATGGATAAATGATGCAGTCACTGAAGAAAACAGTTTGACAGTTCCTCAAAAAGTTACAAAGAATTATCCTATTACTCAGCAATCCCTCTCCTAGGTATATATTCAAAATAATTGAAAATAGAAAACCAAACAAATACTTTAATCAAAATTAATGTAGCATTATTTTCAAGAGCTGAAAGGTAGAAATAACCCAGTTGTCCATTGACAGAGATTAGTTAACAAAATGTGACATATACATAAAATGGAATATTATTCTCTCATTAAAACTCTTTTTTTTGCTGTTTTTCTGTGGTGCAGGGGATCAGACTCAAGTTCTTACACATTAGCAAGTGCTCTGCTACTGAGATACGTCCCAGCTCACACTCATAAAAATGTAAATGAAGTTCTGACATGGGCTACAATCTGGACAAACCCTGAAAATATTATGCTAAGTGAAAGAAGCCAGAAACAGAAAGGACAAATATTGTAGGATCTCCTCTTTATGAGGTAGCTGTAATGGGAGGTACCAGGAGTGGGGGATGGGAGAAAGGGGAAATATTGCTTACTGGTGACAGAGTTTCTGTTGCAGGTGATGAAAAATTCCATAAATATATAGTCAGGATGGTTGCCCAGTATTATGAATGTACTTACTATCACTATATCTTTATACCTTAAACATAGATGAAGTGGTAAACATAATGTTACATAAATTTTACAATAAAATAGCAATTAGATGGAAATATTCCTAATCACATGAGTCTGACAGTGAACAGTTTACAAGAAGATGCCACCAAGTTCCTAAGGCAGAAGAGCACAGGACTAAGAACTAAGAATAATATTCTATGCCATGGAGGTTCAAGGGAATTTGAAAGTTTAGATAGTATCAGTTTTAATATTCCATTGGTCCTTTATACTTTTCCACAGGATTGAAGGTGATAAGAACTGAAACAAGAAATAATTAGTCCTTTCTCTAGTAAGCTGCTCACAATTGGCCTAAATCCCTACTTGGCCTGAGCTTTAAGAGGATATTGAAGAATTTGGGGTAAAGGATTAGAAGAATCAATCTGAATTCTTATGCTTTCTGCTCCATATTTTGTCTGTGTCCATAGACTCTGCTCATAGTGATTCTCGTTAAAGCTAATTCTCCAGCTATCTCCTGAATCATACATAATATAGGTGTATTATCTGTATATCCAAATAAGCTACCATTTAAATGTGTGAGGAGGACTTTCCTGTGACTTTTACCAAAGTCCTTTTGGAGTACATTGTATCTGGAAGTTCCATTTGCAAAGTAAATCTCTATTACATGTGCAGGGGGTGACTCAGAGAAGGGATATTCTTCTGATAATGGTCCCAAAGTAATATTTAAAATTTTTGACATGGGAAAGGCTTAGAATTGTTGTAAGTTCTCATTATTTAAGTGGTTTTAGTACTCTGAGGAAACTGACATTCCATGGTAGTGGGATAAACAACAACTAGACTTGTACAACATCAACAAGAAACTGCAGTGTTGTTCATTTCTATTTCTAGAACACACCACTTGTGAGTTCAAAGCAAGGGCGCTAATGCTTCCCTTAAAGTAATATCATTGGACATATTTGGGGGGGTTGATCATTTGTTTCTTAGATAATATGGGACATTGGTTTTTCCAGTGACCCTTTTTCCTAGTAGTATCCACAGGTGTCCTTATTTATGAGCTCTTGATTCTTAGAAAATAGAAGACTTTTTGTTATTTTTATTTCAGGGGCTAGTGGTTTTATCTAAAGAGTGAGCAGTTTATTTTTATTTCTAGCTTGTTTGTCTTATTGCTATTCTTTGAAAATGTTTACCACATGTTAGAGATCATCTAAATTGGCAATTTCCCATTTCAATTTATTTTTACTTTCTGAGCCCACTTATAAACCTCCTTTTGCTTCAGCTGTACAATCTACCCCAGAACCTTATTGGAAAGTTTCCTGAAGTCTATTTTAAACTTATACAGCAATTTGTCTTTATTTATAATTTTACATTTCTGTATAGTCATGCTTAAGGAAAAGGCTGTTTAGTGCGGTTTTGTATTTATTACTCTTTCACGATCAATTTTTAAATTGTACACAGTTTATTTATATTCTTTCTTGCTTTTTAAAATCATTTTCTCCTGTTGAGGATTTAGCCATAAATGAACTAGTTAGTACAAATCTATTATTTCAATAGTTATTATATTTTTTCAAACATATGAATTTTGCAACAAATATTCCTGATTGTATTATATCCAGGAAATACTTTGATAAGGTATGATAAGACACATGTACAGAAATGATTGTCATGAAAAAAGAAGTTTGCACTCACAGATCCCTAGAAACAGAAGGTGCAGCAGCTGCCTAGGTCCCCTGGGGAAACACCCAGGTCAGAAGCAGAGGGGAAGAACACATGACTCAGAGCACTTACTGCAGTTGTCAAAGGGAGGAAGAACTGACAGGATATATATGCTGCATAAGTTTAGGATTAAATAGAACTATTTCAGAGTGCTCTGAGCTATAGGGGTGTTCACTAGTTGTCTAGTCCCTGGTCTCAAGGTGATCTGAAGGGTGGTATATTGGCTTGGTGTGTGAGTTTTAATAAAGGAGATGGTCAGAGGGGATGAGCTCTGCATTGATTAATTAGACAAAAAAAGCACTCTGGAAAGGGAGTCATTTTCT
Organism: Sciurus carolinensis; assembly: GCF_902686445.1. Taxonomy (NCBI): domain Eukaryota; kingdom Metazoa; phylum Chordata; class Mammalia; order Rodentia; family Sciuridae; genus Sciurus; species Sciurus carolinensis. The sequence goes on from NC_062226.1 coordinate 81,892,689, forward strand.
ATCTGTAGGAATTAACTAGCCCTAAGAGAGCAATCTCTCCAGAATCCAGACAGGAAATGCCAAAGCATCAAGAAGAAAATATCATCAATACACTATATTGATAAAAATTATTTTCTTATAGTTCTTAATGCAACACTAAGCCAGCATTTCAACTTAACTGTCATCTTGTCTAGTAATGGGAATATTCCTTTTTTGAAAATAAGAGCTGTACAGGCCAACCTATCTCCAGGAGGAAATCATGTTACTGGATCTTAGACAGGATTTTTGAGAAGTGTTCAGGGATGGGCAGGTTTCCAGATGTTGAAAGCATTTGACATCACCTGTAAAACTGTGAGTATTCAAGGGAGACTGGTGTTTTCATATATGTAATAAAGTAAATCTACCTATGACTAGCTGACTTTCAGAAGTGAGAAGCTATAATTGGTTGTATTGAAAAAGTATGTTTATTGATGCAAGTTGTGGACTGGTTTAAAACTGGTCTGATGCTATGAACAGTCTTTTTCAAGCCAGTGCTGTGAAAATTCTATTTACTCTCACCCACTAGAACATAAGCCCCTTGAGAGCATATGTTCTATTCACTATTATATCCCAAAACTAGAACAGTGCTTTTTATGTAATAGTTACTCAAAGGCATTTGTTCAGGGTCTTGGGAATGTACACTAGAAAGGAAGGAAGGAAGGGAAGGTGGGAGGGAGGGAAGGAAAGTATTTGTTCAATGAATGAGTAAATGAATGAATTAAACTTAAGATTAGTCATTTACCTGTTCCATGAACTGCAGCCAAATACTCAAACAGTTGTAACTTTGGTTTCCTCTGTAAGGGGTCTAATTTTATTGACCCTACAGGACAGTTGTGAGGATTAAATTAGGTTTTGCATGTAGTACATTTGATAAGATTCCTAATACATGGAAAAATTTCAGTAAAGAGTGGAGGCGAGGTTCAGTTTCTTGAAGTTGATACAGTTTACTTCCCTCATTGTTGTGGTTTGAATCTTAAATCCCTCAAAGTCTCCTGTTTTGCAGACTTGGTCCCCAGCTGAAGATACTGTTAGGACGTGATGAAAACTTTAGGAGGAAGTCAAGCCTGCGGGGGGCGTGCCCTAGTCCCTTCCTGTCTCTTTCAGCTTCCCAGCTGCCATGAGGTGAGCAGCTTTTAGTTCCATGGACTCCCTGCCACCATGTTCTGCTGGGGCCAAGCAACCACACACTGAAACCATGAACCAAAGTAAATCTTTCCTCCTCTTAAATTATTTTCTCAGGTATTTTGTGACAGGGACAGAAAAGTGGCTAATGAACCCATCATGCTTTCCAGTATCTTTATTGACATCCTGCTACCTGGAACGTGTTCTAATTATCCCAATACTCCTCTATTCTGAATTATGCAAATGTATCTTTTCTATACCACATTCATTTGGGGCCATTACTTCATTGTTTTGAGAGCTAATTTGGCTAATAATGCCATATGAATTCATTTCCTTTACAGCACCTATTTCTTTGCCTGAACCCAAAATAATGACCAATGGTAGGACTCAGGTCCTGAAGCTTAGCGAAGGTTTTCAGCAGGAAGGTAGAACATTGTTTATCATCCTTGAACTCACTTAGGAATATTAGGAAGCCCAAATACCATGCCAGTCTATTACATTTCTTTGCAGTGCCTGTCTCATGGTGACATGTGTGTTAGACACTCACTCATACAACAGCTTGGGGTTGAGAGGACAAAGAAGCCTGTCCGTCAGAGACACAGGTTTGTAAATCAAGTAAAACAAATTCTAAAAAGTGTCTCCTGACCACCAGACCAGGTATCCTTCATCCTCTGGAGGGCACCTGAAATGATGTAGTTATGTCTACAGAAGCTGGTCTTTCAAGAAGGCTTAGGATGAAAAGCGCAAGACATCGAAGACAGGGTAAAGGCAAATGTGGTAGTTGCAGTTGTTGCTTTTGTTTTTAAAAGGAGGCAAATTAAGGTAAATTGTTATAGACCAAGAGGAAAGATCCAAGATTATTAAGAGTCTCAAAAAATGATGGAGTAGACGATTAATTAAGGTAGGTCTCAAAGGGGTAAAAGGCTACAAATATCCACTAAATCGATGATGGAAAGAAAGGGTGATCATAATTAGGAGTCAATAAAACTCATGAAAAAGGTTCACTGAACAGATTCCACAATGACTATTTCCTTAACTTAATGCAATCTCAAAGTTTTTATCCACCATATGTACGACTACTCAAAACTGCCATGGACATCTTTTCTCACGTTTCTCATAGTGAAAATAAAACTGCAGTTCTAAAAACCATATATTGTGCTAAGTGCTTTACATGCATTGATTCAATTGTTCATCACAACAACACAATATGGAAGATCGTTGATGGAAGAAAACAACTAAGGTTCACATGGGTAAGTAAGTTGCTCAAGAGACATGGAAAGTGAAGTAACTGAGAAATGGTTGCATATGTATAATTCAAAAACTCTCTACCATTATGACCATGACTGACAGTGAATCAGAGTTCAGTTAAAAATAGTTTTTAAACAAAAAGTTTTTAAAACAAAACCCTATGCTCTTAAGTATTTTTCTCTTTAGCATCAGAATCAAGCAGGAGTGAACATCTGTCATGTACTCAGTAGTATCCACTTCTACTGGTTAGGAGTAACCCCCTTAATGTGTATGATTATGGTGGGATTGACTCTATGGACCTTATTTTCTGTACCAAAATAAATGGCACAGGACTGAAACTCCAAACAAGCATCCTTTTCCTCTAGGCAGGGAGAGATGTTACTTAAGCTGAGCAAATTAGACAATTTCAGAGACCACTTAGCCCAGAATACTTAAGAAAAATATTTTATTTCCCTTCATACTGCTAAGATAGAAGTATTTGACTTTTAAGCTGTTAGTCATATAGAGAGAGACTATCTACAAAGAAAGAGAGAGATCGAGAGAAAGAGAGTCCTGATCATATAATTTAGAACTCCTGGATCCAACCATGCCTGAGACTATCTTCCTCAGGAATTAGAAGAACCAAATAATTCCCTATTATGTGCCAGTCAGTTTAATTTGGGTTTCTGTCACTTATAACTGAATTATTCCTAATAAAATAAAGTAGTGAAAAATAGAATTTGGAATCACAGTGGGCTGGGGAGATAGCTCAGTTGGTAGAGTGCCTGCCTCACAAGCACAAGGCCCTGGGTTCAATCCCCAGCACTGCAAAAAATAAAAAAAAAAAAAAAATGGAATCACAAAAAGTAAGATTCATATCCCATCTCCCTAACCTTCTAACTATAAATTCTTGACTAACCTATTTCTGAACTTCCTTGAATCTCAACATCCTGGTCTAAAGTCATAGGTAATAGTATTACATTACTATTTAATAGAACAGACTTATGGATGGTCTATGTTCCAGTCTGGATTCTGGCAGTTACCTGCTGTGTGTTTGTGAACAATTTATTTGTATGCTTTCTCCCTTCATTCCTTCCTTCCAACTTTCCTTCTTCCAAACTATGCTCCCAAGAGAACATAAGGATATGTACAAGCTCAGCAAGTATTTATTGAGAACTTGGTATGTGCTGGGAAAAAGAGCTATTTACCAAGAAATGCAAAATAAGTAAAATATTTCAGTAATTATGAGTGTATAAAAATTAAATAATAGTCATAGGAATAGATGTGATCCATGTGGCAGCTGGCACTGTCCATCTCTTTAAGATCCTTCTGAGTTACCTTGAACTGCTTCTCTCCAGCCCTGTGCCATGTTCATGATTGACAGAAGTGTTCCCTGTAATATCTCCCAGTTCTGTATGAGAGAGAAGGACTTTATAGTTTCCTGACCGTGGGGCACTGGTTTTCTAATATGTGCTTGGTTATGCACCACTTTGATTCCTCCACTAAACTGGGATGTAACCAGTTCAACCAGTAAGAAAAAAGTTCCCTGGCCTAGCCAAAAAATGAAAAGTCAACCAGCAACAGGAGAGATAAGGGACATTCCAGAGAAAGGAAATACTATATTAATGTTTCTTTTTAATTTAAAAAAGAGAAACACTAAAGCATGGAACAATCCCTCATGTTCATGGATAGGCAGAATTAATATTGTTAACATAGCCATACTACCAAGAACAATCTACAGATTCAATACAATCCATATTAAATAAAGAAGAAGGCAAATTAGAGTGAAAGGTTAACAAAGAAAAGACAATAAAGTGGACACCAACTTTGTAGTACAGAACACATGCAGCAAAGTCCTAAGCAATTACCAGAGGTGAGCTATAAATTCTAGAGTGCTTGCCTAGCGTGAGTTCAATTCCCAGAACCACCCAAAACAAAACAAACCAAAAAAACCCCACCAAGATATATTCACCCTAGCACATGATGACTGATGACTAATGAATAACAGTAATGTAAACACACACACATTGAGTGCTTGCTTTTTTAATTCCATTCAGTCATTACAAGTCTAGATAGTAGATACTAATACCACCATTTAGCATTGAGGCTCTGAGAGGCCACCTGAGCTGTGGGTGGTTGCTAAGCTGTTTGGTGGTAGGGACAGGAGTCCAATCCAGGACAGTCTTTTGGCCCTAGAGACCTTTCTCTTAGGCATCACAGGACTTCCGTGCTCTTTACTTCCCTAGGACAGTGCTGAATGGGAAGACTTTAGTATTTGCAGTATTTGTGGAGAGACAGTCTTCCACAAAATCATCCAACCACTGCTTGGTACAGACAAAACACTTGAAAAACTCCCTGAATTCATGAAATGTGTTATCTACTTGGTCAAACCAGGTTTCTTCCCACTTTATATAACATGGAGAGTATTCTTTAATGCACTTATGTTATTTTTCATTATTAAAGTCATGATAATGAGAATTTGACTCATTAAATTTTGGGTCCATGTGGAGGAATTCCTGATTCAACTTGTAATGACTTTTTAATAATCATATTGATTATGCACTGTCATGCATTAAAAACTATAAAATGATGGGTAATCTAAGGAATTCCGAATTCAGTTAGATTACCCATGTGAATATGGATTCATAAACACAATGCTCTGACAATTTCTGTGTGGGTATGACATGGTAGGTGCAATCCAGTCTTTCAGCCCTCCATGCATCCAGCAGGGCACCTTTGCACGGTCACTCTGGACGTGGGCATCAGAAAGTATGGAAAGACTAGAGCAAAAACCAGTTCGATTTCCAAAGACCATGACTGGCCCTGCTCTGCCTTGCCCTCAGGGTCATTCCCCCTCTGCTCTTTCCTGTCTTTTCAATTTTTGTACCCCTCCCATCAACTTATTCTTCCTTCCCAGTTGTGGAGTGCCTTGAACAGAAAGCATTGTAAGGCTAGATTGCCAAAGCACTGAATTTTTAAACCCTCTAAATAGGACATTAGTTCATAGCTTGAATGTTTTGAAATCTGATCAACACGCCGTTTCTCAATACATTAAGCAAAGCAAGCAAAATTAGTCTGCTTTATGTCAGGTGCTTAGCACAAATCCCTTAATAATGTGCTTGAGTGCAGAAACCATTAATAAATGCATAATTCCCTAAGACAGGCTTGATTAATTAAGTCATATGTGTATCCTTCTAATTAAAAAAAAGAACATTAGGCAGATGAGTGGAATTTCTGAGTACAAAATTCAAAGGCTTCTTTTGAATGCCTTTTGCCTTTCTCTTCAAGATGAAAGGAACTCTGCTGGTTATTGTAGCTGCCAACAAACAGTTATAGCACAGGCACAAAGCACCCAGAATTCTGTGTCTTATTAAAAACAATTTGGTATTCATCTGCCAATTTGTAACTCAGTTCTCAATCAGGGGCCTGTCTGATTAAGTCAGGCAATTCAAATTTGAGGGGGCAGCTGGTGCTGCTATGCAAATAAACAGATGAGGAAGAAATGGGACCAATGAATCAACAAGCAGATGGTAAAAAGCCAAGGCCTTCAAAGAGTACTCGAATTTTGTTTCCTCTGTTCCCCATAACCCTACATCTCATAGAATTTATATTCCAAGGGATTATAAGGATTACCACTTGGTTTGATAATCAACATAGAACAGTTTCTAACATTGATCCATTTAGCATTAAGGATTTACAGAAGGAGATCATCGGTCATGGAAGGCTATGTTAAACGGTTATCTGCTTCAGTAATTTCCCATTTTTTTTTTCTTAATCAGTTAACCAACTACATAATGGAATTCAGACACTAATATGTGCCCATCTTATTTCTTTTTTGTGCTAAAAAGAAGATGTAACATTTATTTAGAGTTGGTAGTATCTCAAAAATTGTGCCAAGCCTATACCTACACATATACAATCACACATAATCTTATTTAAAGCATGCAACAAGCCTGTGGAGTAAATGCTATTATTCTGTGACCTTATTTTGGTACTTTATAATTAAACATAATAGTGGGGTTTATTTACATATTTGTACATGCTCACAATATAACCATGTGATTTGGAATTTCATTCCCTTTTCCTGCTGTTCCTCACTCCCCATCTTTATTTCCAGACAAGTGTTTCCATGTGAAGTTGCAGTATTCCTCAAAAGAGTAGAAAAGTCTTCCTCATGGGTCGCAAAAGACAGGGAAATAAGGTCCCAAAAAGGCATTTCCACAATTATTATCACTGGCATATATTCCTAATAACTTGTGATCTTTTTGCTCTGATGGGTTCAGACATTAATCATTTGTCCTTATCTGAACTGTGTTTATTTGGAAAATGCTCACAGAATCTACCTTTATTTCAAGGCATCTTGAATTTCAGATACAACTTTTCACAGTCATGTTGTCTGAAGCCTCATCGTAAACACCTTCATTAATCACAGTCTTTCATCTGCCAAAATTTTTCCTTTGGCTTGCTTTCCTCATCTTGATTTCAAATAGATAAGACCACATCATGTAAACTGTGCAGGCAATCAGATGATAATAGAGGCAGTCTGAAATTGGTAAAAGGGTTGGAAATATGTACAATATTATTTGAAACACATTGTAAAAATGTATCATACTGGTTCTTACAATGACCTGTTGGAATTTTGAGAAATTGCTTTTAGCTCTTTGACAGCTGAGAAGATTTTCTTTAAAATATGGTTATAAGTCATTGGTTCCATTAACAGGGAGGAGAACATTTCCCTTTATATAGGCAAATATTTAGACAGAACCAATCGATTTCAAGGATTGTAGAATTCAAGGGTTTGCTTCCTTTTAGAAATGTACAAATCAAGATATTTTAAAAGTATTTGTTCATATTAATTTTTTTTTGACCCAGATCTTTGAGTATGAGTTTCCTTTTGACTTTGTTACTCTAAAGTACTTGTTCATAGTCACGTTACTCTCTTGGAATCCTGAATATTATGACAGCAACTTGGTATCAGTACCTAACTGGGCCTTTAGGTATCAAGCAGGCGGGGCCTAGGTTCATGCCACTTTCTCCATCATATACTATGAAAAGAACCATGTAAACCAGTATAATCTCTCTCTGTTAATTAGCTTTTTAACTACTGTGTCCAAAAGACCTGACAAAAACAACTTAAGAGAAAAAAAGTTTATTCTGGCTCATGGTTTCAGAAGTTGGCAGACTCTGTCCCTCTGGGTCTGAGGTAAGGCAAAGCAACATGGAGGAAGGGCATGGCAGTGGAAAGGTCATGGTAGCCCGAAAGAAGAGGGTGAGAGAGCAAGAGAGTGAGAAAGATAAAAAGAGAAGCCAAGAACAAAATATAATTCCCAAGAGCATGCCACCAGTGACCTACTTCCTCCAGCCACACTCTACCTGCCTTCAGTTACCACCCAATAATCCACACAAATTATCAATTCATTGAATGGATTAATCCACTTTTTAGGTTACAGCTCTCATAATCTAACATTCACTTCACCTCTGAACATTCCTACATTATCTAACTCATGAGCTTTGTTCAGAGACACCTCATTTCCAAATGATAACACTATGGAAGGAAGACTGCTATGTAATGTCTCTTTTCTTTCAATAACAAAAAACACCAGGGACATGGATAAAAAGTCAATTTCTGAAATCTGTACCAATACAAAAATGTGCTAGGAAGAGTTCACAAATGCCATCACTTGCACGTATATATCCCCCAACTTGTACTACTGAATTCTTTTACTTCAGGGTTTCTATCATCTTCACACAGTGCTTCTATCTGTACTCATCTATTACTTTAGCTTCCCCATTAGCTCCTGACCCCTGGACATTAAGTCTATTCTTATATTTATTGTCTGGTTTCTTACTTGATTTTTCTAAGTCAATTGCCAACTTAATTATTAATCCTTTGAGTAAGTTCAATTATTTGACTCTAACCTCTTGTTTTCTGCCTGCTTGTAAGAATTTTCTCTGTGTCGAGGGAGGAATTTTATTTATCCTGCTAAAATAGCACTTTTTGAATATGTAACTTGGTGTCTTTAATTAGGCTTATAAATTTTTTAACCATTATCTCTGCAAATATTGCTTTTTTCAATTTTCTATGTCCTTGCCTTCAAAACTCAGTTGTAAGTATATTAGACTGTCACCATAACCTCTATGTATCATATATGGTTTCAGTATTTCCATTCTTTTGTCACTTGCTGCTTCCCTCTGAACATTTTCTTCTGACCTGCTTTCCATTTTGTGAATTTCTCTTCATCAAGGTCTAGTATGTTAGGAGTTGTGTTAATCAGTTTTTCATCACTGTGGCCCAAATACCTGACAAGAATAGCTTAGAGGAGGGAAAGGTTTATTTTGGCTCAGTTTAGGTTTCAGTCCATGGTTGGTAAGCTCCATTGCTCTGAGCCTAAGGTGAGAAAGAATACCATGGTGACAGAAGAAAGCTGCTCAGCTCATGGCAGTGAGGAAGCAGAGAGAGAAGGACATTAAAGGGCTGGGAGAAGATAAGCCTTTCTGGGGCACACCCCAGGGACCTATTTCCTCCAACTAGGAACCATCTCCCTGTAGAAGATTCAGCTATCTATGAATGGATATCTATTTAATGGATTAATCCACTGATGAGGTCAGAACACTTATGATCCAATCACAGTCTAAAGGCCCCATCTCTGTACACATGAGACTTTGGGGGACAATACAAATCAAACCCATAAGAGTACTGAATCCATAAATTTAGTTGTATATTTTTAGTTTTAGAAATTCTAGGTTTTTTTATAGCTTCCAGTTTTCTGACAAAATTATCAATCTTGTTTTTCCTCTTCTTAAGCACAACATAGTTACTTTAAAATCTAAACCCAACAATTTCAGTATGGGTTATATTGTCTGTTTCTTCTGCTATTTTTGCTATGTCTTCTTGTCTCTTTAGGCATCTTGTTATTGTTCGCTCAGCATTCTATTTGTAAAATGGTTTGTAGAAATAATTTGAAGTATAAAATGATTATATCTTTCACCAGAGAGAATTTAAGGTCAACTTTGGCATAAAGCTAAAGGAATTAGCCACAGGGGTTTATTTCATTCTACTTCCAGGAACTTAAATTATTTACAATGGCAGTCTCAAGAAGGCATGAACTCCTAGTCCCTTTATTCTTAGGGTTCAGCTCTTTGGGTTCCTAACCCAACTACCTCTCCATCCCAGCTCTGTGACCCTGGACTCCAATTCCATCCTCACCATGTGACACTTTCAAAACACAGAAAGCTGCTCACCCAGTCCCCTCATGAAAGAGCAAATAGCCCCAGAGGCAAAGCAGCCCAAAGCTCAATCCTGGGCCTCTCTCCTCCCATAGATACCAACCCAGTTATTCACTGTTGTTGTTGTTTTTTTTCCCTTGTCTACAAGATTTTTTTTTTAATATTCTGTCCAATATGTTAGTTAATATTCTGTACTTCTTTTCCCATTGTCCTGTTTCAAGGAATTTGTACCTTAAATCAGCTTCGTTCTAAATCTTGAATTTGTGATTCCCTCCCAGCCTTGGCACCATAATCAGACCCTGTCTCGAAATTTTAGAAAATATACTAGGCAAACCCTGAGAAATGCCCTAATTAAAAATGAGCTGGCTATGAAAATAATAATAATAATAATAATAATAACTACAACGACTGGGGAATGGATATAGCTCAGTGATAAAGCGCCCTTGGGTTCAATCCCCAGTTCAAAAAAAAAAAAAAAAAAATCTCTGGTATTTTTCCTCTGGCCCAACTCTATAGTCTTGGATAAGTAGCACCCCACAGGTAAAATTCCACCTGACTTCATTAGATCGGCCTGCCAAATCCAGGACTCCTGCCCCATATACAGTATTGTCTAAGGGTTAGAAGATAAACATACAAGGTTAATTTCCAAAAAGGTTTAACTCAAAATTACTATTTGTTATAAATTATCTTAAATGTTTTAACTAGAAGCATTTTTACCCACATATTGAAGAGTAACAAAAGAATTCAAAAATATAACTCATAGAGGGAACTGGGAAAGAATATAAGTTAAATAGACTATAAGAACTTCAGATCTTGTGAAAGAGATAGAGAAAAAAGAAAGGGAGAAGGGAAGAGATTAGGTCGATTATAAGGAGAGGAGTCAGAAAATATTCCCACATCCAGGACAGACTGGGTACATTTTTCTCAGTGATATATATAATTTTGATCTTTCAGTTGTATCATTAAGGTTCAAACTACAGGTGAAAAACAGCAGCCCTGAACTTCAGACTTTTGTTTGCATTCCTATAATTCAGTTTGAAAATAAGGCCCTAAAAAGAGAGAGAGTAAGTAGTAACAATGAATAACTCCATTCTCTCTCACAGTTTCAATGCCAAGTTTTCTCCCTCAAGGAAATCTGAGTTACAAATCTCTAAACACAGGGGTTTTCTAATGGAGACAGAGACGGGGCAAAAGCCACCACGATCATTTGATAAGGATTTAGTAGAGTCTATCATTTTAAATAGGGTAAAAGGTTTTAAAACGTATTTGTTTAGAACTGATTTATTTAGACCACTACTGACTTCAGGAAGATGAAAGACCGCATTGGTTGGTTATTTAGTCTCTCTAAAGAGGAGGTGATAAACTTCTGACACATGTTTTATCATTGCTGCTGAGGGAAGAATTAGCTGTATATTATAATTCAATTGCTTCATCAGCCCACCAGGAACTTAGTGCCTGGTCTGTCCTCCTGATGACTCCGAACTTGACGAGCATGCAACAATTATGTACATAAGTTCCAGGACCACCCCACTGAGAACTTTTTGTGAAAGTTATGGTAATTTATAACCTCATGCTAATGTCCAGGGCTCTCTACAGAGCAATTACATAAATATTTTTAACTGAACTGTCCTTTTAAGCACACAAAACACAACTCATCTTAAGTAGTCCAAGGTCATTGGTCATCACCACTAGAGTTTTAACACAATGTGGCAATCTTAAAGTTCTTCAGTTAAAAACATCACACGTTCAGGAGTTGCAAAAGGTCCTCTGCTGTTCCTGTGAGCTGAATAGAGTGTGCTAATAATGCCCCACAGGCATTTCATTCCTCCTTGTTGCCTGTGCTGGCTAACTCCACAGAACAATTTGCAAATTTAAAAGCTACAGTCTAGGTGCTAACCTTCAGCTTTATATATCCAGACTTCCTCATACAAGGAAACTTGGAAATAATAGTATAAATTAAGCATAATCCTTTACAACTGTGCAAAAATATACTTTCTTTTTCCTCTTCCAAAAAAATTCATAACAATGCATAGCCAATATGAAAGAGGGCATAAAATAGAAAAAGCATAGAACAATGTATGCACCACCTAAAACAAAACCGTGGATGAGTACATGAGGAATGTAAAGAATAATGTAAGATATATAGAGACACAGATAGACATCAATATCGATATAGATAGACATATAGACTCAATTGCTTTTGCAAAGCTGGAGAAATTTTTAAGATAGTAGTTTCCCTAAGAGAACTTTTTAACATCTTCCTTTCCAAAAAGACTGGAATATTAGATTAAAATATCTTCTTCGACTGCTTCTCTTCCAGGCTCAGTGATGGAGCACTTGTGTTGCATGTGCAAGGTCCTATTCCAACACTTACTAACAACAACAAAAAAACTTTGTTGCCCCTGAGGAGAATAGGTAGAGGTAGCTATAATCAATTTTAAAACTTTTAGGTGTTTAATAGAGAATAAAGTTTCACTGAAACAAAGAGAGCCAATGCTATAGAGATATTTATGAAACTGTATATTTGATCTATGAACTTTGGACAATTGCAGAAATAGAGATGGTAAGTTTCATTAATTGACATGAAAACTCTGATAGAAAGTCGTGTTCACTCCTACATTATCACAAACTATATCCCACTGTGTTACATCAGATCAGCAGATATTACTGAAGCAGTTACAGAAAATAAGAATCTGAATGTGATTATGATAGACACATTCCTTACCATTATTAATTTTATAAATTATTTAGGGAAACAGTAGTGGTATTTTGTGGTATATGCAGATTTTATATGTATCTATATAATTGCATGTGTGTGTTTATATATATAAACATACTGAAACCAACAATGTTAATTCATGCCATACATGTTATTATTTAAATTCTATCATTCTCATATTAAATACTTTGTCTACATAAAGGCTCATATTAGAATAACTCTGCCAAATATTTTTGTTTAATATTTGATATGATCCTGTCAGACATTCCCATTTCCCACTAAGATCCATTCTCCTCCCATCCCTATCCTGATCTGTGACCCGGGATCCTGACTTCTATGGATAGCAATAGCAGTTCTCTTACCCTCTGACTTCCAGTTAGGCTCAGTCAATGAGAGGTAAGAGCGTAGAGAATGCGAGGAAAGAGACTTGGGGGTATTTATTCCGCCAGTCACTTCCTGCCAGCATGAGTTGCTGATGGTGATAATTCATGTTAATTCTTAATTCTTGCTAGGTAGTGCTTTTCTGCAACAGTCGGAGACTGGTTACCATCTCTTCCCATTTCCATTTTAGGCGATGTGGTGTGGTGAGAGCTCTCCACTCTTGCCAGCCTTGAGCCACTTCACCATTGCTTAGCTGGTTTCCCTAATCCTGCCTATGAGTCTAAAGGCAGCCCCTTCTTCCATCTCAGCTCAGCTATTTGAATATATGTATATACTTAAATGGAACTCAGTTAAAGAAGCAGCACCTTTCCCAATGAGAAGTGCTTGAATCTAAAAACCACAAGTCTGTGGCATGGTCTGCTACAGTCAGATCAATTCTGTCTTCTCTCTATATAAGATATGGTAACAGTATTTTCTACATCGGTCACTTAGACATATAATCTCACACAGTATTTTTAATTTCTGATTTATTATTTTTTTGATATGAAAGGTATAAAGATATAAAAGCTAAATAATAGGTCTACACTTAAAAGCCAGCTTTTTTCCATAGGTAAATAACATGTAAACAAAAGGAACAAAACCTCTAAAACTGGGGGGAGAAAAACTTGGTTTTTAGATATTTTAGGGACAGAGTAATGAGATGATCTTTTCGTAGATTCCTAGTATTTGCCATATATTGAGATATTGCTTGATTCATATCTGTTTGCACTCCTGGTATGAATTTCCTTTTTATATGAAAAGGACAAACCTTCTGTAAAAAGATTGTGAATGTTTCTCATACAAAATCCAAAGAATATCTCCAGAGGAACTGAAGCAAACCACAAACTAAAGAGCGAAAAAACACCATAATAAAGACTTGAAAGTACCTTCAACAAAGAGAGAGACTTCCTGAAAAGGAAAATAAGGGCTGAAGCCTTGAACTCCTTTTATCTATATTCTAACAAATAACACCTCCTGTGCCTTAAATATTTAATGTGAAATCTGTGGATTTATATAGCTTACAAAATGCCAGGGGCTTATTATCTTTACAGTTTGCATGACAGGAATATTCATATCACTCGATTCCACAGTCTAAGACAACAGGAATTCCTCCAGGTGCTAATGGCAGATAACTTTCACATGGCTTCAATAATCCACTAATTATGGAACCCCTCAGGTAGAACAATGTCATTAATCTGATTAAATTATTTATATTGCTGGAAAGCTAATCTTATTAGGTCTTCAGGATTTTATTTGGTTCCCCAATATGGTTATGCAAAAGGACAAAAAAAAAAAAAAAAAAAAAAAAAAACCTGCCTTCTTTTCTCCACATTTTCCAGTAGAAAAAAAAAAAAAAAAGTGTGGTGGGGAGCAACTAAGAAAGAAACAACAACCCCATATTTAGAGTTTTCATGCAAGACCAGCATCCAAGAACAGAATCAACTCCTCTCTGAGGCACCCTGAAGATACATGGAACCTTCCAGGTCTTTTTTGGAACTCTGCTCTCATGGCAGATGACTTGTTACCGTGTTTTAGTAGCAGGGTCACAAGCCATGATGGGATTAAAGTTTTATCAGAGTCATTTACTAATGGAGGTACTGCCTAAATTAAAGTGAAGAGACTTCACTTCTCCTCAGAAGCTCATGAAATCCTTAATGCTAACTGTGCTACCCAATTACCCCAATCCTCTGTCAAGTTTTGCAGCATTCTATGCCATTTTCGTATGTGGGCTGGTCTACTAGACATTTAGTTAGAAGGTTAAAGAAAGTCTGGAGTTTAGACTAAACCTTCTGCAATTTGATGGGCTATTCCAACATGTACCATTTATCCAAGTACAGTGTGTGAGCAGTAATTTGTAAAATGCTCTATAACTCATAATTTTAAATGTCATAGCTGATCATCTATCATTTCTTTTTACAGAAAAAGGTACTCATTCTATATATACTTTTACCTGAAAAAAATATAAAGCCTATAATGAAATATGCATGTTTATAAAAATGGAAATAAAAATGACAAGTGCTGGAAGTTTGATCAAGTCAATTAGTTGACATCTTTAACTTTATCGACACTTTCCTGAATTTAGTTGTCTCATGTCTACTCAAATTTCTATTAAGTTTCTCACTTCTCAAATATTCTCCCTTCTTTCGAGGTTGCCAAAATATTGGAAAAAGCTGCGATAAGCATTTTTCTTATAGCCCAGGGCTTTCTTTTAATAGATATGTGTTCAAAGACACACAGCCAGTCCAACTCCCAGCTAAATTTAAATCTTACGATACCAGAAATAGAATTTATAATCTTATGTTACAAAAACACCATCCTCTAGTAGAGCAACCAGGATTTCAAACAACTCTATTTTATTCTTGGACCAGCAGGTAGAAGGCACCATGGAAATAAGTCTGCTCAAATTCAGCCCCAACCAACTTTTGACTTAGAAGTACACAGAGCCCACAATTAACACACCTGGATGAGTCTTCCAGTTACATTCTTTGAGTGAGGCTTTGAGTGAAATGTGACCTCAGAGGATGAGGCCACATAAAGTCAGTCTTGGAGCAGTAGACCAGGTCTCCATTTGCCCCTTGATTTTTTTAAGCACAGAAGGGACTCACATATTCCTCTTTAGGAATTAGGATTTAGCCTGCCACCCCAGGGAGTGCTGCAGGCAGATATCCCTTAACTGCAAGAATTGCCTCTACTAAAGAAAGAACCCACACTAAAGATCACCCCCTTCCTGGGGCATCCCACGTCTGATGAATAATTGACCTTGTGGTATGCAAGACTGGTTCCTTGGCCCACCCCAGACGATTCTAAAGGATCATCCCAAACCCTGCCCTTGAGTTGTCTGAGACTTCTGTTGAGACTGCATTACAGTTCAGTTCTCCCTCAGCCTGGTCCTACATCCTCCTCTTCCCTCTCAGAGCTGCTGATCTGTTTAGCATTCCCTTCTAAATGTCATGTGTTTTTTTCTGCCTAATGTCAGCTTCCTGGGCAACTCAACCTGTGATAATATTTAATCACTCTACTTTCTGGGAAAATACCTGCCTCTTCTGGGTCAAATCAAGTTGTCTAGAGCTAAATTGGTCCATACTAAAACAAAAAATGGGAAGAGATATGTCTAGTCTTAGGAGAATGAAGGAAGATAAGGAGAATTAAAGAAGTGGTATGCAAATGAACATTGAGCATATTATTTTCTTACAAGATGAACTTCTTTGGGGATCGTTGAAATGGGAATGTCGAGGGTGCTTAACCTGCAATTAACTGGCAGGTGGGCACAGAAGGATGCTTAGTTCTTGAAATACCACTCCATTTCCACTCAGCCCTGAAGATTGAGGTGTTGTCGTACAAGTAGTACCCATCCCCTTATAGCTGGGATCAGGCCAAAATTTAAAATGGGTTCTTCATGGGTACACCTCATTCCTAAGGACTGTCACTGGTACTCCAGAGTATGACAATAGGGATGTTGGCATTCTGAGCCACCAAGAGAATTCCTCAAATCTTTCACTTACAACTGATTCCAAATAAGAAGGGTGCTAGGTCAGATTCTCTCAGAGCAGTGTCTGAGACTGTGAATAGTATACAAGTGAGTTGTGGAGGGCATGTACACTGGTAAAATCTGTGATGGAGTTATGGGAAGTAGAACAGGAGTAGCTGGGAAGACTATAGGTTTAGGCAAAGTCTACTTTTTGTCTGCTGCATAGGGAACTTTGAAGCATGAATAGCACCATAGAGTTTTCCTGCCTCAAGCAAGAAACCCAGAATTTTTACCTACATTATCTGTCAACCATCAGCTAAGGGCTTCCCTTGGGTTGTAGGTGGTGAGAAGGATGTGTAAGCATTTCTAGATGAGGCAGCATAGTAGGACAACAACAACCACATCCCTGAAGTGTTAGCAGCCAACCCTCACAGCAGTGGCAGAGAGGTGCACTGACACCTGAAGGAATCTGGGAGGGGGACCAACAATGACTATGACGCTGAGCACACAGCATGTGCCAAGGTGCTATGATGGCTAGAATCATAAACTCAAGAACTGATCCGGACAGGCATTGTCTCAGTGCCATCTTCTACACCCACATCTCCTCAAGGCTGGACACAGGATTTGGTCCTGTCATGGGCTATCCCTTAAGGACAACCTCTGTTTCTGCTAGAAAGGATCACTGCAGGGATTTCTGCAAGCTCTAAAGAAGGAAGATCCAGATAGGAAAATGGAAAACAAAAGATACTACTCATGCCGTCATTTTTCAAAAATGATCCTTTCCCACATTGACCACACTGAACAATCCTTGCAACATTTGTCATGGAGTTCCTTCTTGGTTTCTATTAGTCATTGAGTTCCTTCTTGGTTTATACTGTTCTTATGAGTCATCAGGAATGTGTGGTGGTAAGTAAACCAGATTCCTATCATTCAGAAATAGACTAAATGGAGCTAATCTCACCCAACTCCTGAATGAAAGGTCCAGAAAGCTATTTCTAATACCTTTACATCATTGTCAAACTAAATTCAATGCCAGACAAAGAAAGGGATGGATCCAGTCACTAAGTCCTTTTGTCATGTCGGGCAAACACTTTACTTCAAAGTATCTTTATTTCCCGTTGAAGAATTTGAATTAAGTGGTTGATTTACTCTACAAATATCTATTGAGTATCTCATATACTGAAGAGGTTGTACTAAGATTCCAGGACATAATGCAAACAAGTAAACATAGCCACTGCCCTGGTGAAGCTTACCATCAAAACGAGAAGAAAAATAACATACACAAGTTCCAAAATATTAATTGTGGTAAGTTCTATGAAAAAAACAATGAGTGATGACATAGAAAATGCAAATGGGCTATTTTAGATGAGACTTTTATGAAAGGCCTCTATTTAAGCATAATATTAAGCCAAGGCCTTAAGATAGTAAGGAGCCAGGCATGTTAAGAACATTCCAGACAGTTGAATAGACCGTGCAAAGGTGCTAAAGTAACAGAGTGGAGTTTGCATGTTTAAGAATCTGAAAGAAAGATTAGAGTGGATGGAATATAATGAACAAGGGGCCCAGAAGCACAAAATGAGGTTGAACAGATCATGCAGGTAAGGATAAAGAATTCAGATTTTACCCCACGAGCATGAGAAGCCATTGCAGGATTTTTCAAAGGAGTGAAAGATTATCTGCTTTGCATATTGGATCAACTACCTGCTGAATGGAGAATTGACTGGAGGTAAGTAAGAGTATAATGTAGGACACAATTTTGTAGCCCAGCAGAGACGTCAGTGATTCAGTCAGGGTGTTGGATATAATGATGGACAGAAGTGGAGGCCACGTACATTTTAGAAGTGGTGACATATTTGTGTTGATTATGTCTTAGAGGTAGGAGATTACTGAAAAAAAAAATCCTTCAAGAATGATGCATGGATTTCTAACACCTAAGGTAAAATGGTGGTGCTCCTGTCTACTTCTGAAAACTGGTAAATAAGTAGGCATTTTAGACACATTAAATCGGTTAAAGATCCAAGAAGATATGTCAAATAAGCAACTAAATATATACATATTGAGATCAGTGGAATTTTTTTTCCATTTATCATGATCAAGCAAGCCACTTAACCTCTAGGAGACTGTTCATAATTAAAATGGAGATAACAATATACATCTTCTTAATACATAGATATTGTAAGGATCAAGATGAAATATGTGGGTAAGCACTTCGCAGACACACACACAGAAATAAATGTACAAAAATTTATGCATGATTAATATTCAGAACTTCAGTAGAAAACATGAAAATCAATTCTTTACACTTAAAATCCCTACCAGCTATACTCACACGTAGTTGTAGACCATAATGAGTATTCTAGTCTTTAATTGATGAGAATTCTTTCATGAGTCTATGGTGTGTAATTGGCTCTAGATTATGATTCCTGTGTCTGTTTCCATGAGATGGGTGTTTCTGAGAAGGAATAAGAGGCTTATCTAAAAGTAGTGCTGAGTATTGAGAGAAAATGGGCAACCAGCCGGTAGTGGTGACACACACCTGAATCCCAGCAATCTGGAGACTCCACAAGAGGATTGCAAGTTTGAAGACGACCTTGGCAACTTAACAAGACCCTGTCTCAAAATAAAAAATAAAAAGGGTTGGGGATGTAGCTCAGTGGTAGAGCACCTCTGGGTCCAATCCCCAGCCCTGAAAAGAGAGAGAATAAGAGAAAAAATGGGCATCTGAAATAATTCCCAAAGTTTACCAGTGCATGTCAAACATCAGCAAATATTATTAGAAAGAAAGGCTTCCTTAGTAGATAAGATGCTCTTCCTCATACTTTACATCATTTTTTTTATCATGCTAACCCTAGGGATAATTTTCTCCAATCAGGAACAAGAATTTTTTTCTGTGAGAAGTTCCTGTATATATAAAGAACACCCCTTTGGCCTCTGAAGAACACCCTTCCAGTAAGATGCAAAGTGAACCTTGGAGTTCCAGTAACTTTGGAGGGGTTAGCCCTATTTATACAGAGCTCTGTCTCTTTGAACAGACCTTCTGGAGTCATAACCAGGCTAATTGATCCTCTTCATGGAATCACTCTGCCAGACAGAGTCTGGTGCCAATACTATAAAAATATAGAGACACAGCAGAAAGGCACTAGAGTTCTATCACCAAATACCCTGAACTGACATCCAGATAAAGTGATCAAAGATAATGAAAGTGAAACTTCCGGAAACCTGTCATGGCAGCAGGAAATGTTTGCCTCAATGACCAACTTCTGCAACAGACTTGGTCAACTGGAATTTAAAAAAAAAAAAATTAAAGAAATAATACATCATTGCAGCTAATAGTGACATTTTGAGAAACTTAAAAATCTTTATCTTTGTAGGAAGTTCTCAGTGTTCCTTCAGAAAAGTGAAAAACAGTATTACCAGTGAAATGTTTGAATTTATCAAATTAAGCATTTTAAAATTTTTTTCTGAAGTTTAATTGATTAAACTGCTCATCTAAAGATGGTCAAGACTAAGGTCTTACCTAAATATCAATTGTTAAAAATCATTATCTTAAAGAATACAGGGTGTCGGTCTGGGAGTATAGCTCAGTGGTACAGTGCTTACCTAGCATACATGAGGCTCCAGGCTCAATCCCCAGCAATTAAAAAAAAAAAAAAAGAATATGTCGTTTAAATTTTAGACTGTGACTAATAGACAAATAGAAGGCTTTCTGAATTTAGGGTAAAGCAGGGGGATACATAAAAAGAAAGATGAATCACTCAGTGCAGGGAGTCCCCAACAGTTTTTCTGAGATGTATAACAAGTATTAGGGGAGGGATCCCCTCTGACCATCTTCCTTATCTAAATGATCTCCAAAGTAAAGCACATATAAACTTTTACATTTTTTATTCCCTCCTCTTTGTCATTGAATATATGTAATGATGAATATATTACATCAGAACAGTTGTGGCTGGTATGTAATTTAGAAATTAAAGTGTACAATAGTTATATTTGCATACTTATATTTTTTCCTGATAATTATGAGTGATTGACATATTTGGAGACCCTTGCTCAGTCATTCCCAGGATATTATTGGTGAGGTTTTTAATACATATATAAAGTGGCCTGCCCTCAATTGCTTTTCATGAATATTCTAACTATTGCAAGGGTTCTAATTCAAGATGAAAATGTGCTTTTCTGCAGGTTACAAAAAAGAGCCCCTTCTACTAGCTAGACCTCCTCAGAGAGTGCAGTCTTAAGCAGTAAGTAGGGGTGGATCGCAGCCCTACTCACCCCTTGCACAGTGAACAAATGGCACGAACATCCAAAGGCTTGGGCCTTGTCACTCCACTTTCAGAGAGTACTCAGAACAATCACTCCCCTGCCTCCGTCTGGTGGAACATCTGCGCAGCCTAACAAGATGGCTGTTCCTTTGTGAATTTGCTCCATTCCAGTCCAGGGACGAGTTCTTGGCCTCATAGCCTCAGAAAGGAGATTTTGTTAGTACTGGGAATAGATTCACTAGCTTAAACCAGGTCACAATGTTATTGAACCTAATTTTTTGACTTGAGAAATAGGTGCAGCAAAAAAACAGTTTTCTGGGCCAGCACATTGAGCACGTTGCCTGATAATAAAATTATACAGGAAGTCAAGTTATAACCACAAAGAAGGTATCCACCAAATGAATTAATAGTAAACAACACCAGTAAAAGTAAAGAAGGCCAGATGCCTGCCTCTGACAATAGAGGTGGTTCACAGTAGGATCCAAAATGTTACAACTATCTGGCTCCATCTCCACATTAGGGGTAATATCACCACAGACTGGCTCAATGCAAAATCAGGCCAATGAACCAAGTAGCCCCTGGCTGGGATGTTTCTTCCCACACAGTGCTGAGAAGGCCACAGACAACGCAAGCCTCACTGGTGCTCCTTGGTAAGTCCCCAGATGACAAATCATTCCATTTTGCTGAAAAACAATATTTTTCTTTACTTATGTTGTGACACTAAACTAGGATTCAGTCAGTCCTGGGGAGAAAGCTGTCCCTGTTAGGTGCCTATATGTCACCACTACTATCCCTTAAGCTTAAAAACTCTCAGAGGAAAGAATTTTCTAATTTTCTGCAACTACTTCCGTACATCATGATACCAAAAAAAAAGAAAAAAAAGTGTTCCTCCCCGCAAAACATGTGCTACTCACACTGCCATGGAGTTGCAGTGGCTTTGACAGTGGTCAATTCCCAGGGATCAAGCAGCCATCTACACATCTATAGATTCCTTAGTTAACCAAACTAGTCATGTGGCAACTTCAAGCACTGGCCCTCATCCTGACTAACACATGTGTTGCCCTTCTCATAACTGAATGTCTACAGGGCAGGCACTTGCCTTTGATAAATTTATTATTATAACTCTGGTAACCAATAGTGATGGAATAAGGAGTAATGTATTTAGACCCGACTGAAAATAAACACCACCAAAAGAAAAAATGTGCCCATTCATAATGGTGTTTATACTACCAGGGCCCAGTTAAAGAAAATTATTTATTTAAAACCCAAAACATTTCTGTAAATGATAAGTTTGACCCCGGTATTGTGTCAGAGTTTAGTCAAAGAATGTATCTCTATGTATTTTCATTTTCTCATTAATATATGCTATACCAAGAGAAAATAAATAAGTAAAAAAACTAAGTCAGTGAAGTCAATGAACTGATGTGAATTAGTTATTCATGTTTTAAAGTTCAGAGCAAAAAATGATTGCCAGAAACTACAGGGGCCCAGAGATGCCCAAAGTCCACTGTTTTCAGTAAACATAGTTTCTAGGTGGTTAACAACATGTCCTTGGACCAGAGTCTTGGGCCATTGCTCTGTTTTCCCATTAGGTCTCCTGCATGTGCATAAATATGTCTCCTCATTTTAGTGAACAGGAATTGGCTGCCTATTCTTTATAATGATCTTTTTTTTATTTACTTTTGAACAAATTGTTAAATGTGTTATTGATCATGCATGAAAATAACTATCTGGCCCAAAACCTGGAAAAAGTTATCAGACATTACAAGTTGATTTGCTATTTTTGAAGCAAAATACCACCCGTTACTTACAGCTGTATTCAACTGTTTACTCACACCTCTTCTAGAATTGTGATTTCAGTTTCCTATTTATGCAGTAAGAAATAATAGTATTTTGTTTTTGTTTTGTTTGCTTTTTCTTTTTCTTTTAATGCCAGAAGCACTGGGTTAGATGTGGAGAAAACAGAAAAATTAATTAGGCTTGGTTCCTGCACCCAGGAATGTGACTCTCTCCAAAGAGCCATAGGTGATATAGGCCCACAGTGGCTACCTTGCGAGACAGCCTGAAGTGGGGGTCCTGCAGAGAAGAAACGAGGGTCCCTAGATATCCAAAAAGAGCCTCTCTTCCTGCTGGGATGATCATAGAATGCTTTCACCACTGAGGAGGAGGCATCTGAACTGGGCATTAAGCCACAAGTCAGATTTGAGAAGGCACAGATGGGGGATGAAGCATTACCAGCAGAAGGGATGGCATGAGCAAGGACAGAAGTAGAAAAGCACAGGGAATACACAGTGATTCAATTGGGCCGGACCACAATGTACTGGGGGGGAGGGTGCTTGGATATAAAGGTAAATTGAGGTTAAATTGTGAAGGATTTCGAAAGCATGGTAGAAAGGTATATACTCATCTGCGGGCAACTGAGGAAAAGTGAATATCTATATCACAATGCATTTTAGAGCAATTGGTCAGGCAGTCATGCACAGTGGAATAGAGGGGGAAAGACGGAAGGCAGAGGAAGGACAGTGTTGTACTCCATAGATGAGATAATTAGTGGGCTTCCCCTCAGACTGCAGTGAACAGAAGAAAGTCTGGACGGTAATGCAGATTTTTCTTTCTCTATTCCCTTTCAGGATACAGGACTTAGAAAAGTCAAAAATCTATGAAGGGATTCATTGGTACAAAACACCAGATGCAAATTCTAGAGAACTACAAAATCTGGAGGTACCAGAGGTCCCTGAAGGTCAAGTTGCTGAAGTCAAGGTGCAGAGCTAAACTTCTAGAACCAGAAAAATAAGGACAAGCACAAACCAAGTAATCAGAAGAAAAAAAAAAAAATAAGGGTTGGAAAATTAAGGAATGGAAAATGTTATCTTTTTATCTTATTTTATCTTTTTTAATGAAAATCTAAAGAACTTATGAAAGAATACTTTGGGCCACATGGATAACTACCTATAAATGAGTACTTACACTCTGTTTCAGCACCTGTTTTTCATTTTTCTACTGCATTGGCAGCAAACGATACTATTTTAATTTACATGGAGAAAGCAGAGGAGCAATCAATAGAAGAGTGACACATTTGTGTCAACTAAAGCCCAAATTTAAATCACTGAATCAAGTGAATGAAGATTTCTTAATGGTTTGATCAAAGAAATAGGGAGATTGAGTCCATGATGCCAAAACTACACAGAACTAAAAATTTAGAGTCACATGTGACTGGCCACTAAGTTTTCTTAAACCAGTATAGAATTTAGATTTCAGTTGTTTGCTAATTTTATTCTCTCTCTCTCTTTCTCTCTCTCTCTTTACCTCTTAGGGGGAGGGTACCAGGAATTAAACCCAGAGGCACTTTACTACTGACCTACACCCCTAACCCTTTTTAATTTTTGATTTTGAGACAGGATCTTGCTAAGTTTCTCAGGCTGGCCTCAAAGTTGCAGTCTTCCAGAGTCAGTAGGATTATAGGTGTGTGCCTCTGCGCTCACACAGAGTTTAGTGATTTTCTTGATGATATCTAATTTATAAATCTGCTTTGATTTTATAATGGTTTACTATCTATAAGCATAATGAGCTTATACTTAGTTACATTTGCACAACATAAGTACAAAAATAAGTACCACTATCTTCAAATTTTATCAGTATATTTAAAGAAAGGAGAATGATCAAACTTTTTTTTTCATTAAAGTGGGCACATGTGTTCATTATGTTTGGAAAACATAGGCCAAGAACGTAGATTTTGGCTTATAGCTAAAAACTTGCTTGTATAGATGGAGCCATGTTGCCTGTGCTTAAGTCCTCATGGCAGAGGACACTCATATATTTCCTATTCTGAGAGTTCAACCTGCTCATATATCAAGCTGTAAGCTTCCAATTAATATAGACAACAGAAACATTTTATTTAGTATCTGTTCGTCTGTGGCATTGAACTAGTTTACTTACAACATGACTTAACCCAGATAGCCCATCTTTTGAAGCCTATGAAATAGAGCCATTAAACCTACATTTTGAGAATATATATTATGAAAGAAATTTTTATATTTTCTTTGATTTTTGTTTTAATTGTATCCTAATTCCAATAACAGGTAGGCTCAGAGAACATAGCATACTATATTCTTATGATACTTAAACAAGAAAATAAAAATCAGCACATCAGTCACTGCAGGGATTACGTTATTTTTAGCACAGTTGATATGAAGTTAAGTTTAGTGGGATTCTCCGTTAGATTAATTGGGTACCCATTCTGTGAAGTGTAATTAGCACCACTATTCATATCTCAGCCATGTGTGAATTTGGCAACACTGTCAGCACAACACACCTGTTTTCTCCTCCCAGGATATCAAGTGAGCAACAACTGACTAATATCCTGAATTATATTAAATATTTTTAGTAGTATTTCTGACATGTATTCAAAGGAGATGATATTGAGATTTCTATTTCTCTTTGCTCATAACAAAGAAATATGCAATTTCCCATGAACCTCCCCAATATTAGCTACTTCATATATAAACTACCCCTATGAGATATTCCATTATCTTCATTGTATTGGTTTGGAGATGAGAACACAATTGGGAATAAGGGTCAGGATGTGATATCTTAAGCTTTAAGATGCTGCAGCTTACCACATTTTTAAAGTTTCCTCCTTGTGACTAAAACTTTATAACAAGTGCTCGTAGCAAGTGTTGGAATGTGCACTCAATTTAAGAATAACCAGTTGTAGGATAAGGAAAGGAAAAAAAAATCACTGGAAAGTGTTAGATTACTATACATACACACACACACGAAAACAAACATTTAAAATTTTTGAACTATTAAATTAACTTATCTAGCACAGAGAATCTAAGCAATGCAGATAATCACAAATTTCTCAATTAAAAGGTTGAAGGTTTCTAGCTTATCTTTTGCCCATTAACAATGCTTTGTCAGTCTTTGGGCCAATTCCCATGCTTACAGCTCATGTCAATTGATCTATATGTGAAAGAGTCAGAATATATTGAAGACTTGAATACATAACATATTCAAAGTGGCTTATTTCCACTTAGTTCCTCTGGAAGAACACTCAAGTAACTGCTCCCTCTGGATGCCTAATTTGTCTTGTACCAACCAAATTACAGCAGTTTCCAATCTACCCACTCTGTTCCTTTATACCAACTCTGCGAGATCCGGGGATATGTTTTGGAAGGGGAAGCTTATGTTCAACCACACTGATAATATGCCCCTTAGAATAAGCCCTATAATGTGTCTGCTCCTTATTCTGTGTGAATAAAGTATCTCAAGTCCTCTTCTCACTCCCATCTGTCAAAGGCTCTTTCTCATCCACCTGCCCTTAACATCAAAAATATCATTAGTCCTACCTTTTACGGTGAAGCATTATGCCCTATTAAACTGTAAATTATGAAGGCAACACACAAGTCCATTGACAGAAGTATACAAGAGAATCACCAACACACACATGCTGAGCTTCCCCCTCCAGGACATGTGACTCACTGGGTAAAACCAGAGGTTAAGTGTCAACATGAAGAAACTAGACACAGGGAGGAGTGAGGGAACCAAATGATGTAGAAGTTTTAAAACTACTTCCTCATTTATGTTTTTTTTCAAGGGCATAATTTCTTTTTTTTTGTTATTTATTTTTTAAAATTTTTTACAGACTGCATTTTGATTCATTGTACATAAATTGTGTACATCACTTCATTTCTATGGTTGTGCACGATGTAGATTCATACAATTCATGTAATCATACATGTACACAAGGTAATGAAATCTGTCTCATTCCATGATTTTTCATAACCCCCTCCCTCTCATTTCCTTCTACATAAAGTTCCTCCATTCTTCTCTCACCCCCCACCCTGTACCCCTATTATATATCATCATCCACTTATCAGGGAAAACATTCGGCCTTTGATTTTTGGGGATTGGCTTATTTCACTTAGCATGATATTCTCAGTAAACCCCAGTATCAAAAACTTCCAGTCTTAAATTTTTTTTTTTTTTTTTTGCAGTACTGGGGATCGAATTCAGGGCCTTATGCTTATGAGACAAGCACTCTACCAGCTGAGCTATCTCCCCAGCCCTTTAAATTCTTTTTCTAACTGTGAAAAATAGAGATTCCCCCAAAATTTCAACCTTTAAAACCAAAATTACCAAATGATCCAGCAATTCTATTCCTAGATAAACACCCAAAAGAGAACAGGTTTTTTGCACACAAACATTCATAGCATCAGTATCTACAATAACCAAAGAGTGGGAACAACTACATTGCCCAAGAACAGATGAATGAGTAAATACAACATGGTCTATCCACACGATGGAATAGTATTCAGCTTTAAAAAGGCATGATGTACGGATACACGTGACAACATGGAGGAACCCAGGAAACACTGTAGCACCTGAAAGAAGCCCAACCCAAAAGGCCTATTATATGATTTTACTTATATGAAATATCCATTGAAGTCAAACCCACAATGACACAGAACAGGTTAGCAGTTGCCAGGAATTGGAGGGGGAACGGGAGTGCACTAGAATGGGAAGCAATGCTAATGACTATGAAGTTTCCTTTCAGAAGATGAAAAAATTCTGGAACTAGGTAGTGGTGATGGTGGCACCACATTGTGAATATACTTAATGTCGCTGATTTGTCCTATAAAACAATCAAAAGAGTAAATTTTATGATTCATTTACTTTACCACAATTTTTTAAAGTGCATTACACTTTAAAAAAACTCAGTCTCCCTTGTGGGGGAACCCTGAAGTAACACACTCCCCAGGGAAATTCCACAGTCATCCCCTCCTGCTGAATTCACAGATAGTGCCAGAGTGTGTGAACAGGAAAGATGCCAAGTGCAGCATCTCGAGTTACCCTGTGCCCTGGGTGAGATGGGGAGAGGAAAGTGAGAAGAACATTTGAACAGTGTGGGTCTCTTAATGTCACTGGGCTTTAGGTGACTAAACCTCCCCCATACTCCAGACACTTCACGGATTGGCAGGCGATGGCTGCGGCATGCATCTTGTAATTTAAACCCCTACCCAACAGAGAAGAGGATTCCAAAGCAGACAAAATGCCAAAGAAAATTTTCCTCTGAGTAGGCACTATGTCCTTACAGGGTTAGCAAGTAAACAAAAGTGCCCATTCTCCTTAATGCCACCCAATTCCACCTTATTCGCCATCTACAATGGAAAAATGTGAACAAAAATGAAGCTATTTTCTAGGGAATTCAGAGAATTCCCTAACTACCTAATTACTTAGCCTCCAAAGCATTTGACTATGAGACTTGAACAACACAGGAAAATATGTTTATCTCAGGGGAATTTGTCTTCCGATTATAGATACAGATAGTCCCTCATTCCATTCTCTGCAGCTGTTCTCTATGGGTTTACAGTAGCCAGGTCTTCAACCCCATAGCTCATCACAACTGACTTATCTCTACTCTCAGTTTAGATAACTTAGATAAGCAGGATGCATTGCTTAAGTGTACATGTGATTGGACATAAGCAAAAGGAAACAGAAAAACCTGTAAGTAGAATTCAAGTTTCGTAAATGTATTTTAAAAGTATTAAATGGAAGGTCATTGAACAGCATGTTTACAAAGATTGTTTTAGGAAAACAAAATTATTCACCTTTTGTAGTTATTTTTCCTTTCTTTTTTCTTATGGGTTCTTGTGTTTTCTGCAGAATGTGTTTGTTATTTTTTATGATATAAAAGAAAAAAGTACAATACTATTTTTGACCTGATGTTAAGGAAAAGTACATGTCTGTTGGAACTCAAATAAATCACCATTACTGTTCTATTTCCTTATGATTTTTACTTATCTATCTCCAGTTGACTCACATCTTTCTGCTATAGTTTCTATGTTGACTCTTTAACTTTCCATATCTTTTCTCACTTGATATCTTTGATAGCTAACAAAGTTTTCTCTGGAAATATAAATGGAGTAATTTAAAAAATAGATCTAAAATTAATGATTTGGAAATAGAACAGAGTCCAAAGAAAGAAATGATCATAATGTTCTTTTAAGTGAACTTTTTATTGAAGTATAATATACACAAAGAAAAGGGCAAACATAATTAAAGTTGAATACCAAAGTGGACACACCTCTGTAACTGCCACCTAAGCAATGGAATAAACTATGACCAACACCCAAAGTCACCTCACATGCCTCCTGCAATTCTTAATTTCACTCTCCTCCTGTGTGATCTCTAGCACCACAGCCCAGCTTGGACTATTTTTAAAGTCTATACAAATGAATCACTATGTACTTTTGTGTCTTTCTTTTGTCATGTAATATAATGTTTATCAAATCCATTTGTGCTATATGAAGCAGTAGTTTTATCATTTTATAATATACAAATGCACTCTGATTTATTCTAGTGTTGTTGGACATCTGAATTGATTTCAATTTGGGGCTATTACAAATAATGCCGTTCTGAACATTTTTATAGTTTATTAAGGATCATCCACATACTTCTGTTGCTCAATTTCTGTTGAGCACACCTGGGAGTAAAGAATTGGGTCATAGGACATGTGGATTGTTCCAACTAAGCAGATATTGCCAACTGATATTACAATGTGGTTGGACCTCCCTAGTAATAAGGGAAATGCAAATCAAAACTTCCCTAAGATTTCATCTCACCCCAATTAGAATGGCGATTATCAAGAACACAAGCAACAATAGGTGTTGGCGAGGATGTGGGGAAAAAGGAACACTCATACATTGCTGGTGGGGTTGCAAATTAGTGCAGCCACTCTGGAAAGCAGTGTGGAGATTCCTCAGAAAGCTTGGAATGGAAACACCATTTGACCCAGCTATCCCACTCCTTGGTCTATACCCAAAGGACTTAAAATCAGCATACTACAGAGATACAGCCACATCAATGTTCATTGCTGCTCAATTCACCATAGCCAGATTGTGGAACCAACCTAGATGCCCTTCAGTTGATGAATGGATAAAGAAACTGTGGCATATATATACAATGGAATATTACTCCGCAATGAAGAATGATAAAATTATGGCATTTACAGGCAAATGGATGAAATTGGAGAATATCATGCTAAGTGAGATAAGCCAATCTCAAAAAACTAAAGGACGAATGATCTCGCTGATAAGCGGATGAGGACATATAATGGGGGTGGGAGGGGTTAGCATTAGGTTTAGGGTTAGGTTTAGAGTTAGACTAAGGAGAGCGGTAAGAATGAAGGAAAGAAGGACTGTATAAAGGGAAAAGGGTGGGAGGGGTAGGGGGGAAGGGGAAAAAAAAAGAAACATCATTACCCTATGTAAACGTAAAAAAATAAATAAAAAAAAAAAAATGTGGTTGGACCAATTTGCACCTCCACCAATCCTGTAAGAAGGTTCTAGTTGCTTCACACTCTTGACAACTTGAGGTGTTTTCCAACTTTTTAATTTTAGACATTCCAGCAGGTGTGTCATACTATATCGTTGTGATTCTCACTTGCATTTCCAAGATCCATTATAATTAAAATTTGAAACTTTTTCTGTTTCTTGGCTATATGGCAATCCTCTTTTATGAAGTATTTTCCCCACTTTTCTATTGAGTTGTCTGTATTTTTTTCCTACTCATTTACAGGTGTTCTTAATATACTTTGAATACAAGTCTTTTGACAGCATTAAATATTGTAAGTGCACGCTGTGCTTTTGCCAGGGAATGGGGCAGAATCTCTTAATGCATCATGTATAGAGATGATTGGAGCTAGATAGCAGTTTGTGTGGTAGATGGTCTATTTTCAATCATTTATCTTTAAGATTTGAACCTGCAGGAATCCAAATGAAATTCTAGGCTGATGACTAAAAACCTTTTCTCCTTGGCAGATCCTTAACTTCAATTATTTTATACCAGTCTCATGAGATGCCAAAATCAGGACTGGGGATATAGCTCAGTTGGTAGAGTGTTTTTGCCTGTCAAGCACAGGGCCTGGGTTCAATCCCCAGCACCAAAAAAAAAAAAAAAAAAAAAAAAAAAAGAGAGAGAGAGAGAGAGATGCCAAAATCTCTGCTCATCTTCTTGGCCTCTCCACTGCTACTTGCAATACCTCTAATGGAAATGATGTCACATGAGACCAAATGAACTCTCTATCCTTTCTTTCATTCTGATAATCTTGACCTGCAAGTTCTCAATTTTTTGTAGCTCTCCAACATTATAGAACTTCAGATGAATACATACACATATAGGTATACATGAAAAGCATGTGTGGTTAAGGTTGACTATAACAAGTTAGTTAGCCACTATTTAGAAGAAGAACTTCCAACTAAACTTTTCTTCAGTGACAAAGAGAATTCTGCATCCTTTTCTAATGAGCTGGTATGATTGTTTCTATTACACAATGACATTACATAATCTATCAAGTTTTATTCTGAGCCCAGATGCTAGAAAATTCAGAGTTTAATTCTAGCTTTCTAACACCAATTTTCATGATTTTTTTCTCCATTTCCTATCCCTTTACCACATTTTTAAACTGTTAACCTGATAATTTTATTTTTTTTAATATTGTTTTACTTATATTTTTCTTTATAAGCCAATACTATTTTTGGCAATAGCTATGATAAATGATAAATGGATGAATGGATAAATATGTAGATATACTAAGTATTCAAATATCAATCAGAATGCTATCACCAAAATTATAGAACAAAATCAAAGTCACAAACAAAATTATCCAACAGGATGAACTAGCTATAGAAAAATCTCAATTCACAATAAAACTAAAAATACATTTAGTTAAATACATACATATGTTAAACCAAGAATCCTGGCTCAATACTGATATAGAAAAATCTCTGCGGCATATATAAGAAGAGTCAAGAAGGTTAAAGACAGTCTGAGTAGGAGGCCTGGGTGTACTCTCTTCATAAATAAAGAATGGCTTAAATCCAAAACATTTGATGGTTTTCTAGACAGAAGACCCTTAATTCTCCCAATTGCAAAAGTTTCTAAATTTCTTCAAATTTTTATTATATCCAAATTGAAATTATACCAACATGCCACATATTACCTATGCTGGTAAAAATTCAATATGGCACAACCCCACTGAAGAAAAATTGTAAATGCCTAGCAAGGATACATGTCTACCCTTTGACCCAGGAAACCCTTTTTAGGAATATATGTGAAAAATATGCTGGCCTTATTACGACTAATCAGAGAATGCAAAAATACTATGCACAATACTATGCGGCTATTGCTACACAATTTAGAATAACAAAAAAATGAAAATAATCCAAATTTTTATAAATGGAGAAATGGCTGAATAAGTACAGGTATATCCATGCAATGTAATAATATCTAATACTTACTATGTAGATGTAAAGATGATTGAGGAATATATTTATATATCACTACAAAGATATCATCAAAATCATTGTTAAATGAAAAAGCAAAATGAAGAAAACATTTATGAAGTGATTTTGTTTATCTAAGAAAAACAGAATATAGACACATGTACTCACATACTTAAATTTAAAAAAAGAAAGCAAGAAATGTGGGGAGGTAGAGCATGGGCAGAAGGAACCTAAACTTTGTAGTAAACTAGTGACAGTACAGATGTTTAATTGTAGCAACCTATAATGGACTAAGACAAATAATCACGTTGTTAGTAATAACATTAACATTAATATTCTGAAACTATTATTTATGAGATAAAACTGGGAAATAATCATTTTAATATCAAATGAGCATTAAATGTCAACAATAAAATAGCCATTTTATTTCAATTGATTTTAAAGCATAATAATTAGATTGCATATCCCTGGAGGGATCTACTATCAGGATAAAAAGAACAGGAAAAAAAAAAATCTGCAAACTACTTTCAGTAATGCTATGATTCGAACATTTGTGTCCCCCAAATTTCATTTATTGAGACCAAACCCCAATGTGATGGTATCAAGATGTGGGACCTTTAAGAGATAGATTTGTGAGGGTGAAATATTCATGAATGAGATTAGTTCTCTTATAAAAGAAACCAAGAGATTCCAGAGAGGAGCCTCACCCCTTCCACCACATGAGGACACAGTGGGAAGGTACCAGCAGTGAACCAGGAAGTAGGCTCTCACTAGGTATCGAGCCTGCCCGTGCCTTGATCTCAGACTTCCCAGACTCCAGAATCGTGAGAAGGTATTTTGGTTGTTTATAAGCTATCCAGTTTATGATATTTTATTGTAGCAGCCAAAATGGATGAAGACAAATAATCACATGGTTAGCAATAACATTAACATTGATATTATGAAAACAGCATTTATAAGATAAAACTGTGAAATAACCATTTTAACATCATTAGGATACAAGATTTTCAGCAAAAATAAACACTATGTTTTTAGTTTTTAAATTAAGAAAACTTTGGAAATCAAAACATTAGAACTACCTGCATAAATTTATGATGCATTTTCTCATTTAAAAATGCACAAATATATTTCCTAGCTCTGTCCAATGAAAAAGGCTTAAAAATAATCACCATTACAGTAACTACGAGCATTCTCAGCATTTGGATTATGGTTTCTAAACACTTTTGTCACCAAAAGGAACAAAGTCCAGTAGGTGGCTCTTTCTAGATCAATAGCATGAAATATGCCAGTGAGCCTGGAGTATTAACTAGAGAGGAAGGAAACAAGCAGAGTATCATGATTGTCAAAAGGAACAGGAGGCAACTTGAAAAGTATTCCTCTAGTAGAAGTGGAGCAATTTGAACATTAATACTGATAACAACTGCAATGAATTAAAACATATTGTATCTGTATAAGTTTAGATTGTCCTACCTTTGAAGAGTGTTAGGGAACTAATTCAATGTTCAGAAAACTGGTCATCATAAACGATTATTTTTCTTTCCCAGGAACCAAGGGAGAATCCAGGAGAGAAAATAGTGACACAATAATGAAGCATAAACTACCCAAGTAAAGACAACTATAAAACTATATAAAGTTGATATCCCCACAGTAAAATCCAAACACCAGGATAACTGCTGCCAACAGGGGACAAGGAAGATTTAGTTATAATATTTCAACAAAGGCAAAGAGCAACCACCAGTTCATAATAGGGGTGAATACAGAATTTACATCACATTCCAGAGCCATGAACCCAAGTTTGATTACCTGAAGAGTCTAGAAATAGAAGGGAAAAAATTAGTAAAAATAAGATGACTTCCTAATCAGAATGCAGCTTACTTTCTTCTATCTACTACTGACAAAGCTGTGCAGCTGTGAGGAGTCAGAGAGCACAATCAGGGGCCAGAAGGCAATGATCTGAAAGGTGAGGAGGGCCAGCTCCAGCATCCTGCCACCACCACCACCCTGCAGGTGCCTGTCCTGAGACCCATGGACCTAGTGGTAGAGATCACCCCACAAAGAGCACCTGCCAATGCACCCCTTACACATGAACCTCATAGCAGTCAACAGTGACTGAAACCCACGTGTCTGCTGATGACCTGAGGATTAACACATGGACCTCTGAAAGTACCAGTCACAGTTTTATAATTATGGACTTCAATCTGGCCAATAAGGAAACACTCATGGAAGTAATCACAGTGACCAAGTTCCACCCTCATTGCAGCAGCATCTTCACATTCAGCAGCAGCAGCAGCAAAGAGATAGTCAGATTGTATGACCTATTATTGGCATCAGCTCTGTGTAAGAGGCACACCAAGTTTTTTGAAAAGCCAGAGGACCCAAGGAATTGTTGCTTTTTTGAAATTATCTATCAGATTTTGGATCTGAAGTTCAGTCATAGTAGGAGGCACATCCTGACCAGGGGCTATCTGACCATTAAAATCTGGGACCTCCATGATGCCCTAGGTCAGGGCCAGGAGTGGCAGTTCTCAGGGCCAGTGTAGTTCTCAGGGCCAAATCCTGTCCTCCCTCTATTTTTGTCAATAAAGTTTTATGGAAATCAAAAAAAAAAAAAAATCTGGGACCTCTTAGAGAAACCCTATACTTAGAATTACCAGGTTCACCTCCAAAGAACTGGTAATTCCTCTGTGAAAATGACTGCATTTTTTATGAATTTGAATGCATATGGCAAGGGTCAGACAATGTCATCATGATGGGCTCCTACAATAACTTCTTGGGGATGCCTGACCAAAACACCAATTGTGACGTGACCTTTGAGGTCCTGAGGGAAACAGCAAACTCTAGTCTATCCTGAAGTCCCAAAAAGTGTGCTAGAGGTGGGTGTTAGTTAGCTTTTTCTCCTGTGACAAAATACCTAAGATAATCAATTTCAAAGAGGAAAGATTTATTTTGGCTCATGATTTCAGAGGTTTCAGTTCACAATCACCTGACTGCATTGTTTGTGGGCCTATGGTAAGGTGGAATATTATGGTGGGAATGTGTTGGAGCAAAGCTGTCACCTCATGGCATCCAGGAAGCAAGAGAAAAAGGAAGGGACTGGGGTCCTAATATATCTTTCAAGGGACTACTGGCAATGACCTAATTTCCTCCACTAGGCCCCACCTCCTAAATTTTCCACCACCCAAGAGCACCATAAGCTGGAAACCAAGCCTTCAGCACATGGATCTTTGGGGACATTTGAGATCAAACCATAAGAGGAAGCAAGCTGAGAAAAGAGGAGATCAATGTCAAAAGATCTTTCACACAGCTTGGCATTGGTCAGAAAATATTACAGCAGTGATGGCTACAAATTTTACATATATATATTTTTTTTCCACAATACAAGGTTAAGTAAGACAAGTTATTAATTAATCTCACATACTAAATACCAGTAAAACAAGTTTTTAAACATTTCTTTAGGTTTTTATCTGATGCACTGACTTTAATTTCCCTGTGTATACAACAACTGGAACAGAATTAAAAAGAATTCACCTTCCCAACTCCCCAGTTTTAAGAAACTTCTGTCCAGCCAGAGTGATTTGGCTCACTTCTCCTTAGAGTTGAAAGCTTCCAGCTAACAGAAAGCCTTCCATTGTTGATTTGAATTTCTGATGCTTTTATTGCCCGATTTTCTCTGTGGATTCAGTGTGTTGTTTCTAATTGTCTGATGTGATAAAATGAAGTTGTCTATAGTACTTAAGAAGAAAAGAGAATGCTCTTTTAATTTAAGCAATTCTATTTGATTGAAAGATCAACAAAAAGTATACTGCTTACCCTTTAAAAAGAAAAAGGAAAGCATGAAACATTTTTCTTTCCTATACTACTATACTTGAGAATAACCAAGTAGTTTATGAAGGAAAGTATCTCTTTATAGAAACATTCCAGTTTATAAATTAGGAAGAAATTATTGAGACACAGTATCATCATTTTGCAAGTACTAATACAATAATGAATGCAGGAAATTATCATTACTGGCTCCTAATACCACCAAAAGAGGGAGAACCAGATACCTATCTCCTACTGGATAAAGATACCACATCTGTGGCTATAACTTTAAGTTTCTAATAGGTAAAGCAAAATCAAGAATGTGACATACATTACAGAAAAAAATCAGTCAAGTTTTCCAACAAATATTGAAAAAGAAAAGAACTAGAAGGGAGGAAGAAAGTATATGAATTACAAGAGACTAAAGAGACATACAACTAATAGCAACATACAAAACTTACTGGAATCTTGACTTGAACAATTGTTTTAAAAAAGCTTTGAAGACAGTTCAGGAAATTGGATTGACCACCAACTAACTATTTGATAATATTCAGGAATTATTAGGAATCTTTTGGGTATAATAATAGCAACATGATTATATTGTCTTAAGAGAGATCTTACCTTTTAGAATATTATATGTATTAAAATATTATGAATAGGATGAATTTCTTCTAGAAACAGAATAATCTTTTGTTAAACAAAATGCCTTGATTTGGGTAGAAAAATGGTGGTCATCTGGAAGAAGAGGGTAGAAGAAAATCAATGCCCTTTTTTATTTTAGAAAATGAGTATACGTTGGATGCACACAGAGAGCTAAGGGGTCTAAAGGGGTCTAAAGACAGGGGAGAAGATACAAGGAAATGTGGAGAGTAAAGGGACCAAGCCCACTAGAGAAAGTCTTTCCAAAAAGAAAAACTATCCCTAAAGAAATGTTCAATGCTAGTTATGGTTATGGGACCCCTTAGAACAAAAATGTCTAAAACTCAGTTCTGAAGTAACTGCTATGCTGTAAGGTGATATGACTCCCAACCTTTCATCACTGTCAGAACATCAGTAAAAGCAACTGTCCACACTGCCAGATGTGAGTGGTTCTTGGAGAAGAACCAAAAACAAGTCAAAGTGGCTATTCACATTGAGTTGATGTGGGCAGAAGGAAGAGACAGCTGTGGAAGAGTTTGTGTTCAGTAGACGCCGAAAACCAAAGCAACACGTGACTGGGAGACTGGACGTCCTGAGGAATCCTCAGGTACCGACGGAAAGGGCTGGGTAGAAACCTAGGGGTACAGGTTTGAACCAGTTCATTTCTCTACTAAAAAAAAAAAAAAAAAACCAAACTATAAATATCTAACAAGACTGGAAGATGGGGCAATGTCCAAGGAGCTGACACTTGGAGGTTAGTTAGAAGGCAACTTAAACCACCACGTTCTGCATCCTGTGCTATTAATGTTGGAGAAGGCCCCAGAGATCACTGAAAACTTAGTTTTGAATCTGGTCTAAAGCCCCTGGCTTCTCATATGTGTCCCCAAGGGTTTCCAAGAGGCAAATGCTTTTGGACCTGTCTTAGTCCATTTGGGCTGTAATAAAATACCTTAGATTAGTGGCTTGTGAATAACCAACATTTCTGTCTCACAGTTCTGGAGGTTGGAAAGTCCAGAGCAAGCTGGCAATGAATTCTGTGTCTGGTGAGGGACTGCTTCCTGATTCATTCATGGTACCCTTCCTTGTGTCTTCACACGAAAGAGACCAGGACAACTCTCTGAGATCTCTTTTATGAGGACACTGATCCCATTCATGAGAGCATTTGCCCTCCTGACCTAATCACCTCCCCAAGACCTAATACCAAAGACCTAATAGGAGGATTCTCCTAGTCTATATTACCTATTAGGATTCTATATCATATCTTATTTTCTGAAAAGATTTTTGCTGTTAAAAGGAAGAAAAAAAGCATTGATACCCTCTAACCCTCTCATGTTCCAGAAAGAGAGTTGAAAAGAGATAAGAAACTTGCCCACAACCACAGCAGAGTGGATATTAAACCCAGGTCTCCTGATGCCCAGTCCCTTCCTTCTTTCTTCTCATATGAGAGCCTAACAAAGATGCCAACAAAAAAATGGATGTTCCCTCAGGGTTAACTTGGTGTCTGCAATATTGTAGATTCTTGGCATCAAGTGTAAATCACTGCAGGTCAGAAGCCAAGAGTTTGCTCACTGGCATAAACCAGGTGGTGGACAAAGGTTTACAGGCCAGAGCAGAGCAGCCCTCTCTCTGCCTTCTGAAAGTAACTATTTTAATTCAGTTTCAAGGTCCTGCATAAGGCCTGATGTTAAGGGAGAAGTCTCCAAATTTTCCTTTATCTGCTTGAGAAAGGTACCAAAGATGTCTTATCCTTTGTCCATGAGGCAACCTGGTGTTTCCTGAACCACCATCTCCCCACTAAATGCCATCTTCAAAGCCAAAACTTAATTGTGAGAAAGTTTCAGGCTGAAAAGAGAACAGAGTTGAGAGTCAAAAGACCTGGGTCAACAACACAATTCTGCCAATTAGCTGTCTGACCAGAAGTTGATTAATTCTATGTTTTTAAATCTCTTCATCTATAAAACAACTATAGTAATATTTACCTTGTAGAGTTATTGCAGGAGGAGCAAATGAACTTAAAACAGCTATTCCAGGGCATGTTAGTTGTGTGGTAAGCATTGGTTGAATTTGTTTTCTTCATATTTAATTCGATCTCACAATACAATCCTACAGTACTTGCTTGGCATTCTATCATGGGCACTCAGCTAAAGCAAGAGCAGTTACAGACAGGAAGGCTGTGAAGATGCATTTCTGGTCTGTGATTGAATTCTGGATGTTTCCTAGCATGCTGATGTGTCCGCACTAAGGAAAATACGCTTATGCTTTTTTAAATGTTTGCCAATACCCTCCAGAACATATCATGTAGAACAAAAAAAAAAAAAGAAAGAAAGAAAGAAAGAAAGAAAGAAAGAAAAGGCAGAGCTGTTATGTGGTTGCAATTGACTGTCCGCCCAGACAAACTCTTCCTCTGGAGGTCTCCTGTGGTCCAGGGAAAATGATGACATAACAGAAAATATTTCATTCTGTGTATTTAAGCTTGTGGAGTGAGTCAGCCACACGATGCCTCCTCACCCGGGTGAATTCAACCACCTCCAAAGGAAACTAGCCCCTTTCCTTCTCACAAGCCATTCTAGGTCAGTAGACTTTCAGGAAGGAGACAGAAAAACAGTTGAAGGCAAGGACAAAAAAGAGTCATGCAGCTGAGGGGGAGGATTAAATAGCAGGCAATGTAAGGCAGCAAATGAAGTCAGGAGGAAGAACTCTTTTTTTAGAGAAAGGATGTACTTCTGGACATTATTGTCCATGTCTTATCTCAGTGAGAACATTGAAATGGCAGGGGGACAGGCAAGGAAACTCTGAGGTCAGGTCATGGAGAGGAGCACTGGAAACTCAGAAAAGCTGGAAACCCCTTATTTCTACACATGGCTCATATATCACATGGAAAATCATCCCTCTATCTTCAGTTCCAGGGATGCTAATGACTACAGAGCCCTGCACCAAACAGGTGTCTTAACTTTGCAAGATGTAGCTAAAGAGATAAATTTCAAATACATTCTTTACAAGTTTATAGTATAAAAATTAGAGACTAAGATGCATTAAAATTAAGTTCAAAAATCTGTTGAAAGGAAGGAAGAGAAAAGGGAAGGGAGTGAAAGTAAGGAAAAACAACAGGTCTTCCACTTCACATGGCAGCAACTCTGTCCTCATCCTTCCCTCTCTCTGAGCCCTGTAATGGGGTTCTGCCTCAACCCAACTTGTTCAATTAGGCCATATACCTAATTCAAATGGTAGATGAACATCTCCAGCAATGGGAAATCTTCCCCATTTCCCGGGTGATCATACCCGGTTGCCCAGTTATCCAGTCTCCTGCCCTCCCCTCAACTGACAGCCATCCTTTCTAATCACAAACTCACCACTTAAATGGCCTGATTTTAATGTTTTCCTCTAGTTTCACACCACTTGCCACCCTAAGTCATAAGCACAAACTTTGGGGGAAGAAATGTATAAAATTTGAAACACATTGTATTCATCAGCAACCTTCACAATAATGCTGAGTAACAAACCAACCTAGAACTCATGACTACACCATATGGTTCTGCTACAGGTTAGAGATCAGTGGGGACTATTCTATTCCTCAAGTGTTCATTCTTAACCCCTGACTATTTAGACAGAAGACTATCAAAGGAAGAAGTCAGAACCTCCAGAGGTTTATGTAGATATCTAAGGATTTTAAAGCCTTAAAATCAGAGCTAACATGTTGTCATTTCCTACATATTCTCTTCACCAAAGCAAATCACAATGACAGATTCACATCACAGGGTACGTATTCACCCTCCTCCCATGGAGGTAATGGTGAAAGAGTGAATATATGCCAGTGAATAATCATCTGCAACACCTCTGTACACGCCAACTCTTGATTTCTTATGCACTCAATATTTCCCTTGCCCAGAGTTGGAATTTAGATAGTATATTTTGGATAGGGAAGTTGTCTGTCATAACAAAACTTGCTTGAGGTTTACCCACCATGCCTACTCAGGATTAGATAAGAAAAAATAACAAGATATTAGAGAGTTCAGTTAGAGATAAGCCTCTCTGTTCATTGTATATTGCCATCCCTGGGATTAGATGCATGTATAAACAACGTGTAGTTCAAACACGCACAGGCTCGCAAGCCACAGACATTTCTGCAAACTTGCCAGTACCACAGGGAATCTCCGGTTTGTGGTCTGGCCTTTTATGTGGAGTTTCACTTGAGTATTTGCTTTGGAATTTGATAAACACAGCTATTCACAGGGCTATCATCACATAGTGTATTTGCTACCACAGAAACAGAACTTCTTCTACAGAAACATCTACTATTCATCCTGTAAGCAGAATTCCTGCCATTTCCCAAAGATCCCACACAATGACTCCATGGGCTCCTATTTCATGATAATTTATAATGGGGTGGGAAGGGGTAATGCATTTGTTTCATACAAATCTTCTTTTGTATCCCTCCTCTAGCAGTTACCTTCATCATGTTTCATTTCAAAACTTTTTTAAAAATCAAGAATTAGGAAAAATATGGTCATACTTTAACAACTGAAAAGTAGGGACTAAGCAGGGATGAAGGCCTCGTTAGGGTTGTTCTTCCGAATTTTCCTACATAGTCATATCTTAAATGAATTAACAGCTTGACACAGAATTAATTTCCTAACTTGCTTGCCTGTTATTTGATCTTTTATTGTTATGTTGCGTCCCCCTTTCTATGTGTTCAGACTTTAACCTGAGAGAAAGTTACCAGGGGACCTAGTAGTACATTAAACATGAACCTGGAAGTCCCAAAAGAAGAAACCACACAGAGTAGCAGAAAGTGGACAGTTCTGTAATCAGACAGATGTGGGTTAGAATCCAGACTCTGTTCCTTCTTCTGTCATTGGGCAAAATTGCTTAATGAAACACTGTAAAAGTTCCTTATTGCTACATAACAAACCACCTCAAAACTCAGTGGTTTGAGAGAGCAACCGCTTTACCATCATCACAGATTTGTGGGTTGAGAATTAGGGCAGTGCATAGCAGGGACAGATTGTCTCTGCTCCACAAAGTCTGTGGAGGCCTAGAAATGACTGCATGACCCAAGTCTAGTTGTAGGTTTGGGGCCTACATTTTGGCTGATAGTTGTTTTCTGTGGGTTGGGATGGGTTGGTTTGGCTTGGTTTGGTTTAGTTTGGTTTGGTTTGGTTCTTCTCCAAACAGCATCTAATGGGGCTAGAATAGGTTCAAGATAATTTCTGGGCCAAGACAGCTGAAAGAGCTAGTATTGGCCAGGAATGTC
This sequence comes from Sciurus carolinensis, assembly GCF_902686445.1. NCBI lineage: Eukaryota > Metazoa > Chordata > Mammalia > Rodentia > Sciuridae > Sciurus > Sciurus carolinensis. Next base: position 81,934,126 of record NC_062226.1, read on the forward strand.
TGTCTGTCTGTCTCTTTCTTCCCCTCTCCTCTTCCCAGGTGACCTCTATATATGGCTTCAAAGTATAACCATCTCAGGGTACTCAAATGTCTTTCTTGGCAGCTGGACCAAAAGCAAAAGCTACTAGGCCTCTTAAATGTTAGAGCCAGAACAAGAAGTGTCGCTTCTACCCTGTGCTACTGGTCAAGTCACTCACAAGGGCTACTCAAATTCAAGGGAAGGAGACAACATCCCACTTCTTGATGGAAGGCTAACAAATTGCAGATAATTTTAACCCACCACAGACTCAGTTTCCTCATTTGTAAAATAAAGGCAAAAATACATCCTATTTCATAAGACAGTTTTGAGGATTCTATAAAATAATGCAAAGTATCTGATATTTAGTCTTTATTAGTGAGAGAGTGTTGGGAAAAAACCTCTAATAATTTCTATGATCAGATCTTGGCTGTACCAATAGGAATGAAATGAGAAAACAAAATGTTCTAGGGATACCAACATTTTTCCAAGATAAAGTATATAACAAATGTCCCTATTGTATTGTTTCCTATTGATTTCTTCCTATTAGCCTTATATTGTTTTCATGGTTCAGGGAAATCTAATATCCATTCTTTATGGTGAAACAGGCCACTATTGTACAGAACTGTACAACAGTCTGTGAATGTATAAGGAATGTAGGAGAAGCAGAGACTTAGCAAGAAGTCTTCTTGTTAGAAATGGCCCACATAGACTAAGTCCTCTTCTACAGACCCACAGAAGACAAAGGGAAGCATTTCCCATGAGGCGCCTTTGCACAGGTACACCCTTACCTGAGGGGGACAAGACACTGTAGACCAGAGAACAAAGGACTTAAAGAAGAGGACTCCATTGGAAATGCCAGTTCTGACACTTGCCACATGAGACCAGTTCCTTACCTCTCCATACCTCCGTTTAACAGAGGGGTGTATAGCATGTGGGAAAGCACACGGGAGATGCTCAAAGGCCCTTCTTTCAGGATCTAGCAATGTCAATGTCTTCACTTACTTAGCGCCCCAGATTTTGAATCTATTCTCTACTTTAAATTTCCTATCCCCACAAGTACATTCACATTGATGGTACATATGACTCAGATTTTAGGTTGGGGAATTAACTCACTTAACCTCAAGGTAACCTGAGAAACTAAGCCTCCAGAGAGCAGTGAAGGAGCCCTTTCTGAAAGCTGGGCGCTCTCCTGTTGCTACCAAGAGCCTGTCCAAGGTTACCTTTCCTGAACAGCACATTTTATTTTCTGCCTGTCACCACAGTGGCATGATGATCTCTCAGGAAGTCACTGTCTATTTCTCCCTCTACATTTCTTCAAGCTACTGCAGTCTGATTTCAACTTCATGAATCCACCAGAACAGCTCCCTCTGGGGCCACCTCTGACATACACATGCACAAAAACAACAAATGTTTTTATTCTCATTCCACCTGACCCCTACAGCTGCATTTGGTATGGTTAACTTCTCCATCCTTGAGAAACATTCTTCTCTTAGCTTCAAGTGACACAAAATATATCCATTCTTTCCTATAAAATTCTCTTTCTCCTACCCTTCTCAGGTTCAACCTACTCTACCTACCTGACAATTAAATTTTGGAGCTCTTCAAAACTTCATCCTGGATCATCTCCTCTTCTTACTCTGTTTCTCTTTTCTCCTGACAATCTCATCCATGACTATCCCTCAATGATCCTCTAATGACACAAAAATGTGCACCTCCGATCCAGACCCCTCCAAAGAACAAATATCTCCAAGGTGTCTCTATGGCACTGTAGACCACAATATCCAAAGATAAATCCGTGATCTTCTGCCATCAAGCATGATCTTCCTCCAAGCTTTCATTTCTCCGTTTTCGAAGCCACTATCTAACAGCTTCTCAAGCTGAAGAACTAAGCCATCCTTGATACATCTCATTCCCTCCTCCCTATCAATTTTTTCTGTCAGTTTATCTCTACTAACCTTTCATTGAGCCTACAATAATAAAGTAGTAGTCCTTATACTTTCTTTTTTTTTAAATTGACCACCCACGAACTGTGAAATAAGTGGAGTGATGACGAACAGAAATTTTTTTAACAAAATAGATGAGACTAGATAAAGTAGAAAATAAAATATGCAAGTGGCTAGGCATGGTGGCACATGCCTGTAATACCAGTGACTTGTGAGTTTGAGGCAAGAGGATCTCAAGACCAACCTAGCAACTTAATGAGAGTCTGTCTCAAAATAAAAATTAACAAGGGGTATCCCTAGTTCAACCAACCCCCAGCACTGAAAAAAAAAAATGTTTATGAAAGTGTCTCACCCATAAGAAAGGGTCTTATCTTGACACTTTCTAACTTCTATAGTGTGTGTGTATGTGTGTGTGTGTATGCATGTGTATGCATGTGTGTGCTGGGTCACAAAGTAAAATATATTTATTACAGGGGATTGCCTATAAAAAAAATGTTTACTAGCCTCCGACAAAATCTATTCTGGCCTTCCTATGAAATACTCTACAAGGTAACCAGAGCAAGTCTGTCATTACACAACTCTTACGTACTTTCCAGTAGTTTCTTCCACCACCAACAACCAATGCTGGTAACCTCTTCAGCCCCAATCCCATCTTGAACACATTCACCCTCTTTTTCTCCACTTCAGCTACGTGAGTCTCCTTTTCAACTCCTCCTGATTTCCATATTCCTTCTTATCATAGAAAAATGTCCTGAGATGTTCCCTTTGCTGTTTAATTGCCTAACACCTACTATGCATCTTACTTTATGTACTAGAACATATGTATATTTTGGTTTTGTATGAAGGTTTGGTCAATATCTGTCTTCCCACTTGACTTGAATGTCAATGAGATCAAGGACTGATTTTACTCACCCTTATATCTAACTCGTTGGTATATAGTGGGAACTGTAATATTAATTAGATAAATCTGGATGTGAATTGCAAGTCAGATGTATTAGTTATGTGAGTTCAAGTTTTATCTTAACAGTGTAAACTTAATCTGTAAAATAGGGGTTCATAGTAACTCACCTCTCTGAGTTACTATGAGAATTAAGTATGTCTAAATTAATAATATCATATAATTTTGCTGTTATTATTTAATAAATGAAAACAGATTATAATTCTCAAAAGATTCAGTTTTCCTGTTGGTAAGATAATCAGCCTTAGTATTCTTCACTCTTTACCTCTTCAACTTTTGTTGGAGGGTGGGGGTCAGTATGTCTTTTATAAAAGGCCCCAAACCCAAGAAGACCCATGTTCTTGGTTAGCTCAATAGCTTCCAAATTTTACTGACTTTATAACCAGAGCCACAATAGTTAACACTGATTTGGTCTTTATTTTTTGCCTCCAGCCATAAGTCCCTTGAGAACAGATCCACAGACTTCATTTTATACATATTTTGTCATTTACTCAGCAGGAGAATGAAAGGCAGCCTGGTATACTAGAAAAAGTACAAGGGTTGGACTCAAATGGTCCCTTCATTTTACCACTTAGCAGCTGAGTGACTGTTAGTTAATCTCTTAAATTTCTAAGCCACTGATTCCAAAACAAGCCTTCGTGTTGGAATCCCCTGTCTTTTTTACTAGTTTTTTCCTTAAAATTCTAATGCCTGGCAACCACTCTCAGATATTGTGATGTAATGGATTCGGGTTGCTGCCTAGGCATTGGGATTTTTGGAGCCGGGAACCTTCAACCAAGTTTGGACACCATTGTTTTTAATCACAAATTCTCTTTTTCTGGAAAACATTGCTGGAAATAGTCTTAGTTTTAAGTATTAATGAGACACTTAAACAAGATTGTAGATGGTAAAGTGTTTGGTCTTCGTAAATGATCAGAGAATAATAGCTACCATTTTTAGTTGGTGGTGGTGGAAGAGTAACACAGGCATAAGGAATTAGCTAATGCAGCTTCAAGAGGACCCTCATCAGCCTAGCTGGTGATGTAGCATATTTAGAACCCTTGAAATGTCAACTGTGCATCTATAAACATTTCTTGACTTGTAGAAAGCACCTCACTGCAGAGACATCTTTTATTTGGATTTACCTGCAAATGACATAGTCACCTGTCTTTCCCAGCTCATGAGCCAAAAGGACAACATGTTCTGTGAGGCGAATAACTACTTAGGGAAACTTCTGTGAGCCCTTCAGCATTTACAGGGATAACTTTAATACTTGTGGAGAAAATTTTGGTATCAAGTTGCATCTGAGCCTTTGAAACTATTTTGGGTCAGCTCCACAGCAGAAGTTGGAGGCTGGCAGAGAGCCGTAAAGCTGAGCCAAAAATAAACCAAAGACCATTATAAAAATGCTCTAAGTGCCAAACACATGAGATGTTAAAATTGCAACATAATGGAGTAAAAATTTACAAAAGAGTCTTTCCAATGGTGGCACTAAGCGTTCCAACCCAGAGAAAGACAGTTCATGGGGACAAGTCTGGAGAGTACACGGAGCCTCTGGAAATGAGCCTTACAGCATCTATGAATGTCCCCCATGCAAGGCTGTTTACAATTTACTGCCCACCAGGAGTCAAGAGCATTAATTTTTAGCACTATTGGAGAGCACTGGCTGGATAGCCAGGATACAGGGAGGAGTTTTCATAAAAATTAATTGGGCCTCTCAGCTTTCACCATATTCAGCAACCACTTTATTTGCCATGTTCTCTACTTGTGTTCTCCCTGCTATTCCTTCCATTTCCAGTCATGCCTCAATGCACTGGGGTGCATCAGTTCCTTATTTATGGTCTTATTTTCTGAGCCCCAGGAAAGGTGATGATATATGTTCAGTGCAGCCCTGCTATAGAGACTTTCTAGAAAGGTGGCAGAGAGCACTGGGCCTCTCCCTCCTGCCTCTGCCCTGCCTGCCATTCTCAGTTTCCTCTGCTCCAGTCCGTTCTCACCCTCCTTTTTCCCAATTAGGAACTGCTACCAATTACACATGGACAGATTTATGCATGGCTGGGGACCAGCTCATCTCCCACTGATGATCTAAAAGAAGAGTATGTTCTATGTCAAAAATCCTTTGCACAGAGTCCAACTGTTTTCTTGGAAATAGCTTCTTTTGACCTGGGCTCGTAATTTTTTTAGGTTGGGGTTTTATGGGCCTGATGCAAAGCCTGTCAAAATTTTCTTTGTGTGACTTATTTAGAGGACAGCATGTTCCTGAAGTGTGCAAAGGTTTGAGGATATTTCTAACATCCCCTGCCAAGAGGAGGGCCTGGGAAAGAAAAGGATGGGAAGAGGCAAAGGGGCAGTAACCACTTACTAAGGATCTCTTACTGTTGTTTTTTGCAGTGCTGGGGATTGAACCCAAGGCTAGGGTAGGCAAGTGCTCTACTATTGGGTGAAAGCAGATACAATATTCTGTCCAAGTATCTTTGAAGTACCTAGGTGTTAAAACAGAAGATTCAATTATATGTTCCTTGTTCAGGTAAACCCCTCAGTGAGGATACCAGCACTACTAAATTACCAAGAGCCATGCCATTTTATTCCATAACCCTGCAATGATGCCTGGCTGAAAAGATCATGGTGGAGGAAGGGTCAGCAGCACTGCTTTGCACCAGACCACAACCTCAATTGTCCCTAAAATTTGCCCATCTTGTGTATGTGATGGTATACCTTCAGACAAGCTGCAGAGGAGGCAGTGGGCTTTGATAGGCTTGGGATGGACAGGCTATTTTAATCTATTCACACAACTAGGGAATGTGAGGCCTCAATACTCATGTGATACCCACTTAGGCAGAAATTCAAAGAAAGTGATTTGCTCTCTAAAAATGGCAAGTTGATGAGCACAGACAGGAAGCAAACTATGCATAGCTTAGGAGACACTCATCCCACTATTATGTATAATTATAATGCACCAATAAAAACTTTTTAAAAAAGAGAGATGCTCATATTTTCCTTCCTCAAAATCCTTTTGAATGCTTCATCAATAACCAGTTTTTAAGAAAAGCCCAAACAAAGCACCTCAGGCCCAAAACTCCTTGATGTTTCCAGATGAAATCCAAGAGTCATTGAGTGCAATGGTAAAGGAGAAGAGGTTTTACTTCCATGTCCATTCCAACCCCTTGTTTTCCTTTTCCCCAAATTCCTTACCTCCCAGGGTAAGTGTAAGATGTAAATGGAGACAATGTGCTAAAGAAATAACCTCCTCTGCAAATGTAAGGAATTACTCATTTTATTACTACTCTTGGTAACACAATCTCACTCTTCTTCTCACATCACCTTCCAATCCACTCCAATTAGTCTGTGAAAATGTTGCCTGGCCCTTTGGGTCTTCCCTGAAAGTCCAAGCTCTTCCTTTTCCTGACCCTTTGTCACTCCATCAAAGCATACCATTCTTTTTTTTTTTTATTGTAAACAAATGGGATACATGTTGATTCTCTGTTTGTACATGGCGTAAAGGCATACCATTTGTGTAATCATACATTTACATAGGGCAATGTTGTTTGATTCATTCTGTTATTTTTTCCCTTCCCCTCCACCCCTCCCACCCCTCTTTTCCCTCTATACAGTCCTTCCTTCCTCCATTCTTGCCCCCCTCCCTAACCCTAACTCTAACCCTAACACTAACACCTCCCACCCCCCATTATGTGTCATCATCCACTTATTAGCGATATCATTCGTCCTTTGTTTTTTTGAGATTGGCTTATCTCACTTAGCATGATATTCTCCAATTTCATCCATTTGCCTGCAAATGTCATAATTTTATCATTCTTTATGGCTGAGTAATATTCCATTGTATATATATACCACAGTTTCTTTATCTATTCATCAATTGAAGGACATCTAGGTTGGTTCCACAATCTGGATATTGTGAACTGAGCAGCTACAAAGCATACCATTCTTAACCACAGACTTTGAATTATCGCAATTAGCGAAATTTCATTAAGGTAAAAAGTGTGTGTGTGTGCGCGCCTGTTTATACATGTATGTGCCTATGTGTGGGTGTGCACACATGTTTATACATTTATGTGCTCATGAGAATATGAGTATATACTCTTTTGTTTGAATATTCTATTAAATCTTTAAAATATGCACAAATTTTTCTGTGTCCTATTGCCACATGCCTTGATCTCCCAATATAAATTGATCATCTAAATCAAACTGACTAATCCCAAAGTGCTAGCCTAACTTTGAAAGTGCAATGATTAAAATAATGAGATATAACAAAAAGATGGAGTACACAATGTGCCAGTGCCTAGTCTAAATGCTTTTGTATATAGTAGTTCACTTAATCCCTCAAATCTAATGATGTAGTTGTTACTATCCACCATGTAGAAATAGGGAAACTGAGACACAGTGGGATTAAAGTACCTTGCTTATAGTAACACATAGTCAGGTGGCATTGTCAGAATTGGAACTCATGCAGGCTAACTCCAGACTCCAGGTCAGAGCAGTTGCACTTGACTACCTCTCTAGGATCTTTGAAAATTTCCAAGTTAGTGCAGAGATCATGGAAGATATATTTATGGACACTTCAAACACACCATTTGGCAGATACTCTTTTTTCCCCTATGTATTACTGATCTTAGTATGCTTCAGATTAGGTAAGTGGGTTGGTCTTTTTGATCTCTCTTGGTACTTTTAACCACAGGGTTCAGTGACAAGCAGAGTGCATAAACTTCTTAAATGATTGATCAAGCAGGTATCACTTATCTGTCATGGAAGAATGGTTTACACTAACTTTGAGACCTTCAGTAGTAGCAATAGTAGTCACATACTGTAGTAGCACATACTGTAGTAGAAATACAAATAATACTAACAATAGTAACAAAAGTCATAATGGAAAAATGATCAATTATTTTTTATGAAGAATCATGCTAAATGTTTCACATAATTTCCTTTAGTTCTCACCAAAGCCCCCTAATATAGGTATCATTATCCTTAACTTTACAGGTAAAGGAAGTAATACTTCAATTCTATAAGTATTCTAGGGCTGGGGATATAGCTCAGTTGGTAGAGTGCTTGCCTCGTAAGCACTAAGGCCCTGGGTTCAATCCCCAGCACCGCAAAAAAAAAAAAAAAAAAGCATAAGTATTCTAGTAAGATGATCAGACTTGGTCCCAGGTCTAAGTCCAAGGCTATGCAACCCCCTACTGAAATCAACATTCTGACAAGTTTGCACATTGGTAAAATAAAGAGAATTGAACTCCAAGAGAACTTTTACCTCTTATGGTAAAAGGATTAAATGTCATTGAAGGGAAATAAAATTGTGGAGATGAAATGATTTAATTAGACAAAGAAAAAACTAAAAATAATCCAGTTTCAAGGAAACAGTATTTCTCTCCACAAAAATCTCCTTTCTGACCTCACAGGAACTAAAAAAAAAAAAAAAAAAAAAAAAAAAATTCAAGGTGACTAAAGACTGGAATAATCAGACCCTAATTCAGAGAAAAGATTCTGAGAAAACTAGATATGGAAGAAACAGCATGGTATTGGAAGTCAAACCTCACCAAATATCTAGGTTCTGGTTCTGGATATTTACTACCACATAGAACATGTATCAATAAGAAAAGCTATTTTACATGATATAGGACATGGTAAGAAAGTGATTTTTTAATTAATTGCTTCAATAATTCAAGGAGAAAGTCTCCATTTGGTGTTTTATGCATTTAACACCTTCGTAACTTTTACTAATTTTCTTTTTAATGAAGAGAAAACAGGCTTCAAGAGCAGAACCTCTGAGGCAACAGTATGTAGCTGAAATTTAATATCATTGATCTATTTTCAATATATATAGCTCCTTTACATTGATAGCAAGTGATGCTGCCTTTCAATTAATAGTAATGCAGTGGTCTCCCATTTGAATGTACAAAAATATCATATGGAGGGTTATTAAAACACAGTTTCCTAGCCCTCATCTTCAGAGAGTCTGATTCACCAGGTCAGAATGAGACTCAAGAATTTGCATGTCTTTTTATGGTTCTAACGTAATGCTAATGCCACTGCTCAAAGGGCTATGCTAGAATACCAGAGCAATTATGCAAAATTTATTTTTATTTATTTTAATAAAACAAATGAGGTATATTAAAGGAAAATATTATGTATAAAGTAGTAAAATATTATGTAGATATAACAAAAATTACAGAGCTGATATATACAATGGAATTCAGGAACATGCAAGTCTAGAACTAACTCTGCATGATATTCATGAGATGTAAAAACTAAGCTCTCCAAGCCTGTTTGCTCATCTATAAAATATGGGAGTTTAACTAGACTTTCTTAAATCTTTTTCACAGTTCCAGTTTTAAAAATTGTACATAATTTTTTTAAGTCTAGGCATTTAAACCAGAAGTCTCTTAGGTATCACAGCATGGTATGATTTTAAGAAATTAAAATTTTTTGTAAGTCTTTTAAATTGAACTTGAAAATAAATATAATTAAACCATTTGGCTTCTTGAATGAGATTAATCTGAAAGAAAAAATACTTAAGATTTCCTTATGCTTTCATTAAATGCAATTATGCTAGCCTATCACCAGGTAATAATTAGGTTAAGAATTATTTTGACCTACTTAACTATTTCTTTTTCTGAATGGTTACCTCTTTTTTTTTTTTTTTTTTTAAGGTTCTGGTCATTAAACCTAGGGCCTTGTATATACTAGGCAAAAGCTCTACCACTGAGCTACACCTCCAGTGGTTACCTCTTTGAAGTCGTTTAGAACAACTCTGAATTTCCCTTTAAATCCCATTTTGTTAGTTTCCTTTATTTTTTATTCTTTAATTTCTTCTAATTAGTTATACATGACAGTAGAATGCATTTTGACACATTGCACACAAATGGCTCTTAATCCCATTTTAAATTCACATAACAAATTTCAAAAATTAATGGTAAAGCTGGTTAGAGGGGTGCATGCCTATAATCCCAGGAGGCTGAAAGAGGAGGATAGTAAGTTTGAGGCCAGCCTCAGCAATTTAGCAAGGCCCTAAACAACTTAGTGAGACCCTGTCTTAAAATAAATGTGCTGGGGATGTGACTCAGTGGTAAAGCACCTCTGACTTTAATTCCCAGCACAAAAAGAATGGTATGGAGACTTCCAGTGTTAAAAAGACCAAACAAACATATCTTCCTTCTATATTCCTCTTTTAAATTAACTCAAAAGAAGATACCTGAAAGGCAGAAAGGCAAATTTCAAATCAAATGAAACCTGGGTACACTTGTAATTGAGAACCCAGCTGTATGATAGAGTTCCCAAATTTAGCAAATAGCAGCCCCAAGTTTAAAACCATGCTGAAGAGACAAATGTGCCTGGAGGTCATAGAGCCCAAAATAGGAAGTGCCTCAAGTCTAGAAGCAAGAATTCTCTACATGCAGCAAAAGGTTGAGATTGTTCAGAGGAAAAGATCCAAGCAATATGAAAAAGGAATAGAGGAGGTTTTGTTCCTGGCTGCTCCGTGGAGAGAACTGAAGAAAGCAGATAGGCAGCTTCTCCACAAGGCGGGTGGGCGGGAGTACTTTACTGGAACCTAAAACTGGACATTCAAAGCAGATCAGGATCACAGGAGGGTGGACATAACAAAATAAGGAAAAAATCCCCAATGATACAGCCACTGCTACAGCCAGGTTGAAAGTTCCAAAGAGGTCCTTACAGGACCATAGTAGAAGGATAAGGAAATTAAAGGAACCCACATTTTGGGGAGGCCTGAGGCGTGAGACCAGCCATTTAGAGACCAAGGACATTGCCCAACAAACCTGAAGGACATGCTACACCATATCCCAGTATGGGGAAAGAAGTCCCATTCTCCTGGTGTTGTGTGGAGGTCAAAGGAAGGGACCATTTTGCAGATGCGGAATGGGGCTGGCAACTGAGGAAGCTGGTCCCTGGCAAACCCAAGTTTGACCCAAGATACAAGCCCAGTAAACATACTGTACAACACAGAGTGTGCTTAAGTGACCAGAAGAAAATCAAACATGGAGAAAGGTTTACCAGAAAATCAAACTGGTCTCAGAAACCCATCCAACTCTACCTGTCCCCCTCCAATTTGGCTGCTTACAGGACTGACTGGGGGAACTGGGAAGGGTGGGGGTGAAAGAAATTGTTTGGAGACTGAACCCAAGACCAGGAAACGTGAGGTCCGCAGGTGATATAGGAGACTAAGAATTGGCTCCCTCACCAGCGTGGGCCAGCAAGTACTGAGTACTGGAGGTGTGGTGATTTAAAATCTCCAGACCAATTGGCATTCAGCAAAGAGCCTGGAACCTGCCTAATCCTAAACCCTACCCCAGAAACTCCACCTATGGGATTACCTCTCTCACTACAGTAATACAGAGGGTGAGCATCACACTCCAGAAGACCCCACCTAAAACTGCTGAGAAAAGAAGCTGAGAATATTTTGAATGCCAATGGAAAGATTTCTTTAACTTTTCATCAAGTTTTTTTTTAATTCTTTTTCACTGTTTGTGACCTTATAGTACATGGAATTTACAGTTTCCTACTTTTTTTTTCTTCTTATCTTTAGCATTTTGAAGCCAATTATTTTACATGGATTACTTTTTTGTGAAGTAGAAAGTTTGATTAGTATATTTTAGTTTTGTTTTGTATTCTTTTATTTTTATTTTTAATATTTTTACTTAAATTTTTGCTTTAAGTATATTTTTTCTCTTACCTGTTTCCCTTGCTTCTCTTTTTTCTTCTGCTAACAGCCTATCTCTGTTGTACTCCCTTTCACTCTTCTTTTAACCTCTTACTTCTGTTTTCTCTCCTCTTCCATCATAATCATCACATACTATATTACTTGGGTTCTCTCCCTGTCCACCATTTGAATATAAACTTGCTGTTTATATTATAGACATAATTGATCATCTCATTTGTTTATTATTAACATTGTAGATGTCAGAGTAGGAACTATTAATGCTGTAAGTTGTTTGCATTAGTTGTTGTTTTTAGTTGTCTCCCCCTAAACAGTGAGGTACTGGAAATCTTCAGGGACTTAAAGTGTAGAAATTCTACCACCTCAGATCTATACTGTTAGATGGGTAGACACACAAGCAATATGAAAAAGCAAGGGACCAAATCGCCCCAAGCAAACCAAGATACTCCAATAACAGAATCTATCAATACCACAATGGAAGAAATGTCAGAGAAGGAGTTTAGAATGTACATGGTTAAACTGATCTGTGAAGTAAAGAATGATGTAAGAGAACAAATACAGGTAGCAAAAGTCACTTCATTAGAGAGATTCTGAAAAAAAAAAGACAAGAAAAGAAATCCTTGAAATGAAGAAAACAGTAAACCAAATTAAAAATTCAATGGAAAGCATGACCAACAGACTAGATCACTTGGAAGACAGAAACTCAGGCAATGAAGACAAAATATATAATCTTGAAAACAGAGTTGACCACAGAGAGATGTTAAGAAACCATGAACAGAACTTCCAAAAATGATGGGATAATATGAAAAACACAAATTTAAGATTTATTGGGATAGATGAAGACACCAAGATACAAACCAAAGGAATGCATAAGCTTTTTTTTTTTTCTATTCTTTTTTTTTTTTTTATTGTAAACAAATGGGATACATGTTGTTTCTCTGTTGGAATGCATAAGCTTTTTGATGAAACAATATCAGAAAATTTCCTGAAGCTAAAGAATGAAATGGAAAATCTAATACAAGAGGTTTACAGGACCCCAAATGTGCAAAATTACAACAGACCCATATCAAGGCACATTAAAATGAAAATGCCTAGCATACAAAATAAGGATACAATTTTAAAAGTTTTGAAAGAAAATGTCATATTATATCTAGGGGGAAAACAATTCAGGTCTCAGCTGATTTTTCAATCCAAACCCTCAAAGTTAGGAGGTCATGGAATAATATATACTAAGTGCTGAAAGAAAATTGATGCCAATCAAGGAACCTATATCTAGCAAAATTAAGCTTTGAAGATGAAATAAAAACCTTCCATGATAAACAAAAATTAAAAGGATTCACAACCAGAAAACATGCACTTCAGAATATTCTGCACAAAATATTCTATGAAGATGAAATAAAAAAAATGAAAACTAGCAAAGGGAGGAAATACACTAAATGAATAGTGAATCAAAGGAGAAACTAATTCAAATTTAAAACTAGAAGTAAACTAAAAGGACTGGGAACACAAATCATATCTCAATAATAACCTTGAACATTAATGGTCTAAACTCATCAATCAAAGACATAGACTGGCAGATTGAATTAAAAAACAAGATCCAACAATATGCTGTCTCCAAGAGACTCACCTCATAGGCAAAGACACCCACAGACTGAAGGTGAAAGGATGGGAAAAAACATATCACTCACATGGAACATGTAAACAAGCAGTGATTTCTATCCTCTAAAATAGACCAAGTCTCCAAAAAGGGAAAAAGGGCTGAGGATATGGCTCAGTGATCAAGTGTCCCTGAGTTTAATCCCCGGTACCAAAAAAAAAGAAAGAAAGAAAGAAAGCAAAAAAAGAAAAAAAAAATACAGGTACACACACAAACACAAACATTTTAAAGACTGAAGATTTTCATCCTAGAGAATTTTAATTTTTAAAAAAGCTACCACTTAGGAAATGAATGGCCATTTCCAGCAAAATTCTCTAAGTTTTGGACTTTATTCTTTATTCTTTTTTTTTTTTTTTTTTTTTGTACTAGGGACTGAACCCAGAAGGGCTTTACCACCAGAGCCACATTCCAGTTCCTCCTTATTTTTCATTCCAAGACAAGGTCTCTCCAAGTTGCTGAGATGGGCCTCAAACCCATGACTCTCTAGACTCAGTCTCCCAAGTCACTGAGATTACATACATGCACCACTGTGCTGGGCTGAGCTTCTTTCTTTACACTGAGAAGACACATAGAGAATTCCACCTACTTTATTTCTATTCCAGTTCATCTCTTTAGGATGAATAAACATGGTTGTTCCCTGAAAATGACCTCAGGACTATATGATAACACTCTATTCATAACTTCTTAGAGCTCTTGGGAACTGAGTGCATGATGAAAATTAGTCTTCCTTAACTAGGGGTAATTTTGTCCTCCAGGGGACTTTCAGCAACATCTGGGGACATTTTGGGGTTCATGACTAAGGAGGGGCAATGCTATTGGCAGCTAGTGGGCTGGGGCTAGGTTGCTGCTGAACATTTCTCAGTGCCCAGGACAGATGCTTCCCTGAATGGCAACTAAGAATTTTTCTGCTCCAAATGTCAACAGTGCCAAGGTTGAGGTGTTGCTTGGTGCCTCACTAAATTACTGAGACTGGCTACTGGTTTTGAACTCGTGGTCCTCCTGCCTCAGTCTCCCCAACAGCTGGGATCACAGGTGTGCACCACTGCACCCAGCTACATGCATTTTCAATGTAATCTTAACAAAATAAGTTATGGAATTGGAGAAATCCAAGATTCCATTTCCACTTATTGGGATACTTTGTTTTCTCATGCAAATATATGGGAGAATAAAATTTAAATATGCGCAGATGGTTTCCCTCCTCAACTGTATTTAGTACCAATGATCCTCTAAAAAAGGAAGGAAAAGTCTGTTGATTATGTGCCATTTCAGTCTTGTGAAATTTTTAATTCTACAAAGTTTTTGTCTTTATTCCTTCGCTTGAATGAAGTTATGAAATGAAATAGCTGTACAACATAGCAACATAAATATTGTCTTTGATAAAAAAAATTTAAAATTAAAAATAAAATAGAACGAATTATGCAAGCTATATATTTGTAATTATACCATTGTAGTTTTACCTTAATACATATTTAGCTTCTGTAGGGTTGTTTTGATAGCTCCCTTTCCATTGATATTTTTTCTTACTTCTTTCTTGATTATACTTGTTAGATTTTTATTCGATTTAAGCTGTATTATTTCTTTACTATTTCACACATTTCTGCTCCTACTCTCATTTTTTCCTTCCTACTACCTAATATGAAAATAATTTGATGGTTAATCTAACTTCTTTCTGATACAAATACTTTAAGTTATAAGTGTGCATCTGAGTACTATTTCGTCCCAGAGATTCTGATATTTTAAGCTTTTAATATCACTTAGTTTAAAGCACTTTTTATTTATTTTTCTTGTGCTTTCTTCTTTGATCTGTGAGATATTTACAAGTGTGCCATTTAATTTTGAAGTAGTTGAGATGTGGGGGTGGGGTTCTGTATATCTTAAGGTAATTAATTTCCAATGTAATAAATCATGCAGGAAATACAGTCTGCATGATTTCAAATTTTTTAAATTCTTTCAAAGCTTATTTTATGACAGAATATAGTCTAGCCTTATTAATTTTCTACTTGCCATTTCTGTGTATAGTTTCCATAAATAACAAATAGGTCAAGGTGGCTGATAATGTTGTTAAGCCTTCTATGTCATTACTCCTTCCAGCAAAGTGAGGGGGCTTAAAACCTCCAAATACGATTGTCGATTTGTCTTTCTAGCTTTATTAATTTTTACTTCATATATTTTGAAATTTTGTTATTAGTATATACACATTTAGGATTGCTATACTTTCTTGAAAAAGTTACCCTATTATGGTAATGAAATGTTCCCCTTTATCTCTGAAAATACTTTTTCTTGAAATTTATTTTATATTAATAGCTCTACTTCAGATTTCTCATGCTTATTTTCCCCTTCTTTTCCTTCTACCCTATTGGTGTACTAATATTTAAAGGGTGACGTATAGTTGTTGTTTGCTTTTTGCACATGTTGAACAATTAAACCCTTTAATTATAATATATAGATCATTTATATTTAAATTAATTATTGATATTTTTGAAAACAAGAACTCCTGACATGAAGGTCAGTGGAAAATTGGGTAAATAATAGTCTGATGATGTAATATTTTGGAAAACAGGTTGAACTGTTCTGTTGTCAGACTCAGAGAGGAGATTGTTGGAATGTTTTGTTGCAATTGTTTATTCTCTCATTTATCATATGGTACCAGCAACAGATTTATTTTATTGTTTGTTAACACTTTTTATTTTGCAAATAAGAATAATATATACATATATATGCAAGTATATACATGTATGTATATATATGTGTGTATATATATAGAACCATAGGCAATCTCTCAATGTGAAATTCTCTAACAACAAATAATTCTGGGTATATTTTTCATATGCTTATTTACCATTTGTTTATCCTCTTCAATGGAATATCTGCTTATGTGTTTTGTTAATTTTTAATTGCATTATTTGATGATTGTTGAGTTTTCCAGTCTTAGTGTATTTTGAAAACAAGTATGTGTGTTGCAAAAATAAATAAATAAACAAACAAACAGAAAGCTTGTTCAGAGATGGTAAGAGTTACCCTGAATCTTTTTTAGCACCAAAGAATCACAAGAGAGATTAGGTCAGCAAAAGAAACACATGGATCTGACATCATTCCCTGGCATAGTATGTTGTTGAAGCAAGGAGGAGAGATTCTGAAGTTTGAGACATTGAACTCTATCAACCTCAGAGATGTAGTAGTTAACTAGATGACATTCAAAACTAGAAGTCATAAGGAATTTCACCATGCACAATCAAAGCTTTCTACAACCCCAGAATATTGCCAATATAAAATGCCTCCAAATATCTGTTTTATTATTCATAGATGAGTGACAATATAAAGGAATTAACAAAAAGATCTAGTCAAAGACATTATAGTAAAACACAAAAGCAGCAGAAAAAACAGAGGCTAAAAATTATTACAATGAAACAGATGGAAGTAGCCAACATATATCAAGGATATCAGAGAATTATGTAAAATAAATGTCATTTTAAAACAAGAACACAAAGAAAAGACATAAATGCTCAAGAAAATAAATTATGGAACATTGGAAGAAAATTATCAAGTGCCTATAGCTCAGAAAGGAAGTAGAGGACAAAAATGAAACCACCTCAGAAAATAAGGCCAGTATGAAAAAATAAAAAAGAATACACATTGCAGACAACATAGAACCAAGGAAATAAAATAAAAATGAATACAGTCTTATGGACTAGTGAGGAAATAGAAGATAAACAGTCACACATCACTTAACAATGGGGACATGTTTCGGAAATGCATCACTAGTCATTTTCATCACTGCGTAAACACCACAGAACGTACTTAGACAAACCTAAATAGTATAGGTCAGTTGTTCACTATGGCCTCTGTGTGTGTGTGTGTGTGTGTGTGTGTGTGTGTGTGTTAGTTAATGGGTACTGAACCCAGGGGTGCTCTACCATTGAACCACACTCAGTCCTTTCTATTTTTTATCTTGAGACAGACTTTTTTTTTTTTTTTTGCGGTGGGATCAAACCCAGGGCATTGCGCTTGTGAGGCAAACACTCTACCAACTGAGCTATATCCCCAGCCCCAAGACAGATTTTTTTATCTTTCTATTTTTTATCTGGCAAGGCTGGCCTTGAGCTTGCAGTCCTCCTGCCTCAGCCTCCCACGTCTCTGGGACTACAGGCTTGCACCACACACCTAACTTCAATGCAGCCTCTTAATGCCCAGGTTATATGAGGCATTGCCAATGTGACATGATATATTGTTTGACAATACACTTTCCTTTGAATAAGTAGGAGTGCACTCAAAAATATATAACATTGTAAATACCCAAACCAGCACCTTCCTTGTTTATTGTCATTATCAAATATAATGCACTGTAGATAATTGCTTGTGCTATATTTTTAAACTGGCAGCACAGTAGGCTTGTTTACACTAGCATCATCACACACATGTGAGTGACATGTTCCAACAAGACATTACAATGGTAATGACATTGCCAGGTAATAAGAAAATAAGAATTGTTCAGCTCCATTATAATCCTATGGAACCACTGTTGTATTTCATGCTTGACCATATTGATGTGCAGCAGATGACTGTAGCTTTGTATTAAAGGAGATTCTTAATATAAATAATTTTTGTTCTGGAAAAAAGAAAATTGATTGAAGAGTAAAAGGAAAAAATAAAAGATATAATTCAAAATAGTTATCTTAAATGAAAGCAGATTTAAAACTACAGATTAAAGCTTACATTATACCCCAAGAAATAATAAATCAGAGAGATAAATATCAAGACAGACTCTAAGAAAATAATTAAATTTAGAGTTAATGGAATGATAATTTGGGTAGCCATCCAATATCAACTATGAAACTACCCAAATATTATCAATCTAACCTATTAAAATGGCAATTTATTCTGGTTCCATTAAATAACAAAAATTTGGAAATAAAAGCTGAGAGAACGTGAGAATGTAGTGTAATTACATTGACAGAAGTTAAATATATTACTTTATTCTGATGAATACAGCAATAGTCTTATACGTAAAATTTATAGTAAATACTAGGAAAACAGAAAATGACAATATAAGCAGATAAAATCAGGGGTGGACAGAAGAAAAGGGGGTAGAAAAATAACAGGAATGCTTATCAGTGTTCACAATAGTGAGGATTAAATACACACATAGGATTGTAACTATAAGGCTAATCATGACATTCAGAAACAATTCAAAACCTACGAATTATCAGATACCAAGCAAAAAAGAACAATCCAGAGAATAAATGAGAAACCCATCAACAAAGAAAACTTAATATTACACAATATACATTTTGGTGCAAACAAGAAGTCCCCCCACTACATCTGTCATTAAAAATTATAGGTGCTTTTATCTCACATTCTCAGAATATATTCAGATACTTAACAAGACAAAATTCAACCACTAGTATTTTTCAAGAACTACTTCTACTACAGTGATTCCAGAGTGACAAAAGCAAACCTGGGAATTGGAAAAGAAAGAAGGGGTGAGGGGAAGCCATGTAGATGGAAAACAGAAATCAATGACTTTGATATGGGGGTAGGGCAGGGGGTAGTACTAATACTTAATCAAATGAAACCATGCACAAATCAATAGAAGACATGAAAAGATGGCTGAGAGGAAAGAAAATAAAAACAACTTAAATATTTGAAAAAATATTAGATACAATTAGTAAGAGAAATACAAATAACAGGAGTTCATGGTGTTCACAATATATTGGCAAAGATCAACACACTTGGTAATGTCCCATGTTGGCAAAGGAAAGGAGGAAACAGCCACTCTGGCCCGTATATTGTAAATGGAAGTGTAAACTGGCATGTTCTTACTGAAAGATGATTTGTCAGTATCTTTCCAAATGAAAATATTCACATACCCTTGACCCAGGGATTTCACTTCCAGGAAATTATGCTACTAATACACTTACAGATGCACATAAAGATGGCTGTACAAGATATTTATTTTAGAGTACTCCCCACAAAAAGACCATATTTGCATACTGGAAGTAATCCAAATGTTCAATAATAGAGGATTACATTTTAAAACGTTATGGTACATCAAAATAATGAACTATTATGACACCATTGGAAAGTCTGAGGCAGCCCTACATGTACCATGAAACAATATCCCAAATATATTAATGAACAAGATTCAGAAGAGTTTATCTGGTATGGGCAAAAGCATGTACACAAGAAGGAAGGAAGGAACCCCGTGAGATGTCGTAAAATACATGGAGTTGAACACTTCTGTTCTTCTCAGTAGATGAGTGCATTTAACTATGCACAAACACCACTTTGGTCCTGAGCTTGAATTTCTTTACCCTTTGGTAAAATCGCTTGCTAAAAAAAAAAAAAAAAAAAAAACAGTGCCAATATCCATCCTCTTCAGTATGATTGGGTATATTCCTCGCCCTATCTCCACTAACTGCCTGGTTACATGCAAGCACTCCCTAAAAGCAATAAAAGAGGTTTTTAAAAATGTTACTCAAAACTGGGAGGGAGACAGACAATCTTATAACAAGGTGACAATCTTATAACAAGGTTCAGGAGATGTCCTTATGGTACATTAATCTCCAACATGTATGGGATGCCTGATTGTTTTGTTATTGAGTGTTTACTGCCAAGTAAGACCCTCCCTGGCCCTAACAGCGGAACCATGGAGAAAAGAAAACATGGTAACAACACACCCAGAAAGAAAAACTCCAGAGTGGATGGAAAGAGAGACTTGTGAGGATATGCCTGCAAAAAGGTCTTTCCAACAGTTTCGAAGGCTTTGTGTTTACAAGGCAGTTGGCTTACCAGGAAAAGTCATGAAAGCAAAGATCTTTCTGTTCCACACACGATCCAAAGATCAGTCACCAGACATCAGCACTTTCTTTAGGCTTGCTCTCCTCCTAGTCACAGCCATTTGGTTTTGCCTAAATTAGGGAATTAATTGGTTTCTGTGGTTTCTATGAGGAAATAGTGATCCTCACAAGGGTTGAGATGAAATCACCTTAAAGATCTTCCTCACATCAGGATCAAGAAAATTAGGGTCTTGGTCCTTACTTTTAACTGTTAAATTACAATAACACTTTTTTCAGTTAGAAAAAAAATTTAATTCAACATTTGCAGTGATAAAAATATACAAGCTTAATGTTTACCCTCTTTTTACCACATACCAAGTAGAGGAAAAACAAACTCACTTACTAAAGAAATTCCCATCTTTATTTACTCTTAACATTATTTTGTGCTCATTTGCATGCATATAATAGTCCGATTATAAGTGTTATGTATGTAATCATTAAGGAAATCCATGATGTTCTTGGCAAATTTTTTAGTTTTTGCACAAAAACTACAGACTTAAAGCTATGGATGCATAAATGTACATTTGCAAGATCAAGAATTTAGGCTTTTTCTCTTTGTCTTTTCTTGTTCTCAATTAGCAAATGTGTCCTATATGTGATGGTTCTGATTTTATATCTTTCCAGCTTACAATTTCTTGAAGCTTTACAAAAATATTTAGTGGAAAGGCTGGAACCGAAAAAGTGCAGGCTTCTAAAATGTCCCCCAACTATTAATGCTTTTTAAGCGATTTCTTAATGCCTATGAAAATATGTCATGGATCAGGTATACAGTGGGAATAAGGAAACCAGATGACTCTGGGAGAATATCCTCTGAAACGACACCTCTTCAATAATTACAACTATAATGAAAACATTAAAAAAGCAACAAGAATGGCATAGAATCCATTCATTAAACAATTCACCAAATGCATCGGCATTAGTCTGGGTCAGGTGTACATCAGTGAAATAAAGAGAGTCCCTGCCCATGTGGACCGAATGTTCTAATGAAATAGATACTGCATAAAGAAATGGAAAGAAAATGAAGCAGATTCAGGATAAAGAGAGTAGCAGAAAGATTCAGATAGGGCGATCAGAAAGGGCTTTAATAAGTAGGTCTTGTACAGAAATCTGAGACACGTAAGAGGGTAAGTCATGAAAATATCTGCAAAGAATTCTTCAGGCTAAGAATACTAAGTGCATAGACTCCAGGAAAGGCCATGTCTCATACATGGTAGAGTCCTGTAAATACTTTCTATCTTGTTCCAACCATGAAAGGAGACCACTTAAGGGTTAAAGCAAGAAAATGACTTGATAACATTTAAAAGAGCCATTCTGGCTACTGTGAAGTGACCAGTCTATTACATGACAAGAGTGGGAAAACAAAGGCTTTTTGAAGCTATAGGCACAGTCTGTGAAGAAGCTGTTGCAACTTGGACTAGACTGGTAGTGATGGAGATGCTGATAGATGGTCACAGTCTGGATTTATTTTAAAGATAAAAACACGTTTTCTGATTGAATGATACAGGACACAAAGGGGAGTAATTTGTGGTCTGAGCAATTGGATTAATGGAGGTTCCATTTTTTGAAATGGGAACCACTGGGCCTATAAACATTTGGGGGATGGGACTCATGATTTCAGTGTTACACTTTTTAAGGCAGAGTTGTCAAACTATTTTCCAAGATGATCTGCCAAAGAGGCAAACTGGGTTTGAGAATTGGAAGGCCAAGGAAAAGATCTGGAGTGGAGGTATAAATTGGAGACTTATTGCATTATTAATGGTACTTAGAGGAATGGACTACATGTAATCACATCTACCAATATATGAACAAGAGTGAAAAGTCAAGTGTGGTAGGGCACGCCGGTAATCCCAGTAACTCAGGAGGCTGAGGCAGGAGGATCACAAGTTCAAGTCCTGTCCCTCATTAACTTAGCAAAGCTCTTGCTAACCAACTTGTCAAAAGCCTATCTAAAATAAAATATAAAAAGGGATGGGAATGTAGCTCAGTGGTAAAGTGCCTCTGGGTTCAATTTCTAGTACTAAAAAAAAAAAAAAGAAAAGGAAAGAAATAAGAGAACTGAACCCTTGGGCACACTGACATTGAAAGATCATAGATAAATGTATCACAATGCATTTCAATTTTATATATAACTATAATGCACCGGTTAAAAATGAATGATTTAAAAAAAAAAAAAAAACTTTTGTTTGAGAGATGAAGGTCTACTCTCACAAAGAGACTAGGAAGAGTACATAATCAAGTAAAAGGGAAATATTGTCCCTGGGCACCCAATGAGGAAAGCATTTCAAGGAGGGAGTGGTGAACTGTGTCAAATAGTCTAAGGACTAGAGTTAAGCTGAATACCAAGTATTAACTCTAGAATTTGGCAATGCATAGTCACTGGAGACTTCAACCACACTGCAGGGGAAAATTTTTGATTGGACTAGAAAGTGAAGCATCAGTGATCAGAGAAGGTAGGTAGAACACTGCTCCTCCAAAATATGTTTGTTTAAACCACCAGTCACACACACACACACACACACACACACACACACACACACTCCCTTAGTTGTGCTCATGGACTCATTTTCCCCAAAGTTAAAGCCTAACGGAACTTCTAGGACTATTAACTGCTTTGTAGTATATTTCACTTTGATGTACAGCTTTACACAGATACATTTTTATTTGACTATTTGGAATAAGTTCTTAATAAAGGGTGTCAGAAGATGAAGAGCCTTGAAGAAACTGGAAAATAGAGTTTATATGGGGGATGAAATAACTAAACTAAAGTAACTCTCCATTCAGTGTGACAGGAAGATGACCTCAAAGACCTTAATGTCATTACTCTGTTGACTTTGCTAATAAGGGTAAACACATTTTCTCTGACAGGCAGAAGCCACAAAAACTTCCTTCTCCAGCCAAAGGAGTAAAAAGAAAGCTAGGAATACTGAAGTAAGCCTCGACCTACCTAAACATGGGAAGAATCTATGTTCTGGTCTGTGTCTAATCATGTCAACAAAGTAAAGAAAAATACATGGGCTGCCCTTGTCCTTGACAAACGGACTGTTTGATGTATGTCCTTTAATTAGGGTTTCGGAGTTCACCCGAGGGTACAAACATCACTTCTAAGCAATAAGGGGGGAAAAACCTTAAAACACACAGTTCGTCACTTTACCTAGGAGGATAAGTACTGTTAATGTGCTAATCTTCACAGCAGATACTGGTGAAGTAAGCAAGTCATTAGGGTGGAAATAGAAATGCTGGCATTCACCGATCTACTGATGGCTATTAGATATTAGCCACAATCTATAAATGCAAAAATGAGGAAGAGTAAATATGGTCTGTTTCTAAGACTGAACATTTTATTGCTGTTAATGAAGTTAATAAAAGAAATTAGCTAGGTATATCAATATGGCTGACCTCAAAAGCACAAGGTCAAAGGGAAGGAGATGATATTCAAAATGAATACTGCAATGTGATACCATTTATGCATGTTTCAAAAAGTACTTCACAAGTAATAGTAAATCTTGATTATGCACATGGAGAGAGAGAAAAAAGTTTTCATAAAGTATATGGTGACACATACCCAACTATAGGTGGTTGCCTTTGGAGGGACCTGGAGGGGATATGGAACAGGAAATGATGCCTAAACAAGGTATTGTCCTATTATATCCCATCATCCCATTTGTGGAACATCTAAAAAAACTTATATTTAGCAACAAATATAGCATTTATGTTAACTTTGAAATAAACATTGATTTTTAGAGTTCTGGTCTTTTGAGAAAAGTAATGGTTATTGATAATATTAATTAATGTTATTACTGAGATCCTGAATATTATTAATGACAATAAATTATATAATAAGCAGTAGCTTGTGATTTCCAACCTATTTTAATGAGCCTGTGATAATTTCATTAAAATATTTGCAGAATTGAAAATATGGAACTTAGCGGGTTAATTCTGGGTAATGAGAATACAGATAATTGTTCTGGTCTCTTTTATATTTTATCCTATGTTTTAAAAACATTCCCTAATAAAGGATCCCATACTGAGAAGGTGGTTCAGAAAGTTCTCTGACAGGCAAGAATCATGGAGCCCTGCAGCCCACATGAGGAAAGGATCCATGAATGGCCACCATATCCTTAGTCACGTGGATTTGCCCATGCGTCACCCTTATGTCCTCAGTCACTCCGTGCAGTCTATCCGTCACTTCATAGTCTTCTTATCCCAGAATGGTGTGATCATGGAGTTTAAGATCAGGCAATCATTTAACTATAAAGAACTACTGATAGTCTATGGAGTTTAGTTTTCAGCCCAGACTGTCTTTCAGGAGCAGATTCTCAGTCAATCATTCAATAATCCAATAGAAACCCACCCAACACCCTGCCCTTGCCACACATCTGAGAACCAAAGAATGAACCTGGAGTGGTAGCACCTGCCTGTAATCCTAGAGACTCGGGAGGCTGAAGCAGGAAGATCACAAGTTCAAATCCATTCTCAGCAACTTAGCAAGATAAAAAGGGCCAGGAATATTGTTAAGTGGTTAGTGCCCCGGGGTTCAAACCCTGGTACCAGAGCTGGGAAAGAAACAAGGGATGGATCCTGACCCCTCATTGGACAAAGATTGCAAGGAAGGCTAGGAAATGCAGCAAGATGAAGACTGAGAAGCAGCCACTGAGTAAAAGCTAAGTAGCAAAGCCACAGCAAAGCTTGTTGACACATCAGACTCAAGAACAGTAAAGTATCAATTATGTTAAAATCCAAATTATCATTTTGGCGGGTGCAATTTGGCATCCAGATGGACCACACTAAACAATTCCATTCTATTTAATTATTTAAATATCATTTTGTGAACCACTTACTTAGCAAGTAGAACTGTTTTAAATCTGTTTTATAGGAACCACATTGCGGGTTTTCTATGTAGGGAAGAATTTCTGTAGTCTCTGCATCACTTATAGTAGATAACTCTGTTTCAAAGGACTGCATGTTCCAGGAAGGAGGAAGGGAATAAATATTCACTGATTTCCTGGACCCTGGGCTCCACATCACTCAATTCATACTAACAGATTAAAACCAAGATCATCCCCATTTAAGAGACAGGAAAAACTAGTCTGCAACTGTTGGAAGTAACTTGCCCAAAGACATATAGCTGGTGAGTGGCAGATCCGTATTTTAAACCTAGGTTGCTCAACTTCATGAGCAGCCATCACAGTAAATGGAAAATTTTGTGAGAAAGCTGAAGGACTTTGTTTGACTGAATGTGTAGAAATCCAGATTCTTTTGCCACCTCCCCTGTCCCCACACCCAGCGGCAATAGTCTGAACTGTGTAAATTGAGATTTAGTAATCTGTAATCAAATTTAATGAACACATGAGTCCCCTGGAAGTCTTGTTAAAGGGTAAATTCAGATTAGTTCTGGTCGGTAGGTATGGGATAGAGGTGAAGTTCTGCAGGTCAAACAAGCTTCACATGATAATGATCTTGCCAATCAATGGACCACACTTTGAGTAACAAGGAGTTGCAGAATATTTAATTGTTTTCAGGGGATGATGTCCTCCAGAGGCAATCTTCTGCTGATGAAACTCATTATACCCTGTTGTGAATGACAGGGTTTACAAACTTTTTTTTCTTCAACCTAGATCTTCTAGAACACACCCTATGGGATGTTTTATCTATTAAAAGGAGATTCTCTCAACTTCCCAGAAATTACAGATCTGTTATTTCACCAAATATGGGCCCAGATTCTTTGTTTTCTTTTTCTTCAATACATTGAACACATTGGCTTCTCAGTTAAACATTCAGCATAGTGCAAAACCTAGTTTTGAGATGAAGTTTTTAACCTGGACCCTCAGTATACCATACTTCACTAAGTTCATTTAGTAGGGCTGGGGTGTAGCTCAGTAGCAAAGTGTTTGCCTAGCATGTGTGCTGTCCTGGGTTCAAAACCCAGTACTGTCCTAAAAAGAAACACAACAGAACAGGTTAAACATAGTAGCCACTCTGCACATTTTCTTAATAGAATCTGTCTCTAATAAAATGCTCCAAGACACTTAAGGATTCTTCAAGAGACTTTTTAGTATTATCACCTTGAGAACAGCACTGAAGTTTAAGTATTTCAAAGTACTGTTTCAAATGGCATTTTTAAAGGACTGTATTCCAAAAACTTCCTTTTAAATTCATACTACAGCAATTTGATACAAATCTTTAGGTAAACTAGATGTGCACTCTCCTATAATTAAAAAAGAATCGTTTTCATTCTTTTCCAGTCTGAAAACATAATCCTCTTCTAATGTTTTAAAGAAGATAAACATATTGGTCAATTATAATCAGGTAGAGTGTTAACTTAGATTATAATTAAACCAAAATCATAATTTTGGGCCAAGATGTCTCAGCTACAAGATAGATAATACTAAACAATTCTATCCCTTGGGTTCACTCATTTAATTAACTGGAGTGTATTTTGTGGCTGAAATAATCCTAATAAATCTATCTGAATGTTTATCTCATCAAAATTTAAATTTTTACATAGTAGAATTAAAGAAACTCATTCTCAAAACCTTCCAATAACAGTGAATATTGTGCTTGCCTACCAAAAATACACTCCCTCTTCTCTTGTTATTTATATTTTTTGGAGAAATACATATAAGTGAACATAATCACACCCTTCTGACCCTAGGAAGCCAGTGTGTTTTGGAGAAAGACAACTCAGCCCCTAGCTAATCAGCCTTAAGCTAAGCATAGAATTCTTTGCCCCTGGGCAGAATAGCTGACTTAGGGAGGGACTCTTAATCTAGTTGGAAGTTTTGTTATCACAATCTGGGATAGAAGCTTCCTGACTACTGGAAACTTCCAGAGGAGCGCTCTCTATATGATGGCAGGTATCAATGAAACCATTTTCAACCACAAGGGGGAGCCAACCCTTACCACGCAGAAGACTCCATGGCAAGGAATGAGGGATAGGTACTGTGCTGGCTGTTGGGTGGAGACTCTCCTTCACACACCCTTTCAATCTTCTATCCAACTGATAGTCCTCTAACTGATCTATGGAGACATTTCAAAAGCCTTTCAAATGCAGTGTTTTAGTTTCGAAGTACACACAACCACATCTCCACTGGCACCATCGTCTAATATATCTCACATTAGGAAATGAGGTCTCCCCAATGATGATCCAACCACTTCCTCTTCTTAGAACTCCAGGAAATAAAATAAAGCTCATAATTCAATAGTTTGCACAATCTCTCTTCCTCTTTTTGAAAACTGGAATGGCAAAATGGCATTGGACTATGTCTGATTCTAAGGTACCTTGTGTTTGCTGGGATAACTCAACAAACTCACTTACAAGGTTCTTTTTTAAAAGACACTGAATTATACAACCATCCATTGGTATCCATGGGTGATTGGTTCCAGGACCCCCAGGTAGATACCCAAATCTGCTTATTTTAACATCCTTATATAAAATGATGCATATATATATATATATATATATATGATATATATATATAAGCTACACTCTTCCTTCCATATACTTTAAATCATTTCTAAATTACTCATAGTATCTAATAATGATATAAATGTTGTATAAGTAGTTGTTAATTTGCATCATTTGATGAGTATGACAAGAATAGTTTGCACATGTTTAATACATGCACAATTATTTTTTCAAAATATTTCATTCAAGATTGGTAGACTCCACAGATGCAGAACCTTCAGAATACAGATGGCCCACTGTAATTTAAAGACAAATATGCATTTACAACAAGGGGATTCTTTATTCTCTCTTTGCTCTCTCTGTTTGGCTCTCCTCACACCCCTTGTCCAGTCAGAGCTCTCTGAAGTACAATCCTAAATAAGGAAGTTTTGTCCTAATTTTCCCTTCTGTGTTAAAGTTGATAGAAGTTTCTTTGTCCCATGGCAGGCACCCTTAGTGTGCACCTCACACTGCTTCTTGTCTTTATCCCAAGCAACGTGAAGGAAGAAGAGGGACAGAAGAATGTGCTTATCATTTTACCAGACTGTACTGGTTATCTTATGATACACTATGCTGTAACAAGAAACTCCAAAATATCAGGAGTTTACAATGTTATTTTTTTTTCTCACTTTATTCCACATTTTCTCCTATTTGGGGATCACTGTAGCCTGAATTTGTCCCTTCAAAATTCATGTATTAAAGTCTTAATAGCTAATACCTCAGAATATAGTCATATTTGGGAATGGGGGTCTTGAGGGAAGTAATTAAATTCTGCCAATAACCCCAATTCAATGTGACTGATATCTTTATAAAAAGAGGAAATTAGGATATAGGTATAGAGTGAAGTCAGGGAGAAGATTAGTGAGCCAAGGAGAAAGACCTGGAACAGATCTGTCCCTCATGGCTCTCAACAAGAACCAACCCTGAGGACACCTAAGGTATGACTTCTGTTCTTTATAACTGAGAAATACATTTCTGTTCTTGAAGCCACCTACTCAAGGGTATTTGATCAACTTTAGCAAATCAATAGAGGAACCCAAAGTGAAGATCAACCTCCAGTCTGATTACAGAGGAAGGAAAGCAATGGCTGGTCTATGCAATTTTTCTTAAAGCATCTGCTTGAATGTGGCATTTGTCACTTCTGGCTCATATTCTATTGACTAAAACCAGTCATGTGACCAGATTTATATTGACTGAGAAGCAGGGAATCCTTCCTCTAGAGGGAGGCATTGTAAGTAATGTGGCAATAGGAATGGATGTATAATCCTCTCAAAGGAGAGACAACAAAAATGAAAACAATAATGTCATCTACCACAAAGACACCAGTCTAGTTATCTACATAGTCTGTTGCTGTGTAGAAACTGTACCAAAACATAACAGATTAGGCTTCTTACTATCTTCACAGTTCTGTGGATAGACTGGATTCAGCTGGGATGTTGTTACTCAGAAGCAGTCGTAGTCAGATGGAGCTATGTCATTGAAGGCTCAGGTGGGCTGGATGTCTAAGACATTTTCCTCACATGACGGACAGGTGATGCTGGCTGTCAGTTGAGAGCTCAGCTGTGACTCTTAACTAGGACATCTGTGCATGTCCTCTGTGTTTAGTTTGGTCTTCTCATCTGACCAAACCAAAGTGAGAGGCACTAGACCATCTTTCAGTGGGAAAGGGGCCAAAGAATCTGTGGCCAACTTGAATCCATCATTGGTGCATTCTACTTCCTCTATTAGCCAGAATAATTTGGTCCCATCTAATTTGAAAGGAGGCTAAGAAAATACTTCCTAGAAAATAATACTAAATATTGAGATTCTATTATTAAGGAGGAAGAGGTAAACGGATGTTATGATAAGCAATTGCCAGTCTTTGTAGATATGTCTCATTTCCTTTTTACCCAGTTTTTTTTCTATAAAATAATCCACATCCTCTCTAAAAATCATGCATTTGTTTTTTATGTCTTTGCTTTTTACCAAAGCATAAATATGTATTGGGGTGTTCTGCAATTGAGTAACCCCAAAAGCTTATCATAAAATTTATTTATTTTTTTAAATAGCTCTTAGCTGTTTCTTATCATTCTTCATTGAATATTTACCTCAAAATTTCTAAACAAAACTCATCTTTTGGAGAGATTTCCTATTTCACCTTCTCTTAAAGTGTCCACAACACAGTGTGAGGAAGAGCCAGAGAAACTTTTGTGTACCTCTTAAAATCATCTCATCTTACTCTGGCACTACTCCAACCTCACATTACATATTATGTAACAGATGGTTCCTGTTATGGTTTGGATATAGAATGTCCCCAAAGTCTCATGTATTGAAGGTTTGTCCCCCAATGAGCAATGTTTAGAGTACAGGGAGTGGGGTGGGCCATAACAGTTCTGATCTCATCAGTAGATAAATCCACTGAAGAGGTAGTCAAAACTGTAGGAGGTGGGGCTTAGTTGGAGGAAGTAAGTCACTGGGGACCTGCCCTGGAAAAATATATCTTGTCTTTACTTGTCTTTAACTTGTCTTTAACCCCTTTCTCTCTCTCTCTCTCTCTCTCTCTCTCTCTCTCTCTCTCTCCTTCTCCCTCTCTCTCTCTCTCTCTCTCTCTCTCTCTCTCTCTCTTTTCTTCCTCTCTTCCTCTCTCTCTCTGCCATGAAATGAGCAGTTTTCCTCCACCATTTCCTTCTGCCACAATGTTTCTGCCTCACAACAGGCCTAAAAACAATGGACCCAGCTGACCATGAACTGAAAGTTCTGAAAGCTCTGAAACTATGAACCAAAATAAATTTTTCCTCCTTTAAGTTGATTTTTCTCAGGCATTTTGTCACAGCGATGGAAAACTGACTACCACAGTTCTCCGAGTGGAAGCTATAGTAAGAACTCATTTCCATGGCTCCTCAAAATTAACAGAACTATTTGCATCAAGGACTGCACTCCACCATTACAGTCTGGACAGAGTCCATACTTCAGATTCATCTCTCATTCCTTATACTCTATCCCCATAGGAATCTGTACCTCCTCTAATATGACTCACTCAATCTACCCCTTCTTGTAACTCCCTAACACCTTTCCCTGTGCCCTACAGAATTCGAAGTCCCCTATGCTTGCAACCTTTTCTATGAAAGTTGCCTTCACCTCCGCTTCAAGGACAGCCCTTTCAAACAATGGCTGCTTTTGTTTTCACACCCAATGTTCAACAAGGCTTGAAGATGAGCTAGGTTCTTCCCTTGCTCCTTACATCTGTTTCTAAACAATGTCCCCCCCATCTCTAAAATTGCTTAGTTGCATAGAAACATGCATTAGTAGTTGAAATAATCAGATTAACTTGCCCTTGTTGCAATAATCTACCTACCACTCATGAATGTCCTAGACCATGTCATTCCTATACTGACCAAAATTTTCACTTTAAGAGTCTACCTGGGTCACCATCACCATCTCTTATCTTTTCTTTCCTGTTCTTTTTTTTTTTTTTTTCCATATCCCTCCAACAATCTTGATCCAATATTCTTCAATCACCTCTGGAATCCCCCAGTGGCTGCTCCTACCATTTTTCATGGTCTTTTATACCCTTCATGACCTCACTTGTCTTCTCACTGTGGTGAGATTCCACAATCCATCATCCTGCTTCCCCTGCATACACTTGCTATGCCCTTGTGCCCTCTCCTTTAGTCTCACCCACCCAGCAAACTCCCAGGCCAATGACATGCCTGCACTAGGTCCTGAACACAGCAGGAAAAAAAAAAAAAAGTCATAATTTTCTCACACAGTTTTCTTTCTCTCCCACACTTTAGGGGGCCCATTTCACCATGTCTCCTTTTTCTTTTTTTTTTTTTTTAGTTCCTTTTAGTTATACATACTATTAGGGCTCATTTTGACATAATTATACAAGCATGGAATATAATTTGCTCTAATTCAGTTCCCAGTACTTCCCCCTTTCCCACTCTTCCTCCCTCCCCTATTCCCTTCTTTCTACTGATGTCCCTTCTATTTA
This sequence comes from Sciurus carolinensis, assembly GCF_902686445.1. Taxonomy (NCBI): domain Eukaryota; kingdom Metazoa; phylum Chordata; class Mammalia; order Rodentia; family Sciuridae; genus Sciurus; species Sciurus carolinensis. The sequence continues at coordinate 81,965,623 of NC_062226.1, forward strand.
TTTATATATTTTTAAATTAGTGCCTAGTGGACAAACATGAAAGTGAGATTCACTGTGTTGTATTTATCTGTAGAGAGAGAGAAAGAGAAAAGTTGTTAGACTTATTTCCTCCCTTTTCCTGCCCCTCCTCTCACCCCTCAATCCTCTTCCTCTACTCCACTGACCATATCTTCTTTCTATGAAAACTTCTGACAAGTCTCTATTCCTCATTGTCAGTTTTTTTTTGTTGTTGTTGTTTTGTTTTGGTTTTTGGTAAGAAAATAAAATCAAACTTTTGGTTAATTGCTATGACAACCCATCTCAAATGTCATTGTGAAATCCATGAGCACTCTGCATATGTGAGAAAAGTAGGGAGACAGGTGGGAAAAGTAGGGAATATAGGCAGCATCATGAACAAACTTTCCCTTCTTTCTATCTTGAAGTCCAGTTCTGATTTGCTGTGGGGGAACACCCCCAGGCAGAATCCCTGAGGATACGGACATTAACACTCACCTCAAGTTATGGAAGCTGGACTCTTGGTTTCACTTCCTAAAGCACAATACAGACTTCACTGCTCAAGCCTGGAGGATTCCCAACCAAATGAATGACTTGAAACTGCAAGTCATTATGCCTTATAAAATGGCATAATCAACTTCTGTGCTTTCTTTCTTTTAATGTATGCAGATTAATGGGAAAGTAGGAGTGGTTTAACTTCTGTAAATCTATTTCAACTCCTCTGGGGAAAGATGTAAATAAGCAGAGCTACATGTTCATTGTAAAGACACAGACGTGATATTATCACCATTAGTAATAATTTAATTATATGAACTAATTGTTATTACATTCTTAGGCATTCGTGTGAAAATAAATTTTGTCTTCTTGCTATCTCTGCCATTAAAACAAAAGAATAATGCTATCCTAGCTGATAAGAATAATGACTGCACCTGTCAAAATAGATTTATATCTTGAACCTTAGTCAGCCTCTGAAGCATGTTTTCGCCAGGAATGTTCATTTGTTCCTTTTTCTTTCTTTCTTGGGAGGAAGACAGAAAGCAGATTTCTACTCCTACTCTTGAGCCTCCCTCTCCAGTGATGCTTGGGGCAAAAACCCTTCAAAATTAGGTACCAATCAGTGCCAATTCCTTTGGTAACCATTGTAATAACATTAACATGATGAACTAATGAGATATTAATGTGGTTGTAATAGACATTTCCATAGGAGTTCCATTGTAATTGAGTAGGTTAATAATGTGCCTTAATCTGTGCTTGGCGAGTGTAATGCGTGATGAATAGAGAAAGGCAGAATTTTGATGACTCTCGGTTCATAAGGTGCTCCCACTTTCAAAAAGGAAAGAAATGCCTGCTTTTTAAGAAGCAGGTGCACACTGAACATTTGAGAAAACTGAACCCAGAGTGTCATAACCTCTACCCCGCAAGTCACCTCAAGGCGTTTGTGCATTTAACTTTCTAAACAGCAATGGATTTGGAGAATGAATATTTAAGATCTTCATGTATATAGCAGTTCATCCATTCATTTGACTTTCAGTTTATCTTAGCAAATTATAACTATGGATGACAGAGACTTAGAAATTCAGCAGTGAAACAATCAACATTTCCTTTAAAGAAAGAAAATACCACACACTCTGACACGTATACCCAGACACATATGTCCACACACAAAAATATAGACACACAGAGATACACGCTTTCCCATAAAAGCCCACATGCATGCATTCATACACTGAAGAACTCCTGTTATTTGAGAGAAATTAAAATAAAAAAGGATGTGATGACGGAAAGGAAGGCAAAAGCAGGATTGTAAGCTGAGATATTCAGGGTCTTTCGATTGGATTCAACAGGATACCTGCAAATAACCCTGGTTTGAACTCTGCTGGAAGAAAGAGGAATAAAAAAAGCCAGTCCTTTGTATGATTATTTATTCCGGCAAACAACAGCACATGGCAACTTAGAGCCTTTCTATTCCCTGAGCTAATATTTGGAAGACATTGTATCTCAAGGGCAAATTCTAAGTGTTCCTCCTCTCTCTAAAGTAAAGAAGAAAGGGGAAAAAAATTGGAGGTTTCCATCATCCAAGGATAAAAAAGAAAATATTGATGAAATTCAACATTGAACATTGTACAAGGAAGATGAAAAATTAAGGGGAAAGTGTGATGATAAGCTTTGCTTAGCAAATACAGATGAAGGCTATGTAAACCCATGCAATTTTTTTAAAAGCAGACTGTTGTTAAATTAACTGGCAGCATTTCAAATCTCCTGAACACGAATGTTGTTGCCAATTCTCTTCTTAACTCAACCTCAAGAAATCTACTTTCTTGGACAGCTCCTACCGCCTCAGTTCTGAACACGGGAGGAGGCAGACTGAGCTTCCTCCTGTCTTCCCCAATTCCATTTCCAACTCCCTTTAAAATGGTCCCATTTCTCTGCTCCTCTTGGAAGAGGTGACTTCCTTAGGGCGTCTCAGCACCACATCACATGTTGCCTGGAGGGCAGATTTCAGGGTACTCACACTTCTCCCTCATCACAGCCAGCAGGTTCTAGATTTTCTGGATTATTATTCTTCTCTGCCTCATGTTCATCCAGCATTTGTGTGTGTGTGTGTGTGTGTGTGTGTGTGTGTGTGTGTGTATGATAGTGGGGATTGAATCCAAGGGTGCTATACCCCTACACCCCGAGTCCTTTCTATTTTGTATTTTGAAACAGGGTCTCACTAACTTGTTTAGGATCTTACTATGTTACTTAGGGTCTCACTGAACTGCTGAGGCTGGCCTCAAACTGGTGATACTCCTGCCTCAGCCTCCAGAGTCTCTGGGATTACTGCACCACCATGTCCTGTTCATCCAGCATTTCACCACCTGCTAGCAGCTATGCCAATTTTTTTTATTTGCCCGTAACGGTGACCTCAGTAACAGTTCTCAACACAAAAGTTTTAGGGGTATTAAGTGGCTAGATTAGGTAATCTAGCCTAGCTTCATTTTATAATTCAGAAGGGAGATCTGTTTTCAAATTCTGACTTTTCTGCTTAATATCTTTGTGACCTGTTACTGTGTCTCTCAGCATTTCGGCTTCCTTATTCAAACAATGGGACAACAATAACAAAGTTGTGTATGAGATGTAAATGAGACAACCTGTGAACAGGACAGAACACAAAGTCAAGGACCTGGTACTCACCTTGAACGAGTTCCTTTTCCCTTTCGAGCAATGCAGTTACATTTAACAGGCACTGTCCCCATAACAGTGAATAATAGTTCAAGTCATACAGCTGCAAGATTTACTCATTTCGTCCCAAATGAAAATTTCAAGGTGCGGGCGTGGAGCCATAGTCTTCAGTTCCCATTGGTGCTTAAGTGACTGAGAAACTCACTCAGTAAGTGAAGAGGGTAACTGTGCGGATAACTGCCTGGTGCATTTTGAGGGTACTATTCCAGGGATAAGACCTGAAGCCCTCAGAAAAGGCTTTCTTCTAAGCAGTCTTCTCCCCTAGGCCCAAACCATTCCACCAAAATCTCTTTCTTCACTAGATTTTTGCCTGAAGATCTGAAAATCCATCTTTCCCTGATTATCCTTCTACGGTTCTTTGTAGTTGTTCATTGAGACTACTTTCCTAAAACAGTGAATGGGAGATGAATTAACTTAGTGGTTGATCCCTGCCACCATCACTACCATTTATTTCACCTTTGACAAGACATTGTCACACGGTGGCCCTGAGCTGGACCCTGGGAGTTCAGAGAAAAAGTCAAGGTCACAGGCTGGAGGAGGTCACAGTGTAAGAGGAGAGAAAGGTGAAGGCACAGAACATTCCTGCTAATCCAGGTATTATGGGAGCACAGGAGAGGGGAGATGAACTCAGATGTGTTTGGGTTGGGGAGGTGGGAGAGGATGAGAAGGATGAAAATATAATAATAAAATAAAACTATGTTCTTGATATTTCCAGAAAATATGACATCAAAGGGACTTTAAAATGATATATAAAAGTTACTGAGGTAAAGATAAGAAAAATATTCCAAAGAGAAGAATTTCCCAATAGAGTTCTTTCTTAATCTCCACCCCAACCATGAGTCTTATGTTTTGAAAAATAGTGTTAGATTGGGTTCTCCAAGAAGCAGGTACCAAGAGAGAATTAATGTGCAAGAGATGGTTTACTAGGCAAACCACTTATAAGAGAAAATAAGGATGTGTTAGTCAGCTTTTCATCACTGTGAACAAAATATCTGACAAGAACAACTTGGAAAAGGAAAAAAAAATTCATTTGGTTTCAGAGGTTCAGTCCATGTCAATCAAACCCATTGCTCTGGGACAAAGGTGTAAAGGAGCAATGTGGTGGCAAGGTGTGGCAGAGGAGAGCTGCTCAGTTCTTGGCATTTGGGAATCAGAGAGAGAGAGAAAAAAAAAGGTGGGGGGACAGAGAGGAAGAGAGAGAGGAGCCAGATACAGATAGAGTCCAAGGCCACATCCCCAAGGACATAGTTTCTTCAGCCATTTCCATCTGCCTACAGTTACCACCCAGTAGCCCCTTCACATTCTTAATCCATCAAATGGATTAATCCACTCATGAAGTTTTACCTCTCAGAATCTAATCTTTTCATCTCTGAACATTGATACATTGCCTAACACATGAGCTCTTCCAGGGATATCTTTAGATCTAAAGTATTACAAAGGGGAAGGCAGAGGAAGCTGAGAGTCATCAGACCAAGGTATACACCTGACTCCCATTAAGCAAAGAGGGAAGGAAGGCAAGCTGGGTAAGAGAATACCTAGACTGCCTTGAGGTTCAGGGGAAATTTCAGCAAAGCAGATGGGTATCCTAGAGCTAGGGCTTTCTGTCACAGGAGTGTCCACCCCAAAATGGGCCTGACTTAGCACTTCTGTCCAACTCAATGGCAAGGAACAGCTAGGACAAGTAGGATTTTGGTGTCAATGTGATGGTGGACTTCAGTGTATAACAGCTTATGTTTTCTGTTGATTATGTTCCTTGAAGTTAAATATCTGAGAAGTGCATGTTCATGGCTACTTTGATCTACTTTGTTTAAAAAATAATTATTTTTTTTCTTATTTAAAAATACAATATAGGCTGGGGAGATAGCTCAGCTGGTAGAGTACTTGCCTCACAAGCACAAGGCCCTGAGTTCGATCCCCAGTACCACAAAAAAAATAATAATAATACAATATAAGTAATAAATAATAAAATACGAACTATCAATGAAAATATTCAATTGACTTATTTAATTATATGACATGAACACACATAACTCCAACATCCCCATTCTGCAGTTCTCTGTTAGGGTTGCCATAACAAAATGCAACAGACTAGGAGGATTAAACAACAGAAATTTGGTTCTCATAGTTCTGGAGATCGGAAGTGCAAAATCAAGGAGCCAGCAGAATTATTGTTTCCTGAAGCCTCTCTCCCTGGCTTGAAGATGGCTGTCTTCTCGTCCTCACATGGCCATTCCTCTCTGCTTATGCATCCAGGTGTCTCTCTCTTCTTATATGGACACCACTCATGTTGGATTAGAGCACCACCTCATTTAACTTTAATTGCTTCTTTAAAGGCTCTTTCTTCAAGAAAAATTACATTGAGAGTTAGAGCTTCAACTTGAGTTTTGAATGGAACTTCAATTCAGTTCAGTTCAGTTCATTCTGCAACACCTGCCTTAAGTGATTTCAAGAATTCCTAGAAGCCAGGCATGGTAGCACACACCTGTATTCCCAGCTATTCCTAAGGCTGAAGAGGGAGGATCCCACGTTTGAGGCCAACCTTGGAAACTTAACAAGATCCTATCTAAAAATAAAATAAGAAAAGCTAGAGGTATACCTCAATGGTAGAGTGCTTGCCTAGCACTTGTGAAGCACTTGGTTCAAGTCCCAGTACCAAAGAAAGGAAAAAAAGAAAAGGAGAAGAATTTGCAAGTTTTGATTCCATGATGAGAACTCCTCCCCTAAAATGTACATAGTGAATAAGAGGAGGTAGAAAAGACTAAATCAAATTGCATTATTTTGGGAAATTCTCTGTGAAGAAGGGAATAGGATATATTGTTTTCTCTGTCCTTTATACCTTATTAGCAAAGGTTCTTTATTTATCAGAGATAACCAAATAATGGATAATCTTATTCTTTTCTTGCATTAAGAAACATTGGGGGGCTGGGGAGATAGCTCAGTCGGTAGAATGCTTGCCTTGCAAGCACAAGGCCCTGGGTTCGATCCCCAGCACCGCAAAAAAAAAAAAGAAAGAAAGAAACATTGGCATAACCATTATCCATATGGCCAGAATATGCAGCATTCTAATCTCTGACCCTGCCATTGACTAATATGGTCATTTTGAATATTATGATTTTCCTCTATTTTTAGAGGAAATCAAATATTGCATAATAAAACATAGTACAAGCAAAATGATGCTATGCTTCTCAGCAATTATAAGTAACCAGATCAACCTTAATCAAATTGGAGGAAGTTTTAGTCTGTCAAGTTCATCAACTGTGGTGTAAGACAAAGAGAATGGAAAGGTTATCATTAACAGAAGATAGAGAACCTGCTAGCTCTGCCCATCCTCCTCTGAACAGTCATAGTGATGTACAATACCTTGGGACCTTCACATGATTGGACCCAAGATAGATCCAAAGTTTGGCAAAACCAACAACATTATCAAGGAAAGGCCAAGGTTCCCATGTCATCCCAGGAGTAGGGCCTAGAAGGTTCTACTGTTAGCTCTATTTCCTGACAGACCTTTGGAAACCTCGTAGAACCCTTTCTCCTTTCTTGGGATGGTTAGAGTGAGTTTCTCTTTCTGCAATCAAGGGAAACTTTACAACCAGTTCTGGGTCTAGACCTCCAGCTTTTGTGAATCTTTCGATGCCATCAAATTTAGGAAAACACCAATACCTGAATGACTCTCAATTCAGTACCTTCTAAAGGATCTTTTGTTGGTATTTTGTTTATTAGATGTCGTGTGACTTCTTATAATACGTGTTGCACAAAGCGTTTGCAGGCACAAGTCAGCACCGTACGATCATAGCCAACTTATCTCCATTTGCAAAGAATTTGTCCTAGCATCTGTACGTGGATTCACTGATAAATAATAAAACATACCTTGAGCTAAAGAAAACACAGGTCATTGCTCTCTAGCAGAATAAAGAATCAATAGATGAGTTTGAAAATCAATATTCTTTATCCTTCATTTTAAAGCTTAATAAAAGAATGTTGACTATAGAGGAGGAAGAAGGTCAGAACTAGGAATCAGGAAACCTGGGCTCTGGTGCCAAATCTCCCATTAACTAGCACTTGTCCACCTGTACATGCAATTACCTTACCTTTCTAATGAGGATAAGAACAGTTTCCCAGAGTTATTACAAGGACTCAGTAAAAACATCAATAGGTTTTTTAAAAGAATATATTATTTACTGGTCTGGGTACAATTCTGCCTTGATTATTTCAAAGTAGTAATTACGCTTCCATTTTGAAATGCAAGAATGTGACAATGAAAATGTGTGGAAATAGTCTTTTATCTAGTAAGTCTCCACTTGGACATGCAATATTTTCTCATCATAATCAGCAAGTATGATCTCCTTGCTTTTCCTGCCCTCAGGCCTAATCTGGACATAACTTGGACATGATGGCTGACATCCATTTTCTTTCCCTCAACTACACTCTTACTTCCTGTCTCCCTATTTCAAACTTAGGCATCATGTGGATGGAAGATAAATCTATCTTACTTTACATTATATGCCCCATGATCAAAAAAACTGGTGTTCAATAAATATTACTGAACATTGTTTAAATAAGTATAAAAATGTTCTTGAAAACTTCTTTCTCATGTACTAACTATGCTACTATACCACAAATTTTCTCTTCCTCTTATTTTTAATATTGTTAAAAATATGTGTATATGATTTTATTTCTCTAATTTGATTTAAGTGATTGAAGTCAAGAAGTTTGTTTTTGTCGTTCTATACTCAATAAATAGTGACTGATTGAAAATTCAACGAAACAACTATTTTTTCTAAAGAAAACAGTCGAATGAATCATGCCACGAATTGAATGATCAACTTTTCCATCTTTTAACACCCTAATGAATTCTTATTCTTTTTTGAGAAGCAAGGATTTGAATCAATATGTCCATATAGGGAGTCAGGAAAATCATAATTAGGAAAGTCATAAAATTTTTAATTCTTAACCTTCTTATTCATATTTCATACTATTTTATTACTTACTCTGTATCCCAAAAGTCTTATTTTAATGAAGAGAGAACAGCAGAAGAATATGTAAGACACACCTTTGAGAAAAGAGGAAGGAAACAAATTTAAGGTTTTGTAGTTTGAAAAGATTTGTCGGGGGAGGGGGAGAGAAACATTCACAAAATAAAACAGGGTCAGCATTCTTGGTGCTAGAAGATGACAGTGACTAAAGCAGTCTTTCTGCCTGTATGAGCACTGCCCTCTGTCCCCATCCCGGTGCTGGGTAACGCAGAAATATAATTTATGATGGATTCACAAACAAAATGGTCAGTGGTTCAGCACAAACCAAACATGAGCAGACACATCGCTAAACCCAACCGTCATGCTGCTTACACAATCTGTTGATCCATTGAACAAATATATGTTGAAAGATTAAGCAGGAGTTGACTGCCATTCAGGAAGATAAATGTAGAGTAGACTCATTTTCCGCCTGACTTAATGCTTAAGGATTTGTATTAGCAGGATGTTGGGGAGGGGATGTCTGCGGGGGATGGGAGGAAGGGAAATTCCAGTCACCCAGATCTTTAGAATGAGATTATCTCGCCAAGGACCTCACACAGAGGCTTTTACCAGCCATCAGACAAACCCTGGACCTTAGTCTTTTTCCCCTTATTCTTTTATTGTGATGGGGGAGAGGGGGTGGGGAATCCAAGGAAATCCATGAATACTGCAGGAGCCTTGCCTGGCTATTCAGGCCTTGTTGACCGAACAATGGGAGACAGAATGTTTTATACAGTACAGTTTGAGATTTCAACAGGGGGAAAAAAAGAGTCAGGCTGTCAAAAAAAGTACATTGTTATCCAGCTGTCTTAGAAAAGCTCTGTGAGCCATTAAGCTATAGGGAGAACCGAAAGCCTGAAGCTGGAACTCAGTGTTCCCGCTGATGGGGCCAATGCCACGCCGGCAGAGACCAGGGCCAACCTTGACTCAGCTCAGACTTGTTGACTCCTTCCTCCATTGAGGTGGGAGGCCCGGCTTCTGGAGTTGCCTGTGTCTAGCTGTGCCGGGCTGAAAAAGACAGTTCACTGCTGTTGATCCTGTTAGGAGTGTCTGAGCTTCACAAGAGAGCTTTGTTAGAAAGAAAGTAAAAGAAAGACAGGAGGGAGGGGAGGCAGAGGGGAAGAAAAGACAGAAGGGAGTGAGGGATAGAAGGAGGGAGGGAAGGAGGAAGAAGCAGCAAATGGGAACAAAAGAGAAAGGACAACCATTTGTACAACATAAGTGGAATTTCTTTGATTTGTAAACCTGGAGCATGGCAGCAATACAGTAATACCGTCATGTCGCTTCCTTGTTCAGCAAGCTGTGAACAATTTTCAGAGACATCCAACAATTCTGGCCTAGTTGGGAATGCATTCGAAAAGAAAACCACTGAGCACTGCAGAAAGAGATGGATCTTGACCCACCGGTGTACATGTGCCAATAAATGCCCTGGAAAGCAATTCACTTTGATTTAACATTTATTGAGCACCCACACAGGTCATGACACAGGAGCAGAAACCACAGAAGCTTACAAAAGACATGGTTCTTGCCCTTACATAGTATATGCCAACTGAGACCGTGCGGACATGTGCAGAATGATGTCTGTATGCCCCGGAAAGATGTGGCCTTTTGTATTAAAGAATAAGTAGAATCTTCTAAATTGGGAAGCATTTTAGGCAGGTGCTACGTTTAAGCAGTGCTGTGAAGAAGTGAAGGGAGGGGAGTATGGGAAGCTTCAGATATTCAGGTTAGACAGGAAGGCCAAAGAAGAAACAGTATTCAAGGTAAGCTAAGAAGTCCTCCCACTCCCTTTTTCTCCTCCAGCTTCCACATATAAGAGAAAATATTAAAAAAAAAAAAAAAAAAATGCACATGAAAATAGAAGAGAGACCAGGGAGGAGAGGAGAGTAAAGGAAGGGGACCAGGGGACAGAGGAGGGGAGGGAAAGGAGAGATACTGGGTAATGACATCAACCAAATTTTGTCATGTGCATGTACGAATATATAACCATAAATCCCACTGTTGTGCATAATTATAATGAATGAATAAAAATAAAAACATTTTTTAAAAATTGGCTAAGAATATCCTTATTTGCCAAGCAAAGCAAGAAGTTTAAAAACCAAGTGGTGTTGGGTAAAAATGACTGATGAATGAGCTTAAAATTATTTTTACCCAGTCATACAAACCCTCATCTTTCATTTTTAAACACATCTCGAGCAAGGTAAAGAATTGCTAAAATGTAAATGGATGTAAACAGAAGTCAGACTTCTCTGAGTGTTCATTCTTTTTAATTTTTAATTTCATTCCTTCTCAGGAAATTTCCTACCTAAATATCACAGGCCTCCAGATTCAAGAAGTGAATGTTTGACATACGCCAGTCCATTCTTATTTTCTTATTGTTGTTATTCGGTTTCACTGGGAAATTCTGCTGGGATTTTAAACGAGGCCACACAATCAGTGAGTTTAGATCATTTCTTTAATGTAATGCACCCATCTTTGTTCCTGGTGCCACTGTTATTAGATCTATCTTTCATAACCACTTGACTTCCAAGTAAAAACCAACTAGCTAATAAGCATAAATCCCAGCCAACAAGTTTCAACTTTGGGGCCTGTGTGTCTGCAGTCCATTTTATTCCACTTGTTTATCTTAACCAAATATCACTGACTTTGAACTATTTAATCTCAAGCATCTGATCTTTCCTTTTCTTGGATGACTAGAACTTGGCAAGCCAAAATGTTAACTATAAGAATAGAAAAAGAAGAAACAGTAAATTCACTGGAAATGATTTACGGTCTAAAGAAAATATGACCATCTGGATTAAGTTATTGTAGGTTATGGATTGAGCTTTCTGTTTGGTTTGGGTAGCGGAAGTTTTTCTTCCCATCTCCCTTTTACAGTCTAGCAGTACAGTGTCTGATATTATTCTTCTGAGAACAGATTTAGTCCTTATTCAGGACTTCCCCCTGGATAAGCAAATCTATGTAAATCTTGCACTTGATGGAAGTCAGAGAGTATTCTCAGGTAGATTCGCACAGCCCCCTAAATCTTTTCTCCTCTTCTCTGAGGTGCACAGGAAACATGGAGATACATTGTTCCTTGACCAGATTCAGTCAGCAGGTCCAGGTGAGCAGCTCTTAAAATGCCCCCGTAAGTGAGCATGATCCCCGATTGCTGAGCATAATCTGAAAGTCTTTTTAACCAACGTGGGCAGAGACTAGTACAAGGTGCCCTAAGTGATTTGTGGCTGTCCCAGGCAAGGGATCAGGATGGATATGTGCCAACCCTACTTTGACAAGAGCTTATACTGGCCTGGATACCCCTTAATAAAGGTATACAGGATCACTGAAGGATTTCAAGGAGATGAAAAGTTAATGATTCTGCCACAAATTTTATTCTGGACTAAAAAATGAACTCTGATTTTATCCCTTAAACCTTGAAGAAATTCTTCCAGAATAGCAAAACTAATGGCAGCCAAAGCTAATGGAGTGTTCTAAAAAAGTGTTTTATGCTTTCTCAATGAAGCTCCATGTGCATGATGACATTTTCAGAGGACGCTAGAAGCTATTTTGCCAAAATTAAAAGCTCAGTTAGAAAATCTGCTCCAAATACAATGGTCTGCTGGATTTGAAATATTGTTCCAGAGACAAGTCCCATGGTGCAGGAGAATACCTGAATCAGCAGAAGGTGGAAGGAGCATGAAGACCATATTTATTATGTCTTGAGACGACTCCATAGGTCATTGCCGATTTCTGTTTACACTGTGATGACCCTTCAGACGCCAAAGCAGTTTGTTCAGCTGTGATGTACAACCAAGATTACGTGCAGTTCGTCATCTGCTGGGTCCTGCTCTAGCCAAATGGTATACCAAGAAAAGAGGGTATATATGTAGGCTGGAATGCCCACCCACTTACAGTGTTATGAATTCTCGGTTGTCTCCCTTTGCACTTTTGTGCTAATGAAAATTCACATGTAATAGTATACCAGTATAAGCATGATCCTAATAAACTGGATACTAACAAAACGATTTATTTCCACTTTACATTGTGATAAATGGAAACTGGGCTTGTAGAAACAGTCCTATCTCTAGGTTGTTATTTTACTCATCCCAATTAGAATCTCTTCAAATACTGAAGTGTAATATAATATTTTTGTAATGGCCAGTGCCAACTCTTGTGTAAAGAGCTACTTGAGGTCACCACGGCTGTGGTTGTAAAGAACCCATGGAGAGTTCTTTTATTCTTCGAATTGATGTCTGCATTCTGACTTACTGAAGGTTTATTTTTTTAATTTGGAGCTCCCTGATCAGTTAACATAATCATTCAAAGGCAGTCTTCTCTTTTCCCTGAATGTGAAAGCAAGCTTTAACTCTTACTTCCACAAGAAAAACGCTTTGTGATTTTCTTTTTTTAGGCTAAAAACAATCTCATACAAATATAATAAAGCAATAATTAGATGATATTTGTTTCCCAGCTAAAATCCCAGTTCCGGGATCCGAGTCACTCATTTCTAAACTTCAGGATTAGCTCATGGGGGAGAGGAGTCTCTTAAAGAGGAACTTCCATATACAGATTACCTTTAATGATGTTCTCTCTTCTGGGAACCCTCTCTTCTGTTCCTCCTCTGTGTTCACTTAGCACCTGGTGCTCCGCCCCCATGGTGGCATTCAGAATCTGTGCACTGTTCACCCCTTGCAGCTGGTTATTTGGGGGCAGGAACTTACTCATACAATGGAGTCCCAGTGTCTCCCACATAGTAGGCTCTCAATAAATGTGTGCTGTGTAAACAAACGAGACAAAGTCTAGGGCAATCATGTGGTGATACTTAAAGTCTAGTGAAGCCCAAGGTGATGAGATAAGAAGGCTCATTTCCTTTGCCAAGAGACTATCTGTCCTGTTCTTCCTTTCTCTAATCATTGGTATTGTTCTGAAGCCAGATGAGAGACACGCTTTGTAGGAGGCAAATGTTTATTGATTGAACTAGTGTGTGTCTGAATTATAAGGGCTTCATGGGCAGAGTCCAAACCTTATTTTTCTTGGGCCCTCTGTCATTGGTCTATAGCAGATATTTTATGGTTGTGTATTAAATAAATCACACTCTTATCTGTAAAAGGTTATAAGAAACAATATGTCTTATGCAATGAACTGAATGTGTCCCTTCAAAATTCGTGTATGGAAATTCTAACCCCCAGTAGGATGATACAAGAATTTGAGGACTTTGGAAGGTAATTAAGTCATGAAGGTGGAGCTCATGAATGGGATTAGTGACTTGTTAAGAGATTCCAGAGAACTCTCACCCTCTTTTCATCACTTGAGGATATAATGAGAAGATGGTAGTCTTTTACCCAGGAGAAGATTCTCACTATCTCTGAACCAGGCTGGCACCCTCATCTTGGACTTCCACCCCCCAGATCTCTGAGAGAGTTCTGTTATTTACAAGGCACCCAGTCTATGGTACTTTTTTATAGCAGCCCAAACCAACTAAGACACCTTGTAATACAAATGACCGTAAACTGAGAATTCACTATTATTCCTGTTTGGAGAAGTAGACAATGATTCTTTTACTTATCCCTTAAAATGCACTGGTGTCTTGGGTTCTGGGTCTCTAAATTCCTTAAAAGTTAAGAAAGAGGAAAATGGATAAATGGAAGAAAGGAGGAATGAGAGAGAAGTAAAAAATAGAATAAGAGATAAAAAGGGAAGGAGAAAAGATGTTAGGAAAGAAGAAAACGAAGGGAGACCCATAGCTGTGTCCAACATACAGAGAGGAGTGTGATAATAAGGAAGTAATGTTAATGAATATAAAGTGATCAAGTAAGCACTATTTTTTGAAGATGAGACAAAACAAGATTTAGAATTCTATTTCCAGAGACATGGCAGACTAATCCCTCCAGGCAGAACTAAAATGCTGAATAAAATATTTAAAATGTCATTTGAATGCATGACTTGGCTGGCAAGAAAATATAGGGATGGATTGGAGGCCGGAGATGAAGTATGAATCTAAAAAGATAAGCAAACAGTAGAGAAGCTGTCTAACAACCCTCAAGGGGCCTATAGCTTATATTTTACTGGGCTGTGCCCAGTACGAATTGGAGCTCTAGCAAGGGAACAGGTCCGATTAGAGAGCTTGGACATAAAGCTGTCTCACCCAAATGCATACATTCTCAACACAGGAGAAAACCTATTCCACACACATTACAAAGGGAGGTGTTTGGCATTTATGCCTCCATTGGCCTTGGCCACTTCTTCTCAAGAATTTCTAAATACAAGTTTTATTTACATGGGTTTAATGTCAGAATTCCCACTGTCCGTGTGGCTCCCCCTAAAGAAAGATACTCTAGAATAAATGTTTTCTTTAGATGGTCTAGCCATCTCATCCACATGCTATGGATACAAGAGAAAAAAAGGAGAAAGAAGAGCCCTGTCAGTTTTCCAGAAATGCTACATGTCATTTCTGGCCTTAATTTTGTTATATGACCAAATGTAGTTTTTAAGAGTACTGGGAGGCCAGGCGCAGTAGTGCACACCTGTAATCCCAGCAACTCAGGAGGCTGAGGCAGGAGGATTGCTAATTTGAGGTTGTCCTGGGAAATGTAATAATACCCTTTTTCAAAAAAAAAGCAATAAGGGTTAGGGATATCATTAGTGATAGAACACCCCTGGGTTCAATCCCCAATACCACATACCAAAAAAAAGAGAAGGAGGAGGAGGAGGAGGAGGAGGAGGAGGAGGAGGAGGAGGAGGAGGAAGAGAAGAAGAAGAAGAAGAAGAAGAAGAAGAAGAAGAAGAAGAAGAAGAAGAAGAAGAAGAAAGAATAATAATAATAATAATGCTGGTAAATGTGCCTTTATTCTAAATTCCAGGGTTCTACTAATGACGAAAAACTGAAGAATGAGTATTGGGGTGGGGAGTTGGGAGTAAGCTCTGCCTTTATCTTCAAACACTGTGATGACTCCCAAAGAGGGAATCAAGGTAATGCTTGTCCCTGGGACATCTTTCTGCTTAGTAAGACAGGATCTTGGAGACCTATTGTGAAATAAATCAGTTTTGCTTTGTTTGTTCTCAATGTTTCATTTAAAAAGTTCCAAAAATATTTGAAATTGGGGATCAATTTCTTTTTTGTTCTTTTCCAATTTCTTAAATAGTAAGAAAAAGAGAAGAAGAATCCAAACCAAGAAATCATCTGTGCTGCAATTAAATTAAAGTCCTTTTCCTCAGGAACCTGAAGTCCCTAGGGGAGACAAAGCTGATCAGAACAGAAGAGGCCTTGCTGTTTCTTTTCTGTTTCCTTTCATTTTGCTTCTCATGACACAAATTTCCTCAAAAGAGTACAGTGGCAATACCCTCCCACAGAGCTGGAAAAACGGAAATAATCAACCAGGGCTTTCTTTTTTCTCTCTCTCTCTCTTTTTTTTTAATGAGCTGTTGTTTTTTGGGGTTTTGTTTTGTTTTTTAGGCTTATGAGTAATGCATAGAAAAATGCAATCTTAAATTTCTTAAAGGTTGGGAAAAGAACATGTTCTATAATAAGGGAGCATCTTTTTAAAAACACACAGTTAATGCTCTAAATGTTCTTAGTGAAAAGGGTCTGTAAGTTTCTCTTTATAAGATTAGCTTTACAATATAAAAAGAAAATCAGAGCACCACATCAGAAAGCTTACAATATGGTCATACACAATTTCACAGAAATCAGGAGGATAGTTTATTTATTCTATGGTACTTACAGTAATTTATAAGAAAAATAAAAAATTCTCTTGGGCACGTATCAAAATGACAATGATGTAGTAACAATCATGCTAGGGTTTTTTTTTTTTTTTTTTTTTTTCTGGTTTTGCAGTACTGGGGATTGAACCAAGGGGTGCTGTACTACATCCCCAGCCCTTTCTATTTTTTATTTTGTGACAGGGTCTCACAAAGTTGCTGAAACTGGCCTCAGACTTGAAATCCTCTTGCCTAAGCCTCCAGAATAGCCAGGATCACAGGCATGCACACAGTGCCTGGCTTATCCTGGCTATTTTAAAGAAAGAATTAAATATTTGGGTTGAGTGGGGGTATAAGGAGGAGAACTCTATTGTGGCAAACTCTCACACCTTCACACACTCTTGCACACTCAACATACGCCTGAAACGTAAATCACGTGTGAGTCATATTAGCACAAAAGATTTCCAGATGATTCAGCTTTATTATAGGAAATTTCAGATATCAGGTCTGTACTTGGTCCCTGAACATAGACAGCAAAAAAAAAAAAAAAAAAAAAAAAAAAAAAAATCTATTATACTCTAGTATCACAGGAGGGGCAGAAACAAATAAGAAGTGTGTTAGAAATAGGTTGTTTTTTGAAGAGCAAGAATGGTAGGTACGTTTTGTCATTTTAAATGAATCCAGATGTGTTTGTTAAGTTTATGCCTTGTTGCAGATTGTGCTGCCATCCTCTACACTCCAGTTGTTTTCCCTTCTATTTCTGAGAACACCGGGGTTCATATTAGTAGGCCACCAAGATGTACAACTATTCCAATAGACTTAACTTTCAGAAAGATTGGAACGATTAAACATACTAAAGATAATTAAGGCATGATTTGACATGGATATATTTTCTAAGCTTGTTTTCAGTCAATATAATATAGATCCACATAAAAAGGCTTAACCAAGAAAATTTAAATTTTTCTCAGGTAGCGAGTCCAGGAATACATCATCTTGTTCTATTTCTCTCTTTTCACTCCGCCATCTTTAGCAGTTTGCTTTCGTCTTCATGGTTTCAATATAGCAGCTGTTCCTCCAGGTATCACATCCACATTCCAGGAAGGAAGAACAAAGTGATGAAGAGGAAATGAGAATAATCTTTATCAGGAAGACAAAACCTTCTCAGATACTCTGAATAAAATTTGGCATATGCCTCACTGATCAGAAATGAGAAAAAAACCACAAGAAACTGTGGGAAAATAGGCTGTTTGTAGTAAATGATTTGCCATCTAAGAAAACAAAAAAACAGAATCTGCTGTGCATGGTGGCACACACCTGTAATTCCAGCAACTTTGGAGGCTGAGCTAGGAGGCTGGCAAGTTTGAGTCCAGTCTGGGAATCTTAGGGAGACTCTGTCTCAAAATTTAAAAATTAAAAGGGCTGGGAATATAACTTAGTAGTAGATTATCCCGGATTCAATCCCTACTGCTGGGGGAAAAAAACAAAAGAATCAAGTTTGTGATAGTAAAGACTAGAAAGAATGTCATAAATATTGAATGC
Source organism: Sciurus carolinensis (assembly GCF_902686445.1). Lineage (NCBI taxonomy): Eukaryota > Metazoa > Chordata > Mammalia > Rodentia > Sciuridae > Sciurus > Sciurus carolinensis. The sequence continues at coordinate 81,983,067 of NC_062226.1, forward strand.
CAAGATTCTAGAATTTCAACCCATGGAGAAAGTAATTAGGCTCCTCAGGGGAGGGTATAATGTCATATTCAGTTTTTATTCTCCAAGTGCTGACACACAGTATGTACTCATTCAAAAACTATTTCCCAAGCCTCTATTATGTGCCAGGTGCTATTTTAGGTACTTGGGATACACCCAGATAAAAATTCTTGTCCCCTTAGATCTTCTAGCAGGTGGAGACAGATAATAAACTGTAGTCACAATAAATAAATATGGTCTACAGTTTGTCCAAAGGTGATAAGCCCTATGGAAAAAAAAGCCGAAGTACAGCTGAGTACAGAGAATTAGGAACTGGCAGAAGGAACAGGTTGAAATAAAAACAACACAAGAATTACGCATTAATCTGTCTGTTTCCTTCCTCAGACCCTTCTAATTTCCGAAGAGCATAGTATGTTTTATCTCGAAAAACATAGTTCATTATTTTTTTCAACTCCCTTTCTTGAAAGTGCTGAGTTTGCCGCTGTTATTTACACGAGAAATGTCAACGATTGTGTCAGGCAGTATGGGCAGCTAGACATTGCTCCACACCAGGGGCAATGTTTGCAATTTACTTAAAGGGTTTAATTCCATAAGGAAGGACGAAAATTCAGTGGGATAAAAGCACAATCAACAAAGAGAAAATGCTCTCCTGACCTTGTGTCTTTTGAGTGTCAGTCGCATGGCCTTTCTGGGCAATGTGACTTTTCAATAGACAGAAGGTTATTGGATTAACCCTCCTCTGCTCTTAATAATAAAAATAAGAACTACACACACACACACACACACACACACACACACCTCACACTAAGGAGTTACACATCAGAGTTTAGGAAAAAAAAATTCCAAAATCAACATCTCCCATGGGATTGGGGTTGATTGATTTTATTTAAACTCTGGGTGGGTTCTGACCACTAAATATTTGCTTAATTATCCCAGCAATGAAGAGTGATGCTCTCATTAGCAGGGGTTAGAAGCCCATCTGTGTTCTCTGTCAGTTTTTTATACAGGATTGTAAACCTGCAAATTGCATGTATAGTTGGGGAGTCAGAAAACTATAATTGCAACTCTGATATTCATTATCCCATGAACTTGGGTAAAACGATTTTCCCCCCTGGGTCTTGGCCTATTTGTGCATAAATTTTAGTTAATAGTACTCCACTGAAATACCCAATTTCATTTTTTTTTTTTTTTTTTTGTAAGCCAAAAAGCCTTGCCTTGGCAAAAACATTGGCAAAAACAATGCCCTATCAGATTCCAAAGCTGAGGTTATTACACAGAACCCAGAGAAACCGCCACACAATTAGAAAGCAAGGGGAATCTTATCACTCTGGAATTTGAAAACAGAGAGATCTCAAACATGTTTGTCCCTCTCCCTGAAGAAAACCAAAAGGGAATGCTTCTCGGGAGGAAACACCAAGAGTTGAATTTCACAAGTGTTTCGGGAGATGACCTAACAAAAGTCGTTTGATACTTATTCCCATCAGGGACAGGTCCAGATTTTGTGAGATCTGAAGATTTTATATTTTTGTCAGAAAAAGGCAGATGTTCTTTAGTAAAAGGAATACTTAATGACTATGTCTTCAGAATGAAAAAGTCACAACACACTGAATTTTTAATAGAAAATATCACAGAATACATGAAGGTACTAATATTTGTAACTGTCTGGTACACCACTATAATATTTTCCTTATGTGTTTTGTCTGAATTCCAAACCACTGTCTTCACAGCACACCAATTTTGAAGAAACCTTTACAGAGGTGAATTTACCATGAAGCTCCGGCATCCGAGCCCTTGACACTCATGGATCCCTTGCAAATTTCCATACTACTCTTGTAGTTCCCTTAAGTCCTACAAAGAACAAAAAAGAAATGCCCATGTCTTAATAATTGTGCATGTTGTATTATAGGATTATATTCCTGCAAAGAAAGGAATATAATACTCCATACTCTAGGCTTCAGTGAGAACATTTTCTACTTAGAGCTGATGATTGGACAAATTTTTCATACTAGCTTCTGACTCTGCACTTCAAACTTCATTTTTCCTAGCTGGGAGTGGTAGCACAGGCTACTCAGAGGCTGAGGCAGGACAATCACAATTTAAAAGGCCAGCCTCAGCAACTTAGTAAGATCCTGTCTCAAAATAAAAACAAAGAAGGAAAAAAAAAATAAAAAGAGGGGAGGGGGAGAGAAAGAAGTAGGGGAAAGGTGACTAGGTATGTAGCTCAGTGGTAGAGCACTTAAATATGAAGACCTGGGTTTAATCCCTACCGCAAAAAAAAAAAAAAAAAAAAAAAAAAAAAAAAAGGCACAACAACACACATTTTGCATCTACTTCTCCCACACTTACAATGCTGGGCTCTATGAGATACACTCATAGTGCATTAATTCTTCCCCACATCTTTCTAGCACACTAGGTCAATTAGCACAATGGGCAATAGAAGTATTCCTAGAAGATTCCCATAACAGACAGTTGGTGTCATTTCCCTTCTAAGTAAACATTGACTAAGTCTCCAGAAGTGACTGAATCACAGAACTGCATTCTGCTAAACTCAACAGCATTCATGGCCACCCCAATGCCATCTCGAAACAAGAGAAAGAACAGTGGAGGGAAAGTTGGAATGATCTTTAAACATAAACACATTGTTCAACATAAACATACTGTTTAATATGTTTAAAATCTTTTCTGCCAATTTTATGGAAATTTTACAAGTAAGCAGCCTGGAAGTTTAAGCATCATTCATTCAGTGGTAAATTCTCTTCTGATTCTTAGTTCTCATGGCTCCATGCTGCCCCTTGAAGGCGCAGGGCAATGCCCAAAGGAAATAGATGTTGAACAGATACACAGGGTTGTGGATTTCAGATGTGTATTTGGGTTTGGACTTCAGAGGACACAATTTTTCACTCAGCTATGGTTTACTCATCTTTCAAGTCACCCCAAAATACTTGTGGAATCCTATCATCATTTAATGTGCCAAGAGTTGTGACTGATTTCAAAATAAGTAAGCCATAGTCCGTGTCCTCAAGGGACCTAGCCTAGGAGAGAAGACAAAAACATACATAAATTATAATGCAAGGCAGACAGTATTGGAAGAACAAAGGAAATAGATGTCTGAGTTGGAGTCCAAATGATCAAACTGTTGGCCTATTGCTTTGAATAATCTCATAACCTCTGATCCTCTCTGATCCTCAGTTTCCCCATCTATAAAGAACAGGTGTGATACTTCATGTCACAAGACTAATATAAAGATGAAAGGTGATAAAAATTATACGAAATTGCCAGAACATAAGGCTTTCTACAAATATCACTCCCTAGACACAAAACAATCTTATTTTTATATCTACTTCTATTCCATTGCTTAATAAATCTCTGTTGAAACTATAATAATGAATAACATGATGAATGAGATTAAAAATGAGAAGGGATGCTAAGGACTTCCCAGAGAACATCTGCCCTTACCTGAATTTCAGAGATCTTTGGACATGGTGAGGAGGTACCAAGAATGTATAGGACAGGTGGAGTCTTTCCGTAACAAGTGGCAGAAAGAGAAATCAACTAGCTTAAGCAAAAAAGAGGAAATGGTTGGCTCATAAAAATAGGAGGTTCAGGGCAAACTTAGCTCGAGGTTGGCAGGACCCTGGATCTGAACAATATTTCTGGAACCAGTCTCTCTCAGTTGCTTGGCCCTGCTTTTCTTCATGTTGGTCTTATTCCCAGGCAGGATCTTTCCACACAGTGGCAAATGGTCACTTGCCTGGCCAGGTTTATGTGGGACCAAATTTGCCATCACTATGGAAAGAGTCTCAGATTTGGAATTTGCTGATGAGCTCACCCATGGAGATGGGCTGGAGGAATGGGGTGCAAACAGGGAGGCACTCAGCCCAAACTGGATCAGGGCCTGAAAATCCAGCAGGTCAGCAGAAGGAGGGGAAAGGACTGCTGCAAAATTCTCCTAAGAAGCACATTTCAGGTAGAGAACAAGAGCAAAAACACAAATGTTTACAGAGCACATATTGCCCTGGTGACTGGAAGGATAGGAAGGTGAGGAAAATTTGATTCTGGCCTCAAGTAGGGGAGGTAAGACATGTCTGAAAAATAAACAGCCCTAATCCACGGTAGGAAGTGAGTAAAGCCCTAAAAGGGTTGATAAATGCCATTTGTTCAGAGAAGGCTGAGATCTCTTTCAGCTGGAGGGATTGGAAACTTTTCAGAAAAGATGTGCCACCGGAATTGGATTTTGAAAGAGCTTGTAGGGAAAATGATGCTCATAAATCATCTGAAAATTGAAATATCTCAGAGCCAGCCCTAGCATTGGCCTTTGAAGCTGTGGAGTTATTGAGGGTCCTGACACCTGACAATTTCCAGTCATTTCTCACATCATTGTCATGGAACAAAGGCAGATAAGAAAGGTGGTAGGGTGGTTTGTATCCTGCCAAGAGTTGCATTCCGTTTTATTTTTCAAATAATTATATCTTCTTGCATGTGTTTCTTCACTTATTAATTTAACTAGATTTCTTTCTCTTATCGAGGTAAAAGTTGCATCATATAAAATCAACCATGTTGAAGTATATATAATTCAGTGGCATTTAGTAAATCTGCAATATTTTTTAACCATCACCTCTACTTCCGAAACATTGTCATGTCACCGAAAGAAAAACAGTCCCCATTAATTAGTCCCCACCGACCCCCATACCCTAGCTTTCAGCTACCACTGACTTGTCTGTTATCACTATAAATTTACCTATTCTGAATATTTCATATAAATGGAAGCATACAGTTCGTGACATTTTGTGTCTGGCTTCTTTCACTAAACATATGGTTTCAAGGTTAACTAGACCTCTTTGATATTCCTTCCTATATTCTGTAAGATGGAGCTGTATAGACTGACTCTGTACCTAAATTCCATACCCAAACAGTTCACTGTGGGAGTCCATGTCTCCAGGGACCATGTCTTAACTCCTTGGGGCTCTACTGAGACAGACACAAATTTTCATTGATGTATAATGATTAGTAAATGAGCTGGGTGCAGTAGCCTCCTTAATACATTGTTCTGGATAAACAGAGCCCCTTCTCCAAGGACAATCAGTCAAGCACAAGAGGTAGGCAGCTGCAGGGTGGCAGAGCCTGATTTAGGATTACCAGCTCAATCTTTAGTCCTTCTACCAGGTTCTGCCCTTCACCACAAAATTTAAAATCTGGAAGACTTCTTCATAAACATCCATTTTTTTCCAGAAAAGCAATGGTGAGGCACTAAGCAACTCAGCAAGATCTTGTCTCTAAATAAAATACAAAATAAGACTGGGGATGTGGCTCAGTGGTTGAGTGCCCCTGAGTTCAATCCCCAGTATGTCCCCGCAACCAAAAAAAAAAAAAAAAAAAATGTTCAAAGCCACACAGTTACAGCATCAGCATCCATTACATCTGATACAACATGGTTCCCAATACTTTTGTCTCCAGAAGCAAGTACTAATTGTTAAGAAGGCAGCACATCTCAAGAAAACCTATTGACCCTGGAAAAGTAGAAAGGAATCCCATTCAGCAATTTGTTTTAATCTGTGTAAATAAAGGGGATGATGCTACACTTCACAAAGGCAGAAAAGCCAAAACTGGGAGTAATTTTGATCTGAAATTATGAGCTTGGATAGGAATGAATGGGCAAGGCTTTCTATCATGGATACACTTGGAGCTACCTTTGGAGTCATTTTTGCCTGAGTGGGGTATCTTCTTGTCATCATGGCTGATGTCTTCCTGTTTGATAGCTGTAACAATTTCCATCCCGCCACCTCATTTCAGCTTTGTCCTCAAGGGTACTGAGAATAAATGACACAGTAATAGGGAGGGGCGTGGGGCCGATGCTGAGGGGACAATATTTAGGACATGGCAGCAGCGAGGGCATTCTACCCACTCAGGAGCTGCTAAGCTGCTCTCCTCCCTCTCCAAAATATCACCTGTAAAAAGGAGCTCAGATCCTTCTAGGTAGAAATGCAGGCCTGTAAATACCATGTCAGGATCTTTATTTTTTTGTAACATAAAGTTAATGATGCTTAAAATATGCACAATATGTACCCCTGTGGAACACTGAATTATCTTGATGTCTGAACTTCTGGGGATGGTCTATAAAGAAAATAATTCAGAAGTGAGTAGAAATAGATGGAATTGTAAAACGCAATTAGGGAGGGGAAGAAAAGCCCCAGGTGTATGCACAGCAGAACAGAGGGAGAAACGAAACAGTGCTCAAATGTGCTCATCCTCGTTCTTTAATCTCCTCTTTGAAAGATTGACTTCCTGGATTTTTGCCTCAGAGATTCGTGAACATTTCCTTAAGATAATTTACTTCTTGCTTTTTTAACTCAGGGAAAAGGTGCTTTGAAAAACAAGCTAACTGGACTGTTTTCCCCTGCAGAGGTCCAGCGCTCAAACCCTCTCCGCCTAAAACAAACAAATAAATCAGAACCAAACCAAAACAACAGCAACGACAAACTTCTGATATTTAAGCTTTCAAAAGCAGGTTGGCCGCGAGTCTCACTAGGATAATCATTTGCACCCTCCTTCAGCCACATATAATACAGTCTTTATTCAGCAAATAGCAAAGTCGTTTCCCGGAAAGTCAAAGGTCAGTTTTTGCTGTATTAATAGCTGCTCTGGGAGGGTCAGTGTTGTGCTATCCTACATTTTTTCCAGGGCCTGGAGATGCAATTTCCTACAATCTGCAGGCAATTTCCCACCAATTTTCTTGGGGAGCTAATAGGCTGTGACAGGAGATGGAGCTAGCAAGCAGCAGGCGGCTTCAGAAAAGACAAATTGCATCTCTGCCACCTAACTGGGCAATCTAGATCGACAGAGTTTATAGCTTTGTAGTGTTATTGGGCCCCATGCTAACAGCAAATCATTCACGCTGCTCGCTGAATTTCATATTCCCTTCCTTCTGAATTTGTTATTGCCACATATCACTTTGTAGCACTTTCCCTGGAAATTGCAATAAAAAGAGGGATCATGTGTGTATGTGCATGTACGTGTACATATATATATGTACATATATATGTGCATATACATATATTTATATATTAAACGTTTCCTGAATTGCTTACCAGAAATTATTAGCACTCAATAATTTCTGTTTACAAAGATAGGAAGCCAGTCATTTTTAAGCAGTGGTGTAGGAAGTTTGGAAAGAAGACCCAAAAGGAATGAAGAAGGTATAATAACAACAGGTAGCAGTCTTTGGCTGGCAAGTAGAGACTATTCTTACATGTAGTAGGTCCGTGGCTATCTGTATAGTCAAATGCATTTCAAAAACATAATATAAATGTTTGCAAAACATGCTAGCAATACTGATTTACACTTTGTCTAGATTGTTGTTTTTTTAAAAGCTAATAGTTTAATGTAACAACAGAGATGTTTTCATAGAATTAAATGGAAATGCCCTCATTTTATTTAAATTGTGTTTTTCTGTTGTTGTTTTTGTTTTTGTTTTTGTGGTGCTGGGTATTATACCCAGGGTCTTGTGCATGCTAAGTACGTGTTCTATCACTGAGCTACATTCCCAGCCCTAAATCTTTTCTTTCTTTCTTTTTTTTTTTTATTACTTAAATAATGCATGTTGAATCTAAAAGATTTAAAGAGGATGGACATGATTAAAGAAAAATCCAGCATTGTAGTAACTCAAGCATTATTTTAAAATTAATTTATAAAAGACCTACTCTGTGGCAGGCATAGCAAGTCCTAAGCTGCAAAGTTGAATAAGACAGGAGCCCTGCTGCTGGGATTTCACAGTCTAGTGGAGAAGACAGGCATGTAAACAGATAAATTGCAAGATGTTGTGGTGGCAGCTGCCTGAATGCTACTTTAGAAGAAAGGGGGAACAGAGGTCTGAAGAAGTCAACTGTAATGGGAGGTTGACGAGCTCAGATGGAGCAAATGCAGGTAAATCAACAGCCAAGACTCGGTCAGCTCAGCTTTCTTAACCTCATTCTATTTGAGATGACTAATATGGAAATAGTAACCAATGTACTCTACGATTATTTGCATCTAGAGACTGTCAGTTGAAAAGCATGTAAGCAGAAATGCTTTGGACAACCCGATCTGTGCTCTGATGATTTCACAAACGTTAGGACAATTGCACACTCCTGTCCTGGTATAGTGTCATGATGCTCTATCGGTTCATTATCATACTGGGTACCATAACGTTAGGTCAAAAAGATCATCTCAGAGAGAAAAAGAAAGAAGTTTTGGCTGGAATGAGCCCTTGGGTAACAGGAACCCACATGGCTAGGGATTAAGAGCCTTGTATATGCCAGAGTAAAATGCAGAATTCCTAGTTAATCTTATAAACCTCATTCCTAACTTATGTCCATCTCAAAGAACTTTAATTTGGGGTGGGGGGAATACTCCAGGAAGACTAATCACTTTCTAAAGATTAGAAAGCACCTAATCTTTACAGATTAGTAAGCACTGAGGCAGAAACACCTCCCATCTCTCTGGGATGGCTTGACTGCTGGAAGGAGTATGCAGTCTATGCTGTATTTGCTGATATGGCAGATATGTCTATAAAAAGTAGTATGAGGATGTTTTTTATTAGTTTATTATCATACCAGGTATGCATAACATTAGGTAAAAAAAAAAAAATCATCTCACAGTGAAAAAGAAACAAGTTTTGGCATGGAAATTTTCCAACCTTGTGATTTGCAGAGTCGATTTAAGGAGCTCTTCAGGGCTCATCCTGCCTCACTTGAGGACAGGAAGGGGAGATTTGCCCAAGCAGTAGAAATGTAAGGAGTCTCAGCAAGGTCACTAACACAAATGATCTCTTCTACTCACCGGTTGTGAGATCTGAAACTTCATCATCCATACTTATTCACATCCTGAAGCCTTATTTTGATGATCATAAGTCTTATAGACAGAGTGTTTTTAATCTCAAAGTGTCCAGAGCTAAACCTCTAATAATCCTCCGTATACACTGATTGACTGAATAGAATGAAGAGTGCCTTAGCTAAAATATTAATACAATCATCCCTTAGTATGCACAGGGGATTGGTTCCAGGACCCCTGCAGATACCAAAATCCACAGATGCTCAAGTTCCCTTGTGTAAAATGATGTAGTATTTGTATATAATCGATATACATCCTCCCATTATTTATGTCATCTCTAGCTTACTTATGATACCTGATACAATGTAAATGATATGTAAATCATGGTTATAGGATATTATGTAGAGAATAACAAGCAAAAACATTTGTACATGTTCAGTAGGGGACACTTTATCTTTTTCAAATATGTTTCACCCTTAGTTAAGTCTATGGATGTGGAACCTACAGATACAAAAAAACTGACTGTATTCCCCCACACAAACCAGTCACTACCCATGCACTCCCGCTGGAGGGAAATCCAACCGAGTTCGTCTGGGGAAAGGCCTCAGGGTCTGCCTGGTTCCTTCTGCTCTAGAGCTAGGTTTGAAAACGCCTGGGATAGGCATGGGGTGAAGAGTAGGATGGATACTAAACGTACATCCTGAAGGTGGCAGGAACACGTTGTAGAAAGAAGCATGTCAATGGGCCCTCCCTTCAAAGCCCCACTTTAAATCTTATGAGCTATGGGAATTTAGCCAACTGACCTAGCTCAGACTTTGTTCCCTCAACTGCTACAGTGCAGGTAGTTGTAAGGATTACGGGAGGCAACGGTTTTGTGGCTCACCCCATTATGACCAGTGCTGGCAAAGTACTTTATATAGGGAACGTTCCACCAAGCTGGCCAGGCGTGGTGGCGCACACCTGTCATCCCAGTTACTCGGGAGGCTGAGGCAGGCAGATTGCGAGTTCAAAGCCAGCCCCGGCAACTTGGTGAGGCCCTAAGCAACTCAGCAAGACCCTGACTCTAAATAAAAAATGAAAAGATCTGGGAAGGTGGCTCAGTGGTTAAGCGCCCTGGGTTCAATCCCTGGTACCAAAAGAAAAAAAAAAAAAAAAAGGAAAAAAGTTTTTAAATAGGGAACATTCACATTCCTCCTCTTTCCATTTTCTTCTTCCTCCATCTCTTGTCCTCCCTCCTACCTCCTTCTCCCAGTTAGCAATGCTATTTCCCCTGGCCAAGCCAACCCCTAACTATGTGATTTTTTTTTTTTTTTTTTTTTTTTTTTTTGTACTGGGGATTGAACCCAGGGCCTTGTGCTTTCAAGGCGAGCACTCTACCAACTGAGCTATATCCCCAGCCCCCACCCCCTATCTATAAAGTACAATCAATGACTTCCAGGTCACATGAAATCAGCCCAGGCTCTGGGTATAGTGCTCTTTTTCCACCCTCCCTCTGTCACCGCATTTCTCTTGGGCACAACTTCCAAAGAGCATACCATTAGGGAATATTATTTCTCCATGAATAGAAGCCTTCAGTTCCTTGTTATTTGTAGACATAATGGTTTTTAAGCAGATTCTGTATCATTTCTTGTATGCTACATTCATTTCTCTCTTTCTATAAGTAATAGAAAAGTGAGCCCTAGAGTTAATACCAGCAAAACAGTACTACACAAAATGGCACCCTTTTGACTTGCTGAGGGCTGTACTTGTGACTGCAAGACCAGGAATTAAGTATGGGAGAGAATTTAGCTCATTCAGCTTCTTTCATAAAGATCCATCAAATACTTTCCCAAGATCATATAGCATTTCATATACTCCACAATCTTAAAAATGTTTTAAAAATTATGAGCAGGGTATGGTGGTGCACACCTATAATCCCAGTGGCTCAGGAGGCTGAGGCAAGAGGATCTCAAATTCAAAGCCAGACTCAGCAACTTAGCAAGGCCCTAGGTAACTCAGTGAGACTCTGTCTCTAAATAAAATACAAAAATGGGCTGGGGATGTTTCTCAGTGGTTAAGTGCTCCTGAGTTCAATCCCTGGTACCAAAAAAAAAAAAAAAAAAAAAAAAAATTTTGAGTACATTTGTATAAACCTAGGAACAAATGGTTCAGACCCTATAAGTTATCTGAAGGTACCCCAAAATTAGGAATGAATTAGTAAAGGTCACTGGTGAGAAAATACATCTTTCATTTATGTTTAACCTTTAATATTACATGTATATTAATTACTGAATTCTAGGATATTTAGAAGGACATGAGGTTGAATAGATTAGGAAGGTATGTGAGTCTTCATGATAAGTGGTGAGAAAGAATTAAAAATATTTCCTACTTAAATTAACTCTGTCCAGTGGGAAAGAAAATTAGTTTATGCTTAGTATAAGGATACATAAAATTTTACTATAATTCAGCCCTAAGGAATTTTTTAATTACCTCAGTAATGAAAAATGTAAAATCACCATAAGCACTTGTACTGGAATCTCACAACACCCTCTCCTCAGCTTAAACCACTTGCCATTTTAAAATTCAATTTTATAAATATGATATTTTCAAAACATTTGGCCCTTCAGAGCAAGACAGCAGTGAGTAAATAATAACATCTAGCTACAATTTATATCTGACAAGGGGAAAAAAAGGTAATATCCATGGATTGTGCTAACCAAACTATGTTTAAATACAAGCCAGTCATTTCTTAATGAGGAACAGTGACAAAATCACAAATTCCATTGCTGCTCTGTCTTCAGAATTAGGTCCAACAAATAAAAAATAATGACCTTCACTAGTTTGTGTGGTCTGGCAAAGGATTAAGCCAAAAAATAAAATATTTTCCCAATCAGCAAATGTTCCTATGAATGGACTGGCCAACAACCCCAAGTGTATTTCTTTGAATTATATCTCGCATGCAATCCCATTTTTCCAATGATCCATTAGTTAACCAGAAATACTGTACATATTTTAATGGGTTAGGAGATCTTAAGGGAATTGATGCATCTCAAATGAATGCCCCAGGGGACTCTGGTTTATTGCACAGAAGATAATTCTTTCCTGAAAAAGGAGCAAGCTTCATTTGAAATTAAGATTTGGAGATCATAAAAGGAATCAATTGAGCCAAGAAGTCCTTTGTAATGTATGGCCCATGGGAGGCAAATAGGCATTTGCAGGTTGAGGAGTAAGAGAAAAGTCTGAAAGAGCGACAGGAATCTTTTCCCCTACTTGTGGCACTTCAGATCCTGTTAAGAGTCTGTTTTGTGAAGGGGACTTAAAGGATTTTCCCTGTCAATGTGCCATACTAACAGAGGAGAGGGAGAGGGAGAGGGGGAGAAAGGAGGAAGAAAGAAAGAGAATGAATGAATGTTGGCCATGTTCCAGAATATCTTGATGCAGTTAACCACAAAGTAAGTTATTAGCTTATTGTAAGTGCAGCCAGTTTTTAAAGTAATGGAGCAGTCCACTGTGGATTGCAGCAAGGAAATGGAACAAAGGGTGTGAAATGAACAGATGGATTTGATTTTAAACAAATTAGACCCGTGACAAGGGATGTAGCAAGTCATTTTTCAGTTTTCCATGCTATGGGTTAACTTCCCTTTGTGACCTTTCCAGCCTGCAAACTCATTGTTCTACCAGGAACTCAGAACTTTCTGGAAGAGCAGCTTTTATGCTTTGCAATTGTAAACCACTGTCTCCTGCTTCTGCTAAACTGATCAAACGAGGCACCAGGGGACTGCCCGAACAGTGCTTGATTACTTAATCTCCAAACTATTTGTTCTCTTAATCTCGTACTTATTCCTGGACATGTTGATAAATACCAGAACGAATGTTCTGGGGGCACCACCCCTTTGTCACCCTGGATTCTGAGTATTTCATAGCCCTGTATTGACATACCCACCTGTGGGGCCTATGCCTACCCTAGAGAGATTCATGATATGTGTCACCTTGGTCCCTTTCATGACATGTGTCACCTTGGTCCCTTCCACTCTTTCGTTAGTCCCACCCCAGCCTCCTTGTCCCAACTTCCATGTGTTCAGTGACTAGAAGTTTCCAGGGAGGCACCATTTTAGCAAGACACACTCTTCCACCAAGCAATGATATCCACTGATCATATCCAAAATTTCCTTCTGTCTCCTCACCATCTCAGTGAAACTCATCTCCTTACTGCAAACACCAACTAGAGTTAGAGTTTTGAAAGACAGGAATATATATATATATATATATTTATTTTTTTCTTTTTCTTTTTCTTTTTCTTTTCCCCACACTAAAAGGCTCATTTGACCTAAATTGCAAGACTCCCAACTGACCCATGCCCTCTAGACCACCTCCATAGAGCCATTTAGGATGATCTGATGAAAATGAAAGCATGGTCAGGTTCTGGTGGTTCCCTGTGACCCATAAAAAATGCTCAAGTCCCCACCTTTACTCCACCTGCATCCCCATCCTCCCTATCTGGGGACCACATCTGCCCAGGACTTAAACCCTGCTCCTCCTTCTTCCTATCATGAACACATACAGAAGCATTTACCTTTCTTCTAAACTTTCCTAACTTAGAGCACACTTTCTTAACTGGAGATTGAACCCAGGGCCTCATGCATGCTAGGCAAGCACTCTACCACTGAGCTACATCCCAAGGCCATTCATGACCATTTGGCAAAATCTGGCATGGTGGCACATGCCAGTTTAATCCCAGTTACTCCAGAGACTGAGAAGGATGGAAAGTTCCAAGCCAAACTCAATAACTAAGCAAGACCCTGTTTCAAATAGAAATAAAAAACGGACTGTAGCTCAGTAATAGAGGACCCCTGGGTTCAACCCGTAGTACCACAAAATATAACAATTTTCATCTAAAAACATCAGTTCTAGCATCACCCCCTCTGGAAATTTCCCTGAATCACACAACCTTAAGCAAGGTCATTCCTCTCTCATTGGTGTCAAAATCTTACTGAGTTTATGACAGTGACTCTCCCCAACCTTCACTTCATTTCTGCAAATTCAGCCCTACCTAAATTGTTCCATTAATCACCTATAAAAAGTGACCGAATGACACTTTTGTATTAACAGGAAAGCAAATAATTCAGGGTTTGAATAAATGTCATAAAATGAGAATATGTGATATAGAAGAGTCAACACAAAGAGGAGACTGGGAGTTGGTTGGTTTTCCCAGAATGAGAGACCCTGAGGCCTTATCCTTTAGTCTCATTCCATAGATATCAGGTAGAAACCTAATGGACTGAGGCAGGAAATGTGCTGTCGAAGTTTTAGAGATTATATCAGCCCCAACAGCTGCTGTAAAATCTGGTGAAGATTATCAACCAGGTCTCCCAAATATGCCCTCCAAACCCCTTTCCTCCCTACAGAGATGTCTGGTTTCGTCAACCTAACTCTGTTTTGTGGTCATGCCGAATCCAGAAAAATGTGTGGCAGGAACAGAATAGAGAGGCAACAGGAATGCAGAATGATATCTCCTCGCACGATCAGCTCTTGTTTCCTCATTTCTGTAGAGGGAATCAGCAGGGTGAAAAAAGCAAAACAAAGAGCTGAATGGGTCACAGAGAATGAAAGAGGGGAGGGAGACCAGAAAGGTACGTGGGTTGGAGGAGATTCTTGAAGTTCAGAAGTAAAAGGCCTTGTGACCATTCAGGGCAGAAACAAATTAGGCAACAGAGGAAGGGTTTGTTGAGAAATGCGGCTATGGTTTCACAAGAACATAAAGATGGACTTCATTCAAAATGGCAGCTGCTTTGGCATGAGTAAGGACACACAGGAGCCTTCTAAGGTTCTGGAAATGTTCCATATCTTGAACTGTGTGGTATAGCCTCGCTAGATAAAATACAGGAGACCCCATCAAATGTTGAGGATGCACTGATGTAAAAAATTATTTTGTTGTTTATCAGAAATCCAAATGTAACTGATTATCTTGTATTTTTACTGGCTAAATCTGGTAACTTTAGGGTGGTGGTTCTTACCTGAGGATGATTTTGTCCCAGGAGATATTTGGCAGTGTCTGGAGATATTCTGTTGTGACTGGTGGGTAGGGGACATGCACTGACACCAATAGGGTAGAGACTGGGGATACTACTAAAAATCCTGAATTGCATAGGACAGTCCCCCACAAAAAGAATTATCTAGTCAAAATGTCAATAATGTCCACTTCTGTAAACATTCAGTAAAATGATGCTTGCCAATATGTTTTTACTATACATATCACCAATAAATTATGATAAAAAATAATTCTGAACCAACAAAATTATTTACTCTGTAATATTAGAGACCTCAAAATGGGTAAAATTTTGAATTTAGTTGGGATAATGAATCTCAACAACATCAGAAAAAATGGACTCCATTTATAGCTACCCATGTTAATAGGTTTCCCCTAAATATAAGTCCATAAAGAGAGTCATAGTGGAACACCAACATTTACATAAGACCTCATGGTTCCCTGAGACACCCCAGAAGTCACAGGGGTACCCTAAAATATTTTAAATTTTCAAGGGAAATGCAGAGATACTCAACACCAGCCATTGTATCAATGGCTCGCTCCAGCTAGTTCATGGTTTTAACAGGTCACAAAAGTCAGTATGAAACAGAAACTCGGGAGCAATGGTACTCAGTCTGCTTCCAAAATTCAAGAAGTTGTTAAGTTCCCAATTAGTAGATATATCCCATTAGTAAGAGTGGTCCTCTAAAATATTTTCTGTTGTTTTATATGTGTTTGTTTAAACATCTACTAAGTGTATAGACATGGATATGATTAAGTTGTTTGGGCCTAACTACTTAATAAGCAGAATTCTAAATTTCTTCAGGGTTCCATATCATTGAAACATTACTGTGGGGTTAGGGCTGTAGATCAGTGGTAGACTGCTTGCCTAGCATGTGTGAGGCACTGGGTTTGAGTCTCAGCACCACATAAAAATAATAAATAAATTAAATAAAGTTTTCACATCTGTGTACAACTAAAAATTTAAAAAACAAAACAAAAAGATTACTGTGTTCTGTAAAACAGAACATTTGGGAGCCTCTACCTAAAAGAATGAAATGGTTATATAAAATCAGAATTTATATAACACATAGCTCACTATTTTGCAGTTTTTGAAAATAAGCATATCTCCCCTCCTTGAGGGAAGGAATGGTCTTATTTATCTTTCTCTGTCCAAAGTCAGTAAGTATTTGTAGAAAGACTGTTGAATGAAGAGGAGAAATGACTTATTTTTTGCTTTTCATTTCTTCTTCTTCTTCTTCTTATTATTATTATTACTATTATTATTATTTATTTATTTATTTATTTATTTGCGGTACTGAGTAACCTACCACTGATCTACATCCCCAGTCTTTATTTTGTTTTTTGAGACCAGATCTCACTAAGTTATCCAGGCTAGCTTTAAACTTGCCCTCCTCCTGCCTCAACCACCCATATAGCTGGGATTACAGGCCTGTACCACCATGCCCCACAGAAATTACTTTTTAAAGAGGGAGCTTGTTACTCCCAGAAGAATGGAGTCAATGTGCGATTCCATGGGATAAAAACGTGAAACTCCACAATAGAGAAAAAAGGAAGGAAGATTTGAGGAATGGGGCTTCCTCTGCCTTCTGTGTCCTGACATGACCTAGAAGATTCAGACACCTCCTCTGCTTGTGGGAGGGTCACTTCCTGTCAGCACAAAAGGCACAAGATAAAATTCCTTGGGTTGAACGTTGGAGCAGCTAATGTCACCTAATCTATCTCATAATCAGCAGTGGAAAATAGCCCATTTGCCTCGAGATAGCAGAGAATTTTTCAGTGTGTTTTATGCATTGCCACAGGCAGGCTCATTTTGTCACCTGCTTCTCACTTAGCCAACTGCATGAACATCATTGGGCTCCCCAGGCTGGCCCAGGTTCAAATTCCCTGGTTTTCTAGAAACCAGGCCTCTCTGCTCTTGTCCAGGGCAGTAGCCCCTTGACCTTTTGCAATTTTCCATGATTGTGTCATACCCAGTCAGTCGCAGGCAAGCACAATTAGTTGTACTGCCAAGTGCTGATGGAGAAATGCCAAGCTGGTGAGGAAGTGAATCAAAATGAATTGAAATTACCTGCAGAGAACTGATGAGGAAGATACAGGTTGCAGCAAAAATCAATGAGTTGGGGGGTGGGGCCAGTGTACCCAAGGAAATCAATGAAATCTGAATGGGGCTGATCATAGAGAAAAATTCTCTCTTACACAATCTGTGCCGGTCTCAGATGTACAAGGCAAATCCAGCTTTTGTCCAGTTTACTGAAGAAAGCATAACCAGGGCTTCTCAAGATTTCATGTGTACATAAGTCATCCAGGAATCCTTGGTAATTTCTTGGTAACTTATAGATTCTGACTTTAGTAGATAAGGGGTAGAGCCCAAGAGTGTACATTTCTAACAGGGGTCCAGAAGATACTGCACATTTTGAGTAGCTGGTAACTAAAGGAATGTGGCTTCTCAAAGTGTGGCCCTTGGACAAGTATCATCAAAGAAATGGTCAGAAATGTGTTTTTTAACTTCCACCCCAGACAGACTGAATCAGAAACTGTGGGAATAGGATCCATGAGTTTTAACAAGCCCTCTTGGTGATGTGTTCCAAAGTTTAAGGACCACAAATATTCTACATCTAGATTGCCTTCATATAGGTTTTTGTCCAACTCTACTATGAAAACTTTTCATGTTAAACAAACCCTAAGACACTAAGATCTATTTGTTGCCTTCCTCTAAATCATCATCCCTATTATTATTATTAGTATTATTATTATTATTTGATCATACTTGGGATTGAACCCAGAGGCACTCTACCTCTGAGTTACAATCCCAGTCTTTTTATTTATTTACTTTAGTTTGAGACGCGTATCTCACTAAGTGGTTGAGGGTGGCCTCTAACTGGTGATCCTTCTGCCCCAGCCTCTGATTAGTTGACTTACAGGCACTCAACACCATGCCAAGCTAAAATCATCATCTCTCAAATTTTTATTTCTTATTAACTTTCGCATGCTTTTATTTACCTTCCAAATTATATCAACAGCTATTGTCTTATCTTGCAAACTTCATTAAGAGCTTCTTGAGATCAGGAACCACCTTGTTCTGCTCTGCATCTCCAACTTAGTAGTGTTTGCCATTTCTGGATAGGTTGATGGATATTATGTTGAAGCCAAATTCAATCAAATTATATGCAGGAATTCCTTTCTAGTTTGAGCATTCTTCTCAAGTGAATAAATATAAGTATTTGTATCAATTATCTAATGCTGTGCAACAAACCACCAACAATCTTAGTGGCTTAAAGCAACAATATTCATTTGTCACTTTTCATGTGTTTTACATATTAGGAATTTGGGACCAGCAAAACTGGCAGTTCTGACTTGACTTGGGGTCTCTTATGAGTTAACAGCCAAATACTGGCAGGCGGAAGCTAACCAAAGACTTGGCAGGACCTGAAGGATCTGCTTCTAAGATGGCTCACTCAGATGGTCAAAAAAATTGGTATTGGCTGTTAGAAAAGACCTCAGTTCCTCTCCACAGGGCTCCTTCCAACATGGCAATGACTTCCACCTAAAGGAAGCAATCCAACAGACCAAGACAGAGTCCCTTGATGTCATGTTATTAATATTCCACTGGTCACATAGGTTAGCACTGATTCAATGACAGTCAGGCATGGTGGCACATGCCTCTAATCCCAGTGACTTAGAAGGCTGAGGCAGGAGGATCGAAAATTTGAGGCCAGCCTCGGCAACTCATTAAGACTCTCAGCAACTTAGCAAAAGACCCTGTCTCAAAATAAAAAATAAAAAGGGCTAGGGATTAGCTCAGCAGCAAAGCACCCTGGGTTTAATCCCTGGTACACAAAAGAAAAAAAAAAAAGACACCATATAAAGAAGACTATACAAGTGCATGAATTATAGGAGGCAAATATCACTGGGGCCATCTTGGAGGCTGGCTATTGCTGTAAGTGCCTTGGGGTTGTCGCAGATATTGTATTTGCTCTCATGGACTTCATATTCTTGTGGAAGAAAACAAACAATAAACAAGTTCACAAATAAGGATTAAGATAGAAACACATGTTTTAAATACAGTTAAAAGGGGTATGAGGCAGGTGAGTGACATTAAATAATGAGAGCAGAGACACTATAAGATCATGGTATTTGGTTGAATCATGAGAAGGAACCTCCATGTGGCACCAGGCAGTGGGGACAGCATGTGCAAAAGTGCTGGACTGGTCAGGAAAAGACTTAGCATGTTTCAGAAACAGAAAGAAGCAAGTGTCGCGGGAGCTTAGCGAAGAAACAGGAGAGTGTAGGTGAGGATAAGCCAGAACCCAGGGAGGGAAGAGGAAAACTGGGAGTCCTATGTCTCCAAAGCCTAGAGAAGAGTGTGCTGTTAGCAGGACAATCTCATCCCTTGTTTTAAAAGATTCTTGAAGAAGATCCTAAAGAATTGGCTGGTGAGTTGGGCAAAGAGTGCATTGGAGACCTTCTCAAGAGCAGCATCTATGGCGAGAGTGGGGTTAAAAGTCTAATAAATGCATTGAATTGACTCCAGGGACTGAAGAATTGGAGGCAATTGGTGTGGAATTTTTCTGGAAAAGATCTCATGTCATAAGAAGACAAATGGGGCAATACCTTGAGGGCCATGGGGTTCAGAAAACTTTTTTGTTTTGATTTGGTTCTGGGACTTGGGTTTTATATCTTAGGTTTGGTCTTAAGATGGGAAATGGGCCAGGCACAGTGGCATACTCCTGTAATCCCAGTAGCTCAGGAGGCTGAGGCAGGAGATTCTGCAAATCAGCAAGGCCCTAAATAGCTCAGCAAGAAAGACCCGGTCTCTAAATAAAATTTTAAAAGGGCTGGGGATGTTTCTCAGTTGATAAGTGTCCCTGGGTTCAATTCCCAGTACTGAAGAAAAAAAAAAAAAAAAAAAAGTAGTCTGTCCCATCAGAAGAAGCATGCTGAAAGAAATGAGTAAGATGTAGAAATTTCTGGAACACAGCAGTTACTCTCATCCTTATCCTTGTGACTGAGTTGCATCTCGACTCATCTAATTTGAGATTCAGAGATTTTTGTTCCTGATTTAATTAGGAATTGTAGTTCCTTAATTTAATTGGGAATTGTTAACTCCTCTCAATTTATGAATAGATACTTACATTCTCGCATCTAATTTATAGTTTATGGAAGTAATAAATTCTGTCAAAAACTCAGAATTTAAAATTCCCATTGATTTAGACTTGTCTCCTTTCTTCCCCTCTTCTGTTTATTCCTCTGAGTATTTTCACAAATAAATGCGGTTGGATCCAAGACCCACAGGCCAGGCTGTGCCCTGCATAGGGTGTCTCCAGTGATCTGAAGAGGTGTTGAACTTTTTCCTACAGATTACTGAAACAATTAACTTTCACTTAGTGAATTGTGAAAACTATAAAGAAGGACTCTTTAAAAGACAAATATCCAAAACAGCCCATTGGCATTGGAGACACAGTACCAGCAGCCTCTATTTTCTGTAGTTGGTTTACTTTGTTTTGGTCAGCTTTTTCACTGCTATGACTAAAGGACCTGACCTGAACAACTGTAGAGGAAAAAAGGTTTATTTAGTGGCTCACAGTTTCAGAGGTTTCAGTCCGTAAGTGACTGGTTCCATTCCTCTGGGCCCAAGGTGAAGCAGGATATCATGGCAGAAGAGTGTGGCAGAGGGAACCAGCTCACATGATGATCAGGAAGCAGAGAGAGACTCCACTTGCCAAATAGAAATATGTACTCCAAAGCCACACCCCCAATTCCCACCTCCTCAGCCACACCCTACCACTTCAGTTACCACTCGCTTAATCCCTATGAGGGGATTAAATCGCTCATTAGTTTAAGACTCTCACAAACCAATCATTTTGCCTCTGAAACTTCTTGCATTGTCTCACATATGAACTTTTGGGGGACACCTCACATCCAAATCATAACAATCTTACACATATTTTCCTTTTGCAGTTGTGCCAGGACCTGGAGAAGATTAAGTGAGAGCGAAAAGACAGCCCAGGCCTGCTTGCTTTTTTCCTGGCTCCTCCTTGGTGAGCCTGAGAAAGGAGCTTAGAGTTACTGAGAAAACACTGAGTCTCAAAAGAGAAATGCCCGTCAATCATTGGCAGAGTTGCAGAACAAGCAATTCATAAGCAAGTGTCCAGCCAGTGTCCTTGTGCCTGCATTCTTGCCTGCAACTTGCTGATTGGTTGAAAAAGCAAAAAGTCAAAAGAAATTTATATATATATATATATATATATATATATATATATATATATTTTTTTTTTTTTTTTTTTTTTTTTTTTAGGAAGTATGTTCATAAAGACTTCGGTAACTAAGAAATGACTAGCGTCATTACAATAGTAAGATGTATACCCCTGGGTGGAGATTTCAGATGCTAATGAAATGTGCAATGCAGGAAGTAGCATGATTAGATCATGCAATGCTCATGGAAAATTGTGTAACCCTGCACTGACTCCACCTCTAGCTCAGCCCCCTAATTACTCTCCTTGTATAAATGTCAGACCTCAGACCAAGATGACTCATTCGTTCTCATTCTCTCTCTCTCTCTCTCATTGCCTGCACTCCCATTCTTGGGTGTACTTTCCCTTTATAGTAATCTTTTTCAGTTCTATTCATATCTAATACTTCATTAAATTCTTTTCTGCAACATGTCAAAAGCCTGGAATGTTTCCATTAGAGGTCTCTTCAACCTCTGGAGAACCCTCTTGGGACCACCTTATAGTGACAGGCCCCTCCTCCATCAATCTTGCTTGTCCCCCTTGAATAGTTCCTATCCTCTTTTAGCTCACCAGTCTTGTATAGGACAGTGTGAAAGTTGTTGCCTAAAGAGAGAAGAAACAAAATCAGTGATACACACATTTTAGTTAACATCACTCTCTGTAGTCACTGTGAGTTAGCACAAACTCTAATTAGGAATCTCTATTCTGGGGCAGACAATTAGGAAGTGAAAGACCCTAGACAGGAGTCCACTCTTCAGTTTCTGCAGATGCTCCAAATATCATCATCTATATCAGCACCAGAGGGTTCCTTAATTAGCATAGGGATGTTAAATTGAAGTTTTTCATTGGGAAAGCAAATGTTTTCAAGAGGTATGGTTGGTTACTATGATTATGCAAATTTTAGTCAGCTTTTGCATAGCTGTGACCAGAATATCTGACAAGAACAAGTTAGAAGAGGAAAAGTTTATTTGGGGGTCAAAGTTTCAGTCAATCCATAGATGGCTGACACTATTGTTCTGGGTCCAAGGTAAGGTAGCATATTATGGGGGAAGGTCCCAGTAGAGGAAAGTTACTTAGCTCACGGTGTGGTCAGGAAGCAAAGAAAGAGAGAGAGAGAGAGAGAGAGAGAGAGAGAGAGAGAGAGAGAGAGAGAATCGAGCCTCAGGGAAGATGCACCCTCCCAGGGCATGCCCCTAGTGACCCACCTCCTCCAGCCATGTCCCATCTTCCTACAGTTACCACCTAGTCAGGGCATTCAAACTAGGATGGACCAATTAGGTTACAGCTCTCATAATCTAATCATTTACCTCTGCATATTCCCACATTAACAGGAGCTTTTGGGGGACACCTCACAACCAAACCATAACCTACACACATAATTTTTCTGCAGGAACAAAGTATAAGCACCCAAGGAATCCCATAGCTCAATATTTTCAGAGTAGTACCCCAATACAGAACCCCACGTGGTTAAATGACCCCATTTACAGAGGAATCTGTTGCCTAATCCAACTAGAAGACTTGCTTATTTGTTGACTTGATCACTATTTGATGACTTGTCCTTAGCATGTCTTGCCATTGGTGCTGGCTATTGGTGGAGACACCTCTGTTATAATAATATATGGAACATATGTCAGTCCCCAGGGGACTAGACTAAGCTTTGTCACAGCATGATGATCTCATGCTTCCAAGAATGGAAGTTAAATGGTCTCTAGAGGAACTAGCTCAACATCACACCATCGGTTAAAGCAAGTCAAGGCCAGCCCAAACTCAGGGGGCAGAAAAATAGATCCTGTCAGGTGATAGAACAGTAACAACATCATATCGCAAAGAGTCTTGGCCACAGGGGATAATTGACAGGGTCATTTTCATAATGATCGGCTCCATTATCTGGTGGTGAGATGATGGGGAAGGAGACAAAGAACTCCTAGTTCTGATCATTTAACAAAAGAATCCAACAAATTAGACCAAGTGCATCCACAATCAGAGTGGATGCAAACACCCTGGGTTTGTGTTTTGTTTTGTTGGTTTTTTTCCCCATCTTCTTGATAATTCTGAAATTTTCTTCAGGACAAACTGCTTATTAAATCTAATGAAAACCTTATTTTTTTAACCTCATAATTTGGCCAATGATGAATCTCAACAATTCCAAGAAGGAAAACTGTCAATACTGGCACTTTTTATTGGTTGCATCATTAGTATTATCTTCCACCTCCAGCTCCATTACTGGAAGATTTTTAAGATACCTGTACAATTGGTAAGGGTGAAAGTCAGGACAGGTTAATACAGAAACTTGCCTTACCTGCACACAATCTGTAACACATCACAATTTGCTATTAGAACACCATGGTCAAGTCCCCTTTTCTCTGTCTCTGCCATCCCTTGAGGTAGCTTATAAACCGAATGGGACATGTGGCCTGCTGACACATGAACCAAGTAAAGGCGATATTGTCAAACCTAGGAATAAATATTAGTAAGCCTCAATTTATTAGTTTAGAATATAGGTTTTATACATGTAGATATATTTTATCTTTCCATACCTCTATCACATCCTCTTTCATACTTACCTTTGAAGACTACAATTACCTTAATGCAATACATTATTTGATAGCTTATTTTATAATTAGTATCATAAGAAACAGTTTCACTGCCTCACGAATCCTCTGTTCCAGATGAATACATCCCCTCATTTTCAGTACCAGTGGTAACCACTGATCTTTCAATTGCCTCAAGAGTTATACTTTTTCCAGGATATCATTATAGTTGGAATCCTACAATATGTATCCTTTTCAGATTGGCTTCTTTCATTTAGTAATATGCATTTAAATTTCCTTTATGGATTTTCATGGCCTGACAGCTCATTTCTTTTTAGTGCTAAGTAAGATTCCTTTGGATGTACCACAGTTTATTTATCCATGAGGTTGTATTAGTCTGGGTTCTCCAACAGGGCACATGTATGTGTGTCTTTGGGAAGGGGTGTTGAATATAAAGAATTGGCTCCTGCAATTGCATAGGCTGAGAAGCCTGAGAATCTTCAGTTGGCAAGCTGAAATTCAGGACAGAAGAAATGATGGTAAAGTATCAGTCCAAAGGTTTGAGAACCAAGAGAGCCCATGCTGTAAGTTCCAACCTGAGTCTGAGTCCAAAAGCAGAAGAGAATCAGTGTTGCAACTCCAGGATGGTCAGAGAGAACAAATTTTCCCTCACCTCTTTTGATCTGTTCAGGTCTTCAAAGGGAGTACAATCTGCTCTACTCGGTCTACTAAAGTATTAATCTCATCTAGAAACACCCTCACAGGCATACTCAGAATAATGCTTAACTAAATACCTGGGAATTTCATGACGCAGTCAAATTGACAAAATAAATTAACCACTACATTCACTCACCTACTGTAGAACATCTTAGTAGTTTCAAGTTTTGGCAATCATGAAGAAAGCTGCTATAAACTTACATGTGTAGGTTTTTTGTGTGGACATACATTTCCACCTCATTTGGGTAAGAACCAAGGAACATGATTTCTGCATCCCACAGAAAGAATATGGTTAGTTTTGTTAGAAACCACCAAACTGTCTTCCAAAATGACTGTACCATTTTGCATTCCCACCAGCAATGAATGAGGGTTCCTGTTATTCCATATCACCATGTACAGTCTTGTATTAACTTTAATATCTTAAATATTGTTGTCAAGTATTACTTTTGTTTGTCACTGAGTTTTTTGGTGCCCCTCTAAATTCTGAGCCCAAGGCCATTGCTTCCATACTTTACCCCAGTCCTGGCTCCTGACTCAGATCCTCCAAGGTAGAAACCATTTCTTCTTCTCCTCTTCCTCCTCCTTTTTCAAGAAATAGAGCCAGACAGGTCTTAGTGAAGTGCCTGACATACATTAAATGCTCCACAAATTTTAATCATAGTAACAAATATAACGTCCCTCAAATAGCACCTACCAGTTATTTCCACATAGTAAATGTTTGTAGAAGTAAATATTTTTATGCAATTGAAATACAGATGCTCCTAGACTTGCAATGATGTTACATGCAACATAAGTCCATAGTAAGTTGAAAGTTATCATTAAGTTGAAAATGCACTTAATACACCTAGCCTACCAAGCAACATGCTTTAGCCTAGCTACCTTAAACATACTCCAAACATTAACACTAGCCTATAGTTGTGTAGAATCACATAACACAAAGCCCATTTTAGTAAAAAAAATGTTGAATATCTTGTGTATACACACGTATGGGCAGTTTACACAGCATGGGTGCAAGCAAAACCCCAATACTGATAAAATATTGGCAATAAAATACACTGTATTGATCACTTATCCTTAAGATCACTTGGGTGACTGACAGCTACTGCTGCCCTATGTCAAAAGAGAGTATCGAACTGCATATTGCTGGTCTTGGGAAAGAATAATTCAAAATTTGAATCATAGTTTCTATTGTCCTCCTATTGCTTTTACACCAATACCAAGTCAAAAAAGTTGTAAATTGGATCATGGTAAGCCAAGGAACATCTGTATCCTATTACCTGCTTCATTAATTTTTTTTCCCTGTGGGGTAGGGCACACCATTCCTGGAGGTACTGCAATATGAAGTCAATGTATGGAGTAGAAGGAGCAAGCTCCTATTCCATCTCCCTGTCCTAAAATCCCATCATCTATGTTAAAAGCATCTTGTTGCCTATTCCATCAGTCTCTTCCAACCTCTTAATTGGAGCCTGTCCACCTCCATTGGGGGTGGGAGGGTATTGGGGATTGAACCCAAGGATGCTACCCACTGAACCCCAGCCCCAGTCCTTTTTTATATTTTATTTTGAGACAGGTTCTCATTAAGCTGATGAGGGCCTTGCTAAGTTGCTGAGGCTGGCTTTGAATTTGCTGTCCTCATGCCCCAGCCTCCTGAGCTGCTGGGGTTATAAACATGCACCACCATGCCCAGTGCCTGTTCATATATTATATTCACCTCTAACATTTCAAAAATGACATCTGAAAAAGTTTAGTCTTGTGCGTTAGCTAGCACATGCTTCCACTGAGTTCTGAATGCAGAAAAGATCTCTGATTTAGGCTGGAAGAAAGCCAGCTCCTTTGCCTTTCTTGTGATGGAGTGCAATGAGGATTTGCATTTTCTCTGAGACTCTCTTGGTGATTAAAATAACATTATGATTCAATAAAAAGTGCGCCAGGCAGCCTCTCTTCCACATGGTTACATGTCACTGTGGTTGTTTTCTATTTAAAGTTTAAAAAAAATAAAGTATTTAATCCAATCCTGACTTTAGGGTTTGTTCCAATGTTTTTATCAACTCTAGTTTTATTTAAAAAGATCAGCATTTATTTCTTCTGTACTTTTCCTCAAATTTCTAGAATCACTGAAATGTTGATCTGAATGACTTAAAAGATTCCAAGCACTGGCAAATTACAGAATTGTAATTGTTAAACTTGAAATAGCCATCAACCAGATTACCTCAAAATGTAGACAGTGGGCGTGGTGGGGAACTCCTATAATTCCAGCAACTTGGGAGGCAGCCGCAGAGGCAGAAGGATTGCAAGTTCAAGGCCAGTCTCAGCAATTTAGCAAGATCCTGTTTCAAGGTATAATAAAAAGGGCTGGAGATGTAGCTCAGTGGTAGAATGCTCCTAGGTTCAATCCCCAGAACTACCAAAAAAAAAAGTTGACTGTGATGTCAATGTGAGCATTGAATTTTGTGAGACAGCCGAGGAACAGGTTGAGAGAACACTTTCCATTCTAACAGGATAGTCACTGATATTTTTGTGACTGTGCCAAGAAGCTATTCCAGAAGTTCTCACAATTATGCATGGCAAGCCATTTAATAACCTGCTTTTGAACAGCTGTCAATTGCCGACATAAGGAACTACATCGACTACATACAATGAAATTTCTCTTCGAATAAAATCAGAGGGTTATTTACACACGTTGGCATCTCCCAACCTAACTCTAAAGAAATCATATGTGCATCAAGGGCTTGAGCCAATCCCAGGTGGGAAGTTCGCCTAGCCCATTTCACAGTCAATTTGAAGAAGGTACAAGAGGAGGAGGAGAAGAGAAATTAGTCTGTTTAATACTTTTTAGCTTCTGATAGTATTAGCTAACTGGTGTTTTATATAAATGTTTGTCTGCACGCAGAAACGGGGAGAGAGACTGGCATCAAAATCCATTTCAGCACTTCCCTTGTGTGAGTCATTCGACCAAACAACCCTGCATCACCCAGTGGTCCTCAGAACCTTCTGAGTTGTGGCCACTGTGAGGCTTCCCCTCAGCTCTTGATGCCAGGAGTGGCTGTCAGGACAGGCTGGCCATGACACTGAGCTCCTCATACCTAGGAATTGCAATAGGAGTAATCACACACACTGGGGAATGATATTGACCAAATCATATTGGTATATCATGTGCACATATAAAATGTGAAAACGAATCCCACTATTTTGTATAATGTACCAATAAAAATATGGAAAAATAAAGAATATAAGGCTTATGACACGGGAAAGCACTATTGCCAAAAAATCATTTATATTTTCCCACTATCAATAGGTTGCCATTGGTATTTACCAATGTGTGTCACTCACTGAGGCTTAAAACTTTAACAGTCACCTTCTAATAGACTTTATTTATTTATTTTTTTGTACTGGAGATTTAACTCAGGGACACTTTATCTCTGAGCTATACCCCCAGTTCTTTTTTCTTTTTATTTCTTTTTTTGAGATAGGGTCTTGCTAAATTGCTTAAGGCCTCACTAAGTTGCTGAGGTTGACCTCAAATTTGCAATCCTCCTGCCTCAGCCTCTGAAACCACTTGGATTACAGGTGTGCCCAGCTTTTTTTTTTTTTTTTTAAACAATCTAAGTCTAATGTTAATAGAGCAGCTCAGAGTAGATTACATGTTGCATTGTATCTTTATTTTAACCAAAGACGAGAGGAAAGGCTAAAAGTCATAACATGAGTGATGTAGCATTTCTGCATGGCAATGATGAGAGCTGAAATCCCGGTAGCACTCTGATTCTTTTGTACTGTCCAGTCCCCAGCACTGCATAAAAAGGATTTCTAATTATTATATCCCGAGAGCCCATGTCATCTAGAAGTCAAAATATCTAAAATAGAAATAAATTAGACAATGTGAACAAATTTTTAGGCACCAATGCAGAGATTAAAAAACACCACCGCTGCCAGTATTTATATTCTATATACTAAAAGTACAGGAAGTCCACATCTTCCAAATCTGAAAATATCTGATATAAGTTACAGCACAGAGTAGAAGATTACCAGGTTGCCATTAGGTCAGAAATGAGAAACACCAATATGGTAGAAAAAGTGTTTTACACATTGGTAAAGTGGATACCATGGAAAGCACCTGGGCCATATTCCAGAATGATTGTTTGATAAAACATTATAAAACATTAAAAGAACAAACATCTTGATTAAGTGTATTCTATTTTATTCACTCTTAAAATAAGAGAGTCTTTCCAGCCCGACGATATGTCATGGGATTGTACAAATTGGCATTTGCAGTTATCAAAAGGACATCCATTGCCTAGAAAGACACACGAGTTTACTGTCAGTTGCTGGCTGTCAGCGGCCTTTCTCATCCTGTTTCTATGGAAATTGACATTAGATAGGTGGAGGAAGGGGAGTTAGGTGTTTTTTTATTACATTATTTCAAATAAAATGCTATGGTCCTTTTCTTTCTTTGTACCCATCTGAAACTGGTTTCCGTGGCAACAGAATCAGGGATGCCACCTCCTGG
Source organism: Sciurus carolinensis (assembly GCF_902686445.1). Classification (NCBI taxonomy): domain Eukaryota; kingdom Metazoa; phylum Chordata; class Mammalia; order Rodentia; family Sciuridae; genus Sciurus; species Sciurus carolinensis. The sequence continues at coordinate 82,011,900 of NC_062226.1, forward strand.
GAGCCGAGAGTGAGAAGTCTTACTTTGCTGGACCAGAAGACCAGTTACCAGCTGGCTAACTATTAGTTACAATTCCTTGCATCAACCAAAGGGTGTTAAGAAGAAAAAGAATTGGAAGTGGCCTGAAACTTCCTAAAGAACTTTTAAAAAATACAAGATTTTTCTTTATTCCAAAAATCTAGTCATTCAAGTAAAACCAATATAGAGACAGGAGGCCTGCCATCACACAGTTGACCACCAAATTCCCCAGGGCCACACAGTTCCTCTCTCAGGCTTAGTCCACCTGCTCGTGCGCATTCTTGTTTACTTTTTGCAATACTGGAGATTGAACCCAGGGCCTTGTGCATGCTAGACAGGCACACTACAACCAAGCCTCATTTCTAGCCTCTGCTTAGTACTTTCTTATACAACATGCTCACTTTTCTTAGAAGGGAAAGAGAGGGAAATTTTAGACAAGGATTCATTAGGTCATTTTTTCCTATGGATCAATGTTTTTTCATACTGAGTGCTTGACTTTCCAAGGGACTGTAACTGTTTTTAAAAGGATTGTCACTGCACAGGGTATGTCAAATGGAGAATGTGGTGGCACTAAAATGGCTGTCTGCTTAAAAAAAATAATAATATTCAAGAAACCATAGGAGAAAGGAGTAGCCATTAAGCTAACCTATTAAGAATGGTTGCACTTTACATTCCAAATGTGAAGCTATGAATCGAGGCTATTACAATTGCAGAGTGCTATGCAGAGGATTCAGTAGAATGGCCATGTAAATTGAAAAGCAAACTAATGTCTCTTCAAGCTCTGGAAACCACAGAAGGAATTTGCTCCCAAGTAGAAAACTCTAGGCAATCAACCAATGAATCACTCACCCAAAGAATAAGAGCTTTCTTTGTCTTTCTCATCAACTGTCTTTTTATGCATAGTAGGATATGGGTCACTTCGTGCAATATCAGAACTAGGATGAGGCTTTGGCAGAGAGCCCACTTGGGTGCTGATGGTTTGTTTTATGAAGTTTACCCCCTTTCTTTAATTTTGTCATATAAAGCATTCTTTGTGAAAGGTTATAAGTAAAATGCTTGATAGAAAAATAAAAACTCTTGATCAAGATTCTTGTATTGGATGGAGTTAACAGATCCTACATGCAAATAAGTGAGCCAACTATACAAATGAAAAATACATTCATATTCATACCCTGTGGTCTGGCAATCCCGTTCTTGAGATTATTCCAATAGTTCAAAAATGAAGAAAAAAATTCTATATGTGAAGATGTTTAATACAGCATTAAATATAAAATGTGGCTAAAAACAATCATGAAATATTGCAGAAGTAGTCTAAAAATGATGCTAAGTCATTTGAACTGAAGACTGTAGAAATGTGGGGAAAATAAGGACTTTTGATAGCTAATGACAAAATCAAAACATGAAATGGAACATGTATTGTACTTATGTACATAAGCTTGTGAAAATAAACTTAAAGGAAATATTCTAAAAATAGAATCATTAGAACAAAGGTTGGTATTTTATTTAATGTTTTGTCATCTCTATACCAGTTATTTCTCTAACTAGGCACACTGCAAGGAAAACAGTTTAAAAAATAGCATAACCCTGTTCACAGCAAAGGTAATTACCATTTACATTAAAAAATTGCTGAAGTTCTTTTTTATTTTTTAATTTGTTCTAATTAGTTATACATGACAGTAGAATGCATTTTGACACATTGTACACAAATGGAGCACAACTTCTCCTTCCTAGGATACTAATGTCTGTTTCATTTCACCACAGTCCTTCCCATCCCCACTGCTCCATCCTCCCCCACTCCCCTCTGCAATCCCAAGTTCCTTCACTCTTCCTTATCTCCCCTCCCACCACCACTATGGATCAGCATCCGCTTATCAGAGGAAACATTCAGTCTTTGGTTTTTTGGGATTGACTTATTTCACTTAGCATGATATTCTCTAGTTCCATCCATTTACCTGCAAATGCCATAATTTCATTCTTCTTTAAGGTTGAGTAATATTCTACTGTGTACATGTACCACATTTTCTTTATCCATTCATCCGTTGAGCTGCTACAAACATTGATGTGGCTGCGTCACTATAGTATGCTGATTTTCAGTTCTTTGGGTATAAACTGAGGAGTGGGGATAGCTGGGTCAAATGGTGGTTCCATTCCAAGTTTTCTGAGGAATCTCCATACTGCTTTCCATAGTGGTTGCACCAATTTGCAGTCCCACCAGCAAAAATTGCTAAAATTCTGACAACTAATGAAGCAGGTGGAAATTGTACAAGAGCTCACTCCTTTTGACTGAAATGAATAGTAAAGAGTTTAAAATTTGCCACCGAGACTCTGACACACATTTTCACACACACACACACATTCAGATACTGAAACACACATTTTCACACACACACATTCAAATACTGAAACACACCTTTTCTTCTGATGAAGAATGATCATTGCTCTAGGAAACCAAGGGTACTCTCCTAAATCAACCCATTAAGTAAACCATTTACTGACATCATGAGCATCTTTTTTTCAGAGCTGAAGGAAGCTATGCCCAGAGAAGACAAACACCAGTTGTCATTGAGTCATGTCAGAACTGAAAAGTGTGCACGCCACAAAGCTCTGCATGTTTCTTTAGAAACATGGATTTGGTTATTTCTAGGAAAAAACACCAAGTTCTCAGGGTCCTAGATATTGTAGTGGGACCTGACTTCACTACAACCACCAAGGATGCCCTTGACAGACTAAACAAGTCACGTGATCTGCAAGGTTTTGTTAGCGTATACCTTGAGATGGCTTCCCGACTGCCTAAGGCAGCAATCACAAGTTATGACCAGTTGGTAGGTCCAGTAATCAGCCTAACTGGACCCTAAGTGGCAACTTCTCAAAGAAACACACATTAAATTCACATAGTATTTTGTTTAATCCCTTCAACAACCTTGTGAGGTAGGCAATTTTATTCCAATTTTGTAGTTGCAGATTCTGGGATGGGATACTAAGTTGCCTAAGGCTATAGAGAAATGATAAATATGTATCACACCTGGGAATTATAGCTGGGTTAGACTTGATTCCAAACAGAGCTCTTCCTAACACACCAATCCCCACTAGGTTGTTTCTAGTTGTTGTTCTCATTGAAAAATTACTTATGGGGCTACAGAAGAACTTTTAATTTTATACAGAGGTAGTTTATAGATCCCTACTCTTGGTATCAAGGTTTACAATCACTGTAGTTGCTAAATGCTATAATTTGGATCTGGAACATCCCTTCAAAGGCCCAGGTGTTAAAGGTTTAGTTCCCAGCTGTGCATTACTAGGAGATGATGGAAAACGTTGAGTGGGGCTTAGTGGAAGTCTTCAGGTCTTTGGGGGTGTGTCTTTGAAGGAATAATGAAACCCAGTCCCTCCAAATCTTGTTTTGTTCTGGTCATGGGGTGAATATGATTGACTTCACCATGTGCTCCTCCCATGGGGGGGGCACCCCAACTAAAAGCAATAGGTTTGCCCATTCTTGAACTGGAACCTCCAAAACTGTGAGTCAAAATAAACCTTTCTTCTTAAGTTGATTATCCCAGGTATTTTGTTATAGTAATGGGAAGCTGACTATGTATATAAAATATATAATACACTAAATTATCCCTTTGAGGCAAGAAAAGGATAATGATGGAAAATAATTATCACACTCTTGAAATCTACAGGTTCTTAATACTGAAAATAGAACACAAGTTTATACAACAAAAGCATATTGAGAAAATTAAGACATTCACTTTGTGTCTAAAAGAAGATATTAGGAATATAAAAAAGTCTACGAAAGCTTTCCTAGGAATTGTGAGAACAAATATCTTTTGTTCTTAAGGATGGGGCTAGGCCAGTGAATGAGCTAACTTCTTCAGGGTTATTTAAAAGAATGAATCTATGCTAAAATAAAACTAAATTGGAAAATGAGATTTCATTTATTGCCTATCTTAAGCAAAAAAAAAAAAAAAAAAAAAAAAAGTAGAGTAAGAACATAAATGAATTGACCTGGGACAAGCTGGCATTCCCATGCTTTGCTGGGGGGCAGTATTATGAAGCCCTATATTTCTGGAAAGCAAATTGGTAGTGTGTTATATCAAAGGTCTGAAATATTTTATCTTTTATTGCAGCAATTCCACTTCTTGGGAGTAATCCTAAGGATAGGAATAGAAATAAGGAGAGAAAAAGACACATGAACATTTTCTTTATAAGGACTATAATATCTCAATGTTCAAAACGGTCTATATATCTATCTAATCTAACAAATGAAAAATAAGCAAGTTATTATATACCCAATTTGCAAATTGAGAATAATTAAGAAAAATAAAGTGAGAAGATGATAAAAACATGATTTCCAACTTTTAACTCTGCAGTGTTTGGAGTCTGGGCTGCGGATGTGGCACAGTGGTAGAGTGTTTGCCTAGTCCATGTGAGGCCCTGTGTTCCATTCCCAGCACTACCAAAAGTAAAAAATCAAAATAAAAGACTGGAGTCTGATCATCTGGGCTAAAATCTGACTCTACCAATAATTGACTGTGACCTTAAGCTAGTTAGTATTGCTTTGTGTGTCTCAGTTTCCTTATCTGCTAGATGATCTGAACCCAGCAACTACCTTCATTAGGATTTTGTGAAAATTCAGTCGAGAGAACACAAAAATGCTTACCAATCCTTTGATATGTAGTAAAACACTCACCATATGTTAGCAATGGTAAGAACTGTTAGAGCTGACATGGCTGGCATAAAAAAACAATAGTTTCTGGATGGAACCGTGTTTTTACTTTCTTCTTTGCCTCATGTTGTATTTTTCAAATTGAAAAATCAGGTGAATAACATGTTTGTGATTTTTTAAAATTGTCGATCAAAACGTTTTTCTTATTACATAGGCACACCTAGTATTTAAAAGCAATTAAATGTGAAAAAATATGGAAGTATTTGGCACCTTGCCTGGCTGACACACAAGTTATCCCAGACACTTGCTGGGATGGCATTATTGGGTGCTCTAGCTGGAGGCCAGTCAAGTCCAATTGGTAATTCATACCAAGGCTGCTGAGCTCCCTGCCTATTCCTTCTGTTGGTTTCTCAAGGCAGTGCCTCATGAACACCCCTTCCTTTACTAACAATATACTCTTCCCTCTTTCTCCCACTGGAAAATTCCACATTAGTCACCTGCCCAGAGGCAAACTTGTAGAAACTGCATCCTCAATAAATTTAATATGGTCATTTGAAGATTGAAAACACTAAAAAGCTTTGGTGTTTTACACATAGTAAGTGTTCTAATTTTCAGAGAATAACTTCTAACTATGCATCACCACCCCAATAAAACACTGCGTACATTTTTGAGGCCTCCACCATATTTGAAGACTCATATTCCTTTCAGTTATGTCTAAGCAGAGAAGCAACTTTTTAATAATAATTCAGTTTCAGCTTAGACCTATCATAAATGTTCTGCAAAGTTTTCAGAAGAGACTTTCAGAACAGGTTTCAGAAGAGTAAACCTTATATTTCAATTCTTGGCCAGGCCTAAAGCATGGGAGGGCTCCACATCTCAGAATATAAATACACACTCTCTTTATTATTATTATTAAATTGACAAGATATATTGTATATATTCAGTAGTTCTCTAAGTGTAGTCTCCAGACCAGCTACCTCAGGACCACCTGAGAATTTGCTTCGGCAATCCCCTCACCTACAGAATCTGAGAAATCTAATTTTGAAAGTAGTCCTGACCAGACTAAAGGTAGACAACTTCTCTAGAAATGTGAACCGATTAAGAACAAAACATTTAGCTGTTCATTATACTAGGGTAAAAACATGCAGGAAAAAGGTTTTGGATATCTGGATAAAGTTCCTTAGGGAAAAAAAAGACCCTCATACAGGTTTCATCTTGCTCTTCCCTAATGAACTGGACAATTTCATTAGACACTGAGAAGTCACCAACCTATGGGCCCATAGTACAGTGGAAGATGTGTGTTTTTTCGGTTGTATATTTTGGGGGTTGGGGGGATGATGGGGCAGGGGAACTGGCGATTGAACCCAGGGTACACTCTATCATTAAGTTACATCCACGGCCCTTTTTGAGACAGGGTCTCACAAAGTTGCTGAGGTTGGCCTTGAACTTGTGATTATCCTGCCTTAGCCTCCCAAGTTGCTGAGATTACAGGACTGTACCAACCATCCATGGCAGAGCAGAAGGACCACTTGGTTTCCTTCTCATCGTGATAGAGGCAGCAGTCTCTTGGTGGAATTAAACAATGTACTTAAGTTAAGGCTCCACTGCTTCTTGAGGGTCTGTTGGAAAGCTCTGGGAAAGTTATACCTATAGAAATGAAACTTCAATTGTTCATATACCTGTTTGAATGGCCTTTGGCTTTGAAACCAACTGCTACTTACCAGTCTTGCCATCTTAAAAGCGTTAACCATCAAAAATCCCATCTTTCAGCCACCAGATATCTATTTTATCACTTCACACAGGACCTTAGTGCTAATTATCATGCTGATAAAATATTTTGTTCTCTGAAGTATTAGAAATAACTAGCTATAAAAAAAATGTTACAAAGCCAATCTTACTGGTAGAAACCAGCACACAAGGTATAAAATTGGTAGTAGTTAAAAAAAAAAAAAAAGATATGATTTGTTGATAAAAATGAGGAAAAATACTTATATAAATCAACCAGTGAAAGCAAACTCTACCTACAATATTACAGAGTGGTATGCAAAAAAAATTGTACCTATTATAAACATTTAAATTAAAAAAAGAGGAATTTTGGAGAGCTAGGGGAAAAGGAAACACACACAACCCACTCTTAAGATGTAAAAGAACACAGATCCCATAGTAAAATCAGAACTTAATTCCATGTCCTTTGAGGCCATGGGGACATAGCTTCCCTGAGCTTTGGTTAGTTTTTAAGGATAATGATAACCATTTTCTGAGATTTTTATATGTAAAACTGCCTAGCAGCATAGCCCCTGGCACACAAAAGTGATCAGTGTCCCACTGACTCAGAATTGCTAAACCCTACTTTGTAATCCATGTTTAAGGTCAGGGGTATTGGAACATCTGGTACATAGGTTCGTAACAATCACATGATCCCAAACTCCCAGGGGACAGGAGTGGTAACTGCTCAGACCACAACTGAGGAGGAAATCCTTCCACTTGTGCCCTCCATTGTGAGACAGCCGCCACTCACAATTCTGCTCACATGCCCACTCCTGACCCCCAACACTGACCCTGAAAGGCAGGCACAGGATTTTTTTTTATCATTCTCACAGTCTAAGTAAGAATCAAGTGCCTGGCCCACTTTCCAAGATTCTAAACTACAAGAACAGTGGGTTTTCCATGCGGTAGAACACCTTATACAAGACTCCTGCCATCAAGTCAGTCTCCCATTCAAAGTCAAATGGAAGTGGTTTCATCAGAGATTCAAGACAATCTACAAAGCCAGGCCCAGTGGCACACGCCTGTAATTACAGCAACACAGGAGGCTGAGACAGGAGGATCCAAGTTTAGGTCAGCGTGAGCAACTCAGTGAGACCTTGTCTCAAAATAAATAAAAAGGGGCTGGGATGCAGCTCATGAACCCCTGGGTTCAATCCCCAATACCAAAAAAAAAAAAAAAAAGGAAAAGAAAAGAAAATTAAAGAAAAAGTTATATGAATTAATGAATTAAGACCCTCAGAAAAAATCCCGTTAGAAAAAGAATATCTGAGGCTGGAAAACTGTATATAAAGCATGAAGGGAGATAAAGCACACCCCGTACCCCTCAAAAAAAAACAAGACAATTTCTTTACCCAGAAACCTTTCCAATGTGCCTCCCCTTTCTCCATGGGCTTGTGGTTACACAGCAAGGAACTAACACTTCCCAGTCTACCTTTCGGCAACCTGCCCTGGGACTTCATCTCTGCCAGTGGAATGGCAAATGCAAGCAATGAAATAAATCCTTTCCCTAGGTGTCCGCTCCATCTCCACCGCTGTGAGTACACAGCCACATTGTCACCTGGGGTCCCTGGGTCTCAGATGGGAGAGAAACAAACCCTGTGGCCTTTAGTCATTCAGTTTGTTGGGCCTCTGTACAGCAACTGAAACTTAACTTACAATTAGAGAAAACCAGAAAGTCAGGTGCAAGAGAGAATAGAAAAGGCAAATGCTACATTAATAAGCCATTCAAATCTGGAGTATAAAACCCTACTTCATTATACAAGGAAGGGGCGAGAGAGAAATCAGCTTTAGTAATTAGGGGTTTGCCATTCACTTAATGAGAAGTAAAAATATTTAACACATTCTGAACATAAATATTTCTTTTGGCAAAAAGCAAACAAAGTAACATTTTTAAATATATAAAAACAAGGTCTTGATGACAAATGAGAAATATTAAGACAAACTGCCAACAACTTGCTGCATCAGAAGAAAATAAGAACATTAAAAATTCCTTAGGTGCTATTTTTAAATAGCTAAGAAAATTGGCTTAAAATTATTAGCCATTCTTTTCTCAAATGCAATAGTAAATAGTAGGCACATGAAGAATGAGTCATGTAGCATTTTCAGGGGGAAACATATTTGGCAACTTATTAAAAGTCTAGGGTCACAGATTTCATCTAATCAAATTAGTAAAAGCTTGTCCACAGAGATAAAGAACAAAGATTAATGACAGATCGCAATGGCTGGAAATGCAGGGATACCTTAATAAGAAAGTGGGACTGAGCGCTAGGTATGACTGGATTGAATAAATTATATAACAGATTAAATAAGTATTAATGAAGTTGAAGCGGGCCAGTTTTCCACCTTCCTTTTATGGGGTAATCAACTCCAGAGCTCTCTGAGCAGCATAAATTATAAAACCCAAGTCACCTACATTTCTTGAAATGCGAAGCTTATGAAGAGAGAAAATATAGACTTGAGAAGACAGAGCTTTCCAGAAGAGATATTCTGTCTTCCAATGAATCACCAGGAAAAAAAGTAGACCTTAATTTGTGACCTTGAATCACAAGAGTCTCATAAGAAAGAATGAGTCTTGAAAAAGTAATTGTAGCTTCCTAAATTAAGCTGCCATTAATATACCTTCATTTACTCACAATTCTTAGTCTTGAGTTTCTGGTAAGTCAGAAACATGATTCTTAGTCTTGAGTTTCCGGTTAAGTCAGAAACATTTGGTGGGTTCAGTTTTCACACAGCAGGAGTCCACAACCAAATACATGAAGTAAGAAGCACGTTTTCAAACTTCCTCTACAAATGTATAGACTCTTTTTATCAAACCCACATGGATGATCCCAAAGCTTTGATAACAACAGTAAAGAAGGAGCAGGAGAACCACTTATTGGTACTAAAGCCTTTACTGTAATAAACCAAATATATTTACAATTTATACAAATGTTTAACCTTCAACAAAAATACAAAAAAACATTTCACAAGATGCAAAACCAGGAAACAAGTTCATTGGAGACACCACTGCTCTACAAAGGACGGAACACAAGGTGAAGTGCAAGGACAGAAAGGAAATCTCACACTCAGGCCAGGTGTAGGTGACAGATCCTCCAGCAGGAAGAGAATAGGCTGCAGCTCAGGTCAGCAGATTCCGTTCCTCAGTCCTACACCCCTTGGCCCCTCTGTCCAGGTGGTCTTGGTGCTCCATTTGGTCTAGGTAGGCGACCTTCTGTTGATGGGGTTTTTGCCTCCTCTTTGTAGACAAAGTAGTTCTGTGTCAAGGTTTGGAAACAGATCTGTGTGTGTGTGTGTGTGTGTGTGTGTGTGTGTGTGTTTTCTTTTAAAGTTACAATTTTTCTATTTCTACAAATTCAAAACATTTTGGCCCAATTCAACTATAAACCGTTAAATCACGTATTTTCAGTAGATGACTTCATAGACTGTGGCCTTCTTGTCCCCTGAGCCAGTGACTATGTACTTATCATCCACAGAGATGTCACAGCTAAGCACTGACGAGGACTCTTTGGACTGAAAGAGAAAACAATGGGCAAGTGTTTAATGTGGAACCTGGATACACAGGGCCCTGCTCCCCTCGGAGGCACCTTTACTTCTGGTTTCACAGGTGACACTGAGGTTGAATTGCCATTTGAGGTAAGGAGCTTTTACTTACCTGGAATATACTGGCTCCATAGGGGGTCCGCCAAGCATTGAGGAGGTTGTCTTTTCCAGTACTCACAAACCACTTACCTAGAATTAACAAAAAAATAGGTGGTTTTAGCAAAATTAAAATTCCTACTAGTGTTAGCACCTTGAACTTAATCAAGAGCACTGCTAATGAATGAATAATCATACTCAAAGAATTGGTCTACGACCTGAGTAGAGCTTTTAAATCTGTACTCCCCAGTGAATTATCTGTATGATCCCAGTAGAAGAGGTAACAACCTCATTAGCCACTGGACTGGACTTGTAGGATCATGTCCAACACACAGTATCCCCTCTAATATTGAACCAATGAAGTTGTTCCACTTTGGTCAGTCTCCTAACGACTAAATGGGATTACAAAAAATTAAATGTTAAATTTATGTAGGGCACAGTGGAAGGCTAAGGCAAGAGCATTGCAAATTCAAGATCAGCTTCAACAACTCAGCAAGGCCCTAAGCCTTGAGACTCTGTCTCAAAATAAAAAATAAAACTGGTCTGGGGACATAGCTCAGCAGTAAAGACCCTGGGTTATTCCCAGTATTGTTCTACACCCTGCCCCAAATGTTGAACTTATGTAAAATGCCAGTCATGTAATACAGCATGTAGAATGTGCTCAATAAGTGTTAGCTAGCTAATCCATCTATCCTTCTACCCATCCAACCAGTGCAAAAGTACAGTCTCCACATGAACTTTTCCCCTCACTGTAGTATGGAAGAATGTAGGTGTAGCTAAGTATCTCCTGTTCTGACCCTTGGTTCCTCATCTTAGCCATACCACAATGCTTTTCACAGTTCATGCCCAATTCTTCTGAAGATTCCTGCCCACCCTTCTCCAGAGTGGTAACAACTGCCCCACACCCCCACTCAAAACATGTATGCGTCCAAACCTTGTATTAGGCAATTTCATCTCCTGCTGACTTTTCTCAAATTAGCAAAACAGACCGAAACAGACATAACCATGCTCTGAGGGACATATTAAAACAATAGAATTATTGCATCCAGCTGCTTGGAGAACATTTTTTCCAGATATCATCTCTAACCAGATTTTTTCAGAAAGTATTTTCCATCTAGGCCATCAATGACCTCCAGTTTCCCTTCGGTGGAACTCACCACAATAAGCAAATTTGAGGGACAGCACACAGCTTTCATGGAGATGCAGCTGGTACTTGTCAGGCTTGTTCACATGCAGCACTTCCACGTTGCTGCTCTCCATACCCACAGCCAGCCACTCCCCAGTTGGGCAGTATCCCAGGGAGAAGATCTGTAAGAAGCAGAACGGGGTCACTGATTATTTTGCTCAATAAACTTAGGAAGTGAAAAGGCAACCAGAAAGGCAGGTTGGGGGTGGGCAGGAGTGAAGGGAAGAGGGGATCAGCCAAATCCAGACTGTGGGAAAGCGGACAAGGACAAGAGACCCAGCCCACGCGAACCAAGTGGCAAAAACCTTCATGGAACAGCTGGAAAATTTTGAACACTTCCCTCATATGTGATGAAATTAAGGAATTATTCTTAATGATAATGGCATCTATTTGTGTGTTTTAAAGCCATCCCTATCTTTTAGAGTCACTGACTGAAATATTTAGGGATAAAATGATGTTTGGAATTTACTTTAAAGTAATCCAGTGCTTGCAGGTAGGGATGAAAGTGACAAGATGGGCCATGAACTGATGCCAAGGCTGAGAGAAGAGCATATATGTACAGTACTCTTAATTTTCAGAAACGTTTGAACATTTTCTGTATTCATATAAATCTGAGAATATCCATAAGTTAAAAAAATAAAGAGAAGGCCAAAAATAATATTCTACTTATTAGGATATCAGGAAAGGGTAGCAGAGGGAAGACTATGAAAAAAAGCAACAAAATGTTAATGAGGAACATAAAAATGTGTTAATATATGGCGGTTTTCTGTTTTGTCCTATTTTTCTGAGCTGCATTATTTTAATGCTAAAAAAAGGCATGAAAATACAAAGTAATGATCAAAAGAACAAATTCTACCACCAGAAAGCACTTAAAATGGCAGAGCACACTCTTACCCCAAAAAAGCCAGACCTTCAATAGCAGACTACTTTCCACAATCCAGAGTTGCCATTTTCATATTATTTCAAAACTCTATAAATCTAGCTGGTCATGAGCTCATTTTTCATAGGATCAGTAATAAGATGGGCATCTGCTGACATAATACTGTGTTTTTTTTTTTTAAAGGTACTGGGATTTGAACCAATGGGCGCTTAACCACTCAGCTACATCTCCAGGCTTTTTTATTTGGGGACAAGTTTTCACTAAGTTGCCAGCTGGCCTTGAACTTGAGATTCTCCTTCCTCAGGCTCCTGAATCACTGGAATTGCAGGCATGTGCCACAGTGCCTGGCCTGCTATGCTTTTTTAAGTTCCTTGATGCAGGTCAAATGAATGAACTTCCAGAGCTGTTGTGACTTTCCCTACCCTGCATATTCTTCAAGCTCTATTTCAATAAGAATCAAACAATCACCTCTTACTTTGCATTAGATGGTAAGAATAGGTACAACACACCAGCAGAGCTGGATATAGTCTTCACTGTATGAATTCCTTAAACAAACACATCTGGAAATAGAGCAGCTAACAAGTTTTAACCCACAGGGTTTTAGAAGCCACTTGAGGAGTTTCGGGCAGGTGGGGGTGAGAGGGGTTGTTTGTTTATTTGAATCAGTTCTCCAGATTTAGCCCCTATCTGTTTGTCCTTCTGCCATCATCCTGGGGTGGGAAGGATGTTGCACACAGGCCACCTCAGAGATTCATTCCAGGGCAATCGAAAGCCAGTCGTCACCTGTGAGGTGAAGTCATGCTGCTGCAGCTGCCGCCCCTCGCGCAGGTCCCAGGACCTGACTGTGTTGTCCAAACCGCCTGTCCAGAGCTTGGTGCCATCATTAGAAATGTCAATACAGCTGGCTCCGTCTGTGTGGCCCTGGAATTGCCTGATAAAACAAACCAGATTGAATAATGATTTCCTGCCAGAGCTCAAGGTAAACACTGTTGTGTTGTTAGTTTTGGACTCTCTGTGTGTCATCTCGTCAGTGTCTGCTGATGTATAAGATCAAACTAACCTTCCCCCGAGGAGGAAAGGAAACAGCACCTGCAGATTTTATTTTCTTTTTTCACAATCCAAGGGCTAAACAAATGCAATGCCATTGGAGGTTGCTCCCCAGAAGTCAAACATGCTACTATGGCTTCTTTGATAAATTTGTCTAGAAGGGAAAACTCCTCCCAGCTTGGAAAGTGTTTTAAGTGTTAAAAGAAAACAAAGGACAACACATAAAATTTCAAGTGTATGCCTTAAGGAAAGATTAAGGTACTGTACTTCAATAGTGAAACTTGAATCCAGGAGGAGCAAGTGACTACATTGTAAGCACTGGGACAGAAGTATTCTCATTCCATGAACAGATCAACATGGCAATGCCCTTCCTGCCAGCAAAGCATGAGCTCACCTGTTTGTTCAACCTTGCTTTCTGAATTAGAAAGAGCCCTGTGTTAGGAAATCTGGACTCCCAGAGACAAAGGGTCATGCTGGCGTCCTGACCTCAGAAGCACTGGGCAGAGACAAAAGTAATTACTGAGGAAGGCTGGGGGACACGTTGGCAAGACCCTGTCTCCAAGCTGAGCACACAGTTTTTCATTATAGAAGAATCTGATATAGTATCTAGAAAGCACTACCAAAAAAAACAACTGGAACAGGGATCTGCTGAGCACCAGTGCCGCGCAAGGCACCAGGTGGGACCTGCTGTGGGGAGGTCACCGAGGCTGGTGGTCCATGGTGGTGACGGCCAGGAATTTGGTTCTGTATGCTGAGAGGGAGTTGGCAGGAGTGGCCAGGATAGACGATAGAGGTCAGGACCCACCTTCAGCACCAGGCAAGACCTGGCGAAGAAGTGCTTGCGAATTCTGACACTGAGAAGGTTTCCATGCCTTTTCTTTCTCTAGGCGCCCAAACCTCACTATGTCCACAGAGCTCCAAACATTTTTTGTTTTGTTTTGTTTTTGGTACAGGGGATTGAATCTAGGAGCCTTCCAAAACTGATCTCCATCCCCAACCCTTTTTATTTTGAGACCAGGCCTCACTATATAGCTGTGTCTGACCTTGAACTTGCAATCCTCTTCCCTCAGCTCCCAAACTGCTGGGATTACAGGCGTGTGCTATTGCACCCAGTCAGAGCTCCAAATTTTTAAGTTGAGCTTGGAATTTGAAAATGTGAAAGGGAAGGAAAAATTACCACTGTTGCCCTGAGGCAAGACAAGAACCATTATTTCAAAAATTCTTCCCTCTATAAGCTATTCTGAATATCCACATTTCCGGATCTGTCCCAGGTCCTCTCCTCCCATATGCCCCACCTCTTTCCTCACTATAGCCAGGCACGGGCATCCCACCTAGGCCAGAACTCCTTCAAGAACCCCCTATCAGTCCCCCAGGCCTCAAGAACTCCCTGCCTTGCCTGTGCTTCTTTCCTTCAAATAGTTCTGGCAATTCAGGGAGTCCCTCTTCCCTCCAATCTGACTTCTTTTCACCTCTTCAATTCCGCAAATGTTTAATCCTTCACCCAAGACATCATTCTCTATCGCCTCACAGCCCCCAATGGGTGCTCCTCCAATCCACCACCCTCCAAGAGGGTAGCTCCACATTTTTATTCCCAGGCTATCAGAAGGCAGAACGTGCAGTGCCACAGGAGGCACAGAGTCTCCGTTGCTCTGTCACACAGAGCAGTCACATGCAGTCAGTTCATACTGAGAAAGAGACACGTCAAGTCCAATTCCCTTACATCTAATAGGCACTGACTCCAAGAGAGCCAGCACAGAGGAGGGGTTCTGGGTACAGACAGGAGAACAGGTTGTCTGGGTTCCAATTTTGGTTCTTCCACATCTGACTGTGTGACCTGTGGCAAATAACTTTGTACCTCAGGTTTTCATCTACAAAATGGGGAGAATAGCAGTGCAGATATTATGAAAATTCAATGGGTTAATATTTGAAAAGTGCTTGCAATTTTAATTTTTTTTTTTCTTTTTGTACTGGGGATTGAACTCACAGGTACACAGCCACTGAGCCACATCCCCAGCACTATTTTGTATTTTATTTAGAGACAGGGTCTCACTGAGTTGCTTAGCACCTCGCTTTTGCTGAGGCTGGCTTTGAACTTGCGATCCTCCTGTTTCAGCCTCCTGAGCTGCTGGGATTACAGATGTGTGCCACTGTGCCTGGCTAAATTTGAATTTGGGAAGGAAGGAGAGAAGGAAGAAGTAAAAAAAAAATATTTAAACCAAGTGACTGTAGCTAGGCTAAAAGGGGCTTTTGGCTCCAGCTCCAGAAGTCCATTTTGCTCAGTCTGCACTATGTCACAAGTGTCACTCACATGCAGGGACAGAGCCAGGCCTGGTGACACTGGATTTTTATAAGGAGGTTTGAAGGAAAAGTGACCTGCTGTGAAGGTGTCTATGGGCCATCCCTTCTCTCTGCATCCAGGCACCCAAAAACATTAGAGGGGGCCAGCTTAATGAGCCACAGGTCTCGAACCACAGGCCTCAAACCACAGCATGAACAAGATGGTTTCTGAGCAGAGATGAAATGTGGCACCGAGCCAAGCACACCCTGACTTCTAGCACTGATGTTTTATTAGTGCTTTACTTTCAGACGACTTTCCTATAATGCTTTTGTGTGAGCGCCAGCCGGGGCAGCAGAGCCACAGCAGTTACCAGGGTGAGGAGGGCAGATTCCAGGAAGTAGGCAGAGCCCTGTTCACTCCTAAGTGAAACAAACCCCTAAATGGGTGTCTTATTTACTTATTGAGAAACATGAATATTTTAAAACCATTTTGTGGGCCCAATCCATGGACTCTCCTCTTTTTGCTTTTTAATGTCCTTTTGTTGACTTTTTTTTTTTTTTTTTTTTTTTGGTTATCTTATCAGTTGACTCCTGTTTACACAAAAAAGGTTCTAGCCAAGGCCAAAAACATCTAGAATTGAGAGCGCTTCATACTTCCATGTAATCCATATTATGCTATGCCACCCCTTGGCAAAAGCTAGACTTGGCTTCTGTATGCACACTGAAGAATGGGAACAAGAAAAGGATGAAGTCCTATTAACCTTCTGGCACAGCAGCAGGACCGTACGTTCTCTGGAGCACCTAGCCCCAGGCCTGGCACACAGCAGGCCCTTCACAGATGGACTACAGCCTGGGGGCAGCCACAGAAGCTGAGGTGCACAGGAGCCTTCTCCTGAGGCCATCTACTCTTCCCTAAGGAAACTGCTGGTGCTCACCTCACAAGCGTCTGATTGTGCAGGTCCCACACAGCGATGTTGCCGTCGCTGCAGCATGAGAAGCAGACCTTGGAGTCGGGGCTGATGGCCAGGGCGTAGCAGGCGGGGGCCGAGGATGTCAGCTCTGCCTTGATGCGGGGGGTCGGAGCAGCCAGGTCCCAAATGGAAAGAGTGCTGGCTTCCCCTCCCACAATGAGAGTGCAGCCATCAGGGAGCAATTTACATGAACGGATATAATTATCTCTATTCTGTGAAATAAACATAATTCAATTGCTATGATGCATTACCGAGCAATAACAGTGCTGTGTTCGCTAACTGCTATCTTGGGTTTTAACTTCACAGTGGCATTTCATGGACTCCCATTTCTGTAGTAAATATAGGGGCCCAACTGCCACTGTCTCCTTCAAAACAAATTCACAGGCTTGCTCATGACTCACGTGTGATGGTCAGATCACTGTTCCTGACTCCCTGCTTCACAAAGTCCTGAAAGTAACTGGGTGGTAAGGCAGGTCTACATGCATTGCTCCACCCAGAAACCACTTTCAAAGCCAGTTAATCAATCATTTACCTCTTCCCCTCTGTTATTCACTATTTGGAAACTGTAGACCCACTGTACAGGTTCTGGTTTCCATTACTCTTAACTATGTCTTTATTAGAGGATTTAAAAAATTTAATAGCTGCTTTCTCCAATTGTAATATAGCTGCTATCCTTGTGAGCACCTCAATCCACATGGATGTGCTATCCTCCAACTTGAATCCTAATGAATAGGCTTAAAAGTGGCCTGTCTTTCAAAGATCAGATGAACTTGAAGCACAACTTCAAACGAGAATAGTCCTATTACTAGAGAATATGTCAAAGTACAAGTTTCATTAAAGGAGATCTTTCTCTTAAAAATTGTCTTCCTGGTGCATGCATTACAATTATACATACTAGTGGGAATCAGTATGCATAGATGCACATAACATCATTTGGTCAATTTCAGGGAATTGAATTCATTCCCTGAAATTGACCTACCCTTTCCTACTCCTCTTCTGTCCACAGGAGATATTTTTAAGTAGTTGGATTAAAAAAAAAAAAAACACCATAATAACTACCCCCAAGTCTTTGTATCTCGAAAACAATGCCACTCTGCTTTTTGGAAACACTGGCTCTGGAATGCTTATACTCTTCAGACAGGCAGAATGCGAGCAAATTGAGGGGGTAAACTGCACCGTTTGCAATAGAAAAAGGCAGGTTGACACCATCCCGAGTGGGCAACAAGGGCAGCCCAGATGATAGGGTGCTTAAGGGCAATGGTGTGAGGTCTATAAATCCTGGGGTTACACTTTAGAGACCAGAACATATCCTGGAGTGTCTATGTCCTAGAAAAACGTGAACTGGCATCCTCAGACGCTGACACAGGGTGGGTTATGTGCTCTGTAAAAGCACTGCCTACTGCTCCAGTTTGATTGACACCCTGGTTCCCTGCAGTCATCCCTCCGCCCTTTCCTGAACTTCAGGTTGTGAAACCAAACCAGCTCTCCAGGTCTCCCCTAACAACACAGACCCTGTTCAGAATGGCTTTCATGCCACATTATCCAATGTTTACTATTCAATATTTATCTGAAGGCTGTAGGGAAATTAAAAGTAGAATGGATTGCAAGGATCAGAGTCCAGGCCTCACTGTGCTTTCTTCCACTCACTGGAACCACACCCCCCCCCACCACACACACACACACTTTATAATATACAGCTACACAAGGAGAGCTTTCTGCAAACCACTGTAAAATATTTTAAAAAAGAAATCCATCAACACTGGGCTCTAACCACAGCAACAGCAACAAATGAAACCTTCACTTTTAAGGGAGGGGTGGGGGGCTATGCCGCTAACACAGGAAACAGAAGGGGCTTCCATTTCCTCCTAATGGGAATAAAACCCAGGCCTGGACAGCGATTTCCTTATTGAGTCTCCAGGGAGAGATTACCCTTGCGCACTGGTTCCTGCTCACTCACCAGACAGTCGAGCTGAGAGACAGGACTCTTGTTGCCAGGGTGGCTGATGTCCCAGACCTTGACACAGCCCTTGCCACCTGTATACACGTGCCTAGTGGGGTTGCTGATGGTCACTGCACACACCACCTCCCCATGGTTGAGGGTGTTGATCTGGCGAGCATGTCGGGGGATTCCAGGTCCAATGAGGGCATCAGGAGGAAAGGGCACAGGCTGCATCTGACCATCTGCCGTGACGTGGAAGGAGTAGGCACTTTTGGAGAGAAGAGAGAAAACACACTGAGTGTGAAGGAATCAGTCATGACCCTGGCTCTGCTCTTGAAGGAAGACAACGAAGAGCAAAGCTTCCCTTGGGATGGTTTCCCTTTTGAAATCAATACAAGTTGAAGCGCTTACTGATGGAACACATTTAAAATAAATGATGGTCGGAATCTGGGATGTGCCAAAAGAAACTTCCATTGAACTCTATTAAAATTTTAAGACTAAAAAAACTGTACTCTGCCATTCTATAAAGCATTCTGTCAAATCCCATTATGAAACAATGTGCTTCCAAATTAACATAGAATAGCCCCTACCATGTATCTCATATAATTGTATGATTTCTTATTATAATTTAAAATGATCATTTTCAGAGTTTAAGATGAAGCCCTTAAGAACTCATAACTACACATAGTAAGTAGAGTATTTCAACACTAACGAACAAAAACCAACTTTTAAAACACACTCATTTAAAGCTTGGATTCAAACTCTATTTCTAAATAACCAAGAGAAAAGAGATCCTTTTACATCAAGAGACTTGGTGACAAGAGATTTATTTAAATATTGTTTTAAGGCAGGTCTTGCTACGTTTACCCAGTCTGGTCTCTAAACTGCTGGGCTCAGCTGGGCCCACTGGCACGTGCTGCTGCTCCCAGCAAGACTGATGTTTTGTTTTGAAGACGTGTTTGATAGAGATTTCAGTTTTCCTATTCAACAATCTCCCTTGCCTACCTTCATCACTAACCCGTTTGGCCTCAGGCAACAGAGCTCCCAGCTAAGATTGCTCTTTCCATCTTTGCCCTGGCCAGGTAATGCCCACATCCTGACCAATGAGGTGTAGGCAGAAGCTGCTGGGTGTCACGTCACCTAAGGTTTTCACCTGAAAGACAGGTGAGAGAGGGGCCCATGGGAACTCTGTGCTTTCTCTTCAATTTTGCTGTGAATCTAAAATTACTGCTCTAAAAACCGAAGTTTATCAATTTTTTATAAAAGTAAATAAAAAAGTAAAGAGAGGACAGGCCTGGTCTCTTCTCTTGTTCCTTCCCATTCCCTGAACTATGAGCAAGATGACTGGAGTTCCTGCAGCCCTCTGGGGCCACAAGGTCACTTTGAAGATGGAAATTAACTGCTCAGGGAGGGAGAACAGAAAGATAGGATGCAGAGGCCCTGTTACACCATGGGCCTCTGCCCTGCCCAGGGCTGCCACAGTCAGTGTCTTTTATAGGAAAGAGAAATAACTTCTATATTACTTAAGCTACAAGGGTTTTTTTTTTTCCCCATTATAAACAAATGAACTGAGACCTAGTTGCACATTTCTATTTCCATGCCAAAATCCAATACTTATTTTTAGTTTCAAGGAGTTAAATTATTATTTAAGCTCCAAGAGAAAACATTATGGACATTACCAAACATGCATGAAGACAGGAGAGAGGAGGGTAGAAAGAGAAGTGTTTTCACCCCACATCCCGATGGACAGAATTCTGCATACCCAGGTGAACATCACAACTTTCCCTGTCTTCTCTGAGGTATTACTAGGACAGGTAGAAGTTCAAACCACAAACACAAAATGGAGTATGTACAATTTCCTCCGTCTCACAACCCCACTAGGTAATAAGACTGGCCCCTTTCTGGAACTTGTCATTGACACCTTTACCTATGTAAACACCGTGAGTACTAATGCAGGGCTTAAGTTTTCATTTTAATAGTAACTCAAATTCTGTCTGATAACTTAGCATGTACAAAATTGAAAATTGATACAAGATACCAAGTCTTACTAGCTTGCGCTTAAAACCCACATACTTTTTACTTGGAAATAAAATGCAGGCTATTATAGTCCCTTCATAAAATCAAAATATCAAATACACGGATATTAAAATTCTTCAAAAACACAATCTTTTATATCTGTTATCTCCTGGAAAACCAGTTCCAATAACTATTATTAAATGGCTATTTGGCCCAAATATTGAATGTCGCTCTTAGTTTGAATAAATGAGCACATAATGGGAATCATGCAGAATGTTCTGAGAAATAATTAAGCACATAAAACAATACACCTCAAAGCCCTCACATTACTGAATCACTAAATCTTTTTTTTGGTGGTACTGTGGATTGAACCAAGGGTGTCATGAGTACTACTCAAGTACTTCGCCACTGAGTTACATACCCAGCCCTTT
This sequence comes from Sciurus carolinensis, assembly GCF_902686445.1. Classification (NCBI taxonomy): domain Eukaryota; kingdom Metazoa; phylum Chordata; class Mammalia; order Rodentia; family Sciuridae; genus Sciurus; species Sciurus carolinensis. The sequence goes on from NC_062226.1 coordinate 82,032,731, forward strand.
CATTTTGAGACAGGGTCTCACTAGGTTACCTAGGTTGGCCTCAAACACAATACGCAAAGTTCACATGACATTTCAATATATGCATATTACAGCTGGATGAATGGATAGCTATGCCACTTACTATGGGATGTCTGGAACTGTAATCAAATAGTACTTTGTTGCTTTTAAAGGTAAGACCGCCAAACTATAGGGGTTTCAGTCTATTCGTATCCTACAAGAATTCTGGATTCAAAATAACTCTAGAAGAGTGAAGTCCAATTGCAAGTTCTATGGCCAGATATCAGGTGCCACGATCAAGGAGCAAAAGTGACAAACTTTCCAGGTGATGCTGCAGAAATTACAAGTGAGTTTCTATAAAATAAAACTACTGGGTCGCATATGTAGTTAAGGAGGAGAGAGGAGCTTCTTGTGAAAACCCTCTTGCTATGGCATGTTGGAGGAAGGTCCCGCTCTCTACGCACCCTCAATCAAGGTGGGCACCCACAGGTGAGGCCAACTTCCCATCAGACACCCCTCAGTAATCCCAGATTTTCAGAGGAAAAAAATTTATCTTACTTCAACTGGAACCCTGCTTATTATAGAATTGAATGTTCCAGATTAAAATAGATGCACGGAGTACAGACGGGAGATCTGTATGCTGGTCTTTGGAAGACACCCACTTCTCTCCCAGGTGTCCTCTTCTTTAAACTGCACAGGAGGTCTGCGATCATCATACTGAGGCAATTTAAAATTGATTCACAGTGCAGCGAACTGCTGCCAGAAGCTGTGAACATTTGTCTGTCCCCGGGGAAACCCATATGGATGTTAATACATCAGTCACAGGAGGAAGTGGGCAGCACCCGCTGAGCTGGGGAGCCGCATCAAATGAACAAACCAGCACAAGGCAAAGGGCTGATGGTTTTGAGGAGGAATCCAGCGGAAGGAAAAAAAAGAGGGGTGAATCAGATGTAGGCATTCACCCACAAAAATAACAGGAACTTCCTCAAAGACAGACCTTCTTGATGGCACATCATGACAACATTAAAGGGGTCTGAAAAGGAAAACCAACCAAGGAAGGGAATTTATAAAGAGATAGTGGGTAAGTCGTCTCTTCATGCGTGGAGGGTACATTTCCAGATCCCTGGGGGATGCCTGAAACCAGAGAGCACAGAACTCTCTAAATACTTACTGTGCCTTTCTTTTCCCCCTGTACTTACATAATGACAGTAAAGTTAAATATTAAAGAGGCATATTGAGATGAACAAGATTAATAATAGGACGGAAAGATTATAGCAATGCACTCTAAGTTATGAGAATGTGATGATCTCTCCCAAAATATTTTACTTTTTGCCTTTTCACATAAAGGAAGTACTTTACAGCTTCTCTTCAGTATATCTTAATTGCCAGCATTGCTACTCTTTTGCCTTGGGGCCTCTATTTAGTCTAATAAGGACTACCTGAACACAAGCCTTACAGTACCACAAAAACTGATCTGATAGCTAAGGCAACTAGTAGGGGACTAATGGGTAGGCAGCATATACAGTGTGGATACACCATACAAGGGGATGATTCACATTCCAGGCAGGATAGAGCAGTACACTGTGAGATTTCATCATGCTACTCAGAAAATGTATTAATTTAAAACTTGTGAATTACACTGGGTACAGAGGTACACACCTATAATCCCAGCAACTCATGAGGCAGGAGGACTCCGAGTTCAAGCTCAGACTCAGCAACTGAGTAAGATCCTGCTTTAAAATTAAAAATTAAGAAGGACTAGGGATGTGGCCAGTGGTATAGCACCTCTGGAGTCAATCTCCAGGACCACCAAAAAAATATAAAATAAAATAAAATAAAAAGTAAATTGCTTATATCTGGACTTCTGCTTAAAACTTTCAGGCTGCATTTGACCATGGGTAACTGAAACCATGAAACCACAGGTAAGGGTGAACTATAGTATTTATAAATATCCCTCAAACCTGAATTCAGGATGAGGCCAAACACAAAAAACTATACATGGTATGACTGCATCTATACAAGTTCAAACACCAGCAAAATTCATCATGATACTGAAGGTCAGAGTCGGGGTTACTGCTGGTGACAAGAAGGGAAACAGGAAGGTTTCAGAAGCCCTGATCCAGGGCTGGTTACATGGGTGGGAACCCTTGGTGGAAAGCAGCTGAGCTATACATATATGATACACATGTCACATCTCAGTTCTTAAAATTTAGATTCATTCATTTACTTAAGACAAAGAAGAGGAAAGGTCCCTAACCAATTCACCCATTACTTAGGTCCACGGCCCAGTTGAGAGCTTAGCCTTTGGCATTCGGTGGACCTCACGTACAGAGCCCTGTGTCCCCAACAGCATCAACTGTGGATTTCCTAACTGGCTAGCCTTAAGACTATGTGCCCATTTCCTGATCCATAACACAGGAATAATAATAAAACCTAAGAGCTGCCTATAGTAAAGTACATGGTTGTTGAAAGGATTCAAAAGAGGTGACAGCGGGGCTAGGGTTGTGGCTCAGTGGTAGCGTGCTTACCTAGCATGTGTGAGACCCTGGGTTGGATCCTCAGCACCACATAAAAAATAAAATAAAATAAAGATATTGCGTCCATCTACAACTAAAAAAAAAATTTAAAAAATTAAAAAATAAGAAAGAAAAGAGGTGACAGCTGCAAAACACTTAACAGAGTACCGGACACGTGCAGCATCGTTACTGAACCGTGACTTTAAGGAAAGGAAAGCGGGGCTGTGCTGAATCGGGGCTCTGATCTCCACCAGTGGGCAAATGTGAGCATCAGGGTGCTAAGAGGGAGGAAGAGGTAGGGTGAGAGTCAGGAACGCAGACCAAGGGGCAAAGAAAATCACAAAATTCATAAACCATAAGAGATGAGCAGGGGAGGGATGACACTTGGTAAAGTTATGTGAAAACTTTGAAGTAAGGGTGTTTAGATAGGATTGTGGCAAGCTGCAGGGCAGCAAGATCGAGTACCTGGACCCCTGCCTGGGGAGGTTTGCAGACTGTACCTTATTCAGCCTCACAACTGAGCCTGGCCTCACTTCACCATTTTTTGTTTGTTTGTTTGTTTTTAATTTATTTTTATTGTAAACAAATGGGATACATGTTGTTTCTGTTTGTACATGAAGTAGAGGCATACCATTTGTGTAATCACACATTTACCTAGGGAAATGGTGTTTGATTCATTCTGTTATTTTTTTCCTTCCCCCCCACCCCTCCCACCCCTCTTTTCCCTCTATATAGTCCCTCCTTCCTCCCTTCTTGCCTCCTCCTACTCCCCCATTATGTATCATCATCCGCTTGTCAGAGAGATCATTCGTCCTTTGGTTTTTTGAGATTGGCTTATCTCACTTAGCATGATATTCTCCAACTGCATCCATTTGCCTACAAATGCCATAATTTTACTTTTCTTTATGACTGAGTAATATTCCACTGTGTATATATACCACAGTTTCTTTATCCATTCATCAATTGAAGGATGTCTAGGTTGGTTCCACAATCTGGCTATTGTGAATTGAGCAGCTATGAACATTGATGTGGCTGTATCTCTGTAGTATGCTGATTTTAAGTCCTTTGGGTATAGGCCAAGGAGGGGGATAGCTGGGTCAAATGGTGGTTCCATTCCAAGCTTTCTGAGGAATTTCCACGCTGCTTTCCAGAGTTTGCAACCTCACCAGCAATGTATGAGTGTACCTTTTCCCCCACATCCTCGCCAACACCTATAGTTGCTTGTATTCACTTCACCTTCTGATTCTAGCAGCTGCAGATCAGGATCACTTTTCATTCTGAACTCTGGTGGTAGAACTGAAGAATCCATAAGAAGGTCTGGGCGTGGTGTGCACACCTGTGATTCCAGCAACAGAGGAGGCTGAGACAGGAGCAGCAAAAGTTCCAGGGAGTGAACTCAGGAGCACTCGACCACTGAGCTACATCGTCAGTCTTATTTTGTATTTTATTTAGAGCACAGTCTCACTGAGTTGCTTAGGGCCTCGCTTTTGCTGAGGTTAACTTTGAACTCGTGATCCTCCTGCCTCAGCCTCCCAAGCCCTGGGATTACAGACATGGGTCATCATGCCTGGCTAAAGTTCTTGGCTAGCCTGGCAACTTAGTGAGACCCTATCTCAAAATATAAAGTAAAAGGGGCCAAGAGTGTGGCAGAGCAGCCAGTCCTAGGGTGCAATTCCCAGCACCCTCCCACCCACACACAGAAAAGAAAAACTGAGTGAAATCAACATTCATTTGGAGCAAGGGACTTTTCATTTACTGGGCACATAACAGAGGTGAAGAACTCAGAGGAAGGAGCCCCCCTCTGGGATTCCTCGAAGCAGTGGTGAGTTGGAAAACAAGACTGAGTTTGGAGGAAGCAGGCTGTTTTTCCCGAGCAGACAGGCTTCTGTTAATAAAACAATGCTGTGTTCTGCAGCCAAAGGAAAACAGGTGTTTACAGAGTTGTCAGTTTGCTGGAAATAGAACTGCAGTGGCAGAGTCAAGTAAACAGTAATGAAGAGGCATGGACCCCAGGAGATCAGGACTACGGCCAAGCCCCTGGTGCCTGGGGACTCGGCACTGCTGATGTGAAATTTCTTGCCGTATTAACAAGTCTCAAAAATCCGATCACGTCAAAAACCTCCACTGGATCTTCAAGCTTTTTAAAGCTCATGAGGCCCTTTACAATTTAGTGTCAACAAGTCTTACTTGATGTGACCCTAAACTCCTAGCCATGTAAGAGAGAGAGAAGAGGCCATTCCCATAAACTATCACAGGTCACTTCCCAAGCTGCATGTAGACTCCTCTCTCCTGCCTAGAGGAGTACTGACTCCCTCCCTCTTAACTGCCAGCACCTCGCCAGGCTGAGTGGTTATTCTCCAGGGTCCTGGTTCTTCCTATGAATGTCTACGACAGCATTTATCACCCTGGACATTTCTGTCCTCCTTCTTCCAGAGTTCTCCAGGAATGACTTCACCAGTGCACATGTAGCTGGTATTCCAACAATGAATCAGAACGGAACACAAGTCATCGACTGCTACCTGGTCACTCATAAATTGAGACATGGAAGAAAGGTGGTGCCGGGGAGGAAAATAAGTTGAAACAAGAAGGTGGGCAGTTGTACTATAACCATCTGGGTCATGCCAGTCAACTTCCAAGGAATGTGTAGCATTCATCTCAAATGTGGCAAAGAGATGGTATCAACCATCCGAGGGATAAGGCAGTTCCTGGAGAGCTAATTTCAACCACAAGACACTGAGGCAGCCATGGCTTGAAATCTGGGGTGGATGTTGAATGCTCCCAAAGCAAGTCAGACAGAGACAACCACAGTGCACTTGGGACAGGCTCTATCCTGTGTCTCAGCAATGGAAGCAAGATTCACACGCCAGAGTACAAGAGGTAAGGAGGCACAGGTTGCAGTTTCAGTTTAGTTGTTAGAAAGATGAGGGGAAAGCAGGCATGGGGGTGAATGCCCATAATCCTAGCAATCTGAGAGGCTGAGACAGGAGGATCACAAGATGGAGGTCAGCCTTGGGAACTTAGCAAGGTCCTTACTGCGATCCCATCTCAAAATTTTAAGAAGGGCTGGGTATGTAGCTCAGTGGTAAAGTGTCTCTGTGTCCAATCCTCAATACTCACCCCACCCCCCCAAAAAAGTGGGGACTGTGTTTCATTTGTTTGGGCCTCATTTCTTTATTTGTACAAATGTGTCCTGACAACAAACGGTCTATAAACAGGCCTGCTAAGGTGTGGGTAAATAAAGCCGCATCGGAATGTACTTCAAGAGAATTATGAAAAACAATAAATATCCAATCTTTGGTTTCCCTATCAAAGGAGGTAGTTTATTGGTCCTCATTATTTAGAGATGGAAGTGGCACTAGAGAAGCTAACACACCTTCACCCATATAGTTACTAGGTGGCAGAGCCAACCTGCAAATGGAGACCTAAGCTTGAATTTGGCTTCTTGAATTCTGACTTACCCCTTAAGAGGGACAATGCAGAGCCCATCAGGACAGGAACATGGTTAGGCAAATCACCATGATCAGAGTGGCTCACTGTGGAGCTCAGAGTTGAGATCGGGGCCCAGGAGATTTTGAAAGCTGGGGTTACCTGGTTCCTTCAGAAATTAATGGAAATTATATAATTTATAATTTGAGGATACTCTTATCGAAAACCTAATGGAGGTCCATGGGGAACAGTATTAGAGACGATTTCTAAGAAAATATGAGCCTTATTATTTTAAGATTTCAAGAGAAAAAAGTAGGTTTTTAGGTGTCTAATTCACCTGCTTATGGGTAAATTCTTTTGTCAATGAGTTTACTTTTCAATTTTTTTTAGGGTCTGCACATCTAACCCAAAACATCTATGAATTTCTTTACTTCTGTCAAGATTTTTCCATTTTAGCATTCCAGCATCATCCCAAATAGGAAATATGAAGCTCAGGGTAAAAGTGTTAACCTTATTTGGAAGATAGCATTTCTAATATCAATGGAGGGTTTTAGTAACAAATTACAAGTAGAGGACTTCAAAGCATTCATATAGGAGACTTACTGTTTGTATCCTTAGTTGAATGCACTTCTAATTCTCATTTTTTAAAAGGTAAATACAAGACTTCTTAAAATGAGTATGAAAAAAAAAAAAAAAAAAGAAAAGAAAAGAAAATAAGAAGAGATGGCCCAGCTGGTAAACACAGAGGTTCTCCAGTCAAAGTTAGCATTTTAAGATTCTGAGTCCTGGGGCCTACTTCCACCATCGATCAATGGATCATAACATACGTCATCTACTGTTACCTGGTCATTTATAAAAGGTTGCTCTGGCAAGGAAAGTAAGCTCAACTCTGTGAGGCAATGATAGGTTACTAAGTGATAAGATATTTACACACTTCTAATTGCGCTGGGTAGGAACAAGGCTGGTAGGCAGGACCAAGACACAAACGTAAAGATTCCTGGATTAAAAAAAATAAGACTGCTGTTACAAAGCTTAACGTAAAAATTCCAGCAAAATAACCACCCACTACCCAAAACATGAGCAACACAAGCAAGAGATGTACAAACCACATCTATCTCGTCAAAAGAAGTCACTTCTGAAGTGAAGAGGGAGAGAGAAGTGAGGGATGATGGGTAGCCACGTATAACTGGTATCAGAGAAATACCCAAATCAGAAGGTAGAAAAACAAAAGCTAAATTAAAGCCAACATGGCAATAAGAAAGCACAGAATAGGCATATACTTTAAGCATTTAGCAGACCCAAAAAACTTAAATTCAATTATCATTGTGATGGTTAATTCTGTCAGTTTGACTAGACCAGCAGAGTCCTAGATGGCTGGAAAAACACTTCTAGGTGTCTAGGAGGGTGTTTCTGGAAGAGATTAGCGTTCTGGTTGGTATACAGCGAAGACGACCCACCCTTGCCCATGCACGTGGGCCTCATTGGGCATCATTCAATGTGCTGAGGGGCCTGAACAGAATAAAAACTAGAGTAAGGGTGATACTGCCGTCCCTTGGTTCTGAGGCCTTCAGACTTGGAATGGAAATATACAGCTGGCTTTTCTGAGCCTCCTGCCTGCAGATAGCAGATCACAGGATTTCTCAGTCTCCATCATCATGTGAGCCAATTCCTCCTAATAAATTCCTATTATATTGGTTCTGCTTCTCCAAAGAACCCTAATACAATCATTCAAAGTATAAAGAGGATTGGATTTGCAAGTCCACTTAATAAGACAGCTATAGAATCGAGAGTGATCAACAGAGGAACCAGAAGAAAGATCAAGAAGGGAAAAAGTGAGGGGGAAGGAGAAGCTCCTGGCCACTAAACTGTCTCCTTGGCTAGAAGCCTAGGGATGGTCTCCAGCCACTGCTGCAAAACATGTTTTCTTAACAAGCAATTTTACTCCAAAAGCAGTTATGACTTTCTTTTCCCTTTAGGCTCTAAATCCTAAAAGGTATTTTAGAGATTTATTTAAACACTAAACAAGTGGGTAGAAGATTTCTGAATTACATGTCTGGTATTAAAACACAGGGTGAAGGGACCCGGAACTAACCTAGAATCTGAAGCCAAGCTGTTATTAGTCTGAGTTATTACTGACCTCAAGGTACTAGTATACCAGGCTGGGAGAGCTTGGCCCTCAGGTATTTTTAGGGAAAAAAAGTAATGCTAGAAGGCCAGGAAAAATAAAGTCTACCTCAACTTTCAAATTTCTCCATCAGTGATCTCCACAGAGCTCAGGGGTATAAATTTCCTAAAACTAAAAATGAATTCAAGTTAAGCTAACTGAACAATACCAATTAAATCTAGCCTTGAGGGTTTAAAAACAAAGTTTGGATGATCTCTTATAAATCAACACTACTTATTTCTAAAGTGCAAAAAATATGAGTCTTCTTTCAAAAAGAATGAATCACACGGTCTCACACCATCCTGGACTCACCTACCACCAACTGATTGCAATTAACATCTGTTACCTGTGTATCTCTGCTCAAGGGGACAAGGAAACTTCAGGGACTTCAACTCTATTGGGACAAAGCAGATGGAAACATGCCATGGACTTGTGATTATAACCCAAGGTCAAAGCATGAGTGTCGCAAGACATGAATTACTAAGCGCGACTGGAGAGACACCATGGATGGGAAGGCATCCCCAAACCCTTCATGAAGAAGGCAGTAACTGAACTGTCTTTTTTTGTTTGTTTGTTTTAGATGGACACAATGCCTTTATTTTATTTATTTATTTTTATGTGGTGGTGTTGAGGATTGAACCCAGCACCTCACACATGCTAGGCAAGCACACTACCACTGAGCCACAACCCCAGCCCCTGGAGTGCCTTGGAAGGACTGAAAATACTTGAACAGTGCTATGGTTTGGATAAAGGCCCATGTGCTAAAGGTTCACCAGACTGTGGTGCTAGTAGGAGTTGGTAGATCATTAGGAGATGGAACCTAGAGGAAAGAAGTTAGGTCGCTGGAAAGTGTGCCCTGAAGAGGTATTAGAACTCCAACTCCCTTCCTGTCCAGAATGAAGTGACCAGCTTCACTCCTCCACACACTCCCCACCATAATGTGCTGTCTTGCCACAGGCCCAAAGCAACAAGGTCAACCCAACATGAACTAAGACCTCTGAATCTGTCAGCCAAAATAAACCGTTCCTCCTCCTCTTAAGTAGATTATCTCAGGTATTTTGTTATACTAACAGAAAGCTGACTAACTCAAACAGAAATTGGTAAAGACTGTGAGAAGGGAAAGTAGGGGTCAGGATTGTAACTCAGTGGCAGAGCACTTTCCTAACAAGTATGAGGCCCTGGGTTCAAATCCATAGCAACACAAAAATAAATAAATGAATTAATAAAAAAAATAAATAAGAAGGGAATGTGCTCCTAGTAGAAGAGGCATTTTGGTCAACACAAAGTTCAAAGACGACAGGACATGAGGCTAGAAAAGCAGGTTGGGGCCATATCACCAGTGGGTCCTGGGAACATTACATGTCATGTCACTTAAAGTCAACAATGGAACATCTCTGAGCAAAAAATGGATCTAAAACAAGTGCATTGGGGTGCCCCTGTAGTCTCAGCTACTTGGGAAGCTAAGATGGGAAGATCACTTCAACTTGGGAGCTCACTGGGTCCAGGGTGGACTTCACTGCAAGATCATATCTCTGATAACACAGGATAGGATAAGATAAGATAAAAAGAAATCCTACCAGGTAAGTATTTTCTTTTCTTAAATCCAGTAGGCTCTCTATCATTGAGCTATATCCCTGGTCCTATTATTTAATTTTCTACTTTGAGACAGGGTCTCAAATGGCCTAGGCTGGGCTGGGGAGATAGCTCAGTTGGTAGAGTGCTTGCCTTGCAAGCACAAGGCCCTGGGTTCGATCCCCAGCACCGCAAAAAAAAAAAAAAAAAAAAAAAAAAAAAATGCCTAGGCTGGCCTGGAAGTTGTGATCTCCTGCCTCAGTCTCCTGAGTCACTAGGATTATTAGAGTACGACACCATATCTGACTTCTGATAAGTGCTTTCTAAAAACAAAACACTGACAGTGATTTGATTAGGGTAGGAAGAGAACACAAAACTCACCCAGGCTCTTGTTGACAAAAGTGAGTATGAGAAAACTATAGGTCTTAAAGAGTAAGACTGGGTTAAAAATATGGGAATTAAGTAAGGACCTAAGGTTAAAGCTTGGTCCTGGATGTCTGAGAAGGGGATGATGCCTTAATAAAGAGCAGTTAGGAGACACTGGTGTGAGTATGACGGATGGACAACAACCAAGTGGGCTAGGAAGCTCTACTGAGATCTCAGGTCATTTTTACACCAGAAGCCACTGTGGAACGTTGGGATACAAGTTGTCCTGCCCTGTTGCACTCTGATAAAAAGCAAGGTGAGGCCAGAGGGCCTTTGCATCTGCTGGTGCCTCCACCAGAGGTTCACTCCCTGCCCCTAGTGGGTTTGTGGAGCTCTGGACACAATTTTGTAGAGAATCCTTCCCAGTGGGATCAGTCACTCTATCCCCTGCCTTACATTTCCATACAACAGTGTCCCTCTGCCATTTAGTTCTTACAACCACTACAGCTCTACAGTAGTTTTTGAGATTATCTGGTTAATATTATCACCCTGAATATGCCACTCTGACATTGTTCTCTGAGCTGAAGGCAAGTGAAAAAAGGGAGATATAGGAAAGACCTTCCAACACCCCCTTTCTGGAGAAAAATGGGTTCCTGCCAGGCACAGTGGTAGACATCAGTGCACTTGCTATTTGTGAGGTTGAGGCAGGAGAATTCCAAGTTCAAGGCCAGTCTCAGCAACTTGGTAATATCCTGTCTCAAAATAAAATAATAAAAAGGGATGTGGATGTAGCTCAGTGGTAAAGCACTCCTGGGTTCAACCCCCAGTAGCAAAAAAATTAAAAGATTAAAAAGCAAGTCCTAAAACTTCCCATAAGTCCCTTATTGCCAGAGTCAGGGAATCAGCATAGAAGTGGACCTGTACAAACAAACCTACCAACATAACTCACCTTCCATTAGTTTTTCCAATGTCTGTCTTAGTCACTACCCCTTAACTTACTACCTCTAGTCCAATCCCCTTTCTCTTTTCATTGCTTCACAAATTTATCACTCCTTTATATAAAAGGTGTATGAGCTGCCTGTTTGGTTCCTTCTTGACATCTTTCTTTTCTTATAAGGATTCTCATATACATGTAAAATTTTAATAAAACTTGTGTGCTTTTTTGCCATTAACCTGTCTTATATGATTTTCATTCCTATATCTGTTAGAAACTCTAAGAAGGCAGAGAAGAAATGTTTCTTTCCCTACACACCATTCCTAGACTCTGAGCTCCTACAGGGTCCCCTCTCTCTGTGAGTAGGACTAAATGAAATCTGTAGAAGCATGGATGGGAGGGAGGTGACAGTCTAGATTTCAGTGAGCAGATGATGCAGGAACTTGAAATCACATCCCACATGACAGGGTTGAAGCAAAGGGCAAAACCAGCCAGAAGAGAAGCCTTGTGGTGAAACAGAGGTCTCCAAATATCTGAAGAATTGTCGCAACTCAGGAGGCAGGAGGATTCAAAGTTCAAGGCTAGGAGAATTTTAAGTTTAAGGTCAGCCTCAAAGCTGAAGGTGGGAGAACACTCCTGGGTTCAATTCTCAAAAAGAGGAGGTCAGATTAGCAGTCCACATGAGGTCACAGGGTACGAAAGACAAACACAGATGGGTCAATGTTCTAGGGACACTGATTCTGCTCAAGGGCAAGAAGAGTTTTCACAGAGCCACAGAAAGTATACGGTTTTGGACAGCAGTGGATCCCTGTTCCCTGGGCGCACACAGTCAGAGGCACATGGGTCAGAGGCATGCCTCACTTGGTAAAGCCATCACAGACCTGAACTACAGATGCACATGCATACTAATGAGACTTAAGGTCCCCCTTGCCCCAACAGAACTCTGTCAGCTTTAATACTCTTGGGAGGCCATTCATCCATATGAATCCCACAAGCTCTAGCTGTGCATGACATGCAGCCCCTGTCCAGGGCCTCCCAGATCCATTCTTTCCTTCACATGCTTTAGTTTCATGAATGTGCCTCACCCCAAGGAAGGATTCCCCATCCTAAGTTTGGTCACTTCTTGACAACTGTTTATCACCTACTGCTCTGCCTCCACAGCACTAATCATAAGTTTAACTACAGTATTTGCTTCTCTTTAAGTGACTACATCATCAAGACCCCAAAGGTGAGGGAGCATGCCCGGGGTCTGCACCAAGCCTGACCCTCAGGTCATATACAGAGTCCATGAACAACCATCATGTCTTCCAGCCGCCTTACTCAAACATCCGATGAACTGGAATTTCCCAGGGAATTATTTACATAACCTTTATCACCTTGTTCACCCCATCCCACCCTGGACATATTGGTTTGTCCTCATTTCTCTTAAATAGACCATACTCAATGTATGTTCTGCAAATATTAGCCACTGCCTGAGCACCGGATGAGCACAGTTGTTAAGGACAAGCATCTAGAGACCTTTATACAGCAACCTGACAGGCACTTATAACTGTTGACACAACTTGGATTTTGTGGTTTTCTCCCCTGTTTATTCTTATTGTATGTTTCAAAACTATCAATCTTTGATATGCCGGGAAAATACTAGGCTGTCACTATAAATGGTTTGAGAAATACTGTGAGGCAACATTACTTTACTACATGATTAAAAACACCAAGTTCTCCCATACTAATTAACGGATTAATATTGGCAAAAAAACTATATAGCCCAGATCCTGGCAATGGGGAAATTCACTTATCCCTCTGCTATTAATTAATTCTGTCTTCCTCACCTAGTATGGCTCACCTCAAACATCAAAGAGAATCTTTAAAAATACATTGACTGGGAGAGAACAGGAGCAATATAGATCTAGAGACCACAGGTCACTTTGACCAAGATGAGAAAAGCAACCTTATAAAGGAGTCTCACCACATTGCCACTGTGTCCTTGTCCTTGTCCCTAGGCAGTGAGCATTCCCAAGAAAACACACACCATTGCAGTTGACCCATGTTCCCCCGGAAGAGATCTACCAGCTCGGTAAACATTTGGCAACGCTGCCCCCATCCCACCCATCCTGCCCTCCCTGGGCCTCTGGGCCATCTTAAATTCTCAAACTTTCTGCTAATTTCTAGCACAGACAAAGCCTTGTTTCCTCTTGAATCAAATCACTGTCAAATTGTTATGATGTAGGAAAAGGTGAGCGAGGGTAACTACTTCCCTAAAAAGCAGGCGAGAGGATAAGGAATTCGATTTTTCCCCAGGTTGGTGGTTTCTTTGAAACAAGGCTCCAATCGAAATCACACAGTGATGACTAGGTGGCTAGGGTTTTCATTTTTCACGCAGGTGAAAGCAGACACACGGTGACCCAGGGTGTGATCAAGACAAACCCCTGGCCTTCCATGGTACCTCTTATTTGGAAAGGCAACATTTCAAAAGGTCATCTGCCTTTTTATCATAAGAAAAGGCAGCATAAATTTGCTGGAATTAAATACAGACCCCGCCCCCCCATTATTTCAACTCTGTTTTTTATAAAACCTGAGAATTTCAGGAGTTCTTTCAAGTCATGCCTCAAATAATTAAGATCATGGAAAGCAAGTGATTTTTTTTTTTAAAGTGATCCAGGAAAAATAACAACATTTTTCCAAATTCTGAATGCTTGTGTGCGCTTTAAGCTCTCTCTTGCTTCCCCAGAAAGCCACTTTGCTTTTTATAACTGTAGGTCTCAGAGTTAAGCACTCATCAGAACTGTAATTGGGGGAAAACACACAAAAAAAAACCAAAAAACTGTAATTGGGGGTTAATCTGGGAAGTTGGCATCCCACAGGACCTACCCTTCAAATACCTCAGTTCCACCAAAATAAGGAAAAGGAGGCACTGAGCTGGGTACGGAGAAGACACACTTCAAATCTCTGAGGTTAAGAGTTCGTGACAACTTACCACCCACGGCCCAGCACGGCACAGTGCCAGTGAAAATCCAGCAGCTACCCTCCAACCAAGCGGCAAAGCGAAGCAGCTTTCTGAAGGAAGGGTCAAGCAAGCAGGGCCAACCACCTCCAGCTCAATCCTCCCACCTCAACCTTGTCTCCAACAGCTTCCCTCCAGAAATAACTAAGTGTATGAGCTCACCCACAGGGAGAAGACAGAGGCATGACACCTACAAGTTGCCTATTTATAGAAAGTGTTAACACTCCTGGGCAAAGACACCAGAAGTCTCCTTGGAAACACCCCGGCCTGTACTCCCTCTGGAATCCCAGTCTGCTGACACTGTGGCTGGGGAACCGCCTGCTAAACAAACCAAAACCAAGGCACAGAGGTACTTACGGTTTTCCCCCAGGGATTCCTGCCAGGTTTGGAGGGATGGTAGGGACTCTCATGTGGGGAGGAGGATCAAAACCAACCTGCAAATAAAAATAAGGCATGGCAGACTCAGTTTATGCAAGGTAGGCACTTTCTGAACACTGACTTTCCATTAGAAACTCGTGTATCCCCAAAGCAATACAAGTGGGAGCAATAAGAGGGCTTGCATTTTTTTTTTTTAAAGTATAATGCAATTAAATAACATAACCATCTCTAGATACCTCGAGAGACACTTCCTTTTGGAAGGTGGAACAGGGATATGATCTACTTGTGCACGAGAACCAGCTTCCCATGGTAAATCCCTCCCATAGACTTGATCCTTCCCTGATCAGGTGCCAAGAGAGCAATGCTGGTGCTTTGAGCCAGATAGTCCTTTTTCCGCAATGGCTGTCCTGGCCATTGCGGGGTGACCTCTACATTCAAGTGGCAACAGCATTCTCCCAGTTTTCATCATCAAAATGTCTCCAGGGAGCAAATCCCCTTACTTGTATACCACTCATCTAAGTTCATGCATGGATTCCCTACTTCTGTGCACCTTAATGACAGCATCTAGTCTCTTTGCTGCCCATTTTTGAACTCTTGCCCTCCACTGCACACCCATTCCTACAAGCACAATAGAAGGAAAAAATAATGAACTTTAAAATCTCCCTGAATTACATGTTATTTTCAAGAGGGGAAAGGAGAGAAAGGTATGTGACAGTATTTTAAAACAGTCAATGGAAAAAATCTTAGAGCTTCTGTTTGATACCTAATATTCTATTCCCTTTCCTGTTGTAATCAGTGACAACAGTCAATTTTACTCTTCAAATGCAGCTGTTTATCTTCTCAGCCAAAACTGGGTCATTTGCACAGTGGCAGAAGGTAGGACAAGAAGACAACAGACAGTCTGGCCTCGCAGGTTCACGATCTGTCTTTCTACTTGTCATACACGAATCACTTGTAATACGGGAGCCATGCTATTGGGTGTAAAGAATATATAGACACGGAAAGAGAACGCTCTAACTTCCCAAATGTCCGCCCCCCTGCATAAGGTTTCAATAGAGAGAGAGAGAGAGAGAGAGAGGGAGAGAGTAAAAAAAGAAAAAAAAAAAAAAAGAAAAACTTAAGAAATGAATGAAAAGGCTTCTGTGAACCACTAGAGTCATTTCATCGCCTTTAAATTAAAAAAAAAAAAAATCTACTTTGGTGGGAGAAAACCAGATGTCCCCCGGACCACTGAAGGAGCTTCTAAACACTGCCTTTTTTCATGGACAAAAACAGTAAAACAAAAAGCGTTTGGGCCTCACTTAATGAACCAGCACGCTGATGAAGGCTGACAAGAGGAGGCCAAGGGTGCAGGGGGAACACTAGGGTCTTTGTGTGAGAGGTGTGTGGGGCCGGCTGCTCCTGCCCCCATAGCCTGGGGAGGCCTGTGTGCCCCTGGGACTGACAGCACTCACTGAAGCATGTGGCTTTTCCCACCCAAGCAAAGCCCACCAGCAGTGGCCTACCATTGGGGACCGCCCGTAGGCCACCACGGCGGCCGCAGCGGCAGCGCTCATCTGGGGAGACATGCTGTGTAAACTGGCGTAAGCAGCGCTGGGGCTGGTCAGCTCGCCGTTCATGCCAGCATGGGGGACCATCCCAAAGGGAGCAGGGTACGGGCCGGGCACTGCCAGGGGTGTCCTCAAACCGGCGGCTGAAAGGAAACACAAGCCGCATGTCACTCGACTGTCCGCTCCAGTCAAGCCTGACCAGCAATTCCAGAGTCATCTGTTAGTGTCATTTGTTATGGGGAGGGAGGAAAAGAGGCTTCCCGTGCAGCGGGGAGATCACCTCCAATTTATACACTGGATCCAATCCTCCCCAGAGCTAAATTCATCTCCAGGACAGGAAGGACCCCAGCAGAAGCAAAACCCACAGATTTTCTCATTGGTCTATGTGGCAGCACTGGGAAACCAGGGGAATTAATCAGCATCATCGTACCCAATTCAGAGAGCAAACCAAGGCACAGATACTGTTTACCTGACTTAATCTCAAAAGAAGACTTTCTTGATAAAATCCAAGATTTCTCCTTCAGTCCGAACTTTCCATTCCCTGGTACCAATTCCAAATGAAAACCAAATCCTAGATTTACGTAAACCAAAGCATGGATTTAGGAGGAATATTCTGGTGCTTGCTTTCCTTTGGACTCAGGTTGTTATTTTTTTTCCTTGCCCAGAGAGGAAAGTTATGAGTTTACTCATGGGCTAGAGACTCAGTGGAACCCTCCTGATTTCTAGAGATTCCTGGGGGATGTACTAACAGAAAATCAGCCAACCACAGTCAGCAAGAAGCACGCTCTGGCCTCGGAACTGGCCGTTTCGGTCAATATTAGCAAAGTCAGACACACAAGGATAGTTTGGTCAGGAGCTTATGTTCAGAATAATTATCAGAAACTTGACTGAAGTCCCTAGGATTTGGATAATTCAGAAATAAAAGAAAAGCTGAATGTAGACAGTTGGAGACCAAATAGGGTGCAGCTGCTGAGACCCAAGGACAAACATCTGCTTCTTACCGTCCCTTTTTCAGAGACAGGAAGGAGGGTGGCGGCAAGGGCATTTTGTATGCATAGGGAAATCGCGTCACTAGATTAACAGACAATTTACTGAGCTGGGAAAGGGAGGAACAAAACGCAGCATAATAAGAGGCGATGCTCTACCCGCTTGGTTGACGAGGGGCTCCATGGCTGGAGGCTTGCCCAGGCCTGGACGGAGTCCTGGAGTGGCACTGGTGCCTGGCGTTGGCATGTCGCTCCGAGGCGTCGGCGTACTGGATTTCAGAACAGGCGTGCTGGCTTTTTCATGCTGGTATCATTAAACAAATTAAATGAGTATTATTTTTAATCCAAGCCATATTACACAATTTATCACAACAGCAGCTGGGACACTGGGCACCTTCTAGCTACTCCCTCAGCCAATTTTCATAAATCCACACAATGTTGACAGCATTAACTTGTGAGCGAGAAATGTTGACCTTTCCTCTTCCTGCCAGAATTAAAACTCGAGCTAGAGACAGAGAACATGATCACACTTCTTCCTCCGCAGATTTTATTTTGAAAAGAATTTTCCATCGGGCTTGTGGACTCGGGCTCTGTGCCAAGTCAGAATGATGACCACCCAGAGAATAACTCCCAGTCACTTGGAAGCGTGGGCTCCAGCCACGGGAACGTCTGAGGGAAGTCCCTTTCTCTAATCTTGCCTTTAGGTAGCTGCAGATTTGAGACTAACGAGGAAAGACAGTGAGACCATCGATTACGTGAGAAGCAAACCAGCATTTCAGAGGCAAAAGCCCCAGAATGAGCTTTGCCTAAAAAGAACACCTCTGGGGTTAAGTGTGGAGACCCACCTGCCTCGCTACCATGTGGACCCACCAGTGCACACGGGCGACTTAACACAAGTCAGTTGTCAGCACCGCAGGAGACAAGACAACAACAGGGTGGCAGGGCAGTGTCTTTTGCCTCTCAACCTCCCTTGTCCCCATGGCAAAGAGCGTGGGCCAGCTCTCTCTGTCACGTACTTGGTGGGCTGTGTGGCATGGCAAGTTCAGCAGGCTTTCCTCCCCGTGGGTGACATGGGGTAACAACTGGGAGACTGTATAAGGAAAAACCAGGGTGGTAAGGGACCATCATGCATGGAGAGATGACAAACTTTATGAAGTTTGTTGAATGAATGCACGAGCACATGAATGGGCTTTGATGCACTCCAAAACCACCAGTTTTCTCTAGGCCCCCTCCAGAACCTCCTTGTGTCCACCACTGTTCCGATGAGCTCTCTAATATCAGGGCATGCTCCTAGCAGGCCCCGACATGATGAGAGAGTCTACCAGGTAAGTGGAGAGCTTAACAAAGTCAAGACTTCCTAAGAGGTTTGAACTATGTGCCAACTGATAAATGTCATAGTGTCGTGTCATGAACACATTCCTTGTGTAAGAAGACAATGATATGAAGCTTGTACACCCTACCTAACCACGATTTGTAAGAGACTACTGCAGAAGAAAAAGTAAACACACTGACTGGGTAAAAATGAGAGAAGGAGTTTTGCTTTTTAACACTTAAAAGTACAACACAGCTGGCCATAGTGGTGCAGGCCTGTAATCCCAGCAGCTCAGGAGGCTGAGGTAGAAGAATCACAAGTTGGAGGCCAGCCTCAGCAACTTAGCAAGGCCTTAAGCAAGTTAGTGAGACTCTGTCTCAAAAGAAAAAAAATAAAAAGGCTTGGGGATGTGGCTCAGTGGTTGAGAGTCCCTGGGTTCAATCCCTGGTACCAAAACAACAACAAGTACAACCCTCAAAAGCAAAACCCTCACATCTCAAATTCTTCAGTGTCCTGTGGTCCACAAAGAAAAACGCACTGCCAAATAGGCTATCAGTTCTCTTTACATACCAAGCTCATTTCTTTGGATTTCAAAGAAGTAGAACTTCCCGAGGAGGCAGTGGAAGCTGGGCTACTGGAAGCGTCTTTCTTCAGCAGGCGGTTTTTGTCGATTCCATTTTCCCGGGGTGAATGGGCAGGACTTGCTCGTGGAGAAGAAGGGTCCTCAACAAGTATAATCAAAAGTTTTCATGTTTTAGCTTACAGCAGACAAACTTTTCCACACTAATTCTCTAATTACAAGAGAATATTGGAAGTCCTTTAGATGGGGGCAGGGGGGCGTGACATGCCGAATGATGTTATAACAAATGAACACGAAGGGGTCTGCGGAATACCCAAGAACGTTACCATAAAGAAAATTACCAAATCCCTCCCTGTGCCCAAGCACTTTCTCTAAAAGGCACTGAAAAGAAAGAGGAGACAGACACTCAACCCAGAAATCCAAAATGACTCAGGAAACAACTTTCTTTTAATGGTGCTGGATGTCAAACCCAGGGATTTGCAAATGCTGGACCAATGCTGGAGCTATATACCCTCAGCCCAGAATTTTTTTTTTTTTTTAAATAAAGGGAGTAACAGTTTGTATCAGTTAAGACTATTAATGCTCCATCCACCTACAATATTAGGTTCTTAATGTATACAAATGCAAAATGGTTCTACTTCATTCATTTACAATTGGGTTTTTCTCACAACACTCTTCAAGTTATACTGAAGATAAACTTTGACAAAAGGAGTGATTACCTCATTGGACACGTCCACAACTAAGTTGTCATCGCTTTTATCACCATCGCTGTCCTGGAAAAAAGAAATTTTACTGCTGTTTCATAAAGGCTAACAATGGGTTTGAACATTGTTAAATTTCTTTCTATAGCTCTTGGTAGCAGACAAGTTAGAAAACTACTTGAAACATGCCTGTGGGCTCACTTCCAGATTGCCAGCCCTTCCTATTAATACCATCTTCCCCTTCTCATCTGACCCAGAGCTATGCAAAGCTGCTCCCAAGAATTCTGCTGCAGTAGCAAACCAGCTCTCCAATCATAATTTGCTTATAGGAGAAAGCAAGTTGCAAAAAATGTGGCACACTGTAAAGGCATAATAAATGTTCGCAATAAATACCTAGATCTTTTCTGTAATCTGAAATCCCTCTCATAAAATCTGATATCTGCATACCCTTACATCAGCATTCTTTTCCCATTTGATTTTCAAATTAAGTACACAATTTCACATCATTACCTTTATACGTCTCACCTTGAAGGCAGATGGCCAGCCAATCTGGTGCTCCTAGACAATTCATATTACAATGACAAATTTACTTAACCCATTTTTCCACGGGGTTACTAGTTACAGCAGAAAACAAAAAAAGATCCAGTTTCATGTCAAGAATAAACCTCTTCAGCAATCAACTTTTTAGAGAGATGAAAGGAGTACAGACGGCAGGTTTGCAGGGTATTGCCATTCTGCAGTAGGATTCTTATTGATGCCTCAAAAGACCCGTAAAATTTGCTAATCAAAAGAAATTCTGAGGTTGCACTGAGTGTGTAAGAGATTCAAAAAAGCTGCTCAGTTAAAGGACATGATCACTCCTCCGTCAAAGTTTGGGGCAGGCTGTAAAAGTCTTTTTTTTTTTAATCAAAAATCCTTATATCCTTTAGTTCAGAGAAATACAATAAGCATATGGAAAAATTAGGACCTCTCAATGGGTCCAAATTCTTAAAAAGAAGTAAATCTCTAATTTAGGATCTAAACTTTTCTGCTGTCACTGTCATTAAGATTATACAAAGAGTATTTGAGAAATGTTAATATATACAGGTACAAACAGTAGCCACAATGGTCTTCCATGGGCCCACAGTCCAGGTTAGTCCTCAACTCTAAATTCAGATCTTAAATGTTTTTCCCAATCATACTCAGAACTGCATGTGGGAGACCCTATTCACTTTCTTCAGTAGTGTGTTACAAGATATACTTTAGTCATTGTTATGAGGGCACCATGCAATTCACCAGTAACAACATAAAATTACAACCAATAAGGAAGCCAGGGTAATCTAAAATAACAGTCTATTCAAAGAAATATTTTCATAAAAAAAGAGAAAAGCTAATAATAAGGAAAATTTGTTTTCTCTCAGGAAAGCCCACAGAGAAGCACAACTGTTCTACAGTGTTAAGTGTGTGGCAAAAGAACATAAACTAAAAGGGTTTCCCTTTTAGAAAAATTATAAAAAGAGCTATGCAGTATATAGGTAAACTGGCAAAAAGTAGCAAATGATTTCTTAACACATTATTCTTTTTAACGTTTAAGAAAATTTTTATTTTTCTAATTGACACATAATAATTATATATGTTTAAGGGGGTACATGTGTGATAATTCAGTACATATATACGCCATGTAATGATCAAATTAGGATATTCTGGTACCTGCTGTCTCACCTCCCTCTATTCCAACACCTTCCTGCCCCCTCTAATGGAACTCTGAAATTAGTTTTTCAGTTTTCTGTAATTTAAATCTTACCTTTCTATTGGACCTTTCTGCAAATATAAACCTTCATAGTATAGTATACTTTTGTCAGAAGTTTTTCCCTAAATTCTCCAACATGATCTCCAGTCATCATTTCCAACCACCTATCCAACCAAATACACCTAGTATAAGCCATGCTGCCAAGCTAGAGATTCTAGGTCACTCACTGCTAAATAACTTATTATATACATGAGCCTACTAGAGAACAAATAAGAATTGCGTATCAGCAAATTCTACAGTTTCTGCATGCCATGGACCTCCTACTTGCTTATTAACAATTAATTTAACAAAGGGAAATGCATACATGGGACATTTGAGCAACAGATAAGGGGAGAAGGTATGTATTATAAAGCTTGTGGGGGCTGGGGTTGTAGCTCAGTGGTAGAGCATTTGCCCGGCATGTGTGAGGCACTGGTTCAATTCTCAGCACCACATAAAAATAAATAAATAAAATAAAGGTTTGCTAACAACTAAAAAAAATTAAAAAAAAAAAAAAAAACAAGCTTGCGTTGGGGTGGGGGAAACCAATGGCTGGTTCTTAGGATATTATTACACCATAGTACAAAATGGACTGACTCGAGAAACTGTGGAAAAACACCCAATCCTGGGTAGGTCCCAATTTAGGAATTCTAATTAAGAGCACAAATTTTGGAGTCAGACTGCCTTGAGGCTCTGCTACTGGCCAGGACCTCTGACAAACCACTTTTAAGGTCCTGGCCACGGTTTCTGTATCTATGAAATGGAGATGATGGTACCTAACTTATTGGGTTACAGTACACTCAAATGAAATAATCTATGTAATGGCACAAGGCACCTGGAAATAACTTGATTTGATGCTCAAGAAATGTTACCTAATGGCATAAGCAAGCCTGCAGGAGATGAAGGCCAGTGTTTAAACTTCTACACAGTCTGTACAGTGGACATTTGTTCCTTGAAGGATAACAGGAAGTGGCCCAATTCAGCATCCTACTCTCATGTTGTTCTTGAGAACTCATTGGTGGAGACATACAGGGCAAGTCCAAGCTAAATGATGGCGACAATGATTATGACTCCGAGGCCAGAGCTAAGAGCCACGTGGCCTGACTTGCTCTCCTCTGAATGTGGCTTCAGTGGATCTGTGTCAATCAGGTGAGCAATCTCATCTGCAGGGTGTAAACTAAATGCCTCTGATGTTTAATCTGTTTTTACCAAGGACTTAAATCACCCACTGCAGAAGACCATAAGCTCTACCTTAAATCTAACATGAGCCTGGATATCTTAACTGAAGGGTATTTTGGCCAACATTTTTTTTGGTACTGGGGTTTGAATCTAGGTGCTAACCACTGAAGCACAACCCCAGCCCTTTTTTATTTTTTTATTATTTTGAGACGGGTTTTTACTAAGTTGCTGAGGCTGGCTTTGAACTTGCAATCTTTCTACCTCAGGCTCCTGAGCTGCTGAGATTACAGGCATGCAACACTGCGCCCAGTTCCAAATTTTTTACTCTATTTGTGTACAAGGGGCTACCAAATTTGCAAGGTCTAAGACAAAATGAAAATGCAGAGCCCTCATTCAAAAACTGAGATTTCAAAGATGGTGGGGTGAGGCCCTTCTAGAAGCAGGGCCCAGTGCAGCTACATGGTCCATGAAGTCACATCTAAATTTTCAAAATCCCTCTTAAGAGTAACTAAGGCAGATCACTTCTTGGCCTTTTAGCAAAGATTAAGTGAAGAGTTACTAAGGCGAAACGTTTAAAATGTAAAATTAAGTCCAAGAGAAACACAATTTACAGCCCTAAAGAAAAAGAATATCCTATGATATAAGAGTTTACTTTGAGCTGGGGATATAGCTCAGTTGGTAGAGTGCTTGCCTTGCAAGCACAAGGCCTTAGGTTCAATCCCAGCACTGCAAAAAAAAAAAAAAAAAAAAAAAAAAGAGTTTACCTCTTTTTAATGTTTCTTTTCTGTGTGTGCAGGTGACAGAAACCAGGGACTGGCACATGCAAGGCAAGCCCTAACACCACTGAGCTACATACATTCCCAGTCCTTTTTTCCATTTCTTCGCCTTTTACTGTGAGACAGAATTTTGCTAAGTTGTCCAGGCTGGTCCCAAACTTGTAATGCTTCTACCTCAGTCTCCCAAGAGGCTCAGATAATAGGCATGTACCCTCATGCCCAGCTCTGAATGTGGAACTATAATGGAAATCTTAGATTACACTTGGATGCTCACTTAGAAAGTGAGCAGTAAGCAAACAAATAATATTCAAAGTCCTTCATTTACTCACATAGTGGCTAGAATCCTTATCATCCACCTTTCGTTTTTTGATGTCGTTAGAAAATTCGGGCCCATTTCTTCGTTTATCTGTACCTCTTAGACTGTCTGGGACCAAGAGGGAATTACTCTACAAGACAAAAAAAAAATATAGAGAGATTAATCAAAGACTCCTTTGCAGGTCTCTCTGTACACATGAAAACCCATCCTAGAAGTGGGAACTGTTTTAGGAAGGTGATATCTACACCTTTTATTCCATTTAAGTCATCTGTCTGCAGACTTTGATGGCAAACATTTAAAGCTTTCCACACTTAAAAGGACCCTGTCTTTGCTATCAAATCTTACAAATCCTGGTGAATCCTTTAGGCCCTGCTCATTCTAAATGTACTCCTGTTCTATCTGGTGTTGGAGAAATTGGGAGCTTGCTATTTGTACGTGAATGTGTGTTTATTCTGTCCCACTGCAACTTCCTAGTGAAGAATATGAAGGACTGATGAGTGAATCTTGAGACTGCTCCCAGGCATATTCTGTAACTCCTAAGAGTCACTATGTACCACTCTAAACAGACATAAAGGAAACAGGTGGGATTAACAGCATGGTTTCCTAAAAGGCAAATCACATTTTCCATGGCAACGATGAAGGAACTTTTGAATTCTTTTAATTTATTGTTGAAAATAAGATTTGGTATTGCTCGCCAGTAGCACTGAAATTTAAGTCCCACAGGGGAAGAAATCTCAGCCAGTAAGGCTTCAATAGCAAGACCAGCTCCCACACACAAAGCAGGAACAAGGACTAATCTTTTCCACCAGCCACACAGGATACTTTCATTGGCATATGCTGAGTGCGAACTGTTGACCCAAAGAAAACAGGCATTTGAGATATTTTGGGGTCACATGACATGATCTGACATCCCTTCAATTCCCATCTCCCCTCAGGCTAAGGCATGAGAACATGTTACAATGAGTTCTTTTAAGTGCAGGATTAGCATATGCAAGGAGGCAATTTGTTCAGTGATGTGTTACTGCCCTGAACAACTGTGAATGAGCTGTGCAAAAACCTCCCTTCACAAAGCCCAGATAACCTCGATTTCTGAAAGATGTTTTAAGAACTAAAAGCAGGTGTCCAGGGCCAACAGACAATTATGTTACCTTTCTGTTACAATTTAAAATAGAGAAGGGCAGGGGAAATCTTTACCTTGGACCACATCTAATGTGACAGTATATACCAGGAGCAAAAATTTTATGGTACATCTTTTTAAGGCCATGAGTTTTTGATCCCCACCAGCCAGAGGTAATCAATCAGCCAGGTGGCTGGTTCTCAAATCTCCCCGGGGAAAAACCTGGACCCCACCATGGGAGTGCTCCCAGTTCAACCTCACACAGGAGGAAATCAAAACGGGGACCAGAAGGCAACGTGAAGCCTCTTGGCCCACTTCAGGGGCTGATTCTAAAGCGAGCTGAGCTCTTTTATTCGTGACTGTTGAAGCTACACAAATGCTAGGAGGCTCAGATAAAAGGAGGTAGAGGGAACTAGGCAATTCAATATGGAGAAGCTCAAAGTAATGGCTTTACCACAGGGGCTGGAGCTGAAAGGTGAGATGGCTGCATCCCTGAACTAATTACCTTCATAAATGTCTGCTAAAAACTAACCCCTCCAACCCTGCCTCTCAGCCTGACAAAGGATGCAGGAGAATTAACACAACTCCAGGAAGTACTGAAATACACCTGGTCCTGTTCTAGATTGTTTCAGCCCTAAAGTCTCCTCCAGCTCTGCATATGCAGAAGGGAAAGGCATATTTCACTCTACTTCACATCAGCCCAGGTACCCACAGAACATGACAAAGAATCCAGGTCTGCTGCAGTTTCAGTCTCCCTCCATGTGGCCATCTTTTCAGTCCTGCGTGTAATTAGCACCAGGCATCCAAACCACTCGCCATTCTGAGATGGTTTTTTAATGTCTTATTTTAAAAATCATGTCAAGTGGAATTGTGCATGTCAAAAGTAAAGTGCGCCTCTGTTGGGAGCAACACAATTTGTTAGAAACAATAACATTTCTACAGCTGGCCCTTTAAGGCTGTCAGGCTTTGAGGCCTCTGCTTCTACAAGTTAGAAGTTATTACTGTAACTTCCGCTCGAGCAGCTTAAATGAAGTCTATAATCTGAATGGGTTTTGAAAAGCTCTGAAGTTCCTCTAAATTTGGACTGGGCTGGTAATTAGGATCCCTGCTTTATCTGAAAATTGGCCCCATTCACTGGGCAGACTTCAACAAGTTACGAAACAAGACATCTCTTCATACCTTTGATGCTCTGAGACTGACTCAAAACAGTGCAGCAAAGAGGGTGGGAGGAGCTGAAAAGGCCTGGGAGAGCTGTGAGACCCAGGGCATCCCTGGCTCCCACTGCTGCACAGCAACACCCCACCAAAACCACCCCACGTCCTTGTACCTTTGTTTCTGGCAGCCCAGTTCTGTGTGTGACTGGCCAGCTCTCTGGTCCTGATGCTGCTCTGGTGGTTGTTTTTGATATAAGCAAACAGTTTCAGCCTAATGAGCTGCACTGGCAGCAACAGCAACCGCCTGGTTTCTTAACAACTGCCTAGGGGATCCTTATCTTTGTGGTTCCCTTGTTTGTTCTCCAGAAACCCAAAGTGACTTCGTGGGTATTGCTACATGTCTCAAGATACCCAAAATATTTCCCCCTCATGCACCATCTGCTACTTCTTCCTTACATTTTGCCTGTCATAATGGTTACTCCTATGAATCTCAAGAATTAAGAGACAATTCCTGATAGTGACTGAATATCCTTTTGCTCCTTCCAATTTTAGGAGTCTATGCTTATAGAATAACTATTGTACATTACTGAACAAACATTTAAGAGGAGACCAACTGCAAAAGAATGAAACTGAGGTTGTTTTGCTTTAGGTTATTTAAAAAGTCACGTACTCCAAAGACAATTAGACCCAAGCCAGGAAAAGAGACCAAAGCAAACTTTGAGATACTTTTCATCCCTCTCATTTTATGTGGAGTACTATGATGTCCAAGCCAGAGTGGTTTACCTAAAGCAGCTCTTCCTACACCTACAGAGTTCAATTATGTCAAAGTGCTACCCCTACCAGACCTGTGATTTCTCAGCTCAGATTCTGTACACAGAATACTTACGCCCAAGTAAAAAATCACTCAAAATCCACACTGGCATTTAAACTACTGTGTCTGACAATGTCTCACGTCTGCTTTCTATGATATTCCCTTCTAACCAACAGTTAACATATAATCCCTTGATGTATCTGGTAACGTGCTTATCACTTCAAAAATACAAACACATAATTAGAAAAAAATTGATATTTTACAACCTACTTTAAAATGAACCGAACAGCCTGGTCAACACAGTGAGACTCTGTCACTAACTAATAGTAATAATTTTTTTTAAATAAATAGAATAGTTCAAAATTCCTGCCTTTCCACTCATAAACCCTGCTGCTCACAACCTAAGTTACAAGTAAGTTACAAGATACTTACAAGTATCCCAGCAGAGCAACAGCAGTCCCAATACACCCAGGACCAGCCCCACAGGCTGCCAATCCTCACACGTAACAGTTCTACAGACCTATTTGCCACCTCTGATGTCTCTTCCTAGGGTCCATATTTTGAAATATTTTAATCTACCAGATAGCATTCATCAAGTGGAATTCATTTTTCAAATATTTATCTGCCAAATAAATATTTAATCGTGAATCAGACTTTTTTGATCAACATGAGAACCAGTGTTATCAACTGATTGACAGACTCTCATCCCAGCCAAGAAACTCAGTGTTTTATTTCACCTTGCAGCTGGTGAAATTTACATATCTGCCAGGACTTTCCAAACACTGTAAATACTGGGCAGACTTCTATCACAAACGTCCCAAGCACTGGGATTTCCAGACTGTATATAAATTTCTTTGTTTTAAAATTTTGTTAAGAAATAAACAAAATCATCTTATTTACCTTGTGTTTTCTACAGGAACTCAAAATAGGGAGTTATACAGCCTACAGAAGATATTATAAACCTGAGCAAATCAAGATCTGAAAACACAGTGTTTTCAAAACAAACTGAAATTCTAAAACCATAATGATGTTCTACACCTTATGGTTGCACACGCTTAAGGATGCAGAGCCAAGTAAAATGGTACAGGGAGAGAAGAATCTGACAAGCCTCAAAAAGGAAAAAAGATCCTCCTAGAATGTTCAGTACTAGAGAAAGAGGTCTGGTTTTCTCTCCATTTATACATAGAAACCACACTTCAGATGATCAGATGCCAGTTAAGGGACAGGAAAGAAGTGCCCCACAGCAAGAAGGGACCTCTCCCTCTTAAGAAAACCTGGAATTCTTTTGAGAACATCAAATCCCAGAGAACACCTTCAAGGGCAACAGGTAAATTGTTTGGCATTATAGAAGCTTCCTAAGGGTCCACATCCACCTGACCTAGCAGAATGGCTACATGATACAGAGAGCTTGTTGGAAGAAAAGGTGGCAGATCTTCCCGTAACATGACCTGCATGCACTCTCTAGAGGAGATGAATCGGAGCACGATTTCCTAACCAATCCGTGGGAACCAAGACCTCCCCCTGCTGTGGTGGAATGGGTGCAAGTTAACTAGACAGTTGGCCAGTATGCAGAAGAAGCCAATATCGCCTATTAAATGAAACAAAAACCAAAGGTCCCCATGCAATTATAAAAATCATACCTCTGTATAAGAACTTACAAAGCAAGTAGAGGAGTCTACTGAACTTCAGAGAGTATCCAGCAGAATGAGAAGAAAATATCAAGATTTGGACTCTGAATCAACCTCATGTCGACCATTCTGGAAGTGGATGTGCACATTTTCTGTTCTGAACACTCAAGACTAATGTAGCAAAACCCTGGATGCTTCAACAGGGATAAAATCCAGTCTTTTATGGTCTTGTTCCAGGAATTTAGCTTTCTTTAGCAATCTAACAGTAATGACTGTTCTCGTCTACTGAAACAAATCTGGAAAATAACTCCAGAAACTACGAAAGAAAGGTTTAATGAAATGTTACACTGTCAATGCTACAATGCTACCAAACACTAGTGACAGCAGCCTTCATGTATCTCGAGGACTCAGAACAACTCTTCTGTCAACAAGTTTTAAACCTTGAAACCACCAGCAGCAAATCTGAAAGGAAAACCCACTCAAGGATGCAGCAAAGCTAGATGGGTTTCCCTAATGTGAAAATAATGCACATTATTCAAATGGATTTCTTTAGCTGCCACACTGATTCCCCTTGGGAACTTTCTCTTCCCCGCAGGAAAAGTGTTTGTGTCAGAGGTACAGATTGGAAACTCGTGACACTTCATTTATCCTCAGTTACACTAAGACAGTGGGAACCTAATTTGCTAGCACACTCTACACTGACAATTAACTTCTCCGTGAACATTAAAACAATTAGGCAAAGGCGCACCCCACCACATCTGTGTGCCAACTCCATCTACACCTGGTACCGATTAAGCCATCACCCTGTGCTGTACTTTTTGCTGCAGTCCAATTGGTCACTCATGTATTTTTCCCTGACATTTCAACAAATGCACTTTTAACCCATAAAACTAATGGGATCACCACTTGTCAACAAGTAGAAAGTAGAGGATTTTCCCACGTGGCAAGCGCATCATAGCTCAGAACCCTGGGTGGTACAGTAGGTGTGAAGGATGTGCATCTGTGCTTCCTAGCTCACATGCAAAACATGGGAAAGAACGGAGTGGCTGAACCCCCACCCAGGAACTTGCGCTGTCAAATGCAGATGGGTGACACAGGAGGACTCTCAGAATGGAATGTGGGTACTTCTGTGTTTTGGTAAGATGAAGTAGAAAGTCAGTGTATACCAGGGGTGATCAGGCACATAAAGTCACATGATGCCTTTGCTGTCTCCTTACCCCCATCGTAACCTTCTATTTCCTTCTCCAGGTAAAGCAAAACAAAAGAACTTCAAAGGTTGCAGCAGACAATAAATACAATTACTTAAAAATAGTTTCTAAGCCAGGAATGCTGGCCTGCAAGCAGGGTGTGGTGGCACACCCCTGTAATCCCAGCAACTCCGGAGGCTAAGGCAGGAGGATGGTAAGTTTGAAATCAGCCTCAGCAACTAAGTGAGGCCCTAAGCAACTTAGGAAGAGCCTGTCTCAAAACCAAAAATAAAAAGGCCAGGGATATAGGTCAGAGGTTAAGCAATCCCTGGCACCATAAAAAAAAACAAACCAGGGCTGGGGAGATAGCTCAACTGGTGGAAGTGCTTGCCTCACAAGCACCAGGCCCTGAGTTTGATCCCCAGTACCAAAAAAAAAAAAAAAAAAAAAAAAAAAAAAGACAAAAAAAAAAGACAAAAAAAAAACTGAGGTGTAAAAATGAATTGGGAGGAAAGAAAAATGTTCTTTACCTGCCTTAAAAAAAAAAAAAAAAAATGAAGATCCCTTTTCTCTGTTAAATTGTTTAATCTGGCTTCTTCAGTTATACTCAGACCCCAGCATCCACCTGGTGAGTGGCTGCCCTCACAGTAAACACACCTCCACCTGGTGCACACCACTCCCAACAACCAAGAGACCACCAAGCCTTTTCTTTCTTCAGAGATTCATCCTACGCTCAGCAATAATGCCAGTTCTCCCAAAGAGGGTCTGCATTTTAAGCACAGTTTCAAAACCCACCACAAGAGAAACCCGCAGAGGCAACAGCTTAACACTTAAGTGTTCTCTGCTGTGCCTAAAAATTGACATTGTAGGTGACTTATCTAAGTATTAGCCTTTATTTCCAGGCCATAGTTTGACATGCCAGATCAAAATTAATCCATAAATGTTTGGGCAAAACAGTTCTTGCTAGTCCCTGTTCAACTTTGACAAATTGGGTATTACATGAAAGTGATCAGTTAATGAGAAGCTGAGCTGTTTCAAGATGCTGGCACAAAGAACCATCAGTAAGTGTCTCACTTACACATGGTACCTGATGAAATCTGCATTTTTTTTTTTTTTTTTTTTTTTTGGCTTGCCACTGAACCCTTTTAAATTTGTTTTGACACAGGGTCTTCCTAACTTGCCCAGGTAGAGCTAGCAATTTACTGCACCCTGCTACAAATTGTGTGTTGTTTTTGGTACCAAAGATTGAATGATTCTCATCCCCAGCCCTTTTTATTTTTTACTTTGAGACAGAATCTCGCTAAGTTACCTATGGCCTCGCTAAGGTGCTGACACTAGCTCTGAGCATTCCATCCTCCTGCCTTAGCCTCCCTTGAGCCACTGGTATTACAAGGAAGAAACCACAAGTAATTGCACTGAGTGCAACTGATAAAAGCATTTATCGCCTTTCTACTACTCTGCAAATGGGTGAGGACCACTCCTGAAGCACCTGCTATGCTGGACAACCGCTACGGTACTCACCATTTACAGAGGGAAGTCTTACCTAGGAGCCAGAAACTCACCTGGACCTGCCTTCACCAAAATTCATGTTCTTTTTACCACACTTCAATGCTGTTGTAGTTCAAAAGTTTTCAGGAAAAAGACTCATGCTATTTTCTTTCTTTTTTTTTTTTTTTTAATTTGTTCTGTTTTATTTACTGCCATAACTCTGAAATCTACAGCAGTTCCTGACATCTAACAGGTGCTCAATGAGTATTTGTAAAATGAAGAATGAAGTAGTAAGTCTTAATTTCTTTCTTGTCCTCTGCAACATTTAACGTCATTCTAAGAAAAAATAAAGCTTTGGGTGGTCATGAACTTGGAGTCAGTCCTAGCTCTGTCAATTAGTTAGTAAAGAAGAGCTGGAGAAGAAAAAAATGAAACTATTTTGTTTGCCATGACTACCTTTAAGTTCAACATATGAACCCCTAATGCTTTGTGAAGTCAGTTATGGAGAGACAGCACAGTCCCTCAGACATGATCTAAATCTCGACCTGTATTATCTAAGTAACCATGTGACTAGAAACAGCCGTCTCCTTGAGCTGTCTCACTGATAAAATGATGGTGCTGTCTTCTGAATGATAAGGTAAATGGTACTCAAACTTTTCTGGATCAGGAACTCCTTTTGAAAATTTCTGAGTTATGATGTGTTCCCAGAATTATACCCAAGATCACTGACCCACAACACTGCACGCTGGTTTCAGAGTCCATCCATGAGCCCTGCCTAATTGCACACATCCTATATACCCTCCAGAGTCACCCCCAGACACCCCAGGGTACT
This sequence comes from Sciurus carolinensis, assembly GCF_902686445.1. NCBI lineage: Eukaryota > Metazoa > Chordata > Mammalia > Rodentia > Sciuridae > Sciurus > Sciurus carolinensis. The sequence goes on from NC_062226.1 coordinate 82,064,470, forward strand.
CCCTGCTTTTTCAAATACTGATCACATGAGTTAAGATTTCAGTGTTATTACATTCAAAGTCATTTATCTGTGACATTAAAAGGGATGAATGCAAAATGGCAGCAAATATATGTATCACCTCACACCGTGCTTGGCACACACTAAGTGCTCAGCAAGCATCTGTTAATGAATCAAAGTCTTTTAACACACATTCTGCTACATTCCTTACGAGCCACAACTGTGTTGTTTCTGTAGTTCCAAGTCTTTCAGGAAGATGTACTTAAATGACATTTCCTTCAGTCACAATCTAATGCTATCTATCTTTAAATTAATTGAAATATCTAAAGTTTTTTATTACTACTGTATACTACTGAAGAAATAATAGCCTTTCTTAAGGTCATTTCATGTATTTTTGCTCAGCAGCGGCACTCTCATAAGAAGGCTTATACATTTAAAAAAAAAAAAAAAAAAAAAAAAGAGGTTCAAAGAATTAGACAAGAGACAAATTTAAAACCAAGCAAAAAACACAGCAACACCACTAAAAAATTATTGGTTTTATCATATCCCCCATTCAGAAATAAGAATGTAAGTGTTCACATTTTCATTGCTATTACTTTCATTTTCTAGGTTTTACATGAAAACAGACTGCTTATATTAAGGCTCATTTGTTTCCTAAACATAAAAGCTTAAACTAGCAAACTGAGTAATTTTGTGTGTGTGTGTGTGTCTGTGTCTCTCTCTCTCTCTCACACACACACACACACATACACACACAATCTACCAACCCATTTTAGGCTCACAGCTGAAAACCCATACACATCCGCATTCCATATAGATTTACCTAAGCCTCTGAATTTTTTGGCACTTGATTTAAGTATATTCAATATAGAAGAGAAAGGAAAAGGTGATAATAATGAGCCTTAGTCTTATTGAGGGCTGAGGTTCTCAGAGTTTGGTCCAAGGACCTTGAGTGTTACAGAGACCCTGGAATAATCTGCCTCTATGGTGGCAGATTTCCTTCCCAAACATCAACAACACAACTGTATCATAACAAATCAAATACAGAAACTGATCAGAAACTAACCTCTTTTAAGCCAGACACTAAAGACATTTGCAAACCTGTAAAAGAATACCAATTTATCCTAATAAAAATGTGTTTTGGAAAATAGAGATTTCTCATTAATGTTATTTACACCAGTATAAAAAATTAGTTCTTACAGTGATTTTTAAATGTTTTTTTTCTAATCCAGTAAAAACTTTAAAAAAAAAAGTTCTTAGGAGCCTCAATTTTAATTCGAAGGCAGAAACAAAGATCTGAGACCACAAGCTTTGAAAAACATTGGTCCAAAGCAACTGTCCTTTACCTCTGTTGGCAAAAAAAAAAGAAAAAAGGCAGCAGTGCAATCAAGTGACATTATCTGCCAAGTGAAATTAGACTTCATAATTCAAACCACTTTATTAAATAAGTACTTATTTTATATATATTTATGTGTATTTTTGTATTTATATTTTAGGAACTAATAGTGCACATATCTCATTATACATTGCTTCTCATACTCAATTTTATACCAAGTTTAAAGAGCTCCTTAATTTTATATAACTGTAATGCAAAATACCCCTTATGGGGACAGTGAAGAATTTAACTCCTCTTTATAGACTGAATTAAATGTTTAGGTTACTCCCCATTTCATATCACCACCACCCAGGAGTTGTCTGCAGTAATTAGGCAGAGAACACAGATACACAGACTTATTCTGAAAACATTCATTGAAATGACCCCTAAAACTTGTCCAAACTTTGATATGAAAAAGGATACAAGTCCATAACACATAAGTCACCATCTCATTTACATTATTGCACAGATCGGCTCATGCAACGACCCACTCCATTTTGATCGGAGAGTTCATTAACTGCTAACTTGAACATGTGCACTTAAAAACAATCCAGTCCCCTGAAATTCAAGAACTGATTTGTACTTTTATAAGGACACACTAACCACCTTCCCTCCACCCAATGAAGTAAACTCCCCCAATGAAGTAAGCATTCATATACATTTTTCAGCCAAAAATACAAAGGTTATTGGACCCTGAAATATAGACACGCGCAGAGGTGTGAGTCAGACCCCTACCAGCCTCAGTGTGCAAACCTCAGTTCACACCCCCCAGCATTTCAGAGCCATGCTCCAGGCTGCACCTCTCCCTCAACTGTGAGGCCAACGTCAGATGATTTCTGCTGAAACTTCATAGTCTTGTCTTTCTGTATCTTTGTCACCTCTCCTTGGTTTTCTGAAAAAGGGCTTGTGCTGCATGCCGACACACCTCTTAAACTGCAGACACATCCCACATGCCTTAAACATAGTGAGTGCTCAATAAAATAGTCATTTGAGGTCAAAGAGTAATAATGGGGGTGGGGGTGGAGTTTGATAAGAAGGAAGTCTCAGAGCTAAAAGTAAGTTAAAAAAAAAAAAAAGGTAAAAACGTGCTGCACAGGCTTTTCCAACATAACTTCTTCTGCCATGTGCTTTCTGACCCAGGCTTAGGTTTTCTGATTTGATATTCTACTGAATGAACCTGGCAGAAAATGATGATGATCTATAGGAACACTATGATTCCATGAATCAAAGCAAGTTTACTTAAATTTGTAGTTTGTGCGTTGGGTATTTTATTTCCTAGCTATAATATTTTGTCCCTCTCCTTCCATTTCCCACATTCTCCACAGAAAACTTGTAGTACGAGATTTAAAAACGAGCCACCTCTGCCTTTAATCGTGCCCCTCCTCTAAACATATCCTAATACATGAAGCAAAAAGATCTGTCTCAAAAAGAATTTTCAAAGTAACTACTACTATAGACAGAGAAGGGAGGGGGAAATCCAAAAATTATCGAACTGGAAAAATTAATGTCTTCTGCCCAAACTCCTAACAAAAAAGTATCAGAACAGGGCTGAGAGGTACAGGTAGTGGTAAAGTGTTTGCTTGGCATGCTAAGGGCTCCGGATTCCATTCTCAGCATGAAAAGAAAAAGTATCAGAATGATCCCAAAGTTCAGTGTCCCATTTTTTACTGTTAAAAATGGTTAAAATAGGGCTGGGGATCTAGCTCAGTTGGTAGAGTGCTTGCTGGGGTTCAAATCCCCAGCACCTCAAAAAAAAAAAAAAAAAAGGTTAAAATAGTGCTATGTTTTGAAAGAAGAGGTAAGGAGGCAAAATATGTAGCTATTCTAGGTGAAATGAGTCAAATTCTTATTATTTGAGCGATGCATTTTCAACACAGATCTACCCACAGCTCCAAATGTGCATCACATGGGCTGGGGATATGGCTCAGTTGGTAGAGTGCTTGCCTCACAAGCACAAGACCCTGGGTTCAAATCCCAGCACCACAAAAATAAACAAACAAGCAAATGTGCATTACATAAAACGGGTATGACTGAGTTTGGTGAAAAGATGAACTCTGTAAGCACAAAACCCTATCCATTGAATTTCCTTGTTTGTAAGCATTTACTCAGAAGCTTAGTTCTGATATCTAAAATAGACTGGAACTTCAAGTTTGCACTCTGAGAACAATTATACAAAGAAAACTAGATATGGAAACCTAGCAACTAAGATGCATTTGCAGAGGATAATGAATGGTTTAAGTAGAAGCAACACATCACTAACCAACTTCACATATGGATGGTGACGCCTTGCCTGTAAAGCTGATTTAAGATAAAAATGAATACTCTTAAACTACATGAAACCAGGTCTCAGAATGCAATGTTACGTCTATTTTTAAAGTGGGTCCTGGACATATACAGATCAAAGTGTATATCCAGGTAAGTAATTCCTGCAAACAGCTTCACCTCCAAATCATGCCCCTCTCATTTAACACAAATTTTGTTTAAAAAAAAAAAAAAAAGACAGGAGGGGAAATAGTCATACAAGACAGACATTTTTAATAAGAAAAAGGAAAAGCCCAGGTCACTGAGAGATGGGGAGTGTGTGTCTGTCTGCACTTGAGTTTGCAAGAGGACGCTGGCAGGTGTCAGGGCTGTGTTTGTGTGCAGTAGGCGCTGGAGTACTTACTGTGCCCGGCTCTCTGTCTGCTCCCGAGGTTACCAAGAAACGCACAGACATGCCCGTTCAGACACAGAGGCAAGAACAGAAATAAAAAAAAGGGGGGAATAATTAGAACACAAGCCCCAAACAGTTTTAAAAATGGCTTTTATTTATATAAGTCATTGCACATTCCTAATACAGTGATTTCCTGAAAATTACAGTATTTTGTAAACATAAGATTTACAGTTTAACCATACACAAAGCCTATTTTTTAAATTTCTTGACAGAATAAATTACTTTTCTTCAAAAAATTAGTCAAGTGCAATTTTGCCCAATATTTAATGCATACTAGAATTAAAGCCTATGAAACTAAGTAGTAACAGATGCAATTATCAAACCTTTCATTTGAACACATTCACTTTCAAATTTAACTTCTTATTTCGCCCCATTTAACAACATTACTTTCTTTGAAAATTACCCAATTAAGCAGTTAACAGTTTTCCATAATATGGTACAGGCCACTGGCATTAACTAGGCAGTTGCCAAGATGTCAAGATGCCTGCGAGTCTAGTGAGATTGAGAAATCTAAGATGCCCACAAGCAAACCCTGCAAACTTCCAGGGCGAATGGAATTGTGTGTCAGTGAAAGCTTTGCGACAGTTCCTCTTATCTCATTGTTTGCTCTCTGTATAGGTTGGGGCTTTCGTTAGCGATGCACGCAACTTTGCAGCACTGTCTGAGAGTATGAGGTCAAAGTCCTAATCCGGTTTGCCCGGCCTCTCACCTCTGTGGTGCTCTGCATCGTGGTGCTTCTTGTCATCTTTTATTGCCAAGTGAGACTGCCCACTCAGAGCACTAGACAGCGCAAGAAGGCTGGCGCTGCCCCCGAGGGGCGGGATGCCAGGAGGCTGCAGTCCTGAAGGGTGAGGCGTTAGGGGAACCGGGGGTCCGTGGCCATGAGAAAGATGCTGAGCTTGCAACTGCTGCTGCTGTTCGTGGCGGTGAGAGGAGAGGAGGGGGGAACAGGAGGAGGACGTGGTGGTGGTGGTGGTGGTGGGGATGAAACACGGGAGACGATGCGAGAAATAGGAAGTGGGACGTACACACAGAAGGGACAGAGACAGGGAAGAAAGGGGGGGAAATGAGATTAGTACTTTCAATGCAGCAAAAGTTTTTACCCTCACAATGACTTCTCCCCACCCTCCCAGAATCAAACCCTCGGATCTACACTGTCACTTCCTGGCATAACTCACGTCCTGGGAGGAGAGATGCTCATTATTAAGCAAGTCTGGCTAAGTCAGTAAGCACCTGCACACAAGTTTCATCTCTAAGTGCCTCCAGGGACGAAATCCAGTGTGTCACTGAATCTAAAATGCCGTGGATTTGAAGTCTCATCTTGATTTCAGAGCAGCTGAGTTGGGGGAGGTAACGTGCACCCTACGGTGCACAAGCACGCCCTGACTAGTCCCAGTGACCTGGTGACTACCCTTCACTCTACCCTCCTGCATTAACTTAACACAGGTTATGATGAGACAAAAATCAAATGCTATCTTTAATGAACAGAACCCAGAAAAAGAAGGAAGTGGTGCGTGGCTATCTCCCCAGCACCACTCAGACACTTGTGTGTCCCTATGTCATCCAGTCCTCTCTGAACTATGAGGAAGTCCTGATGTATGCTCCCATTTCTCAGAAGGAACCCAGGCTCAAAGGCACTGCCGAGGTTCTCCCACAAGGCAGGAGAAGACTGCTGCCATTTCCAAAGCCCTGCAAGTTGCTCTCTTTCTCATACCACTTTTGGGGGTGAAGGGGCATCGTGACAGATGAAAGAAATCTTAGAGATGAAACTTTGCTTATCCCGTCCTTTCTCCCAAGCCCCACACCTCAACCCCACTCTTCCTATTACAGATGAAAACACCCACTCTGGGACCCAGGGAGGATAAGAAGCTTGACAAGGAAAATGCCTCACTAACCCTGTGGGACTCCAGCCAGGGAGATCCGAGGCCCCAGCGCCACTGCCGCACTGTGCCTTATTCGCTTCACCCATTCCAAAGGTTATAAATCTGTTCACATTATACAGAACCATTTCTCTCATATATTATATTTAAAAGCATGTTGTGTGAAATGAGAAGGTATCCAAGAAATGGCCCCTACACCATAAATCTGAACACATTTCAGCTGTCCAACATAAAACGCGTTTTTGATGAGATAGTAAAAACGATTAAAGCTCAATTTCTAAGGTGTAATGTTAGAAAATTCTTAAGATTCTGATTTGTGCTCACTTCCCTGGGACTCAATTACTCATTTTATTTATCGCTCCCTTGCACGAACTGAATATATTAAATCTTCATGCCAGATCTGCAGTCGCTTCCACCCAGAGCACAGATTTTTAGTTGAGTCCCAAACATGTTTCCCATGCAAAAGTAAAACACCATCTTGAAATCAGAAAGCAGAGGCTGCAGTAATTAAAAGAAGTCCAGCCACACTCATAACCTTTAAAACAAATGATGGTACAGGGGGGTTGAACTCAGGGGCACTCTACCACTGACCTACACCCTCAACCCTTTTTATTTTTTAATTGGTCTCACTAAGTTGCTGAGGCTGACCTCCAAAACTTGTAATCTTCCTGCCTCAGCCTCCTGAGATGCTGGGATTACAGGCCTGCACCACCGAGCTGGCTTAAAAGAAATCGTTAGGAGTGCAGCATCTTTAAATTTTCATCCCTTTTTAGACAGCCTTGTTGAAATTAAGAGGGAGAAATGGAAAGGGGGGTTGAGCCTTAATAGCATTCCTGAAAGGTATTTAAAAACTACTCATTCACCATTTGAGATCGTAAGAACAATTTCTTTATGTGTAAAATCACCTTCCTGTCATCCCAAAGACACTAAATCTTGCTCCGTCACCTTCTAAGGGCTGGGCAGCAGTGAGACATAAAACTGAAGAAGCTGGCAGCGGCATCACGGTCCACTAGGCATGCTCATTAGCACTTAATTAGGAACTAGACACCTGCCATAAGAAATGTGCTCAGAGAAGGATGAGGAGCAGGTCTGTCCTACCAGCAATTACTATCATTACTTGGAGAGTAAGAGCTATGTCCGGCTTCTGGGGGGGAAGGCAATGATGCATACACAAGCAAGTGCAGCGGGGTAATTAAGCACAGCACTGATTAAAAGAAGATGAGAGAGGCCAAGCAGAGGGGAAGGGATTTAACTACAGGGTGGAAGACAGCACTCTCTCCCCTCTCTGCATCCCTACTCCCTCAAAATTCCAGAATAGAGCTATTGGAAGAGCCCCTTGGAAGTGGGTCAAACATACTGGGATGGTATCAGATACACAAGATAGATGTACAGCCTTCACTCCCAAAATCCAAGTTAGCCTCCAGAAAGATAAACGGGAAAGCAGACTCTGACACACTACAGAAAAGAAGAACTGGTTTAAGTAACAATGTGGCTTTGTCACAGCTACGAAATAGATTTGTGTAGATCTATGCTTTAAACCCAATAGTTAGGCTGATAACCAGCAACAGGGACATTCAACAGCCTACCTGGCCGCAGGTAACTCCCACATCTATCCTGCTCTGGCTTTCCTGACCCCCTGAAGAAAATGGCTGTCTATCATCAGAGGAAACGGGTATTGGGTTCTTTCATCCTGGGCTCAGCCATTCTTGAATACTAATGCAGTGTCATGTCACCCCCACCCCCACTACCAACTTCATGAAGAAAAGGAAAATCTCATCAAACTAGAAACAGTAAGTAGCAATCAGATGGGTCCCCACTGTTGAAGACACTGTGGTTCCAGGAAATGGGGATCTACTACCTCATGTTTTACCTCCTGATCCTGCTGGGCACTGCTCCTGGGCACTATGATATATTCATGTTTGTTATTCAGTCTGAGCAAGAAGCATAGGTACTGAACTCCCATTTCACAAATGAGACTGGTTCAAAGAGAAGAAGCTAGCCAGAAGGCTCTGAGCCAGTGGGAGGACATGCAAACTTCTGCTTCTAAAGCATGCTCTAAAGAGCATTTCTCCTGTAACCCCAGCAACCCAGTCCTGTGGCCAGCACAAGAAGAGGGCAGTTTCCACTGGATACTTCATCCTTCTCTTCATGCCCAGTCTATGAGATACTCTCCAGAGCACCCAATCCCAGGCATCCCAGGCCGGATCCACCATCATTTTCCAGCCTTAACAGCAGTGACCAGTGTAAGTTTGTTCATAGATTTCACGAACACCATCTCTTTCATTTCACTTCTCATTGCCTGTCCCTACAACTGTAAAAAGAAGGACATCATTTGCTCCCTGCTGTCTTCCAAGGAAATTTTTAAGTAACAATCAAGCTTCCAGAGATAGTTCTGGCTTTTGTTTCCAGAAGTAGATACTTTATAAGTGAAAAGTGCCATTTCATTTAAAATTAACTTAAATGAATATAGAGAGCCCATTTAAAGAGTAAAATGGTTAGCTCCAAAAGGGCAGCCCATACCTTCGGAGCAACATGGCCCCCAAGACAATGTGGTACCCACCACCCTCACCAAAAGGAGAAAGCATGAACGCCACTTAAAGAATATATTTTAGGGCAGAAGTGATACTGACATTGCTATATAGCCAAAAACCCAATGGCTCCCACAATCAGGGGAATTTACATATGAATGTCCTCCATGGACCAAAATCTGCTTCCACCATTTGGAAAACTACCAGATGTTTTACAAAATGACAGCAAGGGAGATTCAACTTTCTATTTGGTCACAAGTTTATAATGATCAGGAAACTATTTTTAAAGGCAACGCTTGGAGGACACACAAGCAAAATTATTTACATAGCTACTAGTAAAGATATTTTTGAACTGGACATGGTGGCACATGCCTCATACCCAAGAAAATAGGGAAGCTGAAACAGAATAAAATCAAATCAAGGCCAACTTTAGCAACTCAGCAAGGCACTGCCTCAAAAACTAAGAAGAGAAACTTGGGAGGCTGAGGCAGGAGGATTTCAAGTTCAAGACCAGCCTCAGCAACTTAGCTAGATCCTAAGCAACTCAGCAAGACACTGTCACAAAAGAAAAAAATTTTTAAAAAGGCAGGGGATGTGGCCCAGTGGTTAAGCACTCCTGTTTTCAATACTTGTTATATAAATTTAAAAAATATATAAAGATGATGCTTTTGATGAGCAGTGGTGGTTTTTAGCAAAGTGGCAGTACCTCAGGTTATCAATGGAGATCAGTGGTTCTCAAATAGAGAGACTTTTGCTCCCTCTCCCTCCCCATGCCAGGCACTTTTAGCACTGTCTAGACACTGATGGATGTCACATGGGCATGGGTGCTACTGACATCTAGTCGGTAGAAGCCAAGGATGCTACTAACATCCTACAATGCACAGGACAGTACTACACCACAGAGAACTTCTATGTTCAAATCGTCAACAGTGCTGAGGTTGAGAAACCACAGTCAAGACCTAAGCTGGAATCCTGTCCCATTACATTTGTTTTTGCTTCTTTTTGCACTGCTGGGGATTGAACCCAGGGTCCTGTGCACGCTGGGCAAGCACTCTACCACTGAGCTACATCCCCCAGTCCTGTCCCATTACATTTGAATTCATGTTCTTATATGGCCAAGTGACTAGCCAAACTGCTGTTTAAAAAATAAAAATACTTTTCAACATTATAAAGTTTTGAGTGTCCCTTCATCACCATCTGAGTCCCCTGTTGCAACTCCAAAAACAAAACAATACAAAAAACACCCCAAACATCTGCTTTCCAGAGATCCCACTAAGAATTTCAAAATTAAAAACTACCACCACCACCAATAACAACGAACACTCTCGTATATTTTATAAAACAATCTGGAAAAGAGCTACGCTGGAAACTTTCACATAGTATTGTGGTGCCTCAAAGGAAATCACGGAAAGGTTTAGGATTGAGGATAAAGAGATACACACACTTACTCTAACTGAAACAAACTGAATAGGCTGAGAGTGAGACATGAAAAACAAACACCAAACCCTGAGTTAATGATACCGAAAATCCACAAGGAATAAAGTAACCTCATCCATGTCAAACAACAGCCATGCATTTCGAATTTTAATTCACATTTTACTTAGTGCAGCTTGGGTCAATTATGTTCCTATAATGAAATTGACTTTGCTGTTTACATTCAAAGCTGTAATGTAATGGTGTAGTGGTTTCCACATTTTTGTTTCTAAAACACAGGTGCAAAACATGGCTTATCACCAGAGTTGCCTGAACAACTGAGGAGGGCAATGGGTCCTTCCCAAAGGTGGCCAACACCCACCTTTTCCCCACTGAATGCTCGGCTGCCTACCACTGACCATGCAATCAACTTGAATTTCTGAAATGTAACCCACTTTATAACCCCAGGAAAAACTAGGTCACAAAAATCACAAACTTGACCCAATCAGACCTAAAACTGTGCTCCTAAGTGGCATCTTGAATGCTAGAGTGACAGTAAGTGGCATTTATAGCACTTGGTATGTAAACACTTTTAAAAGGGGACAGAAATGTGAAAAGTAGCATTTGTTGACAGTTCTCTCCAAATCACTCTTCCATGATTTCTGCTATTTCCCTGTTCTTTTATACACTCAGTACTTATCTTGGGAGACTACAAATACAAAAAAAAAGAAAGAAAGAAAATCGGTAAACAAGTGGGGAAGGGCAGCCTGGCACAAGCAACATCAAGGACACTGTAGGATCTGCTTGAAAACCTCCCATTATGTGAATGGCCTCTCCGGTGAGGAGGGGCAGGAGGGGCAAGGGCAGGTAGAAATGGCTTACTTGGGCCAAGAATTTGAAGTCACTTGAAGACAATAATAAAAGACAAAGTAACAATGTACTGAAAGGTCCCATATCTCAATGCAGAAGTCACCAGGACTACCTAAGAAAAGGGAGAAAGGCTTTGCAAACCATCTGAACTCAACGAGAGAAAAAAAAAAAAAAAAAAAAAATTGGAGGTGGGGAGAGAGATACCCAACAATAATCCATTTTAAAAAATGGGCAGGTCTGGGGATGTTGCTTAGTGAAGCAAGAGCAACTGCATACCACCTGCAAAGTGCAGGGTTCCATCCCCAACACAGTCCACCTCCCAGGAAAGGCTAAGGACCTAAATAGACATTTCTCAAAAGACACAGAAATGATCAACAGGCATGTTTTTAAAAAATTGCTCACTACCATGTCACCAGGGAAATACCAATCAAAATCACAATAAGATATGGCCTCACGCCTCTTTGGATGGCTAATATCAAAAAGAAAAGAGCTAAGTTTTGTTAAGGGTGTGAAGAAAAAGGAAGCCTTATACAGTGTCACTGGGGATGGAAACTGGTTAAGCCATTATGAAAAACAATTTGGAGGTTCCTCAAAATAGAACTATATGATCCAGCAATCCCATTTCTGGGTACATATCCAAAGGAAATATCTGCATTCCTGTGTTGATGCAGCTTTATTCACAATACCCAAGAAATGGAAACAACCCAAGAATCCACCATGAAATGAACTGACAAAGAAAACATGATACATATGCATGATGGAATTCTATTGAACCTCTAAAAAGCAGGAAATAAGCCAGGTGCAGGGGCAGAAGCCAGCAATACCTACAACTCTGGAGGCTTGTAAATTCAAGGCCAGCCTGGGGCAACTTAGTGAGACCCTGTGTCTAAATAAAATTTTTAATAGGGCTGGTGATGTAGTTCAATGGAAGAGTACCCCCAGGTTCAATTCCTAGTAGCTAAAAGGGGCGGGGGCAGGAAATACTATCATTTGGGGCAACACAGATAAGCTGGAAGACATATTTAAGTGAAATAAGGCAGATTCAGAAAGACAAATGCCCTATCTCACATATACATGGAATCTGGTAGAAAGCAGAACGGTGGTTGCCAGAGGTTGAGGGGAAATGGGGAGATATTGGTCAAAGGGTACAAAGTTTCAGTTTATGCAAGGTAAGTTCTAGAGATCTAAAGTACAGCATGGTGACCCCAATTAATAACATTATTGTACACTTGAAATTTGCCTAAGAGGGTAGATCTTAACTATTCTCACTGTACACTCCCACATACCCAGTAACTGAAGTGATGTGAAGAATATGTTAACTAAGTGGATCATGGTGATGATTTCACAATGTATATATACACTGAAACATCAAGAAACACCAGAAAGAAAATTGATTCCATGTATGCAGGCATACACCGAGACAATGAGCCTACACCCTCAAGAATCTGATCTCATCTTTACTCTTTCAATCCACAGATCAACTCATTCTTTATCCACTTGCTCATCCCGCCTTCTCTATGTGGCCCTGATGGTTGTGACAAACATCAGAGCCCCAGGTCCTAAAGGCCTGGATTAGAGCAAGTTTTAAAAGCCCATGATTAGGTAAATCCACTTCAAAAACCATACAGACATTAGATGAAAATATGTTCCACATCATTAGCCATCAAGGAAATGCAAAGTAAAACCACAAGGAAATACCACTTCATACCCAACTAGATGACTACAATCAAAAGGATGGACCAGAGAGCCAGACACAGAGCAACTACAAAATTTTCATACACTGCTATGGAGATGTGAAGTGGTGCATCCACTATGGAAAACAGGCAGTCACTCAGGAAGTTGAATATAAAGTTACTAATCAGGTATGGGGTTGTGCACCTAAAGCCCCAAATACTTGGGAGACCGAGGCAGGAGGGTCACCTGAGCCTAAGAGTTTTAAGACCAGTCTGAGCAACAGAGTAAGACCCTATTTAAAAAAGGGTACTAGACTAGTCCACATCATGTACAACCACAACAATGGGAAGTTTATAATATGTCAAAATATATTCTACTGTCATGTATAACTAAAAGAACGAATTAGAAAAAAGTTCCATATAACCCAGCAATTACACTTCCTAGGTATAAAGTCAAGGGAAAAGAAAGCATATCTACACAAACACTTGTACACAAATGTTCAGAGCAGAATTACTGGCAATAAAAACAAAATAAAAACAACCTAAATGCCCATGAACTTATGAATGGATAAACAAATGTGGTATACTGACACAATGGAATATTGCCCATCCAATAAAAAAAAGAACTTAAGTACTAGTGCATTCTAGAATGTGGAGAAACCTTAAGAACTTTATGCCATTATGCCAAGTAAAAGGAGCCAGATTCAAAAAGGCAACACAGAACTAAGATTTCATTTATATGAAATGATCAGAGTAGGTAAAGCCACAGTGATAGAAAAGAGACTGGTGACTACCAAGGGTTAGAGGAGGGGGCATGGGTTTTCTTTTGGGTATAATAAAAATGTTCAAGAATTTTTATTACACAATAAAAACAGTGATGGTTATACAAATTTGTAAATACACTATAAACCACTGAAGCGCAAGCAAAGAGGATTTGACAGTATGTAATTATATCTCAATAACAAACACAGAGACATAATCCCTGAAATAGGTACTCCACTTCTACTCTAGAGCATTCTTCTCTTTCTGAAAAAAGAGGGGAAATTAAAAAATATGCTTTGTTCCAAAGACATCAAGTAAAAAGTAATATGAAAATATGTGGGGAAATTTTTTTTTCTTTTTCTTTTAATTTATTTTTATTGTAAACAAATGGGGTACATCTGTTTGTACATGGAGTAAGAGCATACCATTTGCAGAATCATACATTTACATAGAGTAATGGTGTTTGATTCATTCTTGTATTTTTCCCTTCCCCCCACCCCTCTTTTCTCTCTATACAGTCCCTCCTTCCTCCATTCTTGCCCCGCTCCCACCCCCCATTATGTGTCATCATCCACTTATCAGTGAGATCATTTGTCCTTTGGTTTTTTTGAGATTGGTTTATCTCACTTAGCATGATATTGTCCAATTTCATCCATTTGCCTGCAAATACCATAATTTTATTATTCTTTATAGCTGAGTAATATTCCTTTGTATATATATACCACAGTTTCTTTATCCATTCATCAACTGAAGGACATCTAGGTTGCTTCCACAGTCTGGCTATTGTGAATTGAGCAGCTACAAACATTGATGTGGCTGTATCTCTGTAGTATGCTGATTTTAAGTCCTTTGGGTATAGGCTGAGGAGTGGGATAGCTGGGTCAAATGGTGGGTCCATTCCAAGTTTTCTAAGGAATCTCCACACTGCTTTCCAGAGTGGCTGCACTAATTTGCAGCCCCACCAGCAATGTATGAATGTACCTTTTTCCTATGTGGGGAAATTTTAAAAACAATGCTTCAGCAACTTTTCTGTTAACTCTGACTACACAGAAGAATCCAGACACTGAGGCCAAACCTTGCATTTGTCAGAGATACCCAGTGGTACTCTGAATTTAAAAATTGACCAAAGAAGACAGAGACATAAAAAAAACCTTCTTTGCAATGCTGCTCCTTACCATTGAAAATTTAATAAAAGGACTAGAGTGTTGGAATGCAAGTGGAAGGTACGTCACTAAATCTAAGTTGGTGGAGCTAGAAGATCCCCGTTTGTTATAGCTATATAGTCTTCTCTTGGTAACAGGATATGCATTATTCTCCTTGGGTGAATTTGTTTTATAAAGAAATTTACAGCTGGGTTATTGATGGGCTTTCCAGGGATTAGTTACATACTCATAAGAATAAGAGGCTAACCTCACCCTCTTAAACTTCACACACTACAATCCCATAGACAGCTGACAGCTACAGCCAAAGGAGGAAAATAATCCAACATTTTGCTAATCCTTAAACCAATCATCTCATGCAACAGTGGAGAGCCCTTCCAGCCTACAACTCAATCTCTTAGGGACACAAAGTCGCCTCCTGTGAACACACCACGAGTTGGCACTCGAAGTCACCCCCTCCACACACACACATAGATATCACCCGATACCCGCAAACATGTTTATTTCATAGTAAGTTGCTTGAAAGCAGAGAGTTATAAATTTGCCTATGAAGTGGAAATGTACAAATCTAACCAGAAACTGAAGCCACCACAGTCCCTGACAGGAGTTTTATTCACGGAAATAAGTCATACTACAGTCAAGTGAATGAAAAAAGAAAACATGAGCCCTAAATTTCCTGAGTTCCTAAAGTTCAAAAGCACTGCTCCTAAAGTTCAAAAGCACTGTTAGGTATAATCTTCTTCTACCTAACAGCATTCAGAACACAACTAGAAATCTGGCACTCTGTGGACAGAAAGGACAATCTCCACTGAGATCATTTGTCCATTTCTTCTTTCTCCTTCCAACTCTTAAAAAGGTGCTTTTAACTCTGGGTCAAGGGAGGCACTGTCCCCCATCCTTATGTTGTGTAAGGAAGCTAAGGATGTCTTGAGTCACATTTCTGCCTTCAACTCTGTCTCCATCTGTTCTCAAAGTAACTTTTTTCTCCTGGTTTGGAACTTTTAAGTTTGTTCATCGAAAGCTAAATGGCAGTGCTTTTTCACTGCTGTGTCCTTATTAAAAGGCACTCATGCACAACAGCTTAATGGCAGGAGCAGAGCATCTGGCTGGGTCTAATCTCAAACACCCACTTCCATGAAACCACTAGAAAAGCCAAAGGAGGAGGTGACCCACTGCTCAGAGCAATCACCCCTACAAGGGCTTGGCCAACTGGGCCCTAGATCTGTTACAGGCACTTAGAGAAATGAGAGATAAATCTACAGTTCAGGGAGTTGGGACCACATGGTGGGTGTGAAGGCTGCCTCCAAGGTCTTACTCCCACAAAGGCTATGGCAGTGAATGTATTACCCATCTACATACGGGGACCCTGACAGAGGTTAACGGACTGCTCAAGGTCACAAAGGCAGTAAAGTGATACAGTCAAGTATCCTGCCCAAGTCCCTCTGATCCTGGACCATGCTTTTTGTTCAATGCAACACACGCAAACAATGTTATATGTATTGCCACAAATACCATGAAGTTTGGCAACAGGTAGTTAGAAACAACAATGCAATTGTTCTCTTTAAAAAAGAGCCAGGCATGGTGGTGCACCCTTGTAATCTCAGCTACTGGGGAGGCTAAGGACAGAAGGATCACACATTAGAGGCTAGCCCCAGCAAGTATGCAAGACCCTGTCCTGTCTCAAAAAATAATAAGAGAGCTGGGAATACAGTTCAATGGTAGACAGCCCTTGGGCTCAATCCCCAGTACTGGGGGGGTGAGGGGAGGCGCACAGTAGTTTCTCCAAATATCAACTAAAAAGTTTATTATTCTTAAATATCAGTACTGTACGTAAATGGAAGGCAGGTGGAAAAGAATTAAAATTCAGTATTTTCTGCCAGACAGGAAAGCTAAGATTTCTATGCTGGTGAGAAATGGGCAGCATTCATTTACTCAACAAGGACAGGAGGCCAAAAAAAAGTTATGACCTCTCCCTTCCTCCTAAGAGAACCCGCAGGACAAGGACTGAATGAGTTCACCTAGGAGCTTTCGTCCTTCAGAACATTTAACTTTTTCCAGGTTTGTTGAAGAGAACTATCTTGAGCCCTTTCAAGCAAGCAGTAAGCTCCTTGATTGTACCTTAAAGGGAATGAGACTGTTTCGGCTCATTTGCATTTTAAAGGGTACTCTTTCGTGATCTTTCACACTTGTAATAGATGTCTAAACCGTTAAATTACTATTTCTTTTCTTAGCCTGAAAGTCGATGCAGACTGAGAGCGTGGCCTCTCCCATTGTTCTTTACCCTAAGTCGGTCCCTGAACAATACTGACAGCTGCTATCAAACTAGGCTGCATTGACTCCAAGAGCAGCTGCTGCTTGTAGGAACAGACAGTCTCCCGGTACCTCCTCCCCTCTGGGGAGACAGGTTGACACACTGCATGTTCAATGAAGGGGTACAAAGGTCCACTGAATTGTCAACCCAATTTTATGCTACTTCGATTTTCCAGGATGCACACAATTCCTTTCAAGCAAAAATCAAGCATATGCCAGAGCATTAAACTTACAGTGCGAGATAATTATTGATCACTGCAAACTTTCTAAAAACCTCCTGACGTAAATTAATATACTGATCTAAAAATTTCAATGACAAAAGCTGCCCATGCCAGTATGTTGAAGACATGCAAGGGGCATAAGTCTTGTGTTGGGCCCAATTCACCAATTTGGGTTATTGTTGCAACGCTATCAGACCTAATCTGCCTTTATAATCTCAACAACATTTTCCCTGGACCCAAGCCATTCGTAAAATTAGCGATTCATCTGCTCTTCTAAAACGACCTGATTTTACTCTCTGCTTTGGCTCAAAATGGATATTACCTATAAACATCTGGTTAATGCAATTTCCTCCTTTCGAAAGTGTAGGTCCAAAGGAGATTCACAGGTCCTGGGCAGTACTTTTAAGAATTTAAATGTAAGCATTTTACCATTGAAAAATTACATGTGAAAATTTAGAGCTGCTCAGAAAACAAACATGTTCCACAAAGTTGAACTGGGTACTTGAGAACTGCTTTGCATATGTTTTCCTTTAATCAAAACAGGCTTTTCTATCCTCATTCATTTGGGTTAAAAAAATTCTGTGCTCCAGCTACAAGTACAATTCGCTATTAGTCTTTGCTAATCAAACACAGTACATGCAAAAGTACCGGTGAATATTTGATTTGATCTCTAAAATAAAGCAATTCATTACACAAGAAAAGGGTACAGAAGGCAGCAGACAAATGCAGATGTAATTGTGTTTTTTGTTGAATGTGATTAGAGAGCCCACTAAGTAACAGTCAAAAATGTGATACTGAAGGGGAAGAAAGGCAGAGCCTAGATGTGGGGGAAGAGGAGGGAGAATTGTTTATGCAGAGCTAAGCTGTCAAGTGTAATAAAGCAGCTTGAATAAAATTTAAGCTGAAAATCCACTGAAGCTCCCCATTTCAGGGAGGAAAAAGCTATTAAAAGGAAATGAAGGTCACCCTCCCAGTTTATTTCACCTAATTGACTGCCAATAGCTTACCACAGGCAACCCAACTGCAGATCTGCAATTGAGAAACTGATGAAAGGAGAGTTTTCAAGCTGAGGCTCATTCTTTAATCCTCCTTGGCTCTTATGTTTTTTCTCCATCTCCAGTTGGGATGTAATTTTAAGCCCTGATGGATTAACTGGTTCCATTGTTTGTGGCCGTCATTGGACTATGGCACTCTTAATCCGTACAGCAGCATGTCTAATTATCATTACAAAGTGTCTGAGGGAACTATAAAGACCAGCAGGGCATCTTCTCACAAGCAATTAACATAAATTGATAAATGAGTGATTTGAATCCGCTCAAGGCACTCACATATGAATAAAATCAGAAAGGACCCTCCCTCGTTTCGCAACTTCTTTCCCCTGGTCTGAGAGGGGGAGAGCACATGAGAACCATCCTGGGTCCTGTGGTGGGCAGAGGGATGAACTCATGCAGGGGACGGAAGGCACAGTTCACCGGGTTCCTTAATGCAGAGCAAATGACTTGTGATTGACAACCAGTCGCGGCAAGAAGCACTAACTGAACTCAACAGAGAGCAGGAACCCACTGAAAAGGCTAGAGAGCACTAGGGCAGACAATTAACACTTCTTCCATGGCAAGAGAGCACTCTTTCATTGGTATGCCACTTAAAAATTCATGAAAGAGACACAAGAAAGCAAAGGAGCAAACAGTTACATAGGTCCGAAAACCCCAGAAAGGAAAAGGCAAAAGCAAAGAGAACTCCTGTGAAAAGGTAATTCAGCGACCAGGCCTGACCTCCCTGTGGTCCAAAGCTGTAAGACAGAAGCAAGTGAAGTATTTAAAACTCTCACTTACAGCTTTTACTCAACTAATGGAGCAAAAGTGGCTGCAGTGCCCTAAGGATGAACTACATTTATCTTCCCATGGAAAAGCAGATTTATCTATCTTCCCATCCACATGGTCCTTATGCTAGCTAAACCCTCTTCCCCTACGCATCTCAGTATACCCCAAATCCGCTGCTACCCTCCCTTACCGAAGAGTTCAACATCAAACGACACACAACCATACACAGACACGCATTAAGACATCGAACTATTAAGAAATGAAAGCTGGTTATACACACTGTAGGAGGTAGACCTGGTAGGCCACGTACCCCGATGATGGCATTCAACTCTGCCATGGTCACCTGTTTGGCACGTTCAACAGCCTGGGCCACCTGTTGTTGATGCTTTAAAAACAAAGAGAAGAAAACATGTTAGCAATAGCCAGGACATTCTAATAACAAAAAGACAAATGCTGCGTGCAATTCAGGCTGAATGAAATTTAATGGTTTGAACGGCTCATTTTCTCTAGCACACAGTAATTAAAAAAATACAAGAACAGGCACACTTAAAAATGGTGTTTCCTTCTTCTCTCCCCACTCCAGTACTGGGGACTAATAATCAGGGGCACTTTATCAATGACCTGCATCTACAGCCCTTTTATTTTGCAGACAAGTTTCAACAAGTTGCCCAGGTTCATGTCAAACTTGCCTCAGCCTCCCCAGTTAGCTGGGATTACAGGCAGGCACCACCATACCCAGCTTTCCCTGTATTTCTAACTTAACTTCTGATCATAATTTTTGGCTTAGAATGGCAGAAAGACAAAAAAGACGTGAAGAATAGGTAACTTGAAGTCTTAGGCAACAGAGAGAACAGGATTTAGAAGGTCACCCTGGATCACAGAACAGGTTTACAATGATGAGTATAGGCAGATGAAGTTTACAGCAATTTTAAAACAGTTGTTTCAATACTTGAAATTTAAACATCGAGTCTGTGATCACTTCTCTGATTAATAAATCTTGACCCACCAGCAGTTTCCAGAAACTCTGGGAATTCCTTTTGTTCTTTCATCTTTTTGATTTCTCACCCTTCCCAGGGGAAAAGAAGGGCCCACCCTCAGCTTCAGAGGATGGAAATTCACCCTGTACACTTCCCAACTACACCCAAATAAAATTAAACCACATGTTTGATTTAGGAGGCATGAGACTAGTATGCAGGCCAAGATAACTTAAGTCTAAAAAACTATATTCAAAAGGACTATAAATGAGCCAGGAACAGCAGATGCCAACTAGATCCAACCCCAATATTCTGACTCCTACTCCTATAAGCTCTTCACCTGCCTCAAGATACATTCATTCTGCACATGCTGCAAACACATTATGGCATTTATAAGGCGGTATCCAAAGGGAAGGTAAAGCTTTTCAAAGCAGAACTAAAATATAGTCTTAAAGAGTCAACTTCACAGATTGTTCATATACAAAGCGTTCCCTCTCAAAATATTAAGGTTAAACCTCAAGAACATTGTATCTGAATAAAATGGCTTGGCTTATCTACATATATGACTCATTAAGTCAACAGAATGTAAAGGTTTATTTTATTCTTTGGACTACTCTCATCCACTTCCTCCATGGACAGCATTCGATCAATGAATCTGATATATCTTTTTTTTTTTTTTTTTGCGGTACTGGGGATTGAACCCAGGGCCTTGTGTTTGCGAGGCAAACACTCTACCAACTGAGCTCTATCCCCAGCCGAATCTGATATAAAGGCACAAAAGAAGGGTCTGCTGCCACAGTAGTGGACCCTGTTGGAATCATTTTTTAAGTCAACACAAGAAAAGCTCTCTACTTAAACAATAAAAAGGACACTGGAATCATCAGTAGCTATCAAGCTTATACTACTCAAAGAAAACAAAAGCTTTATATTGATAAGGCATTTTGCAGTTTTCCACAGAAAAAATTAATTTGGGGTTGAACTATTGTCACCACTTTTACAGTGTGCCCTCAGATGTGTTAGACAGAATAGCAGGGGGTTTACACACTTCAGCTGTAACAGATGTTCTTCACGCTTGTTCCTTGTGATAAAATTAACATCTTAAAACTAGCTAATTTGCAAACAGAGAAGCAACATAATTGCACTTTAACAGCTGAACAGTTTTACTTACTTCCTGAGACAGAAATGGGATGACTTGTGCACAAATCGTATTCAATCTCTTGGCGATTTCAGTCTATAAAGACAAAGCCATACAAATGTTTAGAATACTTCACAATCAAAAAAATTTCAAAACGGTGAAACTTCATACCTTCAACACTTGCTTCCTCCTCTACTCTGACTCTGGAAGGCATAACATTGTTTCCACAGGTTATGTTACCAATATTTGTCTTTAGATAAAGAACAGATATCAGTCCCTCTTTGCAGAGGTACAACTGCACACTTTATTGGCTACTTAGTAAAAGATAATGGGTAGTTGAATTGAGTCAGAAAATCCATGTGGTTTAAGGCTATCTGATTTAAATCTGGAGACAGCAAGACCCATAATAGACTTTTCAATGACAGCATACCACAGCACATTTATATAGTTATAGCAAGTTCATTCAATGTGGTGTCAGAAAGTCATATCAGTGCAGCTTGGCTTTCAAAGATGTGACCTTCGGTAAGAAAAGGGCTCACTGACTTCCTTCCCACATGTCCCAACTTCTGCATAATAAAAATAATTTTAATGCTAGTATCCTTCACTATCTCAAAAATTCAAACAAACCAAGAAAACATCACTAAAAACAGAACTCAGTTGTAAAGTGACTGTCAAGTCATGATATTCCTGGGTATTCTGGAAAGTTTTACCAAACAGAAAAGGCCAATGGTTCAGCAGAACATAACAGCATGTGTCCTGAGTATCTGTCAGGAAAAGTCCCTACTCAGCTACACACCCACAGCAGTCTCTCTGCTACAGGGACAAACAGGTGAGGGAGGGACTGGAAACTTCCAACCTAGGGGAGGATCCAGCTGCACCACCTCCAGTATCCTACAGCAATGCAGCTCTGTTTTCCTCTAACTCTGAGAAATCAGTTCTGCTTTGCCCAAAAAAAAAAAAAAAAAAGCATCTGCATAAAGAGGCCCAGCATTGACCTTATTTGTTGCAACATTTTCTGTCTGTGCTTACTAAATGCCGCCTCTATTACTGAATTAAACAATGAAGAGGATCAAGAGAAGAAAATTACAAAGCAAGCAGGCCATGCCCTTGAGAAAGAGAGAATAGAATTAAGTAAGATTAAGGTAAAAACCCCAGGAACTTTACAAACAAATACACAGAGAGAGAGAGAGAGAGAGAGAGAGAGAGAGAGAGAGAGACAGGTTTTTTTGTCCTCTAAGATGAATCCAGTTAACTAAGCAGCAAGGTGTTTGGCTTTATGGGAATGGATTTAGCCAAAACAAGCCAGTTCTCCCAGATCACCAATGAAACAGGGTTATAGACCCTGCCATGGGAGAAATGTGCTGTAAGGGATAATGGCTGGTACAGAAAGCAAACCAATGACATTGCTTTAGCCAGTGGGGCAAACAGATATATGCAAAAATGGTGCAGCTGTACCAGGTGCAAAAACAGAACTGGGTCAGCCCCACCCAGTTCATTTGACCACAACCACCCATGCAAGTTAACTCAAGGTCATGGCTCTCCTAGAAAGCATGGGTAGGCCTCTCTTTCCTTTAAGACAGGATTATACACACCACATACACACACACACACACACACACGCTCACATTCACGTAAAGGAGTAGGGATGCTCTTTGTGGTCTCCTATTTAAGTCCCCATTCCCCACCTACCATAGATTCCAACAGCATACATTCTGTACTTTCCCCTTCTCAAAAATCCACTTAAGATTCTCCAATTTTAAAAATGACAGATGCACTGGGAATGGTTGACACATGTCTGTAATCTCAGCTACTGAGAAGGCTGAGGCAGGAGAACATAAATTAGAAGCCAGTCTCAGCAAGGCAGCAAGACAGTGTTTCAAAATACAATAAAAGGTCTGGGGTGTAGCTCCGAAGTACAACACTCCTGGGTTCAATCCTAAGTGCCATTTTTTAAAGAAAATGTACATTTGGGTTGTGGGGTATAAGCTCAGGGGTAGAACATTTGCCTAGCATGCATGAGGCCCTGGGTTTGATCTTAGAAGTGATGTTTTCTTTTTCTTTTTGTTTTCTAAGACACACTCTCACTTAAAGCACATACCACATGCACACAAAAAGAAAATAAAGTTAAAACAACCCTAAGTCCATCCTCCAAAAATAACCACAGGTAACATTTTGGTGATCCTGGGATACCATCTTTTTAAGCTCTCACTTTACATGCAGAAGCCCCAAGTGACTATACTTTTAAGACCAAGGGGTCCCCACTCTACACACTCACTTTCTATAATTTGTAGGCCACTCAAAAAAATGGGTCACAGTTAAGTATTCCTGACACCAGTGGGTATATGTTCATTTAATATTCCACAATTACACAACTCAAGGTCAAATAACCCTCCACAAGAGCTCTAAAACAAATTCCTGGAAGTGAAACTTCTAAGTCAATGTGTGTGCATACTTTAAAATCATAATGCGTGCTGCCAAACTTGCCCCGCAGAGAAGTTGTACCAATGCACATTACCACCCATCTACAAGGGTGCTTGCTCTCCCAGTGTCAATATTGGGTTTTCTTGACCTTTTTTTTAATCTTGATCCATCTAACAAATTAAAAAATGACCTCATTTTTATTTGCATTACTTGGATTCTTTCTGAAGTTAAACATCTTTTCATATATTTATTGGTCCACTGTATTGTTCCTTTCTCCATTTTTTGATGGTATTTAATCATTACCGTCTTTTCATAGTTCTTTACATAAGACAAATATTAACCTCTCATCACAGTTTGCCCAGCTTGCCTCCTGTCTCTCAACCTTGCCTAATAAGTTGTTATGGGGCCAAACCAAAGAAATTTCTTCCTATGCTTCTGGCCTTTGAGTAAGGGTTAGAACACACCAAAATTAGGCTATGCTTTTTATACTCAATTACCTGATCTTCTGGAATTTATTTTGGTTTAGGAAGAAAAAAATGCCTTCATCTTTAATTAAATAGTAATCATGTGTTATGTAATAGAATGGCTTGAAGGCAGAATTGAACATTGTCATTGGACAGTTAAAACCCATTCTGAATGAGATAAATTTGTACTGTAAATCTTTAACAAGATTCAAGTGATCAAAAAGTAAACAAGGACAGGCACCACCCCAGCTACTGGGGAGACTGAGGCAGGAGGACTGTATATTCAAGGCCAGTCTAAGCAACTTCAATTTGAGACCCTGTCTCGAAATTAAAAAATAAAGAAGGGCTAGGAATGTAGCTTAGTGTAAAGCACCCTTGGGTTCAACCTCCAGTACCAATAAGTAAATAATAAAAAATAAACAAAAGAAATAGATTAAAGTGAAGACAATATAAGCTGGGTTAGACTAAGACTGAACCAGGAAGAAGAAAGTTACAAATCAAGGCTCAAACTGATGTGGAATCATCAAAAGCTGTGCCACATGTCCTGAAAGTTCTAAATAAATGGTCTGGAGAAGAAATGGAAATAAAAGTCACAGGGGAGGATCTTATTCAAGCCGTTGCCTCCCTCTCTAAACCCTAATGTTAAACTATACTGACCAGTGAACTTGATTTTTTGAGCCTGATGACCTAAATTCAAGTCTTGCTTCCACTTCCAAGCTGGTATATCCTGCACAGGGAACTGCAAGGCTCTGGGTGACAAGAACAGCCTACCTCCTGGTCCTGTGCAGATGCAGGGAGCACTTGACAATACTCCAAGATTTCCAAAAACACCCTCTTCCCTCCCCAGGGGGATTTCATAAACATCTCCCCATCCCGTCCCAACAGTCTGGATGGCAGTAGCATAAAACTGACAGAAATTCTTGGTATTACCTCTCGCTTCAACACAAGATCACTCTAATAAGATTCTTCATTTAGCACGAACTAACAAGTAGCAATGTTTCCCACCCTAACACGGGTCACAGAGCCTGTGGGTATGATACTCTGGATATTGGACCCTGCTTAAATCAACACTGAGAGAGTTCTGTAACCTTTCCACACACTGCCTTTCACTTCTTCCAAAGACTAGACAACTCCCAGGAAAAAAACTGTGGGCTGGCAGGGCATGCTGGCACATGCCTGTAATTCCAGTTTGAGGCCAGCCTCAGCTACTTAGTGAGCACTTGTCTCAAAATAAAAAAATAAATAGGGCCAGGATGTAGCTCAACGATAAAGCACCCTCAGTTCAATCCCTAGTACCTAAAAAAAAAGCAACATGGACCAACAGAATATTTCACCTAGAACTTATTTTCCTGCTCAAAGCTGAAGAGGTATTTGGTACCTGGTAGGTCACAATGCTTTTAAATAAACTTTTCCTGAACCTGCATTTCTGACACTGCATAAAATAGCAAAAAAAAAAAAAAAAAAAAAAATAGCATCCCCAAACCAAATGTGCAAGGAACACTCCCATCCAGAAATTTAAGGAGCTGGGTGAAGGCCCCATCATCAAGCCTTATTTCAAAGACAGTCTCTGCCTACTCACTGAGCAGCAGGAAGCAAGGGTTCAAATCATCTCTCTAGGACAATCTTTCTATGTGCTCTTTGTCCAAGCCAATTCCCCTCACTGATTTGCATATGATAGAATTGGCCCTTATCATCCAAAAATTGAAGTTTGTGTCTCAGCAAACCAGAGTTAGGTGTCCCAGGCCTCCTATCATACTAACAGGAACATCTCTAACCTACTTCAGAGTTTCATCAAAATCAAGTGATCTAATATATGAGCTACAAGTCTACTATTCTAAAGAGCTACACAAATTTCAGAGAGCTTCCCCATCCTTCAAGACCTCCCTCAAATCCACTCAGAAGCTGCACTTGCCCGTTGACACCAACAAACACACTCTTCTCTACACTCTTCAAAATCCTCCATAACACTTATTCTCATTTGATAAACTAAACCTACACACAAAGCTCCTCAGCCTCCTCACGGCTTCCTGCAACAAGTCTTCTCAACACAAGATGGAAAGTTAACAAGACCCCCAACTAAATACATATTTTTTCCCTAGACCTTCCTCACCAAAACTGACCATGGGTACACAGACCAAGATGCAACCACATGAACTCTTACAGAACAGTGGTAGAGTTAAGGCTCTGTTTACAAAAAGAAAGGTTAGTAGGTATAAGATTCATGAACCCGGGACTGGTGCAACTCAGTAATAGAGTGTGCTTAGCAAGTGCAAAAGCCCTAGGTTTAATCCCTAGAGCCCACCCTACCCACACAAAGATTCACATTCTTTATATGACCAAATACTGCAAATCAAAACCTGGTACAAGGCTTTTGAGATGAAGATATGTTCTGGGCATCTGAACTTAAAAGTAACTGCCCTTGGATCTCAAAAAAAATCCCATGGCATCCTGCCCAAAGTCAGCTCAGGAGGGGAAACTCCACCAGGATTAAATTCCAAATTGATGGATCATCAAAAAGGGTGCTCATCCTGAGGGCTGGCAAACTGATCTCTTGGTTTCCCTGAATCAAGTGTGAAGCCAAGAGAAAAACAGTGGAATGCTGGTAAGAAGCATCTGGCAACAGATAAACGGGCAAGAACATGAAAACAAAGCACACAAAAGGAAGTAAGTGGATAACCGCTAAATCCCTTTGGACCAGAAGTTTCTGAGTCTGTGAAATGACAGCTTTAAATACAGAAAAAAATGTTCAACCTCACCAGCCATCAAACAAAATGCAAATTCTGATATAAGTAACGGTTTCATTTGGAAACAGTTAAGATGGTTGAAAAAAAAAATAAATAAATAAATATAATCCAATGATGATGGGGGGTGGGCAATTGGAACGATCACACATTACTGATGACAATAAACTGGTACCATCACCTTGGAAAGCAACTGTGCAATGTGTTTCAAGAGCAATGAAATTATTCAAACCCTTTAGTAGGGCTTCCCACAGCTAAGAATTTATCCTAAGGAAATAGTTCAAATGAAAAGCATTCCATGCATGAAGCTGTTCACTGCAACACTCGTTTTAAAAAGCCTAAGAAAAAAGGCCAGGTAAAGATGGAAAAGCAGTTCAACACATCACAACCATCTGCAGAGTGTTTGAAAATCTTAACATTTGCCCCCCTGTAAATCAGCTGTCTAATACTAGGTTGAACAGTTAAATACACTGCACCAACCCACAGGCATGGCAAGTAACCATTAGAGTCAAACTCACAGTAACAATGCCAAATGGCCAACACATTTACTAGACTGAGTGGAAGGAGAAGAACAAAGACACTATGTTACCATGCCTCTGTTTTTCACTCATATGCATGTGGCCAGGCACCATAAGCTGAAACCCAAGGTAAAAAGTGATTATGCTCGTGGTAGGGTTTTCGGTGACGTCTTTCTACCTCCAGTGACCTTGTGAGCACTGTTCTTAATTTATTGTTTAAATTTATTTTCAAATTGGAAGGAGAGATAAGAGCAGTTAGGCTCACCACCCAGATGCAATAACAGCCCCTCTAACTATTTGGGAATCTGGCTCTCGTACAATCCTCAAATCACATAGGGAGAAACCAATGCTTAAAGAAATGATTTGCTCGAGATCAGAAAGCAAGATTAGAAACCACATATCCTGCCTAGTCCTTTCTCCAAGAAGCAAAAGTGGGAAGCTGGGGCACACTCAAGACCAGAAACAGCTGACAAACTCAGCTTTGTCTGCAAAGCAAAACAGTGGGGTAGCCAGCCGGCCCCAACAGCACTGCAGGAACACGAGGCCAAGGCCATGTCATCTCCTGCCAACAATGGTGCCACAAGAAGTGGTCCCACTGCCTGTCAATGACAGGGTCACACTGTACACTTGCTGACCTAGCTGAAAGGTTTCGCATGTCAAAACAGGTATTTCATAACAAACTTTGATTTATAAGTTGCAAACCTTAAGTATAGCCAAACTTCATTTCATAGTCTTCCTCACAGCCAGGCAGAATTATGGGTCAACCCTAAAATCAATCTTGCCCGAAGAGGAGCAAAATCCACAAAAACATATCTAGTTTCTGAAAATGATATCAAATACACCAAGTGAATTTGGGACATTATGTACACAAACAGTGTACTGGCTGGGTGTGGTGGTACAAGTCTGTAACCCCAGAAACTCAGGAACGCTGACACAGGAGGATCACAAGGTATAGTCCAAACTCCAAAACTTAGCAAGATCCCATCTCAAAATTTAAAAAGGGCTGGTGATGTAGTTCAGTGGTAGAGCATCCCTGGGTTAAATCCCCAGCATGGCGGCAGGGGCGGGGGGAGAGGGCCTGTGTACCAAATATGATATGAGCAAAATATTGCGAATAATCATCCAGTATTTCCTTCCCCTTCACAGGAGGAAAGGTCCCTTTGCCAAGAGACAACCTTCAGGATATCTAAATGATGATTTATTCCTGTAGCACCTTGCTTCACAAATACATTCAAAGGTAAAAGATAGTTTACCTCAAATTCTAATACAGCACAGAAGTTCTCTGCTTAAAATATAACTCCATCAATAAAAATCACTAATCACATATTAGGAAAATCTAAATTACAAGAGTGTATGACATGGATTGCTGTGTATGTTGTATGTTGGGAGAGAGCATGGTGATTGTAGTGATGCAAAGAGAACCCAGGACCTTAAGCACACACTCTACCCCTGAGCTACCAGCCCACAGTAGAATCTTCTGTTAGTTTGGTACATTGTCTGCAGGGCTGGGAGACTGAAACCAGGGCCTCACACTGTACCACTGAGCTACATCCCCAGTCCCTCAATGGCATTATCTTTAAGTTGAGGTTATAATGGTAAATGAGGTTTTGTTGGTGGTTTCTAAAGGTGTGTGTGCATACAGGATCAACCAAAGGGGCTTGTTAAAACACAGATAGCTGTCCCCACCCTGGGGCTGCTGATTGAGGTGGTTTAGACCCGCAAACCTGCATTTTCCCAGGCACATTCCCAGGTGATCCTGCAACTATTAGGCTGAGGGCCACGTTGAAGAAACACTGCCCTCCATTCACCACATACCACTGAGGCAACCTGCTGCTTAGCACCTGCCAAGTCCCCCGAAGTCTTTCTAATCTTTCCTGACACCAAATCCCCTGACACCAAGTCCTCTGAGGGAATGGACTAAAAGGTTAAAATAACTTGCCTAAGGTCAAAACAAGCTAGTGAGGCGGTCAGGACAACCTTTCCCCAAAAGCCCTGCCACATCACAAGGGCCAAAATCTCTACACATTTTTACAAAATGAGATCAAGGCAAGAACACAAACCCAGGCTACAGGAACACATTTGCCTCCTGCGGGAAAACCTCAAACAATAATCATTTAAATTATTCCACCCATGGCCATGTAATCTCACCCTTTCTTAAAAACCAATGATTACAACAAAACAAAGAGTACCAGATGACAGAAACCTTTTAGTGGCTCAACTAATCAGAACATAAGTCACCAATTACTGGCAGACAATAACTTTTATGTTCTGTCTCCCCCTCACTGGGCTGCTCCCACAGCATTCTCCATCTGAACCCTTTCCAACCAAGCCCTGACTCTTATCTATCCTTCACTGCTCCATCTTTCACACTCGCTGCTTCTCTGAAAACAAGGAGGGGTTAAAAGAGAGGAAGAAGAAAAAAAACGTGCTGAAGGCTGCCCAGGCAGAGATAGCAACACTAATTGCTCCCATTCTCTGGCTCCTAAGGCAGATTGCAGGGGCCTGCATCTCTGGAGAAAGCTCTCCTATCTTTGCTGTGGCTCTCAGCAGAGCAGCTCAAGTGCCCTTAATTGTTTATGTTCTTAATGCAGAAGCCTCTTGAATGCATTCATTTTTAATAGCAGGCTTGAGTGTGGGGCCCATCAAAGAATGACAAAGCAACTCTATTCATTGGTTCTCCTTCCAGCAATGATGGTCTTTTGATTTATTTGCAAATGACAAGCTTGCCAGGGCCCACTTGAGGGTTGCCCTCATTCCCCCCCACCCAAAGAATTCAGTTGCATTTTCCAAGATGAAGTTGAGTCTGCAATGCTGTGTATTTGTGTGATTTTTTCCCCCCTTCAGTTCCTTCTAATTAATGACTTAAATGTTTTGACCCAACTGTTGCCAAGCAGAGCATTTGGGCTTTAATTTGTCATTTTGGTAAAGATGCATCTTTGACAAAAGCATCGCAGCTGTTTCAGTTCTTAACTAGCACATTTCCATTATTCAGAAACCCTTGTTATGGAGTTCAGGAAGGGCCTGTTCACAGGAAAGCCTATTGACTTGTCCCAGAATGGGAAAAAAAAAAAAAGACAGCTTTTGGTGGCCTTAAAAGAAAATGCACTCTTTGGCCCCACAGAAGGTTTTCAAGAGAAACTCTATAGGGTGAATCATGGACCATCACCATGAAGTCATCACCTATTGTTCTCAGCTGAAAAGAGCAGGCGTCTCCCTGAACACACCCCAAAGCAAGCCCACACCCTCACCTCTCCTCACAGATCCTAGTAATTAGGCAGCTCATGAAAAATTAGATAATATCATACAACAGCAGGATTAGTGGGAGGAAAAGTCAACTACATCATCATCACAGAATGAAGGTTAAAACTGCAATCATGAAACTAAAATATGCCTATGTAAAGACAAAGACTACAAAAGAATTTGCAAAAATCAAACCATGGCTGAAAACCAGCTTACACCTTTTCACAAAATTTGTAACATTGCTTTCTTTGAATAAATTCTAAAACATTCCTTTTTAACTGTAGCTACTCCTTGGGCCTGTGTAATCTGTCTTTGGTTGGTACTGATCACCAGCAGTCTACGGTCCCAATTTCCACACCTTCCATTCTGACAAAGCAAACACCCTGTGCACCCAATGATAAAGCGCATCCAACTATAAAGTATAACACTAGCCTTGGTGTTTCTCATGGTCCCCACCCCACATCTTGTTTGGAGATCACTGGAGAAGCAGTTTGGTGTGACTGTTTTCTCAATGTATTGAAATCTTTAGCTAATCCACACAGTAGAGAGAATCTTCCTGAACCAGAGGACCAGGGGCCAGTGATGCCCTTAGTTTATAAGCATGCTACAGCTGAATGACCCACACTTATGGATGGCAGCTGCCACCATTCTTCCTGAGCAACTTCTTAGGGAAAGCAGCTACTCCACAAGAAGACCCAAGCCAATGTACCATGCCAAGTAGCAGCAAAACAGCTGCAAGTCTGATATGTGTACATGTTGGGAAGGTTCCAGGGCAAGATCATCCCTGTACCCCAAATCCACAGTGCTGAAATTTCAGTTGAGAAGTCCCCATCCTGAGTTATATTCCAACTACCCCAAGGCTGAGCTGTTGGCCAAAGGTGGTCTTCTAGAAAGGAAGACAAGATCCCCAGCTTCCCAGTTGAAGAGGGAATTTTCTCTCTCTCTTTTTTTTTTTTGGTACTGGGGGTTGCAACCAGGAGATGCTTAATAACTGAGTCACATCCCTAGTCTTATTTTTATTTTTAGACAAGGTCTCAACAAATTACTTAGGGCCTCACTAAATTGCCAGACTGGCCTCAAACTTGCAATCCCTCCTGCCTCGGTCTTTTTTTTTTTTTTTTTTTTTTTTTTTTTTTTTTTGCGGTACTGGGGATCGAACTCAGGGCCTTGTGCTTGCAAGGCAAGCACTCTACCAGCTGAGCTATCTCCCCAGCCCCTGCCTCGGTCTTTTGAGTCACCGGAATTACAGGCATGCACCATATCTCACCTGGTTGGAATTCTCTTTTCAATAAACCTGCCAAAAAGCTCCCGAACTGACCCTCAGAGTAGCCAGAAGAGGGATCTTTAAGAGATGGGGCTCTATTTCAAAACCCATACCAAAGCTGGCCCGAGAACAGTGAAATGCTGCATCCAGCAAGTTCAAAGGGGTGGGGAGTAAAGACAAAGGTTGGGAATCACTGAGGCAGAAAAAGAACTTGTAAACAATTAAGTCAATGGCCAGGAAAAAGTTTATTTTTGGTACTGTGGATTGAACCCAGGGGCACTCTACCATGAACTACATCCCAGCACTTTTTATGCTGAGATAAGATTCTGCTGAGTTGCTCATGCTGGCCTTATACTTGAGATCCTCCCGCCTCTGCCTCCCAAAGAGCTGGGATTGCAGGTGATGCCAACATATCTAGAACAATCCATTTTTCTAAATCTTTTTAGAGGATGATTAAAATGAAAATCTGGGACGTGAGCTAAAATTTTTAAAGCAAAACCCCTGGAAAAGCTTAATCTAATTATTCAGAAGACATTAAAAAGCAAAAGAACACTAGATGACAGATGTGACAGATGTACAGGTTCACTGGATACTGACTCAGTGATGCATGTGGAGGCAAACAGGAATAACATTTAGAGTACAAATTAAATTCTTTATAAAAAAAAAAAAAAAACTCTCCATCATTCCATTATAATACAATCTGCAGAGAAACCCAAGCAAAAGAACAATAATTACCATTCATCCAAGATTAACCATCAACCTACTTTCAAGAGGAAAAAAAAAAAGTATGTTGTATGTCAGAGACTCTATTCTTGGTTACATGGACTGACCAAAAATATACATGATTAAAAGTATGCCCAAGAAAAAGCCCAAGTCTCTTATGCCACTCATCATCAATTTATAATTTCAAAATTATACAGTGTTAATAATGTTGTTTTAAGATATACTGGGGAAGCATTAAATAAAAAGCAGAAAGTGATTGAGGGTAACGGAAAAATGAACAATTTATAAACCAGGGGCCACCAGAAGTTACCACACAAGTTACTTTACAAGTGGACAAATCAATTTACGTGCCCATGTGTGTGTTCAGAAAACATCCTAGATATTCTCCCATTAATTATGTGGGTTCCAGGACATGTCAATTCTCGTTTCCCAGAGCACCAGAAACCAAATTTAACCCACATATTCTGTTACACTGGTCTGCACTTGTGTGGTTCCCACAGGGCTGGGCTGGCTCAATAACGCTGCGCTCCTTCTGGAAGAACAGAATAGACTTCCTGCCATTTGGACTGTGAAACACAGTAATCCACCAGGGAATAAAGGTCAATGTTGCACTTTTGGTCATTACTGAATCATTTGAGATGATCTGTGGTGAGGATGAGAGGAAAATCGAAGGCTGGGAGAACACTGCAAATGGCTTGACCTCAGACCAATTTTCATCTCCATCTGTCTAATAGACATGTGGATAAAAAGCCCTCCCTCCTTCTGGGCCACTCAGCTGCTTTCAAATCCGAGGCACAAGCCAGGAACCAGTTAAACAATATATTAAAAAGGGGAAATAACCTTCTTAGCCTCAGACCAATGCTTATTCAGGTTTTAGGTCATCAGTTAAAATTTGGAACAGAATTTTCTAGTCTGCAAGCGGTAAGGAAAAGTAGAAATTTTAACTAATAAGGAGAATCATCTGCAGTGCAGGGACATGTGCCAAAATCTCCTTACTTGTACATGCAAATATATGCATGCTTACACCTCCACCCCCCACCAAGACATCCACACGATTTCTATTGCATCTGCTAACACACACACAAAAGGGAACAGCAGTCCCGAAAACTGCATGTTGCTGCTAAATAAATCTTTTTTTTTTTTTTTTCGAATGTCCAATTAAAGCCACTTCATCATTATTAAGGCATTTCAGTCCTTAAATACAAAACATTCTTGAGAGCCCAGGGCCCAATTATCATTTAAGTCATGGAATCAATGTTAATATCCCTTGATTTTATACCAATATTCCCCTTCACTGGTTTGGTTGAGCTACTTTTTAAAGATAATGTTGTGCCATATATAAGTTTAGGCCCCCACAGTATATCAATGTCAAACAACATCGTGTCAAGCTAAGATTCAATTCAGGTAAGTGCCACTGCCAAATTTTCTTGTTCCCAGACGGGCTTTAAGATTATTTTATTGCTTAAAATTTAATTTGTTCCAACTCGTGTCTCCATGACAACGTTGGCTAACCCTGCAAATCATTTGGGTAATTGGATATCTTATCTTTCTATTGCTCTCAAATCGAATGATTCTGCTAGAATTGTAACAGCCAATCAAATTTACAGTCCTCTTGAGTAATAGACTTGGAAAAGTAGCCACATTCATCTCCTCTTTACAGCCATATTAACCAGTATGCGACAAACAGTAGAATATGGTCTTCAAACTCTACTCCAAATTATAAATAGTGTCAATACCAATATTCTCAGAGTGCGAAGTCTACTCAAAAGGTCCTTCTTCCCTTTTACATTGCTTTAATTTGAGAAGCAACAATTGATACTCATTCTATAAAAACTTTGAGCAATTTCAGTGCTTTGAGGGAAACTGACAAGAGTAATCCCAGAAGCTAGTTAGAAAAAAGAATTAAAAAAAAAAAAAAAGGAAAAAAAAATTGACCTGTGTTAAAATAATAACCAAAACAATAGCTGCACAAGATTATAGGAAGGCACTGACATTGAGTCACATCAAGCCAGGCATGGTGATACAAGTCTGTAATCCTAATGACTCTGGAAGCTGAGGCAGATGGCCAAGTTGGAAGCCACCCTGAGCAATTTAACAAGATCCTGTCTCAAAAAATTAAAAGGGCTTGGAGTGTAGCTCAGTAGTTAAGCACTCCTGGATTCGATGCCCAGTACAACAAAAATAAAAAATAAGAATGAACACAAATTTAACAACCAATTCAAAAATCTCTGTACCCTTAGAAAAATCTACCATCTAAAATTTGACACTTCCTATGCTTCATTTAATTAAATAATATCACAGCATCCATGGTAGTTAATGATGAAATATAGGTTTCTTTTAAGAATCAAAAAGCAGCAGTTCCCATCTTGAGTTAGTGGTATGATTTTGGCCTCGGCTAAAAAGTAGAGAAGTTGGATACATTTCAGTGGTCCAATTCCCGTCTTCTCAGAAGCTGGGTTGACACAGGCTCCAAGGTAGCTCATGGCCCAGGCACTGTAAAAAGAGCCAGCCTGCTTACAAATGGAAAAGGCCAGAACCCAGGCCAACTGGCAGACGGAGGGGGTTGTCAACAACCCAGTGCTTCCCCCAGACACTCAGGATGTCAGGGCCGCTTCTCAAGCTAAACAGAAATGTTAACAGGGAGCTCCCCAGCACGCCACAGCAGGCAGCTGAGCTTTTAAGCTCCTGAGAGCAGGTATTGGCACAACTTGCCTGAACTGTGTCTTCCTTCATCCCAACTACCACAGACACACCAGAAGTTTCTACTGCTTTGTACTGGGCAATAGGAGTCAAAAACCTCAATTTCCCATTGGGCCAATCTCAATGGTTCTACTTTTCTCCCTTGAGAAGGTTTTTGTTTGTTTGTTTGTTTGTTTCTCCAAATATTAGCACATAAGCACCAGTTGTGAATGTGACAAAAATCTCAAGCCCGTGGAGTCACTCGATGGAGAAATAACAACATGACTACTTTACTCAGACCTTCGTGCCACACTATAGAGATTTCACAGCAAAAAAACTACACACAGTCCCCCGCACCAAGGCTTGAGGCTCTTCCTTTCTCTAACCACAAAGACAACTTACCTTGTAGTTCCACACACAATACTCCCCACCCCTGTTTTCGGGATGACAAATTCTTCAATGAACAGTTTTCCATGTTACATTAAAAAGAAAAACATCTCAAATACACAACCTACCCTTTATTCTACCAAAACTCAATTCAACAAAACAAACCAAATCCTCTTTCTTGTTCACCCATTGCCTTAAGTGAAAAAACACAACTTCGTTCCTCCCTGGTAGTTATAATTAATTACTTCATGTTGTTGTTTTAAGGACGGACACAACATTTTGCTCTATAAGGCATTTTAATTCCTTTTTATTTCTTAGACTGTAGGGACTGCCAACATGGGCTGCATTCTTTTAAAAAGTTGCTTTTTTTTTTTTTAATTTTTCCTTTTGAGCCTAAAGATGAATGCTTATGATCTGAGAAAGAAACACATAAGGGCTGGGGAGATAGCTCAGTTGGTAGAGTGCTTGCCTCGCAAGCACAAGGCCCTGAGTTTGATCCCCAGTACCACAAAAAAAAAAAAAAAGAAACACATAAAAGACTTACAACAGAGGGGAGGAAAAGGAAAAGTGAACTGATTCAGAAGTAGAGAGGAAAGAAGCTGGACTTGGAAAAAACAAGATGAAGGCAGGTACAAATGAAGGAAGGCCTATGTTATGGTTTGGATCTGAGATGTCCCCAAAAAGCCCGTGTTGATGCAGGAATATTCAGAGGTGAGATAATTAGATTATGGGAAGTGTGACCTAATCAGTCCATTTCAGTTTGAATGGACCAACTTGGTGCTGACTATAGGCAGGTGGGGCATGGCTGGAGGAGGTGGGTCACTGGGGGCATTCCCTGGAGGGATGCATCTTCCTTGTGGTCCCTTTTCCCAGGAGTTCCATGGACGGGGATTAAGACTTACTCTAATGTTCCCCCCCGAAAGCTCATGCTACAAACATAAAATAAGCTGACTTTTGAAAGTCAAAGAGCTGAAAAAGACAACCATCTGAGAATGGTTTAGCATCTGTAGCTGCAGGCTGCATGGCCACAGGATGCCCTTCCTTCCATCCCGGTGGCCCATCCTTTATTTTCTTCATCCCAGACCAAGATGTAGATCATTGTTAAGACCCTCTTCCCTAAACTCAAAGTGACCTTTTTATTTTCACTCGCTAATCCATAGAAGCCTTTCAAATGGCACAAATAAAGGCGGCTGCATTTTGTTCTCTAAATCAATTTTCTCCCCAGACATCAACTAGATGTTCCCGCACAGAGAAAGAACAGCCCTTCCCTTCTAATTCAAAAATCCATACTGCCATTGGCCTTGCGAACTGCTAAACAAGCAGTATCGGCAAGTCACTTGTGTTCTGTAATATATTTACTGCAAATCCCAATGGCTTGCCTCCAGATGCAGTATTCTATTGTGTCTGAGCGTGTCAATACACTGGCTGGTCACCGTACTTGTAAGCGGCTCTGACCGCCTGTTTGCTCAAGGAATCAAGAGGGCACCAGAAAGGAACAAAGGCTGAGCTCCTGAAGAGCCAACCTGGAGGACACAGTCTTACAGAGACAGCTCCACATGCTGGGAACCTCAAAGAGGTTTTGTTTTCGGGCCCTTCACACCCCTGTGCCACCCACAGGTAAAATTCCCCACCAGGACAATTTTCATTACGAAGTTCAAAATCAAGACTCCTTTTGCAAAATTATTTCCCAGCTTACTACCCATCAACACTAAAGTCACTGCCCCTAGCAAAATCACAGGTCACATTCCCCCCTCTCCCCTGCAGAGGCAGGGGTGGGTAACAGGGACTGAACTCTCAGGGACACTCGACCACTGAGCCACATCCCCAGCCCTATTTTGTATTTTATTTAGAGACAGGGTCTCACTGAGTTGCTTAGTGCCTTGCCATTGCTGAGGCTGGTTTTGAACTCCCAGACTCCAGAGCCATTGGGATTACAATGGTGTACCACTGCACCCAGTCACTGGTCAGATCTTAAAGGTGCATTATAATTCAAGTTTCATTAAAGTGCCAAAAGGAAGGCAGACAGAAAGGCTTAGTAAGGGAGTCTGGTTTTTTTGGTTCAAGTACAAATCTATGCTTCCAGGTGACACTTGATAAAGAAAGCACCTTAACACCAAATAATGGTGGAGAACCTAACACAATCATGCCCAAAACAGAAGGGGCAAGTCTAGTGGGAAAACCTTATGAAAGCCTGCTAAGACAGAACTCTCTCACATCAAGTCTAGACTGAAGTTAATAGCTAAAGACAGGCTTGATCCTCTAATAAGCCCCTTCAAATTCTCCAGATTATTTTTTTTTTCCCCAGCAGGGGAGGGAGGGGCTCTGTGTAAGATATATAACATGCAGGTATTATAAAATGTTAATTTATAGACTCTTGACATAAGAGAGGTGGGTGTAAGATGGATGTTCACTGTGTATTTTGAAATTTCTCAAAATCAAAAGTTTAGGAGCACAGGGGACCAAAGTAAAGACTAAGTAAAATAATCAATGTCACAGTCATTATATTACCAAGAAAACTGGTGATTAAGTCAAGTTTAATGCCTTGCGAGAAGCTTGTAATGCAATTTATCCACAACCCTATTGGCAGCTGTGGACATTCTTAAGCAACACACCGAGGTTCCAGGGCAGTAATGTATGCATGTCAGTTCACACCCACCCAGGCCTCGGTAACTTGCTACTTTTGTTTTTTCTCTCTTTTTAAATACAAATTTCAAATGCATTACTATAATTAAACTCCTCATTAAATGTCCCAGTGGATATTCTGACTGTAAATCGCCTTTCCAAAAGAAAAACAAGTCGTTAGATGAGATTATTAGAAATGCAATGAACAGATACCACTTTTAATTTTAGCCTAAGGACCCCTATTGGTACTCAAAGTTTAATCTGGGTTGCATGAAGTTGCAGAAGGATCCTGAGATATATACAAACAGAACTACTGGACAGAGCAATGTTGTATGTTTGTGTGTTTTAAAAAAAAAATGCGTACAAGTGGGTTTTTTGGCAAAGTAGGTTTCATCTGATTTTCAAAATGTTCAGGACCCAAACCACCTGCAACTACCACTGTAAAGGAAGAGTACTCTAAACACACTGTATGCCAAGCACCTACGCTGTAGAACTCACCGGGAAGGTACAGACACACATTTCATGCTCAAGCTTCAAGTGCACTACAACCTAGTTGGAATAACAACAGAGGCATGTGAACAAACCTTATGATAGAACACAGCAAAATAAGTGATGTGGCAGCCTCCTCTTGGAGACCTCATGGAAGGTCCTGAACAAGACCTTGGAGAAAGCTGAGGAAGGTCTGTGACATCTGACCCAAAGACCTGGACTGTTTATGAAGTAAATAAGAAACACACTTTCAGCATGAAGAGACCCATTTGGCTGGATTAAAGGGTCTACAGGGAAAAGAAGGAGATGGAGCCCAGTAAGAATGGAGAAGCACTCAGAGGCAGACACAGAAGACTGTGACAGACAGAGTGGAAAAAAAGCTTACAGAGGCCCAAAGCCCCAAAACCCTAATGACATACAGCATTCACCACTGTAAAGGTTCTCCCATTCCAGGGCTAGAGCTGCAAGGGAGCCGACGGGTGTGAAATGTAGGTTAGTCTCTGAGGTAGAGAGGATATACCCTAGAGTCAAACTAAGGGTGTGTCCTGAGATATCAGCATTTTTAATTTTAACCTCTCCATTTAAAATGTCCATTCATGGAGGCGTGCAAGTTCAAATGTACTCAAAGTCTACCTCCATCTCACCTAATGGGTAACAACTAGTGAGTATCTCTTAGCACCCTAGGAAGAGATTTCAGGGATGCGTAGCAGGTTGTATGTACAATTCTACCCTTTCCAGGAAGCACACACACTTATGGACATCCCCCACATAACAGTTTTTCTATTTGGCAGATGAAAATTTTAATTCAATTGAGAGAATCTTCAGATTTTGTTCTCCTCCCAGATTTTTGGTTTTGTTTTGTTTTGGGGTACAGGGAACCCAAAGGCACTTTACCACTGAGCCCCATTGCCAGCCCTTTTTTATTCTGAGGTCTCACTAAGCTGATGAGACTGGCTTCAAGCTTGCAATCCTCCTGCCTCAGTCTCCTGAGTTGCTGGGATTAATAGATATGCACCACCATGCCTGGCTTGTTTATTCTTTAAACTAAAAATGGCCAGTACCCCACCCTGCTAACAAATTTTGTTCTATAACAAATTTTTTGACCAAAAAATGACAGAGTAGGTGGTGGGCTAGAGTTGTGGCTCAGTGGTA
Source organism: Sciurus carolinensis (assembly GCF_902686445.1). Lineage (NCBI taxonomy): Eukaryota > Metazoa > Chordata > Mammalia > Rodentia > Sciuridae > Sciurus > Sciurus carolinensis. The sequence goes on from NC_062226.1 coordinate 82,104,001, forward strand.
GAACACTTGCCTAACGTGTGAGGCACTGGATTCAATTCTCAGCACCATATAAAAATAAATAAATAAAGGTCCATTGACAACTAAATATTTTTTTTTAAATGACAAAATAGGACTGGAGATGCATCTTAGTGGTAGATTGCTTGCCTAGCATGCCAAGGCCCTGGGTTTGATCCCCAGTACAGCAAAAAATTAAAACACAAAATTTCCTTATTAAAAAAAAATAGAAATTTGCTTTTTATACCTAGTATGTGAGCTTGAAGGGGACGGGACTAAACAATTAAGTCAGTTATGATTCAAAGCAGGGAAATAGAACAAAACAGTTAATTATTAAAAAATAAACCTTATGCCAGTCACAATAGTGCACACCTATAATCCCAGCAACTTGGGAGGCTGAGTCAAGAGGATCACAAGTTTGAGGACAGCCTGAGCCCTGTCTCAAAATAAAAAAAAAAATTTAAAAAGGCCTGGGGATGTTGCTCAGTAATACAGCACCCCTATGTTCAATCCCCAGTACAGTACCAAAAAAAGGGCAGGGGAATTAGCTCAGCTCAGTGGTACGGCCACTTCCTAGCAAGTATATGAGGTCATGAGTTAGCTCTCCTGCACCAGAAAAATTAATGTTAAATAATGAAACACATAATTGTGTTAAACCATACGTTATTTGATAAAACCATATGTTTCAACATTTCAAGAAACATTATGGTGACTAGGTAGTCTACCAACTGAGCAATTTTGAAAACATTTTCACAAACAATTTTTGAGAACTTTTTTGTTGAATTTAATTGAATGGCAATCCTTGAATATCATAATTTATGTTAAAATTTCAGTGTAAATTTATTTCATTTTCCAGATGAAACCATGCATCAGAAAAATATTGGAAAATCTCTCCCCTATCTGTGTACATCTATCTCCTACCTACACACAGTAACTCCACTTAAAACATCAAGTTGGAACCCGGCAAAATGGCATACGCTTATAATCCCAGTGCTTCATGTTCCCCCCACACCCCAACCATCCTGTGGCATGCTTTTCACTGAAGAAATCTCCAACACCGTTAGTGAAAGCTATTTTGAAGGTATAAATGCCTAATCTTGTCGAATAAGCCATTTAATTTAATTAAAAAGCACTATTCTAAATATTCCACAATAAAGGTACTAGCTGTGAGAATTTCAATTTAAAAGAAAATCTGAGGCAACAGTAAGCAACGGTGGGGGTGAAGAAGTGAGTTGGTCAAAGTGGACAGTCAAGTTTCTCAGTTCCTTCCTGGTCAATCTGCAAAGAGAAGCCTGGCATGGTGGCTGCACACCTGTAATCCCCCCAGGGACTCGGTAGGGAGGCTGAGACAGGAGGATCTCGAGTTCAAAGCCAGCCTCGGCAACAGTGAGGTGCTAAGCAACTCACTGAAACCCTGTCTCTAAATAAAACACAAAATAGAGCTGGAGATGTGGCTCAGTGGTCAAGTGCCCCTAAGTTGTCCCCCATACCAAAAAAAAACAAAAAACAAAAAAAACAACAACAAAAGAGCAAACACTGCTCCCTGGATGCTTACAATGGCCCCACGAGTCAGTCAGCGAATATATCTTTAACTACCGCTCATGATGGTTTATTTAAATATTTACTAAAGAAACAGATTTCCTTTCTGCATTTTTTAATAAACATTATTTGGAAGAACATCTTAAGCCCTCTGGCAAAAGACTCTCCTCAAATTCCATACACAGTGCTGGTTCTGTGGTGTGTGCTGGGATGATTCTTGCCACGTGAGACAGACAGACTTCCCTCTATAACTCCCTCACTTTCAAAGAGGGAACCCCAGGCCCTGGAAACTTGTGACACGTCTCCTTCCTAATTAAGTCACCTCAATGAAAGAAACAGAACCAAAGCAGATCCTACAGGTCCCAGCCACCTCTCAGCAGGACATTTACGAGGGGGAGGTTCTGACCCTGCACTGGCCTAGCTCTGCCTCCCTAGCTTCTCCTTTAACATGACTTTGCTCATTCCTGTCCTTATAGGAAATTCTGATATTTTGTTCTGTGTGGATTTCGGAGGTATTCATTTTGAATTTTTAAAATGGTATTAGACTTAAGAGTATATCTCAGTGGTAGGTAGTCTGCTTGCCTAGGTGTGTAAGGCCCTGGGGTTTAATCCCAAAAAGAAAACAGAAAAGAAAAAAAAAAAATTACACCTGTACTGAAAATATTCCTGGGCTGGGATTTATCTCAGAGATAGAGCACTTGCCTAGAAAGCATGAGGCCCTGATTTCATCCTCAAAGGAATGGCGAGGGGGAGGGGAAGGGCACAAGGAGATAAGAGTGACCAAGAAAGATAATCTTACTAAATAAATGAGGCATGGCAATACACACCTGTAATCCCAGCTACTCAGGAGGCTGAGGCAGGAGGATCATCGAGTTCAAGGCCAGCCTGGAAACTTAGCAAGCCACTGTCTTAAAATTTTAAAACAAGGGCTAGGGATGTTGCTTAGAGGCAACATACTCTCCTGGGTTCCATGATTAATACTACCAAAAAAAAAAAAAAAAAAAACCAGAAAAAAGGTATATGTAAAATGAATCATGATTACTGAATTTTCTGATGCCTTCTTAAATTGCATGTCTGAGGCGTCACTCTCCTTAGCCCAGCAGAGGCCCTGGAAAGAAACCAGCCATCAGCCCACTACTGACAGAGCTGAGGAGGTAGCTGCTAAGTACTGGGAAATTGGCCCTGCTTGATTTAAAAAAAAAAAAAAAAAAAGGCTAATCTTACACCTCAGAACCTAGGCTTTATATACACTGGCAGAGTTCTCTCTTTGAACTTATGCTTGTAAAGGACAGGTCTAGCTAATGAAAATGAAGTTGGGACCACTCTAATCTTGATGACAGTTACCCTCTTCATATTACAAGGCACTTAACACCTGGTGGAGCTTAATTCTAAGTGGCTATACACTTCAGTTAGTCAGAGATCACAGGGCTGGGGTGCAGTTCAGGGTAGAATGTATAGCTGGTATGTGTAAGAAGGTCCTGGGTGGTTCCATCCCCAGCACCACACAAAAAAAAATGCACCTCAAGGTGAGAAACTAAAGACAAAACACGTGATTAAAAAATAGGGTGGTAACTGGCACCATGGCACATGACTGTAATCCCATTTACTCTGGAGGCCAGGGCAGGAGGATCACAAATAAGAGGCCAGCCAAGGCAATTTGTCGAGACCCTGTCTCGAAATAAAATTAAAAAGCCTGAGAATACAGCTCAGAGGTAGAACACTCCTGGGTTCTACCACAGTACCCCTGCCCCCCACACACACACATAAAAGAAAGTAAAACTTAGAACAAACAGTAGATGCAACATGAGAAATAAACCCTCAGGGGAATCCCTTATACAATTCTACCTAAATACTTTAAAAACAAAACAAAACAAAAACCTCACTAAAAAGCAACTCATTTTATTTATTTACTTTTTTTGTGGTGCTGGGGATCGAACCCAGGGCCTTGTGCTTGCAAGGCAAGCACTCTACCGACTGAGCTATCTCCCCAGCCCGAGCAATTTATTTTTCTAAGAGAAATTTTTTTAGAGCGCACATAGAAATTCTGTTTCACTCAGAAATGTATTCATCTCTTCTGTTCTTAAACATATTTTAACCAGAGAACAGTGTTATTCAGTCAGATACAACTTTCTATGTACCCACGGTTTGTTGACACTCACAGATCTAAAATTCACAGAAAACTAGCACTGCTGGTATTCCTGACTTTTAGAATGTGTGCCCAACCCGATATGTCCTGTGAACCACGAGGTTGAAGCTGGGCACACTGGTGCATGCTTGTAATCCAGAGACTTGAGAGGCTCGGGCACAAGAATCACAAGTTTGAGGTCAGCCTCAGCAATATAGCAAGGCACTGTCTCAACATAAAAAGTTTAAAAAGGACTGGGGATGTAGCTCAGTGGTAAAGCACCCTGGGTTCAATCTCTAGTACCCCCACTTGAGGGAAAAAAAAAAAAAAAAAAAAAAAGTTAAACTATTCAACACAAAGAGAACTGGAGAAACACGAAGATAGGTTGATGTGGGTCACAACACACAGGCTCAAGGGCAATTCTACCACTGGCTCATCTTCCCAAGAGCAGCCTGGGGGTGGGGACAGGGAACAGCACTACTTACCTGAAACCAGGCAACTACAGCTAAAGTTTCAACAGATGCTGGGTTTAAGCAAGCCCCAGACATGAACATGTGCCCATAGCTGCAGGCAAAGCAAACTACCTACCCAATTTACTTTACAGAATGCCTATGGAGGTCATGGGACTGAATCACTACTAAAACCTATAAAACTGAAGTCGCCAGTGACAATTCATAGCCTGGCTTTATTAGCACACAAAAAAGATACAGTAGTGGGATAAATAAAGATTACGTATGCAATTTACAGTACATTTTGTTCCCCAAAATATCAAATAAGATAATACCAAGCCACGGAACAAAGAAAATCAAAGATCAGGCTGTGGTACACACTGCGGTACTATCCTTGGAAACAACCAGACACACACTGGCTTCCTATTTTTCAATGTACTCCAACACTCAAGTCTCCACCTCTCTTTTGTTGAGAAATAGCTACAGCTGAGCTGGGGATGTGGCTCAATAGCAGCAGAGTACTTGCCTAGTATGCATGAGGCCCTGGGTAAAATCCCCAGCACTACCAAAAAAAAAAAGAAAGCAAGCTAAAATTCACTATCTACATGTTTAGAAATGGACAGACAGGGACCTATTAAAAATCTCTAAGGGGGGAAAAAAATGTCTTAATGCTATAATAAAAGACTCAAGTACCTATTCCCATGCTGGCCTCACTGTCTTTTCAGTAAGGAACCACACATGGGAGCAGAGAAAGTCAGAGGAAGGCTTATCAGGAAGTGTTGACGCGACACAAACAGGCTGGGAGCAACACACCAAGTAAGGAAACCACAATTATACCACTCTTGATTTGGCCCGCGCCTCCACTTTAAAACTTCCAGATCCAGAAGTTGGTGGTGAGATTTGACACTGAACTCTTTAAAACCCACTCTTTCCAACAAGCCCGTTGAAAGGTGGGAAGGGAGAGCAGTCGTCATACTGCAGACAAATCTTAACGGCATTAAAGCTCTCTACATGGAAAGTTTCCCCATCGCTGCATTTTTTTTTTCCTCCAGTAACAAAGATGTTGTCAGAAATGACAATTTTTTGTGTCCCCTGATGATGCCTTGCTAGCATTTGGTTATAAGCCATAAAGCAGGAATAATTTCAGCCTGTCAGGAGTCTTCGCTAATGCCCAGTTTCCCCCTAGAGAGAATTCCTGTCAAATCTAATGAGAGCTCCAAAGGCCCTCTCTACAATATAATGAGCACTTAGGCCATGCTGGTGATCAGGCGGCGAAAAGCATCAATTTGAGCCTGGCTGCACCCTGGGGGCCAGACGTCACCAGTTTTAATAAGAATTATGATTACTAGCTGCACCAAATGCCTCCTCAGAACTTATTATTAATGTGTGACAGTCAGAAGGATGTTTTTCAAATGTAAGACCACTTTAAACTGAATTATAGCATTACTTTGCACACCACTCTAGTTAAGGGTCTGTCAGCATTTACAATATAAACTAAATTTCAGGGGGCTTAATACCCTACTATGAAGAACATGGTCTCTCTCAGCATTTCACATTTTTCAAATTACTGAGCCAGTTATACACAGCATATTATTAATGCACACATTCTCATGGATGGACAATATATGCTCATAAATGCCCAACACAGTACAGAAACTCACTAGAAAACTATTTTCACACCATGGGGTTTCTGACACTCTTCCCCCCTTCTCCCTACATGACAGAAAGATCACTCTGCCATGTAACCTACAGCAACCCACAAGAATTACAATACCTCTTTTATCTCCCCCAATAAACCCTGCACCAGCATACAACATCACACAAGGGTGGTGTTCCCTTGTAAAAGAGTCGATGAGGTTATTAAATCCTTTAAGTTTATGGGTTTAAAAAAAAAAGCTGTCTCCTCTTACACTTAAAGAATATTTGTCTCCGCCCCCCACCACAGAAAAAATTTGCCCTTGAGGGCACCTTAAAAAAAAAAAAAGGAGCCAGGCACATTGGCACACACCTGTAATCGCAGCAAACTGAGGCAGGTAGATCATAAGTTCAAGACCTGCCTTAACGACTTAAATAAAAACAAATATTAACAGGGTTGGGGATTTAGCTCAGTGGTTAAGTATTCCTGAGTTTGAGTACTAGTAATGGGGGCATAGGGGGAGAAGCAAATTAGAACTCCTAAGCAAAGTTTATCTGCATAATTAATTTAAATGACCATAGACATGGGTCATAGATCTTCTAGTTCATTTACTATCAACAGGCACAACTGTCTCAATAAGGCACTTGCCACTGAAATAATACAAAAACAAAGGCACAAACCCAATACAAACTAGGCTACGAACTTTGCAAATCAGAGTAAAATCAGCACTATTTTAAAAGCCCCAATTACATTCCTAATGAGAGGCCCTGAACTAAGCTATCACTTTCCAAACACATATCTGAGAATAGATCTAATGTACATGATAACTTAACATTATAAAATCTATGATGAATTAAAAATCAAAGAGCACAGAGTTACAAAAGCAGAATTCAACTCTGAAACACACTTGCTTAATGAAAGTCTTTGAATATAAGGAAGATCTGAAGGCTGAACTAATCAATTTCTCCACTGTGCCCCAGCCGGTCAGCCATGCTCTTTAATTTAATGAAACAAGGGTTTGAGATGAAATAGCACATATACATCAAGTAAGAATTGTATTGTTGCACTTTGAAATGTGTCCAACTGTGCAACTTCATCTGATGATAATTTTTTAAGAGGCAATCGATTTCTAAAAGACTTATTGTACCAGCGTCTTGATGAAAAAGTGAATGTCAGCATATCTCCAGAATACTTACACCCTGCCATTAATGCTTTCTTTGGCAGACAATGACTACTCAATCGAGGGTCCTTTGGGCTGAGCAATCATTTAGCTTTTCTTCTCTTATGAGGTCCTTAGTGCCTTGTTCCAGCTCAATACTCTTTTTATACACCATTATAGTAGCCATAAGTGTGAATTTTATGGGAACTTGCAAACTCATAGTCATAGCTACAGCTTTCCAGTCACTAATCTTTTCATGCTTTTAAAACCACTAGGACTAAAGCAACTCTCAACATATGCTGTGGCCATAAAAGGATGCTTTTTTCACCTCCAAACCTGCATCAACTGAGAAATTTCTCAAAAAGATGTTTGCTGATAAGTCACCAATCCTCAGGGTTACTCAGTGAAACCTCAAAGCATAAGGAGTACTCCAGTTAGTCACATACCTTGTTTAATGATTTTAAAAAAGTCCTACTAAACATTCTTCTTTCCCCCACAGGTCCACACTTTCTTCCCCAACAGTACAAACACATTAACTATTCTAAACTTGAGCAATTCCGAAAGATACCCCAGATCTTTCAAGAAGAATAAATCTATCCAGGTGGAAAGTAAACTCTTGAGTTTCAGTTCTTATCTGCCTATAAAAAGGCTATTTTATATTTCCACATTTCACCTAGTCATTTAAACACTAAGTAACTGTCAAGAAGCAATCCTTGCTGCAGAATACTACCATTACCAGCGCACAGGAAGAGACAGGACACCAAGGGAAAATAATGATAAATGCCCACCCTACAATCCCAGGCTAAAGACAAAGTCAGTATTATAAAATAATGAAGTAATTTCTCATTTCAGCTTGAGATTCAACTAAAGCTTACCTGCTTATGCATTTCAATGTTTAATCCATATGACATTTCATAATACTGTAAAAAAGAAAAAAGAACCCAGCATTTCATTAACTCACTTTTTTATAATGCTAAGAATATATATTTAGTAATATGTATATGAAAAGAGAAAAAGCCTAATTTTTGATACCTACCATCACATAGTGCCTCTGCATTTCTGTTTTTTCACTTGCCAGTTTCTCACATTCCAATTTAAGGCTATGAAAACAAAACAGGCAACTTAATGTAAACATTATGTCACTTGTTTTAACATCTGCCTCACATATTTGCACTTCAAGTAAAAACAAAGACCAATTTGGAAAAACCATAAACTATCTAGGGTAAACACCCAAAAGCTTTGTCCTTGCATTTAATAGAGAAAAAGAATAAGGTGAACAGTACAGGGTATTCATTCAACTACAGTTCTTTTTCTTCTTGATGCATATCTGTTCAGATGCCAACTATGAAAACTCTGTCAAAACAGATTCCTCCTCATGGTCATCTGTTCCTTACTTCCTTGCAAAGTTCACTTCTCTAGACTACACCAAACTCTGGCCTTGGCACACTTTTCAGTCTTCGGCATAATCTGTACCATCTTTGCCAATTTAAACAGTCTCTAGGTTGGAAAACCTTATCTGTAAAATTACTTCTCTATGGCTGCTCCCTTTCAAAACCTTTGATTTTTAAATCCCTGCCAAAATATGTCAAGCAGCTAACTGCAATGAAGTGGGTTGAAGTTCTCCCTGCTCAGTAAACACAGTGTGTGCAAGTATGCCTCAAGCTCTGGAGATGAGATAGTATCTACAAGTAGACAAAAGGTCAATAATCAGAAAGCCCCTGACAACATAAGAAAATTCACACCCAAGTCACTTAGCTTCATCTGTGTCCTTTTTCTTAAGCACAACAAAAGTAAAAATGTCAATACAGCTATTTCTTAGCTCCAATGAGCCAAAACCTCATAGGATCAAAGGAAATTAACTAACCTTTCTGGAAAATTCACCATGGACAGAGTACTTTACCAACAGTTTCATTTATAAATCCTTTGAAGGGAGGTATCATTACCGTAACTAAGGCTGACATTTAATATAAATCTGACTCTACTCTCTTGTCCCACCCAAAACAACCCAGAATGAGTAATGTAGCTGTGCTTTCCTCTACTCACTATCCATCTCCTCCCTCATCATCACCAATGATGGGCGTAGCTAAAAGCATCTAGCCTTCCCTAATGGACTTTGTCTCAGAAAACCCAATTTTCTAGCATAGCAAACAGCGATTTCAACATGGCTTTGCTTCCCTGAACCCGCACTCCAGAGCTGAGGCATCGATTGAACCAATGTCTCAGCTCGGCCTGTTGCAAAATAAATAAATGAAGTGCAAATATTGACGGTTCTCATGCAACTCCTAAATACACGAAAAAGGACTCCCTGGAACAGCAGCAAACGGGCAAAAGGGAAACAATGGGAGGAGGAGGAGACAAGAGAAAAGAGGCGGCCCGGGAAGAGACACTAAAGGGGGTAACTTGAATGACAGGTCTTAACTGCGACTCCACACGCCACCGCCTGGACGCAAGTACTAAGTACAACCACCGCCGACACCAGGATGGGAGATGAGGGGCACCGGGCAGCGTGGGCGACCCACCACTCTCATGACGCGGCTGGACACGCACCTGTGATACTGCGCCTGCAGGAACTGGAATTCCTCCTTAATCCGGTCCAGGGACTCCGGGATAGTGAACTTGAAGGGCTGGCCTGCAGCCTGATGCGGCGTCTGGTGACGACCAGCGAGGGGGACCGAGGCACCAGAACGCGGGCGAATGGATAAAGCAGAAAGTCAGGGGAGGGAGAAACAGGAAAAGACATAAACAAAAATAAAGTTAAAAGTGGTGGGAAACCGCCCCAAACTCGACTTTACGATTCACTTTGGAGAGAAAGTGGACCTTCCTCCTGTCCTCAGCTTCTAAAAAGGCTCAGAACAGTATCTCCTCCATCCTCCCGGGCGGATCGCGCTGAGTGCCTAGGTCAACCAGACTGAGGAAAGGGAGCTGGCCCGAGGGCCAAGCCAGATCACGTCGCCGCCGCCGCCGCCGCCGCCCCCTCCCCCATGGGGGTGATAATGACCCCAGGGACTAGAGGAGAAAAACAACTGCCTAACGTTTCCCATTCCCAGAGTCGCCGGGGCCACCACCGGGCGCACCGGAACGGGGGCTACATTGACATGTAAATAAGCAAGAAACAAAGGGGGGGGGGGAGCGCCCCACCCGCCTCGGGAAAGGGGGAAGGATGTGGCTCCAGGAAAGAAACCCCAGCCTCCCCCGGCGCCCTCGTCCGCCCTGTCTAGACATCAAATAGGAGGGGGCCCAGAAGGAAAGGGGGGGGGGATTGAGTTTCAGTTCACTCCCTGCCCTAGGAATGGGCGAGCCCAAGACCTCCTCACCCTTGCACCGCTGGGGGCGAAAAGGGCCCACCAGGTTACAGTAGCCACTTGTCTCCTTACAGCAACAAGAAAGCACTTCCACAACCCACGCTCCAGTCCCCCATCCACCGACCCGACCGGGCCGTGGCTCACCGGGTGCCGGCTCTGCGGGAACATTGCTCTGGCGGCTGCCGCGGCTCGGTTCCCGGACAACTCAATTCTCCGCTCAATTTCCAACTTTAATCCCGCCGAGGAAAATTAAGCCAGGAGGCCAGGCAGAAGCTGGGAGCGCTAGGGGCGCGCTGGCCACGCACCCGGGCGCGCTCGGCGGGGCGCACCGGCCTCTCGGCGCCGGCGGCAGCTCCTGCTTCTGCTACACGGGCTCCCGCCCTCAGGGCCACATTGTGGGGTGCCCAGGTCTGGGCTGGTACAAAAATCTGCGCGGCGACTCTGGCGCGCAGGAAGAGCGCGCGGGGGTTGCGTTCCAACCCGCGGCCCTCGGCCGCCCAAGCAAGGAGGTGGGGTCGCGATGACTCCCGCGGCTCTCCCTTCCGCGATCCGTGTGCCGGGCGCCCGTCTGGGGCACACAAATCCAGGCGGGCTGTTTTTCTTTGCTCTTCTGACCTGCCTCTTCTCCGGGTTTTCCCCCGCGACAGCGGTGGCAGTAGGCGAGGGGCAGGTGGCGCGGTACCCCCGGCTAACCCACACACAAACAAACCCCGCGGCGTTCCGGGACAACTCCGCGGGCCCCGGCAGTGTCTTCGGCCAGGAGCTCACTGGCTCCTGCAAAGCAGCAAGGTCAGAATCGAAGCTGAGGATCCGCACCCGGTGGTCCAGAGTCTCAGCCCCGACTGGGGAACGAAAGATGACGAAGCGTGGAAAGTGCGGAGGGCGCGCCGGGAGGCGGCTCGGCACGCCCCGTGCGACCAGCACTCGGTGTTCTCCGCGGTTGCACAAACCCTCCTGGACCGACGGGGCTACTCCTCCTAGAGCAATCCCGCAACCACCCGCTGTTTCTCGAGCCCGGGGCGCATTAGGGCGCAGTACCCGCGCGCACGTCCCGGCCGCACAGCCGCTCAGGACCCTTCCTTCGCGTCCCTTCTTCTTGGGTCTTCTTTTCTTCCCTTTTTCTCACTCTCTGCAAAGGGCTCTCCAGCCCGCTGCAAAGTTCTCTACGACCCCGGGGACGACATCCGCGAAATGGTGGAGAGAAGAGCAGGAGTGCGCTCTGCCTCTCGGTCCACCTCCCCAACGGGCAAACTCCGAGGGCGAGTCCCGAGTAGTCACAAAAGCGCAGCCGGAGAGGATTCGGTCGCCGCGGGACGGCGGAGGGCCCGATTGGTGGCGCAGGTCCCGCCCGGCCGTAGGGGGGTGGGGGTGGAGCAGTCGGCCGCCTCGGGGACGCTGGGCACCGGGTACCCGCTGCTCCTGCTGCTCCTGCAGCCGCCGCTCCCACCGCCGCCGCCCGCGCCTCTCGCGCCGGTTACATTAACACGCGGTTTCACACTCCGGAGCTAACCAGCGCCGGCCCCGCCCAGCCCCGCGCGGGCGGGGGCCGCAAGCACAGAGCCGGCGGGGGACGCGGGCCGGGACTGGGGTGGGGGGAGCGGAGGCCCGCGTCAGCCAATCTAGTGCGCCATGCCCAACGTGGGGCACTGACGCAACGCCTCCCCGGAGCCTATGACAGCGCCGTGCCGGACTGCCCCCTCCCCCTCCCCCTCCTTTCCCACCCCCAACTCGCTTCCATCTCCGCCGTCTCCCCCGTCTCCCCTCCCACCCGCCCCCCACCTCTTCTCTGCCAGCCGCGTCCTCCCGGGCTTGGTGAGGAACAGTTCCTGGAGGAGCCGCGGGACGCCAAAACCAGCCAATGGGAAGCTGCGAAACGCGGAGATTGGCACGAAGGATTGGAAGGTCGGTGGGAAGGAGAGCGGCGGGGCCGAACTGTCAATCAAAGTAACGTGGGGCTGGCTAGGGAGCGCGCGGGTGCGCGCAAGCTGGAGGGACCGGCTATAGTGCAGCTGCGGAAGCTGGGGGCTAGAGTTTGCAGAAACCTTGCCACTTGTTCACTTTTCCCTTTAATGAAAATCTTCAGATCTCAGTGAAAGTAACTCAGAGACTAACCGTGTTGTTTCTTATAGGGAACGAGGGGGTCGCTTTTTGGTAATTTGAGCAAAATACGTTTTTCGGCGTTCACCCTTGTTTGATGCTACTCTTTGAAAGTGAGGTTTGTGAGGTTTGTTTTACCTTGAGCTACCTTTTCATGGATACAGGAGAAGTGGACTGTGCACTTAATGGAAAATACATAAATGAGCAACTCATTGGCTGGCATAGGTACACCAGCGGCATTAGTCCTGACAATAATGCCCGCCCACTCCACCTACCCCCTTTGCTCCCCAAGTAGTGGGTTTCAGGTTTTATTGGAGGACTTCAAGCCATTTTGCGAAAAGACTGGCCTGTCTTCTTGGCGGGAAGGATTCCCGAGGTGCGACCTATCTTAGGTACGTGTGTCCCAGGCGCAGATGGCTCTCCTTGGGGCGAGACGTTCCGGGTCCTTGTCTGACTTCGCTGTGTATGGGGAAGGAGGAGGTGGCCGAATGTTTCAAGAGCCTCTCAACCAGGAGACCACGAGTCTGTTTCCCAGTTCTCGGGAACAAAGAGAGACAATGGAATAATGCAGCCCCGAGACCTGAAAAACCTGCCCCGCCTACCCCACCCCGGTATTTGGGTGGTACCCCTGGACTGAGCAGTGTTAAGTAGTTGCTTAGGAAGACTTGGATACATGGAGTAATTAAGGTACTTATTTGATGGGACTTTAGTTGAAGGGAATTTTGAGATTTTAAATAAAAGAGACAAGCTGTAGAACTCAAAGTCTCCAGGTTTTGTCTATATGTCTTAGTACACCACACAGCAGAAAACCTTCAGAGTTAGCACATGTATACTTTTATGTATTTTGTTTTGCCACTACCTATACTTTAAAGAATAGTTCGGTGGAGCTCTTTGCATGTGAGCAGTGAGTGAATGGTGGTATTTTAGCCAAGTGGTGGTAACTTCCTCGCTAAGAAAGGCACATCTTCCACAAACATTCATCTTATGTTGGAACCTAGTTAACAAGTATTTGGTATTAAAACCCTTCCTCTCATTCCCATTATTTTACCTTCAAGAGGCTTTTGGGAAAGATCTTTTTTAAGTAGACATGCATTTTATTAAAAAATTTGCTTCTACAGAGATCTTTTTTCTTTGAAATATTAAAAGAATCATTTTAGATAATACATTTCTCTGTTGTAGTTGTTTTTAAATATGTATGACATTGATTGGTATATAATTGCATCAATCCCAAATATCAATTATAAATGAAATATAAAAGAGCAATTTGAGCCAGTCAGAAGGCCACAATAAATTCTTAAAACAAGTTTGGCATGCCAGCTTTGGGGCATTTTCATTAAATGGGACTGGGAAGGGGTTTATGTGTTCATTTTATTTTGCTAACATGGAGCATGAAAAGAAACAAACATTGTCTCTCTCCTTGGTTAAACTTGGTGATGGTGAGAGCAGGCTTGCTCCACATACAGGACATTTGAAATAAGATGATACATGGACAACTAGGCTTTGTGATTTGGCAGCCTGCGCCCCTGTAAATCATCATCCAGTGATTGGGTCACAAATGCCAGTCTGTGGTCAGTTCATCCGATAATCAGTGTCAGGACAGGGTAGAAAGTGCTTCAATGCCACAAGTAGACTTTGCATACACCCAGGTATCTCCCCGGCTTCCCTGAGTTTTACCTGGCCAGTGTGTCTTGACTAACTGGCACGAACTGGCATTTAAACAGAAAACGAGAGTATTTTTGGACAGAAGCAAAAGTATTGCTACTTCTTTCCCCACCACTTCCTTCAAAATTCTAACACATTGTCCCTTTTTTTTTTTTTTTTTTTTTTTTTTTTTAAGGTTCTGAAGATTGAACCCAGGGGTGCAGGGTCACATCCCCAGGTCTTTTTTTTTTTTTTTTTTTTTTTTTTTTAAGACAGCATATTAATAAGTTGCTTAGGGTCTTACTAAATTGCTGAGACTGACCTTGAACTTTCGATCCTCCTGCCTGGGCTTCTGTAGCCTCTGGGACTGTCAACTTGCACCCCATACCCAGCCACATTGTCTTTAAAATGTTCTCTAATTGTTCACAAAAAATGTGTCCATTCAATATTATCAGTTTGCTATGAATAACAACTGGAAATACTCTTAACTAGAACCTCCTTACCCGTAGAGTTTGAAACCAGGCCAGGCCTTCTGATTTTCTCAAAATGTAATATGTGTGTGTGGGGGGCAGGGAGAAAGTTCCTAATGATTTTTAAATTGAAAGGCCTTTAATTGGGTGTATAAAGATGGTTGGTTTGGGAAGGTTTATCATTCAGTGCATCCTCCTTGAGAATGAGGGAAGTCTTTGTCTTTTCTCAAGGTCATATTTTCTCCGTGATTGTCATATTGTAATAATTATATTACAAACTCTCATCAAACTACATTACAAATGATGGTGTTTAAACAATCAAGTGGCTTTTATCTTACGTTTTAAATAAGTAATATATGTGCAGATTGCCTACAGCCTATTTAAAAAGAAAATAGTCCTAGTCAAGAAATCCATAATTTTGATCTTATATTTAAAGTCTGTTAACCATAATCTTCTTAACCTTTATCATATTCATATGTCAGTCCTGTTTTCACATAAAATAATATTGTGTATACTACTTCCATAGGAAATTGACTTGAACCAAAACAATACTCCTTTGATCCTCGCAAAAGAAACAAAGATTGTCAGATTGTTTATCTTAGCATATGGGTATATTTCCATTCATTTATTGCTGATTATTAAATTTTCAACTAATAGATTAAATAATTATAAAACCAAATGCTGTACAATGCAGATACTAGACACAACAGGAAAATATATGGATGCTGATCATAGAAATTAGACTTGTTTGTTTTCAGTAGTAGAAATTGAACTCAGGTCATAGCACTGATCTAAGCAAGAACTGAGCTATATCCATAGCCCTTTTTGTATTTTATTTTGTTGACTGGGTCTCACTAAATTGCCTTTGACAGACTGTGAACTTGCATTCTTCCTGCCTAAGCCTCTGAGAAGGTGGGATTACAGTCACACACCACCATACCCTCCTCATTTTCTCTTCCTTTTAATTGCAAATTATTGCTCATTCATTTCCTCATTTGGCTTTTTTTCCCCCCTGAAAGTTTTCTGAAACCTAAGAATGTAGGGTCCAGAAGAAATGTTCCCAGCATTGCTTTATAACCTTTTCCTCCTCCACCCCATTACCAAAGAAAAGGATGGAATGGGTATGGAGGTGGAAGTGGAGGGAAGAAGGCAGAGAAGGAAAAAAATCAGTAGCAGATCCATGCAGCAGTAAAACCTCAAATAAAATCACATCCAAAGAACCTCTGTGGTTTCACACAATATGGTAAAATTAGAGATTGCAGGAAACCAACTAAATTAAGCTGGGAGCATTTGAAGAGAAACGAGCAGACTTTATGGAAATGACACATTGACTGACCAGTATGCTTTTTTATCAACAATTTCTTTGTTAAGACACAGATCAAAGGAACCTGCATATGTTTTCGTTTTGTTCTAACTAGAAAATTACATCCAGATGTTTAATAGGCATTTGGTTGGTTTTTCAGCATTGATTAGATATGTTGGTTCTGTTTGCTTACAAGTGTAGCCGGATCATTAGCTAATGCAAAGAAATGTTTGCTGTGAGTTGCTAATTAGGGCTTTTGGAAACTCTCCATGCTCAAGAACAATTTGTACAGTGGCCAGAAGAACTTGTGGGACTTGGGGAAGTTGTTTTCCCTTCTCTGGTAGGGTGGGGAGAAGCAGCCAGCCCTGTTCCCTAATCTCCCTTTGCCTAGGGGAATTGTGATGCGATCCCCAAGGATTGGAGTGCAAATAAATTAGGAAGAGACCACACAGGCATTCCCAAACACAGAGATAAATGCGTTCTTTCTGGAACCGCCACTCTGCTGTCTTGGGGGGCAGGGTGGAACATTTAAAACGGTGAACATTAACATGTGGAAGATGCTTGGTGCTAATGTTATCAAATACACATCATTTTTAAGTATACTTTAGAGACAGATGGGAAAGCCCTTTATGATAAATGAGTGTACTTGAATTCATTACCATAGTACTTATAATTAAAAATGTCTCCTTTGCAATTTCAGTATTTTACAGGGTACAAGAGACCAAGCTGGGGAGTGAGAAGGATGGTGATAGAAAAAGGAAAGGAAGAGAGGAGTTTTGGAAACTGGGATGAGCCTGGGAGGAAATACAGTGTTTACTTTCACAGCCCACCCATTTGTTTACCTTGTTAAAGCCCGAAAACTTGTAGGAGATCAGCCATTCACTCCATATTCAAATAAACTGTTTGAGAATTTGAGGCACCAAGTGGATAAACTAATTAGCTAGCCAATCATGTTTTAAAAAACAAACAAACAAACAGTTGCTTAACTGTGTCTGAGCCTGGAGAACACCACCTCACCCAGGGCTAACCTTTTGTTTACTTAAGACTGTTTTTTCCAGAGAGGTATCTGCCCCAAATAGCATGTGTTTATATGCAGTCATCAGAGTTCAGATATAAATGCCATTTTACCGTGTTCTTTTGCATAGCATTGCCCCTTCTAAACCTGTTTACACGTGTAATGCACACAGATGGCACACACCTATGTGTTAATGTAGTCTGATTAATTTGGAATTTTCACGCCAATAAAATAGACTCATGATTCGTTACTTTGGCATATTTCAAGCAGAAGGCCTAGCTGTCAGAGGTTTCCATGTCTACCTGGTGAGATGCCCTGGAAAAGCAGTCAGTACTTGGGGACCCGATCAAATGCTTTATGGAGTTCAGACCATCATAGGTCTCAGTGAAGGTAGTGCACACCTGCATACTCCCCACCTTTTTTAAAAAGCCCATTCTCATAAAAGATGGCCTGTTACACTTGTTTCACTCCTTCAATCTAGCATTTAGCACAACAGAAACCAAAGGACATTTGGGAGACAAAAGTAATAAAAGGAAGCCCTTTTGATACTTCTTCCCACATATTCACATAACAAGAGCAGACCTTTACCCCTTAAAGTTCTCTATAATGACCCACCTTTGCTGCAGGCTAAGGAGTTGCTAGGAAATGCTGGACGTTTATCCTTGTACCTTAAAAGCTTTGTCAGTATCATTTAAGCGGTATTTCTTCCTGAAGCTAGCAAAGTGTTTGAAGGGTTAAAGCTTGAACTCAACTGTGATCTCAGTGTATTCTTCATAGCATAGTTAAAGGCAAGTAAAGTCTGGCAGGGGGAGGGCTCCAGCAGGCAGCTGTATTCTCCAGACATGGTCATGCTTCTAAGACAAAGTCTAGACCTGGATGAACATGTTGAACAGCAAAAATAGAGAATGTGGGTACATTTCACAAAACAACTAGCCTGGGCTCTTTAAAAAGTCAATGTCAAGCCAGACACAATGGTTTTAGGCCCGTAATCACAGCTACTCAGGAGGCTAAAGCACTCGAATCGCAAATTCAAGACCAGCCTGGGCAATTTAGCCAGACCTTATTTCAAAATAAGGGCTAGGGATGTAGCTCATTAACAGAGAGCTTGCCTAGCATGCACAAGGCCCTGGACTCAACCTTCAGTACTACTTTGAGTGTAACAGTGGTCCACTTATTCTTTGAATATAACCCTTCCAGGTTGCCACTGCAACTTCTTTTTTTTTTTATATCCAAGGAAAAATTTTTTTAATCTTGCATTTGCCGACTACTTTTACAGACTTGTCCATTAGTTTTATTAGAAACATCTGAACAACAGATAATCTTTGACCAAACACTGACCATAAAACCAACAACTGAAGTCCACAACATTTCTTAATAATGAAGATATAACTCTCTGCTCCTTAGGCATATTCACATAATGTGCCTGTAAATTCTGTTCTTCATCCAAAATTATGATTATATTTAATCAATGATTCCTGTCCTTATCGGGATATCAACATATCAAAGCAGTAATGTGCTAATGGGAAATAATAAGTAAGACTTTTGAGCTAATATAAAATAATGACTAACATTTATTGAACCCTTGCATTGCAACTTATTTTTTAAATGGACATGTTTCTTTCTCTTCCTCTCTTCCTGCACCTCCCTAATCTCAGGGAAAACAGGATTACCTTCCTTCTCAATTTTAGGTAGATTTATCTGTCCTTGAGGACACACCCATAATAGGAACCAAGTAATCCGACTTCCGGAATGGTACCTGATCTCAGAAATGACTATCTCACAAATTAACAAATGAATTACAACTCCAACAGAGAACACATAGAATGTAGCCTTTGAATCACCTAAGCCCTTTCCTGCTGATGGGCAGAATCACAGCCTTTGGGACAGGAGTTTCTTCTCTGGGATCAGGGACAAGGACCAAGCTTTCAGCAACACAAATACACACAACTATGGAATAGATCATTGGCAATTTTAATATGGACTGGGATATTGGGCAATATGGAATAATGGCTCTTTTTTGATGTGAAAATATTGTGGTTATCTAGGAGGCTGTTATTCTGAGGAGATAAATGGTAAAGTATGCAACTTCATATGGTAACTGTAAACTAGGCATGTATGTATTGTGGCACATGCCTCTAATCCCAGTTGCTTGGGATCTGAGGCAGGAGGATCATAATTTGGAGGCCAACCTGGGCAATTTGGTGAGACCCAGTCTCAAATTAAAAAAATAAAAAGGGTTAGGAGTGTAGCCCATTGTTGGAATGGCCCTGGGTACCAAAAAAACCCCAAACAACTGTACCTGCAAATAAGTGTATCTGGAGAGGGAAAGAGAAAGCAAACTTGGCAATGTGTTTATACAGATCCCTTCAGAATTTAGAGATAGTTATTTATTGTACTAGTCCCTCATTTTTCCTATGTTAGAAGTTTTAATAAGTATGAGAAAACAATTCAAAGTTTATTATCTACTTCTTTGTTTCATATATAAAATGAAACAGTTTTCAACTTCATAGTTAAAAATTTGATTTATAATGTTTTTAGTAAAAAAAGAAAATTTTTTTTCCTTCATCATGAAAGAACTGTGGTACTAATAACCAAAGTATTACCAAATATTTTTGATCAAATATTTTGATCTTTGAGTACTTTTATTATTAGTTCTTTTTAATTTTTGTTTTTTCCTAAATGTGGATTAGTTACCAATTGATATAATATGTAAATCTTTAAGTACATTAGGGCATTTCATTGATGCATCTTTTTTTGGGCCATAAAGCTCTGAATCATTAGAAAATCTACTATCAAATAAAGACCAAAACTGGTTATGTTATGAATAAGACAGTAGCAAATATATTTATTTCTTTATTTCTTTTATGAACAGTTCTGCTAGCCTTTTTAATCACTTGAGTTTAGTGATAAAATTTATGAATTATTAATTTGATTTTTTAGATTTGTTAATGGTTGTAATGGTTTGAAACATGATACTGTTAGAGTATTGCATTGTGTACTAAGCTTTAAATGTTGATCCTGAAAACATAAAAATATCACTAAATCTTGAACACTGATGTTATCCTCACCCATAATCAGAGGCTGCAGTTGTCTCTCAGTATTCACCCAGGATTGGCTCCAGGATTGCTGCAAATACCCAAATCCACCAATGCTCAAGTCCCTTATATATAATGGCGTGTGGTGTTAGTATGTAACAGGTGGTGCACACCCTCCATTGCATTTTAAATCACTCAGAATACCTGACACAATGTGAACGCTATGTAAATAGTCCTCATTATTTTTAAGGAAATAATGACAAGAAACAAGTCTGTACATGTACACAAACAGCTTTTTTTTTTTTCCTCCTGAACATTTATGATCCATAGTTTGGGTGATTCCATGGTTGCAGAACCTAAGTAAATACAGAGGGTTTACTATATTTATGATGCACTAATAAATAAGTAGTTTTCAGGAAAAGATGTGTTGGGCTGGGGATATAGCTCAGTTGGTAGAGTGCTTGCCTCAAAAGCACCAGGCCTTGGGTTCAATCCCCAGCACTGCAAAAAAAAAAAAAGAAAAAGAAAAAGAAAAGATGTGTTAAACTGAAAGTAGTCAGTAGCTTTTCAGTTTGTTTTTGTTTTGTTTTTTCTATCACCATTATGTTTATTGAAGGGAATACTTTTTGTGACATTAGTAAGCAGAGTCTAGTTGTATATTTACTTTTTTTTTTTTTTTTTTTTTTGGTATTGGGGGTTGAACCCATTAGTACTGTGCCACTGAGCTACATCCCCAGCCCTTTTCATTTTGTATTTAGAAATGGGTTTCACTAAGTTGCCCATACTAGCCTAGAACTTGCTACCCTCCTGCTTCAGCCTCCCCAATAGCTCAGATTACAAATTTGCACCACCCGCTTGGTAGCAGATTCCAGTTTGTGTGGAAACAGATTAAACCCACAATTTGCAATGAGAAACTTGATTGCCTTAAGGAAGGCAAATATAAAAATTCAGAGAAAGCCTGACTTCTCACACACAGTGACTAATCAGTTCATCCAATATTTCTAGCCACCATCCACATAACTAATGACTATGTAAAATGAAAATAATGAAAGGAATGTATGCTTCATCACCATGACAGAAATAGCCCCAAGGGAACAGAGTTACCATTCTGGTTTCCCCCTTTTGCCGCCTCCACACTTCAGAAGAACTGGCAAGCTACAATTGGCACTTGAAAAAGTGTTACAAAACACTGACAAGTATTAGAGAAATGTTGATTAATGTAAACAGCCTGCCTGAAGGAATAATACCTTTCTTAAGAAAACTGATTTTCCAATTAGCATTTCTATGGAGACACTGGGAGACACTATTTTCAGAGAACTCCAAGGGAGAATGTCAGGAAAACTTATTTGCCTTTGCTGGAGGAAGGGAGTGTCATCAGGTTTACTTATTAAATTTTTGAAAATTTGAAAAAGAATTGATAGGTTTAAAGAAAAATAGGTCTTAAAAGGGAAGGAAATTCGGATACATGCAGCAACATAGATGAACGTTTAGGATGTTATGCTAAGTGAAATTAGGCATTCAGAAAAAGACAAACTGTGAATGATTCCACTTACATAAGGAACATAGGATACTCAGCATCAGAAATGAAAGGAGAATGGTGGCTGCCTGAAGGCGGGGGAGAGAGTCATGGGGCAGGGGAAATTGTTTAACAGGTATGGAATTTTCCATTTTGCAAAATAAAACAGTTCTGTGCATTTGTGGTGGTGATGGGTACACAATACCCATGGATGAATGTGCTCATTGTCCACTTTAAAATGGTTAAGATAGTGAATTTATGTTCTACCCCAACTTTCTCTCTCTCTTTTTTTTTTTATGGTACCAAGGGTGGAACCTAGGGCCTTCTGCCTATTAAGCAAGTGGTCTACCACGAAGCTGTACACCCGACCCACCACATTTCTTAAAATTGTTATTTATTAGTGCATTATAGTTATTCACAATAGTGGGGTTCATGTAACATATTTATAGATGCATCTATATTTCTTCATTTCACTCTCTTGTACCACACCTATTTTTTTTTTTTTTTGGTACTGGCAATTGAACCCAGGGGCACTTTACTACTGAGCAGCTAAGTCCCCAGCCCTTTCTATTTTTTATTTTGAGACAGGGTCTGTCACACAAAGTTACTTAAGGCCTCGCTAAGTTGCCCAGGCTGATCTCGAACTTGTGATCCTCCTGCCTCAGCTTCCCAAATCGTTGGGAATACAGGTGTGCACCACTGCAGCGAGCACCACATTTTTTGTTTTAAAGACAATAGAATTCCTTTCTTTCATCTATTTTGTTTGTTTGCTTTTGAAGTAACACTGAGCTACACCCCCAGCCCTTTTCATTTCTTATTTTTGTTAAGAACCCAGAAACCACTCTGGACATGGGAACTCACATAAGAGGGTTTACTAAGCAAACAGAGTGTCTCCCTGCAGGGTAAGAGAGAAAATGAGAGGAAAAGAGAGAGAGCGTGCGCAAGAGAGAGAGTGAAAAGCGAGGAAGAGAGAGAAAGAAAGTGAGTAGGAGAGAGAAAGCATGAAAGTGAGGAGAGGAGAGAGAGAATGGCAGGGAGCTATCCTTAAGCAGTCGAATTCCGCAGGTTAACGGGACCAATAATGGAGAAGGATACTTGCAAGCTGACTGATGAACCAATAGCTAACTAGGATGTTCACAGACTGACAAGAAGTTGGGAGGCACGGAAATGACTGCAGCCTAAAGGGTGGGCGAGCAACTTTATATTATATTACACTTTTGAGACAGGATCTCCCAATTTGCCATCCTCCTTCCTCAGCCTCCCTGGTAACTGAGATTAAAGGTGTAATGCATCATGCCTGGATATGCACCATATTTTGGACTCTCTTCCTAATTTTTTTCTTTTCTTTCTTTCTTTTCTTTTTTTTGGTATCAGGGATTGAACCCATGGGCGCTCAACCACTGAGCCACATCCCCAGCTGTTTTTATATTTTATTTTGAGGCAGGGTCTCACCTAGTTGCTTAGGACCTTGCTAAATTGTTGAGACTGACTTTCAACTTGCAGTCCTCATGCCTCAACCTCCTGAGCCACTGGGATAGGCTTGTACCACCACACCCTGCTTTCCTGTCTGTTTTCTAAGCTTATGAATACCATTGTTTTGTACTGAACACTAAGTGCTTTCCATGTTCGTAGTACCCCATTTGATCCTCACATCATTGCTATTAGATAAGTACAATGGCAATTGTACTTGCCCTACTAGGTAAGTACTACTATCATCTCTTATTTTATTTACTGTGTCCCAGTACTCTCACAGAGCCATGTAGGAGAATCAGGTTCCTAATCCTGGTGCTCCTGAGAACATATGGGTAGCCATTAGTCACAGCTAAGTATACTACTCAGTTACCCTCCAGTGCCATTCCATACTAGTTTGTTTTTTGTTGTAGTTGTTCTTTTATACTACTGGGTGTAGAACCCAGGGGCCTTTTACCCCATGCTACCTCCCCTGCTCTTTTTGTTTACTTTTGAGACAGTGTCTTGCTAAATTGCTGAGAGATGGCCTTGAACTTGTAGTCTCCTGCCTCAGCCTCCCATGTTGCTAGGTTTACAGGCATGAACCACCATACCTGGCTGCCCTACCCTTTACTGTTTCTCTATAGTCTATGAATCTACTGATATAAAAGGAAACACACACATAGACAAAATATATATAGTCCACAAGCTCGGGAGGATTTCTCTTCGTAGTTTTGAAGTGAAGTTGATACTTTAAGAATTTATATTCCTACAAACAGACCTAACAGCTGCCTCAGGGCTCTGGAATTGTGTCTGCCAGTGGAAAAGGCAGCCACCTTCAGTCATGTGCTTTCTGGCAGCACCCAGTCCATACCTCAAATTGCGGTTCAGCAAATAAAGGGAAGGCTCAGTAGCCAGCCAAAGCAGACAAATGAAGGGAACAGTAAGTCTTAATCTCAAAGAAGATAGAGAAGTACCTATCCTGATTTGCAATTTTGCAAATGCTAAAACTGAAAAGGGAAAAAGGAAATATATATATAGTTTTGTGAATAATAATGTTTTGAGAAGATCGTGGTGACAGTAGACATAGAGTCTGGGTACTGACAGCACATTTGGAAACATTTGGCCTATTGAATGGGAAAGGATGTGTTTCTAACCTCCAAAGCTCTCTTGAAATCAATGACCTTCAAACATCTTCGACCACGAACCATATTAAGAAATATGTTTTAAAAATTTCAGCCCAGTGGTGGCACACGGCTGAAATCCCAGTGACTCGGAATTCCAAGTCCAAGGCCAGCCTGGGCGAATTAGCAAGACCCTGTTTGAAAATAAATTTTAAAAGGGGGTAGGGGATGTAGGTCAGTGGTAGAGTGCTTGCCTAGCATGAGTGAGGGCCTGGGTTCAATACCCAGTACCAAAAAAAAAAAACCCCCAAAAAACAAAAACAATAAACCTTAACCCTTCAACTCTTCAACCCTGTTCTCTCTCTCTCTCTCTCTCTCTCTCTCTCTCTCTCTCTCTCCACACACACACACCACATAAATGCACTACCCAAAAACATTGCTTTAAATTATGTTATGCTATACCATTTTAAATTAAAAAAAAAAAAAACTTTTTTCATGGTGTTGGGGATTGAACCCAGAACCTCGAGCTTGCCAAGTATACATTCTAAGAACTCAGTTTGAACATTAACCCTCCAGCTTATGGAAAGTCATTGTCCCCGAAACCGTGTTCTCATGAAAAATGGTGACACGAGTCAGCTCAATACGTACAGGACAAATAACAGATTTTTCTTTCCTTTACAGCATTCTGATATGAGGAGCCATAATCCCTGCTGTCCTTCTTGAATGTAATCTTCAATTTCAAATCAGTAGAATTCAAAACACTTCGGAGGATCTCCCTCCGAATACTTGTAGTTACTCCCTTCTCTGCTGGCTCTTTACTGCCTGGAGTTTCCCCCTCCCTTTCAGCATCCCCAGACCTTCCCCCATCTCCCATGGGATCCCTTTGGCCTCCCTACCCATCCACACATCCCAGGACTTGTATGTAACAAACTTTTTTTTTTTTTTTTTTTTTTTTTTTGCGGTACTGGGGATTGAACCCAGGACCTTGTGCTTACGAGGCAAGCACTCTACCAACTGAGCTATAACTCCAGCCCTGTAACAAACATTTTTAAAAGCACCTGGTTCAGAGACATTCCATTCAGATTCCATTCTAAAATGGAATCCCTCCCCACCTGTTACTAGGTATAGCTTTGAGCAAACCTCTTCTCTCTGGGCCTCCCTTTGCTTCCTCACTCCTGAAATGATTTCTGCCCCTCCTCCCCCCAGTATTGGGGATTGAACTCAGGGTCTTATGCCTGCATGCTCTCTCTCATTGAACTACATCCCCCAACCCCTTCTCAACTCTGAAAGAAGGATAACATAGATCTCTTAAGATAGGTACTTAGATTGAAAGATTAACAGAGATAATGTAATATAATGAAATACTTAACACGGTCATTGACCTTTTCCTTTTTTTGCCTGGGGTGAGTTGAAGGCTCTACCCTAAGTCAGCCAGAACTAGGGAAACCACCCCTGCTACCAGTGCATCCTGACACCACCACTGATTCCAAAGGTGTGTTCTGTGGAACTCTACTCCAGTCATGGCCCAATACTCTGGGGTCCAAGAAAGTTTGCACTGTGGTGTTTCTCAGGAGGAGGATAAATGAATCTCAGGGAAAGAAGACCTTGAATATTCTCCCATGCCCTACCATTTATAACCCGTTTCATACTTATGATAAAGTAACACTTGTGTCCAGCTACAGTGGTGCAGGCTATAATTCCAGGTGCTCAGGAGACTGAGGCAGGAGGATCATACATTTGAGGCCAGCCTCAGCAATTTAGCAAGATCCTATCTCAAAATAAAAAATGAAAAGGACTGGGGACATAGCTCTGTGGTAGAGTGGTACTGGGGACTGAACCAAAAAAAAAAAAAAAAAAGGCAATACGAGTATTCATATGTTTTTGGAACTAGGAATGCAGACTTGCAAACTTTGGGTGAGAGGGCTATGAAAACAGATAATGAACAACATACAACAGCTGTTTTCTGTGGCTAAATGCCCTGAATTGCTTGCTTAGATAATATAATAAGACAAAAATGTGGCTAACCAGTGAGAGGTTAATGGAATTAGGTCTCAAATATGCTCCCCTTGAATGCCGTGCCATCTCACCTAATGAATGTGAAGCTGTGTGTTGGAAAGACCTTGAGAAACACATACAGAAATTAGGAAGTCAATTAGATACCAGCTGGACTCTTTAGAAATGTGATCTGTTCTAGGATCATTTTTGAACTGAGAACTTCCACTTTACTCCTGGAGACTTTCACTTCTTCTATTTTATCCGCCATGCCCAAGGTCTTGCAAATCTGTAAATAAGGTTTAGTGAGAATTGATGAGCCCTGGTTAAATAAGAATCCTGATAGTTCCAGGTTGCTTCGATGTGGTAGAAGTCAAACTCAGTTATCTTTTAGTTCAGCAATTCTCTGTCTACCAAGAGACCTTCTAGAACCTCTTCTCTGAGTTACTTCTCTTTGAAATCAGGCTTACTTTAGGGAATTTTTTAAAAAAACTATTGAGATGCAAAATTTTCATTTATGAGGAGAGTTGAAGGAAAAAAGAGAAGGTATTTTTCTCCCTAGATTTGGCTCTTTCCAGTAAGGAAAAACTAGGCTACCAGATAAATAATCTTGTCTCAGATCAGGCTTTTAAAATAAAAATAATTATAAGCCAGGTGAGGTGGTGCACTTCTGTAATCCCAGCTACTCAGGCAGGAGGCTGAGGCATGAAGATTGCAAATTTGAGGCCAGATTGGGCAACTTAGACCCTGTCTGAAAACAAAAAGAGCTGGGGATATAACTCAGATGGTAGAGTGCTTGCCTCACATGCACAAGGCCCTGGGTTCAATCCCCAGCACCACACACACACACACACAAACTGGGGGTATAGCTCAGTGGTAGAACACCACTAGGTTCGATCCTTAGTACCTCCAAAAGAGTAGCTTTCGGAACCAGAAAGTGGTAAATAGTGTACAATTTACTAGTGATGGCCTCCAGTAAACCTTTATGAATGGAACAATTTGTGGAAATATTTGGTTCCTTCCCTCTTTAAGCCACGATAACTCTTTTAGGAGCTAATGCCCTTGAACATAAAGCTCCAGTTGCAGTCCTCTCCTCA
This sequence comes from Sciurus carolinensis, assembly GCF_902686445.1. Classification (NCBI taxonomy): domain Eukaryota; kingdom Metazoa; phylum Chordata; class Mammalia; order Rodentia; family Sciuridae; genus Sciurus; species Sciurus carolinensis. The sequence continues at coordinate 82,130,944 of NC_062226.1, forward strand.
TCCTTCTAGAATGTGTTTTCTTGGACTTTTGGCCCTTAGTAGGACATTTTCTAATCCCTTACAACTCAAGATTTAGTAGCCCCACATGCCATATTCTAGAGGAAGGACTGTGTTAATGGAAATAAAAATTCTGAAGCATAATCCATTCCAGGTAACATATTATTTAGACCTACCAAAACTATACTTCTAGGTATTGAGGACATGAGGAACCTTATAAAAGATACTCTCTCTAAGAACTTGGAGGATAACTGAACAACCAAAACTTACACTTACCAGATATGGTGGTGCATGCCTGGAACCCCAGCTGCTTGGGAGGCTGAGGCAGGAGGTTGCAATTTTGAGACCAGCCAGGGCAACATAGCAAGACCCTGAATCAAAATAAAAAATAAAAAGGGTTAGAGATGTGACTCAGTGGTAGAGCACCCCTGTAAAGTCCCCATGGGGTCACACACACACACACACACACACACACACACACACAAATGATAAGTAGTAATAAAGTGCTATAACAGAGAGTAGAGTCATTCTTTGGTATTCTCAGAGGATTGGTTCCAGGACCCTTGAAAATACCAAAATCTATGGATGTTCAAGTCCCTTATGTAAAATAACAGAATTTGCATATAACCTATATACATCCTCTTGTGTACTTATTTACTTTATTTATTTATGCTGGGAATTGAACCCTGGGCTCTGTTCACGCTAAGCACATTTTATCACTATACTCTCAGCCCTTCTCCCATCACCTCTAGATTCGTTTAATGCCTAATACAATGTAAATGATATGTAAATAGCTATTATGCTAGATTGGGAAATAATCAAAAATCCATACATGTTCAGTGTAGACACAACTTTATTTTAGAATATTTTCAATTCAAGGTTGGTTGAATCCATGTGTGAAGAACCCATGGATACGGAGGACCAAGTGCATGAGGTGGTTTTGTTGCTGAGGATTGAACACAGGGATGTTTTACCACTGAGCTGTAAACCTGAGCCCTTCTTATTGTTTTCTCCTTTTGTTTTGTTGGTACTAGGGATTGAACCCAGTCAGGTTTTACCACTGAGCTACATCCCCAGTCCTTTTTATTTTTTATTTTTTATTTGGAGACAGGGTCTCACTAAGTTGCCTAAATTGGCCTTGAACATGTGATCCTCCTGCCCCAGCCACCAAAGTTGCTAGAATTACAGACATGTGTACACCCAGTGCCCCACCCAACTGTATATGTTAAGTGTCAAGTAAGTGTTATTGTTCAGTGAGCCCTGTGAGAATTCGTGGGGTCATGGAACTGGAGGTAGAGTACCTTCAATGCCTCACCTGGGCACTCAGATTTGTTTGGGTGACTTTTGATTCTGTGCTCCTGGGAGAGCACAACAAATAGTTATTCTCACATATAATAAAGTTTAATTTTACTAGTGGAAAATGAGTATCATTTCTACGTTGTCTAAAATTAAAGATATGAGTGGATCTTCATGAAGAATAACCTATTAAATTGGGTCTATACCACTATTTCTGAGGTCTTCCAATCATACTTTTTTTTTAACTTGTTAATTCCTTTCAAATAATCATTAGCACTGAAGTTATGGAATTTATGGATGTCATGTGCATGGCAGCACTATCCATAATAGCCAAGATAGGGAATCAACTGAGGTGTCCATCAGTGGGTGAATGGATAAAGAAAATGTGGTACATTTACATGATGGAATATTATTCAGCCCTAAAGATGTGAAATCCTGTCATTTACAGCAATGTAGAAGAAACTAGAGTTCATTATATTAAGTGAAATAAGCCAGACACAGAAAGACAAACACCAGGAAGCCAAGAGAATCATGTAGAATACTTAACTCTTATGGATCATTGATCTTTTAAGAAATTCCAGGGGTGGGGATATAGCTCAATTGGTAGAGTGCCTGCCTTGCATGCACAAGGCCCTGGGTTCAATCCCTACCACCACCAAAAAAAAAAAAAAAAGAAAGAAAGAAATTCCAGTCATCTTTATCCAGGTCAGATCAGGTTTGAAGAGTCCTCAGGAAGGCTCTAGAAAAGGCCTTATTGGCATTATGTGTGACAATTGGCACCCTGATTCCATGTATTGATTATTGGACAAGAATAATGATACTATTGTGAGTCTTTAGGTGAAGTAGCCTCACTATACAGAGCAAATGCTTGCAGGAACCAAGTAGTGTTTAAGTATTTATTTATAACAAAAGAATCCTATCTCGTATGACATGATTGAGTGAAGAACACCAGCTCCTCTTGTACAGCCCAGTATTTGCAAATAAGTGTTTTCGTTGTGTTTGTTTTGTTTTTGTGCGAGGGATAGAACCCGGGGCCTTGTGCAGTACCACTGAGTTATGCCCCCTGAAATTATGTGCTATGTGGGGTATTCTGCTGTAAAACAGTAAAACAGGTTGGGTGTGGTGGTGCACACCTAAAATTCCAGCAACTCCAGAGACTGAGGCAGGTTAATTTCAAGTCAAAACCAGCCTCAGAAACTTGGTGGAGGTCAAGTCTTAAATAAAAAGAACTAGGGATATAGCTCAGTGGCAAAGTGCTCCTGGGTTCAATCCAAAAAAAAAAAGAGAAAAAAATACAATGAAACAGGACACAGACCACTTGGGAAAAAGTAAAGACAAATACTTTATGTTCTTGCTCATATGTGGAAGCTAAAAAGTTGATATCATAGAAATAGAAGTAGAAAGTAGACTAGTGGTAATAGTGAAAGGAAGGGGAAAGTGAGGAGAGGCAAAGGGTGGTGGTGTGGTCTAGATCTGGAATGTCCCTAAGGACTCATTTGTTGAAGTCTTGGTCCCCAGCTTTGCCTTGTAGGGAGGAGGGGGAGACTTTGAGAAGTGGTGTCCATTTGAAGGAAGTTAGGACACTGGCAGCATGGTCTTGAAGAGAATACTGGGAACCCTACCTCCTCCTCTCTTTCTCTCTCTCTCTTTGCTTCCCAGCTGCCCTGAAATGAAGAGGTTTCCTCCTCTGTGTATTTCCACCATGATGTACTGCCTTACCATAGGCCCAAAGCAACAGGGCCAAGCACACATGTACTGAAACTATTGAGTCCAAACCCTTCTTCCTTGTGAATTGTTTTCTCTGGTATTTTGTCACAGCAATGGAAAGCTGATTAACACAGGAGGTTTGAAAATGGGTATCAAAATGCAGGTACATAGGATGAATAAATTCTAATGTTCTATAGTGTAGTTAGGTAACTGTAGTTCAAAACAATTTATTGTATGTTTTATTTGTGTGTGTGTGTGTGTGTGTATGTGTGTGTGTGTGTGTTTGTGGTACTAGAGATGCTGGGCAAGGAGAGCTCTCTACCACTGAGCTACATCTCTGGCCCCTATTAAATAGTTTATAAGGAACTAGAAGATAGGAGTTCAAAGGTTCCCAGCACAAAGAAATGATGTTTAAGGAGTTGCAAACACTAATTACCCTCCTTTAATCATTATACTTTTTAGGTGTATTGAATTATCACACTGTCCCTAATAAATATGTACAACTATTATATATTGGTTGAAAATTGCCAAGGAGATGGAAATTTTAATCTAAAAATTCATTTTTTGTTTTATTTATTTTTGGCACAAGGGACCGAACCCAGGAGTGCTTTTCCACTGAGCCACATCCCCAGTCCTCTTTTTTTAAAAATATTTTTATTTTGAGGTTGTATCTCCCCATATTGCTGAGGATCCTCCTGCCTCAGTCTACCTAGTCACTGGAATTATAAATATGTGTCACCATGTCTGGCTTAACTTAAAAATTTTGTCTATGAACTTAATTTGGTCTGCAGTAGGTGAGGGACGTGGGCAGGGAAGTCTGTTAGTACTCAAATTTAGCAATAAATTGCTTTGGCCCAGCCCCTGAAATAGAAACCCTAGAATTTTTTGGAGCATATTTTGGGGACCATTTTCAGACTAAAGGAGATGTCCGAGGAGGAATTTCAGGCTCCTTGCACCTTTAGAGTTGTCATTGTTGTTTTCATTTTGTCCCCCAACCTCATAGCTGGTAACTGCGGAGCCACCCTAGAGTCACCACCCCTTAGCCCCCAGGTACTAGAGGCTGGGCCCAAGGGCTACTCTACCACTGAGCTACATCCCAAGCTCTGTTTTAAATTTTGAGACATGATCTCACTAAGCTACCCAGGGTGCTTCAAATTTACAGTCCTCCTGCCTCAGCCTCCTGGGATTCCAGGTATGCACCTGTAATCATTCCTAACCAGGATGCATGCCCCAGTCAGATAGATGGTTGACTACCACTTTGAGCCTAACCTCTGAGTTTAACAGGAGAAGATAGATTTAAAGACGTTTTGTCTGGAATGTTAGGAGCTCCTGTTACCCAGGGGGATTAGAAAAGCCCTGGAAAGAGCTGTCTCTTGAGCTCATGGAGGATGAAAGCAACAAGATATTAAGTAGCACATTTTGGATGGAAATGTGTGTGTGTGTGTGTGTGTGTGTGTGTGTATGCATCAAACCTAGAACCTCATGCCTCATGCTTGCTAAGCACAAACTACAGCTGAGCTGTTCTCCCGGCCCTAGCACTTTGGAATAGGACAAGATTTGTATCCAGTATCTGCTCTGATTATTATCTGGAATCAGTTTTCGTCACTCCTAATCATTAAGGAAATCAAAACAACTTGAAACAAGACTCACTCTTTCTAAGGGCCTCTCAGACTCTTGGATTTTGTTTGGTTGAGGAAATGTGGGCTTGACCACAAGGTGTCAGAAGATGTGCCTGATGGCAGAAAAGGGAATTCCTTCCTACCCTCTTTCCCAGTCACAATCCCCGGTCCTTTTTATTTTTATTTTTGAGACAGGTTCTCACTAATTTGTAGAGACTGGCCTCAAACTTGCAATCCTCCTGCCTCAGTCTCTGCAATTACAGGCAAGCCCACTGTGCCTGGAAAACTTTTTTTGTACTGAGAATGGAAGCCAGGGGTGCTTTACCACTCAGCTACATCCCCAGTTCTTCTTCTTCTTCTTCTTCTTCTTCTTCTTCTTATTATTATTATTATTATTATTATTATTATTTTCATTTTGAGACAAGATCTACCTAAGTTGTTCAGGGCCTTACTAAGTTGTTGAGGCTGGCCTGAAGCTTGTATTCCTCCTTCCTCAGTCTTCTGAGTTGCTACAGTGTGCCAGCCTGGTTCCAGCAAAAATACTTCCAAAGGTCTTTCAGAAAATTCATGCCAAAGATATTTTTACTAATAGTGGATGAATTTGCTCATTTTCCTGATTTTTTGTGCCAGAACTGTAGTATGCTTATTTTTGGTTTAAAAAAAAAAGCCAATTGAAAAGGTTAAAAATGACATAACATTTTTGTTTTAATAAATATTTTATATTCACTTTTCATCTATATTGGCAATTGTACTTTCTTTAGGAATTACCCATTCGTGTGGTTGCTCATTTTTCTACAGGTGAGTCACGGTTTTCCGAATGCCTTTTAACTTTGTATATTAGTAGTATTGCTATATTTGATCATATATACTGATTTTTCATTTTAATTTTGCATGAAATTGTTTTGACATGCTGAAATATTTAATATTTACGTAGTCAGATCTGTAATACGTTTTTTTTCCCCTTTGATTTTAAACCTCTAAAGTTCTCTATCTTGTGAATAGATTTTTTTAAGGTACCTCTATTTTCTGTTCTTTTAAGGCTTTCCTCCTTACATTTGTGCCTTCATAATCTCTCTCTGCAATGTCATGAACCTCCTTGGTGAAGAGCTCGTGCCTGGCCAGACCACCAAGCTCACTGTGCCCCTAGTCCTCTCCTTCTGCTCTCCTCCAGCTCCTCTCAACTTTTCATAGTGGTTCCTTGCATTTGCACAGTCTCTTATGTAAGTATTTCTTAAACTAGTGTGTGCTTAAAAAGTCATCTGGGGAAATTCAGTGGGAGAGCCCTTGGCTAACCTGTGCAAGGTCCTGGGTTTGATCCCCAGTACTACAAACAAAACAAAACAAAAACTATCTGAGGAATATCTTTTAAAAATGTAGCTGTCGGCTGGGCATGGTGGCGCTTGCCTGTAATCGCAGAGATTTGGGAAGCTGAGGCAGGAGGATTGAAGGTTTGAGGCCAGCCTCTGCATCTTAGTGAGACCCTGTCTCAAAAATAAAAAGGACTGGGGGTGTGGTTCAGTGGTAAAGCACCCCTGGTTTCATTCCCCGGTACCCCCCCCCCCAAAAAAAAAAAAAAGTTTAAAAATACTCTTACTTTTCAAAGCAATTCTGCTGGGGTTGGGGGTGTAGCTCAGTGTTAAATCACTTGCCTGGCAATGCTTGAAAGCATTTCTGCTTCCAAGAACTCTGTGTGTGTATGTGTGTGGTGCTGGGGTCCAGCCCAGGTCTTCACACATGCTAGGTGAGTGCTTTACCACTGAGCTGTACTCCCAGCCCTAAGAACTTATATTTAACATCTATGTAAAAGATATTATTTTCAGTTTTATTGGTAATATCAACAAACCGGAGACAGTTTGAATGTCCAACAGCAGTGATTTGATTAAATAAATTATGGAAGTCACAGAAAGCCTTTATAAAAATTCGTTTTAATAAAAGTCTTCTAAATGCCTAGCAATAACAGAAATGAATGAAAGTAGGCTGGATATAAAGTGGAGACACGGAGAGAGGAATTATTTCACTTTTTTTCTTAATTCTACCATTTAAAAATAAAAGGCAGAGTAAGTGAAATTGTAAATAGCAACTAACAATCTTGAATGGAGAACAATAGGGAGTGGTGGAGACTGCAGTGAAGGCCACAGGCCATATCACAGAATCCTCTGTTCCTCAGCTCCACACGGTTGAACACTGTGAACCAATCAAAAGTATTCATTGGCCACCACATTATAACCTTTGCTTTAAAATTTTGATTGGCAAGAAAATGTTTAATTGAAAAAAGTAGATTACATAATAGTATATAGATTATGATATTGAACTGAATAATTGAAAACTTGTATTTCCACGTGTGTATACTTTTTATTTGTTTGTTTGTTTTTAGAAATGCCTCCTAAGGGGCTGGGGTTGTAGCACTTGCCTAGCACATGTGAGGCACTGGGTTTGATCCCCAGCACCACATAAACAAACAAACAAAATAAAGGTATTGTATCCATCTAAAAATAAAAATATTAAAAAAGAGAGGTACATCTTATTTCCTGGTAGGAAATAAAACAAAATGTGGTTTTAAGTGAGTCTTATGATCATAATTTGTTTTAATTCTTTTCTTTACTACTCTCTGCATCTTGCTTATTTTCCATTTAATACTTATATATATTTTAAAAGAAACAAAACAATAAAAGTTGATTTTGAGAACAGCTCGTCTCAATCCCACCCCAAAGGACATTCATTCCTTCCTGGAAAAAAAAAAAGCACTGGAGTCCTGTCTAGCTGTACAATTATCAACTCTTGACCTGGAGCCAGGTCCGGAGGCTGGTTATTTTTAAAGATGATTATTATTATTATTTTTCAGTGCTGGAGAGCAAGGCAAGTGCTCCACCAACGAGCTAAGCCCCAGACCTTTACTTTTTCAAAATGCTTACTGGTTTTGGTAACCTATGCTCATTGTCACTGCCAAGAAGTTTACAAAGTGTAGGTCAGTGAATTTCAGCATTATAAGTTTCATGGGGCAGGGAATTATTTCTTCATCATTATAGAAGGGCACTTTAATCCAGACAAGTATATAAACATATAGTGTTAACTGCAGACTCGGCAGCCCTTATTCGTTGAAATAGTAAGCTATACTTCAGTTGTTCAAATGTCCAGAGAAAGACAGTTATGAAAAAGTTGCTGTTCACAGAGGTACCTGGGCAGTCTTTTTTTTTTTTTTATTGTAAACAAATGGGATACATGTTGTTTCTGTTTGTACATGGAGTAAAGGCATACCATTTGTGTAATCATAAATTTACATAGGGTAATGCTGTTTGGTTCATTCTGTTATTTTTTCCTTGCCCCCCATCCCTCCCACCCCTCTTTTCCCTCTATACAGTCCTTCCTTCCTCCATTCTTGCCCCCCCTCCTTAACCCTAACTCTAACCCTAACACTAACCCCTCCCACCCCCCATTATATGTCATCATCCGCTCATCAGCGAGATCATTCGTCCTTTGGTTTTTTGACTGGGCAGTCTTAAACACTGATAAGTTGGCTGTTTTCCCCATTGCTTGAGAGCAGTCACCAATTCATACTTTGGAAGTTAAGCCAACACATTTCTGAATGCAAATAGAGTTAGAAACTTATGAGTGCTTTTATTTCCTTCTCAGGCTTAGCTAGCAAAATGGATTGCTTTGCAATCGTGCAGGGGGTGAAGAGAATAGGGGAGAAAATAAGAAAATAATGTGTGGGTTTGTGTGCCAGTGATTTGGGCATAGGATGATTTTTTTTTTTTTCTTTAATGAAAAGTGGGAACTTACTGGGCGATCACAGTTGGCTTCAGCAGCCTCTGAAAGCTGGCCTTGTCAGACAGCACCCTAGATAGAGGACCCATTGTTTTCTAAATCTGAAGTTATCATTCTTCCCTTCATCCTTTCTTTTGGATCTTTTAGTGTTTGCTTAATCAGAATATTTTAATCCCTACTGTGGTGACTTGATGTAATTTATCTCCTTAAGCCTCTCCTATTTTCTTCTGTTTACATGACTAATATTATTGTGTTTTATAGAGCTTATACCAACAAGCCGCTCCTTTGTCCCATTGTTTCAGCTCTAGGCCAAAAATCAACAAATGAAGTTTTATCTCTCCGATCTTGGACCTCACCTACTTGTCATTCAGTTTGTATGGATTGCATGAAGAGCATGTTCCTTTGAAAACAAAGCAAGGATTCATTTTTATGGCTGTAAAACAAACAGTTACCTTTCTGGAAAGGTCCTGGTCATCCCTTTTTATGAGTATAGACTGGCAAAGACTCACCTCAGGAAGGGAAAAAAGTAAATACTTCCTTATGGGCTGAAGCCCAAGGTCCCCTAGCAGTACTGCTCTAATCCCTAACTTGCCTTTCTTTCATAGCACATAGACTATTCTAGAAGCAGAGAAACTGCACACTAGAAGGAACCTGTGAGGGCAGTCTCCTCCACACCGCTTTAGCAAGACCACACCCAAGCCAGATTGAGTCAGACAAGAGAATTCATCTTGTTTTTAAGCCCATATAAAGCATGCTGGACTCGGTGGCACACACCTGTAACCCCAGCTGCCTCAGGAGGCTGAGACAGGAGGATTACAAGTTTGAGGCCAGCCTGGGAAACCTGGTGAGACCCTGTCTCAAAATAAAAAATAAAAAGGGCTGGAGGTGTGACTCAGCGGCCCAGCACCCCCATGTTCTCCATTACCACAAAAACAGACAAAAAACCAAAACAAAACAAATAAACAAACAAACAAAACCCCAACCATTTCTCCTTCTTTGAAATAGTCATCTAGTTGAAATACTATGTCAGAAAAAATTTCTCAGAACACCTCATAAAAGCTTTACTGGTAATTTCTTCCATTACTGTTTCTTTTGAAATTAAAAATAGCCCATTGTCAGTCATCCTCAGGGAATGAACAACTTTTTTTTTTTTTTTTTTGGTGGTACTGGGGATTGAACCCAGGGCCTGACACATTCTAGGCAAGTGCTGTACCATTGAGTTCCATCCTCAGCCCTTCAACAATTTAATGAGCAATAACTTCTGTAAGGCACTATTTCTTAAACATTCAGTGTGCATCAGAATCACCTGGAGCACTTATTAAAAAACAGAATGCTGAACCCTACCCTGAGAGTTTTCAGAGGTCAGAGAAGTGCTGGAGGTTTGCATTGCTTAGCAAGTTCCCAGGTGATGCTGATGATATTGATGTTGGATCTGGGACCCCACTTTTAGAACTGCTGATATCAAGTCCAGTGGTAGGAGAATTCCAAAAGATAGAAATATGAGATACTTAAGAGGCAAAAGCAAGTGGAGTTAACAAGTTGAACAATTTAACATTCATAAGGAAAGTGGGGCATAATAAGTTAATTTCCATATGGAAAATACTTATCAAATATGTCCTTTGTTGTCTCAGAGTTCACCAGCTGAGGGTCCCTGGCAGAGGTGACCACTAACAGCAGATGAACAATAGAATAGTTAGCCTTCTATGTAGGTACCACTGTAAGCATAGGAGAAGGAATACAGCATTCAGGCTAGGTGAGGAGGAGGTTATGGATGGATTCTTAAAGAGAAAGGATATCTAGACAAAGGGTCAGGGCTAATCACGTGCTCCTCCACAGAGAGGACAGCATGGAATTAAAGAGGGGATATGAGCTTCTCATGGGACAAGTCAGCCTGTTTTCTCAGAAGAGGGAAATGAGGTGATGAACACACAGCTGCAGAGGCAGACAGAGGCTCGTTCAAGAAGAAACATGCATATCTATAATCTCAGCAACTTGGGAGACAGAGGCAGGAGGATCGCAAGTTCGAGGCCAGCCTCAGCAATTTAGCAAGGCCCTGTCTTAAGATAAAAAATAAAGAGCTAGGGAAGTAGCCAGTGCTAGAGCACTGTGGGTTCAATCCCTAGTACTGGAAAAACAGAGTGCAGAAGGGACAGGTATCAAAGCTAGTTTAGGGTATTGGGGGTAGTCCTTCTATCTGTATATATATGTCTCTCTCTCTCTCTCTCTCTCTGTGTTTTTGTACCAGGGATTGAACCCGGGGTGCTTAACCTCTGAGCCATATCTCCAGCCCCTTTTTATTTTTTATTTTGAGACAGGGTCTCACTAAATTGCTTAGGGCCTTGCTAAGGTGCTGAGGCTGGCCTTGAACTTTCATTCTTCGAGCCGCAGCCTCCTGAGTTGCTGGGATTATAGACCCGCGCCACTACACCAGGCTGATACCCTGAACACTATTCTTTGACACAGAGAAAAAAGAAAGATTTAATAATACTCCATGAAAGACATCAGAGATGAAAAGAGAATACAGAACAAATAGCTAGTCCCAATCCTTGCACATCCTTCTCTGAAGGAATCCTCTACAAGTTACCCTCTGCTTTCCTGCTAGTGTCAGGACCCAGCTATCCTTGTAGACTAGGCCTATATAAAATCTCTTTCCTTTTAATTTGGTTGAACAAACTGGGAATTTCATTAAAAGACATCAGATAAACATAAAACCAAACTTAACCAAGAGAATGTAGAAGTCGGGTCTGGAGGTTAACAGACTAGGTTTCTGGCTCCATCTTTTATTAGGTGTGTGTACAACCTTGTGCATGTTACTTGAGTTTTTGTGCCATGGTTTCAGTATTTAAAGAAAGTAAGTACCCTAACAAGATCTTGGTTGAGCTCCTCCCTGCCCTTTTTTAACTTCGCTAACATAGGCTGACCCTTAACTGTTTCTTCTCAACTACATAAACCTTTCAAATTGTGCTTGCTGTGGCCCTTTGTGTCTATCACAGGGCCTTTGTACATGCTGTTTTCTCTGCCTGGTCTAGTCTTACCTCCCTCATCACTAATTAATCACTGCATTTAAATCTAAGACTCACTTCCTGGGGGAAATCTCTGATCTCCCTATCTCCTATGACAGATTTTTTTTTTTTTTTTTTTTTTTTTTTTTTTTTGGTGGTACTAGGGATTGAACCCAGGTGTATTTAGGAAAGTAGAGGCTCATTCAAGGGAGAATGTGGGCCAGGGGGAGAAACAGCCTCAATAAATATTTTTAAAAAAATGAATTTAAGGAAGTTAGGTGCAGTGATACATGTCTATAATCCTATCTACTCAGGAGGCTGAGGCAGAAGTCTGGGTAATTAATTTAGTGAGATCCTGTCTCAGAAAGAAAAAAAAAAAAGTCTGGGATAGAGCTCAGTGGTGCTGCTAGCATCTTCAATGTTCTGGGTTCAGTCCCCTGCCCCCCACACAAAGTAATGATAATAATAATAGTGAATTATTTAAAAACCCCAGTAATATAGTACCTAGAACATAGCAGCTTAATTAACAAGTGTTGGCTGTTGTTGTTCTCAGTCTCCCCTTATTGGAGACTGAGCCTATGCTGGACCTATGGTGTCCAATGACCCTGGGCAGAAGTGCTTTCCTGCCTTGCTCCTGTGTCTTGACCTTTGGCCTTGGCCTCCTGGATGAGTGAGGCATTTCCATTTCTGGCTGCAGGACTCCTTCCTTGGATTCAGATCCTTAGCAATGACTTCTCTACCTTCTCTAGAGGTTTCTTTCTGTGATGTTCATTCTGTTTGAAGCACATCATTAGCAAGGCTTGTTTCTTGTGGGATGCCCCTTTATCTTGTTCCTAGAGCTTAGCATCACCAAGGTTATCTAAATGGTGGCGGTTCTCTTATTTTATAGCTGCCTTCTGCGGAGAAAGCAGACAATTACTTTTCTTCTGTTGGGCTGGAGGAGCTGTAAGGGTGGAGGAGAGATCCTCATGCCAGGATGTGTGCTGAGGTTCACAAACAAACCTGTGTGGTTTAATAGGGGAGAGGAGTGAGGCAAAGAACTGGGAGCCCCGCCCAGCCCAGGGACTGTTCAGCCTGCACTCAGACCCACCTGGATAAGAGCCCAAAAGAAGGGAGGGTTTAGGAAAATCAGAGTCAGCAAACTGACCTGCAGACCAAATTCAACCCTGCCTCCCATTTTTGTGTAAATTTTGCACAAAGAAAGGTCCTTCCCCGCTCACCCTCCCCACCCCCATACTGAGGATTGAGCCCAAGGGCACTCAACCACTTTCTACCACTGAGAAAAAAATCCCCAGTCCCTTTTTTCACTTTTTAAATTTTGAGACAGGGTCTCACTTAATTGCCAGACTGGCCTCAAACTTGAGATCCTCCTGCCTCAGCCTCCTGAGTTCCTGGGATTACAGACATGTGGCCCTACGCCCACCTATGTGTCCCCTTCTTTATGAAACTCCAAAATCAAGGGGTCCTTTCTACTTCTGAATTTATGAAACATTTTTTTATGGTATCACCTGTTACCATTCCAGGTGGAACTCATGTGGTTTTTGCCTCACCCTATGCCTGCAGACCAATTCATAAAATCCTCTTTCAGCAAGCATTTTATAAATTTATATGTTTATTCAAGATTTTAAGTTGTGTTTTTGAGAATGGGGCATATGGTGCCGCACCAAGTCTTTTTCTAAAGCTGCTGCTCTGTTCTTGCTTTTAGTGCTCTTCTTTCTTTCTTTCTTTTTTTTTTTGTGGTGCTGGGGATTTGAACCCAGGGCCTTGTGCTTGGCAAGGCAAGCACTCTACCAACTGAGCTATCTCCCCAGCCCCTAGTGCTCTTCTTTCTGAGCGAGGGGTCCACAACCCCTCCCTGCAGTCTGCATATTTCCTCACCCCTCCCCACATCCCTATAATCCAAAGAAGTTGGTCAAGGCATTTTCCCACTAAGCTGGTTCTCTCCCTGAGAGGAATCCTCATAGCAACTGCTAAAAGAAAAAAATATAATTTCCTGCATCCTCTCTCAAGTAAAACAGAGATAAGTGTGCCGGCCTTATGGTTTTTTTTTTTTGGTGTGGAAATTAAGTGAAATAACGCATCTCACTTTTGTGGAACCAAGAAGGCCTGAGTCAGGCCTGGTGGTGCACTCCTGCAATCCTAGAGATTTAGGAGGCTGAGGTAGGAGGATCAAAGATTCCAGGCCAGTCTCAGCGACTTAGCCAGACCCTGACCCAAAAAGGAAAAAGGGCTGGGGGTGCAGGTCAGTTATAAAGCACCCCTGGGTTCAATCCCTATTACCATAAAAAAAAGGTGGGGGCGGGGGCAGCCTCTCTTGATTCTTTTTTTGTGATTTGAGAGATACTGGAAGATATTTTGAGGTGGGGAATCAGGTTGAAGATATTTTGAGCTGGAGAATCAGGGTGAAGGTATTTTGAGGGTGATAAAGCAGCCAGGAAGGTCATCTCCTTGACCATCATTCTCCAATAAAGTAGAGGAGATTATTTGCCAAGAGAAACTGGAAGAGGTGGAGGGACTCGGGGCGGAAGCCAGACAAGTCTGGTTTATCTTGGAGTTTATCCAAAAGGGTTTAGTTACTAAAACAGCAGTTCCTCCACATAAATCCTTCAGGTTCTTGAAAAATATTATTAAATCACTGCTGCATCATAAGTGATCCTAATGTTTTTACTTTGGCCTCTCGGGCCAAGGCGTGACTTCTGCAAGACCTCCCCTCTCATCCTGAGCACACAAGCCCAAGCTCCTGGCTGAAGGGACAAAGGCCCCAGCTAAGGGCCGCATGGGGGCCCTGAGCTGACTGGTATTAGGTGACCTGCAGTGTACACTGGCTTTCCCTTGATGTGTTCGAAGTTTTTTAAGTTTAAGTTCTTCTTCATAACCTTTCCTTAGTTGTAGGACTTGGAACAACAGGAGGTTTATCAGCAGAGTTCTGCGTGCAGAGGCGTGGGAATTTGGGAATTCTGTTACTTATTTAGACTGGTTTGATATACTGTTGGGGTTAGTTATCTTTTTCTTTTTGTAACTGCAGATATTATTGTTGTTGTTGTTGTTTAACTTCTTCCAAAAGAACTGATGGATGGCTCTCTTCCGTCTTGCTCCCCAATGTTGTGAAAACAAACGACTGTGATTAGTTAATACTAAGTTGTATCCTAAGACAACTTAGAGAGAAGGAGAGGCTCTTATCCTCCACTACTGCCCCATCCACATCTGTCTATATTTTTTTAACCAAGAGGTCCCTCATGGGTTTTCTTTCCAGACCAAAGATAAATTGAAGAGTAGGAACACCTGTCTTTGTTATATGACATCATTCTAGACTGAAAACAAAACAAACCTGGAAGAAGCTTAGGAAACGTGGTCAAAGCCCTAGTTCCTGTTTGCCCTCTGTGTGTCTTCAGAAAGATCGGCTCTTTGTGTAAATACTTTGGTTTTATGACTTAATGTTTTCCTCAAATTGTTTGCGTTTGTCTGTAAGACGTGGAAGGCACCAAAAAATATAAGGAAATGTAAACTAAACAAAAGCCATGCATACGTCCCCCACTGACAGAAACCCCACTATTAACATCCTGATGTGTTTCTCTGGAGTTTTGTTTTCTTTGAAATGTGCTTACCTAGTTAACAAATGTGATCCGATTATACACAGAGTTTTAAAGCCTGTTTTTCTACTTACCTTTGTTTCCTAATCATTTCCTAGACATTAAAAATTCTTCAAAAGCACCCCTCTTGATGGCTACCTAATGTTTGTAGCATTGCTGGATCATAACTTATTTAATCATTCTCAGATTGTTCCATACTTAGTTGGGCTTTGTGCAGTTTTTTACCCTATAAATAATGCTGCAGTATCTGTTCTTTGCATATCTGAAATGGAAGGTATGCTAGAAGAAGGATTACTGGCAAAATTGAATACTGGAAACTCTCTTTAGTCTTCACTGTTAAATCCCAAGGTGTTTCATGGTACAACTTTGTGTGTGTGTGTGTGTGCGTGTGTGTGTGTGTGTGTGTGTGTGTATAAGCGTGTGCATGTGTGGTATTAGGTGCACTTTACCACTGAGCTACATCCCCAGCCTTTTTACTTTTTATTTTGAGACAGACTCTCTCCAAGTTGCCCATGCTGGCCATGAACTTACGATCCTCCTGCCTCAGCCTTCTATGTCACTGGCGTTAAAGGTGTGCACCATCACACACAGCTTATGTTGATCTTATAACACTATTTGGTAACTACATTAACAAAAAGATTTTGCTTATTTTTTGCCTATACAGTGGTTCAATGGTGTGCAACTGGAGGAAAATATAAAATGATGATGTTACATTGTAATTATGGTTTGGAAGTATTCCACAGTGATGATGATGATGATGGTGACCATGATAATAATGGCTAACATTTATGGATGGTTAATATGTGCTAGGCTCTGCTTTCAGTGTTTTATAGGTGTTAGGTTATTGGTGCTATCATTATCCCCCTTTTCCAGGTGGGAAAGCTGAGGCACAGAGGGGTTAAATTGATTAACCAAGGTAAATGACTGAACCAGGATTCAAAGCCAAGCTTTTTGGCTACCCGCACATACCCTTAACCTGGAAGAATTGAAAATAATCAAGTGGTTAAAAGTCCTCACCTTCCACATCTGGAGGGTGCATTCATTACACAGCACTTCCGAAGCTGGATGGAAGTTGGTCACTGTGCTGTTCACTGCTGACTTCCTGCCCTCCTTTCCCCCAGCTTCTTCTCTCCTTTTCCAGCTATGTACCTGCTTGGGTGTGGACAAGACAGAAGCCAAGCTGCAAAGCACCCAGTTCTGTCTGAAAGGGAAGAGCAATATATATCAGGTTGTTCGAAGGAAGCTCCTTTGTTCAGGGAGGGAGGAGGAAATAAATGAAAAACAAAACAAAAAAACACTGATTTAGGTGCTTGGTGTTTTGTTTCCATTTTTTGTTTGTTTTTGCACTGGGGATTGAACTCCAGGTACTTTACCATTGAGCTACATCCCCACCCCTTTTTATTTTAATTCTTTATTTTGAGGTAGGCTCTTGCTAAGTTGCTGAGGCTGGCCTTGAACTTGTTATCCTCCTGCCTCAGCTTCCCCAGTCTCTGGGATTCTGTACCACTGCTGCAGACTCAATTTAGTTTTTATCAATTGTTGGAGCATTAGTCTTATCTAATTAGAAGTAATATTTCCCTTACACTTTTCACAAATTCCATTTCAAGAGGTTCTCGGCTCATCTGGTTGGTACATTGCCAGATGTGAGCTGTAAAACAGGAGTTACTGGAGGTGACCATAGCCGTGAATTCTGGACGAGGTAACTAATAATTTTTGCTAATGCCCACTGCAAATTGCCTTGGTTACAAATGGCATCCAAACAACTGTTCAACTTGGATGGTTGTAGAAGCACCTCATTGTGTAGAGTATACTGCTGAAGTTCTGATTAATAGCTATTTTCTTTTGTCCCATCTCCCTGTGTTTACTTAAAACAAAACGGGTGTTACAAAAGACTCCACAGGGTGTTTAGGTCAAGTGGACTGGTGCGGCAACACCACGCAGCACCTGCAACCAAAAAAGCAAACACGGCAGCAAATCTGTCCTTCTTCACCTTTTTACCTTGCCAGGTTCCTCTTAGGACAACCCAGCAAGAGGATTTGCTTCTGTTCACACACTGGCTCAAGACCAGAATCTGTAAAACTGCAGATAGTGCTGGAAGTGAACTGGTGGGGAAAAAAGGAACCACCGAACCTTTCAGAGAATGTTACCAGCGTCAGCTGCTCCCGGGGGCTTAGATCTCTGCAGTGAGGTGTGCTCTGGAATAGTCAGAAATACGCTTTCTGCATCTGCTGTGCCCAGAGTTGAGCATTGTACCTGGCACATGGGGGTGAGCTGACATGCTGAATTGAAGTGAGTTCTGTAAGTTGGAGTGGATGGGGCAGTAAAAGTTAGAATTAGGGATGCCTCCTTCCCTTGTTTTGGGGTAGTCTAATAACAGTAATTATAATAGTAATAATAATGATAGTTAATATTTACGAAGTGTTTACTATGGGTCAGGCCCTGTTTCCAAGCACTTTACGTGCATTATTTTCTTTAATTCTCATGACAATTTTATAAGGTAGTTTTTTTTGTTTGGTTGTTTTTTTCAGTACTGAGGACTGAACCCAGAGGCACACTACCACTGAACCACATCCCCACCCCTTTTTCTCTTGAGACAGGGTCTGACTAAATTGCTTAGACTAGCCTTGAACTGATCCTCCTGTCTCAGCCTTCAGAATTGCTGGGATTGCAGGCATGTGCCACTGTACCTAGCTGAAGTGGGTCTTCTTAATATTTCCAGTTTACAGAGAAAGAAGCTGAGGTTAAATCATTTTCCCAGGGCCATAAAGGTAGCATGTGCTAGGATTGGAACCCAGAGAGTCTGTCTCCAGAGCCATTCACTATTTTACTGCCTCTCAAATTGGATATTTTAGGAGCCAAATTTTCTATGAGAGGTATATATATGTAACATCCTGAAGAAATGTTAAAATTGGGTTTGCACTATAACAAACATATATCTGTTTACAGAGGATATATTTGTATCATTAAATCCTATATATACATATATAGGATCCTATATATACATATATAGGATTTAATATACTATACACAATATTTATTATATGATGAGACTAGTTTGAGCAGTCTTTTTTGGGGGGAATATTGGGGATTGAACCCAGGGGCACTTAACCACTGAGGCACATCCCCAGCCCTTTTTATTTTTATTTTTTATTCTGAGACAGGATTTCGTTAAGTTGCTTAGGACCTTGCTAAATTACTAAAACTGGCCTTGAACTTGTGATCCTCCTGACTCAGCCTCCTGAGCTGCTGGATTACAGCAGTGCACCACTTTGCCAGGCTCATGATTAGTGAGATATTTTAAAACATTTATTGAAGGTTAATATATGCACCAGAAAAGTAGATATCATATGTATCATGGTTTGAATCTTAGATATCCCCCAAAAGCTCATGTGTTGAAGGCTGGGATCCAGATGATGGCACTATTGAAAGGTAGTGGAATCTTAGGGGATGAGGCCCACTTGGAGGAGTGGATCAATGGGGACATACTCTTAAGGGGATATTGGGACCCTAACCCCTTCCTCTCTCTGCTTCCTGGATGGTATCAGCAGCTTTTCTCTACCATATGCTCCCCATCATGATGTTCTGCCTTGCCACAGGCCTGAAAGCAATGAACCAAGAGAATATGAACTAAAACCTCTGAAACTGTAAACCAAAATAAGTCTTTCCTCAGGTAATTAGTCACAGCAATAAAAGTTAACTCAATGTGTATATTGCTTCCTGAATTTTCATGAAGTGAAATATGCTCATTTATTTACCTCCCAGAACAAGAATCAGAAAGAACATCACCAGCACCCAAGAAACATCATCCAGTCTCTCTCCTTCCTTTGGGAGTAACCTCTGTCCTGACTTCTGAGACCACAGGTTACTTAGCAAAGGAAAGTTTTTAATGCGGGAAAATTATCAAATTTCATGAAGGATAATCACTTTCCCTGAGTGTCTCTATGGACTCTAGTTGACCCAGGTGCTCAGAGACTCTAATAGCTAAAAGGTAGAAAATTTCATATTAGAATATAAACTTCAAAAAATAAAAAATACAAGAGATTAATCACTGCATTCAGGCTCCTTGAGGTCACATCATGTGGTCAGTCCACTGCCTTCATTGCAGAACTCCAGAGCACACTCTAGAATAATGGTGGGAATGGGAAGAGACAAGGCAGGAGGGTGGCATGCACTTGTCTAAGCCTCTGTGTACACAAAGCAACAAGCAATTTAAAGGGACACTGTGGTGGGGTTTTTTGTTGTTCTTACGGGGATTGAACCCACAGATGCTTAACCTCTGAGCCACATCCCCAGCCCTTCTTTATATTTTATTTAGAGACAGGGTCTTGCTAAGATTCTTAAGGCCTCGTTAAGTTGCCGAGTCTGGCTTTGAACTTGAGATCCTCTTGCCTCAGCCTCCCTACCCACTGGGATTACAGGCATGTACCACTACTCCTGGCTTGTGGTATGGTTTTATATAAGGACAAGAACATCCAAAACGTGTTCTAATGTTCAAGCATTAGATATATTGCTATAAATGGAAGCCTTTGAACCTGCCTTCTGAGATTTCTCACAGAGAATTGGGGAGTGGGGTAATAACCCCATTGTTACATATAGTACTGCCCCCAATACTCTTCATCTGGATCAGAAGTAGATGTCTGACTCAGGCAGGCTAATCCCATCCTCTCCTCCAGGAACTTGTCACTGGAATGAAAGGATGCTAGTAACGGTGCACTGGTCTCTTAAACTGAGGGCGTATGAACTCAAGAGCTATGTTAGTGTGTCACTTGGCAAGCAGCTGCACAGAACACCAGATTGCAGAGAGATCAAAGGAAGTAGATGTGCTGAGAGACAGAGATGAGGGCCATGAAGTAGGAGACCAGAGAAGAGGATAGAAAAATAGGAGGGCATGATTCCAATAGCTGGCTTGGCTTCTGCTGGTTTTCTTAGTTCCTGTTCAACCCATCATGAGACTGAACTGTACCTCTTTTCTTGGGTTCCATTAGATGCTTCTAAACCTTTATACTATGACTTTCATCACGATTTGATAATGCTGGCTTGCAGGGCTTCTCTTACTTGCTGTAACAGCTATAGTGACTGTGGAACATGTCACTCCAAAATTGAGTGGCATAAACAAGAATGACACTTATTTTCTTACAAATCCGCCACCTGAGTGAGGCATAGCATGGGCAGCTTGTTTCCATTCCAACTTGGTTTCAGTTGAGACACCTTGGAGGTGGAGTTGTGGAGGATTGAAATTGTCGGAATTCTCACTTGTACACACCTGGTTCCTGGGCTGGGGAGACTTGAGTAGTTAGGGACTGAAAGAGTTGGGGCTTCATAGAACACTCTTTTTTCTTTTTGTGGTATTGGGAATCACACCCAATTGTACTTTAACCCTGAACTATATAGCCTTTTTTAATTTGTATTTTGAGACATGGTCTTGCTCAGTCATTGAGGCTGGTCTTGAACTTGCAGTCTGCCTGCCTCAGCCTTCCAGGTGACTGGGATTACAGTGTGCGCCACTGTTCCTTTCCGTTTCTATAGTTCTGAGGATTGAACTCAGGAGTGATCTACTACTGAGCTACCTACCCCACCCTTTTTATTTATTTTGAGACATGGTCTTGCTCAATTGCCCATGCTGATCTTGTACTTGAGATCCTCCTGTCTCAGACTCCAGAGTAGCTGGGATTATAGATGTACACCACTGTGCCCAACCCTGCATGGACCTCTCTTGATCTCTCTGTGGGCTCTTCATCATGGTGGCCTCAGGATAGATGCACTATCACATGGAGGTTCAGGGATCCAAATGTCAGAGGTTCCAAGGAGATGGGGTAGGTGGAAGCCACATTGCCTTTTGGGTCAGGAAGATGTGCAGGATCATTTCATCTCATCCTATTCATGGAGGCAGTTATGAAGACCCACCCAGGCTCAAGAGGACCCTACTTCTCTGTGAAGAAATGTCAGCATTGCATTGTAAGAAGAGCTTATGGCCAGAGTGTATATTAGGTGGCTATACTTAGAAAACAAAATTGCTCATACTTATAAACCAAAGGACCTTGATTAATATGTGGATTAATTCCTAAAATTAAGAGTTTTTAGAGTTCCAGAAAACTATTAATGCTATGATAGAAAGTAGGTTGACGGATGTAATAAGAATCCTCTTTCCTCCTGTTCTGAGTTGATGAACATCACCCTGATTTGTAGGTAGTCTCACTGGGTTCTACTCAGGAAGCATCATTTTAAAGATGACTGGTCTCTGGTTCTGGAACCATCTTATGTTTTATTTTACCATACAGTTTTATTTGGATGAAGTTCAGATCCTTTGTTGTTTATTAGTGAAATGTTTCTGGACATCTTATTTTCAAATTTCATTTGTAAACATGTCCCTCCTTGTCTCATAAATAAAGTTTTTCCTCCAACTATACCCTTCTCGTTCTTTAATAAATAATCCAGATTTTTAGGGTCCAAAAATATTCCAAAATTATAAAGTAGGCACTGATTAAAGATATATTAACTCCTTTGGGCCTTCAAGGTGCTATGTAAAATGTTACTGCTTCATATCCTGTAATAGAAGTGTAAACCTGTTGAGGGCTTCTCTTGACTATGTGTGTGTGTGGGAGGGGGGGGATAAAGTTTAGAAGAGGAAGCGCTGGGGAACGAGAACAGGAAGAACCTTACTTAACAAGCTTAAAATAAAAGATTTTAGTCTTATAAACCCTAAAGACTTAAGGTGTTTTGTTGTTGTTTTTTGTTTTGTTTTGTTGTTGTTGTTGTTACTGGGGATTGTACCCAGGAGCTCTTCACCCCTAAGCCACATCCCCAGCTTCTTTTGTTTTTTGCTTTGAGTCAGGGTCTCACAAATTTGCCAAGACTGCCTTCAAACTTGTCATCCTCCTGCCTTAGGCTTTTGTCACTGGGATTACAGACATATGCCACAGCTCCTGGCAATCTTAAAGATAAAGAAACTTCTGAAATAAATCAGTAGCTAAGCCAGTGTTGTTAGATGCGGTGTCACCAGGAGGATGAAATTCTGGTTGATGCTGACTGAAAATGGGTGCCTTATATACTTACTTCATAGCAACATTTCCAATTCTCTACTAATGTCAATGTTAAAGTAGTACCTGCCTATGAAAATATGTACATTCTGATTACACAGAGAAGACTTCAAATTGCCATTTTTAAAATTGTTGATAAAAGGTTACTCAAGTTTATGCTAACATCAACTTTAATTCATATGTTGAGCCTGTTATCTGAACTAATGGAGTATCCAGCCATCAATGGCTGTATTTCCAAATTCTACCTGTAATAATAAATGATAAATTATTTTTAAAGTAATAAATTCATGAACACAGGGGCAGCTTGAATAGTAGATGCATCTATATATCTGTGTTTATATATGTATCTATATGTACATATATACATAGGTTTTTGTTTTGTTTTGTTTTGGGTTTTTCTTTTCTTGGTGTGTGTGTGGGGGATGGGGTACCAGGAATTGAACCTAGGGCACTCTACCACCAAGCTGCATCCCCAGCCATTTTTATTATTTATTTTGAGACAGGATCTCACCAGGTTGCCCAGGCTGGCCTCAAACTTGCCATCCTCCTGTCTTCACCTTCTGAGTCACTGGGATTATAGGTGTGTGCCACCAAGGCAGCAGTAGGTATATTTTGGATTCTCTACATTTAGTGGCGTTCTGGTAAATGTTAAATAATTGGTTCTCCAAAGAAAGAAAGCCTCAATTTGAAGTGTTTGCCAAGTTCTGTGGTGTAAATATTGCTACCAGGGCTGATTTGGTGTCATAGAATGCAGAGTTGGAAGGAGATAGGCACATTTGGCTCTGTGAGATATATGAACCAGTCCTGCATACTACTGTACAATTTCTGGAAAGCTAGTTGGGTAATACATGGGGGAACCTTGTTATAATAGTAGAGGAAACAGGGATAATGAATTTTATTGGCAAGGTATATGGCAGTGACATTTAATGCTCATTGAATCTCCATTTACTGCCCTATAATTTTTATTGGCTAATAGACTAGGAGCAGAGATGTAAACATTTGAAAGTCGGTATGCAACCTTCAGTACTCTCTTCCTTGCTGCTGCAGTTAAGGAGGTCATGTGTTTCTAATGTGGCAGATACAAAGTGGTGGAGCCTGTATCCAAGTGGTTCCCTGAATGTCTGTGGAGTCCAGTTCTCATTCATCTACACTGAATGTGGATTGTGCTTTGGTTATATATGGCTACCTATAATATGCCATCTATCTTAGTTCATTTTCTGTTGCTATAACAAAACACCTGAGACTGGATACTTTATAAAAAGAGGTTTGCTTAGTTCTTAGTTGTCATGGTTCCAGATCATAGCGCTGACATCTGTTCAACTCTGGCCAAGAACCTCACAAAAGATAACATCACAGTGGTGGCAAGGTGTTAAGAGTGGTGCTTACTTGTGAGAGTTAGGGATTCGGGAGAGGTTATAACTTCTCTTCCAGGCTCCTTTAAAACAACCCATTATATATAACAAGGAACTAACTGGGATTCCTTGAAAACTACATTAATCTCTTCAAGGGCAGAGTTCCTGTTGACCTAATGCTCTTGCCCTCTGTTCCACCTCAAGAGTAAAGATTCTGTCACCTCAACTCCACCCCACTGTGAATCAAGCCTTCAACACGTGAACCTTTGGGGGATGTACTCATTTTATAGCCACACCAAAGCGTGATCCCAAACAGAATAGTTTAAAACAACAATTCACTGTTTTCTCTACAATTCTGTGAGTCAGCTGGCTCAGCTGGGAAGTTTTGCTGCTGCTCTCATTTAGGGTCTCTCTGTGGCTGTAGTCGGATCATAGCTGGATCTATAGTTCTCAGGGATCTTGACTTGGGTGGAACTAAAGATGGCTTCTCTACTCATGCCTGACTCCTTAGTGATCTTTCACTAAGTGCTCTTTCCACTTTCATTCTCCAGGCTTCTCTGTGTGGCCTTTCCTTCCAGTAGGATGGTTGGACTTCTTATATCATGAAAGTGCCAGGATTTCCTAAGGCTGAGGCTGGGAACTGTCACAGTGTGACTTTGACCACATTTTCTTGGTGAAAGTGAGTCTTGGGGTCAGTGCAGAGGCAGAGTGGGAGGTAACTGTAAAAGAGGGATTACCAGGAGGTAAGCATTATCAGGACCCTTTGGAGCTGATGGTGACATACCACAGATAACAAATAAGCCATTATTATGTTAAATCACTTAGATTTCAGGGTTAATTTGTTCTCTGGGCAAAAAACCTAGCATAATCTGACTAATCCAGAAATTATTAGTATGATTCTGTAAGTATTAGTGAAGATAAACTAGGTTGTCCTGAAAAAAAAACAAATCCCCAAATCTCAGTGGCTTAGCACATAGTCTCCTGGGACTCTGATGACTACTTTCCAGGACTGCTACCTGTCAGTGGTGCCTGCTTGCCTTTTGTTAGAACAGGTGGCTTCCACCTTAGAGGAGGAGGAGGAAGAAGGAGAACATGGGCCTTCTGCCCCAACTACAGGCAGGCTGGAGAACTGGGGAAAGCATGGGGTTATTTGGTGATTAGTTAATGTTCCTGCACTAAAGTTATATGGCATTCTTGGCCTCTGTTAGGATTCAGATCTTAAACCAAAGGTCCATGCTCTATAGGTATAGTCACTGGTCTGTGACACTGTTGGGATGTGGTGGAACATTTAGAGTGTGGACCTCGTGGAGGGAAATTGGGTCATTGGGGATTGTGCCCTCAAAGAGGATATTGGGACCATGGCCCCTTCCTCTGTCTCTGTTTTCCAGCTGTTATGAGGTGGAGCTTTGCTTCACCAAGTGCTCCCTGCTATGATGTTCTGTTTTGCCACAGGTTCAAAGTGGGGTCAAGTGATCATGGACTGAGATCTCTCAACATCGACCTCTCCTCCTTTCTCTTGTATTTTGTCACAGCAATGGAAAGTTAACACAGACTCTTTATCTTCTCCCTCCCCCTTAACTCATCCTCTATAAGAAATGTAAAAGAAAGAGAAATAGAAAGGGAAGGAGAGAGGGAAGAAGAAAGATGGAAGGAAGATGGAGGGAAGGAATCAAGCAGGAAGGAGAATAGAAAGAAGACCATAAAGAATTTATAAGATCTAAAATATGACCACTAAAACTATTAACAAAAATACTAAGTACTATTGAACAAAAACTATTAACAAAAACTGTACTAGGCGAAGCTTTCATCATTTTAAGTCTTTTTTTCCCCTTTGTAATCAGCAGTGATAAGGAAACTAAACCAGATTGAGTGCTATCATACTGGTGGTGCACAGGCAAAAAAGGGGAAAGAAGTGATTGAAGAGCACTCCAGAAAGCTGGGTACAGTCCCATCAGTGGGGCCTGATTACATGCATCCCAGGATACCTCAGAAATTGGCGGATGTAACAGCAAGGCCTTTATTTTAGACACTGAATGTTGGATAGAAGGTCCTAACAAGCAGAGTCGGCAGATTGAGTACCTGGGTTTTAAAACAGGGAAAAGGACACCCATGATAATTATAGACTACTCAGCTTATCTTGGATAGCTGGGAAGATACAAGAACAAGTCATCAAACTATCAATTTATAACTGCCCAGAAGAATACAAAGTACTGGGTAGTAGGCAATGTAATTTTTTAAAGTGCAAAATAATGTCAGAACAACTTAATTTTATCTGTGATAGAGTGATGAGCCTGGTAGTAGAAGAAAAAGCCACGCCCAGAATTGGACTCTAATAAGGTGTGTGTGTGTGTGTGTGTGTGTGTGTGTGTGTGTGTGAGATTAGATTCTATCCCTTGGCATTTTTCAGCATCAGTTCTCTAAAAGGATGCTACCTAGAACAGCAGTAGGTATGACATGAATCTGGGTGATCTACTCAAAATGGTAAAGACAAAGATCTTGTTCCCAGTTAATAGTAATAATTACTATAATTTTAATTCATGGATATGGCTAAAGAACTACTACCAAGAGAGTAGAGGAAACTGAGAGGGAGAGGAGGGGAGAAGACAAGGGGAAATACTGGGGAAGAAAATCTATTAAACTATGTTATGTTCCTGTATGTCAATACCACAATAAACCATATGTAATACAATAATTTAATAAAAATCAAAAATAATGATAGAAGGGAGATCAGTAGAGTTCAGCGGTCTAGTCAGTGGGAGGAAGAAGGGGAGAGAAAGGGAAGGTAGTGGGTAATGAGCCTGATCATATAATGTACATGCACAAATATAGCAAAATGAATCCCACTGTTATTTATAATTATAATGCACACACACACAAAAGATAGTACTGACGAAGATGTTGAGGTAGAAATAGCATTCTCTCCCACTTATGGAGAACATGAAGGTAAATAGGAGACAATAAAAAACAATCTAAGAGGTCCAACAGCTAAATAATAGGAGATTCAGAAATGGAGATCAGATTCAAAGGTGTAAAGGAAATTATTAGAAAAATCATGTAAGAAAAATTCCCAGAAAAGGACTCACATATTTACCTCAAGAGGGCCCCCCTAAGTGCCAGCCATGATAAATGGGGAAATAACACATTCGACAACTTTTAAAATTTTAGAACTCTAAAAATAAACCCAAGCCAGTATACTGTCACAAGCCTCTAATTCTAGACTGAGGCACAAGTTTGAAACCAGCCTGGGCAGCTTAACTGAGACCATGTCTCAAAATAATAAATAAATAAAAGGGATTGGGGATATAGCTCAGTGGTAAAGGATCCCTGGATTCAATCCCCGGTACCACAATCAATCAGTCAATCATTTCCTAAAATTTCCGGAAAGAAAAATTGTCCACCCATAAAGGACAGTAAATTGAGAAGCCATCTTCTCCTTAACATCTCTGGTTGCTACAATGTAATAAAGTAGTCCTGGCAGTTCTAGGAGAAATGGAATTTGAAACAAAGTTACATATTCAACCAACTTATGAAGCAAATGTGAAAGTAGAATGTAGGCATCTCTCACAAACTAGGACTTTGAAAACTTACTTCCCAGAATCCCTTTAAGTTATTTTAATATGTGCTCCAGCAGGAAAAAAAAAAAAAAAAAAAAAAAAAATTACCCAAGAAAGAAGGCAGCAAGGGATCTTCCTAAAACAGAAAAGGAGTGTAACACAAAATCATCCTTGTAAGAGCAGGAGGATAAGAACTCCAAAGAGGGTTTTTCAAGATGGCGGACTAGAGGGCGGCTGCATTTCATGTTGCTCCAGGACTCAAGATTCAAAAGAGGAGATAGTGAGTGACTTGGGACCAACTCAAAGCCGCCGGGTGAGTTTCTCCCATTGGGGAGGCGTCCCGGATGGGGCAGTAGCCCCAGAACACAGAGAACTTTGTGAAGTAGAGTGGCTCGGCAAGACGCCCCTCCCCTCGCAGAGCGGTAAACACAGACAGCGAAAAAACGGCGGAGCGAAGGTTCCAGGACTGCGGGCAGCTTCTCTAAGGAGGGGCAACCTAAGGAGATTCGTCTGTGAAGGGTGAGGCTCCCAGGCCCAGGAGGTAGGTCCGGGCCCCTGGGAACGTTGCCTGGGAAGGCTGCCTTGCCCAGGCGGCAAGACACCCCGCCCCCCGCTGGAGCAGTGAACTCGGAAAGCGGGGAACTTTGCAGAGGAGGCCGCGCAGCACACCGCTTGGTTTTGGAGCAATCTGCCAGGGCTCCGGCGGCTGCCAGAGAAAGAGTTGGGCAACGAGCTATTTGGACTCAGCAACCGCCTGAACAACGGGGAGGGGGCTGTCCTGAGGAGGTGGAGGTGCGCAGTGAGTTGCTTGGTCTCCAAGCACCCACACAGAACACCGGGTGGCTGCCTGGAGGAAGAGACGAGCGGCGGTTCACTGGGGCTTGGAGCATATGTACGAGGCTCCAAGTGACTGCTCAGAGGACGGGTCGCATAGCCAGGCGATTAGGTGCATAGCACGGTCCGGTACAGGTACCTAGGCACCTTTTCTTGAAAGAACTACACAGAGACAAGCTGAGGGGCGGAGTGAAGGTTCCAGGACTGCGGGCAGCTTCTCTGAGGAGGGGCCACCTAAGGAGACTCGTCTGCGAAGGGCAGGGCTCCCAGGCCCAGGAGGTAGGTCCAGGCCCCTGGGAACGTTGCCTGGGAAGGCTGCCCTGCCCAGGCGGTAGTTGTGGACTGAGGGGAACCTCTAGGAGGGGAACTGACCAGCGAGACCTCCCCACCAGGTGAGTCTTCCCCGCAGGGTGAGGTTTTCCCACAAGGACAGTAAAACCAGAGACACAGGCCCAAACAGGCCTTGCCTCAGCCCGCAGTCTAGTTCCCCTTTGGATGACCATTGGTCAACAAGTAGAGGCACCTCTGCCCACTAGCAGGGAATATACCCCACCTGAAGACCACCACCCCTAGAGAGGCAGCTTCCTAGGGGAACACCGCAGTATCAACTTCCTCTAAGACTTCAGGCTACTGAAGGATAAGAGGGGATACACTAGCAATCTTCAGGGACATTATAAGTCAATAGAGGAAATTTGCAACATCTCTGCAGTCCACTGATACCTGAACGACATGAGAAAACAAGGGAAGAAAATGCCTCAAACAAATCTGGATGGTACATCAATAAAATCCAATGACAGCATGGCAGAAGAAATGTCAGAAAGGGAGTTCAGAATGTACATAATCAACATGATAAGGGAAGCAAACGATGAAATGAAAGAGCAAATGCAGGCATTGAATGAACGCACCAATAGACAATTAAAAGAGCAAATACAGGAAGCAAAAGACCATTTCAATAAAGAGTTAGAGATATTGAAAAAAAACCAAACAAAAATCCTTGAAATGAAGGAAACAATAAACCAAATTAAGAACTCCATAGAAAGCACAACCAGTAGGATAGAACACCTGGAAGACAGAACCTCAGATATTGAAGACAAAATATTTAACCTCGAAAACAAAGTCGAACAAACAGAGAAGATGGTAAGAAATCATGAACAGAATCTGCAAGAACTGTGGGATATCATGAAAAGGCCAAATTTGAGAATTATTGGGATTGAGGAAGGCTTAGAGAAACAAACCAAAGGAACAAACAACCTATTCAATGAGATAATTTCAGAAAATTTCCCAAATCTGAAGAATGAATTGGAAAATCAAGTTCAAGAGGCTTATAGGACTCCAAATACACAAAATTACAACAGACCCACACCAAGGCACATTATAATGAAAATACCTAACATACAAAATAAAGACAGAATCTTAAAGGCTGTGAGAGAAAAGAACCAAATTACATTCAGGGGGAAACCAATATGGATATCAGCAGATTTTTCAATCCAGACCTTAAAAGCTAGAAGGGCCTGGAATAACATTTTTCAAGCCCTAAAAGAAAATGGATGCCAACCAAGAATCTTATACCCAGCAAAACTTACCTTCAGATTTGACGACGAAATAAAATCCTTCCATGATAAACAAAAGCTAAAAGAATATACAAAAAGAAAGCCAGCATTACAGAACATTCGCAGCAAAATATTCCATGAAGAAGAGATGAAAAACAAAGAAGCAAATCAGCAAAGGGAGGAGATATCCTAAAGGAACTCTCAAATAAAGAGGAACCAAGTCGTGTCAAAAATAAACAAATAAATGAATAAAATGAGTCAAATGACTGGGAATACAAATCATATCTCAATAATAACCCTGAATATTAATGGCCTGAATTCATCAATCAAAAGACATAGACTGGCAGATTGGATAGAAAAGAAAGATCCAACAATATGTTGCCTGAAAGAGACTCATCTCTTAGAAAGAGATACCCAAAGACTAAAGGTGAAAGGATGGGAAAAAACTTACCATGCACATGGACCCAGCAAAAAAGCTGGGGTATCCATCCTCATTTCAGATAAAGTGGACTTCAAGCCAAAGTTAATCAGAAGGGATAAAGAAGGACATTTCATACTGCTTAAGGGAAGCATAAATCAGCAAGACATAACAATCATAAATATCTATGCCCCAAACAGTGCCTCACCCATGTATGTCAAACAAATCCTTCTCATTCTCAGAAACCAAATAGACCACAATACAATAATACTAGGTGATTTTAACACACCCCTCTCACCACTGGACAGATCTTCCAAACAAAAATTGAACAAGAAACCATAGATCTCAATAACACAATCAATAATTTAGACTTAACAGACATTTATAGAATATACCATCCAACGAAGAGTGAATACACTTTCTTCTCAGCAGCACATAGATCCTTCTCTAAAATAGACCATATATTATGCCACAAAGCTAATGTTATCAAATACAAGTAGAGACACTTCCTTGTATTTTATCAGATCATAATGGATTGAAACTAGAAATAAATGAAAGAGTAAAAAACAGAAATTACTCCAACACCTGGAGATTAAACAATATGCTATTATATGATGAATGGATAACAGAAGATATTAGGAAGGAAATTAAAAAATTCTTAGAGGTAAATGAGAACAAAGAAACATCATATCAGAATCTCTGGGACACTATGAAAGCAGTACTTAGAGGAAAATTTATTTCATGGAGCGCATTCAATAAAAGAAACAAAACTCAACAAATAAACAACCTAACACTACAGCTCAAAGCCCTAGAAAAAGAAGAACAGACCAACACCAAAAGTAGCAGAAGACAGGAAATAGTTAAACTCAGAGCTGAAATCAACGAAATTGAAACGAAAGAAACAATACAAAAAATTGACAAAATAAATTATTGGTTCTTCGAAAAAATAAACAAAATTGATAAACCTTTAGCCACACTAACAAAGAGAAGACGAGAAAACCCAAATCACCAAAATTCGGAATGAACAAGGAAATATCACAACAGACACGATTGAAATACAAAACATAATTAGAAGCTATTTTGAAAATCTATACTCCAACAAAATAGAAAATTTTGAAGATATCAACAAGTTTCTAGAGACCTATGAATAGCCTAAACTAAACGAGGAGGACATACACAATTTAAATAGACCAATTTCAAGTAATGAAATAGAAGAAGTCATCAAAAGCCTACCAACAAAGAAAAGTCCAGGACCTGATGGTTTCTCAGCTGAGTTCTACAAAACCTTTAAAGAAGAGCTCATTCCAATACTTTTCAAAGTATTCCATGAAATAGAAGAGGAGGGAACCCTCCCAAACTCTTTCTACGAAGCCAATATCACCCTGATACCTAAACCAGACAGAGACACATTGAGGAAAGAAAATTTCAGACCAATATCCTTAATGAACATCGACGCAAAAATTCTCAACAAAATTTTAGCAAATCGCATACAAAAACATATTAAAAAGATGGTGCACCATGATCAAGTGGGTTTCATCCCAGGGATGCAAGGTTGGTTCAACATCAGGAAATCAATAAATGTCATTCACTATATCAACAGACTTAAAGTCAAGAATCACATGATTATTTCAATAGATGCAGAAAAAGCATTTGATAAAATACAGCACCCCTTCATGCTCAAAACACTAGAAAAAATAGGGATAGTGGGAACGTTCCTTAACATTGTAAAGGCCATCTATGCTAAGCCCATGGCTAATATCATTCTTAATGGTGAAAAACTGAAAGCATTCCCCCTAAAATCTGGAACAAGGCAGGGATGCCCTCTCTCACCACTCCTATTCAATATCGTCCTTGAAACTCTAGCCAGAGCAATTAGACAGACCAAAGAAATTAAAGGGATACGAATTGGAAAAGAAGAACTCAAACTATCCCTATTTGCTGATGATATGATTATATACTTAGAGGAACCAGGAAATTCCACCAGAAAACTCTTAGAAGTCATAAATGAATTTAGTAAAGTAGTGGGATATAAGATCAATGCTCATAAATCTAATGCATTTTTATACATAAGTGATGAATCTTCAGAAAGAGAAGTTAGGAAAACTACCCCATTCACAATAGCCTCGAAAAAAATAAAATACTTGGGAATCAATCTCACAAAAGAGGTGAAAGACCTCTACAATGAGAACTACAGAACACTAAAGAAAGAAATTAAAGAACACCTTAGAAGATGGAAAGATCTCCCATGTTCCTGGATAGGCAGAATTAATATTGTCAAAATGGCCATACTACCAAAAGTGCTATACAGATTCAATGCAATTCCAATTAAAATCCCAACGATGTACCTTACAGAAGTAGAACAAGCAATCATGAAATTCATCTGGAAGAATAAGAAACCCAGAATTGCTAAAGCAATCCTTCGCAGGAAAAATGAAGCAGGGGGTATTGCAATACCAGAACTTCAACTGTACTACAAAGCAGTAGTAACAAAAACGGCATGGTATTGGTACCAAAATAGACAGGTAGATCAATGGTACAGAATAGAGGACACGGACACAAACCCAAATAAATACAATTTTCTCATACTAGACAAAGGGACTAAAAATATGCAATGGAGAAAAGATAGCCTCTTCAACAAATGGTGCTGGGAAAATTGGAAATCCATATGCAACAAAATGAAACTAAACCCATATCTCTCACCATGCACAAAACTAAACTCAAAATGGATTAAGGACCTCGGAATCAGACCAGAGACCCTGCATCTTATAGAAGAAAAAGTAGGTCCAGATCTTCAACATGTCGGCTTAGGACCAGACTTTCTCAACAGGACTCCCATAGCACAAGAAATAAAAGCAAGAATCAACAACTGGGATAGATTCAAACTAAAAAGCTTTCTCTCAGCAAAGGAAACTATCAGCAATGCGAAGAAAGAGTCTACAGAGTGGGAGAAAATCTTTGCCAATCATACTTCAGATAGAGCACTAATCTCCAGAATCTATAAAGAACTCAAAAAACTCAACACCAAGACTACAAATAACCCAATCGACAAATGGTCTAAGGAAATGAACAGACACTTCACAGAAGAAGACCTACGAACAATCAACAAACATATGGAAAAATGTTCGACATCTCTAGTAATAAGAGAAATGCAAATCAAACCACCCTAAGATTCCATCTTACCCCAATCAGAATGGCGATTATCAAGAATACAAGGATTCTTGGCAAGGATGTGGGGAAAAAGGTACCCTCATACATTGCTGGTGGGGTTGCAAATTAGTGCAGCCACTCTGGAAGGCAGTATGGAGATTCCTTAGAAAACTTGGAATGGAACTACCATTTGACCCAGCTATCCCACTCCTTGGCCTATACCCAAAGGACTTAAAATCAGCATACTACAGAGATACAGTCACATCAATGTTCATTGCTGCTCAATTCACCATAGCCAGATTGTGGAACCAACCTAGATGCCCTTCAGTTGATGAATGGATAAAGAAACTGTGGCATATATATGTACAATGGAATATTACTCAGCCATAAAGAATGATAAAATTATGGCATTTGCAGGCAAATGGATGAAATTGGAGAGTATCATGCTAAGTGAGATAAGCCAATCTCAAAAAACCAAAGGAAGAATGATCTCGCTGATAAGTGGATGATGATACATAATGGGGCGTGGGAGGGGTTAGTTTTAGGGTTAGAGTGAGGTTTAGGGAGGGGGGCAAGAATGGGGGAAGGAAGGACTGTATAGAGGGAAAAGAGGGATGGGAGGGGTGGGGGGAAGGGGAAAAATAACAGAATGAATCAACCAACATCACCCTATGTAAATTTATGATTACACAAATGGTATGCCTTTACTCTATGTACAAACAGAGAAACATGTATCCCATTTGTTTACAATAAAAAGAAAAAAAGAAAAAAAAAAAGAACTCCAAAGAGAGAATCTCTGGGACAAAAGAGATCTCCATGCAGTCTGTAGTGTGGTTAAGTGAACCACAACAGCAATAATGAAAACCCTTTTCAGCATAAGACCAGTACATATTTAATTAATACGAAGGGCGTTTAACAGCTTGGGGGTGTAACTCAGTGGTAGAGTTCTTATGTAGTATGTTAAGGTCCTGAGTTCAGTCTGAACACCAAAAAAAAAAAAAAAAAAAATTAAGAATTCCAGAAAAAAAAAATTGTGGAGAATGTTTTGGTCCATATTTGAGAAATATACTCTGTTATATAATTTTCAGTAATTTACAGATTATAAGAAAAAGATGAGTACATGGTGATATCATTTTCCTTCAGATAAAGGGTATGTATTACTGCCTTCGGAGAAAAGGAAATTGCATTTCTAATATAATACCTCACTTGGCTGTGCAGAATATTGATGTAGTCTTAATAAGTTAAGTACTCTGGTTGGGTTTTTGTCTTTTTACTAGTCGTCACTATGCTGTACATTAGACGTACAGAATTTATTCATCTTATAACAGAGTTTTGTGTCTTTTGACCAGTGTCTATTACAATTAACCTCAGGACAAAATAAAGCATATCTTTGTTATATTAAAAAAAAAAAACAACAAGGCAAATATTAATCTTCAGAATACAAAAATGGTGTAGCTGACAAAAGGTGGGAAATAAAAAGTAAAAAAAATACATACACACACACACACACACACACACACACACACACACACGTACATACAGAAGGGAGCCAGACATTGTGGTGAAAACCCCAGCTATATGGGAGGCTGAGTCAGGATCACAGGTTTGAGGCCAGTCGGCAACTTAAGGAGACCCTGTTTCACAATTTAAAAAAAATTTTTTTTTTTTTTTTATTAAGGGCTAGGGGTATAGCCAAGTGGTAAAGCTCTTTCCTAGCATGAGCAGGAAAGAGGTCCTAAGTTCAACCCTAAGTACCACAAGAAAATATGCATAATGAGAGAGAGAAAGACATAGTATCACTGATTCCTGCAACTTGTATAATCAGAAATTAAGATACTGACTCCAGCTCTGGAATGAGAAATTGAGGTATGACCTGCTATTTAAGGTTGTAAGGGTAACCAAAACAAAACTTAAAAATAATGATGTAACTACTCAACATTGGAAGGAATTGGGAGGAAGAAGATAACATAAATGAGCTGAATTCTTATCTTTTATACCTAGAGGTCATTACATAATAAAGAAATTAGATAGAGGAATGACTTTCCAAACATCTCATATACTCAAAGCATTCACAATTCATAAAGACTTTTTCATAGGCATCCCTGTACGGTTGTGGAGGAGTAATACCAGAGCACAGGTATAAACAGTCTCTGTAGCTTAAGGACACATGGGGCTGATGATCTTGCAGCCATCCCACTTTCTGTGCCCAGTTATAGCAATATATTTGCAAACTTAAGAGTCATACCTACTTTAATGTTCTTTTAAATTTTCTCAGAATTATCTCTAATACTTCAGAGTACTCTCTCTAAAATTAATGGCATGGTACACGGCCATGTGGCCTTTTTATGAAAGTGTTTTATTACATCTAATTTCTGTTCCAGAAGAATATATTCTCAGGGTTGTGTTTTTCCTTCCACTGAATGAGAGTTTGGATGACCTTGTTAGAGGATAAAAGCTATTTCAAAAATTATAACTGTAAAAATTAAAATCACAACATAAAATTCACTTGAATGACTTCTAGATTTAAATTTAAGAAACATGTGAGTAACAGCAAGTAAAACCCTGCTATAACTCCATAAGTTGTCTCCCAAAACTCCAAACCCCTAACATGTAGGGCCTATTTAGTACAAAGTTAATCAAATGACCAAGGTAATTCTAGTGCAAGAATATAGGAACCAATCTTATCATATCCAAATTCTCATTGTCAAGGAGCAAGTAATTCCAAGTTACAATGTACCTTTTTTTTTTTTTTGAGATGCTGGAGATTGAACCCAGGATCTCACACGTGCTAGGCAAGTGCTCTACCACTGAGCTACATTCCCAGGCCCCCAATTTCCTTTTGGTTATCAGCTAAAGTGTCATGACACATATCCACACAGATAAATGCAGCTGCCATTCACACTGCCTGCTAGCTTCAAAATTATGCAATTCTTGATTACTCTTGGCAGGAGTTAAGCCATTTTAAATTTTGCACAAAACAGGGACTTTCTTAATAGACTAATTATTCTATTTCAAATATTTATAATTCTAATTTCCCTAAAATATGAGCATATTTTAAAAGAGCAGTATTTATTTAAAAAAATTTTTTTTTTTTTTTTAATGGGAAATCTCTTACAACCAGAAGAAATGTTTAAAAGAAACTCTTCTTCGGAATCTGGCTCACACCTGTAATCCCAATTACCCTGGAGGCTGAGGTAGGAGGACCTCAAGTTAGAGACCATCTCAAATTAAAATGCTAAAAAGGGCTGGGGATATAGCCCAGTGGTAGAGTGCTTGTCTGGCATGTTTGAGGTTCTGGGTTCAATTCCAGAGTTGGGATCAGAGGTAGAGATGAATCATAACAAGTTTCTCTGTCATTTCCTATATAGCATTTAATTTACTGTAAGTAGTTTTATTACTGTAATACAATAAGCATTGTTTATTGTGTCATAGATACTATGCCTCTCTTATCATTTCTCTTCTGGTCTATGCAACATTTGCAAAAAAAGGCAGATTCTAAGGTTGCAAGCCCAGAAACCTGAATTAGAACCACTGGTTTAGGCATGGATCTTACCACAGGCTTCTACAGTCTCTTTATGCATATTTCAGGATTAAGCTTCTCATGTGACTTTCACACACTGTGTTGCCTTCTGTGGTATTTACTACATCCCATCATCCCTCCTTACAATTTCTTTACCATTAATATGAAAAAAATGACTTAGGAAAATATTTGTTCTTGAGGAGCTGGGAAGATAATAGGATAAGCATATGCCTGCCTCCTACCCTCCCTTTCCCTCTCTCTTCCTCTCTCTCTTTCTCATATGGCCCTATTTAAGGGAACAACAATTCTTTTTAAGAATATTTAAACCTCTTAAACATATAATAGCTAAGAAAACCTGTTAAATTTTAAAATTCTTAGCAGTGACTGGTTTCTTCATTATACAGGGAGAAGCATTTTGAGAATGTCTTTGTATCTTGTTTTGGTGGGGATCATTTTTTCTCATTCCTGTGACTGCAGGAATATTGATCTCAGCGTTACTCTGACCATTAATGAAATATGATGGCAATAAGCAAAGACACGCACCTCTAGCCTCCTGGGAGCTTAATCTTCTGTTACAACGTTTGCATTTGTAAGTCAGCACCTGTGTAATCTATATCCTAACTATTTGTTATTCTCCTTTAATTACATATCGGTAGTGGTCCATTTGCAGGCTGAGAGCAACCAACTGAAGAGTCAAAGAGATTATTAAAATATTGACTTTAAATTAAAAGACCAAAAAGGAAACAAGACTGAGTTTGTTCCTACCCGTTCCAGTATGATAGTTCAGGGACAGTTATTCCCTTTCATATCAAGGAAAGTTTTCAAGAATTGTGCAAGAAGCCCCCATATACCTTTTACATTTATAATTATTTATATCTTGTCCCATTTATCTCTATAGATATCTAACTAATCCATGGTACAAATTTATATATATATATATACACACACACACATATGCATATTTACATATATATGTATATATATATATATATATATATATTTAAAGTATTAGGGATTGAACACAGGGGTGAATTTGCACTGAACAATATCCCCAGGCCTTTTAAATTTTTTAAATTTTGAGACAGGGTCTTGTTCAATCGTTGAGGCTGATTTCAAGCTTGCAATACTCCTGTCTCAGCCTCCCAAGTCACTGGGATCGCAGGCGTGCATCACCGTGTGTAGTCCAAATTTAAGTTCAAATTTTCTCAAATGTCCCAATAATTAGTTACAAACTAATTTTCCTGCAGTTCAGGTTCTAATGCAGGGGAATACATTATATTGAGTTACCATGTCTCCTTTATTTCCTTTTCTTTTGTTAAATATTTTTAGTTGTAGATGGACACAATACCTTTATTTTATTTATTTATTTGTATGTGATGCTGAGGATTGAACCCAGTGCCTCACAGGTGCTAGGTAAGTGCTCTACCACTGAGTGACAACCCCAGCCCCTGTCCTTTGTTTTGTTTTATCTGCAAAACTCTCTCAATCTTTTATTTTTATTTTTTAGTTTTTTTGGTGCTGGGAATTGAACCCAGGGGCACTTGACCACTGAACCACATCCCCAGCCCCTTTTTATATTTTACTAGAGACAGGGTCTCCCTGAGTTGCTTAGCACCTCACTAAATTGCTGAGCCTGGCTCTGAACTTGCGATCCTTCTGCTTCAGTTTCCTAAACTGCTGGGATTATAGGCATGCGCCACTGTGCCTGGTTTCTTCGTCTTTTCTGTTTTATGTTTTTTTATTTGACAGTTTTTAATGTCATTGGGCTATTTTTCTGTAAACCAATAATTTTTTTCTTCCTCTTATCTTTTTTCAGAAGGTCCTTCATTCCAGTGTTGATTGAAGTTTCCTCATGTTTAAACCTACGTATTTGAGGCATGCCTTCTAAACTTATTAGTTGATATTTTACTGTAAGAAGAGCTTTCCCTTCTCTATCCATTTACTCATTTAAGAAAGAGTAATACTTATTTAAGAACTTGTGGATTCTTAAGGTTATTCATTGGGTTATATCTATTATCCTCACCCCCCCACACATATATTTTAGCAGCACATTATAATTACATATAATAGTGGGATTTATTGTTCCATTTTTTACAGCCTTACTCTCATTTTTTATTTTGATCCTCAAATTTTCCCAGAATTGGCTAGTGGGTGGCCCCTCCAACCTGACTTCTTTGTCTTTTCAACATGTTTCCATGACTCTAAGAAGCACCACCTTTGTGTACAACAGCATTTTCTCTGCTCCATCCCTGGAATTAGTCCTTTCTGCAATGAGTCCCTGGTAAACTTTGTTAAGAAAATCAAGGGGCTAAGGGTCTGGCTTAGTGGTAGAATGCTTGCCTAAGTATGCACAAGGCCCTAGGTTCAATCCTGGCCCTTCGTGTGTGTGCATGCACACACACACACACACACACAAAGTCAAATGAACTTCTTTATCTGCACCTTTTTTCCTCTTTACTTTTTCATAATCAGTTTTGTGAGTCCCTAGTGGGATCACAATTTTCTGTATCTCTAGTTAGGACATTCTGACACAGGTTGATTATCCTTTATTCAAAATGCTTGGCACTAGGAGTGTTTCACATTTCAATTTTTTTTTTTTATTTTGGAATATTTGCACAATGACAAATCTGGGGATGAGACCCAATTCTAAATGTAAAATTCATTTATGTTTTATATGCAACTTATTATACACATAGCCTGAAGATATTTTTTTTTTCTTTTTTGTGGTACTGAGAATTGAATCGAGGGATGCTGTACCACTGGGCTACACTCCGATCTCTAGAAGATAATTTTGTACAATATTTTTAGTGTGTCTGTGTTTGGACTGCAACTTGTCACATGAAGTCAGGTGTGGAATTTTCCATTGTGGCCTCAGGTGGGTGCTCAAAAACTTTTTTGGATTTTAAAGCATTTTGGATTTCTGACTTTTGGATTAGGGACGCCCGATCTATGTAGTTATTTACCTTAAAACTGCTTTGGAATGATTGCATTATCTTTGTTAAAGATGTTTGCATTTTAAAAGAGGAAGCCAATTAGAAAGCAATGCTCGACAAACAAATATTAATCCCACACTATAAAGGCAAAGGAGACTTAGATCACAGGGTCAAATACTCAGAAACCTGGCAGTTTGCATAGTCGAAGAAAGGACATTAGTGTCAGACACCAGGGAGTGGTCCAGACTGGGCTGAACTGGAGGGTGCATTTCCACTCATACTTGGCTTTCAAATAAAAAATAAAGCTGAACATTGAGCAGACCAAGCAGAACTTGCTTATGCTCTTTATTTACTAAAGAGTCTCCTGTTAATGACTTTTGTGTTATGTTTTATTTCAGAAAATATTAAGCATACAAAAAACTGGAAGAATAGTGTCATGAACATCTGTATTTTCCAGATTCACCAATTATTAGTATTTTTTAATTTTTTTTTTTTTTTTGGTACTGGGGATTGAACTCAGGGGCACTCTTCACTGAGTCACATTCCCAGCTCTGTTTTGTATATTTTAAAAAATTTTTTTGTTATTGCAAATGGACAGCATGCCTTTATTTTGTTTATTTTTATGTGATGCTAAGGATCCAACCCAGTGCCTCACACATGCTAGGCAAGTGTTCTAACACTAAGCTGCAACCTAGCCCCCTATTTTGTATTTTATTTAGAGACAGGGTCTCACTGAGTTGCTTAGCACCTCTCCATCCCTGAGGCTGGCTTTGAAGTAGGATCCTCTTATCTCAGTCCTGGGATTATAGGCATGTGTCTTAGGGGGTGCCTGGGTTGAGGCTCCATTAGCATATCTCTCTCTCTCTCTCCCTCCCTCCCTCCCTCCCTCCCTCCCTCTGTCCCTCCTTCCTCCCTCTCTCCCTCTCTACACACACACACACACACACACACACACACACACACACGCACGCACACATGAATGCAAACATGTTTTTCTGGACTATTTGAAAGTTACAGACATCATTCTTCACCCCAGGTAATTTAACATACATCTCTAAAAATCAGTACATTCTCATAAGTAGCCATAATATCATTATCGCACCTAACTTAGGTGACTCAAAAATATTAGCAACAATCCCATAGTATTATATGGCATCTTTTCTATATTTAGATTTCCTCAGTTTTCCCAATAATGTTTTGTATTTTCCTCTCTCACAAGCCAGGTTCAAACATTGAGGCTCACAATTACATTTGTTTCTTGTGCCTCTGTAGTATCTTTTAATATACCCTGTTTTCTCACCTTTCTCCTTTTTTAATGACATTGATGGACTTCGCTCTTTCCTTCCTTTGTCTGTCTCTCTCTCTCTCTCTCTCTCTCTCTCTCTCTCTTTATTTGACAATGCTTGGGATTGAACCTAGGGCTTTATACATGCTGGGCAAGCACTTTACCACTGAGCTATATTCCCAGCCCCTGACATTGAGTTTTGAAGAATCCAGTTTAATTGTCTTGTACATTATACAATATTTTGTGTTTGTCTGATTGTTTCCTTATGTTGTCCTTTAACTCATTTCTGTACTACCTGTTTTTACTGTAATCAAAGGTAAAGTCTTTGATTAGATTCATGTTTGATATTTTTGGCAAAAATACTTTATTAAATGAAGTTGTATTATTTTATTTTATTTTATTTTTTTACAAAGATCACTTCTTATTTGTGTATAAGAAATAAACTTAAACTTGTATTTATATTATATACCACAATATTGAGATACAATGGGAAATAAAATACCAACAGAAAAAGTATGAGTTTTGCCAAGAGATTTGAATGCCTGGTCTGTACT
This sequence comes from Sciurus carolinensis, assembly GCF_902686445.1. Lineage (NCBI taxonomy): Eukaryota > Metazoa > Chordata > Mammalia > Rodentia > Sciuridae > Sciurus > Sciurus carolinensis. The sequence continues at coordinate 82,172,104 of NC_062226.1, forward strand.
CACTAGCAGTGTGACCAAATAAATTAACCCCAGTAGATTAGTTCCTCACAAAAGATCAGAGAAAATAGAGGCCCCCTTGGGAACCTTCATGAAATGTGCATGTGTGTCCCTCTACTCTACTTCCTGGAACTTTTTTTACAATGGGGACTTTTTTTCCCCTCATACCAGCTCCCTCCCACCCTCACCCCAGAATTAAATGCTAATAATTCTCCAAGCATTCTCATCCAAGAAACTTGGAAAATGTCTACCTTGGAGGGTTATGAAAACTGAAGATTAGTATATGTCTAAAGTACACATAATAAATGTATAAAGTACACAGTAGGGAATCTGCCATGTAATAATGCTCAATTATTTTCATTACCAAAATATTTGATTTCAAAAAAAGATGGCATTTGAAATATGGCAAGGAAGTGGTATTGTATGAAGAGAGGAATATTCATTTTGTAAGTTAGTTACTTCAGAAGCCTTCCCAGAGTGTTTGTGCTTATGCTGTGACCTCAATAAGTGTTCATCTGGGACAATGCTATGACATAATAATCATTTACACTTATGCAGCCCTTTACAGTTTACAAAGCACATTCACAATTCATTATCATGGTTGATATGTACCACTTTCACAGAGATCAGATGTTCTTAATGCTTAGCTCAAGGACACAGAGTAATAGGTAGGGGAGCTCAAAATGGGAGTTCTGATGGGAGAACAGAATTTTGTTGCTGAAAATGTGCAGCTTGGAACAGACACCAAGTGTCTCCTCTCTAAATTCCTATCTGAGGGACCCTTTCCTTATGGTATAGATTGCTGAGAGGGTTATTTAATGCTCTGAGTTTATTTCAGTTACAACTCCTCATCTGTCATGTTTTATCTGCTTTGGTGATGTTTTCTGTACTGTCCTGTGTTGGCAGTCAGTCAAAAGGCTTTATTTAGTTAGTTCTTTTTCTCTATTCTAACAGAAAAGGACTGGTTAATAAGCCTGAGTTAACACTGACACATGCAGCTATAGTTTAGACTAGAATTTCCTCAGAGACCCACATGTTGAGGGCTTGGTCTGCAGCTTGTGTAGCTATCAGGAGTGAGGGAACCTTTATTAGGTGAGCCCTAGTGGGAGGAAGTTAGATCATTGGGAGCATGCTCTTGAAAGGCATGTTTGGATCCTGGCCCCTTTTCTCTGCTTCCTGGCTGCCGTAAGGTCGACAGGCCTTCCTTGTTATGTACTCCTGCCATGTTGTGCTGTGCTACCACAGGCCCAAAGCAACAGGGCCAAGCAACTTGGAAGGGAACTTCTGAAACCTTGGGTTTCCAAATAAACCTTTCTTCCCTTTAGGTTGATTTATCTCAGGTTTTTTGTTTTTGTTTTGTTTTTTTCCCACAGCAATGGAAAACTGACTAATACACAAGCATACTAAAAATAGATTTGGACATCTTCCTTGCTCAAATTATGTAGCATTTAATTCAGCAAACCAAAGAATCAGTGAAAGAGGGGCTGGGGTTGTAGCTGAGTGGCAGAGCACTTGCCTAGCTCATGTGAGACACTGGGTTCGATCCTCAGCACCACATAAAAATAAATAAATAAAATAAGGGTGTCGTATCCATCTACAACTAAAAATATATTTAAAAAAACAGAATTGTTTTTTTTGAAAGGGTTAGAATTGAATCAAAGTTGACCTTGATAATTTTTCCTTTGTTATGTCAGGTTCTTTTTTCGAATAAGAAAATTACTGTTATGTTATACAAAACCTGACTATCTTTGGTTTAGTAAATGACTAGTATGGCACAAAACACCTGAGAGGACCAGGCCTAGTGGTGCACACCTGTAATGCCAGCAACTCCAAGGTTAATCCTTAGTACCACAAAAAAAAAAAAAAAAAAAATCTTAGAGTATAACTTATTCTTTATCACTCAGTTCTAGATATTTTCTAAATTCTTTTATTTATTCTTTGTAGTACATAATATTTAGAACTGTATTATTTACCTTCCAAATAGTTTTGAATTCTAGTTATTTTGTTGATGAGGGTATCTAAATGTCTATTAATCATGATATTTTAGCATAACTCTGTGATGTTAGGAGAGCAGATTGGTTTCTCAGCCATGTGGAAGTTGCTGACATTTACTTTTCTGTCCAGTGGATGTCACTTTTGTAAATGTTCCAAGTGCAACTTAAAAGGTTTTCTATAGATGCTGATGGGAGAGTTCCCTTTGACAGTGGTGCCAAGGTTATGAACCTTGTTTAGATCTTCTATATTTTTACTGATTAGCTTATGTTTTGCTTAGTTGGAGCATTTACTTATTCCATTATGGGATGAAAAAGGCATGTTAAAATCTCTCACTAGCCCCATGTGGTAGTGCATGCCTATAATCCCAGTTGCTCTAGGAGGATCGCAAGTTCAAAGCCAGCCACAGCAATTGAGCTAGGTCCTAAGCAACTTAGCAAGACCCTGTCTCAAAAAATAGAAAGGACTGGTGATGTGACTCAGTGGTTAAGTGCTCCTGGGTTCATTCCCTGGTACAAAAAAAAAAAAAAAAAAAAAGAAAAAAAGAAAAAGAAAAATCTCTCTCCAAGAAGTGTGCCTTGGTTGGGTATGGTGGTGCTAGTCTGTAATCCCAGCAATTTGGGATGCTGAAGTAGGAGGATCACAAGTTCAAGGCCAGTATGGGTAATTTAGGGAGACCCTGTCTCAAAAAATAAAAGGGCTTGGAATATAGCTCAGTGACAGAGCACCCCTGGGTTCAATTCCTAGTAATCACCCCCAAAATTGTGATTTCACTTCTTTATATATATATATATATATATATATATATATATATATATAATTTTTAATGACTGCATAATATGCCATAAAGAAAATGTATTTCATAATTTTGACATCATCTTCTGTTAAACTTCTAGGTTTCTTTCTTTCTATTTGTGATACTGGAAACTGATCTGGTGCCTACTAGGCAAGTGCTCTACTTGCTGTACTACTCCAGCTGCCCCAACCTTTTTGATTATTTTTTTTTTTTAATTTTGATTCATTGTACACAAATGGGGTACAACTATTGTTTCTCTGGTTGTAGATGAAGTACAGTCATGCCATTTGTATAATTATACATGCACATAGGGTAATGATGTTTGTCTCATTCTATTGTCTTTCCTTCCCCCTGCCTCTTCCCCATCCCTCATTCCCCTCTATACAATCCATCCTTCCTCCATTCTTCCCTTACTTCCTCCCCTCCCCTGTTATGTATCATATCTCATGTATCATGAGACAGGGTATTACTAGGTTGATGAGGCTGGTCTCAAATCTTGATCCTCCAGCCTCAGCCTCCTGAATTGCTGGGATTACAAGTGTGCAACACTGCATGCAGCTAATATTTAATCATTTTCCTAAATGTTTGCAATACAGTCACATGCTGCTAATGATGTCCTAGTCAATAATAGACCACATATTTGATTATTATCCCATAAGATTATCTTACAGCTTAGGTGTGAAGGAGGCTATCCCACCTAGGTTTGTGAATTCCATTCTGTGATGTTGACACAACCACAAAAATCACCTAATGATGTGTTTCTCAGAACATATCCCTTTGTTAAACAACACATAGTTAATAGTAACTGCAATGAACATATTTTTGAAGAAATCTTAGTCTGTTTCCTATTTTATCCTAATTATAGACTGAGAAGTGAAATGTCTGAGTTTAAAGGTTTAACCTCTTCTAGGATTCCCAAGAAAGTGTTCCAAATTTTAAAAATTCCAATGAGCCAAAGCTTACCACATTGGAATGGATGTCCTCTTCAAAGCAGAGGCAGCACATGAGTCCCTGTAGACAGCTGGGTACCTGCAGCGCTCACTGGATTTTTGGCCACCTGTTGTAAAAGCTGAGAATGCCAAATACTTTCCCAGGCTCTCTTGAAGGGAGACCCTTAGCATACGACCTGGCATAGACCTTTCAAATTGACTCCAGTCTTTGGTGGAGCATTTATGCAAAGAAGCAGGCACAAAGGGAAATCCATGTGGAATACATCCGGGGTACCAGCAGCCAAGAGGGGATTGCATCTGGTGTGCAGTACTAAGGTGGTAGTTTTAGCCATTAGATCTAGCCTCGGTGGTGGCTGCAATGCCCTTACCAGAAGGGCTGGGCATGATTTTGATTTTGATTCTAGCTAAGGTCTACTTTTTTTTCTTTATTTCCCTCTCTCTTTCTCTCTCTTTCCCTCCCTCCCTCTCTCCTTCCTTTCTTTTTTTGGTGTTAGAGCTTGAGCCCCAGGTTGGTTCACCACTGAGTTATATTCCAAGTCCTTCTTATTTTATTTTGAAACAGGGTCTCACTCAGTTGCTGAGGCTGGTCTCAACTTTCTGATCTTCCTATCTCAGCCTGAGACTGAGGCTCTAGGATTACAGGCATGTGCCATCATGCCTGGCTAATTTTTCTTATTCTTGCCTATTTACCCATTCTGGTTGTCCCATCTTTCCTGCTCCTCTGTCAAATCCAAATATATTTTAATAAATTACTATTCTGTGAGACCTAGGTAGTGTTTAATTCTGTTGTTTCCAAAAAAGAATTTGACTGAATTTCCAAAGGGATTCTCACCCTGGGTAGCAGCATCTATTTCATATGGCAGGAAAACTGGCAGGCCAAGGAAGAGCCGGGGGAATAGAGAGGACTTGGCAAGGAAATTTGGTAGAAATGGGACATTGGCAAGGGTCCAGTTGAATGAACTGGGACAATATTGGAAGCTATGGGTAAGAGTGGTTTCCTAAGAAGGTGACATGTATTATTTTTGGGCACCAGGTCAGCAGAATGATTCAGGAGTTCAGCCCTTATAAGTATGTCACCAGAAACCAAATTCAGGAAGGTAATTAAATAAGGCTCCAACTGATTGGTAAGACAAGCAGCCTCGGTTGACATGGATGCTGGATCTGAGACTGTACATGGGATAGAAGAGCAGTGGATGGTACAGCTGTGGAGACTTGAAGTAGAAGCTGGTAATCATCATGAAAAGTCACAGCAAGAAACATCTTTGGACCATTTCTTCAGAACCAATTCCTAGGTAATATGGCAGAATGTCTTATTATGTACGAGGTAAACTTCGTTCGTTGGGTGCATTTGGTGCACGCCTGTAACACTGGTAACTTGGGAGGCTGAGGCAGGAGAATTGCAAGTTTGAGGCCAACCTGAGCCACTTAGTGAGACCCGAAACAACTTAGTGAGACCCTTTTTCAAACAAACAAACAAACAAAAAACGGGGTCAGGAATGTAGCTCAGTGGTAATCTATCCCTGAGTTCAATTTCCAGTACAAAAAAAAAAAAAAAAAAACCAGAAAACCAAGATTATACCAATAGGGATATTTAAGAGAACACTGGCGATTCAAAGGCAGTCTTAAGAATAGCTATTTATTTAGCCTGTATGTATTCCCAATGTTATACCAGTGCTTTATATCATTGTCTAATTTAAATCTCTCAATAATCCTGATAGGTAGGTGTTAGTAAGCCTATTTTGCGGATGATGGAACAGACTGATGATTTAATTATCAGATTAGGTAGAAAATGAATGATAAGACAGGAATTCAAACCCAGATCTGGTTTGCTCTAAAACACAGACGACTTCTATAGGCAGTGTTTTTGGAGGATCCAGAAATACTTTAAACAATCTCAGCTTTAGTGTCTTCTCCAAGATACTGTTCCCCAGGTGACATTATTCATCTGGCTTTATAAATTCTGGATGATAAAAGTGACAAGGACTCTCCTCTTGACCAAACTTGGTTCAGACTCCTTTAAGCCATCTTCTCAACTAGGATTTGACCTTGGACTCCAGTATGGGCCTGCATCACCCGATTTTAGCAAGAAACCTGTTAAGTCAGTTTAGAGAGAATCCCACCTTCAATATCTGAAAACCCTTGGGTATCTAATCCCATCCTCTCCCTTAGCATCAGATCACCTAGGCCTTCTTCGTCAGAGTGTAGTCTGGAGCCCTGAAGCCTCCTCTTGGTAATACTCTATTCACCAAACTTACACACCCTTCACGCCTATCCTTGACTGTAAATCCCCACTTTTCTTTGATCATTTGGAATTGAGGCAATTCTATACTGATGTTTCTGTACTCCTACTGCAATAGTTCCTGAATAAAATCTGCTTTACTACTTGGACTACTCTGCAGCTCTGGTTTTCTCTAACAGAAATCATTGTTAACATAAATGAAAGCCCATTTGCAAAACATATCCATAGCCCAAGTGCTATGAAATCTTTGATTAAAGGTTTTAAAACAATGAAAAATAATAAGCAGTAGATCTGAAGACAATTCAGGTAACAAAACTTTCACTTTTATTTTTTGGTATTGGGGATTGGACCCAGCCATGCTGTACACTGAACTACACCCCTTTTTAGTTATTTTTTTTTTTAATTTTTATTTTTTTTTATTGTAAACAAATGGGATACATGTTGTTTCTCTATTTGTACATGGAGTCAAGGCATACCATTTGTGTAATCATAAATTTACATAGGGTAATGTTGTTTGATTCATTCTGTTATTTTTTCCCTTCCCCCCCACCTCTCCCACCCCTCCCACCCCTTCTTTCCCTCTATACAGTCCTTCCTTCCTCCATTCTTACCCCCCTCCCTAACCCTAACTCTAACCCTAACACTAACCCCTAGTTATTTTTTAAAATGTTGAGAGAGGGTTTCCATAAGTTGCTGAGGATCTTGGTAAATTGCTGAGGCTGGCCTTGAACTTTGTGATCCTCCTGCTTCAACCTCCTGAGTTGCTGGGATCACGGGTGGCTTCACTGGCTTTCATATCAGCAAAAGTATTTTGTTTTTAAAATACCTTTATTTTATTTTATTTATTTTGATGTGGTGCTGTGGACTGAACCCAGTGCCTCACACATGCTAGGCAAGCGCTCTACCACTGAGCTACAACTGCAGCCCCAGCAAAACTATTTTCAGTGATAAAAAGAAATAATAATCTTCAATGACACAGTGAAAAGGTAGCCTAACTTGCATAATGTTAAATGAAGTTACTCTGTGTGGGCATGGTCCTTCCCCCTGGAGACAGGAAAGCTAACTTGTTTGTGAAGGGTTTGTCTGGGCCTTTTTCATTGTTGATTCTCACCCACTAGATTGCATTTGGCTAATATCAGGCCACTCTTACCATGTTAATACCCATGTGAAAGGAGGAAGGGGGAAAGGATGAGTTAATTGATACTATTTCCACAATGAAACAGAGAGGGAAGGATGACTGTGTAGAAGATAATGTCTGTGAGGATTTTTTTTTAATAACATCTTACTATACAAGCCAGCTAGTCCTGCACTTCTCAGACTCCTTCCTTTTAGGACCTTTTTTCCTTGGCCTAACCAAGCTGGGGGAGCCAGGCAAGGGTCACTCAGTGGATCAAGTCTTCATCTGTTTTCTCCACCTTCTGTGGGACCGTCTGTCCCCTTCACCTATATCTGACATGGTGGGAGATATTGAGGATGGTGCTGTGTCGTCTGAAGATCTCCCCCAAGAAGAAGCAACACCAAGCAAGCAAAAACCTTGTGCTTCCTGACTCTGAATGCTGAGGGGGGATTCCAAGGCTGTTCTGAATCAGACAGCAACTGACTTCTCTGCCACCATGTTGGGCGTGGGAATGGCGGTGGGTGGTGGGAGAGAAGGGAAGGCCGGGGAAGAGCCAAGCCTGGGCACCTTGGGTCGCTGTTCCCTCTGCCAGTTGTTTCAGACATCCCAGCTTTCGACCAGACAATCCCATAATGTCCCTGCACAGCATGCAAAAAACACTTCTTTTGTAAAAATAACTCCTTTGATTTCTCCCAGCCTCGGACCTTGTTTAGTTAGGGGCAATGACCAGGAGGCGAGTCATCTTGGTGGATTGAGGAGGAGACCACCCATGGCTTCCCCAGCTGCACTGCCTGTGGAGCAAAGAGTTCAGAAGCAAAGGAGTTTTAAAAATATAATAATAATAAAAAAAAGAATGAAAGACAGAAGACCTCTTTGAAAATCCTCTCTGTTTCCCACTATCTCCTATAGCAATTGCCCTTTCATTAGTGTGGAAATCCAACAATGTGGAAACTGAGTTTTTTTTTTTTTTTTTTTTTTTTTTTTTTCTGCTTTCATATTAGCTTAACCCTTGAGGCTAAACTGATGGTTAGCCACTTATCAAGGTTAGTTAAAGCCGTAACTGGGAATCATCACTAGTTTGTTAATTAGCGATGGTACATTTTCATGTACATCCTTTCAAAGAGTAATAGCCATATATTGTTTTATTATTCAGAATCTCCTTGATTGATTATTTCTGGATATCCAGACTCAGTGTTTTTAGGTATAAGGAAGAAATTTATGGAGAGGATATTCGATTCTTTTCTTTAATAAGGATTTTATAAATATATGTATATATAAGATATAAATTTTAGTTGTAGATGAACACAATACCATTTATCTATCTATCTATCTATTTATTTATTTATTTATGTGGTGCTGAGGATCGAACTCGGTGCCTCATGGGTGCTACACAAGTGCTCTACCGCTGAGTTATAACCCCAACCCTGGAATTTTTTTTAAACTGAGGATTGAACCTAGGGGTGCACTACCATTAAGCTCCATTCCTAACCTTTATCTGCCCCAACTTTAAAAAAAACATATTTGAGACAGGGTCTTGCTAAGTTGTCCAGGGTATTGTGTAAGTTGTCCTCAAACTTACAGTCTTCTGGGCTGGGGTTGTGGCTCAGTGATAGAGCGCTTGCCTAGCACGTATGAGGCACTGGGTTCGATCCTCAGCACAACATCAAGAACAACAACAACAAAGGCGTTGTGTCCATCTACAACTTAAAAAACCAAACTTACAGTCTTCTTCCTCATCCTCCTGAGTCACTGGTGGCAAGCACCCATATTGGGATTTTTTAAGCAATTAGAAGGAGAGGTTGAAAGTCAATCTATGGGAAAGAACCAGAAATTTGTGTGTGTGTGTTTGTGTAATACTGGGGATTGAACTCCAAGCTTCATGTATGCTAGGCAAGCTCTCTACCACTGAGCTACATTCCTGGCCCCCCAGCCATACATTCAATGAAACAAAATAAAACTGGAATCAGAAGCCCAAGTACCATCAGGATTTCCTCTCTCTCTCCCTTTTTGCAGTACTGGGGATTTAACCCAAGGGTGCTTTACTACTGACCTACATTCCCAGTCCTTTTTATTTTATTTTATTTTATTTTATTTTTTATTGTAAACAAATGGGACACATGTTGTTTCTCTGTTTGTACATGGAGTTAAGGCATACCATTTGTGTAATCATAAATTTACACAGGGTAATGTTGTTTGATTCATTCTGTTATTTTTCCCTTCCCCCCCACCCCTCCCACCCCGCCTTTCCCTCTATACAGTCCTGCCTTCCTCCATTCTTGCCCCCCTCCCTAACCCTAACCCTAAACCTAACCCTAACCCTAACACTAACCCCTCCCACCCCCCATTATGTATCATCATCCGCTTGTCAGTGAGATCATTCGTCCTTTGGTTTTTTGAGATTGGCTTATCTCACTTAGCATGATATTCTCCAATTTCATCCTGTTGCCTGCAAATGCCATAATTTTATCATTCTTTATGGCTGAGTAATATTCCATTGTATTTATATACCACTGTTTCTTATCCGTCCATCAACTGAACGACATCTAGGTTGGTTCCACAATCTGGCTATTGTGAATTGAGCAGCTATGAACATTTATGTGGCTGTCTCTCTGTAGTATGCTGATTTTAAGTCCTTTGGGTATAGGCCAAGGAGTGGGATAGCTGGGTCAAATGGTGGTTCCATTCCAAGTTTTCTGAGGAATCTCCATAGTGCTTTCCAGAGTGGCTGCACTAATTTGCATCCCCACCAGCAATGTATGAGTGTACCTTTTCCCACACATTCTCGCCAACACCTATTGTTGCTTATGTTCTTGATCTACTACTTTTGGTGTTGGTCTGCTCTTCTTTTTCTAGGGCTTTGAGCTGTAGTGTTAAGTCGTTTATTTGTTGATTTTTACTTCTTTTGTTGAATGCGCTCCATGAAATAAATCTTCCTCTAAGTACTGCTTTCATAGTGTCCCAGAGATTTTGATATGATGTGTCTTTGTTCTTGTTTACTTCAAAGAATTTTTTTATTTCCCTCCTGAGGTGTTCTGTTATCCATTCATCATATAATAGCATATTATTTAATCTCCAGGAATTGGAGAAGTTTCTGTTTTTTATTCTGTCATTTATTTCTAATTTCAATCTATTATAATCTGATAGAATACAAGGTAGTATCTCAATCTTCTTGTATTTGCTAACATTAGCTTTGTGGCATAAAATATGGTCTACTTTAGAGAAGGATCCATGTGCTGCTGAGAAGAAAGTGTATTCGTTCTTTGTTGAATGGTATATTCTATATATGTCCATTATGTCTAAATTGTTGATTGTGTTATTGAGATCTATGGTTTCTTTGTTCAATTTTTGTTTGGAAGATCTATCCAGTGGTGAGAGAGGTGTGTTAAAATCGCCTAGTATTATTGTGTTGTGGTCTATTTGATTTCTGGAATTGAGAAGGATTTGTTTGACGTATGTGGATGAGCCAATGTTGAGGGCATAGATATTTATGATTGTTATATCTTGCTGATTTATGCTTCCCTTAAGCAGTATATAATGTCCTTCTTTATCCCTTCTGACTAGTTTTGGCTTGAAGTCCACATTATCTGAAATGAGGATGGATACTCTAGCTTTTTTGCTGTGTCCATGTGCATGGTATGTTTTTTCCCATCCTTTCACGTTTAGTCTGTGGGTATCTCTTTCTATGAGACGAGTCTCTTGCAGGCAGCATATTGTTGGATTTTTCTTTTTAATCCAATCTGCTAGTCTATGTCTTTTGATTGATGAGTTCAGGCCATTAGCATTCAGGGTTATTATTGTGATATGATTTGTATTCCCAGTCATTTGACTCATTTTTGCTTTTTGACATGATTTGGTTTCTCCTTTATTCGGCTATTCCTTTAGGCTAGTTCCTCCCGTTGCTGATTTGCATCGTTGTTTTTCATCTCTTCCTCATGGAATATTTTGCTGAGAATGTTCTGTAATGCCGGCTTTCTTTTTGTAAATTGTTTTTGTTTATCATGAAGAATTTTATTTCATCGTCAAATCTGAAAGTAAGTTTTGCTGGGTATAAGATTCTTGGTTAGCATCCGTTTTCTTTCAGGGCTTGGTAAATGTTGTTCAGGCCCTTCTAGCTTTTAGAGTCAGGATTGAAAAATCTGCTGATATTCTTATTGGTTTCCCCCTGAATGTAATTTGATTCTTTTCTCTGGCAGCCTTTAAAATTCTGTCTTTATTTTGTATGTTAGGTATTTTCATAATAATGTGCCTTGGTGTGGGTCTGTCATAATTTCGTGTATTTGGAGTCCTATAAGCCTCTTGTACCTGGTTTTCCATTTCATTCTTCAGATTTGGGAAATTTTCTGATATTATTTCATTGAATAGATTGTTCATTCCTTTGGTTTGTTTCTCTCAGCCTTCCTCAATCCCAATAATTCTTAAATTTGGCCTTTTCATGATATCCCATAATTCTTGTAGATTCTGATCATGATTTCTTACCATCTTCTCTGTTTGGTCAATTTTGTTTTCAAGATTAAATATTTTTTCTTCAATGTCTGAGGTTCTGTCTTCCAGGTGTTCTATCCTATTGGTTATGCTTTCTATGAAGTTTTTAACTTGGTTTATTGTTTCCTTCATTTCAAGGATTTCTGTTTGTTTGTTTTTTTCAGTATCTCTAACTCTTTATTGAAATGATCTCTTGCTTCCCGTATTTGGTCTTTTAACTGTTGATTGGTGTGATCATTTAATGCCTGCATTTGCTCTTTCATCTCCTCGTTTGCTTCTCTGATTGTTTTAATTATGTACATTCTGAACTCCCTTTCTGACATTTCTTCTGCTGTGCTGTCATTGGGTCTTATTGATATAGTATCTAGGTTTGTTTGGGACATTTTCTTCCCTTTTTTTCTCATATTGGTGAGATATCAGTGGGACTCTGAGATATTGCAGATTTCCTCTATTGGCTTGTAGTGTCCCTGTAGATTTCCAGTGTATCACCTCCCAGCCTTCAGTAGCCTGAAGTCCTGGAGGAACTTGATAATGCAGTGCTTCCAATGAAAGCTGCCCCTAGCCTGCTACTGGGTCCAGGGCTGGGGGCTGGTTCTGCGTGGAAATCCTCACTGGGCTGTCCTGCTCCTAGAAGTTGGCTATAGACAGGGCCTGCCCCCGCCTGAGGGAGCCAGGCTGCTCGGGGAAAGCCTCTCCCTGTCCTGCCTTGGTCCTAGAAGCTGCCTGTGGGCCGGGGCCTGCTGCTGGGTTCAGGGCTTGGGGTTGGCTCTGTGCAGAAAAGCTCTCACTGGGCGGGCCTGCCCAGAGAAGCTGGCTGTGGATTGCGCCTGCCACCAGAGAGAACAGGGCTGCTTGGGGAAGACTCTCGTTGCCCTGACCTGCTCCGAGAAGCTGCCCCTGTCCGGGCCTGCCGTCCGGGCCAAGGTTCACCCGGTGGGAGAGACTCACCCTGTGGCTCTATGTTGGTCCAAGTCTCTCAATACTTCCCCTTCTTGAATCCTGAGTTCTGGAGCGACGGGAGATGCAGTCACCCTCTAGTCTGCCATCTTGGATCTTCCCTCTTTTTATTTTTTATTTTGAGACAGGGTCTCACTGAGTTGCGCAGACTGGCCTTGAATTTGGTATCCTTCTGTCTTAGCCTCTCAAGTCACTGGGATTCCAGGCAAGCACTACCATGTGGTCTGGGATTCCTTCCCTCTATGCCTATATCCTGGTTGTCCAAGTCATTCTCCTTGTGGATCTTGAGATTAACATATTGCGCGAGTTAAAACATCACAGAAGGACTGATTTTATTTCTTAATTCTAGGTAGATAAATCTAGGGAAGCATCTCTTCAGTGGGACTGGGGTCATATAGAACAAGGTAGATCTCTCCCCTTACAGCACAAGGAGCAGCTCCAGGAAGGCTTTTGGATCTTGGAAGGAAGGATGGGTTCTGGTCAAACAAAATAGTGCTACATATGTAAAATATGCTTGCACATGGACCTGAGAAGTGCTGCTTCTCAATTTTGGCTATCTTGGCAGTCAGGGTTGTGCTAAGTTGGACATTTCCAGGTGTGTCTATATAACAAGAACTATAGGGTTTACTTATTAATTTATAACTTAGAACTCCAAAGAGGACAAAATACATTGAGGATAACTGGGCCCACACTCTGAAGAAAATCAATATGTAGTTTACACTCATTTCTATTTTTTTTTTTTTTTTTTTTTTGGTACTGGGAATTGAACCCAGGGGCACTTAAACACTGAGCCACATCCCCAGCCCTTTTTAAAATATATATTTTTTTATTTTTTAAATTTATTTTTATTTTTAGACAGGGTCTTGCTGAGTTGCTTAGGGCCTTACTGAGTTGCTAAGGCCGGTTTTGAACTTGTGATCCTCCTGCCTCAGCCTCCTGAGCTGCTGGGATTATAGGCTTGTGTCACCACACCAGGATATCATCATCTTTTTATAGCCATAGTATAAGGGATTTTTCTAAGTTCTTACATTCACCTCTAGTTTTTCCTCCCTAAGTAAGCAGGGACCACTGAAAATTGGTGTAGCTAAGGGGTTTTCCGTGCCTTTTTGGACTGGGTTCTGTTCTTCATATTCTCCATTGTTTTTCTCTTTTTGGTCTTAGGTCTTAGGTCTGAGCTGAGACATCCCCTTTTTTACCTTCGGGCTCTTATTTCTGAGTCTTGCTTCACTAATTTTCCAAAAGTGCTGTGTTCACTAATTGAGTTTGTTCTGCCCGTTTTCAAGGGGGTTCCTTCTCCGGCTCAGATGGCTGCCTCTCCAAGGGCTGCGATGGTGGGTAGAATGTTTAAAGCCTCCAGGGCACCTCTTCCTAACTGGTATCCAAAGAGTCCTGTCCATTTATTCAAGTCAGCAGTTTTACCTTATGTTAACACCACAAAACTCCCCTTCACCACTCATCCCGTCGGACCTGCTCTACCAGCAGCTTAGTGCCTGCAACCTGGATATTACTGCTCATTAATTCATGCCTAACACATAGTGGCTTACACTTGGTGCTACTGAATGTCTAAGAATAGGCACAGAGCCTGAAAGCGAGAAGTGAAAACTGCAAAATAGCTGGGTGGGAAAAATGATGGGACACGGAGCAGGGAAGACCTTTTGATATTTTTTCCTATAGTCATCTTCTATAGGTAAAATGAGATTGATCTTCATAATAAACTAAGAACAACTAACCCTTTTGTACATTTTACTTCTTGGTCTATTGCAGAATTTGTTTTATTAATTTCAGCAGGACTTCATCTCAATTACGGCCACCTGTTTAAGACACTGTGCTGTACATATTTGCAATCCTGTTTGCGTGTTTGCATTTCTGAAGTTTTGCATTTCAAATCAGGCAACTAGTTTTAGTAAATATGCTTTCATTAACACATGACCATAATCAGGGCATAAGACTAGACTATAACAAACCTCCCAAGTAGTCTTTGGGAATAATTTTTCTTTCCTGTTTGTAAGAACTGTGGGCAGGGCAGAGGTTGGCTCTATTTTGAAAACAGAATAATCCAGTATGCAGTTTAAATTTAAAATTGCACACTGGCATTTTTCTAATCATATTCTAAATTCGAATAACCTGACTAGGCAAAAGAAGGCTGGAATATTCCTAGCCATGATGATTACTGCACAACCCACGTCCTCCCTTTCCTTTGCTCCTGCTCCCTGGGATGGCAATCTGCAGTAAGCATTAGAAATCACTTCCTCTCATACTATGTTTTCCAGGTTATTTGGCTAAGACATTTTCTAACTTGCTGTAAAGATGATCTTACAAATAAATTTTATGACTTTGATTTTATTTAATCTTTCTAACAGGTTTACGAGGTAAACGTTCTAGGCCCACTTGCTATAAATGTCAGGGCTGGAATTTTTATCCAGACTTAGATTTGAAGTCAAGGACCTTTTACACTCATTCATATTTCTCAAATTAGGGTTTGAAGATCCTTGAAAGTCTGTAGTCATATTCTCAAGGGGCCTCAAGTTCTGTACAAGAATTTAATTTTGTGTTTTCATTTTGATGTCAATAATAAATGAATAGCAACATATTTGGTTCATTTTGTATGATCAGCTTAATGGAGAGCTGTCACTTATAAGGCTTGCATTTTTGTCTGTGTTAAGGTTTTTGTCGATGCTGGGACATGCTATTGTGTTAGTCAGCTTTTTGTTACTGTGACCAGAATGCCTGACAAGAACAACTTAGAGGTAGAAAAGTTTATTTTGACTCATAGGTTTAGAGATTCAGTCCATGGACAGCTGTTTCCATTAATCTAGGCAGAACATCATGAGAAGGGCAAGGTGTAGGAGCCCTGCTTGCCTCATGGTGGCCAGGAAGAGGAAGAGAGAGAAAGAGAGAGACTGCATGACCAGAACATGCTCCTCATGACCCACCTCCTCCTGTCATGCCACCAACCACCTGGTAAGTCCATTCAAACTAGGAAGAACTGATTAGATCACAGCTCTCACAATCTAATCGTTTCACCTCTGAACATTCCTGTATTAACACAGGAACTTGTGGAGGACACCTCATAATTAAACCATAAACAGCTACTTTGTCATAGACAAATGATTAAAAGAGAGAATACACAAGCAGTCGATATGTGACTGTTGAGTTCTCACCAACTGAAGGTCAAATGATTTCATCACAGGCTGTAAAAAAGGAAGGTTCTGTGTGATTTAAATAGAGACAAGCCATGGAAGCATTGAGTCATTGCAAAGCACACAGTCGGCAAATGAACTCAAAGAATCTGAACATTGGCAGTGAGCGACACATTCACATTGTGGGGTGGGGTGGCCACTCTGTATTTGTCCCATTAAATTAAAATCGTTCATTTGAATTTTATGAGTTTCCTGCATTTGTTGATCTGCAAGTTCATTTTAGTTTTATTGTTGCATGGTATCTATATGCAAACATTCTTTTTAGCTAAAGTCTATATGCATTAAGAATATCATTATAATAAAAATCATTTAGATGACCTCAGATGTCCATGAGAATACCTTCCCTTAAAGTGGTCCATAAATTATTTACATTTGGAAAACAGCACTACATAATATGCTAAATTTCCACAGAAGTTTGAGGAAAGGAAATTAAATACGTGTTTTATACACTTTATATTTTACCCCTTTGTTCAGCTAACTCTGTGTGTGTGCACGTGAAAGCAAGTGTTTATTTTATGCTGTGTGTTCCTTAATGTTTATGTGTGGCATAACAATGCTGATTATGGACTCTCGCTCTTTTAGGTCTAGGAAGGAATAGAAAGACAGGCATGAGAGGATCCTTGCCCACAGAGGTCAGGAATTTGATTTCTACGTCAAGACTTGTAGATAAGAAATTACTAAACAACAATATAGGAGAATATCTAAACAATACAAACATTCACAATATAGATGCAATATAGGATATAGGCTGTTTTTGACTCACTTGGTTGAAGAGATTACAAAAAGAAACACTTGCAGAAAACCCTACAGTATAAGCTTTTGAGGTGATGAAAACGTCATGCCTCCTTTGACAAGCAAGCTTTCTGCCAAGAGGGGGAAGAATTCATGAAGACTGCTGCTCTTCTTTCTCCGGTTAAATATTTCTAACTTCTACTGTTCATTTGCCTGGCAGATATGCCTGGGGGAATTTCTCAAGTCTTACAGAGTAGGTTGGATTTTTCTGGCTGGCTGTGAGTCAAGGAGTGACTTGCTAGCAACATGAGTAGAGAAAACTTTCTCTTACAAAAAGTTCCGTGCACTGAGTCATACCAACTAGAGAAATGAACCTGATGAATGTCACCTGTCAGCCTCAGCGGTCACTCAGCAGGCTGAGTGGTGGAAAAGATGGGAGGAAGGTGGCCTCTTCTCACTGGGTGGGGCACATAGACCACGAGGTCACTGGGGAGGGAGGAGCGCATTGTGTCGCGGGGCCCGTGATGGTCCTAAAGGTCTACCTGGATGCACGGCACACTATTTTTGCAAACAAATTGTAAGGGAGCCCTTTACGTCTTAGCAGTTCAGTTGTGACTTTCAAATAAAAAAAAAAAAAATCTAAGGAAGGAGGAAAATAATTGCAGAGAGGTTTATAAAAATTTATCATAAGTAAAATCTACAGGGCTGAGGATGAACTTCAGTAGGGCCCTCGAATACCGTAACACGATATGCCCACCCCTGAAGGATGTAAATTTATGCTCAAAATTCTTTTGTATATTCTAAGAGACATTTTGTAATTTTCTTTTTTTCCTTTTTTTTTTGGGACAGGGTTTCCCTGTAGTCTCCAGGCTGGTGTAGGACTCACGGGATCCTCCTGCTTCAGCCTCCTGAATTCTGGGGTTGCAAATACACGCCTGGCTTGGAATTTCCTTTTTTGAGTTAATTAATTACTTGGACCAAATAGTGCACTAGTACTTCATTGTTCAAAATGAGTTTGACACCTGACAATGCAGTTGAATTAATTTGATTTATGTTTTTCTGATATCCTGTCAGCTGTGAATTCCTATTGGCTCTACAGTCAAAATATTCCAGAATCCAGCTGATTCTTAACTTCCTCTACTATTAGTTTCTTGGTCTGATCATCAGTTTTAGTTGCCTGGTTGCAGCTGTAGCCTCCTAGCCTCTGTCAAGCCCTCACTCTGTTATTCATTCAGCAACCAGAGGAGGCTGTTAAAGCATAAATCAGTTCACTTGACTCCTCTTCTCTCCACCTTCAAAGGCTCATCCTATTTAAAGTAACTATCAAAGACCTACATGGCTAACCAGGCACCAAAGAACCTGGCCTTCCTTCCTTTTCTTCTTGAGCTTCTCTTTCTCTTTTCTTTTTTTTTTTTTTTTTTTGGTACTGGGGATTGAACCTAAGGGCACTTTACCACTCTGTACACCCCTAGTCCTCTTTATTTTTATTTTATATTTTGAGACAGGATCCTGCTAGGTTGCTGAGGCTGGCCTTGACCTTGCAATCTTCTTGCTTCAGTTCCCTAAGTCGATAGGATTACTGGTGGGTGCCACCACAGCCACCAGAGCGTCTCTCTTATGTTTTTCATTTTGTGTCTTCTGCTGCAGCCACACTGACTTCCCTTTGTTTCTCGAACACACCAGGCCTGTGCCTGCCTCAGGGCCTTCACACTTGCCTGTTCCCACTGCTTGGAAAGCTCTACCCAAGACACCCCAGTGGTGAACTCCCTCACTTGGTTCCAGTCTTTTCTAATATATAACTTTATCAGTGATATCTTCCCTGACTACTCTCGGTAAAATTACAACTCTTAACCTTGGCATTTCCTTTTCCCTTTCTCGGTTTCATTTTTCCCACATGACTTAATCATCTTCACATGCACTATTGCTTTTTTTTTTTTTCTATACTGGGGATTGTACCCAAGGCCTTGCATATGCCAGGCAAGCACTCTACCACTGAGCCACATCCTCAGTCCTCAAACACACTATTTAATATCTTTCTGTATTTAATATAGAAAAAGTGAAGGTATCACCCATCGTCTAATTACCCAGAGAATTTTAAAATTTATATATCTTGCTGGGTGTGGGGGTGCATGCCTATAATTCCCATGACTTGGGAGGCTGAGGCAGGAGGATCACAAGTTTGAGGCCAGCCTGGGCAACTTAGCAAGACCCTGTCTCAAAATAAAAAAATAAAAAGGGCTGGAGCTGTAACTCAGTGGTAAAGTTCCCCTCGGTTCCATCTCCAGTATCATAAATAAATAAATAAATAAATAAATAAATAAACATTTCCTTTTAATTTTATACTGTATGCTTAAGTTAGTGTCCTAATCATCTTTGCTTTATTTATTATCAGCTTTGTTACAAAATATCACATAATCTTAGTAATATTTTTTCAAATTATTATGTTACCATTACTTTGCCTTTTTGGCATATCACAAATAGTTGCTGTTATAAATAACAGCGTGATGAACATCTTTATTCTTGAAATTTTTTCATGTTTATTTCTTTAAGAGATATTCAAAGAAGTAATTATTCCTAAGCTAGTCCCTTAAGTGGGCATTTTTGAGGTTCTTAATTCATATTGCTTAGTTACTTTTAAAAATGTTTATAAAAATGTGCAATTCAAACAGCAACATTTGAAAGGTTTGAACTAATTTTTTAATGAAACTTAAACAGATATTAAAATTTCATATCTGTACTTTATGATAATAAAAGGAGCCAAAACTAATTATGGTTTTATTTTATAGCCAGAGTGATCAAAGATAAGTAAGAGGGAAGAGGAAGGATTTGAGAGGATAGGTTCTAAACATCTTTTGGTTTCTGGCTCTTTTTCTGTTGTTTGTTTTTTTTTTTTTTTTTGTACCAGGAATTGAACCCAGAGATCCTTAACCACTGAGCCACATCCCTAGCCCTTTTAAATATTTTATTTAGAGACAGTGTCTCACTGAGTTATTTAGGGTTTCCCTAAGTTGCTGAGTCTGGCTTTGAACTTGCAATCCTCCTGCCTCAGCCTCCTGAGCCGTTAGGATTATAGGCGTGTGCCACTGCGCCCAACTTCCTGTTCTGTTTTGTAGTGTCTGTTGAGGCTTTTTTTCACCCAGAGAACCAAGGATACTGGAATGGAATACAAATAAAAATCAGTGATTGCTGGGCACAGTGGCACATACCCATAATCCCAGCAACTCAGGAAGCTGAAGCAGGAGGATCACAAATTCAAGGCCAGCCTCAGCAATTTAGAGAGGCCCTAAGCAATTTAGTAAGATCTTGTCTCTAAATAAATAATGAAAAGGGCTAAGAATGTGACTCAGTGGTTAAGTACCCCTGGGTTTAGTCCACTGTACCCCCCCCAAAAAAATAAAAATGAAAATAATAACCAGAGACTATAGCTCTGAAAATATTCACTTTCTGTTTTTTGGCCCTTGGTCAAAGTGTTTTTCATTGAAGTTTCCTGTCTAAAAAATAGACACAATAATACCCAACACCTAGACCTCATATAAAAGGATGGATTTGGATACTTAATACTTCTTATATAACCAATGATACATAAGTATAAAGAACTTTATTATTCCAATTACTGATTAATAACATCTAAGTGGAAAAGACCCCAGGTAAGGACAATTGTTTGGCTGAAAGAATTCCAATTCTAAATTCTACTGCTTCCTCATTTTAATTAAAGAACAGAAATATATGAATTCTCTAGAGCATGCCTGAGAGCAGACAATAGTCCAAAGGGTGTCTCCTAAGGAAGGATTATTGGTTTTTTCATTCCTCATATTATTGAGAAAACTGAAAAATGTTAGCCTGTGAAATGATTTTTATCCATGAGAAGAAAGTGGGAGAAATTAAAATGAGAAACCAGTAATAGTGTCTTTAGGGAGGGAATAACTTAGAAATAGGGATGAAGAGAGAGTTTTTTTGTGGTAGAAGATTGGGGATTGAACCCAGAGGCACTTTACCACTGACCTAGATCCCCAGACCCCTGCTCCGCCCCCTTTTGTTGACACAGGGTTTTACTAAGTTGCTCAGGGCCTCTCTAATTCACCGAGGCTGACCTCAAACTTAGAATCCTCTTGCCTCAGCCTCTTACCTCAGTCTCCCAAATCTCTGGGATTACAGGAACGTGCCACTATACCCAGCTAAGAAAGACTTTCTCTTCACTTTCGTACTTTTTAAATATTGTAACAAACAAGTATATTACTTATGCAACAATACATCGGTCAGTAGCAGCAGTAGCAGGTATGTGCTAGCCCTCCTAACACTGCCATGAGGTCTTAACTCTATGATCTGTGCTGTGCAACCAGATAATCCTAGTACTGAGCACTATGTTGAAATCCCATTAATTAGATTACAACTCTTAAGAAATTTTATGATGGAAATAGCAATGTAAGGAACTGTTTTTAATTATCCTGGAAGCTGCTTTAAATTTATTTCATCAAACACATCTTGAATTACTTTCATGTGCCAGGTGTTGGGCTAGATGTAGCTCTGGACAAGGCAAACACTACACTCATGGAGCTGATAGCAGAATGAAAAAATAATTATGCATGTAGTGAAGATTATGAAATAGATGTTCAAGGTGCTTTAGGAACATGGAACAAGGGGGACTTTCCCTGCTTTTGGGGATCAGGAAAGGACTTTCTGGTTTATGAGAGATGAGTACCCATTATCTGGTGATATAAAGAGGTGGGGAATGGGGAAGATGGTAGGAAAGGTCAAGGTGAGGGAAGAGCATGTGCTGTTAGACTAGTGTCTAGACCTGCTCTGCCTTATGAGATAAGTGCTAGACACAAACAGGCGCTGAGTTCTTGAAATGGGGCTAGTGTGGATTGAGGTATACCTTAAATGTAAAACACACACAGGCCTTAGTATGAAAATAAGAATGTGAACTGTTACATAATGTCTTATATTGATTGTTTATTAAAAATGGTGTTATAGTTTACACCTAGAATGTCCCCCAATGCCCATGCATTAAAGGTTTGGTGGCCCACCCTTGGTGCTTTTGAAAGGTGCTCCAACCTTTAGGAGGTGGGGCCCAGTGGAGAAAGTCAAGTCACTGGGGCTGTGCCCATTCTTGTAGGAGTTATTGGGACCCTGGCCTCTTCCTGGCTCTTTTTGTTTGTACTTTCTCTCTGGCTCCTCAATCCCTCTCTGCTTCCCGTCTGCCTTGAGGCAAGTGCCTTTACTCCACCATGGCCTTCTATCACGATGCTCTCTGGCTTAGAGCTGTGGAGTTGGACAACCATGGACTGAACCTCTGAAACTGTGAGCCCAAAATAAACTTTTCCTCCTCTAAGTACTTTTTTCAGATATTTTGTTCACAAAAACAAAAAGTTGACCAACACTTAGAGCAAGTGAGGGAGAAGGTCCAGGATATAACTCTAGGGAAGGTAAATATTTGAGAGGTGAATAATAGAGGGTGACCCAGTACAGGAGATTAAAGGAAGATCCAGGCAGAAAGAGAATGCACTGTCATGGATGGCAACGGAAGAGAGAGTGTTTCAAGAAGGAGGTTATGGTCAATAGCAGAATCTGCTACCAAGAAGATAAGTGTAGTAGGCATCCATTGACTGTGGTGACCTGGACAGCACTGGTCACCTTGGTGGAAGAACCTTTGATTGGAGTAATGGGTGTGGAAACCAGACTGAAGTGGGCAGAATCATGAATAGGATATGGTGAAGTGGAGGCTGTAGATGTGAACAATTCAACTCCTTCATGAAATTTTTCAGGTCCAAGCACATAGAGTTGGATATGGGCCAGATAGATGATAGAGTTCTTCCTTCCTTCCTTTCTTCCTTTCTTTCTTCTTCTTTTTTTTTTTTTTTTAAGAGATTTAAGCCAATGGACTGAGGCTGGAAGAGAAGTTGAAGCTAAAGGTAAAGGAGAGTTGGGGGATAGTGGATATCATTGAGTCTGTGAGAGGCAGGAGAGGAAGGAATTAGAAGTCAAGAAGTGGGCTTTAGGTAGGAGTAGAACACCACTTCCTTTATAATAGGAAGAAAGGCAGGATATTTACTGAACACTTGCTATTGGCAAATAACAAGGAACATGGTCCCCATCTTCAGGAAGCTGCAATCTGGTTGGAGTGGCAAGACACTGCAACAAAATAATAATAATAATAACTGTCTGTGATAAGCCTACAGGCAATGAGTGCTGTAGTATTTCCGACAAGAGCAAGATTAACTCCTGATGCTGTGATCAAGGGAGTTTTCATGAGAAGTGGCATTTGATTTGGGACTTGAAAGCAGAGTAGGATTTTACTAGCTGGGGATATAAGTGGTAAAAGGAAATAAAGAAGGAAAACGCATTTCATGTAGAGGGGCTGGCATGCACAAAGGATTGAAGAACTATATTTCAATCAGTTTATCCCTTTAGAAAGAAAACAGGGAATTTTTTTTTTTTTTTTTTTGGTCTATACTATGATTGAACATAGCAATTGAGAGGAATAAAGAGACCTTAGAGATTATTTTATCAAATATCTTTATCAGGGAGTGGTTGCGTGTGTCTTTAATCCCAGCTACTCAGGAGGCTGAGGCAGGAGGATCACAAATTTGAGGCCTGCCTGGACAACATAGCAGACCCTACTAAAAAAGAAAAATCCTTATTTTTCTGGGTATGAAAACTGAAGTACTAAGAAATGAAATTGACTATTAAAAGTCACAACGTGGGTAAGTGACAGAGTGGGCTCTGGTTCACAATAACTTCCACAATAACCGCAGTGATATTATTAGTATATTCAGTAAAACTATACCTGATTTTATTGAATTACATCAGAGGTGTAATGGAGGCTAGATGATTTTCAGATTTTGAAAAATTCATACAGTTTTGTCATTATAGTAATCAGGACAAGTCTAACCAAGTTTTGTTTTGGAGATATTTCATTGCAATCTGTATCAATGAAGATACTTGTTATCAGGAGATTGATGATTTCCTGAAATTCACCAGATTTACTCTAGTTTCCTATGTCTTGGCAAATTAAGCCCTAATTGAGCAAAAGTGAATTTGAAGAAAAATCTACAATAGAATGAATTTATAAAAGAGGAGTAGGACAATGATGAGAAGGTATCAGTTTCTTATGGCAGCTATAACAAATTACCACACACTTACTAGTTTAAAACAACCTATATTTATCTTCTTACCATTTTGAAGGTCAGAAGTCCAACACAGATCTCACTGGGCTAAAATCAAGGTGTTAGCAAGCCTCTCTTTCTGGGGGCTGTGGGGTAGAGGTGAAGAATCTGTTTTCTGTCTTTTTCAGCTTCTAAAGAGTGGACCCTTTCCTTGACTTGTGACTCCTTCCAACCTTTTTTTTTTTAATTGTTAATTTTGAGAGAGGTTCTCATTAAATTATCCAGGTTGGCCTCAAACCCATGATCTTTGTGTCTCAGCCTCTCAAGTGGCGAGGATTACGGATGCCTGCCAGTATGTCTGGTTTCCTTCCTCCATCCTTAAACCAGCAACACTTTGACTCTCAGAAGTTTTGATGTTCCTCTGACGTACCTGGGGAAGGTACTCTGCTTTTAAGGACTCATGTGATTAGATTGGGCCCACCTAGATAATCCCAGTATATTGTCATCTCAAACTCCTTACCATTAATCTCATCTGTAAAGTCCCTTTACCACATGAGGGAAGAAATTCACAGGTTCTAGAATTAGTCCATGTATGTATGGGAGAGAACATTATTTTACTTATCACAAAGAAGGAGGTGAGGAAAAAACATTTGTGGATTGTTAGATGATTTACAAATAATTAGAAAATGAATATCAATAGTGAATATACACTTATTAAAATATAGCAGGTATCAATTCTTATTTGAGGCGGTACCAGGCAAATAGAACTGGGGAATGCCAGAGACAAATTTATCACTCTGGTTTTCCTCTTAGGATGTTCTTGTGGAAAGATGAAGGAATGTGTGTTAGATGTCAGTGCAGTAAGCTCCATTCACAGCTCATTAAACAACTGATGAAAAGTGGAAATAGATGTAAACCTGGATGAAGGTCCCAATGAGTCATGGGTTTTGTCCTTGATTCTTCTTTAATCACAGCATTATCAATATCTTGGATAAGGCGTATAAAAAGTTGACTGTATCAAATTTACAGTTGATATAAAATAGGATAAAAATTTACAGAAAATTTCAATCAACTGGGAGGATAAAATAAAAGTGCATGAACTGCTACAGTAGTAAATGTGAAATCTTAAATTTCAGGGAGAAAATCAGTTACATGCAGAATTCATGGTACTGGGTTAGGTGTCCGTTTATGTGGAAAAAAATGACATATCTGTGAAAGTAGAAGTGGTATCAAGGACATCTATGAACAATTTCTGAGTAATTACTATTATGAAGTACTGGGCTGAGGTTTTACCTATGCCATGCCTTTTCACCATCACAAAACAAATCCATAGCAAATAATGATTATTTCTTGATCACAGATGAAGTTACAGTTCAGAGATATGAAGCAACTTGTCCAGGATTACACCATCACGTATCAGAAAAACTTGGGTCAGATGCAAAACTATATTCATTTTACAGAATGAGAGGTGTTTTCAAAATGCTAAGCAATTAATTGTAGCTGCATTAGTGAAAGCAGAGTGTCCAGGTCCTTCTATAATAGAGTGTTCAGGTTCAGGAAACATAGGATATATTTTCCAGTTTGGGCTTCTTTGTTTTAGAGGGGTTTTGACAGACTTCACTGTGGATACAGGAGTGTGACCAGGGTCCTGACACTGGACACTAAGCCACACGAGGAGTAATTGAGCAAACTTGGTATGTCTTGCTTAAAAGAAACTTGAGGTCAGAGTGGACAGCTCAAAAGCATCATTATTCCCTAAAAATATTTAAAGGCAGGACGATGTTTTCTGAAAGTCATGTAGAGGCAGATTTTGGTTCAAGAGAACTTTAAAATAGTGACCTTTGTCCTGAAGTCAGCTTTTAAGGACAGGTGTGGTATGAGTTCCTTGGAAGGATCAGTGAATGGGCTTTCATCTTTGAGGTTGAGTGGTGCTCAACAGGAACAGGTACTCAATTTATGTCCATTGAATTTGTGAACAAGTGACTTTATCAGCAATCTTCTACAAGAAATTAGTGAGTTGAGAAGGAAGTTAGAAGCCATAAACTCTAAGGTTATTTCCAAGTGTGAGAGTTTTCCCTGATTTCGATTTGATTTGACTTAGAATATTATTACTATACACTACAGTGGGATTCATTGTTACATATTCATACATTTTCATACAACCTAACAATATAATTTGGAATTGAGATAGCAGGAACATATCCCACAGCTGCTGCATTTTTTTCCTTATTAATAAGCTAATGCAAATTTATAATGGCCTAACTCACTCTTTCTTGTGACCTGAGTATCAATAGTAGAAGTCCTTCATATTTGTATTATGAATAGGTCTCTTCCTAACCATGCTGGCATTTTAATGATTTTTGAGTGGCCCCCACAATTTTTTTCTCCATTCTTGAAGGATTGATTGACTATATCATACAAAAACAAATTAAATTTGCAATCTAGCCACTTTCTCCAACAAGCTGACAATATAAGGGTCTGGAGGGGTTTGTAACAAATACAACAATTACCTTGAGTCAATTTACTTAAAATTTATTTACAATGGGGCTAGGGATGTAGTTCAGTTGGTAGAGTGCTTGTCTCCCAAGCATAAGGCCCTGGGTTCAATTCCCAGCACCACAAAAAATTTTTTAAAAAAATTATTTACAAGGATTTTTCAGGGAGTGAGATGAAACTGGTACAGTAGAGATGACCAGGGCGGGTATAGGCTTGGAAGGGGGTTTCACAGAACCAGACTAGGTTTGGCAATGGCCCACTTTATATAATGTGAAGATCCCAAAGAAAGACTATTGTTCAACTTTAATGTGTTAAACAATAATGCTGTGGCCACATATATCTGATAAAATCCTACCTTTAGTAAAACCAACATATGAATATCACTTAACTGTAGTTCCAGAAGAGCAGGCAGCTGAATTTCTCCTAAAGTTCTGCCATTTCTTTTGCTGGTTTTTTTTTTTTTTTTTTTTCCTTTTCTTTTTTTTTGGCGGTGCTGGGGATCGAACCTAGGGCCTTGTGCTTGCAAGGCAAGCACTCTACTAACTGAGCTATCTCCCCAGCCCTCTTTTGCTGTTTTGATGAAGACATTGGAGTCAAGTAGGATAGCCATTGAGTTGGGGAGAGTGCTGTTCTTTTATATCCATCACCTACATGCCAGTATTTCATACCCAATTATTTGTAACCCCAGCCATTAGTAATTCTTCCAAAGTTCATTATAATGAGATCATGCCACCTACAAATAACCCATAAATACAGTTACTTTAACCCGTTGGAGGATGTCTCACTGGAATTTAATTGGATTCCAAGTTAATTTTCTATTGCAGTCATTTTTGCTAACGGTCACCTACGCACCTGAAATCTCCATCAGGGTTGTTCCTTTAGTTTTTGGAGAAATCTGTTTATATGAGAACAGTAGTATTCTAAAGCACTTGGTAGAGTTAGTTTATCAGATTTGTTGACCAATATTTTCTTTCTTTTCTTTCCTGGGATGCCTTGTGTTTCACTCAGAGTTTCTTTAGGAAATGGACAGCATTTTCCTGCTGAGTAATAGAGGATATTTTAATAACAGGGCTGTTGACAAAATGTGTGTGCTGTAGGAAAAGCAGGAAGGGCTGGGACAGTGACAGTACCCCAGGCTAGTAACACTGGGGTGCAGGTGGGGGACAGGCAGTTAACTGAAACCAGAAGCCAAAGTTATATGAAGTAGGCTCCTGACAATTGCTATGACATTTGGTGGAGGAATGGAGCCAAGGAGTGACTTGGAGAATAAATATCTGGCTTCACTCTCCTCTCTTATCTACTACTGATCTTTCACATGAACTAAATCCAAGCAAAACAGGAGGGCAAGGAAGCCCACTGGTGTGGTCTAGAGAGACCTGTCTCCTGGAATGGGATGGGAAAAGATCTGGAGGGGCAAAAAGAAGAGATCTAGTACAATCTGTAGCAAAGTTAGTGTCCCCGGGCACCGTGCTTGCCCACCCCCTTACATCAACTATTCTGCTGGTGACTTCTCATTTATGGTTTTTACTCCTTTCTGTATTCCATACACTAAGTCACCTTGGGCCTCCCTTGGGCAAGTCACACACAATAATACCTGAACAAACTCATTAAAAACTCATCATCTTTATGCCTTTTATCCAACCCACTCCTCCACCTGTATTTTTTTATCTTGGTTCAGATGTCATTATCCTGAGATAGGTGCACACCTGTAATCCTAGTAACTTGGGAGGCTGAGGCAGGATGATTGCAAAATTTGAAGCCAGCCTCAGCAATTTAGCAAGACCCTGAGCAACTTAGTAAAACCCTATCTCAAAATAAAAAAGCTAAAGGACTGGGGATGTGGCTCAATGGTATAGTGCCCCTGGGTTCGATCAGGGGCACTCAGATGAGGTATAGGCAAGTCAGTACTGGAGGGGAGGGGATTGATTATCCTGGTATCCAAGTCAGAAATCCAGAAGTCCTTTTGTACCATAATTGTTTCCTCATCCCCAACATCTAATCACTAATTATGTTGTTTTTATCTCTATTTCTCCTCTACCATCTTTTTCTCCATTTCTACACCTACTTTTCTGATTTAAATCATTAATACCTATTGGATCTCGTCTCTTGGGCTCCATAAGTTTCCTCTTGAAACAGTGACCCACATTACTGTCAGACTGTGGGCTTAGGAATGAAATGTTTCATTTATTTATTTACTGATGAAATATTTATTGAGAACTAGTATGTGCCAAATATTACGCTACGCCTTCAGTTATAATCTCCCAGTTAGAGAGGTGAGTGTAGATTGATAGGGGCAATGATAGAATTATAAATGAGGTACTCAGCTAATAATAGGGGTAAGAGTGTCATATAAAACTCTTGGGAGAAACACCTAGGTTTAGCCCTTGAAGGACTAATAATTGTTAGCCAGGTCAGAGGAAGGAGAGGAGATATTTCAGACTATGAGTGCAACCTGGTGCAAGTTTTAGAATCAGGAGAACATAAAGAACTGGAAGAATTTAGAGTAATAGTGTGAGTGAAGTAGAAAGTGAAAGCAGTGGTCAGATAATGAAGAGTTTTGTTAAGTACTTTATCTGGAAGATTATGGGGACTCCTGGAGGACTTTAAATTGAGGCTTAGCATGATCAAATGTGTTTTGTAGTTGTTCGGTGAATGGATTTGAAAGGGGGTAAGACTGAAGGCAAATTAGCCTATTCACTGAATTAAGGATGTGGTAGTGGGTATGGAGTGATCCAAAATATATTAAGATGTGTTTACTTATAAGTCACATTGAAAGTTGGAACTCAGAAAATGAGGGAGAGAAAGGAATCCACATCGATGCCCAGAACTCTGGTTTAGCAACTGGATGAACAGTGTT
This sequence comes from Sciurus carolinensis, assembly GCF_902686445.1. Taxonomy (NCBI): domain Eukaryota; kingdom Metazoa; phylum Chordata; class Mammalia; order Rodentia; family Sciuridae; genus Sciurus; species Sciurus carolinensis. The sequence goes on from NC_062226.1 coordinate 82,201,025, forward strand.
AACACTTACCAGGGTAGGGAATTCAGAAAGATGTGATATAGGCAAGTCAGTTAATGAACTTGACTTTGGATATGCTGAGTTTGTGGTTCTCATGGGCCATTCAAGTGGAGATGCTGTGTTGAGTGTTCATGTCTGGATTTTGCATTATGACAGCAGATGAAACTCCAACTATAAGGATTGTTGGAGGAAAGTGAAAACAAGTGTTCAGTAAGTTAGAAGAAAAAGCCTTCAGTTCTGAGGGAGAAGTCAGACTCTGAGGCAGTCTCCATTGTCTACTGAATCAAGCCCAAATTCTTACTTTAAAATGCTTCTCTCCAACTTTATCTCATGGCAATCCCCAACTTACATTTTGAGCTCTATTAATATCAAACTGCTGGTGATTCTCCAGCATACGTGGGCCTTTTTCTTGGCTATCCATATACTACTGATTTTAGTGTTTCCTCTGCTTGAAATAGCTGTTCTTCCTCTGTGTCTGGCTCTTGATTATAAACCTTTAAATATCATATGAAGATTGTCCACTGCAGGAACACTGAATTTGGTTGAGTTGGTTCCCCTCTCCTCCCTTATGTCAATCATAGCTCTTTTCACATGGCATTGAAATCTTCTGCCTGCCTGTCTTATCTGACTACTCTTTAAGTTCAAGGGCTGTGTTGCATGTTAGATTTCCCCAGTGCATTAGTCAGTTTTTCATCACTATGACTAAAATACCTAACAAGAACAACTTAGAGGAGGAAAAGTTTATTTTTTATTATGATTTCAAAGGCCTCAGTCCTTGATTGGCCTATTCCATTGCTGTGGGCCTGAGGTAAGGCAGATTATCATGGTGGAAGGACATGGGGAAACAATCTATACATCTCAGGGCAGCCAGGGTGCATAGAGAGTGAGGTGCCAGGGACAAAATATAAACCCCAAAGGCATGCCCCCAACTTAATTCCTCCTGCTTTACTCTATCTGCTTATAGTTACCCACTCAGTACAGTAGTCCTTTCAAATTATTAATCCATCAAATGGACTAACCCACTGATAATTTATAAGTCTCATAATTATTTCACTCCTGAATATCGCTATTTTATTTTTACACATGAGTTTTAGAAGGATACCACATATCCAAACCATAATACCCAGGAAGTCAATTCTGAGATGGAATTTAGTGTGTAAGATATTTATTCAAAGTGGCCTTGGAATCATTATTGTTGTTATGATTTGGATCTGGAATGTCCCCCCTAAATCTCAATTGTTGGAAACATGGACCCAAATGCAGCAAGGTTCAGAGATGGGGGTTTTAGGAAACAAGGGGATTGTTCAGTGGATTAAACTATTGGATGGACTAATAATTTTCATGGACTACTGGGTGGTAACTTTAGGCTTATAGGATATTGGTTAGAGAAGGTAGGTCAGTGGGGGTGTGCCCAGCTCTTTTGTGCTCTCCTTCCCCCCACACCTCAGGCCCAGAGCAATGGCACTGGCTTACTATGAACTGAGACCTCCAAAACCATGAGCCAAAATAAACTTTTCCTCCTCTAATTTGTTTTGGTCAAGTATTTTGGTCACAAAAGTTTTCCTTGTCACAGCGACGAAAAACTGACTAACACACACACCTATGGAAAGATCTTCCATAGATCTTCCAGTGGGAGTGAGCTGAGGGAGAAGACAAACTCTGATGCAAACTCAGCAACTGCCTCATCTGGCACTATGAAGCACGCGTGCTGCGATGGCCTTTCAGAGTTGTTGCAAGTTAGAGCGAGGTGGTCAGGCCTTTCTATCCCTGCCTCTGTCAGTCAATGGCTATGCTATGGGCCACCCAGGGAGGGGCGAGGCATCTCTGCAGCTGAAGCAATAACTACAGAGACCGACAGCATTCCCCACGGCTGGGGCAGCACATAGTTTCCTCAAAGGGGGATAAGGCAGTGCATTCTAGTGTCCACCACACACTGTATTTTTTCCTTGTATTCCTACGGCTAATCAGAGTATGTGGCACATAGCAGGCCAAATTTGAGGTTTGTAGAACAAATTTGGCTAGTAGAAAAATATTGTTTGTAGCATTTAAAAAACTTAACTTTCAACATTTAAAAATTGGAAGACTTTACATAGAAATCATCCAGGTTTCTAGCCTTTTTTTTTTTTTAATACCAGGAGCTCTTAACCACTGAGACACATCCCCAGACCTTTTTTTATTTTTATTTTTTATTTAGAGATAGCATTTTGTAAGTTGCTTAGGACCTCATGAAGTTGCTGGGGCTGGCTTTGAACTTGGGATCCTCCTGCCTCTGCCTTCTGAGCCACTGGGATTATAGGTGTGCACCATGGCATCCAACTCTAGCTTTTCTCAGGGAAAAAAAATATCTGGCAACACTGGGTCTCTTTTTCAGATGCAGACTGTGGGCTGGAGTGGGACAGTAGGCAGGTTTGTGGTCTCTAGTCCCTCAGACATACACCCTCCCCAATCCTGAAACCTGGAACCCTGCCTGTACTCCTCTGAATTTGCCACTCTGTTAGTTATTAAAGAAATGTTCGTTATACTGAACAAAACCCAATATCCCTGCATTATATTTATTACTGTGGTTTTATTTATTTAGTACCAGAGATTAAACCCAGGGGCATTTAACCACTGAGCCACTTTCTAAGTCCTTTTTTAAATTTTTTTAAAAATTTTGAGACAGGCCTTCCTAAATTGCTGAGGTTGGTTTTGAACTTGTGATCCTCTTGCCTCAGCCTCCCAAGCCACTGGGATTACAGGCATGCACCACTGTGCCCAGCTCTTGCTGTGGTTTTAATGTGGGTTGTTATCACCAAAATTCATATTGAGTCTCAATGTGGCAGTGTTAGGAGGTGGTGCCTTAAAGAACTGATTAAGTCCTTGAGAGGGATTAATGCTTTTCTTGAGAAAGTAACTTCTCACTATCACAGGACTGGATTGATTGCCATCTTTTTCTATACAATCCTGCCATGGAATGCTATTCCAGGAAGCTCTTACCAGAAGCTGATGATAGTATCATGCACTTGGACCTCCAGAACTGTGAGCTAAATAAACCTTTCTTCTTTATAAGGTCTCAGGCATTTTGTTATAGCCATGTAAAACAGCCTCAGATACTTCTCAAGGAATAGTCACATATACAAATTTATTTAATTCTTAAAAAACATGAAAATTAGGTATTATTATGATCACCCCCATTTTATAAGGAAGGAAACTGAGTCCCAGAGTGGTTTAGCAATTGCCCTATGTGTCTTGCCAGAAAGCAATAGGATTACGATGTACATGTTCTGATTTTAAGTGCTGTGGTCTTCCCACTGTGATGCCTGAGGACCTAGAGATATTGCTGCTGCAGGCCCATACAGTGGACCCTGGCGTTCACTTGCCTAGTGGAGGCAGGAAAGAATTAAACCAAAAACACTCAGCCCGAAAGAAAATGGAAGATTTCTAAGCTAGCTGCACTGGGAAGGGAAACTCTTCTTTAAGGACCTTGTTTTTTGCTTTTGTTTTTGTTTTCCCAGATGGTTTGAAAGGAGTAAAAACGATTAGAGCTGCAAGGGAGAGTGGGAGACAAGACAAGGTTGGTGATCAAAGGGGAGAGCAGAGTAGGAAAATGCAGCATTTCATACACAGCCACACACCCACTGAATATGTGTCTGCCATGCGAGGTCCCTGTTAACGACCGAGCATGAGATGGAGACGGATTGTTAAGCAAGAGACAATATGGATGAGGCTGAGTTGATGTTCTCAAAAGGACAAAATTCTGAGAGGCGGAATGAAAGAAAATGTATCCAATTGCCTATAAAATGAAAATATAATGGCTCCAGTGCTGGATGGATCAGAACTTATTTTTGTCATTACACTGAACTGGACCAGTCAAAAGACTTTGAATATCCCAGCTTACTTTTTACGTTATTATAAATAAAAGATTTTGTTTTTTAAAAAATAAATTGACCTTTTATTAAAAAGCTGAGGGATAAAATTCTTGATGTCATTTCTAAAAAAAGTTTTAATTTTTATGATTACAGATGAAAGATTTAAGATGTATGGACATAGGGATGAAGGATATAAAATATATGTAATTTTAATTTCCATCACCTTGCAAAAGCTGCATAATAAAATCTCAGAGGTGACTTTACTATGTTATAATTTAGACTCATACAGATTCTTTAAAAACAGAATTTAGGAATATTATTTCCCATCAGTTTTTGAGAACATGATTGATAAAATGAGAATTTTTGGTTGAGGAAGGGACAGCTATTAAATGAATAATTCCAATAGGAATTTCCTTAAGTTTCACTAGCTATGGTAAATATGATACATTTAGATAATTTTTAATCACAGTCTATCTATCTATCTTGGGGATGCATACTGTGATACCCCACTTGGTACCCCACTTTACAAGTTGGAACCCAAACTCCCAGTGTGACTATATTTGGACTTAGAGTCTTTAAGGAGATAATTAAAGTTAAAAGAGGTCATAAGGATGGGGCCCTAAGCCCACATGACTTATGAAAGAAGAAGCCATACCAGAGAGTGCCCCGCTCTTTCTCTCTGCCCCCCCAACCCCCACATGTATGCATCCATCTGCAAGTTAGGAAAAGGGGCATTTTGCAAAACTACTCTGCTGATCCCCTGAATCCTGGACTCCAGCCTGGTCCAGAACTATTGTTTAAGTCTCCTGCTCTGTGGTGTTTCATTGTGGCAGCTTGAGCTAACCGATACACATACATCTATCTACAATATAGTAAAAGTGAGAAGACACACATGGGGGAGAAGAGCACCACATTTAAGATAGGGTTGAACTGCCGGGTCAGGGGAGGCGAATATAAAAAGATGAATGTACATAGGGATCTAAAACATTTCAAAGTGTGAAAAATAAGCATGCTCCAATTTGTACTAAAATCCTTATTTGAAAACAAAACACACTTTGGTTGCTGTGTTTGAAATGGGAGAAACAGAGACCTAGTGGAAGGACAGAGCAATTAGGAGACTGTGAATCTTAGTGCAGGTGAGAAATTAAGGTGGCTCAGACTTGGGAGAAAAGTGGACACATTCAAGACATTTTGCAAGTAGAGCTGAGCTGCTGATGGATTGGACATGGAGTGTGAGGGCAAGAGAAGCATAGAGGAAGGAACCAAAGTTTGGGGCTTGAGCAACTGGTTGAGTGGTTTCCTGAGGTGCAGACTTCATGGACTTTTGACACAAATTCTTCATGAATGGCTTTTAGTTTTCTAAGATTCTTTGCAGGGAGAAATGAAGCAAATAATGAATGTTCTCCAAAAATACAAATTAAAAAAAAGAGAAAAATCATCAAATGAGATTCATTTATTCATAAAAAGTCCAATTTCCTACTAATACTGAATATCAGTTTCAAGTTTGTCTTCCTGACCAGAAAGCAGCTGTTCAGTTGCTGATTCTATTCAGTTGCAGTGTAATAGTTACTAATTAGCAACGTTGAGAGGAAGACTGACATTCTTTTCTGAAGGCTAAGGAGCCTGACAAAAACTACATTTCTTGCATCTGTATGTGTGTATGTATTACTGGGGATTGAATCCAGGACCTGATATATGCTAGGCAAATGCTCTACCCCTGACCTACATCTTCAACCTCTTTATTTTTTATTTTGGGACAGGGTCTGATTAAATGGCCAAGGCTGGCCTTAAACTTGTGATCCTCCTCCCTCCGTCTCCCAAGTTCCTGGAATTACAGGTGTACACCACCATACCTGGCATTCCTTATATTTTTAACCAGAGGAAGAATAAAAGCATACCCTTAAGACCAAGTTTTTCCTACTGAAAAACTTTTGGGTTTGTTTATATGTGCAGGTGACTATACAGGTATTTAAATCTTTTCATCTCACCTGGTGGAAGAGCCAATACCTACCATGGGTTCTGCCACTGTATCTCCCAGGCCATGATTGCCTTTACAGAATCCTTTTTAACACAGTGCTGTAGGCAGTTCTCGGGACTCAGGGCATGCCCCTCAAACCTGTGAGAGTTGATTATTGAATCTGCTGAAACAAGCTGACAATGGACAGATGAATAGAAGAAAGGGCACACAAAGTCATCAACATGCAAACACACAGAGTGACAAATTGAGACTCAGGGCAGGGCCAGATGGCTGAAGGCTTCGTCCCCTTTCATAGGGGAGAAGGAAGTGGAGCATGGAGGCACTTAAAAAGGGAGAACGAATGATTTTTAAGGAATGTGAATGGGTTGGAAGAACAGAAATAGCCTGGGATGAAGCTCACCTGGGCTCGGGATGCAGCATCAACTCTAGTCTTTCCTCCTCTAAGTTAATCTGGAGGATCCAGCCTTTAGATACACAGGGAAACTGCAAAGAAATTCCCTTCCTGTTCTTTGGGAGACAAAGAGGATGGAGAGACAGAAAGTCAGGGGAAGGTCAGAGAGACCTTGGGGCTGTTTCTTTGGTTTAGCATGCCAAAGTGCCAGAATTGGGGGTGTCATTTTCTAAGCCCTAACCCATCCAGTAGCAATCATTCCATGCTTAGTAATCACTTAGTTTACTAAGGCTATTATATAACAATATACCCGAAACTGGGCGGTTTAAACAACAGAAATTTATTTTCTCATAGTTCAGGAGGCTGGACCTTCAAAATCAAGGTGTGTCAGCAGGTTTGTTTTTTTTCCTAAGGCCTTTCTCCTTGATTTGCAGATGACAACTTCTCACTGTGTCCTCGTTGTCCTTTTCTCTGTGCATGCATATCCCTTATGTCTCCTCTTGTAAGGTCACCAATGAGGTTGGATTAGAGCCCAGACTCAGGGCCTCTTAATAATGTCTTTAAAGGCCCTACCTCCAAACAAGTCATGTCCTCAGCACTATGGTGTAGGGCTTCATCATATAAACTTTGGAGGAATACATTTCAGTTCATAATACTTTGATACCTATTTTTTATCTCAGCCACAATGTGTGCTTCTAGTATTTTCCAGGAAAAATATAGAGTGTGATCTATTAAAAACAAACTGCAAATGTTGTGTACCTCTGGATGGGAGTACGCTGCTTGAGCATAAGATCTTATTGCATAATGCTGCTTTCAGGTGACCTCCTGAGCTTTTGGGGTACTGTGGAAAGAGACCCCAGAGTGAACACCACTTCCCTAAAGGAGTTGAGGAATGGGTTCTCAGGGGAATTTGTGTCAAGGCATCACTGCCACCCGAGGCAACCCAAACCATAAGCCTTCAAACTCTGAGCCACTGTCAGTATGCTTGGGAGGGTTTCTCTACTTCCCTAGACTAGAAGGAAGCCAGGATCATAAAATTTAAAGAATTTGAGAATGATTCTTACTGGAAAATATTGCAAACACATTTACACACATCATACACACATATTAGAAGAACATTTAATAGCAATCATCTTTCAAAAGTTTATTGTTCATGGAGAATGACAATACCCCCCCCTCGCACCCCCTGCCGCTACCTTTTTGGTACTGTGATTGAATTCAGGGGCTCTTCACCACTGGCCTACATCCCCCGTCCATTTTATTTTGTTGTTTTGAGATAGGGTCTTACCAAGTTGCTTAGGGCCTTGCTAAGTTGCACAGGCTGGCCTAGAACTTGGGATCCTCTTGTCTCAGCCTCCTGAGTTGCTGTAATTAAAGGTATGTGTTACCATGCCTGGCTAACAATAACCTTTATTACTTAAGAAATTACTGACATTTGCAAGTTGAAAGCTAGGAACAATCTCATTGCTCCACACATAAGATACAAAGAAATTTTATTGAGAAAAGTGATGAAGGGACAGTTGAGAAGACAGATGGATGTTTAGCACAGAAACATGCATGCATTTCTCAAGGACTGGTAAATTCCCTGTGATTATGCAGTAGACACTGAATCAAAACAATCCACTTGAAACAAAGCAAGTGATTGTGTACTGACTTTTTACTCTGTTATCTTTTTTTCTTTATAATACATAATATTCTTAAAAGGGACACATTTTAGCATTTTTTAAAAATAACGTTTTTACAATTGTTTTAGTTGTTGATGGACCTTTATTTGATTAAATTAATTGATTAATATATTTATTTGCAGTGCTGAGAATTGAAACCAGTGCCTCACACGTGCTAGGCAAGTGCTCTACCACTGAACCACAAACCCAGCCCACATTTTAGTATTTGTGAAATTAGATTTCAGTCTTGCAATAAACATAAAATATAATGTGATCTTTCTCCTCTTTCTTTTCATCCTTTTCTTCTTTTGAGCCCCTTATTAAAATGTGGTTGCATTGCACATATGGCATATTAGTCTGTTTTTCATTACTATAACAAAATGTCTGAAACTGGGAAACTTCATAAACAAAAAGAGGTTTATTTAACTCAGATATTCAAGGGTTTACATCTGGTGATAACTCTCTTGATGGCATAGTGTTGAGGTAGTACACAGCATCTTATGACAAGAGACAGAACGCATTCGTGTGCTTTCTGCTTTCTCCCTCTTCTCATAAAGCCAGCAGTATTTGATCATGGGGGCTGCACTCTGATGATCTTATTTCATCCTAATGATGTCCCAAGGTCCCCACCTCAAAACCCAAAGTTGGATTTCACCCCCTAAATACCTTACAGCGGAGATTAAATCTCATCATGTGAAATTTTGGGGGACACACTCAGTCCATATCTAAACCACAGCAGATGGTTTCTTAGAATTAACCTAAGGTGCTTCAAATTTGTTTGAAGTTCAGTTTGATTGACATCTCATGTAATGTTTCAGGTTAGTTCTCCTCATGGGAAGGAACCTCAGGGGGTCTGTGCACTAATGTCCTCTCACACTTCAGACTTCAATGAAACACTTTATTTGAGGTGGAGCCCAATAAAGTCCTGAAGAAACTAAGCTTGACAAAGGTCATGTGATATGCTGGCAAATGCCAGGTTCCAGAAATGAACACAGTGTCCTCCATGGCAAGACAGTGTGACTCTCTTTACTCCAAGTCCATACAAACCTAGGCTTCTTTTCAGAGAAGCTCTGCTGTTTTGCAAAGTAAGGTGCAATGTTTTGTATGTGTTTCTAACATGAAAAGTAAAAGCCACCATCTTGTGGTAAGTTAGAATAAAAGAGCCATTAACTCTTAAATCACTGGATACATTAAAAAACTAATTATATCAAGAATAGTCTGGGAGTTAGTCCTCTGGAACAATCTGCTTCATAGATTAGCATAAAATCTAATTTACATATGGGCTCTAGACATTTAAGAAAGTGTGTGTGTATATGGCATATATATGGCATATATAGCATTTTAAAGAGAGTAAGCATCATGTAGTTAATTCTTATGGCAAGAGACAATTTCAGTGTTTTTGCAACATTTAACAATCACTTCATCTTTGTAATACCATCTAAATTAGCATTTTTAAAAATCCCATATATTACTTAAAGAAAAGGCCTAAGTGGTATCAAAAGAGACTGGAAGCAAATTAAGTTTCCTTTGTCCAACTTTGTGTCACTTCCTGCCTCCATAAATAGGGAAAGCAAAATATCTGCGCTTCTTATTCATGTACATCTGCCAAACCAATTAACACCTCCTGAATGTTATCTTAATTGCATTTATTAACATAACATTAACATAGTGGGGAGATAACATTCAGGAGGTATTAATTGGTTTGGCAGGCACTCCAATGGGGAGCATAGAGAAGGGCCCTTCTCAGTATCTTGCTTTTCCTTTTTTAAAAATGTTTTTGGTGGTAGAGAGTAAATGAGATTATGTTGAAAGAGAGAAAATATATCTTAACTAAAAATGGGAGCCATATCACAGGGCCACTTGATTATCCTTTGTAAAAGTTGCAAAGAAATATGTGCATACCACCTGCCTCTTTACCATTTTACCCAGATGCCCTCTTTGCAACTGCATGTCTATGACTACATGCATCTCTGGCTTAGGAGGCCTAAGGAGGCATGGGGTGCAGGTATGCTCTTCAGGGATGTACTGATCCATTGTTGTAAATTTTTATATCACCTCAACTGCTTTACAAATAATCAGAATATGTTCCTTTGATGAGAATTTAATAGGTCTCCTACCCTTGTAGAATCATAGAACTATATAAGATTATAACTAGACTCATCCATTCATTAACTCATTCATTAGGCATTATTGAGCACCTGCTGTGGTTCAGGGACTGTGAAGCACTGGGTTACAGAGATAAATAAGGTTCAATACCTGGCTCAGGATGTCCAACTGGCATAGGAATTGGACATGAAGATAGTAATTGCAGGTGTTTGGCTTATAGATTGAGCTAATGAATTGCAATTATCAAAGGCCTGCACTGGTGGTGGCATGGAGGGTGGGAAATGTGGCGGTATAGGACGTGTGTGGGAGAGGCCAATACTGAAGACAGCCAGGCACCGTAATCCTAGTGACTTGGTGTGTCTGATGCCATTTCACAGCCTTTACATAGAGGAAACAGGGGGATCAGAGTCAGAGAAGACGTAAGGACAGAGGCAAAGGTCAGAGAGGAGAGCAGATGCCACCAATGGCTTTGAAGATGAAGAAGTCTTGAACCAAGGAATGTAGCAGCTTTCCTGGGGCTCTCGGTATAATGAGACACCTTTTATTTACTTTCTTTAGAGCACTTATCTCCATGGGGAAGTCTTTTGTTTAACTACACAATTATTTTCTTAAAAAATAACTACAGGGTGTAGTGGTGTATACCTAAAATCCCAGTGACTAGGGAGACTGAGGCAAGAGGATCTTAAATTTGAGGCCAGCCTGGGCAATTTAGTGAGACCCTGTTTCAAAATAAAAATTTTAAGGGCTGCTGATATAGCTCAGTGGTAGAGCATCCCTGGGTTCAATTCCCAGGATGGATGGATAGATGGATAGATAGACAGACAGGCAGACAGATAGATAGATAGATAGATAGATAGATAGATAGATAGATAGTAAAACTGGTTCCCTCATGACATAAAATTTCCATGAAGGCCATGTGTGTGATTTACCATTGATACAGTGCCAACACATTGTGTACCAGACACAATGTGCTTCATAAATGTTTGTAGAAATGGGAGAATTTTTGAAGTTGCTCAGGGTGGTGTGTCTGCTGACCATCAAAGTATCCTCTGAGGGTCTTGATATATTGAAGTAACAGATGATTTAGAATCACTTTGTGGCACAGAGGTGCACTGCTTAGATTTCCCTTCCCTGAAGAATTTTATTGGCCCAGCTGTTGGGAATGCAGTTAGCAGGCAGCCTTTGATTATCAGGGGCTGTGTCAACTGTAGAAAACTGCCTTGCCCGAGTATGCCAGCCAGTGGCTTTCTAAGAAGGCGTAAAGGTCTGGTCATTTCCATTCAGTCTGGGTTAATGCGACAAGCTGTTTCAGTTCCAGAACCCTCCTTGAGGGTTTATGCAAGGTGGACCCCGGGCCCAGATTACCCTTGGTGCCTGACTTGCTTGGTCCTGCTTCCGCTGTCTTTCTACAAGTGTTGATCCTAAGGACACTCTTTAATAAACATTCGGCACATTAAACTCTTAGTCTGCTTCCTGCAGACCTCAGGTTCAAATAATCACTAAACTTAGAATTTTATCTGGAGTCAGGTAGTTATAAAAAGCAGAAACAGAATCCAAAATTTAAGAAAAATTTATGAAAGAGTTTAATATTAATAAATCCTATCCACTAATTATTGTCTTTCCACTGAGTTAAGAAATGACTGCTATTGTTAAAGATTTTTCAGTGGAATCCCCTAGCACACAGATAACCCCAGCGACATGGGTTGACAACCAGCAATGCTGATTTTCCGGAGCCTTTTTTATATTCAGTATCACACATGTCATCTTTCTCTCTAATCTGCTCCCCTTCCTGGGTTTCCTGTGTCCGTGGATGACACCAACAGCATTCCAAGTGGTCAGGTCTGACCTTGGAACTTGTCCTTCAGACCTCCCTCTCCTCTTTTCCCTATGAGTCATTTTGTCACAACAAATCTCTCTCCAAAGTATTTCTTGAACATGTCTCTCAGATCCATCAACACCATCACTCTTAATTCAAGCCACACCTTACTTTTCTCTTGGTTTCATGAACAACTCTTTTGTTCTCTCTTATTTTCTCTTCCTTCATTGTTTTGACTGTGCAGGAGTGGCCATTGTCTGTCTTACAGTCCATTGGTAGCCGCTCATCACCCTGAGCATGGAGTATAACCCTTTAGCATGATGTCCAAAGCCCTAGACTTACCTCTGACCTGCCCTCGTAGACCTCCCACTTCACCATAGCTTCTCTGCTTTGGTCTTGCTGAAGTTATCCAAAATGTCCGTGATGGTGCTTGGGCCCTTCATCACCTGGATTCTCTTTGAAGCTCCAGCCTTGAATTTTGCCATTACCCCCTCTTTCTAGTCTTAGCCATAACTTACAATAAGGAGTTCCTCATTCTGCCCCACCTTTGTTTGCCTTTGGGCTTTTGCACATAGTGTTCCCTCTGTCTGGGCCATTTTTCTCTTGTCTGCCCAGTCTTATTTTGCCATGTTGATTTCTACTGCTCTTCGACCTTTACTGATTCTATAAGGAGGGATTTGATACTCCTCCTGATGATCTTATATTACTCTGTGCTTGATCCTCTTTTTCTTCTTCTTTTGCAGTACTGGGGATCCAACCCAGGGTCTTGCACTTGCTATGCAAGTACTCTACCACTGAGCTACAACCCCCAGCCCTGTCCTTTGCTTTTTTGTTTTGCTTAGTCCTTTTGATAGAATTAGTATTATTTGTAACTGTCTCTAAGCTTGATTGTCTCAGATACTAGATTAAACTTCTTATTTATAGCTGTATCCTTAGCAGCTAACTTAGTACCTAGAACACAGAAGGTACGTGGGAAACATTTGTTGATGACTAAATGAAAGAAAGAATGAATGAATAATTGAAATCTCATGATAAACATTTCTGGCCATATTTTGGAGAAATGGAAATTGAAGTTGACTGAGCTAAGATTATATAAAATTTGGATCTTCTGGTTGCAAACCTAGTGCTTCTTACTATAAATGCCTCAATCCTGCATTATGTAAACATATTAAAGCCTGCTTTGTGTTGGGTTCTATTTTATGTACTGTTCTTAAGAAGCTTACATTCTTAAAAAAAATGCCAATGAGCGCATAAAAAATAATTTTGAGTAGAGGAAAATTCTGTAAAGAAAATATGATAAGATGATGTGATAGAGTGATATATATAGATAGGGATTGCTCTTTAGAAATGGGATTCAAGGATGGTTTCTCTGCTTGTAACTGTTTAACTCATGCAAATCGCATATGTAGTCACTCAAAGAGCCGAGATCAGTAAAAATTTGATCTTTCACAAATGTAGATGTACCAAAAGGACATTTCTTGATTTATTGAGGAAGTTTTAACTTTTTTTTTTTTTTTCTGTCCTGTGGATTGAACCCAAGGGTGCTTTGACTGAATTATATCCCCAGTCCCTTTTTTTTTTTCTTTTAATTTTTTTACTTTGAGACAGGTCTCACTAAGTTGCTTAGTGTCTTGGTAAGTTGCTTATCTGGCCATGGACTTATAATACCTCTATCTCAGTCTCTGAAGTTGCTGGGATTATAGGCATGTGCCACAAAGCCTGGTGAGTTTCAACATTTATATATACACTTATGATGTTTGTACACAAAGGTAATGTTGTGACCTAGCATGTTTTTTCATCAGTCTCATTCAAAGCCTTAAATTGTTCTTCATGGTTTTTCAGGTGACCACACTTATAAAGCTGGGTGCACATAATTACCAACCATAATGATATACACTTATACGTTTTACTTTTTGACCCATTTCTGTATGGATATGGTGCATCTACTCATAATTATTGTACCCACGGGATGGTCATTAGCATACCTAAGTGTTTATGCTTGCAAAAATATGTATATTATTATTACCTATTTTGTTGTATAATGTGGCTTATGAAGTGTTGTCATGGTTCTATATATTTTTCAAATAAATCCCCTTTAAAAAATATAAGTAAGTGTCTTTAACAAATTTTAGTATTTTGTACCAGAATTATATATTCAGGATTTTGATCTTTTGAGATTTTAGAATTGAGGAATTTTAGATGTTAGGGATTTTGATCTTTTGGTATTTTAATATTCAAGATTATGGTATTTGGGATTATGATCCCAACCTCCATGGGATAAGCCAAGGAAGAACCTTTGCAGCTAAGGGAAGCACGTGTGCAAAGTCCTGAAATGGGAAGTAACTCAACATGTTCCAGAACTAGAAAGGTCAGAAGGATGAAGTCACAGTAAATAATAGGGAAACTGATAGAAAATGTGGTCAGAGATCATGTGGTCCAGATAATGTAGTGCTGGTAGATCCTGGCCAAGAGTTTGGGTTTTGTTTAGCCAATGAAAGACCTAAAAGTAGGAATGATTTGATCCATTGTATGAGACAGAGTGCAAGTCTTATGATGATCAGATTTCAGGAAATAAAATCCCATGTAATTGGGAAAACAGAGCCTGGTATGATAAGAGCTCTAAAAGCATTTTGGATGTAGCAACCATTTTCCTTGGAGAATTACAGGTGCTTTTAAAAGTCATGGTGATGTTTTAACCAGTACCTCCAAGGCTCAGTTTCCAGCCTATTTCCAAATGCCTACTAGGTAGCTCTTCTATAATGTCCTGCAATTCTTGTCTAACAGTATATTTTCTAGCTTGTGAGGCAAACATGTGACCCACAGAGCTATACCCTTTAGCCCTTAGGCAATTTATTTTTGATGGTCATTTTCAGGTTATTTTACTTTTATGAATAATATGTTGAATATTTTTCTAGATTTATTGATATATATCTCTTATCCTGGCCTCATTTTCTTAGGAAAAAATTTCTTGAAATGGACTTCTTTTTTATTTTTGTAGTGCTGGGGACTGAATTCATGTCACATGGCCTTGTGCATATTATGCAAGTGCTCTACCACTAATCTGCACTCCAGAACTGAAATACAATGATTCTTTTTTTTTTTTTTTTTTTTCAGATTGAACCCGGGGATGCTGCACCCCTGAATTGAATCCCCGGTCCTTTTAATTTTTTAAATTTTGAGACAGGTTTTCACTAAGTTGCCCAGGCTGGCCTCCAATTTTCCATTGTCCTGCCTCAGCTTCATGAGTCACTGGGATTATAGACATGTGCCACCATACCAGGCCAGGCTAAAAATGAAATTCTTTATCACATACAGTTCTTTTAATATTTTATGACTTCATGATTTATAATTAAGCTTTACATTTTTTTCCTTTGAAAATTCGTTGGCATGAAGTATCAGATAATGGTTTGGACTTTATTTTTTCCTAAATCATTGGTCAGCTTTCTTCATATTATTTATAGTTTTAATATAAACTCCAATGATTAGAGATGCTAGTTCTTATATACATATTTTGCATTTGTTTCTGGACTTTCTATTCTGTTGTATCAACCTGGCTTCAAATTTTAATAAAAATGCCCTGTCTGTCTGGGTTTAGTAGCTTGCTAGTAGGTTTAATATTTGGTAGGCCACATCCTTTTTTGCTCACCTCTCTTCCTCCCGATGCTCACCCCTTTTTATGTTTTTGGTATTAGGGATTGAACCCAGGGGGTTTTTACCACTGAGCCACATCCCCAGCTCTTTTTATCTTTTATTTAGAGACAGGGTCTCACAGAGTTGCTGAGGCTGGCTTTGAACTTCCAATCCTCCTGCCTCTGAGGTCTCTTGATTTTTCTTCCTTTTCTTCTCTTTTGTTTTTTCCCCTAGAGATTTCTTAAATTTTCCCATCACGTTGTATTTTTCCAAATGAAATTTAATATCATTTTTTCAAGTTTTTTTTTTTTTAAACAGAGCTTATTGAAGTTTTTGTGTTGTGTTAAATTTATTTTGAGAAATAATTAGCATCTTTTTAAAATATGTTTTTTGCGTGGTACTGGGGATTGAACTCAGGGGTGTACTATCACTTGAGCTATCAGACTATTTCATTTTTTTGTTTTGAGACAGGACCTCACTAAATTTCTCAGATTGGCCTACTTTAGCCTCTGACTTGTTGGGATTACAACTTGTGCATCACCACACCTGGCAACCTTTGTATTTTTAAATTTTTGAGACAGTTTATAAATTGTGACTGTCTTTTCCTATTCCTATTTTGATTTGGCTCATATAAACTTGAGATCCTCCTGCCTCAGCCTCCTAAGTTGCTGGAATTATAGGCATAAAAAATTAGCATCTTGGTGCTGGGGATATAGCTCAGTTGGTAGAGTGCTTGCCTTGCAAGCACAAGGCCCTGAGTTCAATCCCCAGCACTGCAAAAAAAAAAAAAAAAAAAAAAAGAAAACAAAAACAAACAAAACTTAGCATCTTGAGAACTATCGTTCTAAAATTAATCTAACCTTATTTATATTCTACTTAAAAACCTATTATTGTTGGCCTGGGAGTGTAACTCAGTGGTAGAGTACTTGTCTAACATGCTAAAGACCCAGGGTTTCATCCCCAGCATGCCCCGCATCAAAAAAAAGACAACTTTTGTAGTTCCCTCTAAAGGGAAACTGATTTTTCTTGGTTGGCATTTAACACCTTACATATTTTGACTCCTGCATACCTTTTCTTTGTCCCTCACAGATTTAGAAAATAAGTTCATTAGGTGACAGCATCTCAAAGAACTTGGAATCAGCTGGGCATGGTGGCACATGCCTGTAATCCCAGTGGCTAGAGAGGCTGGGGCTTTGGGATCGTAAGCTGAAAGTCAGCCTTAGCAGTTTAGCAAGACTCTAAGCAACCTAATGAGACCCTGTCTCAAAATGAAAAATAAAAAGGGCTGGGGATGTGGCGCAGTGGTTAAGCACCCTTGGGTTCAATCCCTGGTACCAAGAAAAACAAATAAGAACATGGATCATCATTTGAATCCAGGGAGGAGGTTGGACCATAGAGAGCATTCATTGCCAGGTGGAAGATGTGATTTGGAAATCTGTATTTACCTCATACACTGTCATAGCTGGAGCCTGGGGTTCTGAAGCCTGATTGCATTTTGGCCTATAAATCCATCCGGTGAAAAGACATCATTTCTAACCCACAAGTATTCCAAGATTGTGTACATGATCAAGGTTATCTTTACTTTAAGTCTTGGGAAAACTGTGACTCTTTAAATTTGGCTCCTGCCTTTTGACATTGAAGAAGAAAATTCCACTAACTGCAAAATAAACAATTTGGCTGCTTTATGTTTAGCTTGCAGCATAATCTCCAAATTCTGGCCCCAGTAAAAGTTTCTGTTGGCTCTTTTCATTCCTCCTCACCCTTCCTTGTTCTCCATGTGTTTCCCTATTCTCTGCCATGTACAAATCTGGTGGTGGAGATCTGGGTCAGAGATAGTGGGTGGTTGAGATGGAAATGAGAAGGAACGAGGAGAAACATTGAAAAAACTAACTTGGCAATGTTAAAACTTGCTGCAAGAAGACAACTTATTTATTTTAAAAATTATTTAAATTCTTAAAAATTAGTGATTCTTCAACTATCCTTTTGGATAGTGGTATTGCATAGACTTCAAATGCAAACACCCTCATGGAATTTGGACCAAGATTTTTCAGACAACCAGCTAGGATCTTGGATAATCATGTTGTTTACATGTTACCTAGAAAATCTTTTAAAACACAGTAGTTGAGAATTGGATTTTGTGACTATCTTGCTGATTTTGTGGCATAAAAACAACTCCCATATTGCTTCTAGTATTGGGAGGAGAGTAATTACACAGTTTTTGAACTCCGGAGAGTGTACTTTGTTCAGTGGTTTCAAATTTTCCTTCAAACAATTATTGGAGAGATACTAAAATGGGTACAGTTGGTTAACCTGTATTTTGTTTTCTGGCTGTATTTCTTTATTACTTTATTACTAAAGGGATTTTTGGCAATCAAGCAGTGAAAAGATGAACCTAACAAAAACAGGAATAGGAAAAGATAGGTAGAATTTATAAACTGGATCATCACCATTGAATAATCAAAAACTTGGTGTTACAGAGTCAATGTAAGTGGAAATTAACTTGCCATAAGGCACAATAATGCCCCAAAGTTTCTTGACCTGTTTCCAATGTTTATTATTTTCTTGCTGTCCTAAGTGTTTGTGCAAAGAAGATACCTTATGTCATGATCACTTTTAAGATGAAGATATGAAACTGCTATTTTTAACTTCTAGAGGAATTGACAATTATATTTTATTAATTTTAAAAAATTTATTTACCAGTAGTAAGGATTGAACACAGAGATGTCCTACCACTGAGCTACACCCCTAGGTCTTTTTATTCTTTTGAGACAGGATCTCACTAAGTTGCCAAGGCTGTCCTCAAACTTGTGATCTTCCAGCCTCAGCCTCCCCAGTAACTGGGATTACAGGCGTGCACAACTGTGCCTGGTGAAATTGACCAATTTTTTTTTTCAATTTTGGAAAGCTTTAATAGAGTTTGCATAAGATAATGATACATTCACACAATCAATGAAATTTTATTCTTGTTTTAATTAGAAATTTACTCAGACACATTTTCAGTAAACATGCTATAGAAATTGACAAATTTCTGAGAATAAGCTTTTGAAAGTTCAGAAGAGCTATTTCAAATTCATAAAAACATGATTATAATGTATCAATTACTAAACATAAAAACTAAGGAGGAAATACAGAAAGATGTACAATAATTTTTTTTCCCATAAGAAATGTTATAGATGTACCATAGCCTAGTTTCCCATTTCGAGTGCAAAGCTTAGTCATATAAACAGGAATTAAAAAAAAAAATCAAGCAAGCCATTTGCCTCTTCCAAGATGTGATCATGAATCATAGAGCTTGGGGTTCAAGGACAGTAATTGCCTGTACAACCCTGCAGGGAGCTGAACTGAGCTCTGTTAGAAGTCACAGCTGGGCAGTAGAGGACAGAAGGTAATGAGATGTCTGGGCGGTAGGGCACTGGCTCATTGGCTGCTCATCTGAGAAATCCTGGTGTATGGATGAGGACCAGACTCTGGAAAATAATGAGACAGACAGGAGTCATTGATTGAACTTGAAGCAGGGGAATGGTGAAAAACAAGGAAGGGGCCAAAAACTAACTCCAGATGGTAAGAGGTATCCAAGGCAAAAAGCAGTCTTCATAGGGGTCATTACCTAACCAGGGCTGAAAGTTAGAAGCACACCTGTATCTGCTACTTGTCCGTTAATCTTAAGGGAATTTCTGAAGCCTCAAGTAATGCCAGTGCATGCATGCACGAGTTAGTAAGTTCTGTACTTTGCAAGGGGAAGAAGCAAACGTTTGCTCAGAAATAGATACTCCTGTTAATAAAAGAAAATTTCAAATGTACACAGAACAAATACACTGAGCCTCATGTAACGGTCACAGGAGAAGAGATGGCTTAGAAGAAGAGTCTGAAAAGTTCCAGAGAGAAGGGAGAACTGGACTTAGGACCAGTGGGGTTTGAAAAGACTTTTAGCACATGCCAGTCAGAGCCATAGACAGAGGTTTATTTAGGAAAGCAGAGACACATTCAAGGGAGAATGTGGGCCATTTCCAGAGAGAAGAAAGACAGCCTGTTATTGTGGGGCATTACTATTTATAGAGAGATGGTTTCTAGAAGGACTGAACTAGAGGTAGAGTAGGGGTGGAATTACACAATTTTGTAAGTTTTCCCTGCACTTTCTCATTACCCTTATGTAATTTTTTTTTTTTTTTTTTTTTTTTTACAAACAAGGTGCAGGTTGGGTTGCTTAGGAGTTGCATTCCTTTGTGGGTGTTTTCTGCATTTCAGTGGTTCATGGGAACTTCTTCCTTTGAGACTCAACATCCTTCTCTTTTCTGTATTCCTATCTCATTACCATTGCTCAGGCTCAACAATTGTCAATATTTCAGCTATCTTGGAGAAATTATTATTATTATTATTATTTTGATGAAAAGAGTTGGCATGAGGAGACGAGAGATGGAAGGTGAAACTAGTCCCAAGGGGAGGAAGCAGAGGTCCATGTTGTCACCAGGGCTCTTTGAACTCCTCCACTGTGACATTATTACAGGCATTTCCTGCATTACTTGTTAAATGAAGGGTATTAGTTCTGTGAATAATCAGGTAATCAAAAACTAGTTACTGCTTTGACTTTTTATTACAGGTTCTTCAGTCACTTACATTTAACATTTTTAATATATCATTATTTTAAACACACATCATTATTTTAATTATATCCAATTAAATATACCTGCATCTCCTCAGCATGCATCATTATGTACTTTACTAAAAAGTACTTTGAATCAAATTGCATTCCAAGGTTCTTTATTACAATTTATGTGCACACGTCTGTAGCAGAGTCACACATTTTGGAGATTAATTATCAAGAAGTTTGTTTAGACTTTTGCAAATGAGAAACTTAACCTGAACTTCAGTTTACTTTCATATTTGTAATTTTATGATATCACTTTCCTATCAGGCACCATTATGTTTTTCTGTCTGTGGTGAGTATGGATAGAAGACTAGAAGTTATTTTGGCTTGCCCAAATCATTTGTGCTCAGGTTCTTAGATTATTTATCTCTTTTGTGTATTCTCCCAAATAATGTCCTCCAAATTTCCCGTGATTCAATCTCAATCTCATGGAAATAATATTTCTAGGTTACAGGAATATAGCTCATAGTGATTACTTTTAGCTCCACTTGGAAGATTTTAGTTCTTTTTACCCATGGATCTATAACCTCTTATATCTGCTTTTGTATCACTGAGGCATAAGAAATTCTTATTGCTGGTATTTGACAAATGATGCAGTGTGCAAAGATTTTTAAACTAGAATTGAACCTATAGTATTTATGTTCTCGGAAGCTTTTTGCCATTGGCTGCCACCCCATCTCCATAGCTACTTATAACAAACTAATCTACTAAAAAACTAAAAGAACAAAGACATAATTTTTAGTACTTATTATAGGCATCCAGGTGGTCCAGTGGGATACTGATACATGTTCCTATATCTTAGGTCCTAAATCCTTCGATTGACTCTTATGACTTAAATCCTTAACTCACCCCTCTGGTCTTAGCATATTTTCTCACTTCCTCCAATATTTGAACAGAAGTGTTTCTTATGTAGTTTTTAGACTGACTTATTTCTCAGACCCTGGTATCTCTTGTTTTCCCAAGGGGGGATGGCTATTTTTAGAGCAACTCTATGCTTGTCTCCTATGCCTCTTCAGATGGAGGTCAGAAGTTGAAAACTTGGTAAATCTTGACCTGGGGTATAGAAATCAGTTAGATTTTCTAATCTTACTTTCATCATTTATACATGTCAGTATAGGCTGCTATAAAAAAATACTATAAACTGGGTGACTTATAAACAATAGAAATTTATTTCTGAACAGCTTTGGAGGCTAGGAAGTTATTGGAGGCTGGTAAATCATACATCAAAACATTTGTAGTTGGGGGTCTGATGAGGGCCCATATTCAGGTTTATAGTTAGTATCCTCCTGTGTTCTCACATGGCAGAAGAGGTTGGAGAGTTCTCTCCGATCTCTTTAAAAATGGCAGTAATCCCACATATCAGGCTCCCTCTCATGACCAAATCTCCTCTCAGAAGTCCCCTCTCCTAATACTATTGCATTGAAGAATTGGGGGGTGGGGTTAGGAGCTAAACTTTCAATGTATAGCATCATAACTAAGGGATTTGAACTAGTCATCTCTAATGTCCTTTCACTGATAACATTATTTTAATATTACACAATTAATGTATCAGTGTAGTCTCATTGTAAAAGTCTTAAATAGTACATAAGTGTACAGAAAATGGCTATAAAGTCTCCTCGGCTGTATTGTCCCTCCTATCACCTCTCCCATAGAGAAAAGAGAACTACTTATGTTAACATTCCTTGATTAAGTTGCTTCTTTGTGAACTTTTGGCTGCTATGATGATTTGTGCATTCTATTTTGGATACTGCTCAAAACCATTTGTCATTCATGAGACTGTGCTGGTGGAAAATGGTGTAGGTGATCTAGAAGACACTAGCATTCAGCAGAAGATTTGAAGTAAGAACAATAAATTGTTTTCCTTGGTTTGAATAAGAATCTGTGAAGTTAGTTCTCTCCCTTTCCAATTACCAGGAAATTTGAGGAGAAGGACGATGTGATGGTGAGAAGAGAAGAGAGAGGGGGAAAAATGTTTTCTTTCAGAAATTTTATTTCCTTCACAGCAGCCTGGAATTTATTCAGAGAATGGTGCATTTTGGGGTGGCCAAGTGTTCCATTGACTAAAGTAACAAAACATAGATTGTGGTCAAATCCTGTGTGAGTAGATATTTCTTTAGAAAAAAGATGCTGTTTATTAAAATGAAAAAGTAGGACAACTTCTTCTGGAAAATTATTACCTAAAACAACAGAGTACTTTAGAGCAAAATTTAAAGAAATATAAATGCATTAGCTTGATCTGGTTCTTTTGTTACTAGCATTGTCTATGAGCAACAGCTGATTATTTTGAACAGAACTACTGTAGAAAAAAATTTTAATTCACCTGAATCAGACTCCTTCCAGAATGAACATAGTTTTGAGGCTTTTAGGATGTGAGTAGGGGGCATGTAACACTCTTGCTGTTTCCTTTCTGTTGTTAATCTCTTCACTTTAGCAGATGGTACTTAGAATTCACTTTACATAAGAGTTTATAAGAATGAATCCCATTTTCAGTTTCAGTTTTTTTGCTTCCTTGCTCTATGCAAAACTAGTAAGAAAAAAAAAGGCTATTCCTATATGTATTAAACATCAACTTCAGTAATTTTTTCCAAGCAGAAGAATTTGCAAATTTTCTTTAACTTTTTTGAAACCAGTGAGTAATGCAGAAAACCAGAATACTAAGGATTATCTATTTCGGAAAGCAAATAATTTTGCACTTCAAATTCTATACTCAACCAAACTTATGTTCTAGTGAGAAGATAAAATAAAGATATATTTGGATCTGACCACAGACCTTTGAAAGTCATCTTCAAAACATATTGCTGAGTAACAACACAAAAAATAAAATGAAAACAGTAATGATTAAGATTTGGGGGCAAACTGGACATGGTGGCACATGCCTATAATCCCAGCTAGTGGGCCTAAGGTGGAAGGGTTGCATGTTCGAGGTCAGCCTCAGCAATTTAGCAAGACCCTGTATGAAAATAAAATATGAAAAGGGCTGTGGACGTAACTCAGTGGTCAAGCATCCCCTGGGTTCAATCTCCCATATAACAACAACAACAACAACAACAACAAAAGATGCAGGACAAAAACCATGAAAGTTACAGTCTCATGAACTATTGACACATAATATAGATAGAAACCATTGTTAATGATAGGATCCTAACATCCCCAACCTGTAAAAAGTGTATGTGAGAGTTTAAGGATTGAAAAATTTAAAAAGAGGCGGATAAGTGAATGATGATATATAATGGGGGTGGGAGGGTAGGGGGTGAGAGAAGAATGGTGGAACTTTAGATTATCTAGAGGGAAATGAGAGGGAAGAGGGGGGAAGGGGTATGGAAAATGCTAAAATGAGACAGACATCATTACCCTATGCACATGTATGTTTACATGAATAGTATGAATCCACATCATGCACAACCACAGAAACAAAAAGATGTACCCCATTTATGCACAATGAATCAAAATGCAGTCTGTAAAAAATTAAAAGCTAAATAAAAATAATAATAATAAAAATATTACACGGAAATTTTAAAAATAAACAAAAAAATTAAAAAGAAAAGATACATGACACCCCAGAGTAATACAAAAAATTTGACAAAAACATTCAGTAGTCATGAAATTGTGTACAGGCAAAGTTGTAAAATATAAAGCAAACCAAAACAACAAAAATCCAAAAACAAAGATCAAAAAAACCCCAAAATGATGGAAATAGAGGCAGGAATAACCATAGTCATAGTACGAAAATTTAATGCAAATTCTTAAAAAATTAATAAATCTAGTTAACAATATTTTAAAATATATTTGTTGGTATAAAACATATATTTTATATACTTAGAAAAATTTTATTTATAAAATAGCAAATTTATTTTACTTAATCTCTGGACTACTCAGAAAATTTGGTCATGTATTAGTCTACTAGGAAAAATTCCATAAAATCTAAAGAGTAGAAATCAGAGTCCATATTTCTGAACAAAATACTTTAAAATTAAATAATAACAAACCTCCTACCCTAATCCATTCATCTGGGGAAAAAAATGACACATCTCTTTAAATAACTCTTGGGTTAAAGAGGAAATAAAGACAGAAACTATAAACCATCCATAAGTTTAAAAGACAAAAGCTCTTTCAATTTATACGTACTGAATATGACTGAAGCAGCACTTAGAGGGAAATTTATAGTTTCCGTCCACTTATTTGAAATAAGAAGGCATTAAAAGACTTGGTAATTAAGAAAAGAAGCAGTAACTACACCTTCAAAAAAGTACAAGAAAGGAGATAATAAGCTGAATTAAGGACACAGAAACAGGAAAAAAAAAAAAAAAAAAACTCCTCAAACAATGAACTTCATGTATAAATCCCAAAGCTACTTTTTTGAAGTAGTATATGAAGTAGACTAAACCCTCCTTAAGTCTGATGAGAAAAAAATAAAAGGAAGAAAAGTTGCAAATGCACTTCTGAAATAAGAGAGAGAGGCCTTAGGTACCAGTTTTGAGGAAATTGGAAAACAGGGTTCAGTCTTTGACCTTAAGATAACAAATTCATAACTTTTTTGAAAAGGGCTATTTTCCTAGAAAAGTGTAAATTATCAATATTATTTCAAAAGGTGGTGAAAAACTTAAAGAGAACAATAATCATAGAAGTTGACAAAATTATTTTAAAATTCTACCCCAGAAGATATAAGCCCTGAACAATTTTATGGGCTTTATATCTTAAAACTTTAAAAACTAGTTAATCCCTACTATAAATGAGTACATGGAACCATTCCAGCTCAGTTATTATCCCATGGGATTCTAAAATTGACAAAACCACACATATGTGAAGGATGAGCACTTTAGGCCAATCTATCTGAGAAACATATATATAGAACACCACGTCAAATATTTTCAAGTCAAATTCATTATCACCAGGTAGCATTAATCCCAGGAATGTAAAGATGATTGAACAATAGGAAATTTATTAATGTATTTAAGTACATTAAAAAATTAGAGGCGTCTGGGTGTGGTGGCACCTGCTTGTAATTCCAGCTACTTGGGAGCCTGAGGCAGGAGGATCACAAGTTTGAGGGTAGCCTCAACAGCTCAGCTATAAAAAATAAAAAGGGCCAGGGATGCAGCAGATCTATAACAATACTTTAAAGAGCATTGGTACTCTTGAATGCTGAGTGCATTGAGGTACTGTTTTATCTAACCTGAGAGGATCTTTGACACATATTAGATTAAAAAAAAGTGGTAAAACCATGCAGAAAGCATAACCTCATCTATCTTACACTTAAAAAAAAATGAAACCATTTATTACACACAGAACTATAAAGAGATAATCTTTCTGGAGTTTGGTAAAAGTATTGTGGGGAAGCAGAGAAGATACTTATCATTGATAATCTTTATATAAACTTGTGGATAATTTGAAATGTGTTAGTTATTGCATTATATTTCTAAAAAGCTTCTCCTTTCATAGTCTAATTTTTGCAGAGGAAATATATGATTCCACCAGTTTATACTTGCATACTTTGTAGATGGCATGCCATTATGAAAGAGGAATAGTACAATGTTACACTTTTATTATGTTATGCGAATGATTTTTTTCACTTGATATTTATTGGATGCCCGATTTATGCATAAAGCACTCTGTCCGCAGGCACATGAGAGGATGTAGTAGGATGTTCTCATTCCACCATTGCTGTGGCTGATTTGCCAGAAAGATTGTGTGCACAAGTGGCATACCCAAGAGGTCTAGAGCACCCAGATATGGGACTTTGGTGGACATTCCTAGTCTATTGAACAGAGATTCCTTTGTGATGAAGGTCAGGCCAGTGCTGTTTTGTGTTTGGCAAATGAAAAAGTCACTGGGACCAAGAACTTCTCTGAATTTTGCCTTCAGAGGATCCCATGTTTCTTTGCTTTGCCATGTTTACAAGATCTGTCCTTCACAGGAACAAGTCAGGTCATCTGAAATAACTTGCTCCACAGCTAGCTAGTGTTGGTAGTCATTAGTGCTTTCATTTTTCTGTGGGATGGTGACAAATTTAAACTGACCAGTGTACAGTTTTCCAAACTTATTTTTCTCTTTTAAGAATCAGGCACTTTTACATGTTTCTTATTTTCACTTACACCTTTTTCTGTCCATGACTCTTACACCAAATACTAACTTCAGATCCTGCCAATTTGAATACTGTGCATGAATATTCTTTAGAAACAAAAAAAGTATAAAAATTCCCCCTTCTCTTTAGTAGCATGTCTCTGAGTTAGAGCAGACAGGTGACACAGAAGGGGTCTGTACTGGGAATGGAAAGATTTAGGTTTGAGGCTGTCTTCTGGGACCTTTGGCAAGTCCTGTAACCTCTAGGCCTCACTCTGTGTTAGCTGTAAAGTGGGAATGGGTGGGCACAGGTGATGAAGGAGAGAGCTTTGAAAAGTAGAAAGCAGCAGATCAGCATGAGACTTTACACAAGTCCCTTAATCCCCTTCTTGCATGCACACACTCCAGCTACATGCAAGTTTTAGGCTTCTATTATCTTTCATTTATGTTCCTTTTAAAAGTAGGCCTCTCCTAACATACTCAACTCTGTCTTTTGTCACATGCACCCATTGATCTCCCTGGCACCTGAGACCTTGAATTGATTTAGTTCTACGTTTTAGGCAGTATCTGTTTTTTTCCCAAAGGGGCATTTAGTTGAGTGTCAAAAGCACAGGATGTTCCATTTTTGTTAACTTAACCTCTGCGTTGTTTTTTTAAAATCTGATTTGAAAGAACAGGGACCCTAGAAAGCTTGTGATATGTAAATATTTAGCCAGGCAGATAGGGATAGTAAGCATTTTCTTTCTTAACACAAAACATGATTTTATTTGCTAAAGCTATAATCTTGTTTGATAATCCATCAGTTTATTATCAGCTATGTGGTGAGACATAATGCCACGGGGAGATAATCAAGAACTGTGCCTGACACTGTAGGGTTGATTACAGGGACTGGAGAAGATAGAGTCTTCTGCAGAGGATTATGTTAAACATAGCCTTTCTATTTACAGTTGATTTTCTCCAAGCTCTTTAACCATTCTGCTCCCGGCCTAGGTAAATAGGTCATCTGAAAACCTTCAAGGAAGAGGTGTCTTTGCAGGTATAGAACAACCAGACTTGTCTCCACCAGGCCCCATTAATTTATTGTTTCATGCTCAATGTATCTCTGAATTGAAGGAAAAAAGAGATATGATGGTGTTCCATTGCAGTCAGTGTTTAAAACCAAACCAAAAATCCTTAGAGAAGCACAGGTTAAAAACAGAACAGGGCCGAGCATGGTGGTACACACCTGTAATTCCAATGGCTCCAGAGGCTGAGGCCGGAGGATAATGAGTTCAAAGTCAGCCTCGGCAATTTAGTGAGGCAATTAGCAACTCAATAGTGAGACCCTGTCTCTAATAAAAATATATACATTAAAAAAAAAAAAAAAGGGTGGGGATGTGGCTCAGTGGTTAAGCATCCCTGTGTTCAATCCAAAAAAACCCAACCCAAACCAAACCAAACAACAAACAAACAAACAAATGAAAACACAGAACAGGAAATCCTTCCGCTCCATTTGGACCTTACCTCTAAGTATTAGGTTCAGTAAATTGGCCTAGTAAGTTGAAATCTGAATATGACATTGATTTGCAGGATTATCAAGGCTGTCGTCAATCTGTGATTTCTGAACCAAGGGCAGAGACCTTCCTGACTAGGCAGCTGGACTGCACAATCCCATAGAGTTGGACATATGTTATAAGGAGACTGGTATCACTAGATTTCTCCAAAGTGGTGGCACTACTTCCAGTCCCTGGTAGGAGGCAGGGAGACATTTCATTCTGACTCTTATCTTTGTCTACTCCATTCTTCTCTCTCTTGAAATTTATCTCCTCAAGATTACCCACTATGCAAAATGTCACCATCCACAAATCCAACCTTCATCTCGCAGGCCTGTGGTTATTCGATTGCTTTCTAGCCTCTGGAAATAAAGCCTGTGTGGTTCTGCTGTGCTCTGCCTAAATTATCATGCTTTCATGTTTATCTCGCTTGAGCTTTTCCTGAGATAGGGGGATGAGACTGTTTCAAAGAATTTAAGTATCTCGTCCAAGTTTGCACAATTGGTGATTTCTTCTCTTCTTTTGTTCCATTCCTATCTTCTTTCTTTTCTTTCTCCTCAAAAGATATTTTCCTAAGATGGTAGACTGAAGCCTGCTGACTGTTTTGCAATCCCTGGCTCTGTATAACCTTGAACAAGTTTACTTCTTTTGGTATGCTTTGGTCCTTAGTAGTAAAATGAAGATAAAATTATATACTTCATATAGGTTTTTTTTTTTTTCTTTTTTTTTTTTGCGGTGCTTGGTAGGTAAGCACTCTACCAACTGAGTTACATCCCCAGCCCTTCATACAGTTTTGAGGAGCATAAAGTTGGTCATGTGCACTATTGTGATACTGAGAATAGAGTCTAGCACATAGCAAACAATCAGTAAATCTGAGTCCCTATTGTCATTATCATTGTTGTTTTCTTTTCTTCCCCCATCAAATATTAATTGTCTTCTTTTTAACTGGGCGTTGTGCTAGGCTTCAGGGATGTGTTGGAGAGGTTCCTGTTCCACGGAACTCACTGTCAATAAAGATTCAGGCCATCTGATAAGTGCAGCTGTCACAGCCCTCATGTAATCGTAGATGAACTGTGCGGTGCCCCTGGTTATCTAGGCCTCTCAGATGAGGAGACCTGGCATCTGAACTGGACACTGGAGAGGAAATATTTGCCAGGCCAACTATCAAGGGATGGATGTACCCAGCAGAGGGATCAGTAGGCACGAAATAAAGAGAATGAGAGATATTACTTTGCTTGACTGGTATAATAAAATACCACAGAGGCAATGGCTTAAAGAACAGAAATTTATCTCCTATGGTTCTGGAAGCTAGAAGTCTGAGATCAAGGGGTCAGCAGGTTTAGTTTCTTCAGAGCTCTGCTCCTTGGCTTGTTGATGGCTGTCTTATTTCTGCATTCTCACATGGTCTTTCCTTCATATGCACACATCCCTGATGTCCTAATCTATTCTTCTAAGGACACCAGTCAGATTGAATTAGGACCCACCTATGTGACCTCATCTACCTTGATTATCTCCTTAAAGGCCTTGTCTCCAAATACAGTCAGATTGTGAAGTGCTGAGTGTTAGGACTTTAGCTTATGAATTTGGGGCTGATATAATGAAACCCATAACAAAAGTGTCTGTTAGGAACGGCTGGCGTCAGATGTGTGTGGATGAAGTCAGAATCATAGACAGTGCTCAGATCTTGAAAGGCCCGGCTTCTCATCAAGGTTAAGGAAAGGACACTGCCACATTTAGGCTCTGCTGGCCCCTCAGGCTGTGGTGTGAAGGACAGTCTGGAAGAAGCCACATTGTGATGTGTCAAATGAGACACTGCTTTGAATTCTAGTTCTCTTTCACCACACCCCAAGGCTTATGTGGAGTTAAAGGGAGGCTATGATTCCCCAGTAGAAGAGGGTCAATGAGGACAAGGATGTCTGTGGCAGTAGGGGACGGGAGGCGGGGAGATGGGACAGCCACAGCTAAAAGTTTGCCTGGGAGCATCAGCCAGTCTGAAGATGCAGCAGCTCATACAAGTGAAGAAGCACCAGGCAGCAAGCAAAGCAGGCTCTGGTTTTTTCTTCTACCCAGAAGCCCCCACAAGGGTTCCTAACATAATCACATATCTTACTATCATATTTTGTAAATGAGAGAAGAGCCTCCCTTCCTTTGTCCTGCCAGGTAGAAGCACACAGTGGCTCATTGCTGTTGACAGTCAGAGAACGAGGTAATTACCCCTCTCCATTTTTAGCTTCCAACTCAAACTCAAGTATTTGGTGCAAAAAAGACACAGTGTGCTAAGACACAGCAGCATGGCTTTGAGGAGTTCCATTTGGCTGGGAGGCTTGAGCCAGGGGCATCCCACTCTAATTTTGTTTCTGATGTAGCCATTTGGGTAGGTCACTTCATGTCTCTGAGGCTTGTACTTCTCGTTCATAAAATGGGGATAATTATATATTTAAATGACCAGCACAGTAGTGAGGATCCAGTAAGAAAACCTACGAAGAGCCCTTCATAGTTGTTTAAGCATTAGATAAATATTCATTCTTGGGAGAAACAAGTCAGCAGTTTTGATTCTCATCCCAGCTGTACACTTTTGTGGGGCCTTGAGCAAGGCATTTGCAAATCCTGCTTTGTACCATTTTTGCCAAGTGGGAAGTGGTCTCTCCCTTTCTCGTTCCCCTTTGGCGGTTCTTCTTTTCTCTGATGATATAAGACTTAATTGGATGGAGTTCTGAGCTGTTTGCCAGGAAGAGAGAAAGCATGAAGTTATCATCTGGATGGGTATGGTAAGCACTAGATTCTCTTTCCTTGCTTTTGACAAACAGAGTGACAGCCCAGTGCTGTGTTTAAACAAGTTAATATGTATGTTCCTTGACATAAGGAAGCGCTCTAATCATGAAATACAGCTTGCATGTCATTTGGTTTTGAGATTTTATTGAGTACTACTAATCTTGACATATTTTGGTTGGCACCACATTCTTGGTATAGTGGGTTAGCGGTTGAATAGTTTGCAGACTTTGTGAAACAAAATCCTCATTTAATGGTTTAGTTTGGCTACATTTTGAAAATATACAAAAACATAATGTGCATTCATTTTATAGGGATTTTTTTCGACTTGTGGCTTTACTGTTTTGTCATTTTTCCTTTTTCTCATTTGCCCTTTCTTTTCTCTGTTTCTCTCTCTGTCTCCTTTTAATGTTCCAGTTGCTGTAGCCTACAAAGAAAGTGTCAGAGAAAGGCAGCTGTGAACTGATTGAACTGCAGGCAGAAGAAGCTTCTTTGTTTTGCCTGATGTCAAGAATATATTTACATGTTGGCCTGATGCTCTAAACTTTTGCTTGTGAGCACAGGGCTTTGGGATCTCCGAAGGCTACCGTGCCACCATGACTTCAGTCATCACCAGCTCCCAAGTCACTAAACTCCATGACATCAGGCCCAGGCAGGACAAGTCAACAGGCCTCTGACTCCTGTCTCAGGCCCTCTTCCCTCCTTTCTCCCTCTGCTCTCCTTTTCCCTCCCTCTTCCTGTTCCTAACCCAGGGACAATATTTAGAAAGCAGAGCCGGTTTGGGCAGCCCTCTCAATTACTTTGACTGGAACCTTCCTGAGTACATTTTGCTATCTCTTTGTGATGTAAACAGGGGCACTCACAGTTGGCAGGGGAGGCTCTTTCTGCTTTAATGACACAGGCATAATTATAGTTCCAGGGTCTGGAAAAAGCACAGAGTTCTTCGGAAAACTTCACAGAGATTTTTCTGTTATGACATAGTTTATCTGGGGGACAACAACAAAACATAGTAAGGCAAAAGGCATTTCCAAAGAGGAAATAATAAAACGATTCATGCTAGCATTCCAATCCGTACTGAATGGATGACAAAATCAGAGGAGACTTTTTTTTTGGGGGGGGGAGGTTGTCTCAAAAATGTTGGACTCATGGATAGTGGTGGGAAAAATCTAGATAAATCCTAATGAATGGATGTGGGTGGAGAAGGATATGAAAATAAATATTTTTACTCGGGAAAAGAGTGATAAAGATTTCCGCTGAATCCCACTGAATTTGTGAGTGCCCTAGCTCCCTCACCCCCATCCTGGGGATCATGCACAATGATCCCACCACAGTAATAGTAGTCTGGCCTCAACTTGAGTCATAAAATTCCCTCTGCCCCCAGATGTTCAGTAAGAGGGCACTTCATTACTCGGCTGATGTAGCGAGAAATCACAGAACTGCCAGGGTAATGGAGAGAACAGTGACAGAGGTGGAGAGAGAGGGCTGTTTCTCTGTTATGAAACGTGTTTTTATAGGTAATTCTGATGTACAGTGGATATTAAATAGAGCAACTAAAAGATGTTTTATTTTAGATTAGTGCTACAGTGATATTTTCCCCATGGCACTAATAATCCAGCAGCTTTCAAAAGCCTATTTCCCTTCCCAGTATCTCACATACTCTGAGCTCTGTCCTGGAATCAGGGTAAGCCATTGCATTGACAATTCTTTCTTAGAAAAGGAGAGACTCACCTTTATAGATGATGCATGTGGTATTTAGAAAGGAGAGACATCGTGCTTTTATTTATTTATTTTTGATAGGAAGTAAAATATTAAATAAATGCTACCTTTGCTATTTAGAGATACAGGGGCAACCCGGGTTAAAAGATGGCATTCGACATGGGCTTTTTGTAATTGAGCGATCATTTAAAAAGCCCCTTGATGCACGTGTGCTCTTTTGGAATCCAGGGGCGCACCCGTTCGGCCTAACATCCCGGGTGTCTGCAGCACGCAGGATGGACAATCCTTGTTTAATTGTGTTCTTCTTACATACTTCAAGAGCTGTGACAGCAACAACAGAGGCCTGTTGTTGAAACCACATCGTTTCCATCACAGTGGGAAAAAAATAAGGTCACTGTGGGCTTGCAGCGCTGTTAAGGTTTTGAGCTGCCCCAATTATTTATTCATGTTAAAATTTAAGGAGATGAGAAACATATTGATGAGAGGACAGAAGTTAATTTACATCTGCCCCTTCCCCCTCTGCAATATTTAAATGCCTTTCTCTCTCCCACCCCCTTTAGCTGAAGGGGCAGTCCTTTCTGCCAAGCCCCCTCCCCCTCTACTGTTTTTTTTTTTTTTTTTTTTTTTCAATTTGTTAAGATGCTGAAATCTGCTTTGTGTGATTTATGAAGGAACTTGAAGCGATTAGTTTCACAGTGCATGAAAATTCCTCAGGTTCAGGGGGGATGGCCAATCTGTTACACTGTTTGCCGTGGACTGGATGGGAACTTGAGCAGCTCGGAGCCATAAGGAGATTGTGTTGAGTTATTAAACACTTGTGGTAAAGCTGCTTATTGTTAATTCCCTGATGTCCTGCTGAAGCGATAGGATAAAATCAGATCGGATTAGATCAAAGAGCCTGGGAGCCAGCCTTTGGAGCAGATTCATTTAGTCAATAAAGAGACCTCCTGAGAGAGGGGGAGAGAATCTGGGCAGTGTTGGTAGCCCAGGGATTAAGATGGGTGGTGGTGGGAAAGAAACAACAGTTTATACGTATGTATTTCCCCTTCTTTGGAGTGTAATTCTCCTCTCAAACACTTTAGCCACTCTCACCAAAGGGTATAACCATTTCTTTAAGATTTCATTACTCCAATATTCTATTACTCCAATAATGCCACTATAAACCAGGAGTTTAGTTTAAAAAACAAACAAAACAAAACAACCTCTGTTCTATAAAAGGTACTTCCACAAAAGCAATTTAGGCTTAAATGATTCCCCAAGAAACATTAATCCCTTATGAGTTAATCTGCAAAATTTCCTATTGTCCCTTTGTGAGGTGAAATAATGCAGAAACACCAAAAGGCCAAAGTCTAGCTCCACCCCCTCTTTGTAATCTCCCCATGCCCACCTTCCAACCCCCGCCAATAATTATAGAGCATTGTGTATTAAGAGGTATGATGTGGCTCCCTTCATCCATGATTAACACTTAAGCCGAAGCCTTTTCATTCATCTCTTAGCCCTACCCAACCCTGCTAAAATGCGGACTTGCCAATAAGGAAGTGACACCCATTAGAAAGTTAACCATGGAAAATGAGGGAAAAAATGAAGAATAGAGCAAATTAAGAATGCGAGTCCCTCAATGGTTATTGACCTTAATAGCGTTATAAAAATGATGTCGGCTTTTACCAGGAATAATTTATATTCTGAATTAAATAAGGATACGTATCTATAAATCCATTCTATAAAACTTAATTTTCCATCTAGATATGCTGATTACTCCAGGCCGGCATACCTTTACCGGTTGTTAATTACTGCGGGATGGTTTAACACTATTTTCCAAATCAGCATGCATGCATAAAATGACTGCAATCCAATTTGACACATTATTAGTGATGATTATTGTCATAGATAAATTAGATTGAACAGAAAATAACCTTCATCCTTAGCATGTTTTAGCTCTCAGAATTAATGTGATTTGGTGAACACATATAAATAAAAATCTGATGAGTCCCTGCTGACTACAGGGCCTGCTGGTGCTGAAGTATATCAATTTCATGCAGATGATGAATTCCTTAAGCATTCAATGATAATCATGCTTGATTTGACAAGACTTTCTCATGCTATTTTAGGGCCTTAATTTTCTGTGAAGTTCTGTCAAGTGCTCATCAAGCACCCACTTATCTCCGTATCTTAACCTGGCAGCCAATCACAAGGTTGCCTAACAGTACAGCTACGGAGTGCCAGCCCATTAATATTCAAGTCATGTGACTGTCCAAGGAGAGAAACCAATCAATGGCTGATTAACATTCAGGTCACATGACTCCTGAGGAGAGTAAATGAGTTACACAGTAAGACATCAAACAAATTTTCATCTTGAAAGAGTGATTGCTTTTTCTGCTGCTGTGATGTTTGTCAAATTCGCTCTAGCCTTGTCCAATTAAGCTCCATGAGCTGAATTAATAATGAAGAGATGTAAGCACCGTGCCAGCATGAGAGCTGCGAGCAGTGCTACGGAATAAGAACTGCTAAAAAAAAAATTCTTAGAATGATTGAAAAATCACATCTGGATAACTGGAATAATTGCTTTTGCAATCTTGATGCTGTTTTGTAATCTCCAGTGCAAAGTGTGAAGCCAGAGTATGCTGGGATGTGGCACTGAGCTGGTGTTAGACTTCAAAGAAGAATGTGGCTTTGAGTTTAGAATGATTTTAAAGGCATTATACAAATACATGTTAATTGGATTATTGTTTTTGACTGTAGTAATGAATTTCATTTGCACACTCAATTATGTTCTGGGGCCTCCTACAGATAGGATCTCTCAGAATCGTTTCACCTCTCAGAAGAAGGTAAGGAGATTATTCTGTATTTTTGTCTCCTGGGTGAAGAAAGGACTGGACCAAGTACCTTAGAGAGAATTTGTGTGTTGTTGTGTATTGGGGTGTATGGATTTGTATTTTTCATTTTATTAATCTTCAGAGGTCAGTAAATTAAATTCACTGAATTATTTCAAAATGCACATGTGAACCCAATGAGAATTTTCAGAAAAAGGCAGATGCTCTCTTGCTGTTGATAGCCAATGATAGCTTTCTTGGAGTTTCAGAGAAAGTTCTATTCAGTCACCAAGTCAATTGCAATCCAGCACAGATGCGCTATTAAATTCAGGTGACATGTTTAGAATAGAGACCCTATGACTAATAAAGCTTTCATTTCTTCCCTGAAGGGAGTGAGACTTGACTAATGGTTTATTGGCATTATCAAAAAGTGTCAAATCCCACTTAATAAGTTCCAGCATGAAATTAGCTAAATTCCCAAAGGCCTTTCTAAAACAATATAGTCAAATAAAAGGTGTTGGGCGTGCTGGAAAGAGTGTTAAAACTAGTTACTTGGAAGTGAGGAGAAATAAATCTAACTGTAGGCAGGAGGCAATGTTTATGTATACAGTTAATAACCTTCTTAATGGGACTTCTTGGCTTGGTGATTCCTGAACGTGGAGGAAAGTGAGATGTGGAACACAGGGTAGGCGAAGGGCCATAAGTCAATTCCCAGCACCGTTAGTCAAGGATAGAAATTGTAAAGAGAGAAGCAATGGATTTAAAAGCCCCAGCAAGCAGAGAGAGTAGGAGAGATGAATTGTGCATTTGGATTGGGAGGGAACAGAGCTGGAAGGGGAATGGTTGAGAGTACATCATAATGTAATTAAAACCGACTTAGTCCAAAGAACAAGGGACTCCACCATTCCCTGAGAGTCATTTTCTCAGGGAGCTTGAGGCCTGAGAGAGGGCATATTATAGAAATGGTGTTTGTTTGTTTTTATAAAAGCAAAAGTTGGGATCCCAGCCACCAAGGTTCAAATCCAATTTCAGAGACTTATGAAAACTCAGCTCTGAGTTGATCTGAAAAGACCCACGGTACCCAAGGTAAAGCCAGTTTACCAGATATTCTTCTCCTGAAGATTTTGCCCCAGGACTTGCTTTGCTGCAGAGTTGCAGCCTGGAGTTCTGCTTCCATTCAGCTCACATACGATGGAGCCCCTTCCTACAAGTACCCCCAACTTCCTGACACTTGAGAGCCACGGAATGGAATGGAAGGTGGCTCCAGTTGTCCTCGGTCAGCTTGCCTGGGCTCTGAATAAAAGACTATTCCCGTTTCTGCATAACTTTACATAATTAATAGTTTTCCATGCAAACTATTGTTTGCCTTAATTGTTGTTTCAACAGCTGTTTTCATTAAATTGTAAAGCCCGCTGTGTCTAATCCTTTGAGCCCCGCTATTGATAACAAGAACTGCTCTGAAGCTTGCTCTGGAGGAAGAGTTCCTGCCAAGCTGGAAAACCGTCCTGAAGTTACTTGAAAACTCAGGCCTACAGTGGGGCTGGTTGTGTAGCTAATCCATTAGGCTTTTCAAAAGAGCCATGCTCTGTACCCTTATGGCCAAATTGACCCAACAACCAATCAATGCCTTTATTTGCTGAGTGGCTGCCCCTGAAGGGTCTTATAGCTGGGTCCAAGTTGTAATCAAAGCCTCCATCAGTACTGGGGCCCTGATGACATAAATGGCCAAACTTTCAACGCGGCTGGCCAGAGTCCAGTCACACCATTTTGAAGATACAAAGAGGCTGTGTTGCACGGTGGAATTCATTTTCTTGTTTACTTCCTCCAGCAACAAGAGCATCATCAGCACGCTCAGTGCATCGGATCAGACCGCGGAGCTGTTGACAGAAGCTTGGCGAGGTTTGCCAGCTTTCCACATGAAACGCTGGCTTTCTTCTCATACACCCCCTACCGTTTGTGTCTCTGCCAATTGTAGCACATCAGAGCGGCCATTGAGATAATGACCGTGAAGTCTCATGATACACTTTGATGAAGTGTAACATTTTTTAAAGGATTTTTGTCTGTGCCAAAATGATCGACGCAGCTGACTAAAAATCGCCCCATCAAAATCAAGGCTGATGAACAGCAGGCAGAGGCATGAGTCTCCCCAGAGAAGATGGGGAGGGGGGATTTGCAGCCAAAGTGTCTGTCTTTGCTTGTCTTATGTGCACCACAGAGTCCTTTTTTAAGAAGTCGTCTTTGTTTCAGATGAATATATGCCAGGTTGCTGATACTTCAGGCTTCAACATTTTTTAATTCTTTTTTTTTTTCCTCCTATCAAACCCCAGAAGATGTAGGTACTGATTCCTGTCTGACAGTTCCCTACTAATGCTTTCGAAAACGTGTTGTTAATAACTTCATCTTGATTGGGGAAAGCATCCTGGGCACTTCCTAGATTTACAGTCAGAGGCTGACCCTAGATTAGTGTCTAGGTAACTTTGGATTAGTCTAGTTTGGCTAGAATTGAGGAAAAAGTTACACAAAAGTGGTCCTGAGCCAATGAAATATAAAATTAAGCTGCTGTGAGCTTCTTTGGAAGAATAATGATGTGTTTTTAAATTACTGCCTGAGCTGTTGTGATTATCATTCATTTCCTACCTGCTGTCACTCAGGGATAGCACCAGGTGAAGTGAGTTAGGTATTCACCTTGAGTCTCTGATCCTCGGATTGTCTCCATTTCATAAGTGAGGAAACCAAGGCCCAGAGGAGGAAGCTCAGTGCTGGAGATGTTAAGTAACTTGACCAAAGCCAAAGAGTTGGGAAGTGGGGAAGGCAGGGTCTGACCAGTGCTCTTGCTTATGAGATCTGTTCCCTTTCTGCCTGTGGTCACCGTTTCCATTGTACACTTGATGTGGCTTTTTAAATGGTGCTCAGTGGGAGAAGAGAAAACAATTTGTGGTTGAATTGATAAAGGCAAAGGATAAAATGGATTTACAGTTTGCCATTCTTACCTCTCAATCTTTTTGAGGAAGACATTAGCGATGTGGTTTCCTCTCCTACAAGTTAACAGATGTATGCTCACTTTCCTCATTCAATGACATGATGTTTGAGTTTCCCAGAATCCCTCAAAGAACCAAAAGCTTAAAGTTTGGGGGGGTTCATAAAGTACAAACTAACACCTTTCATTTCCACTGAATCTAAGATGATCAGGAAACTAACTGAATCGGTCCAAATTGACAAAAAGATCCATTTGTTTCTTTCCAAATAGTCTGTAGTTCCAAGCCATTGCATAAGATGCTTACTTAATAAGTTTGTATTTCTCAAAGTGTGGTCCCAGGATCCAGGTCACCATCTGAAAAGTAAAACCCTCCCCTAAGACTTCCTGAATTATAAACTCTGGAAGTGGGACCCAGCCATCTTTTAACAAACACCAGGTTTTAATGACATTAGCTTTGACTGTGAGAGAAGTTTCACCCAGAGTTTGGCTAACCTGCCTCCATCTGCAGTTTTCCCTCTTATCTAAGGTTAAAGCTCAGGACAGGTCTCCCCCTTGGGAGGAAGTGGGGACTATAAATTCTAGGACTTCTCAGAATGGCAAAATTAGGGGGACGCCTGAGCTTAAGTAAATTTATGCAGAAATCACAAGTGCAAAGGAGGTTGACTTTAGAATCTTTGCCTTTATATAAAAAGAATCTATATTCTCGAGAGCAGCAATATATGTCAGAACAGGGTTGAGGGTGGTGAATTGGGGGAAAAGGGAGTGTAAAGGAAGTTGGGGTAAGGGAATAATGACAAAAATGCTTGTATTTGAACTTGCAAATAAGATCCCCTTGGGCTTTTAAAAATTCTTCATACTGTTTCCCTAAGTACAGTCAAATAAAAGGTGACAAAAGGTGACAACAGAACAAAGACACCAAGCTAATTTTGGGCACACATTGCAGGGAATAAACTACAGGATTTCACCACCCTCTCTCCAAAGAAAGCATATTTCTGGAGTCAAGATGGGTGTGTCCCAGTTTGCACTTAGATTTAATTTTATTAATTATTTGAAATTTAAAAGGGAACAGCACCCCCAAATCGCAGTTTAGAAGAGAAGTTCACGAAGCTGAATGTGTGCATGAAAACCATCCTAAAAGAAAAAGGACAAGGGAGACTGAGAAATGCAGGAGTGTAGCTTGGGTTTCTTATCACTTGGGAGCCAGGCAGGAATTACAGATCTCCATTTGCACAAGGAAACTTGCCTAATGGACCCAGAGGTTTTCTAGAATTCTCTCAGCCTCCCTTCTGTACCAAAGTATGGGCATATGCATTTTCTAAAGGGTGAGTATTCTATTGGGAGAGTCATCAGCAACTCCTTAGCTCATTTCAAGTAGAAAGCACTTAGATGCCAAAGGAAAAGGGCTCTAGTATATTTTGTTCAGAGCCCTGGAGTGCGGGAAACACATAAATTCATCTGGTTTTAAGGTAAGTTCTTACTCTCAGTAAGAGCCCATTCCCTACCTTCACTCTCCTCATTTGTCAAATCATGGTTTACCTTCTCTAAAACTCTCTAAGAACCACAAGTTTATTGTTTGGGGGTTCATTAGGTATAGACTAACATCTTTTGTTTCCACCAAATCTAAGAGGATCAGGAAACAAACTGAATTAGTCCAATTTGCAAATACAAAGATTCTTCCATTTCTTTCCAAATATTCTCTACTGCTGAATCTTTGCTTAAGTGTGTATTTCTCGCACTTTACTAATCTCCAAAGTTTATAAAGAACTTAAAAAACTTTACACCACAAATACAAAGAACCCAATCAATAAATGGGCTAAGGAACTGAGCAGACACTTCACAGGAGAAGATATACAGGTGATCAACAAATATATGAAGAAGTGCTCATCATCCCTAGTAATTAGAGAAATGCAAATTAAAATCACCCTAAGATTTCATCTATCTGCAATTAAAATGACTGTTATCAAGAACACAAGCAACAATAAGTGTTGGTGTGGATGTGGGGAAAAAGGCACACTCATACATTGCTGGTGGAGTTGCAAATTGGTGCAGCCGCTCTGGAAAGCAGTATGGAGATTCCTCAGAAAACTTGGAATGGACCCACCATTTGACCCAGGTATCCCATTCCTTGGTTTATACCCAAAGGACTTAAAATCAGCATATCACAGTGATGCAGCCACATCAATGTTCATAGCAGCTCAATTCACAATAGCTAGATTGTGGAACCAACCTAGATGCCCTTCAATTGATGAATGGATAAAGAAACTGTGGTATATATACACAATGGAATATTACTTGACTATATAGAAGAATAAAATTATGGCATTTGCTGGTAAATGGATGAAGTTGTAAAATACTATGCCAAGTGAAATAGGCCAAGACCAAAAAACCAAAGGCCCAATGTTTTCTCTGTTAAGTGGATAATGATATATAATGAGGGGTGGGTGGCAGAGGGAAAAGAAGAATGAAGGAACTTTGGATGGTGTAGAGAAAAATGGAGTGGGAGGGGGTGGGGGACAGAAAAATAGTAGAATGAAACAGTGTTCCCTTTGGATATTTATGATTACATGAATGATGTGAATATACATTGTGTACAACCATAGAAATAAAAAGTTATACCCCATTTGTATACAATGAATCAAAATGCAGTCTGTAAAAATAAAAAGAGTTTTAATAAAAAAAAAAAAAAAGGTGTGTATTTCTCAAAGTGCTGTCCCTGGAACCAGGTCCATTTGAACCAGCAGCATTTGAAATGTAAATCCCTCCCCAGACTTACTGAATTAGACACTCTGGAAGTGGGGTCCAGTCATCTGTCTTTAACCAGCCCTCCAATGATTTTGATGC
This sequence comes from Sciurus carolinensis, assembly GCF_902686445.1. Taxonomy (NCBI): domain Eukaryota; kingdom Metazoa; phylum Chordata; class Mammalia; order Rodentia; family Sciuridae; genus Sciurus; species Sciurus carolinensis. The sequence continues at coordinate 82,241,805 of NC_062226.1, forward strand.
TCCCTCAAATCTCAAACCATTTGCTCAAGTTGTCCTGGCTGCCCAAAATTTCCTTTTTGAGGTTCATTCAAGACCTGATTCAAATTTTGCTTTCTCCAGGAAGACTTCCCAGGATCTCCAAATGAAATTCAGTTGTCCTTTCCCACCCTCTCAGAGCATCTCCCCTTTACTGTTGTTTAAGAACTTGTTACGGGGGGCTTGGGGTTGTAGCTCAGTGGTAGAGTGCTTGCCTAGCACGTGTGAGGCACTGGTTTCAATCTTCAGCACCACATAAAAATAAACAAAAAATAAAGGCATGCTGTCCGTTTACAACTACAAAAAAATTAAAAAAAAAAAAAAAAAAAAAAGAACTTGTTATAACAATTCTTTGCACTTGCTGTCTCCATGTCTTTGTCCAAGATGTGCAGCGTGCCTGGGTGCGGCCGGCAGTCACTGACATGGCTCCCAATGATCCCCACTGATTGTTTCCACAGTCCCTATGTTCCCCTCCCCCTGAGTGTGGGTTGGACTTATTGACTTTTATGGCAGATGTGAGGGGATGTCAATTTTGAGATAAGGTTACAAAAAGACTGGCTCCCATTTTGGTCATGCTCTCTCGTGGGCTGTGTTCTCTTGCTTTTCTTTCCTTTCCCCTTCTCTGTCTCTGTACTTACCTTTGCATCACTCTCAGTCCAGTGGGCAGGTAAACCAGCCCAGGTAATCCTGCTAGAGAAGTTCTGGGGAATGAGAGGCCATGCAGAGAAGCATGGAGGCCGTTGTGTGCAAGGGTGCATGTGAGTGAATTTCTCAGTAGATCTGTTCCACATTTTAATCTTGAAATGACCTCAGCTGCATTAGGGATGTGACTCAGCCATAGAGTGCTTGCCGAGCATGCATGAAGCCCTTGGTTCTTTCTCCAGCATGGCATAAAAGCTCACTGCTCACCAAGCCCCACTGTGCCCACCTGTAATCCCAGCAACTCAGGGGTCTGAGGCAGGAGACTTTCAAGTTTGAGGTCAGCCTTAACAACTTAGTGAAACCCTGTCTCTTTCTTTTCTTTTTTTTTTTTTTTTTGTGGTACTGGGGATCGAACTCAGGGCCTTAGTGCTTGCGAGGTAAGCACTCTACCAGCTGAGCTATCTCCCCAGCCCTAGTGAAACCCTGTCTCAAAACAAAAAATAAAAAGGCTGGGGCATGGCTTAATGGCCAAGCACCCCTGGGTTCAATCTGCTGTAACAAAAAGAAGAAAGAAAAAACATGGAAAAGAAAAAGGAATGACCTTAGCTCCTGCCATACCTTGGTATGTGCTACCTTGAGTGATCCTGAGCTAGATCTACCTTTAAACCTGCTTCTCCATCCCTTTTCCCCTGAAATCATAAGATACAAGTATTGATTGCTTTAAGTTGCTAAGTTTTGTTATGCAGCAAAACACACAGGACTTGCATGTTTCTGTATTCTCCAAAGCTCATCATGGGATGCCTATCTCCCAATAGGAGTTTATTATGTGATTGTTGGAGGAATTTTGCCTTGAGAAATTTTCAAGAGTAGTTAATATCTAGGTTTAAAAGGGATGCATTCACTATAGGTTCCAGGAAAAATATGGCAGAATAATTATGGGAGTAGAACAAAAGGGTGGGGCCTAAGGGCCCTAAGGGAGTGAAAGGAAGAAGGGAGAATGTGATAAGTTTGAGGAAAACTGTCAATTAGGCCTCTAAACTTTTTTCTTTGAGTTTTCTTGCAGTTGTACAGCTCAAACTTATCAAGTAAGAGAATTTTTATTTTACCATTTGAAGAGAATTGAGGCTCTGTTACCCAAATAAATATCTCCAGTACAGAGAAAGTCCCAAAGTTCTAAAATGTCATTGAGAGCCTACCATTTGAAGACAAAGTATAACACTGAAGAGTCTGAATTTGGATTTTGCCAAGTCCAGTATACAAATTAATATCCCTTACTTTTATTCTTCCCCCTACTACATACTGACCTTTTTCTTTTCTTCTTGGTGCTAGGGACTGAACCTAGGGCTTTATGCATACTAAGCACATGCTTTACCACTGAGCTATATCCCAGCCAGAACTTTATTTATTTATTTAAAGGGATCATTATGTTTTGGGGTGGGGGTGGGTACTGGGGATTGAACTCAGGGCCACTTGACCACTGAGCCACATCCCCAGCCCTATTTTGTATCTTTCTTTTTTTTTTTTTTTTTTTTTTTTTTTTTTTTTGAGGCAGGGTCTCACTGAGTTGCTTAGTGCCTTGCTTTTTTGCTGAGGCTGGCTTTGAACTTGCAATCCTCCTGCCTCAACCTCCTGAGCCACTGGGATTGCAGGCATGTGCAACCGCTCTGGGCCAGACCTTTATTTTTTAAACCGACAAATAAAAATTGTATGTATTATGGTGTAAAATATGTTCTTTTTTTTTTTTTTTTGTAAAATATGTTTTGAAATATGTATGCATTGTAGAATCACACATCTCTTTTTCTCAATATTCTAATAGTCAGATTATCTAATCATCAACTCGACCATTTCCTTGAATAAGCTCCTAAAGAGAAGAGCAGACAAATCTAGGATTTGGAAGTAAATGGAAGTCAGTTTTCTTCCTTTCATGGATATATACCTCTTGCCCTGCTCAGTGTCACCTCTGATTTCTTTCCCTTTCTTGTCTGAAGGAGACTGAGAGGAAAGAGAAGGTGTTGAAGTCAGATGGGCAGCCCACCAGCTCACAGGCCCAGCTCACACGCCTTTCTGCAGAGTGATGACAAATTACTCTTTCAAATACCCTGCAGTATTAATGCTCCCTGGGAGCTTCAGAATGCTGCTCTGGCTCCTGCCATCACACATACACACACTCCGAAAAAGTATAATGCACACCTCTGCAAACTCCAATCTCAGAATGCAATGGCACTGTTCCAGCAGTGGAACACCTTCTCCTCCTAATGGAGAGTGACTTTCTGGGAGATTGCTTGACTGGGTGGGGAGTGAAGACTTTAATTTCAAATAATCTTGTTTGCACTTTCCTTGAGAAAAATCTTGGCTTGGATGACACCAAATATAATATGATTTATCTGGTGTAAGTGCAATCATTTTTCTCTTCATTTTAATTTCCTCATTTCCTGAACGTCGGGTGTTATTTTATATATATATTTTATATATATATTTTTTTCCATTTCCACTCTTGTTGTCCTGTTGGTTTCATTTTTAAGAATAAAAAATTATTCAGGAGAAAGACTTGATTAAGTCTTATAATATAATATATTAGGTTGACTATTACTTATATTACTTAACTAAAGACAAGCCAAATGAAATAACTCTGTGATTTCCAGGCACAGAGCTTTAAAATAAGTGCCACACAAAATTGCTTCTCCTTATGATTTGAGGGGTGGTATAGGCAAGCTTTATTGAGTTTGCAGGAATGTTGAGGTTAAACAACTGGAATGATGATCTTGCTGGAGAGATCCCACTGGGCTCTACACGCTGCAGTTTCTTACTTCTGCTTTTTTCCACACGCCTGCCTCACCTTTTCCAGGAAGCATCCTTCTCTGCATAGAAGTGGCTATCTTCTCTCATCCTCTCCAGGACTCATCCTAGTGAGAGGAGGAATGACTTCTCTGACTGCCTATTTCATCCTTCTGAGGATGAAAATCTCATGCCTGTCAGTTCACATAGTTCATCTGGGTGAGCAGGGTGAGGTTGAGGCTCACAAGTGGCCAGTTTCTCTTGAGTCCTCAGTGGAATTTGAATCACACCACATCTCCAATCACATGAGTTAGGATAGGGAACTGCAGTGGGGGATGTACTGGGGGTACTTTCCAAGATCCTAGTGGATGCCTGAAACTGCAGATTGTGTCAAACCCTATCCAGTATACATGATGTCTTTTCTGTACTTTCTCACTTACAACAAGGTTTATAAATTAGATACAGATTAACAGCAATAAATATTAATGAAATAGAATGATTAGAACAATATTACACAATATAATGTGAATGTTCTATCTCTCTCTCAAAATATCTTAAATTCCTTATCATACTGTAGTAATGTTTTTGAACCATGTGGGTCATAGGTTACCGAAACCACAGAAAACAAAATGGCAGATGAATGGAGACTACTGTGTTGTTCTGCAAATCTCTCTTCCCTCTTAGGAGCATATCTAAGTTGACATTTGAAAGAATTGATATTGACCTCTGGTCCAAGCAGTGATTTCTCAGCATATTTGCCAGATATAAATAATAATATTTTGATCCCTCTCCCACTTGCGTGTCTAGGAATCAAAGCTTGGACCACAACCTCATCAACCACTCCTACTCTGAGGACTCATCCTAGCTCCTCAAACTGCTTGCTCTAATTCTGTCCTGCAAGTTCTAAATCCCTCTACCATTCAGTCTTGATTTATTTGATTTTGGAAACATTGAGATAGATTCTGCTTTTTCCCCTTCCAGACTTCTTTCTACGGAGGAGGAGGCTGAGCAAGTGTGGGCAGAGGCCAAACAATGGCAGCTCGCAAGGATAACTTGGAGGGAGGGAATGCTGCCCCACCCTTGCCTCCTCCTTCTGTTTATCCTTTTGTCAACTTGGAAGATGTTTGCCAGGGTAGAAAAGCCACACATTCCTGGTATAATTGATAGGGCGCTGTCAAACAGATGGTATAAGTGGTTTATTTTGAAGGAGTTTATTACTGGCCACAAAACTTCAAGTCAGCTATTTGCAGGGAACCCTTATGAAGGAAGCCCCTGTTTGTGGTGTCCACCCTCAAAGGCATCTGACAGAGGACTTACTGTACTTTTGCACCCAACCACATTTAATCCATTTATAAGACCCCTTTGTATGAGACGGCTTACCAGAGGAAATTAATGTAGGATTTTGCAAACAGCTCTTAAGAATGTCTTTTCTATAGAACTGTATAGTTCTGAGAGCAAAGTGGGATCCCCCTCCCCGCACTGTTAGGACTTGACCTCTCCAGTATGGAAAGTTTCCAGCAAGTTATGATAAGAAAAAGCTGGACTTTTTGCTTTTGTGGAAACCACAGCCAAAGAAAGTCATTATATTATCTAGTTACTTAGTCTCCTCCTATAAATGCAAAGGCTTCAATGCATTAAGAGAAGTGGGCTCAATTTTGGGGAAGTGAGGTGGCAGTACTTAAAAGGTGGTGAGAAATTGAAAATCTAAGTTACAATGGTTGGTAATGTGGACAACTGAAAGTAAACATGTGCTGCAGGAAGCAAAATATGCTCCCACCCAGTGGTAAACTTTAGATTTTGAAATTCTGGGAATGGAAACAAATTTTTTTTAATTAAAAAATTGACACATCAGCCAGGTGTTGTGGTGCAGGGCAGTAGTCTCAGAGACTCTGCAGGCAGGACTGCAAATTTGAGACCAGCCTCAGGAACTTTGTGAGAACCTATCACAAAATAAAAAACAAAAGAGGCTGGGGATCTAGCTTGGTAGAGCACCCCTGGGTTCAGTTACCAGTTTTGGAAAAGAAAATGGACACATCAACTTTTTATTTTTTTTTATTTTTATTCTTATTTTTTGCAGTTAGGTTATTGTGAATAAAGCAATTACCATCTTTGGCACATAGCATCTCATAACATAAAGGATGCTATGACATAAAAAAGTAATATGTAATCTCATAAAGAATCATTTCCTTATATGTAGTGAACCTATCCCTCTGTAAAATGTCACTATCTTGGAATTTTTTTTCTCATTGCACAACAGATCTGTGAGTGTGTCCTTACTACCTGGCCCCAGTTCAATATCTGGCATTAGTACCTGAGCTTTGAAGTGAGATGACCTGGGGTCTAGTCTATCCCTTGTGACTGGTTGTCGGTGTGACCTTGGACAAGTTATTTGCCCAGGTCTCTTTTCCTGTATCTGTAAGCGTGATAGCTATTCTTTCAAAGGCTGTTGGGAGGTTTGAGTGAGGTAAGGGAAAAGTGACAGGGATGTGACATGCACAGCACTTGGCCCCTCTGACATGCCACATGCCCTCTGGAGCATCATGGGGACAGAAATGCTCAACCGCTGTCCTCAGAGGAGCACAGCTTTTGTTTTTGTTACCTATATTTTATCACTTACGTTTATGAGCAAATCATTTAGAAAAAGTATAAAATTGAAAGAAAAGAAACAAAGTACAGGTGGCCAACAGAGGCTAGCTTTGCTGTTTGGGAAGCAGAGAGATACAGAGATACAAGTAATGTGGACTTCAGCTGTTCTTTGTGACTGTCTAAAGACAGCTCAGTGCCCACTTCAACCTTAGGTGAAAGAATGCTCCCCTCACCATTTATTTTCTTTCTCCTTTTTTGATTGTGATCATTTGTCAACCTTTGGTTAATAACTTGACTTTCCTAATGCTTTTGCCTGGAACTGCATGTTGCCTCAGCCACCATTCTTTCTACCTAATTAACTATTCATCCTTCAAGATGTCTTCTTTTAAAAAATTTCTTCTGGTAACCAGGCATAGTGGTGTACACCTGTAATCCCATTGACTCAGGAGGCTGAGTCAGGAAGATTGCAAGTTTGAGGATAGCCTCAACAACCTAGTGAGACTCTGTCTCAAAATAAAAAGTAAAAAGTTCTGGGAATGTAGCTCTGGGTTCAACCCCCAGCACCATATATGCACACACGCAAAATTTTTTTTTCTATCTCCCATTTTCCTAACCCTTTTACATTGAATTGTAATTTTAACAAAATATGTCTTTTTCCCTCAAAGTGTGAGCTCTTGAAAAACAGATGTTATGGTCTTACTGTGAAGAATGACCCTGTTTTGTAGATGCCACATTTAGTATGAAGTAAGTAGATATTGAAAAAGTGTATCCAGTGAGTGAAGATCAATGTATAGGTGGACAAGTGTTAAGCGGTGTGTTTTAGTAGAATAATATGCACTGATCTGTGTTTCTCTCAAGTTCAGATATTGAAATCCTAATAGGGATTATATATGTGACTGTATTTGGAGATGGGGAATCTTTAAAGAGGTGATTAAGTTAACATGAGATCACTGTTAGGGTGGGCCTACATTCAGACTGACTGATGTTCTTACAAGACAAGGCACCAGAAGAATAGGACACACAAAGAGACACCAGGGATTCTTGGGCACAGGGAGAAGACCGTAGGAGAACAGTGAAAAGGTGGCAATCTCCAAGCCAAGGAGAGAGGCCTCAGGAGACTCCAAGGTTGCCAATACCTTGACTTGGACTTCTATCCTCCAGAAGTATGATAAAATACACTTCTGTTGCTTAGGTCACCTTGTCTTTGGTGTTTAGTTATGGCAACCCTAGCAAAGTAATACACAGAATAACATGAATAAGTAATTTCTAGGGAAAATGGTAATATATTTGTAAATAGCACTGGTGTGAAAGGAGGACTTAAAGGGAGCAAGTTACTTTGTAACAAGTAAATAGCAACAATGGTAGTATTATTGAGAGCTTACACAAGCAGACAACTTGTCAAAATGACTTGCATGCATTATCTATTTTTACAGTAAACCTGGGAGATAGTATTCTCATCCCTGTTTTATAATAGGGAAAACTGAGGTTTGGAAAGGTTGGGTAAAGTCTCATAGATCACCTAGGTGTTGAATCGTGGAGTCGGACCTGGACTCAGGTCTGATTCTGAAGCTCAGATGCATATTCTGCCACCTGGTCAGGTTACATCCATCCCAAGTGAACACTACCCTCAGAACAGGCCAGAACGACACCAAGAAATTTCAATGGTTTCTGAGGCATGTTTTCTTGAAAACATTAAACTTCAGAGAAACATAACTTCAGAAATACATGGAAATATTATAGCTGAGAAAATTCTGAAAGTTTGCTGATGGATGAAATTATGTGTTTGGGAACTTGTGAAGACTTTTATGTGAAAACAAAATTGATTTTACAGTAGGCACTGAGTAAAGTCAACAGGTACAAATGTGGGGTTTGCAAAACAAAACTGTGGAAGATTCAGCCTACAACAACCCCAATTGGTAATTTGTATGTGAAGAGCTCAAACGCTTTATGAATCTAGTAACAAGTGAATCAATGCCCATTGGCAGAGATGATGAGGTGGCAGAATTCTCATATATGTGAAATGCAGAAAGTGAGCTTAATTCTAGTTTATTTTTTTTCCACATAAGATCTTAGTTCTTTTTTGTTTGTTTTCATCCCACAGAGTTAAATTTAATAAACAAAAATATTCAAAATTTATATATTTTTTCTCACTAGGAATTTCTTCACTAAAGGCATATTTAAAAAAACTTTTGAAAATCTGTTTTTATTAATGAAAACATGCTGCTTAATTATACCACCACTGATAACTACCTTTTACTGGTTGGAAAGTCTAGGAGGAGTCTATTAACTGAAAATTCAATGCAATTCAGAAAAGAAACCACAGTGAAATCTTGGAAGAGTAGAATGTTTTGCCATAAAATATTTTGTTTTGATCTCTGATCACTACTTTAATGTTCTCTAACTTCTTTGAAGACTGGGTTTGTGTTGAACGTTGCTTTCATATTAGTTATGTTTTCTAGCACTGGTTGACTTGGACTGAATTCTCATCTTCTTGGAATTGTCCCAAATATTGATCAATTTCCTTTGAAGTCTGTTCTGCCTCTGCTTCTGGAATAGTAGAGGAGAATCAGGATTATTTTGCAGATTTTTTTTTTTTTTTTTTTTTACCATGGCTGCTCTTGACATGTTTTAATGTATATCACCCAAGTCAAGAGTTGAACTGGCTTGAAATCTGTATATGCTACAGCAAAATGTGATTTTAACCTTTATAGACCAAAGAGTATCCTTTATCATCTACTGTCCTAAATTCTTTGGGGAAAAGATTAATTAATTGGAAGGAGAAGTGTGCTGCCTGTAATTATGTGGTCTGGGTAAGGAAAGGGCAGCTCAAGTGCAAGAATACTGCTTCTTTTACAAAACAAGACCTGACTTAGGTGGATAAAAGCAACACTGGGAATCAGACCAGGGACAGAAACCAAACTAGATGTCACTAGGTTTTATTATGAAAGTAACAATAGCATGAAATCACTTTTGTTTTAAAATTCAGTAACAACCTACACTTATTTTCAGTTAGAACTCATTATTGTTCCCTGGTTGAACTTTAGAAAGATTTAAGGTGAAAGAAATCAAATGTTCAAAATGCACCAGCAAAATTCTCCTTTACTTAATGACCGGAAAAGAATAGATCAGTGGAAGGTTAGATGTAGCATCAAATCTTAAAAAAGAAAAGAAAGTACCAAAAAAAAAAAAAAAAAAAGTCACATCCAATAGGTATAACACCGACTTCTTTCAACAGAATTAGGTAAATATTTGACTTCCAATGTCATTATGGTTAATGTATATATTAGACCACAGAAGTTATGGAAACGGAAGTCCTGCTTTCTGATTGGTTGTCTGAGAGTCTTTGGTTGCTTGAGAAAAACTGATGATTTACTCTGTCCTTAATGTGGTGCAGTTCAACTCAACTGTTCAATGGATGAAACAAAAATGATCTCATTCTTTGATCATTTAACTTCATGTGGCTTGTAAATCAGCATATAATAATAACTTCTGGGTTAATTATTAGCTCTGAGAAAATATTCTCACCAGTAGCCTTCAGGGTTAATATCATTCCTTTATTTAATTCTGAAAAGATTAAGATGTGGTTGGTACATATCCATGAATATCCCAAAAATCAAAGTTGATGACAATTACACTAATATTTTGAGAATTCTTGTCTCTCTTGCCTTCCCAACAAACTCCCCTATGTTAAATTACTCATTTTGATAACTATTTTGTGAGAAAAAGATGCACAGATGGTATTTCTGAGAATGGCATCAAAGCATTTAAAATGCGGATTGGCAACATATCTTGTATTTATATGTGAGTGGAAAATCATCTTTTGGCTATATTAATACTGCAAAAAATAAACATACTTTGGTCTTGATGCAAAGTTTAAAGTTCTCATGGCAATATCTGTTTGTTCACTTTGCTTACCAGGTACAATAAAATAGTTGACATTTATTAAATGCCCGCTGTGTGCTCCACATCAAGTCTATGGAGCCTTAGGAGAAAGACATTCAAGGACTTTATGGTGTAATGGGGGAGAAGGAGAAGTACAAATGTGTACATGTAAACAAGCAGGGCTGGCGACATATAAACACACACACATGATCCAAAGCATCTGTGCAAAGATACAGGCGGAAACTGACTGGAAAGATAAAGGGTGGGGACGTGGAGTAAGTGTCCATCTGAAATGAAGTGAGTCTGGTTTTGTTAAGGCCGTGCCAGGCTTAGCACAGAATTTGTTTCCTATTTCTTAAAAAATGGAGGATTCACATACAAGTTTGGAATGGAAGTTTTTTTCCACTTTTTGGAGCAGCTGGGAGGGCTCTTTGGATTTGCCCCAGAAGTGGTTCTTAAAATGGGGTCCAGACCAGCAACTGCAGCATGCCCTGGGCATTTGTTTGAAATGCAGATGATCAGGTAGGCCTGCCCCCAAGCTACTGAGTCAGGAACTCCGAAAGTGAGACCCAGCAGTCTGTTTTGGTCAGCCCATCAGGAGATCCAAGTTAAGAAGCACTGTTCTAGATAGTTCTCGGTCTAGAGCAGCGGTAGTATTGCTTTGCAACAGTAAGTCCAGGGGCCAGCTAATATCCATAGGAGGCATCCTACAAGATGAAAGCAGTTGGTGAGGAGGGACAGTTAGCAAAGGCCTTAAAGCTCACCACCAGAAATTTTAAGTGGATATACTGCAGGTTGGGGTGTACTCAGCAGTAGAGAGCTTGCCTAGCTTGTGGGCTCACCCTGGGTTCTACCCCTGGCACTGGGCCAGAGTAAATAGGTTACATTGCACCCTCTGAAATATTCATGTTAGAGCCACCATACCAAATTACTGTCTTCAGAGAATGCTAACTTCTGCACTCCTTGACTTTATCAGCATGTTGTGTTATGATTCCACAAGACTTTCAAAGTCAATTTCCTTTGCTTTTGAGGACAGGATGAGATGGTGATGAGGGGCTTTATAGTAGATGGGTAACTGGGACATGGAAAGATAGGAAAAGTAATTTCCAGAGGAATAAAACATTGATAAAAATTAAAAATTATTTTTGTTTTTGTTTTTTGATATGGTGACTGACTATGTTGCCCAGAGTGGTCTCAAGTTTATGGGTTCAAGTGATCCTCCTGCCTCAGCCTCCCAAGCAGCAGGAACTATAGGTATGTGCCATCACACCTGGCTAGCAAAGTTATTCTTCAAAAAAACATTGTGATATATTCTATATGCCTGGACTGGAGCACAATAGAATAAATTAATAATAAAAGCTAAGTTATTTATATAACTCTTATGTGCCAGGCATGTTCTGAAGTATTTGCATATATTAATTTATTAATCCTCACAACATCTGAGGTAGGACTTACTGTTTTTCCCATGTTAAATGAGAATACTCACAGAGAGGTTAAAAAACTTGCTTAAGATCACACAGCTAAAGCTAAGACTCAGACTCAGCTGTGTATTTAACCATGACTTTACTTTGTGCTCCAAGAACTGAGATATTGGAAGACAACTATTTCTATTGTGAAAGAGTAGCTCATTGTTCCAAATTGTTTGGCATTTGAGCATTAGGCTTTCGGGTCTAATGACTTTCTTATTTAATTTTCTGGTTGGCCAGCCGAGTATTTCCTGGGTCTACCTAGTTCTCACAGAAGGTAACTGGGGTAGACTTCTGGGTGGGGTAAATCAGTCACAAAAGAAAGGTTAGGCTCAGCACCCAGAACAAAGCTAGAAATGACTCTACAGTGATTTTTCTCTCAGCCCAGAACAGTTCAGTGGGGCCTCAGCAGCACTGTAGGTTTTGGGGGCCCTCTGAAAGGCTTGGGTCCCTCTCAGAGTGCATGGAAAAAAAGCATGAAGGGGCAGACAAAGACAGCCTGTGGATCTCATCTTGTCATCTGCAGGTCAGTCTCAGGATAATGATTGGAAAGTGTGGACTTGGAGTCAGACAAGTCTGTTTTAGTACCAACTTTTTCTTTTCCAGATGTGGGAACTTACTGCTATGCTACATTTTTCTCATTTATAAAATGCATATAAGATTTATGCTTGCCTTAGAGTTGTTGAGAAAACAAAATAAATAATATACTTAAAGTCCTTAAAACAATGCTGTGTTAGTCAGCTTTGCATCACTGTGACCAAAATACCTGACAAGAACAACTTAGAGGATGAAAACTTTATTTCACAGGTTCAGAGGATTCAGTCTGTGGTAGGCTGACTCCATTGCTCTGGGGCCAAGATGAGGCAGAACATCATGGCAGAAGGGTGTGGTGGAGAATTGCTATGATCATGACAGCCAGGAAGCATAGAAAGGGAAGTGGGGAGGGGGTGCAGGAAAAATGAAACCTTCCAAGGCATGCCCCCAGTGATCCTCCACCTCCAGCATGCCCCCCCCCCACCTATAATTATCATCCAGTAGTCCATTTAAACTAGGATGGGGTGATGAGGTTACAGCTCTTGTAATCCAGTCACTTCACCTTTGAACATTTCTGCATAAACACATGGGCTGTGTGTGGGGAGGGGGGCACCTCATATCCAAACCACAACAAATGTTAGTATACAGCAAGCACTAAATAAATGTTAGTTCTTCCTGTTGTTTATTGACATCCAGCTATGTGCCCCGCACCTTTTTATAAGCTGTTGTGGGTAGTAATGACCACAAGTTCTTACAAAATGCTTGACAGGGGTATCTCTCCTGTTTTCTTTTTCTTTTCTTTTTTATTTAAGTGGTTCTGGTGACTGAATTCAGGGATTCATGTCTGCTAGGTAAGTGCTCTTTACCACTGAACTACATCCCCAGTCCCGAGTGTCTCTCTTTTTGCAGGTGAAGAATCTGAGTCTTCATGGATTTCCCAGACCCAAGCTGATTTGAGCAGGAAGTGTCTCAACCAGGTTCAACTGAGGTGCCTGAACCCACAGCCCAGCAGCATGGCTGCCCTTCTCTCAGATGGACATGCAACCCTGTTGGAATAATTATTAAAATGATTGTCCATGGGGTCCTGGGAAAGTGTTACTAATTTACTGCTTTGTTCACACTTTAAACAGCTTGATTTGAAGCTGCTTTGTGTCACTTTACTCATGCCCTTTCACTGTGTGGTGGGAATCCTTCTAATAGGTAGATGCACAAGAATATTTGATGGGGCCTGTGACTAGTTTGTATTTTCTGCCCACATGAGTGATTGTTAAGTGGTTTGCTTCATGTAGATTTCCTCTTAGGAAATAACTGTAGATCAGCCATCCCATCCCTGACACTTCTTTTTGGACTTTATTTATTTATTTTTTTTTTACTTTTGGTGGTACTGGGGATTGAACCCAGGGCCTTGTGCTTGCAAGGCAAGCACTGTACCAACTGAGCTATCTCCCCAGCCCTTCTTTTTTGACTTTAAAGCATTTGTTGTATCATACCTGCATGATTTTCTCATGGTATTTGTAGATGTTTTTTATTCCAATTATTGTGTTTTTTTATTCTATAATTTCAAGTTGGTTCTTCTGTGTGACTTTTTTTTTGATGAAACTATTTTTTCATTTCTTTCAAGAAATTCATAATTACTTATTAGAGCATTTTTATGACTGCTTGAAAATCCTCATCAGATAATCCCAACATCTGATTTGCCTTGGTGCCTTAGCATTGTCATCTGTTGATGGTCTTTTCTCATCCAAATTGTGTTTTACCTGGATCTTGAGGTTATGGGTGGTTTCTGTTGTATCCTGGACATTGTAATATAGAACAGTCTCCACCCTATATAATCCTCTGTTGTAGATAGAAGGCAGTCTCCTTGTTTCGGCTTAGCATGGAGGTTCTGGCATGCTTTTGTGGGTTGTGGTTCTAATGACAGCTCAATTTTCTGAGCTCCTGCATGCTCTTCTGCTGCTTTATTCTTCTGGCACAGCTAGAACTTCTGAGTTATTCCTATTTATGACAACTACAGGGGCTGAACCTGTGTTCGTGAGTCACATTCTGTGGGGGGTGGGGAAAACCAGAATGACTGGACCTGGGGCTCCTTATGCCCCTGGTGGGAGGGAAACATAAGTCCTGCTGATTGTCCCTGTGGTAGCACAGGCTGCCCTTTCTTTGCGTACAGTGGGCATTAGATTGGCCCAGGGCTTCACTGTCATCCATGCAGTTGGGTCAGTGCCCTGGGCATGGTATGTGTGGAGTGGGCATCCCACCAGGACTTTGAAGCTGCTGCTGTGGGCAGTCCATGCCCTGATTGTGGATTGATGGTTGCAGCCCCCACTGCATTGTAGAGATTTTCACCTCTTTGCTTAGATTGATTCCCAAGTATTTTATTTTTTTAGAGGTTATTGTGAATGGAGTTGTTTTACTAATTTTCCTTTCAGATGTTTCATTGCTTATGAATAAAAATGCTTTAGATTTATGCATGGTGATTTCATATCCTGCTAGTTTGCTGAATTCATTTATTAGGTCTAGAAGTTTTCTGGTGGAGTTTTTTGGATCCTCTAAATATAGAATTATGTCATTAGCAAATAGTGACAACTTGAGTTCTTCTTTTCCTATTCGTTTCCCTTTAATTTCTTGAGTCTGTCTAAGTATTTCTGGCTCGTATTTCAAGGACGTTGTTGAATACAAATGTTGAAAGAGGGCATTCCTGTCTTGTTCCAGTTTTTAAAGGGAATGCTTTCAGTTTTTCTCCATTAAGAATGATGTTGGCTGACGGCTTAGTATAAATAGCCTTTGCAATGTTGAGGTATGGTCCTAATATCCCTATTTTTCCTGGTTTTTTGAGCATGAAGGAGTGTTGTATTTTGTAGAGCACTTTCTCTGCATCAATTGAAATAATCATATGATTTTAAACCTTAAGTCTATTGATGTGATGAATTGCATTTATTGATTTCCAGATGTTGAACCAACCTTGCATTCACGGGATGAACCCTACTCTATCGTGGTACATTATCTTCTTTTTTTTGTTATTTATTTATTTTTTATTGTAAACAAATGGGATACATGTTGTTTCTCTGTCTGTACATGGCGTAAAGGCATACCATTTGTGTAATCATAAATTTACATAGGGTAATGTTGTTTGATTCATTCTGCCATTTTTTCCCTTCCCCCCCTCCCCTCCCACCCTTCCCCTCCATCTATACAGTCCTTCCTTCCTCCATTCCTGCCCCCCTCCCTAAACCCAACTCCGACCCCAACACTAACCCTTCCCACTTATGTGTCATCATCCACTTATTAGCGATATCATTCTTCCTTTGGTTTTTTGAGATTGGCTTATCTCACTTAGCATGATATTCTCCAGTTTCATCCATTTGCCTGCAAATGCCATAATTTTATCATTCTTTATGACTGAGTAATATTCCATTGTATATATATACCACATTTTCTTTATCCATTCATCAATTGAAGGACATCTAGGTTGGTTCCACAATCTGGCTATTGTGAACTGAGCAGCTATGAACATTGATGTGGCTGTATCTCTGTAATATGCTGATTTTAAGTCCTTTGGGTATAGGCCAAGGAGTGGGATAGCTGGGTCAAATGGTGTTTCCATTCCAAGTTTTCTAAGGAATCTCCACACTGCTTTCCAGAGTGGCTGCACTAATTTGCAGCCCCACCAGCAATGTAAGAGTGTACCTTTCTCCCCACATCCTCGCCAACACCTGTTGTTGCTTGTATTCTTGATAATTGCCATTCTAATTGGGGTGAGATGGAATCTTAGGGTGGTTTTGATTTGCATTTCTCTTATTACTAGAGATGTTGAACATTTTTCCATATGTTTGTTGATTGCTTGTATATCTTCTTCTGTGAAGTGTCTATTCATTTCCTTAGCCCATTTGTCAGTTGGATTATTTACATTCTTGGTGTAGAGTTTTTTGAGTTCTTTATAGATTCTGGAGATTAGCGCTCTATCTGAAGTATGATTGGCAAAGATTTTCTCCCACTCTGTAGGCTCTTTCTTCGCATTGCTGATAGTTTCCTTTGCTGAGAGAAAGCTTTTTAGTTTGAATCTATCCCAGTTATTAATTCTTGCTTTTATTTCTTGTGCTATGGGAGTCCTGTTGAGGAAGTCTGGTCCTAAGCCGACATGTTGAAGCTCTGAACCTACTTTTTCTTCTATAAGATGCAAGGTCTCTGGTCTGATTCCGAGATCCTTAATCCATTTTGAGTTTAGTTTCGTGCATGGTGAGAGATATGGGTTTAGTTTCATTCTGTTGCATATGGATTTCCAATTCTCCCAGCACCATTTGTTGAAGAGGCTATCTTTTCTCCATTGCATATTTTTGGCCCCTTTGTCTAGTATGAGAAAATTGTATTTATTTGGGTTTGTGTCCGTGTCCTCTATTCTGTACCATTGATCCACCTTTCTATTTTGGTACCAATACCATGCCGTTTTTGTTACTATTGCTTTGTAGTAGAGTTGAAGATCTGGTATTGCAATACCCCCTGCTTCACTCTTTCTGCCAAGGATTGCTTTAGCTATTCTGGGTTTTTTATTCTTCCAGATGAATTTCATAATTGCTTGCTCTATTTCTGTAAGGTACATCATTGGGATTTTCATTGGAATTGCATTGAATCTGTATAGCACTTTTGGTAGTATGGCCATTTTGACAATATTAATTCTTCCTATCCAAGAACATGGGAGATCTTTCCATCTTCTAAGGTTTTCTTTAATTTCTTTCTTTAGTGTTCTGTAGTTCTCATTGTAGAGGTCTTTCACCTCTTTTGTGAGATTGATTCCCAAATACTTTATTTTTTTCGAAGCTATTGTGAATGGGGTAGTTTTCCTAATTTCTCTTTCTGAAGATTCATCGCTTATGTATAGAAATGCCTTAGATTTATGTGCATTGATCGTATATCCCGCTACTTTACTGAATTCACTTATGAGATCTAAATGTTTTCTGGTGGAATTTCCTGGTTCCTCTAAGTATACCATCATATCATCAGCAAATAGGGATAGTTTGAGTTCTTCTTTTCCTATTCGTATCCCTTTAATTTCTTTGGTCTGTCTAATTGCTCTGGCTAGAGTTTCAAGGACAATATTGAATAGAAGTGGTGAAAGAGGGCATCCCTGCCTTGTTCCAGTTTTTAGAGGGAATGCTTTCAGTTTTTCACCATTTAGAATGATATTAGCCATGGGTTTAGCGTAGATGGCCTTTACAATGTTAAGGAATGTTCCCACTATCCCTATTTTTTCTAGTGTTTTGAGCATGAAGGGGTGCTGTATTTTATCAAATGCTTTTTCTGCATCTATCGAAATAATCATGTGATTCTTGACTTTAAGTCTATTGATATGGTGAATGACATTTATTGATTTCCTGATATTGAACCAACCTTGCATCCCTGGGATGAAACCCACTTGATCATGGTGCACTATCTTTTTAATATGTTTTTGTATGCGATTTGCTAAAATTTTGTTGAGAATTTTTGCGTCGATGTTCATTAAGGATATTGGTCTGAAATTTTCTTTCCTCAATGTGTCTCTGTCTGGTTTAGGAATCAGGGTAATATTGGCTTCATAGAATGAGTTTGGGAGAGTTCCCTCCTCTTCTATTTTCTGGAATACTTTGAGAAGTATTGGAATGAGTTCTTCTTTAAAAGTTTTGTAGAACTCGGCTGAGAACCCATCTGGTCCTGGACTTTTCTTTGTTGGAAGGCTTTTGATGACTTCTTCTATTTCATTACTTGAAATTGGTCTATTTAAATTGTGTATGTCCTCCTCGTTCAGTTTAGGCAATTCATATGTCTCTAGAAACCTGTTGATGTCTTCGAGGTTTTCTGTTTTGTTGGAGTATAGATTTTCAAAATAGCTTCTAATTATGTTTTGTATTTCAGTCGTGTCTGTTGTGATATTTCCTTGTTCATTCCGAATTTTAGTGATTTGGGTTTTCTCTCGTCTTCTCTTTGTTAGTGTGGCTAAAGGTTTATCAATTTTGTTTATTTTTTCGAAGAACCAACTATTTATTTTGTCAATTTTTTGTATTGTTTCTTTCGTTTCAATTTGGTTGATTTCAGCTCTCAGTTTAACTATTTCCTGTCTTCTACTACTTTTGGTGTTAGTCTGTTCTTCTTTTTCTAGGGCTTTGAGCTGTAGTGTTAGGTCATTTATTTTTTGAGTTTTACTTCTTTTATTAAATGTGCTCCATGAAATAAATCTTCCTCTAAGTACTGCTTTCATAGTGTCCCAGAGATTTTGATATGATGTTTCTTTGTTCTCATTTACCTCTAAGAATTTTTTAATTTCCTTCCTAATATCTTCTGTTATCCATTCATCATATAGTAGCATATTGTTTAATCTCCAGGTGTTGGAGTAGTTTCTGTTTTTTACTCTTTCATTAATTTGTAACTTCAATCCATTATGATCTGATAGAATACAAGGTAGTGTCTCTATCTTCTTGTATTTGCTGACATTAGCTTTGTGGCATAATATATGGTCTATTTTAGAGAAGGATCCATGTGCTGCTGAGAAGAAAGTGTATTCGCTCTTGGTTGGATGGTATATTCTATAAATGTCTGTTAAGTCTAAATTATTGATTGTGTTATTGAGATCTATGGTTTCTTTGTTCAATTTTTGTTTGGAAGATCTGTCCAGTGGTGAGAGAGGCGTGTTAAAATCACCTAGTATTATTGTGTTATGGTCTATTGGTTTCTAAAATTGAGAAGGATTTGTTTAACATACATGAATGAGCCACTGTTTGGGGCATAGATGTTTATGATTGTTATATCTTGCTGATTTATGCTTCCCTTAAGCAGTATGAAATGTCCTTCTTTATCCCTTCTAACTAACATTGGCTTGAAGTCCACATTATCTGAAATGAGGATGGATACTCCAGCTTTTTTGCTGAGTCCATGTGCATGGTATGTTTTTCCCCATCCTTTCACCTTTAGTCTATGGGTATCTCTTTCTATGAGGTGAGTCTCTTGCAGGCAACATATTGTTGGTTCTTTCTTTTTAATCCAATCTGCCAGTCTATGTCTTTTGATTGATGAATTCAGGCCATTAACATTCAGGGTTATTATTGAGATATGATTTGTATTCCCAGTCATTTGGTTCATATTTAAAATTTTTGACACATCTTGGTTCCTCCTTTATTTGACAGTTCCTTTAGGATAATTCCTCCCTTTGCTGATTTGCTTCTTTGTTTTTTATCTCTTCCTCATGAAATATTTTGCTGAGAATGTTCTGTAATGCTGGCTTTCTTTTTGTAAATTCCTTTAGCTTTTGTTTATCATGGAAGGATCTTATTTCATTGTCAAATTTGAAGGTAAGTTTTGCTGGATATAAGATTCTTGGTTGGCATCCATTTTCTTTCAGAGCTTGAAAAATGTTGTTCCAGGCCCTTCTAGCTTTTAGGGTCTGGATTGAAAAATCTGCTGATATCCGTATTGGCTTCCCCCTGAATGTAATTTGGTTCTTTTCTCTCACAGCCTTTAAAATTCTGTCTTTATTTTGTATGTTAGGTATTTTCATTATAATGTGCCTTGGTGTGGGTCTGTTGTAATTTTGTGTATTTGGAGTCCTATAAGCCTCTTGGACTTGATTTTCCATTTCATTCTTCAGATTTGGGAAATTTTCTGATATTATTTCTTCAAATAGATTGTTCATTCCTTTGGTTTGTTTCTCTAAGCCTTCCTCAATCCCAATAATTCTCAAATTTGGCCTTTTCATGATATCCCATAGTTCTTGGAGATTCTGTTCATGATTTCTCACCATCTTCTCTGTTTTTCAACTTTGTTTTCGAGGTTAAATATTTTGTCTTCAATATCTGAAGTTCTGTCTTCCAGCTGTTCTATCCTATTGGTTATGCTTTCTATGGAGTTCTTAATTTGGTTTATTGTTTCCTTCATTTCAAGGATTTCTGTTTGGTTTTTTTTTCAATATCTCTAACTCTTTATTGAAATGATCTTTTGCTTCCTGAATTTGCTCTGTTAACTGTCGATTGGTGCGATCGTTCAATGCCTGCATTTGCTCTTTCATCTCATCGTTTGCTTCCCTAATCATTTTAATTATGTACATTCTGAACTCCCTTTCTGTCATTTCTTCTGCCATGCTGTCGTTGGATTTTATTGATGTAACATCTAGATTTGTTTGGGGCATTTTCTTCCCTTGTTTTCTCATATTGTTCAGGAATCAGTGGGTCATTAAGATATTGCAGATTTCCTCTATCAACTTATAATGTCCCTGAAGATTGCTAGTATATCCCCTCTTATCCTTCAGTAGCCTGAAGTCTTGGAGGAGGTTGATAATGCAGAGCTCCACGAAGAAGCTGCCTCTCTAGGGGTGGTAACCCTCAGGTGGCGTATATTCCCTGCTAGTGGGCAGAGGTGCCTCCACTTGTTGACCAATGGTCATCCAATGGGGAACTAGACTGTGGGCTGAGGCAAGGCCTGTTTGTGCCTGTGTCTCTGGTTTTACCGTCCCTGTGGGAAAACCTCCCCCGGCCGGGAAGAGTCACTCGGTGGGGACGTCTCGCTGGTCAGTTACCCTCCTAGAGGTTCCCCTCAATCTACAACTACCACCTGGGCTGGGCTGTCTTCCTCTGCAACGATCCCAGGGGCCCAGACCTACGTCCTGGGCCTGGGAGCCTCACCCTTCGCAGGTGAGTCTCCTTATGCTGCCTCTCCCAGAGAATCTGCCCGCCGCCCTGGAAACTTCGCTCTGCCCCTAGGCGTGTCTCTGTGCGGCTCTTCCAGCGAGAAGCCACCTAGCTCCTGGGACCCTGCTCTGCACCAATCGATTGGCTATGCAGCCCCTCCCCTGAGCCACCATCTGGAGCCTCGTACAATAGCTTCGAGACCCAGAGACCCGCCACACACCTCCTCCTCCGGACAGCCGCCCGGTTTCCGACGCAGTCACTAGGAGTCCAAACAACTCACTTCGGGTCTCCTCCTCCCGCCAACCACCCGTAGCCCTAGGCAGTCACTCCAAGTCCAAGTGACCCACCCTGTTCCTCCTCCTCCTCCTTGGGGTAGCCCCCCGGGTGTTCAGGAGCGGTGGCTCCGAGACCAAGTGACTCACCATGCTCCTCCTCCAGGCAGGCCACCAGTGTTCAGGAGCGGTCGTTTTTAGTCCAATCAACTCACCACTTGCCTCCTCCTCTGGCAACCACCCGTGGCTCTGATGCAGTCACTCCCAGACCAAGCGTCCCACCGCTCTCCTCCTCCAGGCAGGCCACCAGTGTTCTGGAGCAGCTGCTCCGAGTTCAAACAGCTCGTCATGCAGCTCCTCCTCTGGCAACCGCCCGCGGCTCTGATGCAGTCACTCCCAGGTCAAGCAACACGCCTCGCTCCTCCTCCTCCTCCGGGCAACCTCCCGGCGCTCAGGAGCGCCCACTCTGAGTTCAAACAGCTCACCACGCGGCTCCTCCTCTGGCAACTGCCTGTGGCTCTGATGCAGTCACTCCTAGACCAAGCGACCCGCCGGGCCTCTCCTCCTCCTCCGGGCAACCCCCCGGTGTTCAGAAGCGGTCGTTCTGGGTCCAAACAGCTCGCCAGGCAGCTCTTCCCCAGGCAGCCGCCCGGAGCTCCAGCGGCTGCTCGAGTCCAAGTGCTGTGCTGAGCCGCCTCCTCTACGATGATCCCAGTGGTCCGTGTTTACCGCCCCAGCAGGGGGAGGGGCGTCTCCCAAGCAACTCCACTTCACAAATTCCCTGCGTTCCGGGGCCAACGCCCCATCCGGGACGCCCCCCCAACAGAAGAGACTCACCCGGCAGCTTTGAGTTGGTCCCAAGTCTCTCACTATCTCCTCCTTTGAATCCTGCGTCCTGGAGCAACGTGAAATGCAGCCGCCCTCTAGTCCGCCATCTTGGCCCCCCGCATTATCTTCTTAATATGTTTTTGTATGTGATTTGCCAGGAGTTTGTTAAGGATTTTTGCATCTATATTCATCAGAGATATCAGTCTAAAATTTTCTTTCCTTGATGTGTCTTTGTCTGGTTTGGGTATGAGGGTGATACTAACTTCATAGAATGAGCAGTATGGAGATTCCTCAGAAAACTTGGAATGGACCCACCATTTGACCCAACTATCCCATTCCTTGGTTTGTACCCAAAGGACTTAAAATCAGCATACTACAGTGATGTAGTCACATCAATGTTCATAGTAGCTGAATGCACAATAGCTAGATTGTGGAACTAACCAAGATGCCCTTCAATTGATGAATGGATAAAGAAACTGTGGTATATATACACAATGGAATGTTACTCAGTCATAAAGAAGAATAAAATTATGGCATTTGTTGGTAGATGGATGAAGTTGGAAGATATCATGCTAAGTGAAATAGGACAAGCCCCAAAAACCAAAGGCTAAATGTTTTCTCTTATAAGTGGATGAAGATATATAATGGGGCAGGAGTGGCGGAAGGGAAGAGAAGAATGAAGGAACTTTGGATGGTGCAGAAGAAAATGGGCGGGAGGGTGTGGGGGACAGAAAGATAGTAGAATGAAACAGACAGTATTACCCTATGTATATTTATGATTTCATGAATGGTGTGAATCTACATTGTGTACAACTATAGGAAAGTTGTACCCCATTTGTGTACAATGAATCAAAATGCAGTCTGTAAAAATAAAAAAAAAAATTAATAAAAAAATAAAGGAAAAAAAACAAAACAAAACAGAAGGAAACTTAGAACATCAGGAAAGAAGAAACATGGAAAATAGCAAAAGTACCTGGTGTGGTGGCACACACCTGCAATCCCAGTGACTCATGAGACTGAGGCAGGAGGATCACACATTTGAGGTCAACCTGCATCAGCCATTTAGCAAGGCCCTGTCTCCAAATAAAAAATGAAAGAGGACTGGGAATGTAACTTAGTGGTAGAGTGCCCCTGGGTTCAGTTTCAGTACTGGGAAGGAAGGGAGCAAGGAAGCAAGGAAGGAAGGGAAGGAAAGGAGGAGGGGCAAAGGGAAGGAGGAGTGGAAGGGGAGAGCGGGGAGGAAGGCAGGCAGGCAGGCAGACCCCAACACTTCTTATACCTGCAGTTGTGTTGAACACACTGACATGTTAAACTTGAACCTTCTCTTTACTGTGTACCTGTGAAGGCACAGCTGGTCCTGATCAGCACAGGCACAATATATGTCAAGACTCTCAATCTAGCTGGAGGAGAGTTTGCTGTCTGGGTTGCTGTCAATGTCATTCCTAGGCAAACCACTCAGCCTCATGTGACTACAAATATAATTTACTATTCTCTGCTTAGTCATAACAGTTTGGAGCCTCTTTGGTCAACTGATTTCCTTCCCTGGTGTCTTACACTGTACATATTACATGGGGCAGGGCAGTACTGGGAACCCTAAAATAGGTGCCATAAATGTGTCATGAGCGAATAAAGTCAAGGGCTACGTGAATGGACCTTTAGTTTATATCTGCATGTTCTACTGCCATTTGCACAGTAAATCTCTGTGACTTTATAATGTTTACTTTGAAGTATATTGTACACAAATAAAACAAAGAAGAATCAGAATTCACAGTATCAATGACTATATGAACCTAGAAACAGACTCTATTTAACTTTCAGCTATCTAGTTGAAACATATACAATTGAGAATCTAATATTTTTGACTTATAAACAAAGTACCACTTGGGTAACAGTGGAATTAAAATAAAATGAAAACAATTTAAAAATATCAAAATGAAAGCTCCCTCCTGTCCTTCACATGTTATCAAGAGAAGGGAGAAAGTATTAAAGGAGACTTAGCTAGCACATTTAGCAATTTAGCACTATCTGTATTGTAGAGAGATGGCAAATCTTAAAAAAATCAGGAAAGATAAATTTGTTGAGACAACATATCAGTAGGGGCACTGACTTTACCCATGTGGGACTCAGTTTTCTCATTTGTAGAATGGGGGCATCACCATGGATGAGTTCTGAGACTTTTCAATGTGAAGAGTCTGAGACGTTTTAATCCGTTTTTGAAATAGGATTGATGTTGACTCCATGAGTTGAGACTCTCCAAACTAGATCAAATGTCTCTTTGGATGTATGGAAAAGGCAGACCAATTTAAGATTGGTATCTTTATATATGTTTTAAGGTCTATTAAGATTTAACATTAAACAGGAGCGTTTCTGAGTTGCTGCACCCTGGGGATTGTAGTAGACATCCACAGGAGGTCTTGGTACCCATCATGTACTGCCCTGCAAGGAAAAAAAAATGCTCATTTGTAGTTTGGACAACAAATAGGAGGTGATTTTTGTTACCATCAGCCTTGAAAATATCTTTGCCCTTGCAGCATGGAAAAAGGGAATAGAATCCCTCCTCCCCAAGAATGCCAAAGAGCTAGAGGGGGCTGTGGACAGGAAGGGGACTATTCTAGGTAGTTTCTTAGCACATTGGGTCAGAGTATGCCACAGAATTCATTGGTGAGAAGCAGGCTTCTTAATAATATCATGATAGTGTGTATTTGCAAGCAAATCCATCAACAAGGACTGAAGTCAGTTCAGATGGTAATATGGTCCCTGTTCAAAGAAGTGCTATGAGTCTCAGAGGTAATATTCTCAAAACACCTTTGTCAGACACTCTACCAAGTGTTTTAAATGCATGTCTTAATCCTGAGAATATTCAGAACAGTATCTCTTATACAGGTGGTAAAACTGAGTCACAGGTGGAGTTAAAGCTTGGTGGTCCACCCAGAAATGAATTGGGAATAGCGGGGTGACACAGGAAGAAGAGAAACTTCACCAGTGACACAGTAGTATTCTTTTAGTTGGGAATGTTGGGAAGAACTGGATGTTGTTTCCATTTTAGTTCCACCATGGGACATTTAACAGAACGATGGTACTACATGTCATTTAATTAAATAGCAGGTAGTGTGCTCAAGCTCAGCTGTTCATTGCCAGTATAAATAATAATAAGATAGTCTTTCTGAGTACTGTTACAGGTACATAACTGCACTGACTGGGCTGCACTTATCTTGCAGTATTTGTGTAGGGTTGGTTGTGATACCCATCTAGGTTAATAATCCCAGCTCCAAGCCAGACATGGTGGTGCATGCCTCTAACCCCAGCTACTCAGGAGGCTGAGGCAGGAAGATCCCCAGTTCTAAGTCAACCTCAGCAACTTAGCAAGACCCTGTCTCAAAATAAGAGATAAAAAGGACTGGGTATATAACTCAGTGGTAGAGTACCCTGTGTTCAACCCCCAGTAGAAAACAAATAAATAAAACAAAAATAAAAACTGAAATCCCATCACCACTCATCAGTTGTATGACCCAAGCATACCGCCTGATGTTGCCTACCTGCAAAATAAGTTTAACAGTACTTACTTCACAGAGCTGCTGGGAGATTTAAATGAGATCATATGTCTAAAGCAGTTAGCACAGTACCTAGCACATAGTAAATGCTTAATAAACAGTGACTAAAATAGCTATTCCTACAGTCACCCAACAAGGTAAACCACATCCCTTCACAATGCTCACTTTACCGGATTTAATTGGGGTGTGACACTCTATAAATCTGTTCCCCAAGGCACAGCAGTAGACTCAACAAATAGAAGGATATTTAAAGTAATGGACTTGTTCATTATCTTGCCAATTTTATGAGCCAGTCTAACAGGATCTGCCCTAGTCATAGGAAAGTGGCAGAGGCAACACCCCTAGGTGGGGGCATTAGATTTTTGTTGGGGGCATTCTTCCCAAACGAGTCCTCAACTCCACTCCTCTTTGCCCCATTTGCTTTTCCACTTCTGTACATGAAGCCAGAGCTATGTGTATTCCCAGTGTTCTCCTATGTTGATTTTTTCATCTATTAAAAAGTAATGAGCTTAAGAAAAGTTCAATTAAAATGAGACATAAATATTTTCTTTCTTACTGTGTCTCCCCCTACTCCCCGAGGTTGCTTGGCACCGGCCCAAAGGAAACATTTTCCCCATTTGGCCCACAGCCTTTAAAGCATAGAGGAAACAGATCTGCTTAGTCTGTCTCGACAGGATCCTTACATGCGGAGAAGAGCAGAGGTTCAAAGGACCGGAAAACAGTGCGAAGTAGACAAGAAAGCAAAGGGGAAAGGGATAGTGAATGAAAGCTAGGGAGGGAAGAGAGAAAGAGAGAGAGACAGAGAGAGAGAGACAGAGAGAGAGAGACAGAGAGAGAGAGAGAGAGAGAAATGATGTCAGAACAATCCTAGAATAGACTGGTCCTGGAAGGTAACGTTTGACCTTGGGTTTTGTCCTTGAAGGTGTAAAACTCACCATTAAACAATCATCTCCTCCAGAAGAGAGCTTGAGACAAGACTAGTCCTGGTAAATTTCTGGTCAACTCCAAGATGATTCGACACAGCTTGCACTTGAGATTTATGTTATCAAGTGCTTAGTCATCTTCATCAGCAACTAGTATTGAGTATTTGCTGTAAAGTTAACAGGGATTAGATTCCTTACTCCTTAAAAATGTCACATGAGCTAGGTACAGATATAATCCTAATTCTAAAAAGAGGAAACCTAAATTTTGGGGAGGTTACAGCTGGTAGACAATTGAGCCTGAATTCAAACCCTGAGAGCTCTCTCTTGTGTTCTGTAGTATGCTCCAAGTTATTGAACACCTTTCCATAGTTTTTCTCTTTTCCCTTCTTTTCTCTCTCCTCCTCTTCCTCTTGCTTCTCATCTTCCTCCTCCTCTTTCTCTTCTTCCTTCCTTCCTTTACATGAATCTCACTCAGAGTTCACTTCTCTTTTGTAAATGGAGTTGATAGCAGTTTTTCTCTCTCTTTTCAGCACTGAGAATCGAACCCAGGATCTCACACAGGCTTGGCAAATGCTCTTACAGCTAAGCTACCTCCCCAGCACTTTATTTAATTTAATTTATTTATTTTTAAATTTCATTAATTAATTAATTTTGTTTTTTGCTTTGAGATAGAATCTTGCTAAATCACTCAGGCTGATCTCAAACTTGCTATCCTCCTGCCTCAGCTTCCTGGGTCACTGGGTTTTCTAGCCTGTGCCACCACACCTGGCAATAATAGTTCACTTTTGCATCATCCTTTTTTGTTTCCATCACAAAGCTAATGTATTCCTATCAGTCATTTTCCAATGGTCACGAATCCAGTGAAATCAGTAACAGTCACCACAGGAAATTCAAATAGAGGGAACTGCTCCATCTAGAGTTCCTTTTTGCAAATAAGTTATTTGCGACTTCCACTGAGTATCCTTCCTTCCTTCCAACCTTTCTCAGAAGACTTTGCTTTGTCTGAACGTTAAGCTTTCTATTCCAGTTTAGGTCCCAAATAATGTCATCTGCAGTGGTATGCTCAGTGAGCTGCTTCCTGTAGCTTTTTGGAGAGCAGGACATTCCTTTCCATCTTCTCTTTTCTAAACAAATACATCTCTATTTTAGTCTTTCTTCCCAGGGAAATTCTTTTCTTCTTGTATTCTGAGCTTTTTCCTCTCTTTGCTTCATCTGGTCATTTAGCTTCTTCAATGTCTGTCCTGCTTATTTTAAAACAACATAGTAAAAAGCCAAGGTGAAGATGGACAACTGTTTTACACTGTGCTTGTTTTAATCAGTCCATTCTTGCATCCATGTAGAAAAATTCCATATTGAGAAGTGACACTGAGGCAGCTAAAATCCAGGTGAGAGTTTCTCTGGTCTTCATCTCTTGAGGGAATTGAGACATTTGCACATTTGTAAAGAGTCCACAGAGTTTTCAATGTGCAATGTCCAATTCCAAATAAGAAAATCTCTGACTCTTAAAAGCAGTAGTAACTGAAATCCTTAAAAGTGGTTGGGCAAAAAGTTCCCAGTGCAAACTGGTCTCCAATTATAGGCACTTCACACATGCAGTTGTGTGATTTTTTTTTTTTTTTTTTTTTTTTTTTATTTTGTTGGTTTTCCTTTATACTTTATTTTTTTTTTTTTATTTTTTTTACGTTTACATAGGGTAATGATGTTTATTATATTTTTCCCCTCCCCCCCACCCCTCCCACCCCTCTTTTCCCTCTACACAGTCCTTCTTTCCTTCATTCTTACTGTTCTCCTTAGCCTAACTCTAAACCTAACCCTAAACCTAATGCTAGCCCGTCCCACCCCCCATTATATGTCCTCATCCGCTTATCAGCGAGATCATTCGTCCTTTAGTTTTTTGAGATTGGCTTATCTCACTTAGCATGATATTCTCCAATTTCGACCATTTGCCTACAAATGCCATAATTTTATCATTCTTCATTGCGGAGTAATATTCCATTGTATAAATATGCCACAGTTTCTTTATCCATTCATCAACCGAAGGACATCTAGGTTGGTTCCACAATCTGGCTATGGTGAATTGAGCAGCAATGAACATTGATGTGGCTGTATCTCTGTAGTATGCTGCTTTTAAGTCCTTTGGGTATAGGCCAAGGAGTGGGATAGCTGGGTCAAATGGTGTTTCCATTCCAAGCTTTCTGAGGAATCTCCACACTGCTTTCCAGAGTGGTTGCACTAATTTGCAACCCCACCAGCAATGTATGAGTGTTCCTTTTTCACCACATCCTCGCCAACACCTATTGTTGCTTGTATTCTTGATAATCGCCATTCTAATTGGGGTGAGATGAAATCTTAGGGTAGTTTTGATTTGCATTTCCCTTATTACTAGGGATGTTGAACACTTTTTCATATATCTGGTGATTACTTGTACATCTTCTTCTGTGAAGTTTCTGTTCATTTCCTTAGCCCATTTGTTGATTGGATTATTTGTATTCTTCGTGTAGAGTTTTTTGAATTCTTTATAGATTCTGGAAATTAGCGCTCTATCTGAGGTATGGTTGGCAAAGATATTCTCCCACTCTGTAGGCTCTCTCTTCACATTTCTGATAGTTTCCTTTGCTGACAGAAAGCTTTTTAGTTTGAATCTATCCCAGTTGTTTATTCTTGCTTTGATTTCTTGTGCTATGGGAGTCCTGTTAAGGAAATCTGATCCTGAGCCAACAAGTTGAAGATTTGGACCTACTTTTTCTTCTATAAGATGCAGGGTCTCTGGTCTGATTCCGAGGTCCTTGATCCATTTTGAGTTGAGTTTTGTGTAGGGTGAGAGATAGGGGTTTAGTTTCATTCTATTGCATATAGTTTTCCAGTTTTCCCAGCACCATTTGTTGAAGAGGCTATCTTTTCTCCATTGCATATTGTTGGAACCTTTGTCTAGTATGAGAAAATTGTATTTATTTGGGTTTGTGTCCATGTCCTCTATTCTGTACCATTGATCTACTTGTCTATTTTGGTACCAATACCATGCCGTTTTTGTTACTATTGCTTTGTAGTAGAGTTGAAGATCTGGTATTGCAATACCCCCTGCTTCGCTCTTGCTACTGAGGATTGCTTTAGCTATTCTAGGTTTTTTATTCTTCCAGATGAATTTCATAATTGCTTGCTCTATTTCTGCGAGGTACATCATTGGGATTTTAATTGGAATTGCATTGAATCTGTATAGAACTTTAGGTAGTATAGCCATTTTGACGATATTAATTCTGCCTATCCAGGAACATGGGAGATCTTTCCATCTTCTAAGGTTTTCTTGAATTTCTTTCTTTAGTGTTCTGTAGTTCTCATTGTAGAGGTCTTTCACCTCTTTTGTGAGATTGATTCCCAAGTATTTTATTTTCTTCGATGCTATTGTGAATGGGGTAGTTTTCCTAATTTCTCTTTCTGAAGATTCATCACTTATGTATAAAAATGCATTGGATTTATGAGCATTGATCTTGTAACCTGCTACTTTACTGAATTCACTTATGAGTTCTAAAAGTTTTCTGGTGGAATTTCCAGGTTCCTCTAAATATATAATCATGTCATCAGCGAACAGGGATAGTTTGAGTTCTTCTTTTCCTATTCGTATCCCTTTAATTTCTTTGGTTTGTCTGATTGCTCTGGCTAGAGTCTCAAGGACGATGTTGAATAGAAGTGGTGAAAGAGGGCATCCCTGCCTTGTTCCAGTTTTTAGGGGGAACGCTTTCAGTTTTTCACCATTTAGAATGATATTAGCCATGGGCTTAGCGTAGATGGCCTTTATAATGTTTAGAAATGTTCCCATTACCCCAATTTTTTCTAGTGTTTTGAGCATGAAGGGATGCTGTATTTTATCAAATGCTTTTTCTGCATCTATTGAAATAATCATGTGATTCTTAACTTTAAGTCTGTTGATATGGTGAATGACATTTATTGATTTCCGAATGTTGAACCAACCTTGCATCCCTGGGATAAAACCCACTTGATCGTGGTGCACTATCTTTTTAATATATATTTGTATGCGATTTGCTAAAATTTTGTTGAGAATTTTTGCATCGATGTTCATTAAGGATATTGGTCTGAAATTTTCTTTCCTTGATGTGTCTCTGTCTGGTTTAGGTATCAGGGTGATATTGGCTTCATAGAACGAGTTTGGTAGGGTTCCCTCCTCTTCTATTTCATGGAATAGTTTGAGGAGTATTGGAATGAGCTCTTCTTTAAAGGTTTTGTAGAACTCGGCTGAGAACCCATCTGGTCCCGGACTTTTCTTTGTTGGTAGGCTTTTGATGACCTCTTCTATTTCATTGCTTGAAATTGGTTTATTTAAGTTGTGTATGTCCTCCTCGTTCAGTTTAGGTAGTTCATATGTCTCTAGAAATTTGTTGATGTCTTCAAGGTTTTCTGTTTTGTTGGAGTATAGATTTTCGAAATAGCTTCTAATTATGTTTTGTATTTCACTCGTGTCTGTTGTGATGTTTCCTTGTTCATTCCGAATTTTAGTAATTTGAGTTTTCTCCCTCTTTCTCTTTGTTAGTGTGGCTAAGGGTTTATCAATTTTATTTATTTTTTCAAAGAACCAACTATTTATTTTATTAATTTTTCCGATTGTTTCTTTTGTTTCGATTTCGTTGATTTCGGCTCTGATTTTAACTATTTCCTGTCTTCTACTACTTTTGGTATTGGTCTGCTCTTCTTTTTCTAGTGCTTTGAGCTGTAGTGTTAACTCGTTTATTTGTTGATTTCTACTTCTTTTTTTGAATGCACCCATGAAATAAATCTTCCTCTAAGTACTGCTTTCATAGTGTCCCAGAGATTTTGATATGATGTGTCTTTGTTCTCGTTTACTTCTAAGAATTTTTTTATTTCCCTCCTGATGTCTTCTGTTATCCATTCATCATATAATAGTGTATTATTTAGTCTCCAGGTATTGGAGATGTTTCTGTTTTTTATTCTGTCATTTATTTCTAATTTCAATCCATTATGATCTGATAGAGTACAAGGTAGTATCTCTATCTTCTTGTATTTACTAACAGTAGCTTTGTGGCATAAAATATGGTCTATTTTAGAGAAGGATCCATGTGCTGCTGAGAAGAAAGTGTATTCATTCTTTGTTGGATGGTATATTCTATATATGTCCGTTAAGTCTAAATTGCTGATTGTGTTGTTGAGATCTATAGTTTCTTTATTCAATTTTTGTTTGGACGATTTATCCAGTGGTGATAGAGGTGTGTTAAATCGCCTAGTATTATTGTGTTGTGGTCTATTTGGTTTCTGGAATTGAGAAGGATTTGTTTGACGTACGTGGATGAGCCAATGTTCGGGGCATAGATATTTATGATTGTTATGTCTTGCTGATTTATGCTTCCCTTAAGCAGCATGTAATGTCCTTCTTTATCCCTTCTGACTAGTTTTGGTTTGAAGTCCACATTATCTGAGATGAGGATGGATACTCCAGCTTTTTTGCTGTGTCCGTGTGCATGGTATGTTTTTCCCCATCCTTTCACCTTTAGTCTATGGGTGTCTCTTTCTATGAGATGAGTCTCTTGCAGGCAGCATATTGTTGGATTTTTCTTTTTAATCCAATCTGCCAGTCTGTGTCTTTTGATTGATGAATTCAGGCCATTAACATTCAGGGTTATTATTGTGATATGATTTGTATTCCCAGTCAATTGACTCATATTTGTTTTTGACATGATTTGGTTTCTCCTTTATTTGGCTATTCCTTTAGGCTAGCGCCTCCTGTTGCTGATTTGCATTGTTGTTTTTCATCTCTTCCTCATGGAATATTTTGCTGAGAATGTTCTGTAATGCTGGCTTTCTTTTTGTAAATTCCTTTAGCTTTTGTTTATCATGGAAGGATCTTATTTCATCGTCAAATTTGAAGGTAAGTTTTGCTGGGTATAAGATTCTTGGTTGGCATCCATTTTCTTTCAGGGCTTGGTATATGTTGTTCCAGGCCCTTCTAGCTTTTAGGGTCTGGATTGAAAAATCTGCTGATATTCTTATTGGTTTGCCTCTGAATGTAATTTGATTCTTTTCTCTCGCGGCCTTTAAAATTCTGTCTTTATTTTGTATGTTAGGTATTTTCATAATAATGTGCCTTGGTGTGGGTCTGTTGTAATTTTGTATGTTTGGAGTTCTATAAGCCTCTTGTACTTGGTTTTCCATTTCGTTCTTCAGATTTGGGAAATTTTCTGTTATTATTTCATTGAATAGATTGTTCATTCCTTTGGTTTGTTTCTCTAAGCCTTCCTCAATCCCAATAATTCTCAAATTTGGCCTTTTCATGATATCCCATAGTTCTTGGAGATTCTGTTCATGATTTCTTACCATCTTCTCTGTTTGTTCCACTTTGTTTTCAAGGTTAAATATTATGTCTTCAATGTCTGAGGTTCTGTCTTCCAGGTGTTCTATCCTATTGGTTATGCTTTCTATGGAGTTTTTAACTTGGTTTATTGTTTCCTTCATTTCAAGGATTTCAGTTTGGTTTTTTTTCAGTATCTCTAACTCTTTATTGAAATGATCTCTTGCTTCCCGTATTTGGTCTTTTAACTGTTGATTGGTGCGATCATTTAATGCCTGCATTTGCTCTTTCATCTCCTCCTTCAATGCCTGCATTTGCTCTTTCATCTCCTCATTAGCTTCCCTGATCGTTTTAATTACGTACATTCTGAACTCCCTTTCTGACATTTCTTCTGCTCTGCTGTCATTGGGTTTTATTGATGTAGTATCTAGGTTTGTTTGGGACATTTTCTTCCCTTGTTTTCTCATAATGGTCAGTTGTCAGTGGGACCCTGAGATATTGCAGTTTTCCACTATTGGCTTATAGTGTCCCAGTAGATTTCCAGTGTATCACCTCCCAGCCTTCAGTAGCCTGATGTCTTGGAGGAATCTGATAAAGCAGCTCATTCGAAGAATACTGCCCCTAGCCCCCTACTGGTTCCACGTTTTGGAACTGGCTCTGTGCGGAAATGCTCTCACTGTGGGCCTGCACCGTGCAGCTGGCCGTGTGGGAAGAGCCCACTGCCGGAGTGTGGAAGACTACCTTGGGAAGACTCAAGCTGCCCTGCCCGGCTCTGCTAAGCCACCTCTATCTGGGCCTGCCACCCGGGCTGAGCTTTACCCAGTGGGCAGACTCACCCGTGGCTCCACTTCAGTCCGAGTCTCTCAATGCCTCCCCTTCTTAACTCCTGGGTTGTGGAGCGACCGGAGGTGCAGTCTCCCTCTAGGCCGCCATCTTGGATCGCCCCGTGAAGAGAGCCCGCAGCCGGAGTGGGCAGAGCCGCCTGAAGAGGTCTCCGGCTGCCCTGCCCTTATCCCTGAGGCTGACTGCAGATCGAGGCTCTCCGCTGGTTCTTTGCAGGAGTACACTGCACTGCAGGTGCTCCGGGACTCGGAACCTGCTCTGTTCAGACAGGCTCTCACTAGCGGGCCAGTTCCGTTCCGAGAACCTGGAGAAGCTGGCTGTGTGGGCGGGGCCCACCGCCGGAGTGCGCAGGACTGCCTGTGGATGACTCTAGCTGCCCTGCCCAGCTCCGATAAGCCACCTCTATCTGGGCCTGCCACCCGGGCCGAGCTTTACCCAGTGGGCAGACTCACCCGTGGCTCCACTTCAGTCCGAGTCTCTCAATGCCTCCCCTTCTTAACTCCTGGGTTGTGGAGCGACTGGAGGTGCAGTCTCCCTCTAGGCCGCCATCTTGGATCGCCTCCAGTTGTGTGATTTTGAGTAGTGAATCTCTATGTGGCTCTGTAAAATGGGATAATAAAAACAACTACTTCATAGAGCAGTGAAAAAAATTAGTATGTCTGTATCTATTTATCATCTACCTACCTATCTTAGTACCTAATATTAGCATGTAAATATGAGCTCCCTATTGTTATCATTCATGTAATATTCTAAAAATTCTCATTTATTCTGGATTTTTATCTAAAAATTTTATTGGTATCACATAATTATACAAAATGGTGGGATTTGTTGTTAAATATTCATGGACATTTAGACCTTCCCGTTCTTATTTTGGAAGTATCACTTTGCCACTCATTCATTCATTTATCTTTCTTTTGAATGTGTTTATTACCTAACATGTACCAGACACTGTACTAGGCTCTGGGATATAGTGGTAAACAAAAATATAGTCCCTGCCTTCAAGGAGCTTACAGTTTAGTAAGGAGATCAGACAGAAATCAATCATATGAGATCGTGTAAATGTCCTGTGACCATTCTCTGAAGGGTTTATGTTCAGAGCTGTTGATGGTGCCAAAGGAGTTTAATACGTGGGAATTAGACCCAACCAGGTAGCAGAGGACCTTCCTGAAGCATCCCTCAGGAGCTGATAGGGGTTAGGATCTGAAAGGTGCGGATGAGGTGACTTTGCAAAGCCAATCCTGGATTGTTCCCGGCTGGAGAATCTGAACGGTGAGAGCAGAGAGTGAGGAGGAAGGATCAAAATGTCAGGAAGAGGGCACAGGTGGGTAAAACTGGTGATGCAAAACTCTCTGGATCAAATTGGAGCAATGGGAAGTAAGAGGACAACTTGAACTTAGGTTTTATGTTTATGTTTGGGGTATTCAGATTTTAGTGGTATTTGAATTTCTGAGAGATTCTGTGGGTGCAATGTAAAGACTAGTTTGGTGGGGGCTGTAGGATGCTGAGGGATGGGTGAGACACAGTGATCTGTGGGAGAGATGACGATGGCAGAGATGGTGCTGGCAGGGGCCAAGACACACTGGTGTGGATGGATGTGAAGGGCATTTGGAACTAGATAAATCTGGGGATGGGGCAAGCAGGTCGGGGTACCATCAATGATTTTGTGTTACTCAGCTTTGTATTGCTGTGACCAAAATACCTGACAAGAACAACTTAGAGGAGGAGAAAAAATTTATTTTGGCTCACAGTTTCATGATCAGTTAGTTCCATTGCGCTGGGTCTGAGGTGAGGCAGAACATCATGGTGGAAGAATGTGGTAGAGGAAATCTGCTCAGCCCACGAAAGTTGGGAATGAGAGAGAGAGAGACAGGGTTGGGGAGAGAGGGTCAGTGACAGGTATAGTCCAAGGACATACCTTCCGTGACTTATTTCCTCTAGCCTAGCCCCATTGGCCTATAGTTACTACTCAGTAGTCCATTCAAATGAGCATTCATTTATCAAATGGATTGATCAAATTGGATTCTTGTAATCCAATTTTTTTCTCCTCTGAACATTGCTACATTGCCTAACATATGAGTTCTTCAGAGGATATTTTTAGATCCAAACCATAACAACCTCATTAATTCTAACGAGATTGAGTGCATTTTGTTTTGCTTCCCTCATCTGTCCAAGGGTATAGAGGTTGCTAGGTTGACAGGTAGGGGTCTTTTAAGGAGTTGAAATGGTTAGGGTCACATGAAACATTTGAGCTACACTGCTCAGGCGTGCTGATTAGCCCAAGTGAAAGAAGGAAGCTGACCTTCAACCCGTGTCTTTGTTTCATTCCAGCTGCAGAAATCATTTTCAGTTGCTCTCTGGTTTGAGTAAACACAGTCCCTGTCACCTTATCCCTTTGACGACTGGTTCCACTTCTATATTTTCACTTGGGCATGATTCTCACTGACAGTACAAAGTTCAGCCCCAAGACCTGCAGCTGTGAAAATACTTGCTCCTCTCCAGAACTATTAGTACTCCTGGGAATCACGTCACCGTGCCAACTGCTCGCTGGTCCTGAAGTGACCCTGTTATTTTGGGAAGTAGTAAAGGAAATGATATTTTAAAAGCCCAAAGTGGCATTTTCCTTGGGCACTGAAAGGTGTAAGTGATAAAATACTCACTATGCTTAAGGATCAGGGGAGCAGACAGGTTACTGGACACACAGAGAGACACAGACTTTCTTTGTGTGTCAGCAAAATATATCTGAGCTTGGTGAAATACCCCAGGACCTAAGTGGTCTTTTCACTTGAATAACTAGACAACAGAAGGGGTCATCTGTTTATTTTTTTGGTACTGGAGATTGAATTCAGGGGTACTCTACCACTGAGCTACATCCCTAGTCCTTTTCATTTTGTATTTAGAAACAGGGTCTCACTAAGTTACTTAGGGTTTCACTGAGTTGCTGAAACTGGCCTTAAACTTGCCATCCCTCCTGCGTTAGCCTCTAGAGTCAGTGGGAAAACAAGTGTGGGCCACGGTGCCCAGCTCAGCAGTGGTTAGTCTGGAAAAGCTATTCTTCTGCTCTGCTTTTGGATTTTTATTACAAACCAAACACAATCCTCAGGTGAAATGAAGAGCACAGAAAAAGAGGCTGCTGGATTTTGAGCTACTGGGAGCAGAAGCAGCCCGGGTTTTATTCATTTTTGTCCCCTGACCGTGTCCACCATGCTTGTCACATAGTTTGTACTCAACAAATATTGGTTGGATAAAGGCTTCATCCATGTTTCCATGGGGTAGTTCTACGGTGTGATGAGTTAAGCATATTTTTGCTTGACTCAGTAGAGATGGACACCCTGTGATCCTTATTTATTTTGAACTTTATTTGGCTACAAGGGTTTTAAAAAGGCGAAATTATAAGGGAAATCATTTTTAGTACCATTTTACATAGACAGATACACTTGCTGACTGGGTGCAGATAAAGATGTTCTCCCCTGAAGATGCTTTTGCAATTCGAAATTGCAAAAAGAAAGGTTATTGGTGTGGGAGGAAGGGGGAGTCAGATAAAACTCACAGCTTAATTTCTAGACAGGATTGCTATTTAAAAAATGGATTTCAAGTGTATCTTGTGAGCCCGGTACAGATGCCAGGGGATTTACCAGTGATTTGTGATTTGTAATTATCCAGAATATGCTTCAACAGTCCACTGTCCTTTGAAACAGCCAGTCTGTTCTCTTCATGACTCTTCTTCACTTTCTCCTCATCAGCTCTCTGTTCAGGGCTCCATTCCTTCTGGTCTGTCTTGTTGGAACAGTCTCTTTATTTTCCACTCTTCAGCACTCCAGTCCCCACTAGTTGCTAAATTACTCTTTGTTAGTGGTTTCTTCATTGTGGTCACTAGGCCAGCAGCATTAGTATCACCTGGGAACCTCCAAAATGCAAGTCCTTGAGCCCCGCCCTGGACCTACTAAAGAAAAAAACATTGTGAGGGTCCGACAATTATGTTTTCAGAAGCAGGTGATGTTGACTCAGTTTCCAATTCGAGCACCACTGCTGTATGTAAAGCTCAGTCATAACATCATAACCTCTTGTTTAACATTCTTTATTTTCTTCCTTGCCAACCATAGTCTAAGCATGTAGTTTTTATATCCTTCTGTTTGATGCCTTGTACAATTAAGCACTTGCTTCTACTTCCCTATGCATGTAGTTGTAGCCCACATTGCAATCCAAATGCATCACTTGTTCTTGCCTCTCCTCTCTCTTCTTATAGAAACCACATTTATTCTTTAGAGTCTATTAAAAATTAATATTTGTCCACATAATTCATATATGTGGATTTCAAATCTTCTGGTCATGAAGGATTTATAAAGAAGCACAACAGACCCTATACCTCTCCCCTTAATCCTTCCTGTGCCCCCAGTTCCATTCCCCAAGAGAAACCACTTTCACCATTTTGTTGAAGATCTTCTTGGAGAGCCACGGTGTGGTGGCACACTCCTATAATCCCAGAAACTCAGGAGGCTGAGGCAGGAGGATCAGAAGTTTGAGGCCAGCCTCAGCAACTTCTGTGAGACCCTCAGCAACTCAGTGAGATTCTATATCAAAATAAAATAAAATAATAAAAAGAACTTGAGATGTAGCTCAGTGGTAGAGTACCCTGGGTTCAGTCCCCACTACCAATAAATAAATAAATGAATAAATAAATAAATATTTAAAAGGCCTTCTTGGAATTATTACTATATTAAAATGATGTAAAAGTTTATCTACTAAATTTTATGTTTATCTGCTAACTTTTGTGGTGGTAAAGAATAGAAAAAATTGTAGGCAGATAAAATTTGGTGGGTACCTTATTTCCCTCTTCACTCTTCTCAGAATATATAAATCTTAACCTTGGCCAAATTCCTCCTTTACTTGGAGTGTTTTCAGGTTCTGCCTTCTTCTTGGCTGTATACTGCTTTGCATTTCTCTGTGAGTGAATGCTACTCCACCTGGCGTTCGTTATAGCAATGTTTGTCTGTGTGCCTCTCCCAACCCACCAAGGGAGTAAGAGCCCGAGGAATGGAGCCTATGTTCTACTTCCTTCCCTGCTTCAAGCAGAGTAGTGCCTCTGAGTCAATGTGGTGAATTTAATAAAATAAAATATTCTCTCAACCTTGAAACTTGGAGCTGTTTCATCAGCATTAGGAGCTTGTCTCCTCTTTCTAACGTGGTTTTCTGACATTATCATGGAGAATAGTAAGCCTAGAGACAGGAAGCTTGTGCCAGACCAGTCCCTTGGTGACCTCTTCTAAGATCTTGAGTAAGGTACCTAATGCTTTGCTTCCATTTTTTCACCAATGAAATGATGACAATAATATCTATGGACAGTGTTGCCATGAGAATAAAATGTAACAACACATGCTATGAAGTATCATGTTGATTCCTTATATTTAAAACAAAAAAAGCAACCTATTTTCTGGTTGCACATAGAGTTACCAAAAATAAATAAATAAAAATCAGAAAAGTTTACGTTTAGATCCAATAGGTTTTTTTTTTTTTTTTCGAAGATTAGCTTTGGATTATTTTTTTTCAGAGAAATTATATTCTCATTGACTGAAATTTGAAGCAAGAAAAGTCAAACATTTGGTACCATTTGCCTATTCTTGCTTGTTGATGAGAAAACAGCATTACTGCCAACCTTTCGGGCTTTGAAGGGATATCAAACTTTATCTTGATTTGATGGTTAAAAAAAGAAAAATTAACCAAAGGCGCATTTTCTAAGCCCTTGTCTGGCCTTACCCATTAAAAAAGTGTGAGCTACTGTTCTATGGAAACTAATTAAACCTTAAATGTGTAACCAACTCTCAATTACCAAGGTTAATGGGACTACATGCATACATAATTATATCTTACATTTATACAGTGCTTTTAACTTCTTCAAAGCACTTTTCACTGTGTTGCATATATAAAACAGATGGATTTTTTTTTTAAATCCACAAGTAAGGTAAAAAAAGGAACCTTGGAATCAATAATTTCAGCTTTGTACCTTTCCAAAGCTATTAGAGCTCTTATAGCCTAGTAGGACTTTTATCACTTTACTCTGTTTCTCATCCCTATCAATGAAAGGCAAGAAATGACTGAAAGACCCGGAGCAAGAAAAAGAGAACTCAAGGACCTGGACCTTCCATAAACAAGATCATTAGCTCCAGGGTCATTAAAAATAATTGTCTGTATGTGTGACTCTATCTGGAAAGGTCAGAAAGAGACAGCAAGTTATAGGAAATGATGTGTCACAGTATGTACAGGGCTTTCATCATTGTCATTTATTCAGTAAGTGTTACCGAGGACCTACTGTGTGCCAGGCCTCACCTCCAACAGAGGAAAGATGCATCACTGAGCAACTCAGGCAAGGTCACTACGACCACTGAGATGACATTGAACTGGGCAGGCAGAAAATAAGCAAAAACACAAATACACAAACCAGGTGATTCTGGGTAGCAAGAAGCACTGTGAATTCCAGAAGACACAGGGATGTCCGAGAGAGTGCCTTGGAGAAGGACTGCTATTTTAGATAGGGGAGTTGGAGAAGACCCCTAGAAGAAGGTGACATCGGAGCTACAACCTACAAGAAGAGAAAGAGCCCACCTGAGAAAGTCTGCTAGTCAGAATGATGGAATTAATACACTGGGCAAGTCTGCTGGAGGCCCTGGGTTTGTGGTTTCTCATTTTGTGTCCTTTCGTCAATATTCCTAACACCTCTTCAGGACCCTTGATTCATTTGCTTCTACAGTGGATGTTACTAATACTGATCGCTTGACAGGGGAATATAGTTAAATAAGTGTAAAAAGTGATATACATGCTGAATAATGATCACAGTAATAACCTTTTATTCAAGTCGGCACTGTGATGGGCAGCTCACGCTTGGATGCCTTGGCAAATGTGGGAATCGATACCTCAGCCCTGCGCACACCAGTACCATCCTTTAAAATAGAAAAAAAAAAAAAGAGCTGATGATTGTGATATTCAAAGTGGCTGAGCTGATGATCATGATATTCGAAGTGGCTAGTGATTAAATAACTGTCTTGTGGGAAAGCTGGTGTGTGAAGTGTAAAATGGGAGTTGCAAGGTAATGGCACAAGCAGGCGGAGGACCTCTGGTAAGCGTAGCTGGATGCTCGCTGGTACACACGCCCCTGCCACAGGGCAGGGATTCTATCAGCATCGGGACCAGGCGCTGCCACCACCAAAAGTACTGGCAGACGGAAAGTGGGATGAGAAAGAGCTAGATCAGCAACATCTCTGCCAGCAACCCCATCTGGCCCTCTTGGCCTTGGTAAGCCTCCCTGGGGGGAGGACTGAGAAGCCCGTACCAAGGGCCCTTCCTTGGAAGGGCACCAAGGAAGTGGGGAGGGAGGGAAGGAGGGAAGAGGGGGATAAGCACCTGAGCAACACAGTTTTCCTTTCTAGAATAAAATATTGCAGTGCCTAGAGATACTTCATAATCGAACCTTTCTACAGGGTTGGACCTAATAATCATCCCCCTAGCTGTTTCTCTTCCTGCCCTCAAAACACCCCACCTGAATATTACATTAACAAAATTATAAAATTTTTTGTGAGTCCTACCATCACTTTGAGATTAAAATTTATATGCCCAAACATTCCTTCCTTCCTGTCTCCCATTCCACACTGGCAATCAATCACATTGTATGGCTACATAGACAGACAGACAGACAGACAGATGCACACACTCTTGTGCTAAGTCCTAACTCAGCTATTACAAAGTGCCTATACAATGTGGGCCACATAGCAGAAAATTTTACATTATTGTTCTATCCTCTCTGAAAAGGAGGAAGGAAGAGGAGAATTAAAAAAAGAAAGAAAGAAAACGCACATCTTAAGGTTCATTCCTGACACTTGACACTTGGGTCCATATTGACTGAGCAGATCACTTTTCCGTGTAGGACGAGTAAAATAGAGATGTTCTCTGAATTGCTCAGATCCCCTAGGGCATGCTTCACATTTTGAAGCTTGGCTAAAAATTGGGGAGGGGGTTTAAAAGCGATATGGCTAGATAATCCTAGCCTTTTGAAAATTATGGTTTATATTGGAGTGGGGGAGGATTAAGATCTTAAAAAATATGCAGTTGATTTTAACCAAATGGAATAATTCAAATATTTTAAATATATATGATACCGTATTTAAAATTCTTTGGGCTATCACAGAACATAGGGAGTGCTCAGGAAGCCTTTTGCTGGTAAGTCAGGCATAGTAATAATGTCAGTCTCTCAGCATCTCAGGCTGTTTGTTCCTGAACTTATTGGTTCAACTATACCATTTAGTCAGGTGTTTTGTTCCCCATGTAGTCAAAGGAGAAATCTGGGGAAAATTGTCCTCAGGAGATAGAATTATCTTTGCAAACAAATCAGTCTGGACTAGGCTGGTTCTTGGCAGGCATGCCAAAATGGCTTCAGATTTTTGCTCTGGACTGTTAATAAAGTAGAAAGGAAACCTATAAAGAGGGAAGGTATCTGCTTATATCCCATGCTTTTAAATTAAGATAACCTATGCCCAACAAAACATAATATCTAACTCCAAGAACTTATTCCCAGTTACTGTTTCAGATCATTGATTTCATCTTGATTTTGCCTTTTCTCTTTTCCTTCTCACTCCTTGTATCTCTGTGTCTGTTCTGACCTGGCACTTGATTTTCCCGATTCCCTTTCTTTCCTCAGTCTCTGACTCTGTTTCTCACTCCTTTGGGCTTGTTGGATAATTTTGACTTTTCTGCTTTTCATTTTTGACATTCTCTTGAAAATGGCTCATGGTTATCTTTTGTCTCTTTCTATTTCTGGCTGCATAGAAATTTGACCCTACCCAGTCAGGTTGTTATCCCAAAGCCCTTGTATGACTTTGACCTGCCTCAGTGGCACTCATGTGAGATTTGATTCCCCCAGATTGGGGACGGGGTGGGGAACGGACAGCAGAAGAATCAAGGGAGGAAACAGGAAGGATATCTGGCTCAACTTAAATTATTCAGGGAACTGGGACTTTGTCTGTTGTACATTCTCTGTCACCTCATTTCTTGTTCTTTTTCTCACTCTCTTTTTTCTGACTTTTCCTCTCCCCAGTTTTTGAGTCTTGGCCTTCTAACTAATCTGTCCCTCTTTAAGCGTCCTTTGTACAACATATAGGAGCAAGAGTCAGTGCATTAGCCAAAGTGGCTGGAAGATTCTGTTGAATTAGTACTGTCTTTATTGCACTTATCAAATGCCATTTAGCCATCTTAGTTGGCAAACTCTGCTGCCTTGCCAGAGTCTGTTGGTAGGAAAGTCAATAAATGTTTGTTGAATGAATAAAAGAATGAATATAAACTCTTAAATTTATTCTAGTTTCGTAGCATTGTATCAGGTTTTTTTTTTTTTTTTTTTTTTTTTTTTTTTTTTTTTTTTTTGCGGTACTGGGGATCGAACTCAGGGTCTTATGCTTATGAGGCAAATACTCTACCAGCTGAGCTATCTCCCCAGCCCTGTATCAGGTACTTTTAAGTAATATAGAATGCAAGTCTTGGTTCTTGGCATCTTTTTGTACCTATTCACCAAAGGCTGTTTTGAAGTGGCACAGAGTACCATACCATTTTCACTATTTCTTGTGGAAAACAAGAAGTTATCTCTTAAAATGGAACATTTGCAAAGCAACGGTTAGCAGTAACAAACACACCCAATACATTGTGAAAGTTGAACACTTGATTTTTATCCATGGATTTTCTACATAACATTTCCAATAAACAGCAAAATGTATAAAACAAAATGAAGAGCAAGCAGTGAGCACCCATAGACCCTCCACCCACATTGGAATACAATTTTGACATCTTTCCAGAAGACTCCACTCTCCTGTCTGTTATTATAATATTTGTATTAACCTATTTTCTATACTATAAATGAAATGCTTGAGGCTTATACCTCTAAAGAAAAGCTTATTTTGTTTTCAGTTCTGGAAGTTTAGGGACATGTTGCAGATGTTGGCTAGAGTCTGATGAGGACTTTGTGGTGGGAAACACGACAAGGACTGGAGCATATGTGAGAGGAAGAGATCAAATCACCAACAGGAAGCCAGGGAGAGTAGAAGGGCCAGTCTTATGACCCCCAATGGGAGGTCCCCACCTTGTAAAGGCCCCACCACTTCTTAGAATCACCACACTGAGGACCAAACTCCCATGAGCCCCTGGGGAACATCCAAACCATAACCTAACCATAGCAATCCTTTACTTACTTTTTCCACCTTTATGAAATTCCCTACATAATTAGTTCTACCTAATTTCAAATGCAATTGATTACAAAAAACAAAATTGCATGCAATTTTCATTTTGGACTTGGAAAAGCAAACTAGTTGTTGTTTTACTAAGGTATTTTGAAGTGTTCTGATCTCTGTTGAAGATCAAGACATTTACTCTCTAGTCTACTTTTATGTTTGCTGACTGTTAGTCTCCTTAATACTTCAAAGGTATCCTTCCCTAAACTGCCTTTGGTCTTCTACTAATGCTTTTCCAGATTCAGGGGAACTTTGAAGG
The DNA here is from genome assembly GCF_902686445.1 of Sciurus carolinensis. NCBI lineage: Eukaryota > Metazoa > Chordata > Mammalia > Rodentia > Sciuridae > Sciurus > Sciurus carolinensis. The sequence continues at coordinate 82,285,598 of NC_062226.1, forward strand.
ATACTGAGCTCATCATGATGAAATGGATGTTTACATTCCATGATCATCACTGTAATTATTCCTAATTTGTACTTTGCTTCAAAAAGTTTCTTCCTCTGCCCCCTAAAGTCTGTACTTTCCAAATGGTATCTACAGCTTTAATTATACCTGACAATAAACTGCTCTAACCACAAAATCTGTTTGATCATGTACCACACCCAGATTACATAATCTGACATCATCTTTGAATATTTTACTTTAAAAAAATCCCACTAATATTAGGCTCTTGAAGAGTTAATATTAGCAATGCCATTCTTAACTATTCCTATAATTATTTTTTATAATAAAAGATGTGACAAATGATTGAATAGTTGTTGCATTATCTATCAAACTGGGGTAAACTGGGGTAAGATGAACTTTTCAACAACTGTATACCAAATGAGTCTACCAAGTAAAATCTTTAGTGGAGCTGGGCGTGATGGCTCAGGCCTGTGATCCCAGTAACTCAGGAGGCTGAGAGAAGAGGATTGAAAATTTGAGACCAGCTTGGGCAATTTAGTGAGAACCTACCTCAAAATACAAAATAAAAAGTTCCGGAGAGGTATCTCAATAGTAGATTGTCCTTGGGTAAAGTGCTCCATACCAGGACAGGGGAGCAGAGTTGAAGAGGAACTTGGATGATGATCTCCTTAGAGAATTAAAACAGATGATGCAGTGTTAAAAGGTACTTTGGGTCCAGAATAATCCTGCGTAATCATGTCACCTTTCAAATTACTCAGCTACTATCACTTCCCATGGCAAAGGGGATCTCCTTGTGGGTCCTTGTGAGATAGGTTTGGGATAGCACCTGGTGCCAGATTCCACTGGAGCAAAGGACAAAAGACTAAAATGAAAATTCTGTATTCGCAAGAAGTAATCTGGATCCTAAGTGCTATCATTCTAAAGCTCACAACAATGCCACACTGTTTTGTGAATCATAACATTTTGTTGCTTAAATGTTTTACTTGGTTCATATTGCCTATATTTCATAATAGTTTAAATAGTCAGCTGTATCCTCATTCTTTTATGTTATTTGGGAACAGTCACTGGAGTGCTCTGGCAGAAACAATTGTTTCACATGGGGGTCTTAAGAAACAAATTGTTAAGAAATATTTAGTTGGATTTGGAAAAATCCTTCAAGTACTTATATTGGACTTTATCCTTCAGAAGTCATTTAGGGGTTGGCTATTTATTTATTTATAATTGGGGTCACCAGGAGGAAAACTGTCCTGATGGTTTCTAAGGGGATAAAGGCTGGCAGGGAGAACAGGTGAGATGATACAGCAATGATTTGGGCTTTAGGAAATAAGGTTAGATTAGGCTGGCAGTGGTGGTATTGAACTGGAAAGGATGGGATGAACACAGTACAGATCACAGGGGAGAACTTGGCTTCTTTCTCCTTGTCATTTCAGTCACTTGAACTTGAGGCTGCTCAAATTCTCTGGCTTATTTCTCTTATTTATGTTTTCTTCCCTCAATAGCCTACCTTTTCTATCTCTCTCTCTCTTTTTTTTTTCTTTGCCTGATTAAAGAAAAAAATTCTCTTATTACTTTCCTATAGAGGATGATGGCTGAATCAGTCAGGCAGATATCGAATGGGAGATGTGGGTGGAAATTCATTAAGCATCAGATTTGCTAACTTATTAGGATATGTTGCTGCTCTTTAAAATTGATAATTGTATATATTTATGGGGTACAATTTATATTCCAATACATGATGTTTTTGCATTTTAAACAATCCTTTTTGTCTTCAGTAGCAAAAAGAATGAAAATAAGTCAGGGAGGAAAAAGAGTAGAAGGGAAAAGGGAGAGACAGAGACTTTCATTTGGTCATTCATTCAAGAAATGATAAACTTATTTGAGGGGAGGGAGGCAGGATAGGAACAGGAAAGCCAATGGAATGAATCTGACATAATTTTCCATGTACATATATGAAAAGAACACAGTGAATCCCACAATCATGTATATCCATAAGAATGGGATCCTGACTAGAATAAAATATATTCCGTGCTTCTATAATTATATCAAAATGGATTCTGCTGTCATGTATAACTAAAAAGAACCAATAAAAACCTTTTTACAGTACTAAGAAAAAAAAATGCTGAACTCCTAGAGAAAAGACAGAACTAAAGATACAAAGGAAATACAACAAAATAGCTTATTTTATTGCAATCTTATTATACATTTTTCCTTCTAACACAGTTGGGTAGAATGGAGTCACCAGGATAAGGGACAAAAGAACTCAGATGTGATGGAGGGTCTCCTTCTTTCTTTCTTCTATGAATATACTATTTTTCATATAAAAAATGGCACCTACACCCCTTGAAATTTAGCTGACCCCTCTGTGTGGCTCAACCAGTAGAATACTGTGTATGTGATGGGAACTTCTAAGGTTATGCTGGAAAAAGCCTGGGTGTTCTGGGACATTTATTCTTAGGATGCCCCTTTTGGAACCTAGCTACTACACTGTGAGAAGTCCAAGCCATGGGGAGAGGCCACATTGCAGGTGCTCTGGTTGGCAGCCCCACCCACACAAGGGTAAGAGCCAGCATCCTCTGTGAGTCATGCGAATGAGCCCTCTTGATGTCCAGCCCAGTCAAGACTTTGGACGATTGCAGCTTTGACTATACTTTCTTAATGACTCCAAGCAAGAACAGCCCAGCCAGTCCCAGTCAAACCCAGATTATGAGAGATAACAGTAAATTAATGTTTCGAGCTACTATGCATTGGTGAGGTTTGTTATACAGTAGTAATTAGAATTTTTTTTTTATCCTTATATGACATGAATAATATAATTTACTTATCAAATGTTGGAAAGATTTATAATGTTACCCAGAATGCATGTGTATTTTTGCCTTTTAAAGATTATTCCATTGAGCTGGGTGCTGCGGCACATGCTTTTAGTTGCAGCTACTTGGGAGGCTGAAGTTGGAGGATCACTTGAGTCCAGGAGTCGGAGACCACCTTGGGCAATACAGTGACACCCCTCTCTCCCCCAAAAAGATCACTGTAATACCCATTACTTTTGGAATCTGAGTTTAGGAAGGATTTAAGCAAATATTTTAAGCACTATAATATTTTGAGTAGTGGATAAAGTGATATAGATGTGACAAAAACAATTAATATGTAATCAGAAGACGGGTTTAAATCCTAGTTCCGACATTTGTCGCTGGGTGACCTAGGGCAAGTTATTTAACATCTTCTGATTCCTGGTTTCCAATGCTATCATATATTTGAAAGTATATTAAGTAATGGCTGGCAAAAATACAGATATTCAAATGTTAACTTTTTTTCTTCCAGCGAATCCCATGATCCTAAACTCAACCATGCTGAAGCTTAACACACCATCATACAGCTTCCTGAAACTGAATATTTTTGTTATTTTAAAAATATTTCCCTTGATAAATATTTCATGAGCTTTCATAGTGTCCCCTTTAGCACTGTGATCTGCCTTAGTTTTCCTATGGGGATGACTTGTTTAATAGATTTGGGGGACTCATTCTGTTGCTAGAATCTCACAAAGGCATTTTGTGGCAACCTTCTTTCGTTTTCAAGGTCACGGCCCTGTTTTTCGTCTTGAATCTGGTTCCCTACCCTAGTGCAAATGTTAATAAGTTAAGTGCATATCAAATAAGAATTTTAATTCAGTTCATCATATGTTTATGTATTTAAATTTGAGTCAAATTGATATAATTGGTAACATTACCCATTTGCTTTGATTTGAGATGCCAAATGATTGAAAAAAAATTTAATTTAGAAGCGAATTACCTTGCTTATTTGAATTTATCATTTTTGCATAATTAGGATGAACTAATTTAATTTGCAGTTATCCTTTTAAATGACTTAAATGATGTCTACTGAGATACTCAAGGCCACATGATTAGTGGAGTCATCCTGCATATTTCTCTGTTCTCACAGGGTTAGAAAGTATTAAAGTACAAAGAGTGAAGCTTGGATATAGAAGCCGCAAGCTTGATCCTTTCTCCATTAATATCTTTTTTCCTGCTTTGTTTTGTTCCCTTTTCCTCTCTCCCAGCTACTTTGTGTTCCAGAAGAACCACACTTTGCATTTGGGGATGAAGTGCTCTCCTCTTTCAACTCTGTCCTGATTTTGTGCCATTTTTACTCAACATTTAGCGTACATCTCACTTCTGCAAAAGGAAGTCTGGTTAATCGTTGGGTGAGTCATGGAAGAAGTTCTTGATGGGAACCGAGATGCTATCAGAAAATGTTGCTTTTTGAGGATGAATTTTTTGAGTCTTTTAAAAATTTGGACACTATATTCCCAATTAGAGTTGTTAGAACCTATAGAATCGTAAAATTGTATTTTTCAAACTTCAGGTTCTGACCCATTATGAAATAATTCTGGGAGTGTGACGAGTACTTAAAAAATAATGAAACAAACTAGACTACATTCTATTAGAATGTATTACATGTAATGAGGGTAAGTAAAACTAAATAGAACATATGTGTGTGTGTGTGTGTGTGTGTGTGTGTGTGTATGCACAAGCACTAGTTTATGATAAAAATTATTTTACATATTTTTGTGAGTTGCTCTCCAGAATTTGAAAACCAGTGCCTTGAATTTAAAATACTATCTGATGCAATTTGACAATATAGTAGTTTGAAATATAAAAATATAGATAACTTTTATTATATGTTTTAAAGGAATTATTGGGTTGCTTTTATCTGAGAAGCTTAGGCCTAGCATGACTAAGCTTTTTCCCAAAGGCCAGAACCCAGTTATCCCCATAATTGGTAGGAGTCCACATGCTACCTCTGAGGCAGAGTCTGAGGCAACTCACTTCTCATCTAGTTTGTGATATTGCTATCACCCTACTGAGACTGACCTTTGGCAGTGCTGTGTCCTAACCAGATCAAAAAGACCTGGTTTCCCAAGGTCTTGGTCTGCCAGTCTTCTCCTCTATTAGTGGAAACTGTACAGTGCTGGGAGGTCTGGAAGCTCTAATTCTTAGTTCCCCTTTTTATTGAAGAACCTTCCCTTTCTTTCCCCTTGGGTCTTAGGAAGAAGAGAAGCAGCATGAAAGGCTATCACTATTTCAGTCATACCACATGAGTGTGTGCTTTTGTGCCTACTCATTTAGAGGAAGTTTTCATCCCCAGAATTAGAAAATTAATCTCTAATCAGAGCAAACATACTTTAAATTTGCTAATGAGTTAAGGAGAGAAATGACACATCCTGCTCCAGTTGGTAGATGTTCTTTTGAGACTATATCTGATGTTCTCACTGGGCCTTTGCTCAGACAGTGTGTTAGTCAGCTTTCATTACCATAAAAGGCACCTGAGATAATGAATTTATTAAAAGAAAAGATTTATTTTGACTCACAGTTGTGGAAGTTTCCGTCCATGATCCGTTAGCTTGGTGGAGAGGCAGAACATCATGGTGGGAGCAAATGAAGCAAAACTTCTCATCTCATGACTAGGATGCCAAAGACAGTGTGAGAGAAAGAGATCCGGGTCCTACAGTCCCCTCTGAGGCACCACCCAGTGACTTGAAGTCCTCCCTCTGGGTCCTGACTAGAAAAGGTTCTCCCAACTCCTGATTAGGGACAGGGGAACAAACCTGCAACACATAGGCATTTGGAGAACATTCCAGATACAAACTATAGCAGATGGGCTAACACATTTCAGAACCAAAAGAATCTTTGTAGCAGAAAGTGGTCCCTCACTTTTCTGGCTCTTGTCCTGGTAAGTTTCTTCAACATCTTTTCATTTACAATCTACTTTCTCTACTGTTCAAAAGGCTATCTATGAACTCAGTAGAATCTGCCATGTTGTATCACTTATTTTTTCCATCTGCCTATAGTTTCTAATTTCTTTTCACAGAACAGCTCTGACTTAAATTCTTATTCTTTTCTAATAATGCTTTTATTTTCATTTATGATTAGTTAAAAATCACAAAATCTTTCCTCAAGGCTCCTTCTTCACGGTTTCCATCAACCTTTTCCTGTTATCTGTTTTTTTTTTTTTTTTTTTTAATATGCGCTTAAGATGGTAGTCAACAAAAACTGATGGAATCTTTACAGGAAGATTGCCATATGGGACATTTTCAAGGGTAGCTAGAGCCTCTTCTCTTAAGGAGCATTTAGGCAAATTAAGGAAACTAAATAGGTAAATTTGTTATTAGAATTTTATTCTCCAAAAAATTATTTTTGTGGTACTGAGGATTGAACCTAGGGGTGCTCTACCACTGATCTACGTCCCCAGTCCTTTTTAAGAACTTTATTTTAAGTTTCCCAGGCTGGCCTTGAACTTAAGATCCTCCTGCCTCAGTCTCCCAAGTAGCTGGGTTTACAGGAGTGAGCACCACACCCAGCTCATTCTCAGATATTTTCATTTGTTTGCTATTTCCATAATCCCACAGTGCTGGGGACTCGAACCCAGGCCTCAAGCATGAGGGTCGGGCACTCTAAGTGATGCGCTATATGGCCAGCACTCATTCTCACATATTTTCTACAGCTTGAATCATTGCATGAGGCAAATTTCTGTTTAAAAAGAAAGTCCTTATTACAAATTGTCTTGATGAATCTTAGATTGTTCTTGAGAACAGTGTGATGGTGAGGATATGAGGTACAATTTTGATCACTCAAAATTTAATTTAAATGGGAGAAGTGAAATGGTTACCTAAAGCACCCAAACTGATTTTGTCCTAAGCACTTTGGTTGTAAAACCATATTACAGCATATAAAGAAGGAGGAAATTTGGTGTTCATTCTACCTTTTTCATTTTATATATCAGAAAATTGAGGCTCAGAGATAGGAGGTTATTAAGATCATCCAATAATTTAGTGGGCTATTTGGATGACAGTGGTTTCAGGAGGAAAGCAGGAAAGTAAAAATCTCAGATATTTAGGAACCTTAATAGTCCATGCTCATTGGTTGGCAGTGAGCTGAGGGACTGGGTGCTGAGGAAGAGGAACGATCAAAGATGCTGGGTGGCAATTAGAATGGCAATTATCAAGAACACAAGCAACAATAGTTGTTGGTGAGGATGTGGGGAGAAAGGTACACTCATACATTGCTGGTGGGGTTGTAAATTAGTGCAGCCACTCTGGAAAGCAGTGTGAGATTCCTTAGAAAGCTTGGAATGGAAACACCATTTGACCCAGCTATCCCACTCCTTGGCCTATACCCAAAGGACTTAAAATCAGCATACTACAGAGATACAGCCACATCAACGTTCATAGCTGCTCCATTCACAATAGCCAGATTGTGGAACCAACCTAGATGTCCTTCAATTGATGAATGGATAAAGAAACTGTGGCATATATATACAATGGAATATTACTCAGCTATAAAGAATGATAAAATTATGGCATCTGCAGGCAAATGGATGAAATTGGAGAATATCATGCTAAGTGAGATAAGCCAATCTCAAAAAACCAAAGGACAAATGATCTCGCTGATAAGCGAATGATGACATATAATGGGGGGTGGGAGGGGTTAGCGTTAGGGTTAGGATTAGGTTTAGGGTTAGGGTTAGGGAGGGGGGCAAGAATGGAGGAAGGAAGGACTGTATAGAGGGAAAAGAGGGATGGGTGGGGAGGGGGGGAAGGGGGAAAATGGCAGAATGAATCAGACAACATTGCCCTATGTAAATTTATGATTACATGAATGGTATGCCTTTACTCCATGTACAGAGAATCAAAATGTATCCCATTTGTTTGCAATTAAAAAAAAAAGAAAAATGTAAATAGCATTTCACATTCTGGTAATGTTAAATTTACTATTTGGAATTTGTTATGGTATAATGTAGAATAATACATCATCCAATATTCTCTTGAACTCAAAAAAAAAAAAAAAGATGCTGGGTGGACCTTCAGCTTTAGCATTTGTACAAGTGAAAGGCATTCATTCTGGAGGAGGACATTGGAGGGAAAGTGGAAAAAGCCTGTGAGTTTAGCCTGGGAGTGTTGGTGTGGATGCCTTTGGAAATCCAAGGTGACTCGTTACAGCTGAGTACACATAGGAGGAAAACCAGGGGAGTACTGAGTCATGACAGCTTAGTAAAAAGTATTTCCAAGGGGAAGTTACTATCATCTATAGACTGTGCGAAGCCAAGTAAGATAAAGATGGAAAAGTGTCCATTAGATTGGCTATAAGGAAGCTGTTGGTGACTTGGCAAATGAAGTTTTGATGGAGTGGTGGAGTTAGAAGCCAGACTGCAGTGAACCAAGAAATGAGCGGAGCTCAGGAAGTAGAAAGTGAATATAAATAACAATCAAAAAGTGAGGGACAGTCAAGGGAAGGGGAGAGTAGGACCTGTAGGAGAAGACAGAGAGGGGTGGGTTTTGGATGTAGGAGAGAGTTAGAATGTTTAAGCACTGATGGGTAAGGGCCAGTTTTTCTGTTGGAAGTAATTTTTTGTTTTCTGACTCCTGTCTTCTGTCTAAAGGTCACTGTAGTTCCTGGAAATCATGGAGCAGATCTTTTGGGAGCATCTAAATTACTCCTTGCAGATCTATTATCAACTAACACTTAACAAATAGCTTTTGTTACTCCATAAACTCACATTTCCCTTGAACTCCTAGGTGTGCACACTCAATTAGTGATTAACCTCCTTAGAGAGGTTAAAGAGAACAAAACCAAGCCCTACATTCCAAATCTGGCATCTGTGTGAGTTCAAACTAGGAAGTCAACATTTAGACATTAAAAAGTTTTTTTCAAAAACTCATTTGTGAAAAAAAACCCTCATTTATGATTAACATAAATCACACATTAGCAACTATTTCCTTCACAGTTATTTATTGATTACTTACTATACAGTAGTTGTTTGGCATGAACTATGACCTGAAAGTCTTGGATTATAGATACTGTGCTAAATGCTTTAAATAAGGGATGGCACCAAATTCTCAAAATAGCAGGGCAGGGTAGCCTTGTGGGCTTATTCTGATGTGGGCTTGTTCTTTCAAGACTCAACCCAGGGGCTGCTTCTATGAGGACTTTTCTTACCATCTCCCTCTCTGACAAGTAGACTTGATTCTTTTATGTGTATTCTCTTTCTGATAAACAGGAGGGAAGGAATCTGTATTTCTTTATAAATATGTGTGTGTATACACATACATATATACATGATAATAGAGGTGATAATATATAAAATATTGTATATAGTATACATACATTTTATATATTATATGTATATATGATAGTATATAAAATATGTTTTATTATATAAGATATAATAGATAATATATGATGTAAGATATCTAATACATAAGGTAGTGTAAAATATACTATCATATGAAATATTAGGCATATTAAGTATATTGTAGTTACAATTTTTATTTCCTTATTACTTATTAAGCTCTTCCTGTGTGTCAGATATTGTGCTTAGCAGTTTCTTTACATTATCTCATACCATTCCCACTAGAACTTTATGTTTACATTTATCATCTATTTTATGAAAGAGGAAATGTGAGCAAGAAAGGCTAAAGAACTTTTCCGAGGTACGTGGAACAGCTGCCATGTTGCGATCCATATGTGTTTGTTTTGTTCTTGACCATATGTGTCTCTGTGCCTGACACCCTGCACATTGCCTCCACCATGTCAGTGGAATACTTCCCTCTTGTACCAGACTGAGTCAGGGTCTATATTTATTTTTTTCCTTCCTCAATTATATAGGAAGGAAGGAAGAATAAATATTCTTTATGCCCTGATACCCATTCCTCTGCATACTGCAGACATCACTAGTTAAGGATTATACTCCGTCCCAAGGATCTAACCAAGAATCCGTTTTCCCTGTGGTACGGGAATCACTCCCTGTCAGTTAGAGGGCAATCCTATCTGCCATCCCTGGCCCCAAACCATGCCTCTCACACAAATGGAGTTGGCAAATTGTTAGTGTGTTGCTATTTTCTCCATTTTGCCGATGAAGAAATAATGATTAGACAATAATATTAGTTAAAAAAAAAACACTTACCTGTGAATATTAGTGGCCACCTCTTTGAGTTTTTGTGAGGATTAACTGAATTAATACACATAAAGCTCTTCAAATGGTGTCTTGGTACAGGTGAATTATCTGTTATTATTACTACTCAGAGCACACAGGTTATGGGCAAATCTATTGAGACAGAAAGATTGGAGGTTGCTAGGACCGGAGGGGAGGCTTAACAGGGAGTGCCTGCTTAATAAGTGTGGGGTTTCTTTTGGGGTGATGGAAATCTTTCTGGAGCTAGATGCCATGATCGTACAACAATGTAACTGTACTAATTTCCTCTGAGTTGTATACTTCAAAATAGTTTATTTTATGTTACATGAGTTTCACTTCAGTCAAAAAAAGAAAAAGCCATTCAGGTTGTAATGACTTGAGTGGGACTTTGGCGACCCCAGGGATGAGGACTGTCTAAAGTTTGCACTCTAGACTTCTCGATCACCTTACCTAGTCCCAGCCCTGGTGTGGTAGCCAGGATTTGGACCTAAGCCTTTGGTTCTCTAAATAAAATACTCTTTTTACTTTAATATGTTACTTTAGAAATCAAGGAAGGTCCTTTTCTGGGTGGTGGGTAGTTGTGTAAGTGTGTCAATTATTGCTGATGGAGGAGTCATGTCCCCGCCTCAGGCAGGAGAACAAGAGAGTTTTTTAAAAGCCCTTTATAGTTGACAAAGCAGTTTGAAAGTAACTTACTGTATGCTTGGTGACCTGTGTCATGTGCCCAGTAAACGTGACTCAAGGGGAGGGGCGGGGCCAAAAGGGAACTTGTGAAAGCTCATAGGCAGTAACTTTTCCTCTTGCACTTTGGGTCTGTCTTTACTAACGGCAAAGGAAACTCAAAGACTTCAGAACTGGGTTTATTAAAAGGAAAATGACACCAGCCGCCTCCCTGGTCTGCAAGCCGTGCCACTGAGCTTGCTGAAGTGTTTATGGGACGGGAGAGGGCTGCTTAGTCTAGGCTAAACAGACCTTAGGGTACAGCGGGAAGCAACTGGGAGAGTCCTCGTGAAAGCAAATAAAACCTCAGATCTTCCACTGCTAATCTCTTTGCAGTTTGTTTTATTTATAACTGTAAATGTGTTGTAGCAACAGCCTAGTTCATAAACACAGCCACCTCATTGCTCATTAATAAACAGGAAGATATTAATAAACAACCACCTCATTTTAAGACAACTTGGCATATAGAATTTAGTTATGAATTAAGTTGCAAAAGAACCTTTTAATCTATTACATTCTGTACCATTTAATTGTTTTAAAGTGATTCTGAGGTGGCCCTGACCCAGTTTCTGGATCTTTGCCAGTGTCAGAGTGGGAAGTTCAGAAGTCTGCCAGTGCCCTGTAGCCAGGGCTCTGATGTATCTATCAGTGGAGCAAAGCAGAGGACTCAAGGGTTACCATATTGCTAACAAAACCTTAAAGCTATTGCAAAGCCTTTTCAGATGGTCTTTTCTTTCTTTCTGCATAAATTATGAACCTTCTGGCTCTGCAGATATCAAGACAAATGGCACAGCTTCTGCCTCCAGAGCTAAAAGTCTAGTCGGGGAAGATAGTCACACAAACAACCAACTCTTAGGCAGGTGACAAGGACCGTTCTAAAGATTGTGGACTAAGGACTGGATGAGCAGAGGAGATGGGATGTTTAATTCTGTTGACCAGACTGGAGGTGGGGGACAGAATGGGGTGAAATTAGTGAGCGTTTGAGAGAAGACCTTAAAATCGAATCCTGAAGAATTTCCTTGGAAAGTAAGGGGGTGGTATAGTCAGGGAAGAAAGTTTTCTAGAGCAATTTAACACAGAACTCTGAGCTTAATTGTGTTTAGAAAGAAAAAAAAAATTTTGCAAGGTTAGAATGTGGGAACCAACTGGAAGAGCAGTTCCATTGTACAGAATTCACTTCCCTGTTTCATCAGGGAGAGGAAACAAAGATGCAGAAAGTTTTGGTGATCTATGTTACAAGTTCACAAAAATAAGAATGCAGAGAGTAATTGAAAAGTATGTAAAGGGGAAAAATGATATTGTGGGATATGAAGGACCAAACTTCATGCTTCCTGGGAGGATGAATGATTTTAGCACAATTTTAGACTGAAGATGTCAGGAAATATACCAATGAAGGCCTGATATCGCAAAAATGTTGAAAAAAGTGGGACTTTAATGGGAGATGCTGACATGTTGGTGTGGGATGAAGTGGGTCTGGGGCTTGTGGCCTCCTTTTGTGGTCTTTCATAGGATCACACTTTTCCATTTTTGGCATTTTTGAGATTTGTTTTAGTGATTCTTTTCTAGCATGTATACAGACATAGTCATTTTAGGTGAATAATATTTGTGCTTAAATACATTTTCTACACGCTTAAGGTTTATTTCATTCACCTGAGGTATTTTTTTTTTTTAAGGAAAATAATTCCACGGTCGTCAAGAGACTCAATAGGAAAATTTTGCTTTATTCTACAAAATTCTACCAGTTTTAAGTGATTTGGGTATTATATATCTCAATTATAATTACATTTGCCAGAATTCAGAACTCTGACATGTGTTGTACTTGCTGAATACTTGCCATTTGTCAATTCCTGTTGGAGCTTCTCGCCACTCTCCATACTGCTCTGTACCTAGCACGGCCTGGGCTCCCTTGTCTTCCTGTCCAAAGCACAAGCAAGGGAAACTTAGGTCCATCCTTTCCAGGCTGGGGCAACCACTCCCTCCCTTTCCCTCTGAAGGCCTAGGGAGTATTATAATTTGAAAGACAATGAAAGAATGTTCAGAAGTGAACTAATTAGATAATGAGAGTTGTAACCTAATCAGCGGATTAATCCACCGGTTGGGGATTAACTGGGTAGTAACAGTGGGAAATTAGTGTGTGGTTGGAGGGGGCAGGTCACTGGGGGGTGTGCCTTTGGGGGTTTATATTTTGTCTCTGTTGAACAGAGCTCTCTCCTTCTCCTTCCTTATTGCCATGTCCTGAGTCACCTTCTTCCTTTACACCTTTCTGCCATGATGTTCTCCCTCACCTTGGGTCTAGAGCTATGGAGTTGGCCCTCTATGGATGAGACCTCTGAAACCATGAATCAAATAAACTTTTCCTCCTCTAATTGTTCTTGTTAGATCTTTCGGTCACAGCCATGAAAAAGCTGACTAAAACAGCATGCTGAGGGGTCCCTGGTGTTGCTAGCTCAGCCATCTCTGGTTGCATGAATATCCCTTAGCCCTGTCCACATCTTTGTAGACAGTCTCTTCATTTAACTCTCAGCTGTTCCCTTGGAGCACTGAGATTCTTATAGAACCATCTGAGGTAAATGTAGGCATGTTCACAGAAAGCATGTTATGTATGTGATTCATATATGATAGTTTGCATTTACATGCTGAATTTATTAAACAATGGAATAGCCTACAATTAGGAAATTGCTTTTTTTCCTTCAAATTAAAAATGTAACGTAAAACTTTAAAAAAATGTTTCCATGACTAACTTAAAGTGATATTTTTTTTTCTTAAAAATGGCTTATGCAGGTTCATTTCTGGATAGTATTGAAAAGTTGTTTCCAAGTATTAGGAAACACAGTTCAATCTAAAATTCTTTTTGTCCTGTATACAAATTACAGGTTTTCTCTAAGCCCTCCCTAATGGCCAGCTTAATTCTGACCCAAAACTTGGGTTCAGCAGTGCAAAGATAGGCAATATTTGTTTGTTCACTTTTTCCTTTCTTCCATGTACTTTCCAAGCTCCAAGGTTGTGGACCTTGGTAGCTATTCAGCATGGAAATAAGATACCAGCTTTCCCTTCTGCCAAGTGGATCTCTGAGTCAGTCATTTGGAAGCCTTCCTCAGTGACTCTGAGTGGGTGACAATATCCCTGTCATCTCTACACATAAATTCACCATTGGAGAACTTTCTTTTCAACAAATGTCTTGGGTTTTTTTGTAGCACTGGAGATTGAATGCAGGAGTACTCTATTCACTGAACTACATTCCCAGCCTTTTCTATTTTATATTTTGAGACAGGGTCTGCATACATTGCCAAGACTGGCCTCAAACTTGTGATCCTCCTGCTTCAACTTCCCACATACCTGGAATTACAGGCTTTTATAGTCTGCTGGGGAGATGAGCAATGGATGAGTCCTGGCTACCTCTTACTATCCTGAGAGTATAGGTCTCTGCCACCATAGGAGGGAACTGTCACCTGTGCGAACAGTTTTGAAGCTTAAGCTAAAACTAGGAGATGTCAGAAATGTCTACATCCTGTTATGTTTGCATGCATTAAAAAGTGTATTTAGAGAAGGAAGACAGGACTATAAATTGGAGGAAGAAAGTGAGAAAAAGAAAAGTCTATTGGGACAATTGAGGAAGAAAAAGAATGAGAGGAAGTGGAGAAGGAGAGAAAGAACAAGAAACAAGACCCTTAACCTAGGTGTTCTGAAATTCTTGGTATTGTATTGCCTTGCATTAGTTGACTCTCAGTCTATTGTTGCCCTTGGATGATGAAGTATGATATTTTATTGGGAAAGAATCTAATGTAGCAAAATAAGTGATAATTTCAAAATAAGAAGCATTTAAGAAACTGTACTAACTTGCTAAAATTATTTTTTTAATCATTAGCCATTCAAATTGTGTCTTTCACATCCATTTCAGGTCCCTTAAAAAATGAGAACTATAATATTTGGATGGAACTTATCTTCAGAAACACAAGAGGGTCCCTTGTGTTACCAAACACAGTAACTCTGTATCACATAAAATAATTCCATTTCCTTGTCATAATGCTTGATACAAATTTAAGTCAATCAACAAATGGCATTTCCCCAGCTACAGAAATTGGATTAAGGGTGGTCCAATCAGAGCGAAGCTTGGAACTTTTGTATAGTAGTTCTTTACCTTTAATCTGCCATTTGATGTGATTGAGAAACTACTATCACGTTGCTAGTGCTTATTTTATGAGCCTACCCAAAGAACAAACCCAATGTGTAAAGGCAGACAAAACTGAGAGGACTACAGATAATATTTATCCAGAACCTGGACAAAACTATACTTGGATCAATCATAAAAAGTCTTGTAGACTTTCCAGTTACAGGAGCCTATAAATTCCCTTGATTGTTTAGACCAGTTGAGTAGCTCTTCTATTATTTGCTACAGAAATAATCACAACCAATAACACCTTCGTTGTGCTTGAGTAATTTAGGCTTAATTAAAACAAACAGGCCTTATTAAGAGATGATACACTTGTAACTTCAGAATATCAAATACAGATGGTCCCTGGCTTATGGTGGCTTGGTTTATAATTTTTGATTTTACAATGGTTTGAAAGCATTCCCATATAACGGTTCTCTTTTTCACTTTCAGTATAACATTCAATAAATTACATGAGACACTCAATTCTTTATTATGAAATAGACTTTGTGTTGAAAGTAGGATAAGGGAAGTGTTCTGAGCACATTTGAGGTAGGCTAGGCTAAGTTATTGTGTTTGGTAAGTTAGGTATATAAAATGCATTTTTAAAAAATTTTATATCTGATTTATTTGATAACCAATGAGGAATTCAGTATATGGTAAATATATACATATAGTAAATAAAGTACATATAGTATAGTAAATACATTCCTTGAAAAACAAAGTACATGGAGAATCAGTTAGACAGTCATCAAATTCAAGGATTTATGCTTACTTTGGAAATCCTTAAAGAGGTATGAACTTCTTCAAATAAGCATATGCACATATTTTCAAAAATGAATTCCAAATAAACCTATAAACTTTCCTATTGCTTAATGAACATTATTTCTATTCATGTTATATGTTTGAACTATATTTAACAGTTTGGAAGAATGATCCCTTAAAAAATAAAAATAAAGACTGCACGAGACAGTTAAATCTGTAGTTCTCAAGTTTCCTTGATCTTGAATATAGCAGGGGAAAAATAATAATCCCCAAAGTCTTATAGTTACAACGGATCTGACATAAAGACAGACTAACAAAAGAAAAACAGAAGTTTATTCATATGTGTCTTTCATATATTCATGGGAGGCACCCAGAGAATGAACAATTCTCAAAGAAGTGACATTGAAGTCTAGCTTTGACAAAGAACAGTACATTTTTAGGGCTGTAGCAACTTGGGGAAGGATGATGGTTTACAGTTATTAACTTCTATTGGGGTTGCTGGGGAGTTGATATCTTTTGTCTTTTTAAATCTATGTCCTCCTTTTGTCAAATAGGGAGAAGGCAGAGAGCTCTGCATCTTCTTCTCTTGGTCTTCAGCTCAATAATCCTTCATATTTTAGAGAGGCATAGTTTGGTCTCTCACAATATAAAGATCTTCACGATGCCTAAGTCTTATCAACAGGTGGTGAGGAAAAATAGGATAGTCCCAGAAGGAAAGAAAAGCAGTTTGGAAAGTACTAGCAATAAGGTAAGCACCTAACTGGACAAACTCCAGCCATAGGAAAAATAAGGGAAATTTACTGCCTTGTTACAGGAGAGTTTCTAACAAAATGCAGAGAGCCCAGTTAAGGAAATTGACTGGTCCTGCAAGATATGCCTAAAAAGCTCATTTCCAAAGATAAGCAGTCATACAGATGTGACAATTTTTGAACTATCTCCATCTGATGGAAGTATAACAGGACTTTGAGTTTGTTTTTGCTTAAAAGCCCTGACTCTTCATTTGGACCTGCAGCCAAAGGAGACCAAAAAAGCAAAGAGCAAAGTGGAAGGGCCTCTGAAGATGGGCTGATCTCCAGCAAGGACTGTACCCTCACTGTCCCAGCAGGGTCACTATCCTGGACCCCACATTTTAAAGGATTCCTTCTTGACCCTCCTTCAGCTATGCTCTTCTCCACAGGCAAGACATCCGTGAACCAAAGGCAATATTAAGTTAAAAAGTATCAAGTTTTTCTTCTGTGTATGCAATTAGTAAGGGACCTCCAGAGAAACACAAGTAGGAGGGAGTGAGGGAGATTCAAGGAAGGAGGGAGGGAGAGAGAGAGATGTGTGTGTATATGTACATGGAACAAAAACTTGCTAACTTTTAATTGTTCTAGATACACATCCAGAAGAATATTTTCTTGCATTTGGCATTAAGGCTTTCAAGTGGTATACTTGTGGCTCAGAGGTGGAGTGCTTGCCTGGCATGTGCAAAGCCCTGAGTTCAATACTTAGCACCACATATAAATAAATAAAATTAAAGATCCACTAACAGCTAAAAAAAAAAAAAAAAAGTTTAAAAAAAAAAAGCATATACAAGTGTAAAGTGACAAATAACTTTCAAAGTGGAAAAATATTGCAGCTACCTTAACATACATACATATACACACAATTATTATGAGAAATTTTCTGAAAACCATAATACTTTCAACAATGCCTGGATGAACACACTCCAGCCTACAGCTGACTCTTCCTTCTCCCCCTATTCCCAGTTCAGTCAATCAGTTTGAGGGACTTGCTGTTTTTATAAGAGGCAAATTGCTACTTATAAAAACACTAAAGTAAAAAACTATATTATTGTAGGACAAATCAAATTCTCTGTTTTAGTCAACTTTATCACTGCTGTGACTAAAGAACCCGACCAGCACAATTATAGAGGAGGAAGAGTTTGAGGGCTCACAGTTTCAGAAATCTTAGTCCATGGAAGGCCAGTTCTATTCCTCAGGGCTCCAGGTGAGGCAGGACATCATGGTGGAAGAGTGTGGCAGAAGGGAGGCAGTTCACGTGATGATCAGAAAGCACAGTAAAATGCATTTTTGATTTATGGTATTTTCAATTTATGATGAATTTATTAGGGTATAATTCCAACGAGATTAAATAAGTAGGTAAGTCAGGGCACACCTCTACCTATAGTGTGTGTGTGTGTGTGTGTGTACGTATAAAATCTCAAAAGCCAAGCCCGACTGCCTCATTCACACAGAAAATGGCCTAGGAATTTCAAGGAAAATAAACCTTTATGATTGAAGTTGAAGATAAAGGAAAAATTATGGATGAACCAAAGGTGAAGCAGTTTGAAATAGTTGACAGCTATTTTGATGAACTTCTGTCAAGCTAGTCAGGATAGAAATGAAGAAAAACTGATACCAGTTTAAGATCTGTCAGTTGCCAGTTACTTTCATGTACATGATCACACTAAATTCTTACAAGATCTTTTGAGATGGCTATTATACCCTACCCCACCCTCCTCCGCCATCTCTACCTTCACTTTTGTGGAAACAGGCTCAGAGAGGAAAGTCATTTGTTTCAGATCAAATAGTATTTAGTACCAGAAGCAGGATTTGAGCCCAGATTATGTCCTTTCTATAACCTTGCTGTGTCTTTATGATATATTGCTGGAAACTAGAGGGGTCTTAAATGCCAGCCAGAGTTGGAGTGGTTTAGTGGACCCTATGCTGGTTTCAAAATGCATTAGAACAGCTGCTTCATGTGCTGGAGGTCCCTTTTATTGCAGATCCTATTCTTTAGATTTTTAAGAGTTATTATTTAGTATCCCCAAACTGTGCCTCCTTGTCTTGGTACAAGCAAACACAAGGGAAGAAGAATTGGACTCAGTAGTGTTTACCTTTACGTACTCTAAACAAACTGAATTTCTCATTCTGATGCACTGTCTCCTTCTTTTCCTGAAAGGATTTGCTAACACTCAGCTATGGTATGTGTTGGGAAAATAAGTTTCTGAATTGTCATTCTAGGAAGTGCCTTTTGCAGCTGAAACTTCACCACTTGGTTCATCCCTCGCCTGCCATCTGCTCAGCTCCCAAACTGCTGCAAAGGTTGAGAAGAACTGCTAAAATTACAAAGAACCATATCTGTGATAGAAATTTCATGGCATGAAATCTTCTTTAATTTTTAAAACTTGTTGAATCCTAGCTTCAGAGGACCGTATTCTTCAGATCTCCAGGGTACTATCACAAGGTGTCAGGTCTTCAAAGGCAGCCTTTCCATCAGTAGATGATTTTTCACCAAAATTCCTTTGAAACAACCTCTTAATTCAAAATCATCTGGTCCCTTGCTCTGTGGCCAGTCAAGTCGGAGAGAATTTAAGGAAACCTGTTCCAGTTGTGAAGGATTAATATCAACTTAGTTTGTTGGTTCCTATGAAAGTGACTTACACAGTGCTGGGCACACAGTAGGCATCTTTTCTTAGGTCTAATTGTTAGGCTCATCCTTCATTTTCCTGAGCAACCCCACTGCCTTGTGCCTCTGTTCTAGAACATACATCCCTATTTTTTCTCCCTGTATTCAAGTCTAATTTACCATGGACTGACATTACCTTTATTGTCAGTTTAGTCCTTGTAAAAACCTGACTAGGTCTTTCATACTAGCTTTCATATCTAACATCTACTTATTTGTTCATCCATCCATTTATTCATTCAATATCTCTGTTTATTAAAGAATTTCTTAATGCTGGTCATGAAGATCCAAAGTGTCTTAGGTCATGATCCCTAGAAGCAAAAAGTGAGATGGGAATTCTCAGGTAAGCAATAGAGTGAGGCAATGCTGAAAAGGTAGAAGGGAAAGAAAAAGGTAGGTGAAGAAGCAAGGTAATTATGTGATTTCCTATGGTCCTGGGGTGGGTGAATTTTACCATGTGGGTCATTCTCCCTATCAGTAAGGGGGCTGGATTGATACCTGCTAGCAGTGATTGACTGTGGACCACAAAGGTGAATGCGGATGGGGGTAAGCTAAGCTTTTCTAGACCTGGTGTCTACTGTCAGGCAAGGCTAATTCCTCTGAAGAGTTAGCAGCCAGGATGCCATGCCATCTAGGGGGTGTAGTCACCAAACTTAGGGGTTTCTGGGTGACTAGCAGTAGCATCTGTTGCACAATGGGACCTCGTGTTTAGTCTCTGATCAAAGGAAGCTTGCCCCAGAGGGACTTCATGGAAATAAAAAAGCAACATGGAGGCAGAGTGATAGAACCATGCACATGAGTATTGAAGGAGGAGCATCCTCCCAGCTGGGGTGGGGAGGATGGAGTGGAAGTGAATGGTTGTCAAAGAAGGTCTCCTCTGGGATGTGACGCCTAATACACTGAGTCCTAAAGGATGAAACAAGTGAAGAAGAAAAAGAAGGAATTTTCAGGCAGAGAGTACGAGTTGAGTTCACATTAGTGAACAGGGTTGCCTGATGTTTTTCATGTGCCCTGAACACTTTTAGTTTTCTGGGGGCCACTGTCCTCCACAAAAAAAAACTTAAAATTATATTTTATGATTTTATTAATATAAATATAAATATGAATGCAATTCCTAAAATTCTTTGGCACCGTGCCTACCATGCCTAGTGGAGAAGTTGGCCCTGTTAGTGAAGGTAGGATCAGGTGGGAAGGCAACCCTGTGAGTTGTTACCTTGCCTTCGATACATCCCTGCCTACCTGGATTCTGTAACTAACCATCTCCTCATCAGACTGTGCTCTACTGAGTCTGTACTGGATCTCACCCCAAAATTTTATGTCCACCAGCATTCTCATTGAATATTTGGAAAGAGAATCTTTGCAAAAGTACTTAGTTAAGGTGTAGGTGATCATCTTGGATTAGGATGGACCTGAAATCCAGTGGCTGGTGTCCTTAGAAAAGGAGAGAATGGGGCTGGGGAGATAGCTCAGTCGGTAGAGTGCTTGCCTTGCAAGTACAAGGCCCTGGGTTCGATCCCCAGCACTGCAAAAAAAAAAAAAAAAAAAAAAAAAAAGGAGAGAACATGGAGCAGTCACATTTATGTGACTACGGAGTGATGCAGCTGCTAGCCAAGGAATGTCAAGGTTTGCCAGGAGAAAGAGACAGACAGGTTCTTCCCTAGAACCTTCAGATGGAGCAAGGGCCTGCTGACATCTTGATGTTGGATTCTTCTTTTTTTTTCTCTCAGTACCAGGGATTGAACCCAGGGGTGCTTAATCACTGAGCCACATCCTCAGCTCTTTTTATATTTTATTTTGAGACAGGCTTTTGCTAAGTTGCTTAGGGCCTTACTAAGTTGCTTAGGCTGGCTTTGAACTTGAAACCCTCCTGCCTCAGCCTCCCAAGCCACTGGGATTACAGGTGTGTACCACTGTGCCTGGCTTGATATTAGATTTCTAGCCTCCAGAACTGTAAGGGAGTAAATTTCTGTTGTGTTAAGTCACCTCATTTGTGGAACTTGGTTATGGCAGCCCTAGGAACAAATATAGACAAGATGCAAAATACTCTTGAATCTCAGAGGCTCCTGGCTTTGACTATCTTAGCACAGTTGGGCACTAAAAACCCTTTTTGCCCATTTTTTGAATTTTGCTTTTCACTTCCCAGTGCTGATATTTAGTTCCTTAGTACTAAAGAGCAAGCATTGTACAGACCAGAGAAGTTGCTAAGGTAGCTTGTGCCCTACCAGAGTACTTTCCTTTTTCCCTTCATTGTGTCACGCTTATTATCAGCAGTGCTGGATGCCAGGGGAGAATGGAGGAAAGTCTGCAAACTTCCAAAGAAAAGTGTTGGCTTTTCAGAACAGGAGGAGGAAAGAAGTCAAGTGCACGTACTGTTTCATAGCTTTCTTTTATCTCTGATTTGGAAAGAATAGCCATAAATAAATATCCTGTCCTGGCTTTTCCAGTTTTCTAGTTTTTTAGCAACAAAAAAAAAAAAAATCAGTTGAGAAAGGCTGTGTAATACATGCGGAGGTGAGGATGACATGCTGTGATATCCCGTAGACTGCCTGCTCCTTGCAGAGCAGGGCATCGTCTTTTTTTTCTCAATGCTCAGCATCCAGTACAATCTCTGGACCTTCATTGTCTTCCAGTAAATGTTTGCTGATTGTTGAATCTGCTATTGCACTGATTACCAAGATTTTTTTATCTTATGCAGGTCACTGGGCAGATGTTTCCTACTGTACCACATGCACAGACCCTAAAGCTGCACCTTTGAATGTTACTGTGATTTCTTGAATAGGCTATACAAATGAATAGTTATTGTTTCCAAACAGATACTCTGTACTTCTATGTTCATACACTTGACCCAGGTGCTACCCTTTAGATGCAGTAATAATATAGCAATACCTTTACAGAGTTAATATTTTGACAATCACAAAAATTTTGTGATTAAAAATAATTTATAGTAATTTCATTTGGATGTGGAGGATAATTTTAGTATTTACTGAGTACTTAATATGAACTAAGATTATACCAAGCACCGGATATCTCATTTAGCCATCACAACTAACCCATGAGATTATTAATATTACCATTTTACTCTTGAGAAAACAAAATATAGGTGGATTACCTAATTTACCCATAAAGCAACAAAACTGGAATTCAGATGATTGTTTTCCTAACTACCAAATACTATACAGATGAAACTCAAGCTTTAGTGAACTAAAAACCATCTAAAGGAATTGATAAAACACAGATTTGTATGCTTCACTTACAGAGAATTAACAAAACTAAGGTAGGTTCAGGAACCTATGTCTTTAAGTATTGCTCAGACGATTTGGATGCAGGTGGTCCATGGCCTATGCTTAGAGGAGCACTTCTCTATGTTGAGATGCCATACACATGGTGTGAATTACTCTGCATCTAATTTCTTTCATTCAATATCATTTCCCCCCTTTGTGGATATCCAGCTGTTCCAGTATCATTTATTGTAGTGACCATTCTTTCCCCACTGACTGTAGTCTCATTTTTTGTCATAAATCAAGTGTTCATATGTACATGGGTTCTGGACACAACCCTCTGATTTTATCTTCTCCATATAATTCCTATCATCATCTGTTGTAAACACACTTTGAGAAATTATATTGTGGACCAAAGGACAAAAACCTTGGAAAACCCCACAAATCATTTCTGAGCGGTTATACCATCAGCAAAATGTAAGGACAGACATTTAGAAAGCATTTCCTGGAATGTTATGGCCCAATAATTACAATATCTGGTGATTTTAGAAAGTTATGTGCAGTTAAGTAACAGCCAGGAATTACTCCTTTTTCTGTTTCCATTTTCATTGCTTTTCTTTTCCCAAATGTCTTTTGCCAAAGCAGTCCAACATTTTTGAAAACAGGTCATATTTTTATTAAGAGCATCTTATCTAACATTCAAATATCTTTAGAAAAGAAAGATAAAATTCAGACAAGGTAGTATTTACCTCTCAGGTGTTCTACGTCAGATGGAGCTTTTTCCTCCCTACAATTTGCTACTGTCTCAATGGTGTGCCTGTTGTAAATTTAACCTGAGTCAATCTGATTCTAAAATGGGGGGAAGAACCCCGACTATACCTATTTTCCCACTGGAATGAGAGACTTCCATTTAAATATGGTTTGATGCCAACAAAAAATTTTGATATCCTGTTCTGCATGTGCTTACAAATTTCTTTTTATTGTATTATATGAAACGGGATAAAAAATAACACTTGTAGTGAATTGTAGGTAAGGACCCTGAGGCACAAAGATGTGAAATTATCTCCAACTATGAAGGAAATCATATAAACAACTGGAGATTCCACTGCATTGACTTTCATTGAGTTCTGTAGTTGGACACTATTACTGGACTGGATTCCCAGGAAAGGCAAAATCTACCAGAAATGGTTCAGGCTTGCAATACCCACATTTTTTATTTATATCTGCATTCTTGTATATTGATATGCTGACCCAGATGGTTACCAAAGTGTGGGGGCTGAATGAAGTGTTGCTATGCAAATGTCACAGTATGGCTACCTCAGACTCAGAAAACTCAATAGCACAGAAAGTGTTATTGTTTTTGTTTTCCAGTACAGGGGATGTGATGGACTCAGATGGGATTGTGTTATGTATCTTATGTCCTTTCTTTCATCCTCATTGGTAAAAAGTCTCAAAACTAAGTATTGAAAGAATTTTAGATGTTCTCTAGATGGTTACATGGCTCCTGGGACCTCAACTAATAATTTGATTGATAGTCAACTGGGAGAAGCAAATGAGTTTGGAGACATAAGGAATCACCTGTAGCCACTGTGCTAATGGAAGAAGTATGTGGACATTCTTCCTTCTGTACAGACAATCCAATTTCCCTACCCTTTGAGCAAAATTAGCTGGGATTTTCCTTTAGAGTGTACATAGTTCTCCCAATGATCAGCTGACTACACTGGTACTTTCTCCGGGCTAACCCGGTCACATTTTATTGTTATATTGGAAGTAAAGGTCATTATGTTAACTATCGATTTGAAGCTGATATTTTCTTGGGCAGCCATCATCTTTGATGGTTGAATGGTGAGTGCTAGGGGAAAGGATGATGTGTCTTATCTGAAAGTGGAGTGGGAGTTCCCTTTGAGAATATTTAAAAATTTTCCCTGACGTATTTGGGGTGTTGGTTAAACACACAGATCCAGGCATCTATTACTGATTCAGTGGGGGTTAAGCTATGTCCCTGAAATGTGTATTTTTAGCAGTCATGTGACTGCTGTCATGTGGAAGTGAGGGAAGCACTATCTGTAAAGGGTGATTTTGATGGCGGTCAGAGTCTGGGAGTCTCTGATGCCCAAACCACCCCCGTCATTGCCTGGAAGGCATTTCCCTCTTTCTTC
This sequence comes from Sciurus carolinensis, assembly GCF_902686445.1. Taxonomy (NCBI): domain Eukaryota; kingdom Metazoa; phylum Chordata; class Mammalia; order Rodentia; family Sciuridae; genus Sciurus; species Sciurus carolinensis. The sequence continues at coordinate 82,310,026 of NC_062226.1, forward strand.
TCACTTCCTCTATACCTCTTTTCTGCATTCAGTCCCAGTGGAGTGTCTTGTTCTTACCTCAAATTCTTCAAAGGTTCTTGTCATTTCACCTTGGCCTAAAATCTCCATTCTATTTCAAGTCACCCCCATTCCACACACTCTGAGCCACGGTGGTAAACCATTTGCTAAGGCATGCTCTACCAAGATCTTCAAACCCTTTTTACTTTCTCACATTCTACTTTCTGCTTCGAAGGCTTTCTTTCAGTCTTTTGCCCATTGCACTTCCAGTTCTTCTGCAAGAGTTCACTTGACCTTTCCTTAGAAGTTGTCTTTAGCTCCTCCAGACATTGATAATTCTTGTCTTGTAGCACTTGGGATTTATCTTATCTAGAATGCATGTAGTGTTGTAATTACTTGTTAACTTGTCTCTCTCTCAGTAGGCAGCATAAGAGGGACTCAATATTGAAGTGTCTAGAGGAGTATATGATGGGAATTTTAGAAACATTTGCACAGAGAGCTTCAGACAATAATTTTATCAAATAGGAAGATACAAATTAGTTTATTTATGCAGCTTCAGGTATTCATTCATTCACTCACTTATTTAGACAAATATCTATTGAACTCCTGTTATAAAGCCAAGCATTCAAGTGGACAGAAACATTCATAAAATAATTTTATAATGAATAAAAGATTTGCTACTGTGGAAAGTATCCAGAATGACAGGCATAGGGGGCAGTGAAAGCCTAAGGGTGGTGGTGGTGACAATTGATGCTGCTGATGAAAAGGAATTATCTAGGGCAAGAAGCCGGAGAAGGCTAGTCTTCAAGGCCCAGGAAAGAAGCTGTTCAAAGGCCCTGGGGTGGAAGGGAAATAGTCAGATAAAGACCTGAAAGACAGTGCAGAGAGAACAAAATGAATTAGGGCCAGATAAAAGGCTGTGTCCCAGAGCACACAAAGTCTCACAGGCTCTTTCAGGAAGTTTTGTCTTTGTCCTAAATGCAGTGGGAAATCAGTGAAATGCTGATTTTGGTGGTTGTGCTACTATGTTTTTGTGGAAATTTATATTGGCCAAATGGAGTTTGCTCTACTGTTTATTTTTGTTTAGACCATGCAAGTACCTTCAGGACAGGAAGTATGTCTTATATTTCTTAGCGTTCTCAGAATCTAGCACTAGAAAATAAACAGAGTGGGTGACCCAGAGAGATATGCTGCTTGTATCATTTCAGATTCTTGAGGTCGAGGTTTTCTGTAAGGACATTTATTTATACAGAAACTGAGTTAACCAAATTCTTGGGAGAGCTTACAATGATTCATAATTTGTATTAAATATTATGAGAAAAGTACAAGGTAAATGGACAGCTGATTATCCACTACTGTCTGAATTGAAAAAAACTTTGGGAAGCTAGTTGTCAGAAAAACTAGTTTAGAAAAGTCTGCTTCTTTTGTGTAATAAAGTTGTTTTAATACTCATGATGTTTCAAATTTTACAGAATCATTACTTGGGTCTTAAAGGACTCTCTAGTTTCTAAAACTCCTCCTTGAAAATATTCATATCTACTAGAGGTTAAAAGATATACTAAATTTGTCAACTGAGATCTTTGGGATCTATTGATGGGCTCTAGCTATTAGAAAATTTATACGTTTGGGTCAGAGCCTCTGCATCTGTGATATGGGAGCAAGTTCTGGGGCCAGGTCCTGAGTTTTGTCTCTGTTCTCTCCCCTCAGAAATGAGCATCACTTTGTGAGTGTTGGCAATGACCGTGCCATTGACCCTCACTGAATCTGTCTGCACTTTGGTTTCACAGTAAACCTAATAGTACTTTTATCCCTAACCTCTAGGACACCCTGAAATTAACGATATGGGAAAAGCGCAATGAACCTTGGGAGTTGAGTTGCTGTGTCCTATGAACCAAGCTGTGGGTGCTGTCCACCCAAAGCCTTCAAGTTTCTTTTCTGCTTACCATTACTAGAGATTGAACCCTGGAGCACTCTATCACTCAGCTACCTCCCCAGCTTTTCTAAAATTTTAACTTTGAGACAGGGGCTCACTAAGCCACCCAGGCTGAACTTCAACTTGTGATTTTCCTGTCTCAGCCTCCCAAGTGCCGGGGTTACAGACATGTATCGCTGTACCTGGCCAAAGCCTTTGTATTTCAATGGATTTCTCAAATCAACTTCTCAGAAACATTTTTTTTTTTTTTTTGGCAAGGCTAGGATTTCATTAGAACACCAGTGTACCCAATATTAAAATAGTGCTTTCTGGGGCTAGGGATGTAGCTTAGTGATAGAGCATATGTCCAGCATGCATGAGGTCATGAGTTCAACCCCAAGTACTAAAAACAAAAACAAAAGCAAATATTCCAGACGTCTAATTTAATAAGTAGCCCATACAAAATAGAGAAATAAAGTCCTTTAAGGGAAATGTCAGAGAATTTCCAGAATTCTTTATTTGTCCCTCTGCCTAATAATTTGCTAATTGTTAGAGGGCAGATGAACAGGAAGTAGAATCCTTGTTGAGGTTTTGGGGTGATAGTGGTTTTTCTAGAATATTCCATGATATTGTGAAACAGTATGAACTCTATGTATAATAGGGGCACATTTCCACAGCACACTATGACTTTTTATTTCCTTCTAGAGATTTCTCCACTCTGTCCTGTGGATTTCTGTATTTTTAGATGTAGCAATTTTCTCACTGAATGAATTGGTGATTGTGGCACATTTTGTATTAAAAAAATTTTTTAAAGATATAAAAGCATTCTATTGGAAATTGAAACTGCTTTATTGCCTTACATCTTTCACAAGTGATATCATAGCTTTTATTCAGAATTTCAATTTCAACAAATTAAAAAATCACTACCTAGGTGATTAGGATCTGATTATTCAAGTCACAACAAAAACCAAAGACTGATCTGCTCATAATTTACACCTTTCTTGGAGATGCTTATCTCATGTCCTGTGATCTGTCTCACAGAGTCTGGGTCAGGGGTCAGCAAAACTATAGGCCAAATCTGTCCAGCAAGCCTTTCTGTAAACAGATTTTTATTGAGCTTTACCAGGCCATTGAAGTGCTATTTGTAGCTGCCTATTGTCAGGAGCTGGGTAGTACAGCCAATAAATGGCTAAGCCAGCATGCTGGGGATATTCCCATACTCTACTCACTCATCCCAGCAGGAAAATTTTGTTTTGCAACTTGATATTATGTGGAAAAGGGAGGTGCTTGGGAAGCAAATGTAGCCTGTATTCTGTGCTCTTTCTTCCCTCATTTGAATGGTCATGGTAGAGTTTCCTTCATAATTTGGGAAATGACTGAAACATAAATTTGGTTTTGGTGCATATGTGTTTTTTATACATATACACACACACATATATACACACACACACATATACATTTGTTTTTTATACATACATATATTCATATACCTTGTTTGAGTGGGTATTGGAAAAGGTTCAGAAAGCACAATCTTGACTTGTTTCCAAAGTATCCAAACCAGAGGTAACAAATATATGGCAAGTTTATTACCACCCTGACCTCTACTTCCCCTCTTCTGTCAGACATCAATAAAAGATTTTTTCGTTCTTTCAGAGAGAACCTCAGAATCCTTAAAATATTTTAGGTAGCCACCCCAAATTAGCTGACTTATAATGCCACAATATGTTCTAAAGCTGGAAGAACTTTGCATACTTCCAATTGTGAGAATCTTGTTCCATCTTTTATTTTTTTCCTTCTTTCCTCCTGTAGTGAGTGATCCAGACCTTGAAGGCAGGAAGTGGGGAGGCCAGACAGATCAAGGCATTCTCAGGAGAATGCAGAGCACAGGCAAACACCAGACTGAATAGAGTAGGCTTGGAATGTCACAGGAAATAAATTTGGTCTTGCTATAATAATAAAGTATGCATTTTATAAAGATATTAACCTTTTACCATATTTTCTGACTGTAATTTTTCCAATTCACTCTTCTGTTTTTTTCAGAAATATTGTGTATGTTATTTTTAAAAAATTAGAAAATTTAAATTTTATGTTATTTGAGCAATTAGTTCTTTGCTTATGATTTTTTGAAAGGATTTTAAGCTCAGAAACTCATTCTTGATTTTTAATTCACACATGTAATATCTTGTTTGAGTGAGCATTTAGAAAGGACATTTAAAAAATCTTTAACACACCTACACACGTGTATGTTTTACATATTTACATATTTCTAGCACCTGTGTGTGTGTGAGAGAGACAGCTGTTATTAGACATTGACTCACACAGTGGTAGGGGCTGAAAAGTTCTAGAATCTGCCATCTGTACTGGAGACCTAAGGAAACCAGTGGTGTAGTTCAAAGGCTTGAGAGCTAGAGGGACCATGGTATAGATTCTCCTTTGAGTCTGAAGATCCAACAACCAGGAGTTCTAAGGGCAGAAGATCAGTGTCAGGCAGAATTCATTTAAGCTTCTTCTACCTTTTTGTTCTAATCAGATCCTTAGTGGATTGGATAATGTTCACCCTCAAGTGAGAAGGTCATCTGCCTTATGCAACCAATTTAAATGTTAGTCTCTTCCAGGAATGGGCTCACAGACACACCCAGAAATAAGGTTTAATTAGATATCTGGCATCCTCTTGACACATAAAATAACCATCACAAGTGTGAATTTACATATATACTGTGTGTTCAGTCAACTTTTCCAACTATAACACAGAGACAGCAGCAAAGTCAATTAATTCACCTAAAATAATAATAAAGGCATTTTTTTTAAATCTCAGATTCCTTTTACTTAAGCAATTTAGATGTATAATCAGTTAAACCAATTATAATTATCACCTAAATGTCTGGTAAAGAGGTATTTCAGTAATCTAAGATCCAGTGATTGGCCTTGGGGAACAGAATAAAAGATACAATGATATCCATAACCAGTGAATAGATTTAGAAACTCTTGAAGGGTAACGCGTATTTCAACTTTTAACTTTCATTTTAATTCTGTAATATTCACAGTGGAAGACCATGATATGATACCTTTTCTGAAAGGATCTTCATCAGGACTTTCTTTTTTTCCCCTCCCTTCTTGACGGAGGTATCTATACCCCTGGTTCTCCTGGATAACTCTTGGCGCTATTGGATTTCCTCTGACAGCAGAAAACAGAGATCAGAAGGTTGAATGATTCAATAGCAATTTAATCTGGTCCTATTTTACTTGGCCTTGTGCAAGAAGGAACTTGATGTGACTTGGAATTGTAATGCCAGGAATTACCAGATTCCTGCAGATCTTGCTCCCTTCTCTACCTGGTAAATGACTTCTAAGGGAATTTAAAGCATTTACAACATGGTAAATGTAGATTTGTTGCCTCAGCCACTGAACTGGGTATCTTATTTTATTGCATTTAAAATTAAAAGAGGAAATTCATAGATTTGTGGTTTTATTTAAAAGAACAAGGTATTTAAGGGTATGTAAGTGTATGAGTTGCGCTTTGATGCAGTTCTGTCTTATTTTCTTTTCAATTAGACTTCCAGATATAAATGAAGGATAAAATGACAACCAAAATAAAGAAATTTCTGTAAAAAAAAACAAAACATCATAACTGTGAAGACTGACAACTTGGAAAATAGAATTGACATGTTGTGATCAGTCTGAAAAAACAGAGTTCTTTGTTCATGTCTGGCTATGGAAGTCCAGTTATGATGCACAGAAGCTGAGAAGTGGTAGGAGAAGGTGGAGTAATGATCAGCAGGGAAGAATTGGATGTAAGTATAGGCAACAGAAAAAATAGCAAACTTCAGAGTTGGGGCTACTGACGTGGAAGAAAATTTCGTAGTAATTGTTGCATCGCTGACCCCAGTGGTCCATGTAAGAACTTTGTTACCTTGCAGGAGGAGCTGTATGAAGAGGCCATAGGAGAAGCAACAGAAGAAGAAACCCTGAGATGACAGGAAGATAGGGAAGAGAACCAGAGCATCCCAGTGTCCTTGTCAAGTCCAGGACCTTGGGGACATATCAGATGGATGAATTCACATGAATGATCATTGGCAAGATCAACAGAGGAATTACCCAGCTAAGTGATTCATACTTGACAGAGACTCATGGACTCTGCGGGGCAGACCCCACCGGTATTGAATAAGTCTCTTTCGAAGGTGGTGCTCTAGTTTCTTCCGAAGCTTTTTTGAGTGGAAAATCTCCCAGAAGGATGGATGGTGAAACATAAGCCTTGGAGGACTGCCTATCCAATGAAAGATTGGGAGCTGGAGGACAAAACTGTTCCTTGGATTTTTGGACCACAGAGGGTAAACCCCATACATTTTCCTGTTCTTTCTGTAACTTGTTATATTCCAAGTCGTGAATTTCAGATGGCAGGAGAGACTGTGCCTCATCCTGGAATCTATGAAAACACACTCCACAGCTTTGAACCTGGGATGATGGGAGTGGTAACAAGATAGGGACTGAGGACTGAAACTGGTCTTGGGATGGGAGAGGAGGAGGAGTATGTTGAGACTGGGATGGGGTTTGGGTCAAGGGTTGAGATTGGATCTCAGGCAAGGACAGAGGTGGGGGATGGGGTAGAACTGGAGATTCATCCACTGTGTTGGAATTGGACATTTTATTGAAGTAGACATAGGTTGAAGAGTCACCTGAAACAAATACCTTAGGATTCAAGGACTCACTGTGCAGAGATGGGAGTCCCCAAAAGAATTGGGTATATTTTTGCTGTAAATGACCCTCAGAGGACTTAGGATATGGGATCTGGTGTTGTCCCTGCAATTCCTCTGATTTGTCTTTGCTGCTCTGTAAAGGGAGAGAGACAGGTGAGTCCTGTTGATCAGCAACTGACTCTAACATTTTCTCTGAAGAATTGAGTTGGTAGTCTGGCTTAAGTTCTTTTGGAAAAGAGTTTTTCTTTTTATTTTCCTTCTGCATCAGGAAATCACCCTTCTTTTTTATTTGTCTCTCTAGGAGTGCCAAGACATCTGGGCTGAGAAAGGAGATGTTTCCAGATTCTACAAGGTTGGCTGTAGTATCACTTTCAAAAGAGGGCTCAGAAGAATGGAGGTCAATGAGGTTTTCATGATCATCAGTGTGCTCCAATTTAGAAGGAGACAAGTTCTCAGCATGGGACTGTTTTTCAAGACTTGCACTGTCAGTGCTTCTGGTTATTGGGACATTAGTGGACAACCCATCTGGGCTATCCACCAGAGACAGGGTGACTTCAGTTGGAGATCAGATTGTATTTCTTGACTGTCATGTAACGGGGGAGGGATTGGAACAGGTGGTTGAGGTGGGAAATGATCCACTGGAAGGTCTGAACTCAAGGGAGGAACAGACTCTGGTGGCAGAGGGTAACCCAGTGAGGAGGGCAAAACTTGTTCAGTTAAAGAGGTGGCTTGGTCAGGTGAGACTTCAGAGGAAGGAGGTGGAGTGGGCTCAGACAAAGGGGCTGATATTGAAGCTCATGATGGGATTGCCTCAGACAAACGGACTGATATTGAAGCTCCTGAAGGGATGGCTGAGACAATAGCAGACAGAAAAACTGATGACTCTTTCACAGACGTTATGGAAGGCACATGGGACACAGAATTAGTAGCATTTTCCAAGGACGCTTTACACAGCAGTTGACTGACCTTAGCAGATGTTCTATTATACACACCACAAAGGGGGTCTGGACGTAACAGTTGCCGGAAGTGGATGATATCACTACTCTGGCCCGAGGGGCTGCAGGAGACAAAGTACAAAGCTGTAACCAGAACCAGTACAAGGGAAAGGAGGGTCTGCAGTACTCTCGGTGGTGGTGAAGCCTGCTACCTGCTTTAAATTCTCACATCCATGACCTCACAACACACTCCCCACTCCCAAGGCCTTCATTCACATACCCATTACTGTGGCTATCCCTCCTGTGATCAGGACATGTTGCAATGGATCCCTGGGGAATGTATATAACATGTGAGAACAGGACCCAGTAAAGAAGGGAAATGATTAATTACCTTTTCAGAATAGAAAGCAGCTTCCTCCCCTCCTCTGCTTCTCTCCGGCAAGTTCTCCGCCCTGGAAAACCAGGACAGTGGGTTATATGTAGTGAAGGTAGAAACACAGGTACGATTCAGGAGTCCTGTTATGGGAAACAAGATATTAAGGATCTGTAGACCAGGTCATGTTATCAGGGATGATATTAAGAAGGATCGCATGTATATGTGGCTTTATTTACAAAGTGCTTTCATATACATCATCCCAGGATACTCAAAATGACCACCTGAAGCAACAGGAGTCAGTAGCTAAGTCAGAGATGAATCTGAGTAACCAGGAATTTATAGTTCATACCATGGAGGCACACAGAAATTCTGACTCCAAAGCAACCAAGTATTCTTGGACATCTCACATGGCCACCTACTAGGCAGAAACCAGTAGTTGGCCAAACATTTTAGTAATGTGAGAATCGAAATGACATGGGAGGGCAAGGCAGAGATTCTGAGGAATGTCTCAGATCTGACTGACTTCTCTTGATCTCTGAGACTCTATTAACTAAGAGACTTTGCCTACAAACTGGCATACTCCAAAAACATGGAGCTGGAAGAGACAGGAAGGCTCACTGTTGTAGAGTTCGGGTCAGAGCAGCATAACCTTACCTTTAAATACTTCACTTTTCCTCTTCCTTGTGCCCTGACACTGAAAACAAAAAGGAAAGAATGAGGGGCTGGGGTTGATTTCTTTTGATCCTTTCTTTAGCAGGCTTAGACATTCATTATGCCAGAATCGCACAACTCTTCATTTTGTAGTTAGTAGAAATATATTTCTTCCTTTTATTAATTTTGAAAGGCAATGAAATATTTTAAATTTCCCTCCTTTGACAATTACAAAGGAGGATTTTTGTCGGTGGGATCCACATTTGATGTTCTTAGAAATCATCTGCTCACGGAGGGCATAGAATTGGGGTGCCCTCCCAGGGTCCCCTGTGTCCTGAGGACAGAGCTTAGGTTGCAGGCTCTGCTCAGAATCCCTAGAGGTCAGCACTGCTGTCCTGATGAGCCCAATAGGAAGGCTTGATGAAGGACACCTGACATGGGAATGAGACTCAGGATCTGATGTTAGAACAGAAATCTGTTTCAGGGAAGCCAATCTCTCTATCCAAACCCATCAAGATCTTCAGAATCACTATGCTTGGAACTTCTCCTGGAAAGTTCCACCACACCCCAAAAGATAATCTGTGAGCTTCAGATGGAAACCTTAGTCCCCTGTGAACCCCTGCCTGACTTCGTTCTCTAAAGAGTGAAGTTCTATCTTGTCCTTAGATTTCCCACCTTCCATTTCTTTCTGAGCTGCACAAACATTTAGTAAAGTCAGAATGGAAATGACAAAACAATGGACATTTCACAAAACATTTCACATTGGACAAAAATAAGAATCTCTGGCTGGGGTTGTGGCTTAGTGGCAGAGCACTTTCCTAGCCTGGGACTGGGGTTGATTCTCAGCACCACATATATATAGAAAAAAGTACATTGACAAATAAATACAAGAACCTTCCTTGGGGTTCACTCTGCTTCCTTACCTCTTTGATGGTTTCATTCTGGCGTGTTAGAAATTTCAATAGCTGGAAGCACAAGTAGAGGCAGAGCAAGGTTAAAAATGTGCATTTGGGGTCAATACCCCAAGAAATTGAACCAAGATCAACCATGGTTCTCTATGGCTATTCAGAGAAGAGAACATTCTTCATGGTCTGAATTGCACAGGTGCCAAAGGCAAATGAGTTCTCAGGGGGCCTGGGTTTGTCTGTAGTTCCAGTCCTGCATCACTAAGCATTGAAGACTCACAAAGGGAAAGGGTTCCGAGGCCGGGAAATAGAGTGTGTACCTCCCCCACTGGCCCAACAGCCAGCACATCCCTTGAAGCAGGTCTGTTGTTCCATTTCCCACTGTACCCTTTCCTGACATCTTGCTTCATTACCTCAGGGAACATTCCTGTTTATTCTATCTGTAACCAAGTTATTGTACACGAGTCACATTGGTACTGTTTGGATCCCTTGACTTGGACCCCACCAATTCGACTGCCTTGAGAGTCTGACATATACGACCTGGAATTTTTGCTTGTACCAAGACATTTAATCTTTGGGGTCATCCATATCCCTAAGTTTACATCTCTCTCTCTGACTAATTGGTGCAGTATTTTCAAATTCAATAAACAATGATCTCCTCTTTTTCAACTTTTCGTTCATTATTTCAATCCTACAACTTGTAGCTACCTAAAATGCAAATAGTCCCTGCCCTCCATATCAATTTCTTAATGGTTATATGACTTTCCCAAACCAGAAAGGGGTTCTGGTGTTCTAAGGAATTCACCCCCTTGGTTCTTGGTGGCAGGGAGCCACCTAGCATGTCAGAACCTTAGGGGAGAATCTAGTCTTCAGCAGCATCACCTGATTACCCTTGTGGGACACATAATTGTGAAATTTTTCTAAGAATGTCTTGCCATGAACAAAGCTGATAAAATCTGTGTTATATAAGCATTCTATTATTAGTAGAATATCAACTTCCTATCATTCATGATTCCTCTGTAGTTTGTACATATGAGAGAAAACATACTACTCTGAGTTTGACTTATTTTGGTTAACATAATATTCTCACATTCCATCCATTTTCCCACAAATGACATAATTTCATTGTTAATGGCTGAGTAAAACTCCTTTGTGTATGTACAACACAGATTGCTTATGCATTCATCCATGATGTACACCTAGGCTGGTTCCGTACTTTTGACTATTGTGAATTATGCTGTCACCTTTAATTTCATATACCAAGGAGTGGTATAGTTGGGTTGTATAGTGGTTCCATGCCTAGTCTTTTGAGGAAACTTCATAGTGGTTGTACTAATTTGCATTCCAACCAGCAGAGTAAAATATCCTTTTTAACAATAAACATTGGCGAGGATTTGTGGAAAAGGGTACACTCATATTGTGCTTGCAGAACCAACCTAGGTACCCTTCAACAAATGAATGAATAAAGAATGTGTGGTATAGGTACACAATGGGATATTACTCAGCCATAAAGAAAAATTATGGCATTGTAGAGGTTTCACCTCCTTGGTTATATTTATTCCTAGGGTTATTGGAGGGTTTTTGCCTATTTTTGATGGGGTTTCTCAGCAGATTATTGATGTACAGGAAAATTATTGGCTTTTGTATGTTGGGTTTGTAACCTATTGCTTTGCTGAATTTGTTTATTAACTCTAGCACTCCTGTGGTGGAGATTTATGGATCTTGTAAGTATAGGTTCATATCGGCAATTGGTGCTAATTTTACTTCTTCTTTTCTTATTTTTATCTTTTTTATTTCCTTCTCTTTCCTAATTGCTCTGGCTATAATTCCTATCACTATGTTGAATCAGAGTGGTGAGAGGGGTCAACCTTGTCTTGTCCCAAATTTTAAAGGAAATCGTTTTAGTTTTTCTCCATTTGCAGTGATGTTGGTTTGAGACTTGTCGATGTAAGTTCTGTCTTGTTTCTTCAGTGTTTTTAATCATCAATGGGTGCTGCATTTTGTCAAAGGCTTTCTCTGCATCTATTAAAATGATTGTGATTTCAGTCTCATTTTATTTATATGGTGAATTAAATTTATTGATCCACAAATATTATAACTTTCTTACAACCTTGGTATAAAACCAACTTAGTCATGATGTATAATCTTTTGAATATGTTGTTGAATATTATTTGCTAATATTTTATTATGAATTTTTACATCTAAGTTCATCAGGGATATTGGTCTGTAGTTTTCTTTCCTTGTTTTATCCTTTTTTGGTTTTGTATGAGTGTGATACTGGGTTCATAGAATAAATTCCGAAGTGTTTCCTCATTTTCCATTTCCTAGAATAATTTGAAGAGCAGAGGTAATAGTTATTCCTTAAAGATCTGGTACAATCCCATTGAGTATCCACCTGTCCTGGACTTCACTTTTTTGGAAGATTTTTATTACTGCTTCTATCTCTTTGCTAGTTATTAGTATAGTTGGGTTCTCTGGGTCCTTTTGATTCAATTTGGGCACATCATATATGTATAGAAATGTATTTATTTCAAATTTTCCATTTTATTATAAGTTTTCAAAATAGACCCTAATGATCTTCTGGATTTTTGTGATGTCTGTGGTGAATTCTCCTTACTTGTCTCTAATATTATTAGTCTACTCTTTTTTCTTTTGGTTAGTTTGACTAAGAGTATATCAACTGTGTTTATCTTTCCAAAGAACCAATTCTTCATTTCATTGATCCTTGATTTCAGCTCTGAGATCTTATTTACTTCCTTCTACTGGTTTTGGAAATATTTTTATTTCCTTGTTGTTTCATTTTTGAACCAAGGGGTGCTCAATCACAAGCTATATCCATAGCCCTTTGACTTATTTTTTTTTATTTTTTTTTATTTTGAGACAGGATCTCACTAAGATAGGACCTTGCTAAGTTGCTGAGGCTGGCTTTGAACTTGTGATCCTCCTGCCTTAGCCTCCTAAGTCACAGGAATTATAGGAATTATGCACCACTGCACCCAATTGTTCTTTTTTAAAATTTTTTCAAGTATCTTGAGATACATCATTATGTATTTGGGATGTCTCTGATTTTCTTTTGTAGGCACTCATAGCTATTAACTTTCCTCTTAGAACTGCCTTCATAGTGTCCCAGACATTCTTGTATGTTATATCACTATACACATTTGATTCAAAGAGCTTTTTAATTTCTCCCCTGATTTCTGTCACTCATTCATCATTTAATAATGTTTTATTCAATCTTCACATTTATATAGTTTCTGTAGGGTTTGGTGTTTTGAGCATTCATTTCTGATTTCATTCCAATATAATCATGTAAGCTGAAAGGAATCATACTCCTCTCCCCCTTCTCTCTCTCTCTCTCTCTCTCTCTCTCTCTCTCTCTCTCTCCCTCACAATGCTAAGGGTTGCATTGTGACCTAAAATGTGTTCTATTCGGGGAGGATTCCATTACCAGTTGTCACTGAATGAACTATCCTATAGATATCTGTTAATTCCATTTGATTTATGAAAATTTTTAGGTCTAAAGTATCTTTACTAAATAAATGTCTGGATGACCTCTCTACTGTTGAAAGAGATGTGTTAAAATCACCCAGTATTATTGTGCTGGTATCTATCTGAGTCTTTAATTTGAGTAGTGTCTGTTTTATGCAACTAGGTACACCGATGTTTGGGGCATAAGGATTTGCTAACATTATATCATTTTGTTGGATTGTTCTTTTTACCAGAATGAAGTGAATTTCTGTGTCTCTTCTGATTAATTTTGGTTTGAAGTCTACTTTTTTAGCTATGACAGTAGCTATTCCTGCTTTTGGTGGGGGGGACTCCATTTGTATGGTATAACAATTTTCATCTTTTGACTTTCAGTCTGTGGCTGTCTTTGCCTTTAAGGCAAGTTTCTTGCAAACAATTACACCAAATATGGATGAGTCTTGTTCTTTAATTCATTCTGCCAGCCTATGTGTTTTAATTGGATAATTGAGACCATTTACATTCAATGTTATTATAGGTATATTTTATTAAATCCTGTCATTTTGATTTATTTCTAATTTTTTATTAGAAGTAAAAGGTTTTCCATGCATGTATAATATCCCAAATACATTCTACGGTACAGTATAACTAAAAAGTACAAGCTTTAAAAAAAATTAATGGTTGTATATCTCATTTGCTTAGTTCCTGTTCAAAAGACATTAATTTATGTTTTTGTGAGCTCTGGGGCTTACACATGATTTCTTCTGTGTGTAGTATTTATTTATGTATTATTGTAGTGCTGGCTTAGTAGTCATGAATTCATTATGTTTTATCTTACCTTGGAAGAGTTTTATTTCTCTTTGATTCTGAAGAATAGCTTTTCTGAATATTGTAATCTTGATTGAAAGTTTGCTTGAAGGGCTTGAAACACATTATTTCAACCCTTTCTTGCTTTTAGAGTTTGTGTTAAGAAATCAGAAATAATCCTGATCATCTTGTCTCTAAATGTGATCTGACATTTTTTCCTTGAGGGAATTAAAATTTTATCCTTGCTTTGTATGGGAGACATTTTAATTCAATGTATTTTGGAGAGGTTTCTTCCTTTCTCTTTTCTTTTTTACCCCTCTTGCTCTTGTCTATTTGGGATTCTAAATGTCCCTTCTATCTGGATGACCATCTCGTTCTCAAGGCTAGAAAAATTTATTATTTCCCTGAAGAGGTTATCCATTCCATTGGCCTTAAGATTGCAATCCTCTTCAATTCCAGTGATTCTTAAATTCAGTTACTTTATGTCCCAATGTTTTGAACATTCTGGTCACGCTTACTGATTTTTTTTTTTTCTAATACTGTCTGAATGTCCAGGGGCAGTCATTTCATCTTCCAGTTCTGAGATTCTGTGTTCAGCATGGTCTACTGTATTAGAGAGACTTTCAACTGACCATTTGATTTGATTTATTGTGTATTTCATTGCCAAGAATTCTGTTATGTTCTTTTTTATTAAAAGTATCTCCTTTATGAATTTCTCATTTATATCCTCTTAATTTATTTGTGTTTGTGTATTCTCTTGGAATTCATTGATCATTTTTACAGTCAATCTTTTGAATATATTATTTGGTATTTTATTTACTTTTATATCTTTGGAATAAGTTACTGGAAAATTGTGAACTTTAGGAGGTATTATGTTTCCTTGTTTTTTCACATTTCTTGAATTGCTGTGTTGGGTTTTAACCATCTATTGTGATGAATTTCTCTTCCACAATATGGGTGGGCCACACACTTTCCTTGCCAAAGTATTCTAGAGTGATCCAGATTGAGACACCCTTATAGGTGTGGTATCTACAGTCTTCATGTTAATTCTCTGATATTGCTGTAGGGGTAAATGTCCATGAGTGGGAACAAAGAGTCCCCTAACCATTCCAACTTGATTCCTGGAAATAAGTGTGGGTTTTTTCTCTTCTATTCTTTGTATTAAATATTGCTGGATTAGATTAAACCAAGTACCAACAATATGCTGTCCACAAGAGACTCACCTCATAGGCAAAGACATCCACAGTCTGAAGGTGAAAAGATATGAAAAAAAAATCATTCTATGGGTCTCTTAAATAAGAAGGTGTTTTCTATCCTCAGATAAAATGAACTTCAAGCCTAAGTAGGGGAAAGAATATCATTTCATACTGCTTAAGGGAATTGTACATCAACAAGACATAACAATCATACATACTTATGCCCCAAGTAATGGGGCATCTATGTATATCAAACAAACCCTTCTCTATTTCAAGAATCAAATAGAGCACAACACACTACGGTTGGGTCACTTTAACATGCCTCTCTTATCATTGAATATATCCTCCAAACAAAAATAAGTAAAGATGCTATAGAATTAAAAAATACTATTAACAATTTAGACTTAACAGACATATAGAATATTTCATATTCGTACATAGAATATTCACCCATCAATGATTGAATGCACTTTCTACTCAGTAGAACATGGATCCTTCTATAAAACAGACCACAATTAAACCCCAAAGCAACTCTTAACAAATACAAAAAACTACAGATAATACCTGCATTCTATCAGATCATAATGGAATAAAATTAGAAATCAATGTCAAGATAAAAAATAGAATTTACTCTAACACATGGAGACTACATAATATGGTATTGAATAAAGAATGAATAGCTGAAGAAATGAAGGAGGAAATTAAAAAATACGTAGAGGTTCACAAGGATAGCAATAGAACATATCAAAATCTCTGGGACACTAATTCTAAGAGGAAAGTTCATTGTATAGAACTCATTTAGTAAAAGAATAGAAACTCCCCAAATAAATAACCTAATATTCTATTTCAAAGCCCTAATGAAAGAACAATCAACATCAAAAATGGTAGAAGACAGGAAATAATTAAAATCAGAGCTGAAATCAGCTGAGACCAGTAATGCATGCCTATAATCCCAGCAGCTCAGGAGGCTGACAGAGAAGGATCATGAGGTCAAAGCAAGTCTCAGCAATGGTGAGGTGCTAAGCAACTCAATGAGACCTTGTCTCTAAATAAAATACAAATAGGACTGGGGATGTGTCTCAGTGGTTGAGTGCCCCTGAGTTAAATCCCCATTACCCACATTGCACAAAAAAAAAAAAAAAAAAAAATCAGATCTTAAATCAATGAAATTAAAAACACAACAAAATAATTTTCAAAAAAATCAACAAAAAATTAACAAAAAAGTTGGTCCTTTGAAAAATATAAAATTATGAAACCTTAGTCAAGCTCATGAAAAGAGAGAAAAAACTCAAATTACTAAAGTTCATGATGTAAAAGGAAATATCACAACAAACACTACTAAAATAAAGACTATATTCAAACTATTTTAAAAACTAATACTCCAATAAAATAGTCTGAAGACATTGACAAATTTCTAGAGACATATGATCCACCCAAATTGACTCAGGGGGACACAGAAAATTTAAACAAATCAACTTAAAAAACTCATTCAATAAAGCTAGTATCACCCTGATAACAAAATCAGAAAAGAAGGAAAAAATTTCAGACCAATATCCTTGATGAACATAGATGCAAAAATTCTCAAAAATTCTGACAAATCACAATCAAAACCATTAAAAAGATACTGCAACATGATGAATAGGGGTTCATCCCAGGAATCCAAGGTTGGTTCAATATATGGAAATCAATAAACATAATTCATCACTTCAATAGACTTAAAGACAAAAACCACGTTATTATCTCAATAGATATAGAAAAAGTATTTGACAAAATACTTTTGAAAAACTCGGTGTAGTAGGAACATATCTAACATTGTTAGACCTATGTACATTAAACTGAAGGCCATTATTTAAATGGAGAAAAATTGAAAGAATTTCTTTTAAAACTGGAATGAGACAAGAATGCCCTCTTTCACCACTTTCATTCAACAGTACTTGAAACTCTAGCGAGAGAATTAGACAATAGAAAGAAGTTAAAGGGACACAAATACAAAAAGAAGAGCTTAAACTATCCCTACTTGCCAATGACATGATTCTCTACTTAGAAAATACCTAAAAAATGAACAAACAAAACACCTCCACCAGAAAACTTGTAGAATTCATAAACAAATTCAACAAAGTAGTAGGATATAAAATTAACACCCATAAATCAATTGTGTTCCTGTACACCAATGATGAATCAGCTGAAAGGGAAATTAGAAAAGCTGTCCCATTCACAATAGCCTCATATAAAATAAAATACTTGGAACTCAATCTAACAAAAGAGGTAAAAAACCTCTACAATGAAAACAATAGAACACTAAAGAAAGAAATTGAAGAAGACCCTAGAAGATGGAAAGATCTCCCATGTTCTTGGATAGGCAGGATTTTATTGTCAAAATGGCCATACTACCAAAAGTGCTACACAGATTTAATGTAATTCCTATTAAAATTCTAATGATGTTCTTCATAGAAATAGAAAAAGTAGCCATGAAATTTATTTGGAAAAATAAGAGGCCCAGAATAGCCAAAGTAATCTTTAGTGGGAAAAGCAAAGCAGGAGACATCACAATACTAGACCTTAAATCATACTACAGAACTACTATAACAAAATGACGTGGTACTGGTACCAAAACAGACATGAAGACCAGTGGTACAGAAAGGAAGACAGAGACAAACCCACATACATACAGTTATCTCATACTAGACAAATGCACCATAAAAATACAATGGAGGAAAGATAGCCTCTCCAACAAATGGTGCTGGAAAACTGGAGGTCCATATGTAGCAAAATGAAATTAAACCCCCTCTCTCTACCCTGCACAAAACTCAACTCAAAGTGGATCAAGGACTTAGGCATTACAGCAGAGACCCTGTGCCTACTAGAAGCAAAAGCAGGCCCAAATCTCTGTCATTTCAACTTAGGAACTGACTTACTCAACAAGACTCCTAAATCACAAGAAGTAAAATCAAGAATCAATAAATGGGACGTTATCAAATGAAAAACATCTTCAGAGCAAAGGAAACAATGGTTTTAAGAGACAGACTACAGAATAGGAAAAAATCATTCACCTGCACCTCAGGTAAAGCATTAATCTCCAGGATATATAAAGAACACAAAAAACTTAACACCCTGAAACCAAATAACTCGATCAATAAATCGACAAAGGAACTGAATAGGCATTTTACAGAAAAAATACAAATGGTCAACAAATACATGAAAAAAGTGTTCAACATCTCTAGCAGTTAGAGAATTGAATGGCGATTATCAAGAATACAAGTAATCATGAATGTCGGCAAGGATGTGGGGGGAAAGGTGCACTCATACATTGCTGGTGGGATAGCAAATTGGTGTAGCCACTCTGGAAAGTAGTATGGACATTCCTCAGAAAACTTGGAATGGAACCACCATTTAACCCACTTATCCCACTCCTCAGCATACACTCAAAGAACTTAAAATCTGCATACTATAGTGATGCAGCCATATCAATGTTTGTAGCAGCTCGATTCACAAAAGCTGAGCTATGGAACCATCCTAGGTACCCTTCAACAAATGAATGGATAAAGGAAATGGGGTATAGATACATAATGGAATATGACTCAGTCATGAAGAAAAATTATGGCATATGCAGGTAAATAGATGGGACTGGAGACTATCATGCTAAGTGAAATAAACCAATCCCAAAAAACCAAAGGAACCTACACACTGCTTTCCAGAGTGGCTGCAACAATTTGCACTCCCACCAGGCATGTATGAGTGTACCTTTTTCCCCACATCCTCCCCAACACATATTGTTGCTTGTATTCTTGAAAATAG
Organism: Sciurus carolinensis; assembly: GCF_902686445.1. NCBI lineage: Eukaryota > Metazoa > Chordata > Mammalia > Rodentia > Sciuridae > Sciurus > Sciurus carolinensis. The sequence continues at coordinate 82,328,759 of NC_062226.1, forward strand.
ACATTCTATGTGGGGTGAGATAAAATCTTAGGATAGTTATGATTTGCATTTCTCTTATTACTAGAGATGTTGAACATTTTTTCATATATCTATTGATTGCTTGCAGATTTTCTTCTGTGAAGTGTCTGCTCAATTTCTTAGACCATTTTTTGATTGGGTTATTTGTATTCTTGGTGTAGAGTTTTTGAGTTCTTTATAGATTCTGGAGATTAGTGCTCTATCTGAATTGTGTGTGGCAAAGATTTTCTCCCACCTTGTAGGCTGTCTCTTCACATGGTTGATTTTTCCTGGTGGCCTGGCCTGGCCTCACTCAGCACAGTCAACAATATAATTTGGACAATACTATTTTCCATGATTTCCTCTTTTCCTCATTTCTTCTTTCCTCCTAATACCTTTCCTCTACTTTACTGATCTCCCTTCAATTTTTGTGAGACAACACACCTCTGCTTTTTTTCCTTTTTCCTCCCTGAATTCCATATAGGAGACCATACAACCATTGATCTTCTGGGTTTGACTAATTTTGTTTAACATAATCATCTCATGTTTCATCTATCTTCCTAAAAATGACATAAATTCATTTTTCTTTGTGGCTGAGATAAACTCCATTGTGTATGTATACCACATTTTCTTTATCTATTCATCGGTTGGTGGATCCCTAGACTTGTTCCATATTTTTACTATTGTGAATTGTGCTGCTATAAACATGGGTATGAATGTAATGATGTACTATTATGACTTAAATTCTTTAGGATAAATACCAGGGAGTAATATAGCTGGGTCACATGGTGGTTACATTCCTAGTTTTTGAGGAAACTCCATACTAATTTCCATAGTGGTTGTATTAATTTACAATCCCACCAAGAGTGTAAAACTCTTCCACTTTCTTCATATTCTTTCTAGCATTTATTATTGTTTGTACTCTTGATTCTTGCAGTTCTCATGGAGTAAGATGAAATCTCAGTGTAGTTTTGATTTGTAATTCCCTAATTGCTGATAATGTTGAATATTTTGTTCATAAATTTTTGGCAATTTGTATTTCTTCTTGTGAGGAATGCACATTGGGTTCATTTCCCATTTATTATTTGGGTTACTTGCTTTTGGGGGGGTGAATTTTTTTAGTTCTTTGTGTATTCTGAGTATTAATTCTCTATCTGAGGAGTAGCTAGCAAAAAAAGTCTCTCATTCTCTACATTCTATCATCACATTTTTAATTGTTTCCTTTGCTGTGAATAAATTTTTAAATTTGATGCCTGTGCATTTAGTAACTTTGGCCTTATTTTCTGAGTTTTAGGGATCCTATTGAGAAAGTCATTGCCTGTAAGTTGCATAGTTGATCCTAAGTTTTCTTCAAGGAGTTGTATAGTTTCTGGTCTAATTCTGAGGTCTTTCATCCATTTTGAGTTACTTTTTGTGCAGGGCAAGAGATAAAGATCTAATGTCATTCTTCTACATGTGGATAACCAGTTTTCCCAGCACCATTTGTTTAAGAGGTTGTCTTTCTTTCTATGAATGTTTTTGGCACCATTGTCAAGGATCAGATGACTACGGATTTGTAGATTTGTCTCTGTGTCTTCTATTCTGTCCCATTTGTTTGTGTATCTATTTGTATGCTAGTACCATGTAGTTTTTGTTAGTACACCTCTGCAGTATAATTTGAAGTCAGGCATTGTAATAGATTTAGCATTGCTTTTCCTGTCTTAGAGTTGTTTTGGCTATTCTGGGTCTTTTATTTTTCCACATGAATTTTAAGAGTATTTTGTTTTAAGTTCATACAAATGAAGAATGTCATTTGTATTTTGATGGGGATTGTATTGAACCTGGATATTTATTTTGGTTATATGACCATACTAATTCTGCCTATCCATTGATATGGAAGATCTTTCCATCTTCTGTGTCTTCTTCATTTTCTTTCTTTAATATTCTATAGTTCACATTAAAGAGATCTTTCCCCTCCTTGGTTATATTTATTCCTGAGACTGTGTGTGTATGTGTGTGTGTGTGAGTGTGTGTGTGTGTGTGTGTGTGTGTGTGTGTGTGTGTGTTTGTGTATTTGGTTAGGACTGGTTTCATGATTTCTTTCTCAATAGATGCTTTTTTTTTTCCTTTTTGGTACGGGGATTGAACCCAGGGGCCCTTCCCCACTGAACCACATCCCCAGTTCTCTCTCTCTTTTTTTTTTTCCTTTGTATTTTCATTTTAAGGACAGGGTCTCACTGAGTCTCTTAGGGCATTTCTAAGTTGCTGAAGCTGGATTTGAACTCATGATCTTCCTGCCTTCCAAGCTACTGTCATTATAGGTGTGTAACACTGCAACTGATTAACAGATGCATTATTGGTATATAGGAAAGTTATTAACTTTTGTATATTGATTTTGTATCCTGCTACTTGTGGAATTTACTTATTAGCTCTAAAAGTTTTCTGGCGGAGTTTTATGGATCTTGTAAGTATAGGATTGTGTCTTTAAACAGTGATAATTTCAGTTCTTCCTTCCCTATTTTTAGCCCTTTTATTTCTTTCCATTGCCTAATTGCTCTGATCAGAATTCCTAGCACTGTAATGAATAGGAGTGGTGAGATATCTTTAAGGAAATACTTTCAGTTTTTCCCCATTCACTATTAAGTTGGCTTCGAGTTTTCACATATGGCTTTATGATGTTGAGGTGAGTTCCTTCTATGCCTTATTTCTTTAGTGTTTTTGTCATAAATGGGTGATGAATTTTCTCAAAAATCCTCTCTGTATTGACATTTTACTTAGCTACTCTCAATAACTAGAGCTATTGAGATGACTTTTGCCTTAATTCTGTTTAGGTGATGAATGACTGATTGATTTGCATATGTTATACCACCCTTGCAACTCTGGGATAAAGTCAACTTTGTCATGATGTTCAATCTTTCTAATATGTTCTATTATGTTCTTGAATACTGTTTAAAATATGTGAATACATAATAGATCACATATATATATAAAAATATACAATATGCAAAATATTTACTAATATCTTATTAAGGACTTTTGCATCTAGTTTCATCAGGGATATTGGTCTGTAGTTTTCTTTTCTTGGTGTGTCTCTCTCTTATTTTGGTATAAGTGTGATACTGGTTTATTAGAATGAATTTGGAAGTGTTTCTTCATTTCCTATTTCATGAAATAATTTGAGAAACATCGGCATTAGTTTTTCTTTAAAGGTCTGGTAGAATGCAGTTAAGAATTCATCTGGTCCTGGACTTTTCTTTGTTGGAAAGCTTTTCATTAATTCTTCTATCTCATTGGTAGTTGTTGGTTGGTGTAAGTTTTCTATGTCCTGTTGATTCACTTTTGTCCGGCCATATATGTCTAGAAATGTATCAGTTTCCTACAGGTTTTTCAATTTATGGCAGTAAAAGTTTTCAAAGCCATAATCCTCTGAATTTCTGTAATGTGTATGGTGATTTCTCCTTTTTAATCTCTCATTTGATAAATTTGAGTCTTCTGTCTTTTTCTTTTGGTTAGTTTGGCTAAGGGATTATCAATATTGCTTATATTTTCACACAACAAACTGTTCATTTCATTGGACCTTTGTATTTTTTAAATTCTCAATTTCATTGATGTTTGATTACTTCCTTAAAGTGGTTTTAGAATTATAGTCAGCTTTATTGCAACTGTGACCAAAAGACCTGAAAAGAACAATTTTAGAACTTTAGGTAAAGTTTCCTTAGCATCCATGATTTCCAAAATCTTGGTCCATAAATGGAAAACTCCACTGCCCAGGACCATGGTGAGGCAAAACATTATGTTGGAAAGTTGTTGCAGAGGAAAGCAGCTCAATACATGGCACCAGAAAACAGAGAGCGCCTCACTAACCAGGGACAAAACTTACACCCCAAAGGCATGACCCAGGGACCTATCTCCTCTAAATACACCCTACCTGCCTAATTTTACCACCCAGTCAATCCATTCAAGTGGATTAAAGCACTGATTAGGTTAAGGCTCTCATAACTCAATCCTTTCACCTCTAAAATTTCTTGCATTGTCTCCACATAAGCTTTTTGGGGAACTCCTTATAACAATTGATTGTTTCTTCTTTTTCTAGGGCTGTATAATGCATCCTATGGTCGAACATTTGGAATCCCTGTTGCTAATGTGGGAACTCAGTTGTGAAATCTCCTTTTAGCACCGCCTTCATAGTGTCCCGGAGTTTCTTGTATTTTGTATAGCTATTTTCATTAGAATTTAAGAATTTTAAAATTTCTCCCCTGAATAATTCTTTCACCCACTCATCATTCAAGCCCTGACGCCGACAGGGCGGAGCCACGCGGCCGGAGCTTCTGTTGAGATGCGCGGGCTCGTGAGGGGCTCGTGGCTGGCTTCCGGCGGGCTCGCGGCGGGCTCGTGGCGGCGGTGGCGGTTGGTGCTATAACAGACCCGGACCCGGACCCGGGTCAACGTCCTGCTTGTGCACAGACCCAGTGGAGGTGATTCCACACTCAGGAGAGACGGCGGCAGGGCAGCCTTTGTGTGCTTGGTCTGAATCACGGAGGGAAGAGGCGGTGAAGAGGTGTGAGAGGTGGAGGTGGTCGTAGCTGTAACACAGGAGGTAGGAGGAAGATATCAACCAGAGATAAAAATACCAGAAGTACATCCATTCAATCCCCCTAAGGTCCGGTTTTTCACTAAAATATGACATCCTAATATTAGTTCTGTCACGGGCTTTTTTTTTTTTTTTTTTTTTGATATCCTGAAGATCAATGGGCAGCAGCAATGACTACGCACGGTATTGCTGCATTGCAAGCATTATTGGCAGCTGCAGAACCGGTAGATCCACAAGATGCGGTAGTAGCAAATCAGTACAAAATCTGAAAATGTTCAGTTAAGCAGCTCAACTTTGGGCGCACATGTATGATGGAGCACCAGTTTCTAGTCCGGAATACACCAGAAAAATAGAAAGCATGTTTTTCCATGGACTTCCATAGAAATGCAATAATAGTGACCTTGTCTTCAAAATCATGGGATGTAGAGACTGCCACAGAAATGCTTCTGAGTAACTGAGGGGTAGAGAGCGCAATGCTGATAGTCAAACTTGCCTCCTCTTGAGGAGCACCAACATCTGCTATTTTCAGTGTTCTACATAGATTTCTTTCAAACTGACAATCTTGCCTGATGATGTTATCTAGACCCCATTGGAGTCTGAGAAAGAAAATCCCTGCTCTGTAAATAAAGCTAATTGAACGTCTGTGTAAATTTAAAAAGGGGAAATACTTTACTTTTTTCTCATACTTAATAGTGTAAAGATTCTTTGAGTTAAGTTAAAACCGTGGAAAAAAAATGCTACTTTAGTGTTCAGCAGTGTAAGAAGACCAGCAAGAGTTTGCTTCAGGATTTTGTTGAATAATTGATATTTTGAGTGTGTCAGGGCCATTCAAATTGTTGGTATTGCATCACAGCCACCTTAACTGTTCTCAACATGGATCCTCTTGGCTGCGAATTTACTTGCATGCTTGTATTTGACTTCTTAGGATGGTTAGCTGAAAAGACCACCATTTGAAGCATCAGAAAATCCTTAAATGTGAGATTTATCCAGAATTGAAGATGGTGACTTATTCAGAGGCTTTATGTCCTGTTGACAGACTGGGCACTATATCTGTTTTCCTCCCTCTTACCACACACAGCTAATATTCTGATGGTAAATTTCTCTGTACTTGGTGGGGAAATGTGCTGAGAGTATGTTTCACTCCACTTTTATGTCATAGATTTGGAATATGTTGTCACAGTCTTTCAAACTCTCATTTAAGTAAGAATGTAAAAATGGGATTGTCAATTTTCTCTTGCAAAACCAGTAAATACTTGATGTTGCATTATTCCCAGATTTAAGGAAAGAACCCGAATTAGTTTTTCAGTGAATTAGGCACTTATTTTTATATTTCTAAACAAATGAAATTTTTCTTTTTTTTTTTTTTTTTTTTTTTTGGTGTTGAGAACTTAGAATGATACAATGAATTATTTCGGTAATTTTTAGCCTAATATTTTTTTTTTGCCTTTTTTTAATTATTATTGTATACAAATGGGATACATGTTGTTTCTCTATTTGTACATGGAGTCAAGGCATACCATTTTTGTAATCATACGTTTACATAGGGCAATGCTGTTTGATTCATTATTTTTTTTCCCTTCCCCCCACCCCTCCCACCCCTCTTTTCCCTCAATACAGTCCTTCTTTCCTTCATTCTTACCACACTCCTTATCTCTAACTCTAAACCTAACCCTAACCCTAATGCTAACCCCTCCCTCCCCCCATTACATGTCCTCATCCGCTAATCAGTGAGATCATTTGTCCTTTAGTTTTTTGAGATTGGATTATCTCACTTAGCATGATATTCTCCAATTTCATCCATTTGCCAGTAAATGCAATAATTTTATCATTCTTCATTGTGGAGTAATATTCCATTGTATATATATGCCACAGTTTCTTTATCCATTCATCAACTGAAGGACATCTAGATTGGTTCCACAATCTGGCTATGGTGAATTGAGCAGCAATGAACATTGATGTGGCTGTATCTCTGTAGTATGCTGATTTTAAGTCCTTTGGGTATAGGCCAAGGAGTGGGATAGCTGGGTCAAATGGTGTTTCCATTCCAAGCTTTCTGAGGAATCTCCATACTGCTTTCCAGAGTGATTGCACTAATTTGCAACCCCACCAGCAATGTATGAGTGTTCCTTTTCCCCCACATCCTCGCCAACACCTATTGTTGCTTGTGTTCTTGATAATCGCATTTCTAATTAGGGTGAGATGAAATCTTAGGGTAGTTTTGATTTGCATTTCCCTTATTACTAGAGATGTTGAACATTTTTTCATGTATCTGTTGATTGCTTGTACATCTTCTTGTGTGAAGTGTCTGTTCATTTCCTTAGCCCATTTGTTGATTGGATTATTTGTATTCTTCGTGTAGAGTTTTTTGAGTTCTTTATAGATTTTGGAAATTAGCGCTCTATCTGAAGTATGAGTGGCAAAGATATTCTCCCACTCTGTAGGCTCTCTCTTCACATTGCTGATAGTTTCCTTTGCTGAGAGAAAGCTTTTTAGTTTGAATCTATCCCAGTTGTTGATTCTTGCTTTTATTTCTTGTGCTATGGAAGTCCTGTTAAGGAAGTCTGATCCTAAGCCAACAAGTTGAAGATTTGGACCTACTTTTTCTTCTGTGAGATGCAGGGTCTCTAGTCTGATTCCGAGGTCCTTGATCCATTTTGAGTTGAGTTTTGTGTAGGTTGAGAGATTGGGTTTTAATTTCATTCTGTTGCATATGGTTTTCCAGTTTTCCCAGCACCATTTGTTGAAGAGGCTATCTTTTCTCCATTGCATATTTTTAGCCCTTTTGTCTAGTATGAGAAAATTGTATTTATTTGGGTTTGTGTCCATGTCCTCTATTCTGTACCATTGATCTACCTGTCTATTTTGGTACCAATACCATGCCGTTTTTCTTACTATTGCTTTGTAGTAGAGTTGAAGATTTGGTATTGCAATACCCCCTGCTTCGCTCTTGCTACTGAGGATTGCTTTAGCTATTCTAGGTTTTTTATTCTTCCAGATGAATTTCATAATTGCTTGCTCTATTTCTGCAAGGTACATCATTGGGATTTTAATTGGAATTGCATTGAATCTGTATACCACTTTAGATAGTATGGCCATTTTGACAATATTAATTCTGCCTATCCAGGAACATGGGAGATCTTTCCACCTTCTAAGGTTTTCTTTAATTTCTTTCTTTAGTGTTCTGTAGTTCTCATTGTAGAGGTCTTTCACCTCTTTTGTGAGATTGATTCCCAAGTATTTTATTTTTTTCGATGCTATTGTGAATGGGGTAATTTTCCTAATTTCTCTTTCTGAAGATTCATCACTTATGTATAAAAATGCATTGGATTTATGAGCATTGATCTTGTAACCTGCTACTTTACTGAATTCACTTATGAGTTCTAAAAGTTTTCTGGTGGAATTTCCAGGTTCCTCTAAATATATAATCATGTCATCAGGGAACAGGGATAGTTTGAGTTCTTCTTTTCCTATTCGTATCCCTTTAATTTCTTTGGTTTGTCTAATTGCTCTGGCTAGAGTCTCAAGGACGATGTTGAATAGAAGAGGTGAAAGAGGGCATCCCTGCCTTGTTCCAGTTTTTAGGGGGAATGCTTTCATTTTTTCACTCTTTAGAATGATATTGGCCATGGGTTTAGCGTAGATAGCCTTTATAATGTTAAGGAATGTTCCCACTACCCCAATATTTTCTAGTGTTTTGAGCATGAAGGGGTGCTGTATTTTATCGAATGCTTTTTCTGCATCTATTGAAATAATCATGTGATTCTTAACTTTAAGTTTGTTGATATGGTGAATGACATTTATTGATTTCCGAATGTTGAACCAACCTTGCATCCCTGGGATAAAACCCACTTGATCATGGTGCACTATCTTTTTAATATATATTTGTATGCGATTTGCTAAAATTTTGTTGAGAATTTTTGTGTCGATGTTCATTAAGGATATTGGTCTGAAATTTTCTTTCCTCGATGTGTCTCTGTCTGGTTTAGGTATCACGGTGATATTGGCTTCATAGAATGAGTTTGGGAGGGTTCCCTCCTCTTCTATTTCATGGAATACTTTGAAGAGTATTGGAATGAGCTTTTCTTTAAAGGTTTTGTAGAACTCGTCTGAGAACCCATCTGGTCCCGAACTTTTCTTTGTTGGTAGGCTTTTGATGACCTCTTCTATTTCATTGCTTGAAATTGATTTATTTAAGTTGTGTATGTCCTCCTTGTTCAGTTTAGGTAATTCATATGTCTCTAGAAATTTGTTGATGTCTTCGAGGTTTTTTGTTTTGTCGGAATATATATTTTCAAAATAGCTTCTAATTATGTTTTGTATTTCACTTGTGTCCATTGTGATATTTCCTTGTTCATCCTGAATTTTAGTAATTTGAGTTTTCTCCCTCTTTCTCTTTGTTAGTGTGGCTAAGGGTTTATCAATTTTGTTTATTTTTTCAAAGAACCAACCATTTATTTTGTTAATTCTTCCAATTGTTTCTTTTGTTTCAATTTCATTGATTTCGGCTCTGATTTTAACTATTTCCTGTCTTCTACTTCTTTTGGTATTGGTCTGCTCTTCTTTTTCTAGGGCTTTGAGCTGTAGTGTTAAGTCGTTTATTTGTTGATTTCTACTTCTTTTTTTGAATGCGCCCCATGAAATAAATCTTCCTCTAAGTACTGCTTTCATAGTGTCCCAGAGATTTTGATATGATGTGTCTTTGTTCTCGTTTACTTCTAAGAATTTTTTAATTTCCCTCCTGATGTCTTCTGTTATCCATTCATCATATAATAGTGTATTATTTAATCTCCAGGTATTGGAGAAGTTTCTGTTTTTTATTCGTTATTTATTTCTAATTTCAATCCATTATGATCTGATAGAGTACAAGATAGTATCTCTATCTTCTTGTATTTGCTAACAGTTGCTTTGTGGCATAAAATATGGTCTATTTTAGAGAAGGATCCATATGCTGCTGAGAAGAAAGTGTATTCATTCTTTGTTGGATGTTATATTCTATATATGTCCATTAAGTCTAAATTGTTGATTGTTTTATTGAGATCTATGGTTTCTTTATTCAATTTTTGTTTGGAAGATCTGTCCAGTGGTGATAGAGGTATGTTAAAATCGCCTAGTATTATTGTGTTGTGGTCTATTTGATTTCTGGAATTGAGAAGGATTTGTTTGACATACGTGGATGAGCCAATGTTCCGGGCATAGATATTTATGATTGTTATGTCTTGCTGATTTATGCTTCCCTTAAGCAGCATGTAATGTCCTTCTTTATCCCTTCTGACTAGTTTTGGTTTGAAGTCCACGTTATCTGACATGAGGATGGATACTCCAGCTTTTTTGCTGTGTCCGTGTGCATGGTATGTTTTTCCCCATCCTTTCACCTTTAGTCTATGGGTATCTATTTCTATGAGATGAGTCTCTTGCAGGCAGCATATTGTTGGATTTTTGTTTTTAATCCAATTCGCCAGTCTATGTCTTTTGATTGATGAGTTCAGGCCATTAATATTCAGGGTTATTATTGTGATATGATTTGTATTCCCAGTCATTTGACTCATATTTGTTTTTTGACATGATTTGGTTTCTCCTTTATTTGGCTATTCCTTTAGGCTAGCGCCTCCTGTTGCTGATTTGCATCCTTGTTTTTCATCTCTTCCTCATGGAATATTTTGCTGAGAATGTTCTGTAGTGCTGGCTTTCTTTTTGTAAATTCCTTTAGCTTTTGTTTATCATGGAAGGATCTTATTTCATCGTCAAATTTGAAGGTAAGTTTTGCTGGGTATAAGATTCTTGGTTGGCATCCGTTTTCTTTCAGGGCTTGGTAAATGTTGTTCCAGGCCCTTCTAGCTTTTAGGGTCTGGATTGAAAAATCTGCTGATATTCTTATTGGTTTCCCTCTGAATGTAATTTGATTCTTTTCCCTTGCTGTCTTTAAAATTCTGTCTTTATTTTGTATGTTAGGTATTTTCATAATAATGTGCCTTGGTGTGGGTCTGTTGTAATTTTGTATATTTGGAGTCCTGTAAGTCTCTTGTACTTGGTTTTCCATTTCATTCTTCAGATTTGGGAAATTTTCAGTTATTATTTCATTGAATAGAATGTTCATTCCTTTGGTTTGTTTCTCTCAGCCTTCCTCAATCCCAATAATTCTTAAATTTGGCCTTTTCATGATATCCCGTAATTCTTGTAGATTCTGTTCATGATTTCTTACCATCTTCTCCGTTTGGCCAAATTTGTTTTCAAGATTAAATATTTTGTCTTTAATGTCTGAGATTTTGTCTTCCAGGTGTTCTATCTTATTGGTTATGCTTTCTATGGAGTTTTTAACTTGGTTTATTGTTTCCTTCATTTCAAGTATTTCAGTTTGTTTTTTTTTCCAGTATCTCTAACTCTTTATTGAAATGATCTCTTGCTTCCCGTATTTGGTCTTTTAACTGTTGATTGGTGCGATCATTTAATGCCTGCATTTGCTCTTTCATCTCCTCCTTCAATGCCTGCATTTGCTCTTTCATCTCCTCATTTGCTTTCCTGATTGTTTTAATTATGTACATTCTGAACTCCCTTTCTAACATTTCTTCTGCTGTGCTGTCATTGGGTTTTATTGATGTAGTATCTAGGTTTGTTTGGGACATTGTCTTCCCTTGTTTTGTCATATTGGTCAGGTGTCAGTGGGACCCTGAGATATTGCAGATTTCCTCTATTGGCTTATAGTGTCCCGTTAGATTTCTAGTGGTATCACCTCCCAGCCTTCAGTAGCCTGAAGTCTTGGAGGAAATTGATAATGCAGTGCTTCCGAAGAAAGCTGCCTCTAGCCCGCTACTGGTTCCAGGGCTTGGAGCTGGCTCTGTGCGGAAAGGCTCTCACTGGGGGCCTGCACTGTGCAGCTGGCCGTGTGGGAGGAGCCCACCACCGGAGTTTGGAAGGCTACCTGGGGAAGACTCTAGCTGCCCTGCCCTGCTCCGATAAGCCACTGCTATCTGTGCCTGTTGCCCAGGCCAAATTTCACCCAGTGGGGGATACTCACCCCATGACTCTATTGTTGTCCAAGTCTCTCAATGCCTCCCCTTCCTGAGTCCTGGGTTCTGGATCTACTGGAGATGCAGTCACCCTCTAGGCCGCCATCTTGGATCGCCCGTGGAAAGAGCCTGCGGTTGGAGTGGGCAGAGCCGCCTGGAGAAGTCTCTGGCTGCCCTGCCCTGATCCCAGAGGCTGCTTGTGGATCAAAGCTCTCCATTGGCTCGGGTACTTGTGGCTAGCTCTGTGTAGAAAGGCTGTCACTGGGCGGTCTGCTCCGAGAAGCTAGCCTTGAAAGGTACCTCGCACCGCAGGGGCCGGGCTGCTTGGGGAAGTCTCTGGCTGCCCTGTCCTGGTCCCTGAAGACGCTTGTGGGCTGGAGCACTCCTCGCTGGCTCCGAGATGTTATTGTACAAATTTCTGTATGGACTTGTTTTCATTTCTCTTATGTATATACCTAATAGTGGGATTGCTGGGTCATAAGGCAACTCTGTGTTTAGCATTTTGATGGGAAACAGCCACACAATTTTATATTTCCATAGGAGTGTATGAATCTTCCAATTTCTCATATTCTCTTAAATGCTTATTTTCTGATTTTTTTATTCCAGCCATTCTAGTGGGTTAAGCAATATCTCAGTGATTTTAAATTATAGTTTCCTGAAGATTAATGAGTTCAAATATTTTCACAATATCCTTTATTTTTAATGGCATTTAGGGAAGGATGGGAACAGAACTGTTTGACATAATATAGTTCACTAGAAACATAACTTATTTTAACAATGTGACAGGAAAAAAATTATTTTCTTCTAAATATTTGTAAACATTTATATAAACAATCTCAAGTTTTATGTACACTGTTATGGTTTAGATATTAGGTGTCCCCGAAAAGTTCCTGTGTTGAAGGAATATCCAGAAATAAAATGATTAGGTTATGATAGTCGTGACCTGATTGCAGCATTTTAGTTTGAATGGACTGACTGAGTGGTGCTGTGGGCAGAAGGGCTTGACTGAAGGAAGTGGGTACTGGCTGTGTGCCCTTTGCTGCAGCTCCCGCTCTCTTTCTCTCTCTCTTTCTCTCTCCCCTCTCCCCTCCTTTCCTCCCTCCCTCCTTCCCTTGCTCTCCCTTTCTCCCTTCCTTGTTCCTTCCTGCCTGCCTTGTATGGATAAATGGATCAGTGCTCCTCAGCTCCTCCACCATGCCCTTCTGCCATGATGTTCTGCTTTGCCCTTCTGCCATGATCCTTAGGCCCAAAGCCAAGAACTCGGCTGACCATATACTAAACTTCTAGAATCATGGCCAAAATAAACTTTCTTCCCTAAATTTTTCTTGCTGGGTATTTGCATCACAGATATGCAAATTTGACTAATGTACATATGGACAATTTACTGCTTCTATTCTTTTTTCATAGTATATTTACTATGTGAATACAATATTATGCCCTGAGTTTTGTAAGGTTACTTCTTGTATGGAGTTGGGGAAGGAATTGATAGACTTCGCAGTGTTGACTAAAAGGCAGAGCAGAACTGATTATCAAATGATGCTCACCGTTCTTAATCACCAGTGCTATATATCTGTGTTGTGTATGTGTTCCTGGTATGATAAATATCAGGGGAATATGCTTGACACAGGCCACATAGCATGTCATCTGAGAGATGGATATCAAGGTATTTAAATGGACTTTTGCCTTTTAATCATTATATAAAAGATGAGTTACACCACCCATGCTGATAATTGTAAAATTTGAGGACAGGGTGCATGGGGAGTTTTGTTTCTCTGTCTCTATATGTTTCATTTTTCTATCTATCCCTGTATGTTTAAACCTCTTTGTAATAACATTTTTCAAAGAAATATGTTGAGTGCCTCATAAGGAGAAGGAAAGACCAAAAAGAATGGTTGGGAAGTTTGGGTCAATCTGTCAAAACTCAATCTGAGCTCTCAATAGAGACACTTCCAGAAGTGTAATTCCTTTGAGACTCGGACCTTGGAAAGAAAACTTTGTATGTAACAGGAAGAAGAAAAAATGGAGGAATTGATAGTTTTTGAAATGTTTTCCATGCCAAGTTTCCATCTGAATGTCTTCAGTACCTTTGTGATTTATGAGTTCAGCACATCTGCTAAGTGGAGATGGCCTCATTTTGAGGAAAGTGCAGGAGGTTTGAAATAGATGTAAGTAGTATAGAAGAGTAGACTAAGGAATCAGTGGCCTAAGTTCTAAAAGGCTTGTTAACTGAAAGCAAGCATAGAATAATCATTTGGGGGAAAGAATGAGTGAATCATTTCCATTTCATGCTGGTGCATATCATGAATTTATGGTGGTTCCAGTAGATTTATAAGATTTGAATCTAATAGCAATCAGTCACGTATAGGAAGACATTTCTGGAAAAGGCAGAGTGGGGTGTTTGCCAGAGAGTAAGGATTAAATGGGCTGTATTAGGCCCATTTGGAGCAGTGCTAAATGTAAGTTTCCTGAGAGATCTTGAGGCCTACCTCGAAGAGGAAGGAAATAAAATAGTTGATAGATGAGTAAGTGTAAATAATGAAGACTGGGAGTGGAAAGTTGACAAATTGAGGGCATATGCTGGCAGGATAAAGGGTGGAGTCAGGGTAGAAATTCAGGTTGTATTACTCCAGTGTCAAACGTGTTCCTGGTTTATGTTCTGATGCAGCTCTAAGTAAACTGGAATGGAAGTGAAGAGCCGTAAGATGGGTTGAAAGGAACTAAGAAGTCTAGTTATTGTCAGGTCTATCCACATGGATGTTGGAGACCTCTACTGATTCCTTAACCTCTGCAAGTCCATTGTGCATGGGACCCCTGACACTTTTGTTCTTCCCAGAGCCTGTGCAGAATCTACTTTCTATCTGAAGTGCTGAACTTCAGATACTGCAAATCAATGGAGTAAAAGAAGTGTGGTAGAATGAGGGGGCTTTGGTGCATTTATCTTTTCAATTTTCATGTTTGCTTCCAATATATTAAAAAATGTTTCTTAAAAAAAAAAACAATTCAAGAGTACTCTGAGACAATGAAACCCAAACCCATTACTCTGTATAATTAAAATGCACTAATAAAAACAAAAAGGGTCTGGGAAACTCAACTCATTTTGGAGTGCCAATCTGTACAAGTGCAGTTACCTTCCCAACAGACCCCTATTTTTACAATGAATGTGTGCAGGTCTGTGATAAGCCCTCAAATATCTGTAACTCTGGTGCATAGCCCAAGACTCAGCTCTAGACTGTGAGCTGCTGGTGATGGAGATCTACTATGTTTCCAAGCAGCCCATGAAAGTCAAAGATGGCATTTCCATCCTGAAATGTGAACTGTACCTACTAAGGGCAAGATCTTGCATGTTGACATCAAGGTTCTACCCCCGTTGCCCTGGAAAAGAGGTGTGCCATGCTTGGCAATCAGCCATGCAGATGCTTAGTACTCAAAGAATACCCCGTGTACACTTCTGCCAGTATGACATTGGTAAAGGGAAGTGCTGACAGGATCACACTGGGAAAGTTAGTTGTTCACAATGTGGGTGTGATGAACCCCTTTTTTTCCACGAGCAAAGTCATTCTTTCCCCTCTTCATGATTTTCATTACTTTCTCTCTCTAAAGTATCTTTGACTTCATCTCAGCTTTATCTTACCCTGTGAGTAAGGTAGTTCCTGTTTCAAATTCCTAACACCAACATCTGGCTTACCTACACCAATATCTGGGCTTACCTTTTGCTTTGCAAAAATACCAAGTCCAGGCAGCATGAAAAAGTAACCAGGGAGGGGAAACTGTTCCCTTAAGATTTCTCAGTAAGGAACACCAATGGCAAGTTCAAAGTATGTTTCTTTTAACCATTAACAAGTCCCTTATAAGAGCTTCTTAGGCAGCACCTACCCTGCTCCTAGACCCTACCACCATCACCCAGAATCCACTGCAGCAATACCCCCAAACATTCTCAAGCAAGTTTCTCCATTCCGTATGATCCTCTGGTCACTGACGTCTGTTTGTAAAAAATGACTAAGCCACTCCATTCTCAAAATTCTTCGTACCCTTGAATCTCTTTAGGTATGGAAGGCCTATCTTTCTCACTGCAGGGGGAAGATGTAGGCTATCATATAATGTCATTAAGGCTAAGTTAAGGGGTAGGAAGCAGTGAGAGCAAAGGTTTTGCGAACACACTGGTCACCTTTTAGAAGTCCAGGGAGGCAATCAGTAAGAGGTTCTCCCCTTCCTAAGCATAAGATATGGTTTACGCAAAACCCAAACCTCCAACACAGTACACAGAAAAGAGAGCATCTTAGTAGAAAATTTATTGGGGAAAATCAATATTTTCAACAAGGAATATATTATTTGGGGGGAAGAAAATTTTCTTTCTAGACATTCCGGAGAAGCATTTTCCGTTTAAACAATAGGGACAAATTTCCCAACACAGTGCCTTTAGCAAAAGTAGGGGTAGCTGGAGGCACCTGACCAACTTGACATCTGTAGGTAGTATTTGGGTGGAGCATGGGCTCCTTGTAAGGCATGGGTGGGTAATGCCTCTGACATGATAGCTTATCCTGTACTGTCACACTTTTCTGGGGTTGTCTGCCCCTGTCCATGACCCATCTGTTCCTTGTAGGATACCTCTGACCAATGAGACCAACTTCTTGGCTGTAAGACTTGGCACTTGGCACCTTAGAACAAGGAGTCTTGAGGTTGAAGGCATGTTTCTGCACAGGCTCTGCCTGAACCTGTGGTCCTGCCTTGTGCTGAATTTTCCCAGACATCCTCAGGGTGGAAAGAGGCTTTTTCTCTACTCCATGCCTCCCCACTAGTTTCTCCTCTAAGACCTTCCCAATGTCCGTCATGATTTTCTGAGCTTCAGTATTCCCAGTGAAGGCAGCTCTCCTCTTAATCAGGTTTTGGCCTTTCACGGATGATGAAGAGCTGCCCTTTTTCAGGAAACCTTCTTGCCCTTTGGGTTTTGTACTAGGGCAAAACCATTGAAAAAAGTGTTTAATCTGATTTCTGATGTTTTCAGGAGGAGGTTGTCCCTTCAGTGATAGGGCTTGGGAGGACTTGCTCCCAAGTACCTCCTTTAATGTTGTGTCTTGAGTGTGGTGGGGCCTCCTTCTAGGTTGGCGTGTCCCCAACCCTGCATCCCCTCCACCAAACTCACCTGTTTTGGGTGCCAGCGGGCACTCTCTCTTTGATGCTAGTGCTAAATTCTTGTCCTGACACTTGCATAAAACATGTGTAGGGATCCAGGGTTTTTGTCCCTGCTCTATACTGATCCCTCTGTTCTCAAAATGGGCTTGTAGCACCTGGGAAGCTGCCTTGTCACCACTAGAAGCACTCTGGAAATGAGTTAGTAATGTCTTTGAAGTCAAGTTATCAGAAGCAAGAGACAAGTCAGGGGTAAAGCCTGAAGCCAGGCCACGCTCCCTGCTCTCCATTTTAAACTTCAACTCATTAAGCAACTGATTTTTAAGATCTGATGATTCAGATTCTTTGGGAGCTGATATTCCTTCTGGGGGCCTTTCAGTGCTCAGGGTTGGTTCAACTTTACTCATATTCACATCTATCACTGAGAAGCTTTCTGCCTCTATGGTCATCAGGCTGTTAGTAGATTGTGATCGAACAACACAGAGTTCTTTTGCCTTGAATATCTCCCTGGACTTGTTAAACGTGGGAAAATATTCTAAATTCTTAATCATTTTTCTCTGGGGCTTTTCTGTGCTATTGTTGGGACTCATTCCCTTATTCCATGACTTGGGTCTAGCCCCAGCCTGCCTTGTGGGCAGCTTTGAGCTGCATTTATTGGCTATTACACTCTGCTTCTGACTCTCTTCATTTATGTCACTGCGTATGTGGGGTAACAAAGTCTGTCTGTCACTCTCAGTTGCCTTGATGTTCTCTGTAAGCTCATGAGAGGTACAAGAGGGAGAATATCTTAGTGTCTTCTTACTTTCCTTGCTCACAGTTGAAGTGGCAGGACGAGGACGATCTACGGTGGGAGCTGAAATTGTTGTTCCCTTCTTGTCTCCATGAAAAGTGTTAAGGCCTCCTTTAAGGGGCTTGGAGACTCCAATATTAGAATCCTTACCAGAAATAAGACTGGCTGAGGGGGGAACTTCAGAATGAAAAGAGGACCAGGATGGGGTCCCTTTCATGTTGAAGATATCTATGGATTCCTGGACCTTGTGGGGAAGCCCACATTTCATCCTCTCATGAAACAGTTTAATATGGTCTTCCAACTTCTTTTGTTTTTTGGAACCAAGGAAGGAAATATCTTGGGAGGTATTGAGGAAGTTGTCTTCACCCACCAGTGGTGCCAAATCACTGTGTTTCATTTGGCTGGGGGATTTCTTGGAGCAACTCAATAATTGCTCCATAGAATGCCATGATCTATGCACAGAGCCAGGCATCTGACTCTCATTGATTTCCTCAAATTTCTTGCTCAAATGTACTTCCAGAGCTTCTGTCAGTTGTTTGTGAATTGAGTTATCCCTTGAGGTTCTTGATTTTTTTCCTAAAAGACTATTCAATTGATTTTTCAGGTCTGTCTTAAAGTCAGAGTACAGACTATTATCTGGAGCCCCCTTTGGGTCACTCAGTGGATAATCTTTTGTGCCAATCTCTGGACTCTTTACTTTCTTCACTCTCTCCTCTAGAGGAAGCAGTTCTGAGTTTCTTTCATGGGAACATCTGGATTGGCTCAATTTAAGATCTTTGCTACTTTGACCCTTAAACAAAGAGATCCATGAAAGTCCATAACTGCTCTTAGACTCAGCTATCTCAGGAACTTCTGCTGTTTGAGGATTCATACTTGACAGAGACTCATGGACTCTGCGGGGCAGACCCCACCGGTGTTGAATAAGTCTCTTTCGAAGGTGGTGCTCTAGTTTCTTCCGAAGCTCTTTTTTGAGTGGAAAATCTCCCAGAAGGATGGATGGTGAAACATAAACCTTGGAGGACTGCCTATCCAATGAAAGATTGGGAGCTGGAGGACAAAACTGTTCCTTGGATTTTTGGACCACAGAGGGTAGACCCCACAAATTTTCCTGTTCTTTCTGTAACACGTTATATTCCAAGTCGTGAATTTCAGATGGCAGGAGAGACTGTGCCTCATCCTGGAATCTATGAAAACACACTCCACAGCTTTGAACCTGGGATGATGGGAGTGGTGACAAGATAGGGGCTGAGGACTGCAGCTGGTCTTGGGACGGGAGAGGAGGAGGAGTATGTTGAGACTGGGATGGGGTTTGGGTCAAGGGTTGAGATTGGATCTCAGGCAAGGACAGAGGTGGGGAATGGGGTAGAACTGGAGATTCATCCACTGTGGTGGAATTGGACATTTTATTGAAGTAGACATAGGTTGAAGAGTCACCTGAAACAAATACCTTAGGATTCAAGGACTCACTGTGCAGAGATGGGAGTCCCCAAAAGAATTGGGTATATTTTTGCTGTAAATGACCCTCAGAGGACTTAGGATATGGGATCTGGTGTTGTCCCTGCAATTCCTCTGATTTGTCTTTGCTGCTCTGTAAAGGGAGAGAGACAGGTGAGTCCTGTTGATCAGCAACTGACTTTAACATTTTCTCTGAAGAATGGAGTTTGTAGTCTGGCTTAAGTTCTTTTGGAAAAGATTTTTTCTTTTTCTTTTCCTTCTGCATCAGGAAATCACCCTTCTTTTTTATTTGTCTCTCCAGGAGTGCCAAGACATCTGGGCTGAGAAAGGAGATGTTTCCAGATTCTACAAGGTTGGCTGTAGTATCACTTTCAAAAGAGGGCTCAGAAGAATGGAGGTCAATGAGGTTTTCATGATCATCAGTGTGCTCCAATTTAGAAGGAGACAAGTTCTCAGCATGGGACTGTTTTTCAAGACTTGCACTGTCAGTGCTTCTGGTCATTGGGACATCAGTGGACAACCCATCTGGTCTATCCGCCAGAGACAGGGTGGTTTCAGGTTGGAGATCAGATTGTATTTCTTGACTGTCATGTAACGGGGGAGGGATTGGAACAGGTGGTTGAGGTGGGAAATGATCTACTAGATGTTCTGAACTCAAGGAAGGAGGGATTGGAACAGGTGGTTGTGGTGGGAAATGATCCACTGGATGTTCTGAACTCAAGGAAGGAGGGATTGGAACAGGTGGTTGAGGTGGGAAATGATCCACTGGATGTTCTGAACTCAAGGAAGGAGGGATTGGCATAGGTGGTTGAGTTGGGAAATGATCCACTGGAAGGTCTGTACTCAAGGGAGCAGGGATTGGCATAGGTGGTTGAGTTGGGATATGATCCACTGGAAGGTCTGTACTCAAGGGAGGAGGGATTGGCATAGGTGGTTGAGTTGGGATATGATCCACTGGAAGGTCTGTACTCAAGGGAGGAGGGATTGGCATAGGTGGTTGAGTTGGGATATGATCCACTGGAAGGTCTGTACTCAAGGGAGGAACAGACTCTGGTGGCAGAGAGTCACCAGAGAGTGATGAGGGCAAAACTTGTTCAGTTAAAGAGGTGGCTTGGTCAGATGAGACTTCAGAGGAAGGAGGTGGAGTGGGCTCAGACAAAGGGGCTGATATTGAAGCTCCTGAAGGAATGGCTGAGACAGCTGCAGACAGAAAAACTGATGACTCTTTTGCAGACGTTATGGAAGGCACATGGGACACAGAATTAGCAAGATCTTCCAAGGATGCCTTACAGATCAGTTGACTGACCTTAGCAGATGTTCTATTACACACTCCACAGAGGGGGTCTGGACATAAGAGTTGCCGGAAGTGGATGATATCACTACTCTGGCCCGAGGGGCTGCAAGAGACAAAGTACAAAGCTGTAACCAGACCAGTACAAGGGAAAGGAGGGTCTGCAATTCTCTCGGTGGTGGTGAAGCCTGCTACCTGCTTTACAATCCCCACATCCATGACCTCACAACACATTCCCCCCTCCCAAGGCCTTCATTCACATACCAATTACTGTGGCTATCCCTCCTGTGATCAGGGCATGTTGCAATGAATCCCTGGGGAATGTATATAACATGTGAGAACAGGACCCAGTAAAGAAGGGAAATGATTAATTACCTTTTCAGAATAGAAAGCAGCTTCCTCCCCTCCTCTGCTTCTCTCCGGCAAGTTCTCCGCCCTGGAAAACCAGGACAGTGGGTTATATGTAGTGAAGGTAGAAACACAGGTATGATTCAAGAGTCCCTTTATGAGAAAGAAGATATTAAGAATCTGCAGACTAATAGGTCATGTTGTCAGGGATGATATTAAGAAGATTTGCATGTATATCTGGTTTTATTTATAAAGTACTTTCATATACGTCATCCCAGGATACTCAGAATGACCACCTGAAGCAACAGGAGTCAGTAGCTAAGTCAGAGATGAATCTGAGCAATGAGGAATTATAGTTTATACCATGGAGGCACACGGAAATTCTGACTCCAGAACAACCAAGTGTCCTTGGACATCTCACATGGCCACCTACTAGGCAGAAACCAGTAGTTGGCCAAACATTTTAGTAATGTGAGAATGGAAATGATACAGGAGGGCAAGGCAGAGACTCTGAGGAATGTCTCAGATCTGACTGATTTCTCTTGAACCTCTTCTCCGAGACTCTGTTTCCTGAGAGACTGTGCGTACAACATGGCACACTCCAAGAACATGGAGCTGAAAGAGATAGGAAGGCTAACCCTTGTAGAGCTCAGGTCAGACAGACAGACCTTACCTTTAAATGCATCACTTTTCCTGAAGCGTGTGCCCTGACGCTGAAAACAAAAAGGAAAGAATGAGGGGCTGGGGCTGCTTTCTTTTGATCCTTTCATTAGCAAGCTTAGACATTCATTATGCCAGAATCTCAGGGCTCTTCATTTTTTTAGTTAGTAGAAATGTATTTCCTCCTTTTATTAATATTGATAGGCAATCAAATATTTTTAATTTTCTTTCTTTGACACTTATAAAGGAGGATTTTGTCGGTGGGATCCACATTTGATGTTCTTAGGAATCCTCTGCTCAAGGAGGCCATAGAATTTGAGTGCCCTCCCAGGGTCCCCTGTGTCCTGAGGACAGAGCTTAGGTTGTAGGCTCTGCTCAGAAGTCCTATAGGTCAGCACTGCTGTCCTGAGCAGTCCAATAGGAACGCTTGATGAAGGACACCTGACATGGGAATGAGACTGAGGGTCTGATGTTAGAACAGACATCTCTTCCAGAGAAACCAAACTCTCTATCCAAACATATCAAGATCTTCAGAATCACTATGCTTGGCACTACTTTTTGGAAAGCTCCACCATACCCCAAAGGGTAGTCCGTGAGCTTCAGATGGCAATGTTCTTCCCCTCCGAACCCCTGTCTGACTTCTTTAAAGAGTGAAGTTGTATCTTGTCCTTAAGACTTCCCACCTTCCATGTCTTTCTGAGCTGCACAAATATTTAGTAATGGGAGAAAGGAAATGATAAATCACAATGGACATTTCATAAAACATTTCACACTGGGCAAAAGTAAGAATCTCTGGCTGGGGTTGTGGCTCAGTGGCACAGCATTTTCCTAGCCTGGGATTCAGTTTGATTTTCAGCACCACATATATATAGATAAAAGGTAAATTGACAAAAAAATATAAGAACCTCCCTTGGTGGTTCACTCGGCTTCCTTCCCTTTCAAATGGTTGCATTCTGGCGTGTTAGAAATTTCAACAGCTGGAAGCACAAGTAGAGGAAGAGCAAGGTAAAAAATGTACATTTGGGGTCAATATCCCAAGAAATTGAACCAAGATCAAGTATGGTTCTCTATGGCTATTCAGAGAAGAGAACATACTTCATGGTCTAAATTGCCCAGCTGCCAAAGGCAAATGAGTTCTCAGGGGGTGTGAGCTGGTCTATAGTTCCAGGCCTGCATCACTAAGCATTGGAGAGTCACAAAGGGAAAGGGTTCTGAGGGTGGGGGAGGATGGTGACCAACCCTTCATTTGTTAGTCAGTAGAAATGTATTTCTTATATTAATTTTGAAAGGCAATGAATTATTTTTAATTTTCCCTTTTTTGACAATTACGAAAAAGGATTTTGTTTGTGGGATCCACATTTGATGTTCTTAGGAATCCTCTGCTCAAGGAGGCCATAGAATTTGAGTGCCCTCCCAGGGTCCCCCCTGTGTCCTGAAAACAGAGCTTAGGTTGCAGGCTCTGCTCAGAATCCCTAGAGGTCAACACTGCTGTCCTGAGCAGTGCAATAGGAAAGCTTGACGAAGGACACCTGACATGGGAATGAGACTCAGCATCTGATGTTAGAACAGACATCTCTTTCAGAGAAACCAAACTCTATCCAATCCCATCAAGATCTTCAGAATCACTATGCTTGGAACTTTCTCCTGGAAAACTCCACCACACCTCAAAAGATAATCTGTGAGCTTCAGATGGAAATCTTTTTCCCCTCTCAATCACTGCCTGACTTCTTTCTCTAAAGAGTGAAGTTCTATCTTGTCCTTAGTGTTCCCACTTCCATGTCTTTCTGAGCTGCACAAACATTTAGTAATGTGAGGAAGGAAATGACAAATCACAATGGACATTTCACAGAATATTTCACATTGGGCAAAAATAAGAATCTGTGGCTGGGGTTGTGGCTCAGTGGTAGAGGGCTTGCCTATTTTGGCACTGGTTTTGATTCTCAGTATCACATATATATAAATAAAAGTTCAATTGACTTTAAAATATAAGAACCTTCCTTGGGGTTCATTCTGCTTCCTTACCTTTTTGTTGGTTTTATTGAGACATATTAGAAATTTCAATAGCCGGAAGCACAAGTAGAGGAAGAGCAAGCTTAAAAATGTATATTTGGGGTCAATATCCCAAGAAATTGAACCAAGATCAACCATGGTTCTCTATGGCTATTCAGAAAAGAGAACATTCTTCATGGTCTGAATCGCACAGCTGCCAAAGGCAAATGAGTTCACAGGGGGCCTGGGCTTGGCTATAGTTCCATGCCTGCATCACTAAGTATTGAAGAGTCACAAAGGGAAAGGGTTCTGAGAGCAGGGGAATAGGGTGTGCACCTCCCCCACTGGCCCAACAGCGAGTTCTTCCCTGTAACCAGATCTGTTGTTCCATTTCCCACTTCACCCTTTCCTCACATCTTGCTTCATTACCTCAGGGAACATTACTGTTTCTTCTATCTATAACTAAGTTATTGTACATGTGTCCCATTGGTACTGTTTGGATCCCTTGACTTGGACCTCACCAATTCGACTGCCTATAAAGTCTGACATGAACTGCTTGGAATTTTTGCTTGTACCAAGACATTTAAACTTTGGGGTCATCCCTATCCTTAAGTTTACCCCTCTCTCTCTGACTAATTGGTGTAGTATTTTCAAATTCAGTAAACAATGATCTCCTCTTTTTCATGTTTTCATTCATTATTTCAATCCTACAATTTGTAGCTACCTAAAATGCAAATAGTCCTTGCCCTCCATATCAATTTCTTAATGGTTATATGACTTTCTAAAACCAGGAAGAGGTTATGGTGTGCTAAGGAATTCATCCCCTTGGTTCTTGGTGGCAGGGAGCCACCTAGCATGTCAGAACCTTAGGGGAGAATCTAGTCTTGAACAGAATCACGTGATTACCCTTGTGGGACACATAAGTTCTGATATTTTTCTAAGAATTTCTTGCCATGAACAAAGCTGAGAATATCTGTGCTATATAAGCATCCTTTTATTATTAGAAAATCAACTTCCTATCATTCATGATTCCTCTGTAGTTTGTACATATGAGAGAAAACATACTACTCTGAGTTTGACTTATTTTGGTTAACATAATTTTCTCACATTCCATCCATTTTCCCACAAATGACATAATTTCATTGTTAATGGCTGAGTAAAACTCCTTTGTGTATGTACAACACAGATTGCTTATGCATTCATCCATGATGTACACCTAGGCTGGTTCCGTACTTTTGACTATTGTGAATTATGCTGTCACCTTAAATTTCATATACCAAGGAGTGGTATAGCTGGGTTGTAAAGTGGTTCCATGCCTAGTCTTTTGAGGAAACTTCATAGTGGTTGTACTAATTTGCATTCCAACCAGCAGAGTAAAATATCCTTTTTAACAATAAACGTTGGCGAGGATTTGTGGAAAAGGGTACACTCATATTGTGCTTGCAGAACCAACCTAGGTACCCTTCAACAAATGAATGAATAAAGAATGTGTGGTATAGGTACACAATGGGATATTACTCAGCCATAAAGAAAAATTATGGCATTGTAGAGGTCTTTCACTTCCTTGGTTATATTTATTTCTAGGGTTATTGGAGGGTTTTTGCCTATTTTTGATGGGATTTCTCAGCAGATTATTGATATATAGGAAAATTATTGGCTTTTGTATGTTGGGCTTATAACCTATTGCTTTGCTGAATTTGTTTATTAACTCTAGCACTCCTGTGGTGGAGATTTATGGATCTTGTAAGTATAGTTTCATATCGGCAATTGGTGCTAATTTTACTTCTTCCTCTCTTATTTTTATCTCATCTATTTCCTTCTCTTTCCTAATTGCTCTGGCTATAATTCCTAGCAGTATGTTGAATCAGAGTGGTGAGAGGGGTCAACCTTGCCTTGTCCCAAATTTTAAAGGAAATAGTTTAATTTTTCTCCATTTGCAGTGATGTTGGTTTTAGACTTGTCATAGATAACCTTTATGATGTCGATGTAAGTTCTGTCTTGTTTCTCAGTGTTTTTATCATCAATGGGTGCTGCATTTTGTGAAAGCCTTTTCTGCATCTATTGAAATGATTGTGATTTCAATCTTTAATTTTATTGATATTGTGACTTACATTTATTGATTGACAAATGTTATACCCTTCTTACAACCTTGGTATAAAACCAACTTAGTCATGATGTATAATCTTTTGAATATGTTGTTGAATATTATTTGCTAATATTTTATTAGGAATTTTTACATCTAAGTTCTTCAGGAATATTGGTCTGTAGTTTTCTTTCCTTTTTGTGTCCTTTTTGGTTTTTGTGTGAGTGTGATACTGTCTTCATGGAATAAATTCCGAAGTGTTTCCTCATTTTCCATTTCCTAGAATAATTTGAGGAGCAGTGGTAATAGTTCTTCCTTAAGGATCTAGTACAATTCCATTGAGTATCCACCTGTCCTGGACTTCACTTTTGTGGAAGATTTTTATTACTGCTTCTATCTCTTTGCTAGTTATTAGTATAGTTGGGTTCTCTGGGTCCTTTTGATTCAATTTGGGCCCATCATATATGTATAGCAATGTCTATTTCAAATTTTCCAATTTATTATAAGTTTTCAAAATAGACCCTAATGATCCTAATGTGATGTCTGTGGTGAATTCTTACTTGTCTCTTGTTTTATTAGTCTTCTTTTTTTCTTTTGCTTAGTTTGACTAAGGGTTTATCAACTGTGTTTATCTTTCCAAAGAACCAATTCTTCATTTTATTGATCCTTTGCATTTTTAAAAATTCTCTATTTCACTGATTTCAGCTCTGAGATCTTATTTACTTCCTTCTACTGGTTTTGGAAATGTTTTTGTTTGCTTGTTGGTTCATTTTTGAACCAAGGGGTGCTCAGCCACAAGCTATATCCCTAGCCCTTTTATTTTTTTTATTTTGATAAAGGATCTCGCTAAGTTATTTAGGACCTTGCTAAGTTGCTGAGGCTGGCTTTGAACTTGTGATCCTCCTGCCTTAGCCTCCTAAGTCACAGGAATTATAGGCATGCACCACTGCACCCAATTGTTCTTTTTAAAATTTTTTCAAGTAACTTGAGATACATCTTAGGTAGTGTTTTTGGGATCTTTCTGATTTTCTTTTGTAGGTACTCATAGCTATTAACTTCCCTCTTAGAACTGCCTTCATAGTGTCCCAGACATTCTTGTATGTTATATCACTATACACATTTGGTTCAAAGAACTTTTTAATTTCTCCTCTGATTTCTATCACTCTTTCATCATTTAATAATGTTTTATTCAATCTTCACATGTTTATATAGTTTTTGTAGGGTTTAGAGTTTTGAGTGTTCATTTCTAATTTCATTCCAATATGATTTTATAACATGCAAGGAATCATACTCATCTCCCCCCCCCCCCCAATGCTAAGAGTTGCATTGTGATCTAAAATATGTTCTATTCAGGGAGGGTTCCATTAGCAGTTGTCACTGAATGAACTATCCTATAGATATTTGTTAATTCCATTTGATTGATGAAATTTTTCATGTCAAAAGCATCATTACTAAATAAATGTCTGGATGACATCTCTACTGTTGTAAGAGATGTGTTAAAATCACCCAGTATTATTGTGCTGGTATCTATCTGAGTCTTTAATTTGAGTAGTGTCTGTTTTATGCAATTAGGTACACCAATGTTTGGGGCATAAGGATTTGCTAACATTATATCATTTTGTTGGATTGTTCTTTTTACACATAGAAAGTGAATTTCTGTGTAACTTCTGATTAATTTTGGCTTGAAGTCTACTTTTTTAGCTATGACAGAAGTTATTCCTGTTTGGGGGGGGAGGACTCTATTTGTATGGTATATCTATTTTCATCTTTTGACTTTCAGTCTGTGGCTGTCTTGCCTTTTTTTTTTTTTTTTTTTTTTTTTTTGCAGTATTGGGGATTGAACTCAGGGCCTTGTGCTTGCAAGGCAAGCACTCTACCAGCTGAGCTATCTCCCCAGCCCATGTCTTTGCCTTTAATGCAAGTTTCTTGCAAACAATTTAACCAAATATGCTTGAGTCTTGTTTTTTAATTCATTCTGCCAGTCCATGTCTTTTAATTGGATAGGTGAGACCATTTACATTCAATATTATTATAGGGATATTTCATTAAATCCTGTCATTTTGATTTATTTCTAATATTTTAGTAGCAATAACAGGTTTTCCATGCATGTATAATATGCCAAATACATTCTACTATGAAGTATATCTAAAAAGTACAAGCTTTAAAAAAAAATTAATTGTGCTCATGTGCTTAGTTCTGCTCAAAAGAGGTAAATTTATGTTTTTGTGAACTCTGGGGCTTACACATGATTTTTTCTGTGTGTAGTATTTATTTATGTATTATTGTAGTGCTGGCTTAGTAGTCATGAATTTGTTTTGTTTCATCTTATCTTGGAAGAGTTTTATTTCTCTTTGATTCTGAGTATAGCTTTTCTGAATATTGCAGTCTTGATTGTGAGTTTTCTTTAAGGGCTTGAAACACATTATTTCAACCCTTTTTTGCTTTTAGAGTTTGTGTTAAGAAATCAGAAATAATACTGATCAGCTTGCCTCTAAATGTGACCTGACATTTTTTTCCCTGAAGGATTTAAAATTTTATCCTTGCTTTGTATGGGAGACATTTTAATTCAATGCATTGTGGAGAGGTTTCTTCCTTTTTCTTTTTTTTTTCCCCCTTGCACTTGTCCGTTTGTGGTTCTAAATGCCCCTTTTATCTGGATGACCATCTCATTCTGAAGGTTAGAAAAATTTATTTAATTTTTAATTTAAACAAATGGGATACATGTTGTTTCTCTGTTTGTACATGGAGTCAAGGCATACCATTTGTGTAATCATAAATTTACATAGGGTAATGTTGTTTGATTCATTCTGTTATTTTTTTTTTTCCTTCCCCCTGTGGGCTGTCAGGGAACCAAAGGGCATATTTGGTATGCCTGGAGAAAAACAGGAAGCTATTACAATTGCCTACATGTATGCTTGAGCTTGTGATTGCTTGACATTTAACAGGATTGGGTGGACATATCTGATCGAAATTGCTTATGCATGAGACTGCTTATATATTGAGGGTGAGACTGCTTTTTGGGGGTTGTTGTTGTTGTTGGGATCCGAATAAAGAAGAAGCTCCTTCATGACAATCTGAGGTGTACATGTCTTTGTGTCCCACTGGATGGCAACATTTGGTGGCCCATACGGGGAACGGTGAGTGCTCAGGTAAGTAATAAAGGATAAACTTTTTCACTAGCACAGTCAACTAGCAGGTTTCCCTATTCAAGGAAACAGTGGCCTTAAGGTACTAATGGAAGGCTCCCCTAGTGAGGGAACTTAACAGAAGGCTGTCCCAAGAGACAGCAAAGGACGTCCAGTAGTAAATGAATGTGTGTGAGGTGTTAGTTGTGTTAATATTTTTGTTACTTTTTCTTGTTTGGTTTCTGTTTAAATTTCACAGATTCGCATGGAAGTCTCTCTTAACACCTCTCCCTCTTGGTATTTTGCCTATATGGACATTAGTTTGTTTCTGTTTGACTTCCAAAAAACCAAAATTTCAAGAACAACTAAGAGAAGGGGAAGAGATATTAGAAACTGTAAAAGAAGAACAATCAAGTCGAACTTCTGAAAGAGAAAGTAGATGTTCAGACTCAGAACAGGGATATGACTCTGAAGAACAGGAATTATCTGAGACAGAGCTAGAAAAGAATTTCTCTCAGTGGCATTTAACCCTTACCACTCCACGCCCTCCAGCATATAATCCAGGTCATCACTCTTTTCCAAGTTGTAGGGGCGCATGTACTTGCTGCACAGGGGTGGCCCCCAGACAGTGGGCTGATGTATAATCTTGGCTATTAGGTGACATTAACTGGATTAGACCTTAACTTCACTTACCCACCTCAAGTTTGGGCCTCCTGTTTGACACTCTTAAAGGTGATTCTGATCCCCTTTCTAAGTGGGTGCTTACCCCTAAGGCTCAAACAGCTCTCAAGCTTGTTGAAACAGCTATGGAAAAGGTTCATCTTGATCATATTGACCTAGCTAAACCTTTATCATTCATTGTCTTGGCTACAAATAAGTTACCCACAGGAGTGTTTTGGCAAAAGGGTCCTATTCTATGGGTTCACATGAATTATGCCCCTAACAAGGTCTTAACCTTGTTTACTGAATCTGTGGCAGAATTAATCCTTAGACCATTAAAAGTATCCCTTTCCACCTTTGGGTCACATCCCTCGACAATAACTACTCCTGATACTACTGATCAGATACAATATCTTATTAATAATTCAAATTCATGGGCTATAGTCTTTACTAGTACTTCTGCTGTGTTTGACAATCATTTGCCATCTGATCCTCTTCTCCAATTTTGCAGTCAACATCCTATAATTTTCCCCAAAGTCACCTGAAAAGAACCTATTATAGGAGCTACCCTTATATTTACTGATGGATCAATAAATGGTATGGGTGCTATTCCTGTAAATAATGTTACAGAAACATTGCTGTTTAATACTCTATCTGCACAACAAACAGAACTATTAGTAGCTATAGAAGTATTCAGAACCCACTATGAGCCCTTTAACCTATTCTCTGATAGCAAATACGTTGTTAATGCTATTCAAAATTTAAAATTAACTGGTCTGCTCTCCCTCACTTCCACCATCACTAAGTATTTACAATCTTTATAAAAACTTATTTGGGATAGAAAAAGTCCTTTTTTTATTGGGCGTGTTCGGGTTCATACTGGCCTTCCAGGTCCTCTAAGTTTACACAATAATTTAACAGACATGGCCACCAGAGACCCACATATCTTTGATGCACTTGAAAATACAAAAAATTTTCATTCCAAATTTCACGTAAGTGCTTCTACTCTACATTTACGCTAGCAGATTACTAAGGCAACAGCTCGGGACATAGTCAAATCTTGTGCTAAATGTGCTACACTTATTCCTACCCCCTCGTTAGGAGTAAATCCAAAAGGGCTTCAGCCCAATCATATTTGGCAAATGGATGTAACTCATTATTCAGAATTTGGAAAACTACAATTCATCCATGTGTCAATAGATACCTTTTCAGGATTTATTATGGCATCTGCTCATGCTGGAGAAAAAACCAAAGATGTAATAACACACTGTTTACATTCTTTCTCCATCCTAGGGGTCCCCAAACAAATTAAAACAGATAATGGTCCTGGATATACGTCCCAGGCCTTTAAACAATTTTGTTCCACCTTTGGTATTCAACATGTCACAGGAATTCCCTATAAACCTACTGGACAAAGCATTGTTGAGCATGCCCATTTAACACTTAAAAACATGCTTTATAAACAAAAAGGGGGAATAGGGGAATCATACAGATCCCCAAAAGACAAATTATCTGTTGCCTTGTTCATTTAAAATTTTTAAAATCTCGATTCTGAGGACCAATTGGCTGCTGATCATCATTCAGAGCCTAATAAAAAACATCTACCTCAAGTGTTCTGGGAAGAATATTCTATCGGGACAATGGAAAGGCCCAGATCCAGTATTAATCTGGACCCGAGGATCTGTTTGTGTTTTCCTGCAGGACGCACAATCGCCAATTTGGGTGCCTGAAAGATTGGTCAAGGCTTCCTCAATAGAAAACCAAGAACAACAAGAAGATGTGGAAGTTCCTCCAACTGCTGTTGTTGATGATCCCTCACCATGTTAATGGAGGAACCGTGCGTTACCTGTGGGGGATAGTAAAGGCGTGGCCTTGCCCTTTGCTCCTTACTAACTCTTCCAGTCTATATCCTCCTATTCTTACCACTAATTCCACATTAGGGTTACCTACTGTACCCTTTTCTCCTGACTCAGCCCCCTTCCCAAATGGCTCCTACGACTTAGCAGGTTATGTGGGACCCTCCCCCCAAGTTTGGCTATGGTAGACTGGTAGTCAGAGATGGGTAAGATTCGTGAAGAGCTCATAAAAACCTAAGACAAGGAATGAAGATATAAGCATCATTTTCTGATGACGGGTAGGATGTTGCTCTGTCATGGACAACAACCTAAGACAGGCACGGTCTTTTTATAAACAAAGAGGGGGAGATGTGGGCTGGCAGGGAGCCAAAAGGAGTGCTTGGTATGCCTGGAGAAAAACAGGAAGCTATTACAATTGCCTACATGTATGCTTGAGCTCGTGATTACTTGACATTTAACAGGATTGGGTGGACATATCTGATCGAAATTGCTTATGCATGAGACTGCTTATATATTGAGGGTGAGACTGCTTTTTGGGGGTTGTTGTTTTTGTTGGGATCCAAAAAAAGAAGCTCCTTCATGACAATCTGTGGTGTACGTGTCTTTATGTCCTGCTGGATGGCGACATCCCCTCCACCCCTCCCACCCCTTTTCCCTCTATACAGTCCTTCCTTCCTCCATTCTCTCCCCATCCTTAACCCTAACCCTAAACCTAACCCTAACCCTAATGCTAACCCCTCCCACCTCCATTAAATGTCATCATCCTCTTATCAGCGAGATCATTCGTCCTTTGGTTTTTGAGATTGGCTTATCTCACTTAGCATGATATTCTCCAATTTCACCCATTTGCCTGCAAATGCCATAATTCTATCATTCTTTATGGTGGAGTAATATTCCATTGTATATATATGCCAGAGTTTCTTTATCCATTCATCAATTGGAGGATATCTAGGTTGGTTCCACAATCTGGCTATGGTGAATTGAGCAGCAATGAACATTGATGTGGCTGTATCTCTGTAGTATGCTGATTTTAAGTCCTTGGGTATAGGCCAAGGAGTGAGATAGCTGGGTCAAATGGTGTTTCCATTCCAAGCTTTCTAAGGAATCTCCATACTGCTTTCCAGAGTGGCTACACTAATTTGCAATCCCACCAGCAATGTATGAGTGTACCTTTTTCCCCACATCCTCACCAACACCTATTGTTGCTTGTGTTCTTGATAATCACCATTCTAATTGGGGTGAGAAGGAATCTTAGGGTAGTTTTGATTTGCATTTCTCTTCTTACTAGAGATGTTGAACATTTTTTCATGTATCTGTTGATTGCTTGTATATCTTCTTCTGTGAAGTGTCTGTTCTTTTCCTTAGCCCATTTGTTGATTGGATTATTTGTATTCTTGGTGTAGAGTTTTTTGAGTTCTTTATAGATTCTGGAAATTAGTGCTCTATCTGAAGTATGAGTGGCAAAGATATTCTCCCACTCTGTAGGCTCTCTCTTCACATTACTGATAGTTTCCTTTGCTGAGAGAAAGCTTTTTAGTTTGACTCTATCCCAGTTGTTGATTCTTGCTTTTATTTCTTGTGCTATGGGAGTCCTGTTCAGGAAGTTTGATCCTAAGCCAACAAGTTGAAGATTTGGACCTACTTTTTCTTCTATAAGATGCAGGGTCTCTGGTCTGATTCCGAGGTCCTTGATCCATTTAGCATAGATGGCCTTTACAATGTTAAGGAATGTTCCCACTATCCCAATTTTTTCTAGTGTTTTGAGCATGAAGGGATGCTGTATTTTATCAGATGCTTTTTCTGCATCTATGGAAATAATCATGTGATTTCTTAACTTTAATTCTGTTGATATGGTGAAAGACATTTATTGATTTCTGGATGTTGAACCAACCTTACATCCCTGGGATAAAACTCACTTGATCGGGGTGCACTATCTTTTTAATATATTTTTTTATGTGATTTGCTAAAATTTTCTTGAGAATTTTTGCGTCAATGTTCATTAAGGATATTGGTCTGAAATTTTCTTTCCTGGATGTGTCTCTGTTTGGTTTAGGTATCAGGGTGATATTGACTTCATAGAATGAGTTTGGGAGGGTTTCCTCCTCTTCTATTTCATGGAATACTTTGAGGAGTATTGGAATGAGCTCTTCTTTAAAGGTTTTGTAGAACTCGTCTGAGAACCCATCTGGTCCCGGACTTTTCTTTGTTGGTAGGCTTTTGATGACCTCTTCTATTTCATTGCTTGAAATTGGTCTATTTAAGTTGTGTATATCTTCTTTGTTCAGTTTAGGTAATTCATATGTCTCTAGAAACTTGTTGATGTCTTCGAGGTTTTCTGTTTTGTTGGAATATAGATTTTCAAAATAGCTTCTAATTATGTTTTGTATTTCACTTGTGTCCATTGTGATATTTCCTTGTTCCTCCCGAATTTTAGTAATTTGAGTTTTCTCCCTCTTTCTCTTTGTTAGTGTGGCTAAGGGCTTATCAATTTTGTTTATTTTTTCAAAGAACCAACTATTTATTTTGTTAATTCTTCCAATTGTTTCTTTTGTTTCAATTTCATTGATTTCGGCTCTGATTTTAACTATTTCCTGTCTTCTACTACTTTTGGTGTTGGTCTGCTTTTCTTTTTCTAGGGCTTTGTTGATTTCTACTTCTTTTGTTGAATACACCCCATGAAATAAATCTTCGTCTAAGTACTGCTTTCATAGTGTCCCAGAGATTTTGATATGATGTGTCTTTGTTCTCGTTTACTTCTAAGAATTTTTTTATTTCCCTCCTGATGTCTTCTGTTATCCATTCATCATATAATAGTGTATTATTTAATCTCCAGGTATTGGAGAAGTTTCTTTTTTTTATTCTGTCATTTATTTCTAATTTCAATCCATTATGATCTCATAGAGTACAAGGTAGTATCTCCATCTTCCTGTATTTGCTAACAGTAGCTTTGTGGCATAAAATTGGTCTATTTTAGAGAAGGATCCATGTGCTGCTGAGAAGGAAGTGTATTCGTTCTTTGTTGGATGATATATTCTACAAATGTCTGTTAAGTCTAAATTGTTGATTGTGTTATTGAGATCTGTGGTTTCTTCATTCAATTTTTGTTTGGAAGATCTATCCAGTGGTGAGAGAGGTGTGTTAAAATCGCCTAGTATTATTGTGTTGTATTCTATTTGATTTCTGCAATTGAGAAGGATTTGTTTGACGTACATGGATGAGCCAATGTTCGTGGCATAGATATTTATGATTGTTATGTCTTGCTGATTTATGCTTCCCTTAAGCAGTATGTAATGTCCTTCTTTATCCCTTCTGACTAGTTTTGGCTTGAAGTCCACGTTATCTGACATGAGGATGGATACTCCAGCTTTTTTGCTGTGTCCACGCACATGGTATGTTTTTTCCCATCCTTTCACATTTATTCTGTTTCTATGAGATGAGTCTCTTTCTATGAGTCTCTTGCAGGCAGCATATTGTTGGATTTTTGTTTTTAATCCAATCTGCTAGTCTATGTCTTTTGATTGATGAGTTCAGGCCATTAAAATTCAGGGTTATTATTGTGATATGATTTGTATTCCCAGTCATTTGACTCATTTTTGTTTTTTGACATGATTTGGTTTCTCTTTTCTTTGGCTATTATTTTAGGCTAGTTCCTCCCATTGCTGATTTGCATCATTGTTTTTCATCTCTTCCTCATGGAATATTTTGCTGAGAATGTTCTGTAATGCCAGCCTCCTTTTTGTAAATTCCTTTAGCTTTTGTTTATCATGGAAGGATCTTATTTCATCGTCAATTCTGAAAGTAAGTTTTGCTGGGTATAAGATTCTTGGTTGGCATCTGTTTTCTTTCAGGGCTTGGTAAATGTTGTTCCAGGCCCTTCTAGCTTTTAGGGTCTGGATTGAAAAATCTGCTGATATTCTTATTGGTTTCCCCCTTAATGTAATTTGATTCTTTTCTCGTGGCCTTTAAAATTCTGTCTTTTGTATGTTAGGTATTTTCATTACAATGTGCCTTGGTGTGGTTCTGTTGTGATTTTGTATATTTGGAGTTCTATTGGCCTCTTGTACTTGGTTTTCCATTTCATTCTTCAGATTTGGGAAAATTTCTGGTATTATTTCATTGAACAGTTTGTTCATTCCTTTGGTTTGTTTCTCTAAGCCTTCCTCAATCCCAATAATTCTTAAATTTGGCCTTTTCATGATATCCTATAATTCTCGTAGATTCTGTTCATGATTTCTTACCATCTTCTCTCTTTGGTCATCTTTGTTTTCAAGATTAAATATTTTGTCTTCAGTGTCTGAGGTTCTGTCTTCCAGTTGTTCTATCCTATTGGTTATGCTTTCTATGGAGTTTTTAACTTGGTTTATTGTTTCCTTCATTTCAAGGATTTCTGTTTGTTTTTCTTTCAGTATCTCTAACTCTTTATTGAAATGAATTTTGCTTCCCATATATGCTCTTTTAACTCTTGATTGGTGCGATCATTTAATGCCTGCATATGCTCTTTCATCTCCTCCTTCAATGCCTGCATTTGCTCTTTCATCTCCTCATTTGCTTTCCTGATTGTTTTAATTATGTATATTCTGAACTCCCTTTCTGACATTTCTTCTGCTGTGCTGTCATTGGGTTTTATTGATATAGTATCTAGGTTTGTTTGGGACATTTTCTTCCCTTGTTGTGTCATATTGGTCAGATATCAGTGGGAATCTGAGATATTGCAGATTTCCTCTTTTGGCTTATAGTGTCCCTGTACATTTCCAGTATATCACTTCCCAGCCTTCAGTAGCCTAAGTCTTGGAGGAACTTGATAATGCAGTGCTTCCAAAGAAAGCTGCCCCTAGCCTGCTACGGGTTCCAGGGCTTGGAGCTGGCTCTGTGCAGAAAGGCACTCACTGGGCCGCCTGCTCTGAGAAGCTGCCCGTGGAAGGAGCCTGCCGCCGGAGGGAGCAGCGCTGCTTGGGGAAGTCCCTGGCTGCCTGCCCTGGTCCCTGAAGCTGGTTGTGGTCCTGGGCCCGTCGCTGGGTCCGGGACTTGGAGCTAGCTCTGGGCAGAAAGGCTCTCACTGGGCGGACTGCTCCGAGAAGCTGGCCGTGGAAGGAGCCTGCCGCCAGAGGGTTCAGGGCTGCTAGGGGAAGTCCCTGGCTGCCTCGCCCTGGTCCCTGAAGCTGCCTGTGGGGGGGGGCCTGCCGCGGAGTCCAGGACTTGGAGCTGGCTCTGTGCGGAAAGGCTCTCACTGGGTGGCATTCTCCGAGAAACTGGCCGTAGAAGGAGCCCACCACCGGAGTGAACAGGGCTGCCTGGGGAAGACTCTAGCTGCCATGCCCTGCTCTGAGAAACTGCTCCTGTCTGGGCCTGCCGTCTGAGCCAAGCTTCACCTGGTGGGGGAGACTCACCCCGTGACTCTATATTAGTCTGAGTCTTTCGATGCCTTCCCTTCTTGAATCCTGGGTTCTGGAGTGACAGGAGATGGAGTCACCCTCTAGTCCACCATCTTGGATTCACCAGAAAAATTTATTATCATTTCCCTGAAGAGGTCATCCATGCCATTGGCCTTAACCTTGCAATCCTCTTCAATTCCACTGATTCTTAAATTCAGTTACCTTATGTCCCAATGTTTTTTTTTTTTTTTTTTGGGGGGGGGGTGCTGGGGATTGAACCCAGGGCCTTGTGCTTGCAAGGCAAGCACTCTACTGACTGAGCTATCTCCCCAGCCCCTGTCCCAATGTTTTGAACATTCTGGTCATGCTTACTGATTTTTTTTTTTTCTCTAATACTGCCTGAATGTCCAGGGACAGTCATTTTATCTTCCAGCTCTGAGATTCTGTGTTCAGCATTTGATTTGATTTATTGTGTATTTCATGCCAAGATTTCTGTTTTGTTCTTTTTCAGTAAATGTATCTCCTTTATGAATTTCTCATTTATAAGCTCTTAATTTATTTGCCTTTGTGTATTCTCTCAGAATTCATTGATCATTTTGTAGTCAAGCTTTTGAATATATTATTTGGTATTTTATATACTTTTTTATTTTTGAAGTAAGTTACTGGAAAATTGTGAACTTTAGGAGGGATCATGTTTACTTGCTCTTTTCACATTTCTTGAATTGCTATGTTGGGTTTTAACCATCTATTGTGATGAGTTTCTCTTCCACAATATGGGTGGGCCACACACTTTTCTTGCCAAAGTGTTCTAGAGTGATCAAGATTGAGACACCCTTGTAGGTGTGGTATCCACAGTCTTCATGTTAATTCTCTGTTATTGCTATGGGGGTAAATGTCCATGAGTGGGAGTCCCCTAGCCATTCCAATTTGGTCCCTGGAAATTAGTGTGGGTTATTTTCTCTTCTATTTGTTGTATTAAATATTGTTGGATTGGATTAAATACCAAGTACCAATAATATGCTGTCCACAAGAGACTCACCTCATAGGCAAAGACATCCACAGACTGAAGGTGAAAAGATGTGAACAAAAAATATCATTTCCATGGGTCTCATAAATAAGAAGGTGTTTTCTATCCTCAGATAAAATGAACTTCAAGCCGAAGTAGGGGAAAAGAATATCATTTCATATTACTTAAGAGAATTATACATCAATAAGACATAACAATCATACATATATATGCCCCAAGTAATGGAGCATCTATGTACATCAAACAAACCCTTCTCAATTTCAAGCATCAAATAAAGCACAACACATTAATGCTGGGTCACTTTAACATGCATCTCTTATTATTGAATAGATCCTCCAAACAAAAATAAGAAAAGATGCTATAGAATTAAAAAATACTATTAACAATTTAGACTTAACAGACATATATAGAATATTTCATATTCGTACATAGAATATTCAACCATCAATGACTGAATTCACTTTCTACTCAGCATAACATGAATTCTTCTCTAAAACAGACCACAATTAGACCCCAAAGCAACTCTTAAACAAATACAGAAAAACTACAGATAATACCTTGCACTCTATCAGATCATAATGGAATAAAATTAGAAATCAATAATAAAATAAAAACTGGAATTTACTCTAAACCTGGATACTACATAATATGGTATTGAGTAAACAATGGATAGCTGAAGAAATGAAGGATGAAATAAAAACATACTTAGAGGTACATAAGGATAGCAATAGAACATATCAAAATCTCTGGGACACTATGAAGACAATTCTAAGAGGAAAGTTCATTGTATAGAACTCATTTATTAAAAGAATAGAAAGTCCCCAAATAAATAACCTAATATTCCATTTGAAAACCCCAATAAAAGAACAAATGGACATCAAAAGCAGTACAAGACAGGAAATAATTAAAATCAGAGCTGAAATCAGCTGAGACTAGTGATGGCATGCCTATAATCCCAGCAGCTAAGGAGGCTGACAGAGAAGGATCATGAGTTTAAAGCAAACCTCAGCAATGGTGAGGTGGTAAGCAACTCAATGAGACCTTGACTGTAAATAAAATACAAATAGGGCCGGGGTTTGCCTCAGTGTTTGAGTGCCCCTGAGTTAAATCCCCATTACCCACACTGCCCTCCCCTGCCAAAAAAAAATTCAGAATTGAAAACAATGAAATTTTAAAAACAACAAAGAATTTTCAAAAAAATTAACCAAAAATTGACAAGAAAAGTTGGTTCGTTGAAAAAATAAAATTGATGAACCATTAGTCAAGCTCATGAAAAGAGAGAGAAATTACTAAATTTCAAAATTGCAAATTACTAAAGTTCATGATATAAAAGGAAATATCACAACAAACACTACTAAAATACAGACTATAAACAAACTATTTTAAAAACTAATACTCTAATAAAATAGTCTTAAGACATTGACACATTTCTAGAGACATGTGATCCACCCAAATTGACTCAGGAGGACATAGAAAATTTAAACATATCAACTTAAATTCTCATTCAATGAAGCTAGTATCGCCCTGATACCAAAATCAGAAATGAGGGAAAGAAATTTCAGACAAATATCCTTGATTAATATAGATGGGAAAATCCTCAATAAAATTCTGGCAAATCACATACAAAAACATTAAAAAGATACTGTAACATGATGAAGTGAGGTTCATCCCAGGGATCCAAGGTTGTTTCAATAAATGGAAATCAACAAACATAATTCATTACTTCAATAGACCACATTATTATCCCAATAGATATAGAAAAAGCATTTAACAAAACAGTTTTGAAAATGGGTGTAGTAGGAACATATCTAACATTGTAAGAGCTATGTACATTAAACTGAAGGCTATTATTTAAATGGAGAAAAATTGAAAGAATTTCTTTTCAAAACTGGAAGAAGACAAGGATGCTCTCTTTCACCACTTTTATTCAACCCAGTCCTTGAAACTCTAGCCAGAGAAATTAGACAAAAGAAAGAAATTAAAAGGACACAAATACAAAAGGAAGAGCTTAAACTATTCTTATTTTTCAATGACATGATTCTCTATTTAGAACACCACCACCCCAAAAAACAAAGAAACAAAAAAAAACACCTCCACCAGAAAACTTGTAGAACTCATAAACAAATTCAACAAGTAGCAGGATATAAAATTAACACCCATAACTCTATTGTGTTCCTGTACATCAATGATGAATCAGCTGAAAGGGAAATTAGAAAAGCTGTCCCATTCACAATAGCCTCATAAAAAATAAAATACTTGGAACTCAATCTAACAAAAGAGGTAAAAGACCTCTACAATGAAAACAATAGAACACTAAAGAAAGAAATTGAGGAAGACCCTAGAAGATGGAACGATCTCCCATGTTCTTGGTTAGGAAGGATTAATATTGTCAAGATGGCCATACTACCAAAAGTGCTACACAGATTTAATGTAATTCCTATTAAAATTCTAATGATGTGCTTCATAGAAATAGAAAAAGTAGCCATGAAATTTATTTGGAAAAATAAGAGGCCCAGAATAGCCAAAGTAATCTTTAGTGGGAAAAGCAAAGAAGGAGTACTAGATCTTAAATTATACTACAGAACTATAGTAACAAAAATGACATGGTACTGGTACCAAAACAGACATGAAGACCAGTGGTACAGAACAGAAGACAGAGACACACCCACATACATACAGTTATCTCATTCTAGACAAATGCACCATAAACATACAATGGAGGAAAGATAGCCTCTCCAACAAATGGTGCTGGAAAACTGGAGGTCCATATGTAGCAAAATGAAATTAAACTCCCCCCCTCTACCCTGCACAAAACTCAACTCAAAGTGGATCAAGGACTTAGGCATTACAGCAGAGACCCTGTGCCTACTAGCAGAAAAAGCAGGCCCAAATCTCTGTCATTTCAGCTTAGGAACTGACTTACTCAACAATACTCCTAAATCACAAGAAGTAAAATCAAGAATCAATAAATGGGATGTTATCAAATGAAAAACTTCAGAGCAAAGGAAACAATGGCCTTAAGAGACAGACTACAGAATAGGAAAAAATCATTCACCTGCACCTCAGGTAAAGCATTAATCTCCAGGATATATAAAGAACACAAAAAACTTAACACCATGAAACCAAATAACCCGATCAATAAATGGACAAAGGAACTGAATAGGCATTTTACAGAAAAAATACAAATGGTCAACAAATGTATGAAAAAAGTGTTCAACATCTCTAGCAGTTAGAGAATTGAATGGCGATTATCAAGAATACAAGTAATCATTAATGTCGGTAAGGATGTGGGGGGAAAGGTGCACTCATACATTGCTGGTGGGATAGCAAATTGGTGCAGCCACTCTGGAAAGTAGTATGGACATTCCTCAGAAAACTTGGAATGGAACCACCATTTAACCCACTTATCCCACTCCTCAGCATATACTCAAAGAACTTAAAATCTGCATACTTATAGTGATACAGCCATATCAATGTTTGTAGCAGCTCGATTCACAAAAGCTGAGCTATGGAACCATCCTAGGTACCCTTCAACAAATGAATGGATAAAGGAAATGGGGTATAGATACATAATGGAATATGACTCAGTCATGAAGAAAAATTATGGCATATGCAGGTAAATAGATGGGACTGGAGACTATCATGCTAAGTGAAATAAACCAATCCCAAAAAACCAAAGGAACCTACACACTGCTTTCCAGAGTGGCTGCAACAATTTGCACTCCCTCCAGGCATGTATGAGTGTACCTTTTTCCCCACATCCTCCCCAACACATATTGTTGATAGTTTTGATTTGCATTTCTCTTATTACTAGAGATGTTGAACATTTTTTCATATATCTATTGATTGCTTGCAGATTTTCTTCTGTGAAGTGTCTGCTCAATTTCTTAGACCACTTTTTGATTGGGTTATTTGTATTCTTGGTGTAGAGTTTTTGAGTTCTTTATAGATTCTGGAGATTAGTGCTCTATCTGAATTGTGTGTGGCAAAGATTTTCTCCCACCTTGTAGGCTGTCTCTTCACATGGTTGATTTTTCCTGGTGGCTGGGCCTGGCCTCAGCATAGTCAACAATATAATTTGGACAATACTATTTTCCATGATTTCCTCTTTTCCTCACTTCTTATTTCCTCCTAATACCTTTCCTCTACTTTACTGATCTCCCTTCAATTTTTGTGAGACAACACACCTCTGCTTTTTTTCCTTTTTCCTCCCTGAATTCCATATAGGAGATCATACAATCATTGATCTTCTGGGTTTGACTTATTTTGTTTAATATAATCATCTCATGTCTCATCTATCTTCCTAAAAATGACATAAATTCATTTTTCTTTGTGGCTGAGATAAACTCCATTGTATATGTATACCACATTTTCTTTATCTATTCATTGGTTGGTGGATGCCTAG
Source organism: Sciurus carolinensis (assembly GCF_902686445.1). Taxonomy (NCBI): domain Eukaryota; kingdom Metazoa; phylum Chordata; class Mammalia; order Rodentia; family Sciuridae; genus Sciurus; species Sciurus carolinensis. The sequence continues at coordinate 82,370,518 of NC_062226.1, forward strand.
ACTTGTCCCATATTTTTACTATTGTGAATTGTGCTGCTATAAACATGGGTATGAATGTAATGATGTACTATTATGACTTAAATTCTTTAGGATAAATACCAGGGAGTAATATAGCTGGGTCACATGGTGGTTACATTCCTAGTTTTTGAGGAAACTCCATACTAATTTCCATAGTGGTTGTATTAATTTACAATCCCACCAAGAGTGTAAAACTCTTCCACTTTCTTCATATTTTTTCTAGCATTTATTATTGTTTGTACTCTTAATTGTTGCAGTTCTCATGGAGTAAGATGAAATCTCAGTGTAGTTTTGATTTGTAATTCCCTAATTGCTGATAATGTTGAATATTTTGTTCATAAATTTTTGGCAGTTTGTATTTCTTCTTGTGAGGAATGCACATTGGGTTCATTTCTCATTTATTATTTGGGTTATTTGCTTTTGCGGGGGGGTGAATTTTTTTAGTTCTTTGTGTATTCTGGGTATTAATTCTCTATCTGAGGAGTAGCTAGCAAAAAAATGTCTCTCATTCTCTACATTTTATCTTCACATTTTTAATTGTTTCCTTTGCTGTGAATAAATTTTTAAATTTGATGCCAGTGCATTTAGTAACTTTGGCCTTATTTTCTGAGTTTTAGGGATCCTATTGAGAAAGTCATTGCCTGTAAGTTGCATAGTTGATCCTAAGTTTTCTTCAAGGAGTTGTATAGTTTCTGGTCTAATTCTGAGGTCTTTCATCCATTTTGAGTTACTTTTTGTGCAGGGCAAGAGATAAAGATCTAATGTCATTCTTCTACATGTGGATAACCAGTTTTCCCAGCACCATTTGTTTAAGAGGTTGTCTTTCTTTCCATGAATGTTTTTGGCACCATTGTCAAGGATCAGATGACTACGGATTTGTAGATTTGTCTCTGTGTCTTCTATTCTGTCCCATTTGTTTGTGTATCTATTTGTATGCTAGTACCATGTAGTTTTTGTTAGTACACCTCTGCAGTATAATTTGAAGTCAGGCATTGTAATAGATTTAGCATTGCTTTTCCTGCCTTAGAGTTGCTTTGGCTATTCTGGGTCTTTTATTTTTCCACATGAATTTTAAGAGTATTTTGTTTTAAGTTCATACAAATGAAGAATGTCATTTGTATTTTGATGGGGATTGTATTGAACCTGGATATTTATTTTGGTTATATGACCATACTAATTCTGCCTATCCATTGATATGGAAGATCCTTCCATCTTCTGTGTCTTCTTCATTTTCTTTCTTTAATATTCTATAGTTCACATTAAAGAGATCTTTCACCTTCTTGGTTATATTTATTCCTGAGACTGTGTGTGTGTGTGTGTGTGTGTGTGTGTGTGTGTATTTGGATAGGACAGGTTTCATGATTTCTTTCTCAATAGATGCTTTTTTTTTTCCTTTTTGGTACGGGGATTGAACCTAGGGGCCCTTCCCCACTGAACCACATCCCCAGTTCTCTCTCTCTCTTTTTTTTTTTCCTTTGTATTTTCATTTTAAGGACAGGGTCTCACTGAGTCTCTTAGGGCATTTCTAAGTTGCTGAAGCTGGATTTGAACTCATGATCTTCCTGCCTCAGCCTCCCAAGCTACTGGCATTAGGTGTGTAACACTGCAACTGATTAACAGATGCATTATTGGTATATAGGAAAGTTATTAACTTTTGTATATTGATTTTGTATCCTGCTACTTGTGGAATTTACTTATTAGCTCTAAAGTTTTCTGGCGGAGTTTTATGGATCTTGTAAGTATAGGATTGTGTCTTTAAACAGTGATAATTTCAGTTCTTCCTTCCCTATTTTTAGCCCTTTTATTTCTTTCCGTTGCCTAATTGCTCTGATCAGAATTCCTAGCACTGTAATGAATAGGAGTGGTGAGATATCTTTAAGGAAATACTTTCAGTTTTTCCCCATTCACTATTAAGTTGGCTTCGAGTTTTCACATATGGCTTTATGATGTTGAGGTGAGTTCCTTCTATGCCTTATTTCTTTAGTGTTTTTGTCATAAATGGGTGATGAATTTTCTCAAAAATCCTCTCTGTATTGACATCTTACTTAGCTACTCTCAATAACTAGAGCTATTGAGATGACTTTTGCCTTAATTCTGTTTAGGTGATGAATGACTTTGATTGATTTGCATATGTTAAACCACCCTTGCAACTCTGGAACAAAACCAACTTTGTCATGATGTTCAATCTTTCTAATATGTTCTTGAATACTGTTTAAAATATGTGAATACATAATAGATCACATATAATATATAAAAATATATAATATGCAAAATATTTACTAATATCTTACTAAGGACTTTTGCATCTAGTTTCATCAGGGATATTGGTCTGTAGTTTTCTTTACTTGGTGTGTCCCTCTGTTTTGGTATAAGTGTGATACTGGCTTATTAGAATGAATTTGGAAATGTTTCTTCATTTCCTATTTCATGAAATAATTTGAGAAACATTGGCATTAGTTTTTCTTTAAAGGTCTGGTAGAATACAGTTAAGAATTCATCTGATCCTGGACTTTTCTTTGTTGGAAAGCTTTTTATTAATGCTTCTATCTCATTGGTAGTTGTTGGTTGGTGTAAGTTTTCTATGTCCTGTTGATTCACTTTGTCCAGCCATATATGTCTAGAAATGTATCAATTTCTTACAGGTTTTTCAATTTATGGCAGTAAAAGTTTTCAAAGTCATAATCTCTGAATTTCTGTAATGTGTATGGTGATTTCTCCTTTTTAATCTCTCATTTGATAAATTTGAGTCTTCTGTCTTTTTCTTTTGGTTAGTTTGGCTAAGGGATTATCAATATTGCTTATATTTTCACACAACAAACTGTTCATTTCATTGGACCTTTGTATTTTTTAAATTCTCAATTTCATTGATGTTTGATTACTTCCTTAAAGTGGTTTTAGAATTATAGTCAGCTTTATTGCAACTGTGACCAAAAGACCTGAAAAGAACAATTTTAGAACTTTAGGTAAAGTTTCCTTAGCATCCAAAAGTTCCAAAATCTTGGTCCATAGATGGTCAACTCCACTGTCTGGGCCCATGGTGAGGCAAAACATTATGGTGGAAGTTTGCTGCAGAGGAAAGCAGCTCAATACATGGCACCAGAAATCAGAGAGCGCCTCACTAACCAGGGACAATACATACACCCCAAAGGTATGACCCAGGGACCTATGTCCTCTAATTTTACCACCCAGTCAATCCATTCAAGTGGATTAAAGCACTGATTAGGTTAAGGCTCTCATAAGTCAAAACTTTCACCTCTAAAATTTCTTGCATTGTCTCCCACATAAGTTTTTGGGGAACTCCTTATAACAATTGATTGTTTCTACTTTTTCTAGGGCTGAGTAATGCATCATAAGGTTGAACATTTGGAATCTCTCTTGCTTATGTAGAAACTCAGTTGTGAATTCTCCTTTTATCACAGCCTTCATAGTGTCCCAGAGTTTCTTGTATTTTGTATGGCCATTTTCATTAGAATTTAAGAATTTTTAAATTTCTCCCCTGAATAATTCTTTCACCCACTCATCATTCAAGCCCTGACGCCGACAGGGCGGAGCCACGCGGCCAGAGCTTCTGTTGAGATGCGCGGGCTCGTGAAGGGCTCGTGGCGGTGGTGGCGGTTGGTGCTATAACGGACCCGACCCGGACCCGGGTCAACGTCCTGCTTGTGGAGGTGATTCCACACTCAGGAGAGACGGCGGCAGGGTAGCCTTCGTGTGCTTGATCTGACTCACGGAGGGAAGAGGCGGTGAAGAGGCATGAGAGATGGAGGTGGTCGTAGCTGTAATACAGGAGGTAGGAGGAAGATATCAACCAGAGATAAAAATACCAGAAGTACATCCATTCAATCCCCCTAAGGTCCGGTTTTTCACTAAAATATGACATCCTAATATTAGTTCTGTCACGGGCTTTTTTTTTTTTTTTTTTTTTTTTTTTTTTTTTTGATATCCTGAAGATCAATGGGCAGCAGCAATGACTCTACGCACGGTATTGCTGCATTGCAAGCATTATTTGCAGCTGCAGAACCGGTAGATCCACAAGATGCGGTAGTAGCAAATCAGTACAAAATCTGAAAATGTTCAGTTAAGTAGCTCGACTTTGGGCGCACATGTATGATGGAGCACCAGTTTCTAGTCCGGAATACACCAGAAAAATAGAAAGCATGTTTTTCCATGGACTTCCATAGAAATGCAATAATAGTGACCTTGTCTTCAAAATCACAGGATGTAGAGACTGCCACAGAAATGCTTCTGAGTAACTGAGGGGTAGAGAGCGCAATGCTGATAGTCAAACTTGCCTCCTCTTGAGGAGCACCAACATCTGCTATTTTCAGTGTTCTACATAGATTTCTTTCAAACTGGCAATCTTCCCTAATGTTGTTATCTAGGCCCCATTGGAGTCTGAAAAAGAAAATCCCTGCTCTGTAAATAAAGCTAATTGAACATCTGTGTAAATTTAAAAAGGGGAAATAACTTTACTTTTGTCTCATACTTAATAGTGTAAAGATTCTTTGAGTTAAGTTAAAACCGTGGAAAAAAACTACTTTAGTGTTCAGAAGTGTGACAAGACTAGCAAGAGTTTGCTTCAAGATTTTGTTGAATAATTGATATTTTGAGTGTGTCAGGGCCATTCAAATTGTTGGTGTTGCATCACAGCCACCTTAACTGTTCTCAACACGGATCCTCTTGGCTGCGAATTTGCTTGCATGCTTGTATTTGACTTCTTAGTATGGGTAGCTGAAAAGACCACCATTTGAAGCATCAGAAAATCCTTAAATGTGAGATTTATCCAGAATTGAAGATGGTGACTTATTCAGAGGCTTTATGTCCTGTTGACAGACTGGGCACTATATCTGTTTTCCTCCCTCTTACCACACACAGCTAATATTCTGATGGTAAATTTCTCTGTACTTGGTGGGGAAATGTGCTGAGAGTATGTTTTACTCCACTTTTATGTCATAGATTTGGAATGTTTTGTCACAGTCTTTCAAACTCTCATTTAAGTAAGAATGTAAAAATGGGGTTGTCAGTTTTCTCTTGCAAAACCAGTAAATACTTGATGTTGCAGTATTCCCAGATTTAAGGAAAGAACCTGAATTAGTTTTTCAGTGAATTAGGCACTTATTTTTATATTTTTAAAGAAATGAAAGTTTTCATTTTTTTTTTTTGTTGTTGTTGTTGAGAACTTAGAATGATACAATGAATTATTTCGGTAATTTTTAGCCTCATCTTTTGACTTCAAGGGTTCTTTGGTGTTGACTTCTAATTGAATTCCACTATGATGTAGTTAGGTGCAAGGAATTATAACATTTATTTTGTATTTGCTAAGAGTTGCTTTGCAGCTGAATATATGTTCTCCTTTGGAGGTTTCATGGACCATTGAGAGTATATTCAGCTGATGTGGGATGTAATATTCTAAAGATATATGTTAAGTCCATTTGAGTTATAATATTTTAGGTCCAAAGTGTGTATACTGAGTTAATGTCTGGATGACCTATCTATTGGTGAAAGTGGCATTTTGAAGTCACTCAGTATTATACTGGGATCTGAGTTTTCCATCTGAGTAGTGTCAGTTTTATGTAATTATTGGCACCCACATTTACAGCATAAATATTTGCTATCATTTTATCTTCTTACTGAATACTTCTGTTTATCAGTAAGACATGATCTTGCCTCTATTGATTAATTTTGTTTTGAGTTCTGTTATTTTAGATATGAGAATAGCTACTTCTGTTTGTTTTCGAGCTCCATTGACATGCTATATAAATTTTATTTTTTCACTTTCAGTCTGTGACTGTGTTTGCCTGTAAGGTGAGTCTCTTGTAAACAACATGTAGTTGGGTCTTGTTTTTCAATTCATCATGCCAGCCTGTCTTTTTATCACAGAGTTGAGATAATTTGCATAGATAACTTACATTGTAATAGAGATGTTTATCAAGTTCTATCATTTTGATTTATAATATGTAATTTGTTTCTGTTTCTCATTTACTTAGGTACTCTTCAAGTGAGATTTGTTCATTTTTTACTTCTTGTGTGGGCAGTATTTTTTTAAATAAGTTCTGTAGTTCCAGCTTTGTAGTCATGAATTCATTTAGCTTCTGCTTACCTTGGAAGTTTTTTATTTCTTCTTCAATTTTGAAGGATGATTTGTTGTATTTAACAATATTGGTTGATGTGGAGAGTGGTGAGTGAGATTGGGGGTCCCTGATTGCTTCATGCCTGTTGTGTGCCCACTGCCTGAGAATGTTTCTGTGCATGGGTAGAGGATGCTCAGTTGCTATGGTGATGCCCTGCCTAACCTTGATCTCTGGAACCAAGCTCCCAGGGATAGAGGAATTCTAAGCATGACAAGACAACCATGATGTTTCATCAGTGGTGCTACTTCTGAGCCTGCCCACTTAGTAACTCTAGACAATAAGCTTCCTGAGTGCTGCAGGAAGCTCCAAGCATTGCAACAGTGAAATAGCTACAGGAATGTTTTTAGACCTCTAACTTTCTAGTGCACAAAGAATAATGCCTCTATAGTCCTTAACTTCTCTTTAATTGTAAACAAATCCCTATTAAAGCTAGTGCGCTCCTAAAAGCTCTCAAATCCAGCTTCCACCCCCACAACGTCCTCCCTGCTACTCCTTCACTGTTGTACCAGATCCGCTTTGTCCTTCCCTATATTTAAAAATTCTGCTTCGATTTCACAGAACTATTGTGCTGGACAACAACCTGATTTGCTGTTGTTCGCAGACCCATCCTGATTTAGGGAAAAGTTTCTTTTTAGCATTATATTACCTCTTGTAGCACAATTGAGATTGTATTTAGCAAAGTCTTTTGTTTTGAATGATACGTATGATTACTTCCTTTATAAAAGGCTTTATATGATAATTTTTTCCACCCACTTTCTTCTAACACTCCTGTTGTCTCCTTTATATTTTTTGTTTGGTGATTTGGTTTCATTTGTTTTGGGGATCAAATATGGGACCCAGGACACGCTAGGCAAGTGCTCTATCACTGAGCAACACCCCAGCCCTACTCTAGATTTTTAAAAGAAGATGTCATTTATGCTGGTATTGTTTATGTGTTTGTGTTATCTTCCTGTGTTAGCCAGATGTTTAACATTTATAACCCCTAAAGCTCCATTCTCTAGATTGTAAAGAGCTGAAAATAAGCCATGTGTCATTTCCTTCCATTTCATGGCTGTTTCCCCACTGAGTCTGATGAATCTGCCTTGGTCCCATGACACCATTTCCTTTCTTTGCTGTTTGATGAGGGTTTTCCAGTAATAACTGCCCCTTTCTCTGCTTGTCTGCTGCATTCACAGATGCTCATTATCTCTGCCCAAAACAGAGATATGGTTCAAGCCTGCCTCCTCTCATCTACCTACGTTGACCACAGGAGAGCTTGCTGTTCAGGAGAATTCCTCCACAAGGCTTTCGGTATTGTTGTTTTTTGTTGTTTATAACAAATCTAGTTCTGACAGTCCCTGAGGTCCCAGGACTGACAAATGTAAAATCATCCTGTAATATCTGATTAAGATAACATTCACCAAAAAATTTCCAGATGCGCAGCAGTTATAAAAATGGTGCATAGAATATATTGTCCAGAAAGGCCATATAAAAAGAAAGGCTGAGAAATGTTTCCAAATTAAAGGAGACTAAGACACATGACAATTAAATGCAGTGTATAATTCTACACTGGATTTTTTAATGGAGATTTAAAATAAAAATAAAGCTAGATATTATTGGATATATTGGCCAACAAATGGAATATGAATAAAAGATTAGCTTTAAGTTTTATGTCAATGTTAAATTTACTAAAGGGGATAATTCTTAATATGTGAAGAAATAGTAACAAAAATGTACATGATACATGACCTATTCTCAAATACTCAGGAATTAATGTGTATTTTTTAGCATATGTATGTAATACACAAAAGAAGAGACTGCCAGTAGATCAAAATAATAACAATAGGTAATTCTGCATAAAGGGTACATTATTCAATTCAACGATTTTAATGTATTCACAGAGTTGTGCATCTCTCATGAGTCAATTTTAAAACAATTTTGTGATTTTCAAAATAAACCCTGTATACTTCAGTTATCATCTTCCAGCCCTAAGAGACTACTACTATATTTTCTATCTTTATTTTCCCTTTTCTGAATATTTCATAAGAATGGACTCTTATATGGTATTTGTAATTGATTTCTTTCATTTAACAGTTTGGCAGTTCATTCATTTTATAGGCTGTCTCAATATTTTATTCCTTTTATGGATAAGTTATATTCTACTGTATGTATATACAACCAATTATCCATTCATTGGTCAATATGTGGGTTGTTCTTATATTTTGAATATTATGGGTAACACTACTAGGAATGTTATCGTACAAATTTCTGTGTGGACTTGTTTTCATTTCTCTTATGTATATACCTAATAGTGGAATTTCTTGGTCATAAGGCAACTCTGTGTTTAGCATTTTGATGGGAAACAGCCACACAATTTTATATTTCCATAGGAGTGTATGAGTCTTTCAATTTCTCATATTCTCTTAAATGCTTATTTTCTGACTTTTTTATTCCAGCCATTTTAGTGTGTGAAGCAATATCTCAGTGGTTTTAAATTATAGTTTCCTGAAGATTAATGAGTTCAAATATTTTCACAATATCCTTTATTTTTAATGGCATTTAGGGAAGGATGGGAACAGAACTGTTTGACATAATATAGTTAACTAGAAACATAACTTATTTTAACAATGTGACAGGAAAAAAATTATTTTCTTCTAAATATTTATAAACATTTATATAAACAATCTCAAGTTTTATGTACACTGTTATGGTTTAGATATTAGGTGTCCCGAAAAGTTCCTGTGTTGAAGGAATATCCAGAAATAAAATGATTAGGTTATGATAGTCGTGACCTGATTGCAGCATTTTAGTTTGAATGGACTGACTGAGTGGTGCTGTGGGCAGGAAGGGCTTGACTGAAGGAAGTGGGTACTGGCTGTGTGCCCTTTGCTGCAGCTCCCGCTCTCTTTCTCTCTCTCTCCCTCCCCCCTCTCCCCTCCCTCCGTTCCTCCCTCCCTCCTTCCCTTGCTCTCTCTTTCTCCCTTCCTTGTTCTTCCTGCCTGCCTTGTATGGATAAATGGATCAGTGCTCCTCAGCTCCTCCACCATGCTCTTCTGCCTTGATGTTCTGCTTTGCCCTTCTGCCATGATCCTTAGGCCCAGATCCATGAACTCAGCTGAACATATACTAAACTTCTAGAATCATGGCCAAATAAACTTTTTCTTCCCTAAATTTTTCTTGCTGGGTATTTGCATCACAGATATGCAAATCTGAATAATGTACATATGGACAATTTATGCTTCTATTCTTTTTTCATAGTATATTTACTATGTGAATACAATATTATGCCCTGAGTTTTGTAAGGTTACTTCTTGTATGGAGTTGGGGAAGGAATTGATAGACTTCGCAATGTTGACTAAAAGGCAGAGCAAAACTGATTATCAAATGATGCTCACCGTTCTTAATCACCAGTGCTATACATCTGTGTTGTGTATGTGTTCCTGGTATGATAAATATCAGGGGAATATGCTTGACACAGGCGACATAGCATGTCATCTGAGAGATGGATATCAAGGTATTTAAATGGACTTTTGCCTTTTAATCATTATATAAAAGATGGGGGACCGAAGATGGCGGACTAGAGGGGGACTGCATCCCCAGTCGCTCCAGAACCCAGAAGTTAAGAAGGGGAGGCATTGAGAGACTCGGACCAAAATAGAGCCACGGGTGAGTCTGCACACTGGGTAAAGCTCGACCCGGGTGGCAGGCCCAGATAGAGGTGGCTTATCGGAGCCAGGCAGGGCAGCTAGAGTCTTCCACAGGCAGCCCTGCGCACTCCGGCGCTGGGCCCCTCCCACACAGCCAGCTTCTCCAGGTTCTCGGAGCAGACCCCTACTGAGAGCCTTTCTGATCAGAACAAGCTCCAATTCCCGGAGCCAGCGCAGCATACTTGGGCCCGCAAGCGGCTTCAGGGACGAGGACAGGGCAGCCAGCGACCTCCCCAAGCAGCCTGGACCCCTGCAGTGGGAGGTGCCTTTCAAGACTAGCTTCTCGGAACAGACCGCCCAGTGAGAGCTTCTCTACATAGAGACAGCCACAAGTCCCCGAGCCAATGGAGAGCTTTGATCCGAAAGCAGCCTCTGGGATCAGGGCAGGGCTGCCAGAGACTTCTTCAGGCGACTCTGCCCACTCCGGCTGCAGGCTCTTTCTACAGGGCGATTCAAGATTGCGGACTAGAGGGTGACTGCATCTCCAGTTGCTCCAGAACCCAGGACTCCAGAAGGGGAGGCATTGAGAGACTTAGACAAAAATAGAGTCACAGGGTGAGTCTCCCCCACTGGGCGAAACTTGGCCTGGGTGGCAGGGACAGATAGGGGTGGCTTATCATAGCAGGGTAGGGAAGCTAGAGTCTTCCCCAGGTAGCCTTCCACACTCCGGTGGTGGGCTCCCCCCACACAGCCAGCTGCATGGTGCAGGCCCCCAGTGAGAGCCTTTCCGCACAGAACCAGCTCCAAACCTAGGAACCAGTAGGGGCTAGGGGCAGCTTTCTTCGGAAGCACTGCATTATCAAGTTCCTCCAAGACTTCAGGCTACTGAAGGCTGGGAGTTGATACACTGGAAATCTACCGGGACACTATAAGCCAATAGAGAAAATCTGCAATATCTCAGATTCCCACTGACATCTGACCATTATGAGAAAACAAGGAAAGAAAATGTCCCAAAGAAACCTAGTTACTACATCAATAAAACCCAATGTCAGCACAGCAGAAGAAATGTCTGAAAGGGAGTTCAGAATGTACATAATGAAAACAATCAGAGAAGCAAATGAGGAGATGAAAGAGCAAATGCAGGCATTAAATGATTGCACCAATCAACAGTTAAAAGACCAAATACGGGAAGCAAGAGATCATTTCAATAAAGAGTTAGAGATACTGGAAAAAAAAACCAAACTGAAATACTTGAAATGAAGGAAACAATAAACCAAGTTAAAAACTCCATAGAAAGCATAACCAATAGGGTAGAACACCTGGAAGACAGAACCTCAGACATTGAAGACAAAATATTTAATCTTGAAAACAAAGTTGGCCAAACAGAGAAGATGGTAAGAAATCATGAACAGAATCTACAAGAATTATGGGATATCATGAAAAGGCCAAATTTAAGAATTATTGGGATTGAGGAAGGCTTAGACAAACAAACCAAAGGAATGAACAATCTATTCAATGAAATAATATCAGGAAATTTCCCAAATCTGAAGAATGAAATGGAAAACCAAGTACAAGAGGCCAATAGAACTCCAAATACACAAAATTACAACAGACCCACACCAAGGCACATTATTATGAAGATACCTAACATACAAAATAAAGACAGAATTTTAAAGGCCGCGAGAGAAAAGAATCAAATTACATTCAGAGGGAAACCAATAAGAATATCAGCAGATTTTTCAATCCAGACCCTAAAAGCTAGAAGGGCCTGGAACAACATTTACCAAGCCCTGAAAGACAGTGGATGCCAACCAAGAATCTTATACCCAGCAAAACTTACCTTCAAATTTGATGATGAAATAAGATCCTTCCATGATAAACAAAAGCTAAAGGAATTTACAAAAAGAAAGCCAGCATTACAGAACATTCTCAGCAAAATATTCCATGAGGAAGAGATGAAAAACAAGGATGCAAGTCAGCAACAGGAGGCGCTAGCATAAAGGAATAGCCAAATAAAGGAGAAACCAAATCATGTCAAAAAACAAATATGAGTCAAATGACTGGGAATACAAATCATATCCCAATAATAACCCTGAATATTAATGGCCTTAACTCATCAATTAAAAGACATAGACTGGCAGATTGGATTAAAAACAAAAATCCAACAATATGCTGCCTGCAAGAGACTCATCTCATAGAAAGAGATACCCATAGACTAAAGGTGAAAGGATGGGGAAAAACATACCATGCACACGGACACAGCAAAAAAGCTGGAGTTTCCATCCTCATTTCAGATAATGTGGACTTCAAGCCAAAACTAGTCAGAAGGGATAAAGAAGGACATTACATGCTGCTTAAGGGAAGCATAAATCAGCAAGACATAACAATCATAAATATCTATGCCCCGAACATTGGCTCATCCACGTACGTCAAACAAATCCTTCTCAATTCCAGAAATCAAATAGACCACAACACAATAATACTAGGCGATTTTAACACACCTCTCTCACCACTGGATAGATCGTCCAAACAAAAATTGAATAAAGAAACCATAGATCTCAATAACACAATCAACAATTTAGACTTAACAGACATATATAGAATATACCATCCAACAAAGAACGAATACACTTTCTTCTCAGCAGCACATGGATCCTTCTCTAAAATAGACCGTATTTTATGCCACAAAGCAACTGTTAGCAAATACAAGAAGACAGAGATACTACCTTGTACTCTATGAGATCATAATGGATTGAAATTAGAAATAAATGACAGAATAAAAAATAGAAATTTCTCCAATACCTGGAGATTAAATAATACACTATTATATGATGAATGGATAACAGAAGACATCAGGAGGGAAATAAAAAATTCTTAGAACTAAACGAGAACAAAGACACATCATATCAAAATCTCTGGGACGCTATGAAAGCAGTACTTAGAGGAAGATTTATTTCATGGGGCGCATTCAAAAAAAGAAGTAGAAATCAACAAATAAACAACCTAACACTACAGCTCAAAGCACTAGAAAAAGAAGAGCAGACCAATACCAAAAGAAGTAGAAGATAGGAAATAGTTAAAATCAGAGCCGAAATCAACGAAATTGAAACAAAAGAAACAATTGGAAAAATTAACAAAATAGACAGTTGGTTCTTTGAAAAAATAAATAAAATTGATAAACCCTTAGCTACACTAACAAAGAGAAAGAGGGAGAAAACTCAAATTACTAAAATTCGGGAGGAACAAGGAAATATCACAATGGACACAAGTGAAATACAAAACATAATTAGAAGCTATTTTGAAAATCTATATTCCAACAAAACAGAAAACCTCGAAGACATCAACAAATTTCTAGAGACATATGAATTACCTAAACTGAACGAGGAGGACGTACACAAATTAAATAAATCAATTTCAAGCAATGAAATAGAAGAGGTCATCAAAAGCCTACCAACAAAGAAAAGTTCGGGACCAGATGGGTTCTCAGATGAGTTCTACAAAACCTTTAAAGAAGAGCTCATTCCAATACTCCTCAAACTATTCCATGAAATAGAAGAGGGGGGAACCCTCCCAAACTCATTCTATGAAGCCAATATCACCATGATACCTAAACCAGACAGAGACACATCGAGGAAAGAAAATTTCAGACCAATATCCTTAATGAACATCGACACAAAAATTCTCAACAAAATTTTAGCAAATCGCATACAAATATATATTAAAAAGATAGTGCACCATGATCAAGTGGGTTTTATCCCAGGGATGCAAGGTTGGTTCAACATTCGGAAATCAATAAATGTCATTCACCATATCAACAGACTTAAAGTTAAGAATCACATGATTATTTCAATAGATGCAGAAAAAGCATTCGATAAAATACAGCACCCCTTCATGCTCAAAACACTAGAAAATATTGGGGTAGTGGGAACATTCCTTAACATTATAAAGGCCATCTACGCTAAACCCATGGCCAATATCATTCTAAAGGGTGAAAAACTGAAAGCGTTCCCCCTAAAAACTGGAACAAGGCAGGGATGCCCTCTTTCACCGCTTCTATTCAACATCGTCCTTGAGACTCTAGCCAGAGCAATTAGACAAACCAAAGAAATTAAAGGGATACGAATAGGAAAAGAAGAACTCAAATTATCCCTGTTTGCTGACGACATGATTATATATTTAGAGGAACCTGGAAATTCCACCAGAAAACTTTTAGAACTCATAAGTGAATTCAGTAAAGTAGCAGGTTACAAGATCAATGCTCATAAATCCAATGCATTTTTGTACATAAGTGATGAATCCTCAGAGAAGTTAGGAAAACTACCCCATTCACAATAGCATCAAAAAAAAAATAAAATATTTGGGAATCAATCTCACAAAAGAGGTGAAAGACCTCTACAATGAGAACTACAGAACACTAAAGAAAGAAATTAAAGAAAACCTTAGAAGGTGGAAAGATCTCCCATGTTCCTGGATAGGCAGAATTAATATTGTCAAAATGGCCATACTACCTAAAGTGCTATACAGATTCAATGCAATTCCAATTAAAATCCCAATGATGTACCTTGCAGAAATAGAGCAAGCAATTATGAAATTCATCTGGAAGAATAAAAAACCTAGAATAGCGAAAGCAATCCCAAGTAGCAAGAACGAAGCAGGGGGTATCGCAATACCAGATCTTCAACTCTACTACAAAGCAATAGTAAGAAAAACGGCATGGTATTGGTACCAAAATAGACAGGTAGATCAATGGTACAGAATAGAGGACATGGACACAAACCCAAATAAATACAATTTTCTCATACTAGACAAAGGGGCCAAAAATATGCAATGGAGAAAAGATAGCCTCTTCAACAAATGGTGCTGGGAAAACTGGAAAACCATATGCAACAGAATGAAATTAAACCCCTATCTCTCAACCTACACAAAACTCAACTCAAAATGGATCAAGGACCTCGGAATCAGACCAGAGACCCTGCATCTTATAGAAGAAACAGTAAGTCCAAATCTTCAACTTGTTGGCTTAGAATCAGACTTCCTTAACAGGACTCCCATAGCACAAGAAATAAAAGCAAGAATCAACAACTGGGATAGATTCAAACTAAAAAGCTTTCTCTCAGCAAAGGAAACTATCAGCAATGTGAAGAGAGAACCTACAGAGTCGGAGAGTATCTTTGCCACTCATACTTCAGATAGAGCGCTAATTTCCAGAATCTATAAAGAACTCAAAAAACTCTACACCAAGAATACAAATAATCCAATCAACAAATGGGCTAAGGAAATGAACAGACACTTCACAGAAGAAGATGTACAAGCAATCAACAGATATATGAAAAAATGTTCAACATCCCTAGTAATAAGGGAAATGCAAATCAAAACTACCCTAAGATTTCATCTCACCCCAATTAGAATGGTGATTATCAAGAACACAAGCAACAATAGGTGTTGGCGAGGATGTGGTGAAAAAGGAACACTCATACATTGCTGGTGGGGTTGCAAATTAGTGCAGCCACTCTGGAAAGCAGTATGGAGATTCCTCAGAAAGCTTGGAATGGAAACACCATTTGACCCAGCTATCCCACTCCTTGGCCTATACCCAAAGGACTTAAAATCAGCATACTACAGAGATACAGCCACATCAATGTTCATTGCTGCTCAATTCACCATAGCCAGATTGTGGAACCAACCTAGATGCCCATCAGTTGATGAATGGATAAAGAAACTGTGGCATATATATACAATGGAATATTACTCCGCAATGAAGAATGATAAAATTATGGCATTTGTAGGCAAATGGACGAAATTGGAGAATATCATGCTAAGTGAGATAAGCCAATCTCAAAAAACTAAAGGACAAATGATCTCGCTGGTAAGTGGATGAGGACATATATTGGGGGTTTGGAGGGGTTAGCATTAGGTTTAGGGTTAGGTTTAGGGTTAGGGATAAGGAGTGTGGTAAGAATGAAGGAAAGAAGGACTGTATAGAGGGAAAAGAGGGGTGGGAGGGGTGGGGGGGAAGGAAAAAAAATAATGAATCAAACAGCATTGCCCTATGTAAATGTATGATTACAAAAATGGTATGCCTTGACTCCATGTACAAATAGAGAAACAACATGTATCCCATTTGTATACAATAATTAAAAAAAAAAAAAAAAAAAAGATGGGTTACACCACCCATGCTGATAATCGTAAAATTTGAGGACAGGGTGCATGGGGAGTTTTGTTTCTCTATCTGTCCCTATATGTTTCATTTTTCTAACTATCCTTGTATGTTTAAACATTTTTGTAATAACATTTTTCAAAGAAATATGTTGAGTGCCTCATAAGGAGAAGGAAAGACCAAAAAGAATGGTTGGGAAGTTTGGGTCAATCTGTCAAAACTCAATCTGAGCTCTCAATAAAGACATTTCCAGAAGTGTAATTCCTTTGAGGCTGGGACCTTGGAAAGTAAACTTTGTATGTAAGAGGAAGAAGAAAAAAAGGAAGAATTGATAGTTTTTGAAATGTTTTCCATGCTAGGTTTCCATCTGAATGTCTTCAGTGCCTTTGTGATATATGAGTCCAGCACATCTGCTAAGTGGAGATGGCCTCATTTTGAGGAAAGTGCAGGAGGTTTGAAATAGATGTAAGTAGTATAGAAGAGTTGACTAAGGAATCAGTGGCCTAAGTTCTAAAAGGCTTGTTAACTGAAAGCAAGCATAGAATAATCATTTGGGGGAAAGAATGAGTGAATCATTTCCATTTCATGCTGGTGCATATCATGAATTTATGGTGGTTCCAGTAGATTTATAAGATTTGAATCTAATAGCAATCAGTCACGTATAGGAAGACATTTCTGGAAAAGGCAGAGTGGGGTGTTTACCAGAGAGTAAGGATTAAATGGGCTGTATTAGGCCCATTTGGAGCAGTGCTAAATGTAAGTTTCCTGAGAGATCTTGAGGCCTACCTCGAAGAGGAAGGAAATAAAATAGTTGATAGATGAGTAAGTGTAAATAATGAAGACTGGGAGTGGAAAGTTGACAAATTGAGGGCATATGCTGGCAGGATAAAGGGTGGAGTCAGGGTAGAAATTCAGGTTGTATTACTCCAGTGTCAAACGTGTTCCTGGTTTATGTTCTGATGCAGCTCTAAGTAAACTGGAATGGAAGTGAAGAGCCGTAAGATGGGTTGAAAGGAACTAAGAAGTCTAGTTATTGTCAGGTCTATCCACATGGATGTTGGAGACCTCTACTGATTCCTTAACCTCTGCAAGTCCATTGTGCATGGGACCCCTGACACTTTTGTTCTTCCCAGAGCCTGTGCAGAATCTACTTTCTGTCTGAAGTGCTGAACTTCAGATACTGCAAATCAATGGAGTAAAAGAAGTGTGGTAGAATGAGGGGGCTTTGGTGCATTTATCTTTTCAATTTTCATGTTTGCTTCCAATATATTAAAAAATGTTTCTTAAAAAAAAAACAATTCAAGAGTACTCTGAGACAATGAAACCCAAACCCATTACTCTGTATAATTAAAATGCACTAATAAAAACAAAAAGGGTCTGGGAAACTCAACTCATTTTGGAGTGCCAATCTGTACAAGTGCAGTTACCTTCCCAACAGACCCCTATTTTTACAATGAATGTGTGCAGGTCTGTGATAAGCCCTCAAATATCTGTAACTCTGGTGCATAGCCCAAGACTCAGCTCTAGACTGTGAGCTGCTGGTGATGGAGATCTACTATGTCTCCAAGCAGCCCATGAAAGTCAAAGATGGCATTTCCATTCTGAAAAGTGAACTGTACCTACTAAGGGCAAGATCTTGCATGTTGACATCAAGGTTCTACCCCTGTTGCCCTGGAAAAGAGGTATGCCATGCTTGGCAATCAGCCATGCTTGGCAATCAGCCATGCAGATGCTTAGTACTCAAAGAATACCCCGTGTACACTTCTGCCAGTATGACATTGGTAAAGGGAAGTGCTGACAGGATCACACTGGGAAAGTTAGTTGTTCACAATGTGGGTGTGATGAACCCCTTTTTTTCCACGAGCAAAGTCATTCTTTCCCCTCTTCATGATTTTCATTACTTTCTCTCTCTAAAGTATCTTTGACTTCATCTCAGCTTTATCTTACCCTGTGAGTAAGGTAGTTCCTGTTTCAAATTCCTAACACCAACATCTGGCTTACCTACACCAATATCTGGGCTTACCTTTTGCTTTGCAAAAATACCAAGTCCAGGCAGCATGAAAAAGTAACCAGGGAGGGGAAACTGTTCCCTTAAGATTTCTCAGTAAGGAACACCAATGGCAAGTTCAAAGTATGTTTCTTTTAACCATTAACAAGTCCCTTATAAGAGCTTCTTAGGCAGCACCTACCCTGCTCCTAGACCCTACCACCATCACCCAGAATCCACTGCAGCAATACCCCCAAACATTCTCAAGCAAGTTTCTCCATTCCGTATGATCCTCTGGTCACTGACGTCTGTTTGTAAAAAATGACTAAGCCACTCCATTCTCAAAATTCTTCGTACCCTTGAATCTCTTTAGGTATGGAAGGCCTATCTTTCTCACTGCAGGGGGAAGATGTAGGCTATCATATAATGTCATTAAGGCTAAGTTAAGGGGTAGGAAGCAGTGAGAGCAAAGGTTTTGCGAACACACTGGTCACCTTTTAGAAGTCCAGGGAGGCAATCAGTAAGAGGTTCTCCCCTTCCTAAGCATAAGATATGGTTTACGCAAAACCCAAACCTCCAACACAGTACACAGAAAAGAGAACATCTTAGTAGAAAATTTATTGGGGAAAATCAATATTTTCAACAAGGAATATATTATTTGGGGGGGAAGAAAATTTTCTTTCTAGACATTCCGGAGAAGCATTTTCTGTTTAAACAATAGGGACAAATTTCCCAACACAGTGCCTTTAGCAAAAGTAGGGGTAGCTGGAGGCACCTGACCAACTTGACATCTGTAGGTAGTATTTGGGTGGAGCATGGGCTCCTTGTAAGGCATGGGTGGGTAATGCCTCTGACATGATAGCTTATCCTGTACTGTCACACTTTTCTGGGGTTGTCTGCCCCTGTCCATGACCCATCTGTTCCTTGTAGGATACCTCTGACCAATGAGGCCAACTTCTTGGCTGCAAGACTTGGCACTTGGCACCTTAGAACAAGGAGTCTTGAGGTTGAAGGCATGTTTCTGCACAGGCTCTGCCTGAACCTGTGGTCCTGCCTTGTGCTGAATTTTCCCAGACATCCTCAGGGTGGAAAGAGGCTTTTTCTCTACTCCATGCCTCCCCACTAGTTTCTCCTCTAAGACCTTCCCAATGTCCGTCATGATTTTCTGAGCTTCAGTATTCCCAGTGAAGGCAGCTCTCCTCTTAATCAGGTTTTGGCCTTTCACGGATGATGAAGAGCTGCCCTTTTTCAGGAAACCTTCTTGCCCTTTGGGTTTTGTACTAGGGCAAAACCATTGAAAAAAGTGTTTAATCTGATTTCTGATGTTTTCAGGAGGAGGTTGTCCCTTCAGTGATAGGGCTTGGGAGGACTTGCTCCCAAGTACCTCCTTTAATGTTGTGTCTTGAGTGTGGTGGGGCCTCCTTCTAGGTTGGCGTGTCCCCAACCCTGCATCCCCTCCACCAAACTCACCTGTTTTGGGTGCCAGCGGGCACTCTCTCTTTGATGCTAGTGCTAAATTCTTGTCCTGACACTTGCATAAAACATGTGTAGGGATCCAGGGTTTTTGTCCCTGCTCTATACTGATCCCTCTGTTCTCAAAATGGGCTTGTAGCACCTGGGAAGCTGCCTTGTCACCACTAGAAGCACTCTGGAAATGAGTTAGTAATGTCTTCGAAGTCAAGTTATCAGAAGCAAGAGACAAGTCAGGGGTAAAGCCTGAAGCCAGACCATGCTCCCTGCTCTCCATTTTAAACTTCAACTCATTAAGCAACTGATTTTTAAGATCTGATGATTCAGATTCTTTGGGAGCTGATATTCCTTCTGGGGGCCTTTCAGTGCTCAGGGTTGGTTCAACTTTACTCATATTCACATCTATCACTGAGAAGCTTTCTGCCTCTATGGTCATCAGGCTGTTAGTAGATTGTGATCGAACAACACAGAGTTCTTTTGCCTTGAATATCTCCCTGGACTTGTTAAACGTGGGAAAATATTCTAAATTCTTAATCATTTTTCTCTGGGGCTTTTCTGTGCTATTGTTGGGACTCATTCCCTTATTCCATGACTTGGGTCTAGCCCCAGCCTGCCTTGTGGGCAGCTTTGAGCTGCATTTATTGGCTATTACACTCTGCTTCTGACTCTCTTCATTTATGTCACTGCGTATGCGGGGTAACAAAGTCTGTCTGTCACTCTCAGTTGCCTTGATGTTCTCTGTAAGCTCATGAGAGGTACAAGAGAGAGAATATCTTAGTGTCTTCTTACTTTCCTTGCTCACAGTTGAAGTGGCAGGACGAGGACGATCTACGGTGGGAGCTGAAATTGTTGTTCCCTTCTTGTCTCCATGAAAAGTGTTAAGGCCTCCTTTAAGGGGCTTGGAGACTCCAATATTAGAATCCTTACCAGAAATAAGACTGGCTGAGGGGGGAACTTCAGAATGAAAAGAGGACCAGGATGGGGTCCCTTTCATGTTGAAGATATCTATGGATTCCTGGACCTTGTGGGGAAGCCCACATTTCATCCTCTCATGAAACAGTTTAATATGGTCTTCCAACTTCTTTTGTTTTTTGGAACCAAGGAAGGAAATATCTTGGGAGGTATTGAGGAAGTTGTCTTCACCCACCAGTGGTGCCAAATCACTGTGTTTCATTTGGCTGGGGGATTTCTTGGAGCAACTCAATAATTGCTCCATAGAATGCCATGATCTATGCACAGAGCCAGGCATCTGACTCTCATTGATTTCCTCAAATTTCTTGCTCAAATGTACTTCCAGAGCTTCTGTCAGTTGTTTGTGAATTGAGTTATCCCTTGAAGTTCTTGATTTTTTTCCTAAAAGACTATTCAATTGATTTTTCAGGTCTGTCTTAAAGTCAGAGTACAGACTATTATCTGGAGCCCCCTTTGGGTCACTCAGTGGATAATCTTTTGTGCCAATCTCTGGACTCTTTACTTTCTTCACTCTCTCCTCTAGAGGAAGCAGTTCTGAGTTTCTTTCATGGGAACATCTGGATTGGCTCAATTTAAGATCTTTGCTACTTTGACCCTTAAACAAAGAGATCCATGAAAGTCCATAACTGCTCTTAGACTCAGCTATCTCAGGAACTTCTGCTGTTTGAGGATTCATACTTGACAGAGACTCATGGACTCTGCGGGGCAGACCCCACCGGTGTTGAATAAGTCTCTTTCGAAGGTGGTGCTCTAGTTTCTTCCGAAGCTCTTTTTTGAGTGGAAAATCTCCCAGAAGGATGGATGGTGAAACATAAACCTTGGAGGACTGCCTATCCAATGAAAGATTGGGAGCTGGAGGACAAAACTGTTCCTTGGATTTTTGGACCACAGAGGGTAGACCCCACAAATTTTCCTGTTCTTTCTGTAACACGTTATATTCCAAGTCGTGAATTTCAGATGGCAGGAGAGACTGTGCCTCATCCTGGAATCTATGAAAACACACTCCACAGCTTTGAACCTGGGATGATGGGAGTGGTGACAAGATAGGGGCTGAGGACTGCAGCTGGTCTTGGGACGGGAGAGGAGGAGGAGTATGTTGAGACTGGGATGGGGTTTGGGTCAAGGGTTGAGATTGGATCTCAGGCAAGGACAGAGGTGGGGAATGGGGTAGAACTGGAGATTCATCCACTGTGGTGGAA
This sequence comes from Sciurus carolinensis, assembly GCF_902686445.1. Taxonomy (NCBI): domain Eukaryota; kingdom Metazoa; phylum Chordata; class Mammalia; order Rodentia; family Sciuridae; genus Sciurus; species Sciurus carolinensis. The sequence goes on from NC_062226.1 coordinate 82,392,078, forward strand.
TTGGACATTTTATTGAAGTAGACATAGGTTGAAGAGTCACCTGAAACAAATACCTTAGGATTCAAGGACTCACTGTGCAGAGATGGGAGTCCCCAAAAGAATTGGGTATATTTTTGCTGTAAATGACCCTCAGAGGACTTAGGATATGGGATCTGGTGTTGTCCCTGCAATTCCTCTGATTTGTCTTTGCTGCTCTGTAAAGGGAGAGAGACAGGTGAGTCCTGTTGATCAGCAACTGACTTTAACATTTTCTCTGAAGAATGGAGTTTGTAGTCTGGCTTAAGTTCTTTTGGAAAAGATTTTTTCTTTTTCTTTTCCTTCTGCATCAGGAAATCACCCTTCTTTTTTATTTGTCTCTCCAGGAGTGCCAAGACATCTGGGCTGAGAAAGGAGATGTTTCCAGATTCTACAAGGTTGGTTTTAGTATCACTTTCCAAAGAGGGCTCAGAAGAATGGAAGTCAATGAGGTTTTCATGATCATCAGTGTGCTCCAATTTAGAAGGAGACAAGTTCTCAGCATGGGACTGTTTTTCAAGACTTGCACTGTCAGTGCTTCTGGTCATTGGGACATCAGTGGACAACCCATCTGGTCTATCCGCCAGAGACAGGGTGGTTTCAGGTTGGAGATCAGATTGTATTTCTTGACTGTCATGTAACGGGGGAGGGATTGGAACAGGTGGTTGAGGTGGGAAATGATCTACTAGATGTTCTGAACTCAAGGAAGGAGGGATTGGAACAGGTGGTTGTGGTGGGAAATGATCCACTGGATGTTCTGAACTCAAGGAAGGAGGGATTGGCATAGGTGGTTGAGTTGGGAAATGATCCACTGGAAGGTCTGTACTCAAGGGAGGAGGGATTGGCATAGGTGGTTGAGTTGGGAAATGATCCACTGGAAGGTCTGTACTCAAGGGAGCAGGGATTGGCATAGGTGGTTGAGTTGGGATATGATCCACTGGAAGGTCTGTACTCAAGGGAGGAGGGATTGGCATAGGTGGTTGAGTTGGGATATGATCCACTGGAAGCTCTGTAGTCAAGGGAGGAACAGACTCTGGTGGCAGAGAGTCACCAGAGAGTGATGAGGGCAAAACTTGTTCAGTTAAAGAGGTGGCTTGGTCAGATGAGACTTCAGAGGAAGGAGGTGGAGTGGGCTCAGACAAAGGGGCTGATATTGAAGCTCCTGAAGGAATGGCTGAGACAGCTGCAGACAGAAAAACTGATGACTCTTTTGCAGACGTTATGGAAGGCACATGGGACACAGAATTAGCAAGATCTTCCAAGGATGCCTTACAGATCAGTTGACTGACCTTAGCAGATGTTCTATTACACACTCCACAGAGGGGGTCTGGACATAAGAGTTGCCGGAAGTGGATGATATCACTACTCTGGCCCGAGGGGCTGCAAGAGACAAAGTACAAAGCTGTAACCAGACCAGTACAAAGGAAAGGAGGGTCTGCAGTACTCTCGGTGGTGGTGAAGCCTGCTACCTGCTTTACAATCCCCACATCCATGACCTCACAACACATTCCCCCCTCCCAAGGCCTTCATTCACATACCAATTACTGTGGCTATCCCTCCTGTGATCAGGGCATGTTGCAATGAATCCCTGGGGAATGTATATAACATGTGAGAACAGGACCCAGTAAAGAAGGGAAATGATTACCTTTTCAGAATAGAAAGCAGCTTCCTCCCCTCCTCTGCTTCTCTCCGGCAAGTTCTCCGCCCTGGAAAACCAGGACAGTGGGTTATATGTAGTGAAGGTAGAAACACAGGTATGATTCAAGAGTCCCTTTATGAGAAAGAAGATATTAAGAATCTGCAGACTAGGTCATGTTGTCAGGGATGATACTAAGAAGATTTGCATGTATATCTGGTTTTATTTATAAAGTACTTTCATATACGTCATCCCAGGATACTCAAAATGACCACCTGAAGCAACAGGAGTCAGTAGCTATGTCAGAGATGAATCTGAGCAATGAGGAATTATAGTTTATACCATGGAGGCACACGGAAATTCTGACTCCAGAACAACCAAGTGTCCTTGGATATCTCACATGTCTACCTACTAGGCAGTAACCAGTAATGGCCAAACATTTTAGTAATACGAGAATGGAAATGATACAGGAGGGCAAGGCAGAGACTCTGAGGAATGTCTTAGAACTGACTGATTTCTCTTGAACCTCTTCTCCGAGACTCTGTTTCCTGAGAGACTGTGCGTACAACATGGCACACTCCAAGAACATGGAGCTGAAAGAGATAGGAAGGCTCACCCTTGTAGAGCTCAGGTCAGACAGACAGACCTTACCTTTAAATGCATCACTTTTCCTGAAGCGTGTGCCCTGACGCTGAAAACAAAAAGGAAAGAATGAGGGGCTGGGGCTGCTTTCTTTTGATCCTTTCATTAGCAAGCTTAGACATTCATTATGCCAGAATCTCAGAGCTCTTCATTTTTTTAGTTAGTAGAAATGTATTTCCTCCTTTTATTAATATTGATAGGCAATCAAATATTTTTAATTTTCTTTCTTTGACACTTATAAAGGAGGATTTTGTCGGTGGGATCCACATTTGATGTTCTTAGGAATCCTCTGCTCAAGGAGGCCATAGAATTTGAGTGCCCTCCCAGGGTCCCCTGTGTCCTGAGGACAGAGCTTAGGTTGTAGGCTCTGCTCAGAAGTCCTATAGGTCAGCACTGCTGTCCTGAGCAGTCCAATAGGAACGCTTGCTGAAGGACACCTGACATGGGAATGAGACTGAGGGTCTGATGTTAGAACAGACATCTCTTCCAGAGAAACCAAACTTTCTATCCAAACATATCAAGATCTTCAGAATCACTATGCTTGGAACTTTCTCCTGGAAAGCTCCACCACTCCCAAAAGATAATCTGTGAGCTTCAGATGGCAATTTTCTTCCCCTCTGAACCCCTGTCTGACTCTTTTCTTTAAAAAGTGAAGTTGTATCTTGTCCTTAGAGTTCCCACCCTCCATGTCTTTCCGAGCTTCACAAATATTTAGTAATGGGAGAAAGGAAATGACAAATCACAATATACATTTCATAAAACATTTCACATTGGACAAAAATAAGAATCTCTCCCTGGGGTTGTGGCTCAGTGGCAGAGCGCTTGCCTAGCCTGGGACTGGGTTCGAGTCTCAGCACCACATATATATAGATAAAAGGTAAATTGACAAAAAAATATAAGAATCTCCCTTGGTGGTTCACTCTGCTTCCTTCCCTTTCGAATGGTTGCATTCTGTCGTGTTAGAAATTTCAACAGCCGGAAGCACAAGTAGATGAAGGGCAAGGTAAAAAATGTACATTTGGGGTCAATACCCCAAGAAATTGAACCAAGATCAAGTATGGTTCTCTATGGCTATTCAGAGAAGAGAACATACTAAATGGTCTGAATCGCCCGGCTTCCAAAGGCAAATGAGTTCTCAGGGGGCGTGGGCTTGTCTATAGTTCCAGGCCTGCATCACTAAGAATTGGAGAGTCACAAAATGAAAGGGTTCTGAGGGTGGGGAAAGATGGTGACCAACCCTTCATTTGTTAGTCAGTAGAAATGTATTTCTTCCTTTTATTAATTTTGAAAGGCAATGAAATATTTTTAATTTTCCCTTCTTTTACAATTATTATCATTATTATTATTATTTTTTTTTGCGGTACTGGGGATCAAACTCAGGACCTTGTGCTTGCAAGGCAACCACTCTACCAGCTGAGCTATCTCCCCAGCCCTTCTTTGATAATTAGAAAGGAGGGTGATGGCAGTGGGATCCACATTTGATGTTCTTAGAAATCATCTGCTCAATGAGGATATAGAATTTGAGTGCCCTTCCAGGGTCCCCTGTGTCCTGAGGACAGAGCTTAGGTTGCAGGCTCTGCTCAGAAGTCCTAGAGGTCAGCACTACTGTCCCGATCACGCCAATAGGAAGGCTTGATGAAGGACACCTGTCATGGGAATGAGACTCAGGTTCTGATGTTAGAACAGACATCTCTTTCAGAGAAGCCAAACTCTCTGTCCAAACCCATCAAGATCTTCAGAAACACTATGCTTGGAACTTTCTCCTGGAAAGCACCACCACACCCCAAAAGTTAGTCTGTGAGCTTCAGATGGAAATATTTGTCCCCTCTGAACCCCTGCCTGACTTCTTTCTCTGAAGAATGAAGTTGTACCTTGTCCTTAGACTTCCCAAATTCCATGTCTTTCTTAGCTGCCCAAATATTACTAAAGGAAGTGACAAATCACAATGGTCATTTCACAAAACATTTCATATTGGACAAAAATATGAATCTCTTGCTGAGGTTGCGGCTCAGTGGCAGAGGGCTTGCCTAGCCTGGGAATGGGTTCGATTCTCAGCACCACATATATATAGATAAAAGGTCCAGTGACAAAGAAATATAAGAACATCCCTTGGTGGTTCACTCTGCTTCCTTACCTTTTGGATGGTTTCATTCTTGCGTGTTAGAAATTTCAATAACCGGAAGCACAAGTAGAGGAAGAGCAAGGTTAAAAATGTACATTTGGGGTCAATACCCCAAGAAATTGAACCAAGATCAACCATGGTTTCTATGGTTATTCAGAAAAGAGAACATTCTTCATGGTCTGAGCACAGGTGCCAAAAGCAAATGAGTTCACAGGGGCCTGGACTTGTCTATAGTTCCAGGCCTACATCACTAAGCATTGAAGAGTCACAAAGGGAAAAGATTCTGAGAACAGAGGCGGAGGCTGACCAACCTTTCATTTGTTAGTCAATAGAAATGTATTTCTTCCTTTCATTAATTTTGAAAGGCAATGAAATATTTTTAATTTTTCTTCATTTCACAATAATAAAGGAGGATTTTTTTGGTGGGTTCAACATTTTACTTTCTTAGAAATCCTATGCTCAAGGAGGCCATAGAATTTGAGTGCCTTCCCAGGGTCCCCCCTGTGTCCTGAGGACAGAGCTTATATTGCAGGCTCTGCTCAGAATCCCTAGACGTCAACACTGCTGTCCTGAGCAGTGCAATAGGAAGGCTTGATGAAGGACACCTGACATGGGAATGAGACTCAGCATCTGATGTTAGAACAGACATCTCTTCCAGAGAAACCAAACTCTATCCAATCCCATCAAGATCTTCAGAAACACTATGCTTAGGACTTTCTCCTGGAAAGCTCCACCACTCCCAAAAGATAATCTGTCAGCTTCAAATGGAAATGTTCCTCCCCTCTCAACCCCTGCCTGACTTCTTTTTCTAAAGAGTGACTTTGTATCTTGTCCTTAGACTTCCCACCTTTCTTGTCTTTCTGAGCTGGGCACATATATTTAGTAATGTGAGAAAGGAAATGACAAATCACAATGGACATTTCACAAAACATTTCACATTGGACAAAAATATGAATCTCTGGCTGAGGTTGTGGCTCATTGGCAGAGCGCTGGCCTAGCCTGGGATTGGGTTTGATTCTCAGCACGACATATATATAGAGATAAAAGGTCCATTGACACAAAAATATAAGATCTTCCCTTGGTGGTTCACTCTGCTTCCTTATCTTTCGAATGGTTTCATTCTGGCTTGTTAGAAATTTCAATAACCGGAAGCACAAGTAGAGGCAGAGCAAGGTTAAAAATATACATTTGGGGTCAGTACCCCAAGAAATGGAACCAAGATCAAACATGGTTCTCTGTGGCTATTCAGAGAAGAGAACGTTCTTCATGGTTGAATCACACAGTTTGCAAAAGCAAATGAGTGCTCTGGGGGCCTGGGCTTGACTATACTTCCAGGCCTGCATCACTAAGGATTGGACAGTCACAAAGGGAAAGGGTTGTGAGGGTGGGGAAAGATGGTGACCAACCCTTCATTTGTTAGTCAGTAGAAATGTATTTCTTCCTTTTATTAATTTTGAAATACATTGTAATATTTTAAATTTTCCCCTCTTTGACAGTTACAAAGGAGGATTTTGTCAGTGGGATCCACATTTGATGTTCTTAGAAATCCTTTCTCAAGGAGGACATACAATTTGAGTGCCCTCCAAGGGTCCCCTGTGTCCTTAGGACAGAGCTTAGGTTGCAGGCTCTGCTCAGAAGTCCTAGAGGTCAGCACTACTGTCCCGATCATGCCAATAGGAAGGCTTGATGAAGGACACCTGACATGGGAATGAGACTCAGCATCTGTTGTTAGAACAGACATCTCTTTCAGAGAAACCAAACTCTATCCAATCCCATCAAGATCTTCAGAATCACTATGCTTGGAACTTTCTCCTGGAAAGCTCCACCACACCTCAAAAGATAATCTGTGAGCTTCAGATGGAAACCTTCATCCCATCTGAATCCCTGCCTGACTTCTTTCTCTAAAGAGTGAAATTCTATCTTGTCCTTAGTGTTCCCACTTCCATGTCTTTCTGAGCTGCACAAACATTTAGTAATGTGAGGAAGGAAATGACAAATCACAATGGACATTTCACAGAATATTTCACATTGGACAAAAATAAGAATCTCTGACTGGGGTTGTGGCTCAGTGGTAGAGGGCTTGCCTATTTTGGCACTGGGTTTGATTCTCAGTACCACATATATATATAAATAAAAGTTCCATTGACTTTAAAATATAAGAACCTTCCTTGGGGTTCACTCTGCTTCCTTACCTTTTTGATGGTTTTATTGTGACATATTAGAAATTTCAATAGCCGGAAGCACAAGTAGAGGAAGAGCAAGCTTAAAAATGTATATTTGGGGTCAATATCCCAAGAAATTGAACCAAGATCAACCATGGTTCTCTATGGCTATTCAGAAAAGAGAACATTCTTCATGGTCTGAATCGCACAGCTGCCAAAGGCAAATGAGTTCACAGGGAGCCTGGGCTTGGCTATAGTTCCATGCCTGCATCACTAAGTATTGAAGAGTCACAAAGGGAAAGGGTTCTGAGAGCAGGGGAATAGGGTGTGCACCTCCCCCACTGGCCCAACAGCGAGTTCTTCCCTGTAACCAGATCTGTTGTTCCATTTCCCACTTCACCCTTTCCTCACATCTTGCTTCATTACCTCAGGGAACATTACTGTTTCTTTTATCTATAACTAAGTTATTGTACATGTGTCCCATTGGTACTGTTTGGATCCCTTGACTTGGACCTCACCAATTCGACTGCCTATAAAGTCTGACATGAACTGCTTGGAATTTTTGCTTGTACCAAGAAACTTAAACTTTGCGGTCATCCCTATCCTTAAGTTTACCCCTCTCTCTCTGACTAATTGGTGCAGTATTTTCAAATTCAGTAAACAATGATCTCCTCTTTTTCATGTTTTCATTATTTCAATCCTACAATTTGTAGCTACCTAAAATGCAAATAGTCCTTGCCCTCCATATCAATTTCTTAATGGTTATATGACTTTCCAAAACCAGGAAGAGGTTATGGTGTGCTAAGGAATTCATCCCCTTGGTTCTTGGTGGCAGGGAGCCACCTAGCATGTCAGAACCTTAGGGGAGAATCTAGTCTTGAACAGAATCACGTGATTACCCTTGTGGGACACATAAGTTCTGATATTTTTCTAAGAATTTCTTGCCATGAACAAAGCTGAGAATATCTGTGCTATATAAGCATCCTTTTATTATTAGAAAATCAACTTCCTATCATTCATGATTCCTCTGTAGTTTGTACATATGAGAGAAAACATACTACTCTGAGTTTGACTTATTTTGGTTAACACAATTTTCTCACATTCCATCCATTTTCCCACAAATGACATAATTTCATTGTTAATGGCTGAGTAAAACTCCTTTGTGTATGTACAACACAGATTGCTTATGCATTCATCCATGATGTACACCTAGGCTGGTTCCGTACTTTTGACTATTGTGAATTATGCTGTCACCTTAAATTTCATATACCAAGGAGTGGTATAGTTGGGTTGTATAGTGGTTCCCTGCCTATTCTTTTGAGGAAACTTCATAGTGGTTGTACTAATTTGCATTCTAACCAGCAGAGTAAAATATCCTTTTTAACAATAAACGTTGGCGAGGATTTGTGGAAAAGGGTACACTCATATTGTGCTTGCAGAACCAACCTAGGTACCCTTCAACAAATGAATGAATAAAGAATGTGTGGTATAGGTACACAATGGGATATTACTCAGCCATAAAGTAAAATTATGGCATTGTAGAGGTCTTTCACCTCCTTGGTTATATTTATTCCTAGGGTTATTGGGGAGTTTTTGCCAATTTTTGATGGGATTTCTCAGCAGATTATTGATGTATAGGAAAATTATTGGCTTTTGTATGTTGGGTTTTTAACCTATTGCTTTGCTGAATTTGTTTATTAACTCTAGCACTCCTGTGGTGGAGATTTATGGATCTTGTAAGTATAGGTTCATATCGGCAATTGGTGCTAACTTTACTTCTTCCTCTCTTATTTTTATCTCATTTATTTCCTTCTCTTTCCTAATTGCTCTGGCTATAATTCCTAGCAGTATGTTGAATCAGAGTGGTGAGAGGGGTCAACCTTGTCTTGTCCCAAATTTTAAGGAAATCGTTTGTTTTTCTCCATTTGCAGTGATGTTGGTTTTAGACTTGTCATAAATAGCCTTTATAATGTTGATGTAAAATCTGTCCTAGTTTCTTCAGTGTTTTTATCATCAATGGGTGCTGCATTTTGTCAAAGGCTTTCTCTGCATCTATTAAAAAGATTGTGGTTTCAATCTTTAATTTTATTGATATGGTGACTTACATTTATTGATTGACAAATGTTATACCCTTCTTACAACCTTGGTATAAAACCAACTTAGTCATGATGTATAATCTTTTGAATATGTTGTTGAATATTATTTGCTAATATTTTATTAGGATTTTGCATCTAAGTTCATCAGGGATATTTGGTGTGTAGTTTTCTTTCCTTCTGTCCTTTTAGTTTTTCATATGAGTGTGATATTGGCTTCATAGAATAAATTCCAAAGTGTTTCCTCATTTTCCATTTCCTAGAATAATTTGAGGAGCAGTGGTAATAGTTCTTCCTTAAGGATCTGGTACAATTCCATTGAGTATCCACCTGTCCTGGACTTCACTTTAATGGAAGATTTTTATTACTGCTTCTATCTCTTTGCTAGTTTTTAGTATAGTTGGGTTCTCTGGGTCCTTTTGATTCAATTTGGGCACATCATATATGTATAGCAATGTCTATTTCAAATTTTCCAATTTATTATAAGTTTTTTTTTTATTGTATACAAATGGGATACATGTTGTTTCTCTATTTGTACATAGAGTCAAGGCATACCATTTGTGTAATCATACGTTTACATAGGGCAATGATGTTTATTTTTTTTCCCTTCCCCCCCACCCCTCCCACCCCTCTTTTCCCTCTATACAGTCCTTCTTTCCTTCATTCTTACCATTCTCCTTATCCCTAACCCTAAACCTAACCCTAAACCTAATGCTAACCCCTCCCACCCCCCGTTATATGTCCTCATCCGCTTATCAGCGAGATCATTCGTCCTTTAGTTTTTGGCTTATCTCACTTAGCATGATATTCTCCAATTTCGTCCATTTGCCTACAAATGCCATAATTTTATCATTCTTCATTGCGGAGTAATATTCCATTGTATATATATGCCACAGTTTCTTTATCCATTCATCAACTGAAGGGCATCTAGGTTGGTTCCACAATCTGGCTATGGTGAATTGAGCAGCAATGAACACTGATGTGGCTGTATCTCTGTAGTATGCTGATTTTAAGTCCTTTGGGTATAGGCTAAGGAGTGGGATAGCTGGGTCAAATGGTGTTTCCATTCCAAGCTTTCTGAGGAATCTCCACACTGCTTTCCAGAGTGGCTGCACTAATTTGCAACCCCACCAGCAATGTATGAGTGTTCCTTTTTCACCACATCCTCGCCAACACCTATTGTTGCTTGTGTTCTTGATAATCGCCATTCTAATTGGGGTGAGATGAAATCTTAGGGTAGTTTTGATTTGCATTTCCCTTATTACTAGGGATGTTGAACATTTTTTCATATATCTGTTGATTACTTGTACATCTTCTTCTGTGAAGTGTATTATAAGTTTTCAAAATAGACCCTAATGATCCTAATGTGATGTCTGTGGTGAATTCTTACTTGTCTCTAGTTTTATTAGTCTTCTTTTTTTTCTTTTGCTTAGTTTGACTAAGGGTTTATCAACTGTGTTTATCTTTCCAAAGAACCAATTCTTCATTTTATTGATCCTTTGCATTTTTAAAAATTCTCTATTTCACTGATTTCAGCTCTGAGATCTTATTTACTTCCTTCTACTGGTTTTGGAAATGTTTTTGTTTGCTTGGTTCATTTTTGAACCAAGGGGTGCTCAGCCACAAGCTATATCCCTAGCCCTTTTATTTTTTTTTATTTTGATAAAGGATCTCGCTAAGTTATTTAGGACCTTGCTAAGTTGCTGAGGCTGGCTTTGAACTTGTGATCCTCCTGCCTTAGCCTCCTAAGTCACAGGAATTATAGGCATGCACCACTGCACCCAATTGTTCTTTTTAAAATTTTTTCAAGTAACTTGAGATACATCTTAGGTAGTGTATTTGGGATCTTTCTGATTTTCTTTTGTAGGCACTCATAGCTATTAACTTTCCTCTTAGAACTGCCTTCATAGTGTCCCAGACATTCTTGTATGTTATATCACTATACACATTTGGTTCAAAGAACTTCTTAATTTCTCCTCTGATTTCTATCACTCATTCATCATTTAATAATGTTTTATTCAATCTTCACATGTTTATATAGTTTTTGTAGGGTTTAGAGTTTTGAGTGTTCATTTCTAATTTCATTCCAATATGATTTTATAACATGCAAGGAATCCTACTCATCTCCCTCTCTCCCTCCCTCACAATGCTAAGAGTTGCATTGTGATCTAAAATATGTTCTATTCAGGGAGGGTTCCATTAGCAGTTGTCACTGAATGAACTATCCTATAGATATTTGTTAATTCCATTTGATTGATGAAATTTTTCATGTCAAAAGCATCATTACTAAATAAATGTCTAGATGACGTCTCTACTGTTGTAAGAGATGTGTTAAAATCACCCAGTATTAATGTGCTGGTATCTATGTGAGTCTTTGAGTAATGTCTGTTTTATGCAACTAGGTACACCAATATTTGGGGCATAAGAATTTGTTATCATTATATCATTTTGTTGGATTGTTGTTTTTACAAGTACGAAGTGAATTTCTGTGTATCTTCTGAATAATTTTGGCTTGCAGTCTACTTTTTTAGCTATGACAGTAGTTATACCTGCTTTTGGTTGGGGGGAAATCATTTGTATGGTATATCTTTCATCTTTTGACTTTCAGTCTGTGACTGTCTTTGCCTTTAAGGCAAGTCTCTTGCATACAATTAAACCACATATGCTTGAATCTTGTTTTTTAATTCATTCTGCCAGTCTATGTCTTTTAATTGGATAGGTGAGACCATTTACATTCAATATTATTATACGGATATTTTATTAAATCCTGTCATTTTGATTTATTTCTAATATTTTAGTAGAAATAACAGGTTTTCCATGCATGTATAATATGCCAAATACATTCTACTGTGAAGTATAACTAAAAACTACAAGCTTTAAAAAAATTAATGGTCATATACCTCATTTGCATACTTGCTGTTCAAAAGAGATAAATTTATGTTTTTGTAAGCTCTGGGGCTTACACATTATTTCTTCTGTGTTTAGTATTTATGTATTATTGTAGTGCTGGCTTAGTAGTCATGAATTCGTTTTGTTTTATCTTATCTTGGAAGAGTTTTATTTCTCTTTGATTCTGAAGAATAGCTTTTCTGAATATTGTAATCTTGATTGTGAGTTTTCTGAAGGGGTTGAAACACATTATTTCAACCTTTTCATGTTTTTAGAGTTTGTGTTAACAAGTCAGAAATAATACTGATCAGCTTGCCTCTAAATGTGACCTGACATTTTTTCCCTGAAGGATTTAAAATTTTATCCTTGCTTTGTATCGAAGATATTTTAATTCAATGCATTGTGGACAGGTTTCTTCCTTTTTCTTTTCTTTTTTTCCCCCTTGCTTTTGTCTATTTGGGGTTCTAAATGCCCCTTCTATCTGGATGACCATCTCATTCTGAACTTTAGAAAAATTTATTATCATTTCCCTGAAGAGATTATCCATTCCATTGGCCTTAAGATTGCAATCCTCTTCAATTCCAGTGATTCTTAAATTCAGTTACTTTATGTCCCAATGTTTTGAACATTCTGGTCACGCTTACTGATTTTTTTTTTTTTTAATACTGTCCGAATGTCCAGGGACAGTCATTTTATCTTCCAGCTCTGAAATTCTGTGTTCAGCATAGTCTACTGTATTAGAGAGACTTTCAACTGACCATTTGATTTGATTTATTGTGTATTTCATTGGCAAGATTTCTGTTTTGTTCTTTTTCAGTAAATGTATCTCCTTTATGAATTTCTCATTTATAAGCTCTTAATTTATTTGTCTTTGTGTATTCTCTCAGAATTCATTGATCATTTTATAGTCAAGCTTTTGAATATATTATTTGGTATTTTATATACTTTTTTATTTTTGGAGTAAGGTACTGGAAAATTGTGAACTTTAGGAAGGATCATGTTTCCTTGCTCTTTTCACATTTCTTGAATTGCTCTGTTGGGTTTTAACGATCTATTGTGATGAGTTTCTCTTCCACAATATGGGTGGGCCACACACTTTTCTTGCCAAAGTGTTCTAGAGTGATCAAGATTGAGACACCCTTGTAGGTATGGTATCCACAGTCTTCATGTTAATTCTCTGTTATTGCTATGGGGGTAAATGTCTATGAGTGGGAACTAATAGTGCCCTAGCCATTCCAACGTGGTTCCTGGAAATAAGTGTGGACTTTTTGTCTTCTATTCTTTGTATTAAATATTGCTGGATTGGATTAAATACCAAGTACCAATAATATGCTGTCCACAAGAGACTCACCTCATAGGCAAAGACATCCACAGACTGAAGGTGAAAAAATGTGAAAAAAAAAAAATCATTTCCATGGGTCTCATAAATAAGAAGGTGTTTTCTATCCTCAGATAAAATGAACTTCAAGCCAAAGTAGGGGAAAAGAATATCATTTCATATTGCTTAAGGGAATTATACATCAATAAGACATAGCAATCATACATATTTTTGTCCCAAGTAATGGAGCATCTATGTACATCAAACAAATCCTTCTCAATTTCAAGAATCAAATAGAGCACAATACATTAATTAATACTGGGTCACGAGCTAGAGTCATCCACAGGCAGCCCTGCGCACTCCGGCGGTGGGCCCTGCCCACACAGCCAGCTTCTCCAGGTTCTCAAACTGGCCCGCTAGTGAGAGCCTTTCTGACCAGAACAAGCTCCGAGTCCCGGAGCCACTGCAGCGCAGCGTACTCCGGCAACGAACCAGCGGAGAGCCTCAATCCGCAAGCAGCCTCTGGGATCAGGGCAGGGCAGCCAGAGACCTCTTCAGGCGGCTCTGCCCACTCCAGCTGCAGGCTCTCTTCACGGGGCGATCCAAGATGGCAGCCTAGAGGGAGACTGCACCCCCAGTCGCTCCAGAACCCAGGAGTTAAGAAGGGGAGTCATTGAGAGACTCGGACTGAAATAGAGCCACGGGTGAGTCTGCCCACTGGGTAAAGCTCGGCCTGGGTGGCAGGCCCAGATAGAGGTGGCTTATTGGAGCCGGGCAGGGCAGCTAGAGTCATCCACAGGCAGCCCTGCGCACTCCGGCGGTGGGCCCCACCCACACAGCCAGCTTCTCCAGGTTCTCGGAACGGAACTGGCCCTCTAGTGAGAGCCTTTCTGACCAGAACAAGCTCCGAGTCCCGGAGCCACTGCAGCACAGCGTACTCCGGCAACGAACCAGCGGAGAGCCTCGATCCGCAAGCAGCCTCTGGGATTAGGGCAGGGCAGCCAGAGACCTCTTCAGGCGGCTCTGCCCACTCTGGCTGCAGGCTCTCTTCACGGGGCGATCCAAGATGGCGGCCTAGAGGGAGACTGCACCCCCAGTCGCTCCAGAACCCAGGAGTTAAGAAGGGGAGGCATTGAGAGACTCAGACTGAAATAGAGCCATGGGTGAGTCTGCCCACTGGGTAAAGCTCAGCCCGGGTGGCAGGCCCAGATAGAGGTGGCTTATTGGAGCTGGGCAGGGCAGCTAGAGTCTTCCCAAGGTAGCCTTCCACACTCCGGCAGTGGGCTCCTCCCACACGGCCAGCTGCACTGTGCAGGCCCACAGTGAGAGCATTTCCGCACAGAGCCAGTTCCAAACCATGGAACCAGTAGGGGGCTAGGGGCAGTTTTCTTCGGATGAGCTGCTTTATCAGATTCCTCCAAGACATCAGGCTACTGAAGGCTGGGAGGTGATACACTGGAAATCTACCGGGACACTATAAGCCAACAGCGGAAAACTGCAATATCTCAGGGTCCCACTGACAACTGACCAATATGAGAAAACAAGGGAAGAAAATGTCCCAAAAAAACCTAGATACTACATCAATAAAACCCAATGACAGCACAGCAGAAGAAATGTCAGAAAGGGAGTTCAGAATGTACGTAATTAAAACGATCAGGGAAGCTAATGAGGAGATGAAAGAGCAAATGCAGGCATTGAAGGAGGAGATGAAAGAGCAAATGCAGGCATTAAATGATCGCACCAATCAACAGTTAAAAGACCAAATACGGGAAGCAAGAGATCATTTCAATAAAGAGTTAGAGATACTGAAAAAAAACCAAACTGAAATCCTTGAAATGAAGGAAACAATAAACCAAGTTAAAAACTCCATAGAAAGCATAACTAATTGGATAGAACACCTGGTAGACAGAACCTCAGACATTGAAGACAAATTATTTAATCTTGAGAGCAAAGTTGGCCAAACAGAAAAGATGGTAAGAAATCATGAACAGAATCTACAAGAATTATGGGATATCATGAAAAGGCCAAATTTAAGAATTATTGGGATTGAGGAAGGCTTAGAGAAACAAACCAAAGGAATGAACAATCTATTCAATGAAATAATAACAGAAAATTTCCCAAATCTGAAGAATGAAATGGAAAACCAGGTACAAGAGGCTTATAGAACTCCAAATATACAAAATTACAACAGACCCACACCAAGGCACATTATTATGAAAATACCTAACATACAAAATAAAGACAGAATATTAAAGGCCGCGAGAGAAAAGAATCAAATTACATTCAGAGGGAAACCAATAAGAATATCAGCAGATTTTTCAATCCAGACCCTAAAAGCCAGAAGGGCCTGGAACAACATATACCAAGCCCTGAAAGAAAACGGATGCCAACCAAGAATCTTATACCAGCAAAACTTACCTTCAAATTTGACGATGAAATAAGATCCTTCCATGATAAACAAAAGCTAAAGGAATTTACAAAAAGAAAGCCAGCATTACAGAACATTCTCAGCAAAATATTCCATGAGGAAGAGATGAAAAACAAGGATGCAAATCAGCAACAGGAGGCGCTAGCCTAAAGGAATAGCCAAATAAAGGAGAAACCAAATCATGTCAAAAACAAATATGAGTCAATTGACTGGGAATACAAATCATATCCCAATAATAACCCTGAATGTTAATGGCCTGAATTCATCAATTAAAAGACACAGACTGGCAGATTGGATTAAAAAGAAAAATCCAACAATATGCGGCCTGCAAGAGACTCATCTCATAGAAAGAGACACCCATAGACTAAAGGTGAAAGGATGGGGAAAAACATACCATGCACACAAACACAGCAAAAAAGCTGGAGTTTCCATCCTCATCTCAGATAATGTGGACTTCAAACCAAAACTAGTCAGAAGGGATAAAGAAGGACATTACATGCTGCTTAAGGGAAGCATAAATCAGCAAGACATAACAATCATAAATATCTATGCCCCGAACAATGGCTCATCCACGTACGTCAAACAAATCCTTCTCAATTCCAGAAATCAAATAGACCACAACACAATAATACTAGGCGATTTTAACACACCTCTCTCACCACTGGATAGATCGTACAAACAAAAATTGAATAAAGAAACTATAGATCTCAACAACACAATCAGCAATTTAGACTTAACGGACATATATAGAATATACCATCCAACAAAGAACGAACACACTTTCTTCTCAGCAGCACATGGATCCTTCTCTAAAATATACCATATTTTATGCCACAAAGCAACTGTTAGCAAATACAAGAAGATAGAGATACTACCTTGTACTCTATCAGATCATAATGGATTGAAATTAGAAATAAATGACAGAATAAAAAACAGAAACTTCTCCAATACCTGGAGACTAAATAATACACTATTATATGATGAATGGATAACAGAAGACATCAGGAGGGAAATAAAAAAATTCTTAGAAGTAAACGAGAAGAAAGACACATATCAAAATCTCTGGGACACTATGAAAGCAGTACTTAGAGGAAGATTTATTTCATGGGGTGCATTCAAAAAAAGAAGTAGAAATCAACAAATAAACGACTTAACACTACAGCTCAAAGCCCTAGAAAAAGAAGAGCAGACCAATACCAAAAGTAGTAGAAGACAGGAAATAGTTAAAATCAGAGCCGAAATCAATGAAATTGAAACAAAAGAAACAATTGGAAAAATTAACAAAATAAATAGTTGGTTCTTTGAAAAAATAAATAAAATTGATAAACCCTTAGCCACACTAACAAAGAGAAAGAGGGAGAAAACTCAAATTACTAAAATTCGGAATGAACAAGGAAACATCACAACAGACACGACTGAAATACAAAACATAATTAGAAGCTATTTTGAAAATCTATATTCCAACAAAACAGAAAGCCTCGAAGACATCAACAAATTTCTAGAGACATATGAATTACCTAAACTGAACGAGGAGGACATACACAACTTAAGTAAACCAATTTCAAGCAATGAAATAGAAGAGGTCATCAAAAGCCTACCAACAAAGAAAAGTCCAGGACCAGATGGGTTCTCAGCCGAGTTCTACAAAAACTTTAAAGAAGAGCTCATTCCAATACTCCTCAAAGTATTCCATGAAATAGAAGAGGAGGGAACCCTCCCAAACTCGTTCTATGAAGCCAATATCACCGTGATACCTAAACCAGACAGAGACACATCGAGGAAAGAAAATTTCAGACCAATATCCTTAATGAACATCGATGCAAAAATTCTCAACAAAATTTTAGCAAATCGCATACAAATATATATTAAAAAGATAGTGCACCACGATCAAGTGGGTTTTATCCCAGGGATGCAAGGTTGGTTCAACATTCGGAAATCAATAAATGTCATTCACCATATCAACAGACTTAAAGTTAAGAATCACATGATTATTTCAATAGATGCAGAAAAAGCATTCGATAAAATACAACATCCCTTCATGCTCAAAACACTAGAAAATATTGGGGTAGGGGAACATTCCTAAACATTATAAAGGCAATCTACGCTAAGCCCATGGCTAATATCATTCTAAATGGTGAAAAACTGAAAGCGTTCCCCCTAAAAACTGGAACAAGGCAGGGATGCCCTCTTTCACCGCTTCTATTCAACATCGTCCTTGAGACTCTAGCCAGAGCAATCAGACAAAAGAAAGAAATTAAAGGGATACGAATAGGAAAAGAAGGACTCAAACTATCCCTGTTTGCTGACGACATGATTATATATTTAGAGGAACGTGGAAATTCCACCAGAAAACTTTTAGAACTCATAAGTGAATTCAGTAAAGTAGCAGGTTACAAGGTCAATGCTCATAAATACAATGCATTTTTATACATAAGTGATGAATCTTCAGAAAGAGAAATTAGGAAAACTACCCCATTCACAATAGCATTGAAAAAAATAAAATATTTGGGAATCAATCTCACAAAAGAGGTGAAAGACCTCTACAATGAGAACTACAGAACACTAAAGAAAGAAATTAAAGAAAACCTTAGAAGATGGAAAGATCTCCCATGTTCCTGGATAGGCAGAATTAATATCGTCAAAATGGCTATACTACCTAAAGTGCTATACAGATTCAATGCAATTCCAATTAAAATCCCAATGATGTATCTTGCAGAAATAGAGCAAGCAATTATGAAATTCATCTGGAAGAATAAAAAACCTAGAATAGCTAAAGCAATCCTCAGTAGCAAGAGCGAAACAGGGGGTATTGCAATACCAGATCTTCAACTCTACTACAAAGCAATAGTAACAAAAACGGCATGGTATTGGTACCAAAATAGACAGGTAGATCAATGGTACAGAATAGAGGACATGGATACAAACCCAAATAAATACAATTTTCTCATACTAGACAAAGGTTCCAACAATATGCAATGGAGAAAAGATAGCCTCTTCAACAAATGGTGCTGGGAAAACTGGAAAACCATATGCAATAGAATGAAATTAAACCCCTATCTCTCACCCTACACAAAACTCAACTCAAAATGGATCAAGGACCTCGGAATCAGACCAGAGACCCTGCATCTTATAGAAGAAAAAGTAGGTCCAAATCTTCAACTTGTTGGCTTAGGATCAGACTTCCTTAACAGGACTCCCATAGCACAAGAAATAAAAGCAAGAATCAAGAACTGGGATAGATTCAAACTAAAAAGCTTTCTCTCAGCAAAGGAAACTATCAGAAATGTGAAGAGAGAGCCTACAGAGTGGGAGAATATCTTTGCCAACCATACCTCAGATAGAGCGCTAATTTCCAGAATCTATAAAGAACTCAAAAAACTCTACACGAAGAATACAAATAATCCAATCAACAAATGGGCTAAGGAAATGAACAGACACTTCACAGAAGAAGATGTACAAGCAATCAACAGATATATGAAAAAATGTTCAACATCCCTAGTAATAAGGGAAATGCAAATCAAAACTACCCTAAGATTTCATCTCACCCCAATTAGAATGGCGATTATCAAGAATACAAGCAACAATAGGTGTTGGCGAGGATGTGGTGAAAAAGGAACACTCATACATTGCTGGTGGGGTTGCAAATTAGTGCAGCCACTCTGGAAAGCAGTGTGGAGATTCCTCAGAAAGCTTGGAATGGAAACACCATTTGACCCAGCTATCCCACTCCTTGGCCTATACCCAAAGGACTTAAAATCAGCATACTACAGCGATACAGCCACATCAATGTTCATTGCTGCTCAATTCACCATAGCCAGATTGTGGAACCAACCTAGATGCCCTTCAGTTGATGAATGGATAAAGAAACTGTGGCATATTTATACAATGGAATATTACTCCGCAATGAAGAATGATAAAATTATGGCATTTGTAGGCAAATGGTCGAAATTGGAGAATATCATGCTAAGTGAGATAAGCCAATCTCAGAAAACTAAAGGACGAATGATCTCGCTGATAAGCGGATGAGGACATATAATGGGGGGTGGGAGGGGCTAGCATTAGGTTTAGGGTTAGGTTTAGAGTTAGGCTAAGGAGAGCGGTAAAATGAAGGAAAGAAGGACTGTGTAGAGGGAAAAGAGGGGTGGGAGGGGTGGGGGCGAGGGGAAAAATAAAATAAACATCATTACCCTATGTAAACGTAAAAAAAATAGAAAAAACAAAAAGAAAAAAAAACTAGTCTAAATAAAATACAAAGGTAATACAAAAAAAAAAAAAAAAAAAAAAAACTGGGTCACCTTAACATGCATCTCTTATTGAATAGATCCTCCAAAGAAAAATAAGAAAAGATGCTATAGAACTAAAAAATACTATTAGGAATTTAGGCTTAACAGACATATATAGAATATTTCATATTCATACATAGAATATTCACCCATCAATGAGTGAATGCACTTTCTACTCAGCAGAACATGGATCCTTCTCTAAAACAGACCACAATTAAACCCCAAAGCAACTCTTAACAAATAGAGAAAAACTATAGATAATACCTTGCATTCTATCAGATCATAATGAAATAAAATTAGAAATGAATGATAAAGTGAAAACTAGAATTTACTCTAAACCTGGATACTACATAATATGGTATTGAATAAACCATGGATAACTGAAGAAATGAAGAATGAAATAAAAAAATACTTAGAGGTTCATAAGGATAGCAATTGAACATATCAAAATCTCTGGAACACTATGAAGACTATTCTAAGAGGAAAGTTCATTGTATAGAATTCATTTATTAAAAGAATAGAAAGTCCCCAAATAAATAACCTAATATTCCATTTCAAAGCCCTAATAAAAGAACAAATGAACATCAAAAGCAGTACAAGGCAGGAAATAATTAAAATCAGAGCTGATTCAGCTGAGACTAGTGATGGCATGCCTATAATTCCAGCAGCTCAGGAGGCTGACAGAGAAGGATCATGAGTTCAAAGCAAGCCTCAGCAATGGTGAGGTGCTAAGCAACTCAATGAGACCCTGTCTCTAAATAAAATACAAATAGGGCTGGGGATGTGGCTCAGTGGTTGAGTGCGCCTGGTTAAATCCCCATTACCCACCCTGCCCTCCCCCTCAAAAAAAATTCAGAGCTGAAATCTCTGAAATTTTAAAAACAAAGAATTTTCAAAAAAATCAACAAAACAACAAAATATTGACAAGAAAAGTTGGTTCTTTGAAAAAAGAAAATGATGAACCCTTAGTCACACTCATGAAAAGAGAGAAAACTCAAATTACTGAAATTCAAGATGTAAAAGGAAATACCACAACAAACTACTGAAATAGACTATAATCAAATTATTTTAAAAAGTAATACTCTATAAAATAGAGAGTCTTAAGACTTTGAAAAAATTCTAGAGACATATAGTCCACCCAAATTGACTCAGGAGGACATAGAAAATTTAAACATATCATCTTAAAAACTCATGCAATGAAGCTAGTATCACCCTGATACCAAAATCAGAAAAGAAGGAAAGAAAATTTCAGACAAATATCCTTGATGAACATAGATGGAAAAATTCTCAATAAAATTCTGGCAAATCACATACAAAAACATTAAAAAGATACTGTAACATGATGAATTGGGGTTCATCCCAGGGATCCAAGGTTGGTTCAATATATGGAAATCAATAAACATAATTCATTACTTCAATAGACCACATTATTATCTCAATAGGTATAGGAAAAACATTTGACAAAACACTTTTGAAAATGGGTGTGGTAGAAACCAAGATGGTGGACTAGAGGGTGACTGCATGTCTTATCACTCCAGAACCCAGGATTCAAGAAGGGGAGGCATTGAGAGACTCAGACTAACATAGAGCCATGGGGTGAGTCTCCCCCATAGGGTGAAACTTGGCCCGGGCGACAGGGCCGGACAGGGATGGCTTCTCAGTGCAGGGCAGGGCACCTAGAGTCTTCCCCAGGCAGCCCTGCTCCCTCCGGTGGCGGGCTCCTTCCATGGCAAGCTTCTCGGAGTAGGCCGCCCTGTGAGAGCCTTTCTGCACAGAGCCAGCTTCAAGTCCCAGACCCAGTGGTGAGCTCTGGCCTGCAGGCAGCTTCTGGGACCAGGGCAGGGCAGCCATAGACTTCCCCAAGCAGCCCTGCCCCCTCCGGCAACAGGCTCCTTCCACGGCCAGCTTCTCGGAGCGGACAGCCCAGTGAGAGCCTTTCCGCACAGAGCCAGCTCCAAGCCCTGGAACCAGTAGCGGGCTAGAGGCAGCTTTCTTCAGAAGCACTGTATTATCAAGTTCCTCCAAGACTTCAGGCTACTGAAGGCTGGGAGGTGATATACTGGAAATCTACAGGGACACTATAAGTCAATAGAGGAAATCTGCAATATCTCTGAGTCCCACTGATATCTGACCAATATGACAAAACAAGGGAAGAAAATGTCCCCAAAAAATCTAGATACTATATCAATAAAACCCAATGATAGCACAGCAGAAATGTCAGAAAGGGAGTTCAGAATGTACATAATTAAAACAATCAGGGAAGCAAACGAGGAGATGAAAGAGCAAATGCAGGCATTGAAGGAGGAGATGAAAGAGCAAATGCAGACATTAAATGATCGCACCAATCAACAGTTAAAAGAGAAAATATGGGAAGCAAGAGATAATTTCAATAAAGAGAGATACTGAAAAAAAAAAAAAACAAATTCTTGAAGGAAACAATAAACCAAGTTAAAAACTCCATAGAAAGCATAACCAATAGGATAGAACACCTGAAAGATAGAACCTCAGACACTGAAGACAAAATATTTAATCTTTTTTTTTTTTTTTTTTAATTTGGTGGTGGGGATCGAACCCAGGGCTTTGTGCTTGCAAGGCAAGCACTCTACCAGCTGAGCTATCTCCCCAGCCCAAAATATTTAATCTTGAAAACAAAGTTGACCAAACAGAGAACATGGTAAGAAATCATGAACAGAATCTACAAGAATTATGGGATATCATGAAAAGGCCAAATTTAAGAATTATTGGGATTGAGGAAGGCTTAGACAAACAAACCAAAGGAATGAACAATCTATTCAATGAAATAATATCAGGAAATTTCCCAAATCTGAAGAATGAAATGGAAAACCAAGTACAAGAGGCTTATAGGACTCCAAAATACAAAATTACAACAGAACCACACAAAGGCACATTATTATGAAAATACCAAACATACAAAATAAAGACAGAATTTTAAAGGCCACGAGAGAAAAGAATCAAATTACATTGAGGGGGAAACCAATAGGATTTCAGCAGATTTTTCAATCCAGACCCTAAAAGCTAGAAGGGCCTGGAACAACATTTTCCAAGCCCTGAAAGACAATGGATGCCAACCAAGAATCTTATACCCAGCAAAACTTACTTTCAGATTTGATGACGAAATAAGATCCTTCCATGATAAACAAAAGCTAAAGGAATTTACAAAAAGAAAGCTGGCATTACAGAACATTCTCAGCAAAATATTCCATGAGGAAGAGATGAAAAACAGTGATGCAAATCAGCAACAAGAGGAACTAGCCTAAAGAAGTAGCCAAATAAGGAGAAACCAAATCATGTCAAAAAAAAAAAAATGAGTCACATGCCTTGGAATACAAATCATATCACAATAATAACACTGAATGTTAATGGCCTTAACTCATCAATTAAAAGACATAGACTGGCAGATTGGATTAAAAACAAAAATCCAACAATATGCTGCCTGCAAGAGACTCATCTCATAGAAAGAGATACCCATAGACTAAAGGTGAAAGGATGGGGAAAAACATACCATGCACATTGACAAAGCAAAAAAGCTGGAGTATCCATCCTCATTTCAGATAATGTGGACTTCGAGCCAAAACTAGTCAGAAGGGATAAAGAAGGACATTACATGCTGCTTAAGGGAAGCATAAATCAGCAAGACATAACAATCATAAATATCTATGCCCGGAACATTGGCTCATCCATGTACGTCAAACAAATCCTTCTCAATTCCAGGAATCAAATAGACCACAACACAATAATACTAGGCGATTTTAACACACCTCTCTCACCACTGGATAGATCGTCCAAACAAAAATTGAATAAAGAAACCATAGATCTCAATAACACAATCAACAATTTAGACTTAACAGACATATGTAGAATATAACATCCAACAAAGAATGAATACACCTTCTTCTCAGCAGCACATGGATCCTTCTCTAAAATAGACCATATTTTAGGCCACAAAGCTACTGTTAGCAAATATAAGAAGATAGAGATAATACTACCTTGTATTCTATTAGATCATAATGGATTGAAATTAGAAATAAATGACAGAATAAAAAACAGAAACTTCTTCAATACCTGGAGATTAAATAATACAGTATTGTATGATGAATGGATAACAGAAGACATCAGGAGGGAAATAAAAATATTCTTAGAAGTAAACGAGAAGAAAGATACATCATATCAAAATCTCTGGGACACTATGAAACCAGTACTTAGACGAAGATTTATTTCATGGGGCGTATTCAACAAAAGAAGTAGAAATCAATAAATAAATGACTTAACACTACAACTCAAAGCCCTAGAAAAAGAAGAGCAGACCAATACCAAAAGTAGTAGAAGACAGGAAATAGTTAAAATCAGAGTCAAAGTCAACGAAATTGAAACAAAAGAAACAATCGGAAAAATTAACAAAATAAATAGTTGGTTCTTTGAAAAAATAAAATTGATAAACCCTTAGCCACACTAACAAAGAGAAAGAGGGAGAAAACTCAAATTCCTAAAATTCGGGATGAACAAGGAAACATCACAACAGACACGAGTGAAATACAAAACATAATTAGAAGCTATTTTGAAAATCTATATTCCAACAAAACAGAAAACCTCGAAGACATCAACAAATTTCTAGAGACATATGAATTACTTAAACTGAACGAGGAGGACATACACAACTTAAATAAACCAATTTCAAGCAATGAAATAGAAGAGGTCATCAAAAGCCTACCAACAAAGAAAAGTCCAGGACCAGATGGGTTCTCAGCCGAGTTCTACAAAACCTTTAAAGAAGAGCTCATTCCAATACTCCTCAAAGTATTCCATGAAATAGAAGAGGAGGGAACCCTCCCAAACTCGTTCTATGAAGCCAATATCACCATGATACCTAAACCAGACAGAGACACATCGAGGAAAGAAAATTTCAGACCAATATCCTTAATGAACATCAACACAAAAATTCTCAACAAAATTTTAGCAAATGGCATACAAAAATATATTAAAAAATAGTGCACCATGATCAAGTGGGTTTTAGTCCAGGTATGCAAGGTTGGTTCAACATCCAGAAATCAATAAATTTCATTCACCATATCAACAGAATTAAAGTTAAGAATCACATGATTATTTCATTAGATGCAGAAAAAGCATTCAATAAAATACAGCATCCCTTCATGCTCAAAACACTAGAAAAAATTGGGGTAGTGGGAATATTCCTTAACATTGTAAAGGCCATCTACACTAAGCCCATGGCCAATATCATCCTAAATGGTGAAAAACTGAAAGCATTCCCCCTAAAAACTGGAACAAGGCAGGGATGCCCTCTTTCACCACTTCTAATCAATATTGTCCTTGAAACTCTAGCCAGAGCAGTTAGACAAACAAAAGAAATTAAAGGGATACGAATAGGAAAAGAAGGACTCAAACTATCCCTGTTCACTCCTGACATGATTATATATTTAGAGGAACGTGGAAATTCCACCAGAAAACTTTTAGAACTCATAAGTGAATTCAGTAAAGTAGCAGGTTACAAGATCAATGCTCATAAATCCAATGCATTTTTATACATAAGTGATGAATCTTCAGAAAGAGAAATTAGGAAAACTACCCCATTTACAATAGCATCAAAAAAATTAAAATACTTGGGAATCAATCTCACAAAAGAGGTGAAAGACCTCTACAATGAGAACTACAGAACACAAAAGAAATTAAAGAAAACCTTAGAAGGTGGAAAGATCTCCCGTGTTCTTGGATAGGCAGAATTAATATTGTCAAAATGGCCATACTAACAAAAGTGCTATACAGATTCATTGCAATTCCAATTAAAATCCCAATGATATGCCTTATAGAAATAGAGCAAGCAATTATGAAATTCATCTGGAAGAATAAGAAATCCACAATAGCTAAAGCAATCCTCAGTAGAAAGAGAGAAGCAGGGGGTATCGCAATACCAGATCTTCAACTCTACTACAAAGCAGTAGTAACAAAAATGGCATGGTATTGGTACCAAAAAAGACAGGTAGATCAATGGTACAGAATAGAGGACATGGACACAAACCCAAATAAATACAATTTTCTCATACTAGACAAAGAGGCCAAAAATATGCAATGGAGAAAAGATAGCCTCTTCAACAAATGGTGCTGGGAAAAAAAGAAAACCATATGCAACAGAATGAAATTAAACCCCTATCTCTCACCCTACACAAAACTCAACTCAAAATGGATCAAGGAATCAGACCAGAGACCCTGCATCTTATAGAAGAAAAAGTAGGTCCAAATCTTCAACTTGTTGGCTTAGGATCAGACTTCCTTAACAGGACTCCCATAGCACAAGAAATAAAAGCAAGAATCAACAACTGAGATAGATTCAAACTAAAAAGCTTTCTCTCAGCAAAGGAAACTATCAGTAGTGTGAAGAGAGAGCCACTCATACTTCAGATAGAGTGCTAATTTCCAGATTCTGTAAAGAACTCAAAAAACTCTACACGAAGAATACAAATAATCCAATCAACAAATGGGCTAAGGAAATGAAGACACTTCACAGAAGAAGATGTACAAGTAATCAACAGATACACAAAAAAATGTTCAACATCCCTAGTAATAAGAGAAATGCAAATCAAAACTACCCTAAGATTCTATCTCACCCCAATTAGAATGGCGCTTATCAAGAACACAAGCAACAATAGGTGTTGGCGAGGATGTGATGAAAAAGGTACACTCGTACATTGCTGGTGGGATTGCAAATTAGTGCAGCCACTCTGGAAAGCAGTATGGAGATTCCTCAGAAAGCTTGGAATGGAAGCACCATTTGACCCAGCTATCCCACTCCTTAGCCTATATCTAAAGGACTTAAAATCAGCATACTACAGAGATACAGCCACATCAGTGTTCATTGCTGCTCAATTCACCATAGCCAGATTGTGGAACCAACCTAGATGTCCTTCAATTGATGAATGGATAAAGAAACTGTGGCATATATATAGAATGAAATATTACTCCACCACAAAGAATGATAGAATTATGGCATTTGCAGGCAAATGCATAAAATTGGAGAATATCATGCTAAGTGAGATAAGCCAATCTCAAAAAACTAAGGGATAATTGATCTCGCTGATAAGCAGATGAGCACATATAATGGGGGGTGGGAGGGGTTAGCGTTAGGGAAGGGTAAGGTTTAGGGTTAGGGTTAAGGAGGGTGGAAAGAATGGAGGAAGGAAGGTCTGTATAGAGGGAAAAGAGGTTTGGGAGGGGTGGGGGAGGGAAAAAAATAACAATGAATCAAACAACATTACCGTATTTAAATTTATGTTTACACAAATGGTATGCCTTTACTCCATGTACAATATAGAAACAACATGTATCCCATTTGTTTACAATAAAAAAAAGAAAAGAATAAAAAAGAAAATGGGTGTAGTAGGAACATATCTAACATTGTAAAAGCTATGTACATTAAACTGAAGGCCATTATTTAAATGGAGAAAATTGAAAGAATTTCTTTTTAAAACTGGAACAAGACAAGGATGCTCTCTTTCAACACTTCTGTTCAATACAGTCCTTGAAGCTCTATCCATAGAAATTAGACAAGGAAAGAAATTAAAGGGACACAAATACAAAAAGTATAGCTTAAACTATCCCTTTTTGTCAATGACATGATTCTCTATTTTGAACCCCCCCCGCAAAAAAAAAACAAACGAAAAAAACACCTCCACGAGAAAACTTGTAGAACTCATAGACAAATTTATCAAAGTAGCAGGATATAAAATTAACACCCATAAATCAATTATGTTCCTGTACACCAATGATTAATCAGCTGAAAGGGAAATTAGAAAAACTGTCCCATTCACAATGGCCTCATAAAAAATAAAATACTTGGAACTCAGTCTAACAAAAGAGGTAAAAGACCTCTACAATGAAAACAATAGAACACTAAAGAAAGAAATTGAGGAAGACCCTAGAAGATGGGAAGATCTCCCATGTTCTTGGATAGGAAGGATTAATATTGTCAAAATGGCCATACTACCAAAAGTGCTACACAGATTTAATGTAATTCCTATTAAAATTCTAATGATGTTCTTCATAGAAATAGAAAAAGTAGCCATGAAATTTATTTGGAAAAATAAGAGGCCCAGAATAGCCAAAGTAATCTTTAGTGGGAAAACCAAAGCAGGAGACATCATAATACTAGATCTTAAATTATACTACAGAACTATAGTAACAAAAATGACATTGTACTGGTACCAAAACAGACATGAAGACCAGTGGCACAGAACAGAAGACAGAGACAAACCCACATACATACAGTTATCTCATTCTAGACAAATGCACCATAAAAATACAATGGAGAAAAGATAGCCTCTCCAACAAATGGTGCTGGAAAACTGGAGGTCCATATGTAGCAAAATGAAATTAAACCCCCTCTCTCTACCCTGCACAAAACTCAACTCAAAGTGGATCTAGGACTTAGGCATTAACGCAGCGACCCTGTGCCTACTAGCAGAAAAAACAGTCCCAAATCTCTGTCATTTCAGCTTAGGAACTGACTTACTCAATACTCCTAAATCATAAGAAGTAAAATGAAGAATCAATATATGGGACGTTATCAAATGAAAAACTTCTTCAGAGCAAAGGAAACAATGGCTTTAAGAGACAGAATGCAGAATAGGAAAAAATCATTCACCTACACCTCAGGTTAAGCATTAATCTCCAGGATATATAAAGAACACAAAAAACTTCACACCCTGAAACCAAATAACCCAATCAATAAATGGACAAAGGAACTGAATAGGCACTTTACAGAAGAAATACAAATGGTCAACAAATATATGAAAAAAGTGTTCAACATCTCTGAAGTGTGTGTGGCAAAGATTTTCTCCCACCCTGTAGATTCTCTCTTCACATGGCTGATTGTTTCCTGGGGGCTGGGCCTGGCCTCGGCACAGGTAACAATATAATTTCGACAATACTATTTTCCATGATTTCCTCTTTTCCTCACTTCCTCTTTCTTCCTAGTACCTTTCTATCGCATTCCCTCTGGCCGCAGAGAGAGACTCGACAAACGTCTGAAGCTTTGGAAGTTTATTATGCACAGTCCCTCTCCTACACTTCTCTTACTCCCAGCTTCCGCGCACTCCCAGCTTCTCTTCTCTCAGCTTCTTCTCTCAGCTTCTTCTCTCAGCTTCTGCACACTCCCAGCTTCTTCCGCCCTCAGCTTCTTCCGCCCCCTTACTCTCTCACCCACCAGGCTTATATACACTTTAACCAATCGGGGGGGGGCACACGAGGTAAACCGCGGACAGCTGCAGGCATAGAATAGGTACACGAGGGGGGCATGCTCTAATCACATCGTTAACTAGCCAATCATTGGAATTCGCTGGTTGTTTACTGTATAGCTGGCCGCTTTTGGCTCAGCGTCAGGCGCCATCTTGACCGTGCCCAAGGCTGGGGGTCCTGGAAACCCCGACACCTTTCCTCTACTTTACTAATGTCCCTTCAATTTTTGTGAGACAATAGACCTCTGTTTTTTCCTTTTTCCTTCCCGAATGCCATATATGAGAACATACAACCATTGGTTTTCTGAGTTTGACTTATTTTGTTTAACATAATCATGTCAAGTTTCATCTATCTTCCTAAAAATGACATAAATTCATTTTTCTTTGTGGCTGAGATAAACTCCATTTTGTATGTATACCACATTTTCTTTATCTATTCATTGGTTGGTGGACACCTTGACTTGTTCTGTATTTTTACTACTGTGAATTGTGCTGCTATAACCATGGTTATGAATGTAATGATGTACTATTATGACTTAAATTCTTTAGGATAAATACCAGGGAGTAATATAGCTGGGTCACATGGTTGTTCCATTCCTAGTTTTTGAGGAAACTCCCTACTAATTTCCATAGTGGTTGTATTAATTTACAATCACACCAACACTTTCTTCCACTTTCTTCATATTCTTTCTAGCATTTATTATTGTTTGTACTCTTGATTGTTGCAGTTCTCATGGAGTGAGATGAAATCTCAGTGTAGTTTTGATTTGCAATTCTCTAATTGCTGAATTGTTGAATATTTTGTTCATAAATTTTTGGCAATTTGTATTTCTTCTTGTGAGGAATGCACATTGGGTTCATTTTCCATTAATTATTTGGGTTATTTGCTTTTGGGGGGATAAAATTTTAGTTCTTTGTATATTCTGGGTATTAATTCTTTATCTGAATAGTAGCTAGCAAAAAAAGTCTCTCATTCTCTACATTCTATCATCACATTTTTAATTGTTTCCTTTGCTGTGAATAAACTTTTAAATTTGATGCCAGTCCATTTATTAAGTTTTGGCCTTATTTTCTGAGTTTTAGGGATCTTATTGAGAAAGTCGTTACCTGTAAGTTGCATAGTTGATCCTAAGTTTTCTTTAAGGAGTTCTATAGTTTCTGGTCTAATTCTGAGGTGTTTTATCCATTTTGAGTTAACATTTGTGCAGGGCAAGAGATAAAGATCTAATATCATTCTTCTACATGTGGATAACCAGTTTTCCCAACACCATTTGTTTAAAAGGTTGTCTTTCCTTCCATGAATATTTTTGGCACCATTGTCAAGGATCAGATGACTACGGATTTGTAGATTTGTCTCTGTGTCTTCTATTCTGTCCCATTTGTTTGTGTATCTACTTTTATGCCTGTTTTTGTTAGTACACCTCTGCAGTAAAATTTGAAGTCAGGTATTGTAATAGATTTAGCATTGCTTTTCCTGTCTTAGAGTTGGCTATTCTGGGTCCTTTATTGTTCTACATGAATTTAAGAGTATTTTAAGTTCATACAAATGAAGAATGTCATTTGTATTTTGATGGGGATTGTATTGAACTTGGATATTTATTTTGGTTACATGACCATACTAATTCTGCCTATCCATTGATATGGAAGATCTTTCCATCTTCTGTGTCTCCTTCATTTTCTTTCTTCAATATTCTGTAGTTCACATTAAAGAGATCTTTCACCTCCTTGGTTATATTTCTTCCTGAGACTGTGTGTGTATGTGTGTGTGTGTGTGTGTGTGTGTGTGTGTTTTGGATGAACTGGTTTCATGATTTCTTTCTCAATAAATACTTTTTTGTTTGTTTGTTTCCTTTTTTATACTGAGGATTGAACCCAGTGGCACTTCCCCACTGAACCACATCCCCAGATCTTTTTTTTTTTTTCTTTGTATTTTCATTTTAAGGACAGGGTCTCACTGAGTCTCTTAGGGCATTTCTAAGTTGCTGAAGCTGGATTTGAACTCATGATCTTCCTGCCTCAGCCCCCCAAGCCACTGGGATTATAGGTGTGTAACACTGCAACTGGTTAACAGATGCATTATTGGTGTATAGGAAAGTTATTAAATTTTGTATATTGATTTTGTAGCCTGCTACTTGTGGAATTTACTTACTTAGCTCTAAAAGTTTTCTGGCGGAGTTTTATGGATCTTGTAAGTATAGGATTGTGTCTTTAAACAGTGATAATTTCAGTTCTTCCTTCCCTGTTTTTAGCCCTTTTTTTTTTACTGTTGTATTTGTTTTTAATTTAGAAAGATATCAATCTCATAGTGCCTGTTTTTTCACATAAGCATGCACATAGATATGAGTTTTAACAGGATATCATACAAATAAAATTTGTATAAACACATATCCATATTGAGCCATACCACAGATAACAAAGTAAAAATGAAGAAAACTGGCCACAATATACAGAAGGACACTGCTGTGTCTTATATACTAGAAAGTGTTTTATAAAATAATCATCTTATATAATCAGAAGACCAATCTTCAATGTCATCCTGCAAGGTGGGTTTCTTTACTATTTCCACAAATGTCAATTTCCAATAGGTTCATTATATCACAAGAAAACAGACAGTTTTCTGCAAATGATCTTAAACTTATATCCCAGATTTACAAATTCTTGTTTTGGTTCATAGATTTCACTATTATGGAAAGGTTTTCTTCTTCCTTGGCTTTATGATGTTTCTTCTTGAAAATACTGCTCACTTGAAAGAGAGATAGAGCTTGCAGCCACAGTTCTGCATGCTGTTATTTCAACACGGCTGGTGTGCAGTAGGGTCATTGATGTTTCCTGAACATTACAACGTCTTCCAAGCTCATTACTCACTTCCGCTAGCCGTTCCTTCATCCTGTAAAGACTGCACCGTTTCCTCCAATGTTTTCTCCCTCTCAGTCTTTTCACTTCCTGCTTCATACTGTCCTCTTGGATCAATTTCCACCGAATCATTTTCCCTCGATTGAAGGGTTAATAGTTTTTCTTCTAATTCCTTCTTTTCGTCCTCTAGTTTTCCACACATAATTTTTAATTCTTCCAGAGACAGAACCTCCTGCCTCAGGAATTCATTTTCCATATTTAGATATGCATGTTTTGAACAGGAAAATTTGATTGTGCAGAATCTCTTTGACAATGTCCCTCTCATTGTCCATATTGATTTTTGCCTGCTCATGATGTTCCTTCTCAAGAGCCAACTGCTGTTTATTGGGTTTTGGAAGTTCATCATGACTAGAGGCAGAAGCAGCGCCACCACCTTTACACATCGCTGGGGTTTCGATTTTCTCTATTTCAGGTCCCCTGCAGTGTTGTTTATCCTTTAGTTCGTTAACTTCACACACATCAAGTCTTGCCTGTTCTTCCTCTGATGTCTTTCCTGCAAGTACTTCTGGGTATTTATTTTGAAACATTTCACGTTGCTTTTCTTCATATGCAACAGCTATTTCTTTAAGGTTATCGCTGCAATAGACTGCATAGGACAATGCGGTCCTACCAGAGTGATCTTTCAAACACACATCAACTCCTTTTTGCAGCAGCAGCCTGACTGTTCCTTTGCTTTTGTGTCCTGCTGTGAGTATCAATGACGTTCTTCCGTGATGATCCATCGCATGGATGCTCGCTCCCATGTCCACTAGGAATTCTGCCATTTACTGATTGTTTTCTTTCAGCGCAAGTAATAGTGGAGTGAGGCTGTCCTTGTTTTTTGCTTCAATCATTGCCTTGTGCCTAAGCAGGTTTGCTGCTGTGCACCTGTTCTTACTGTAGACGGCATAGTGCAGGGCAGTGTTGCCACTGGCGTCCATCACATTTGGATCTGCATCAGACTGCAGCAAAATCATGGCACACTCCTCCGCCTGGAATTGTACAGCCTTAATGAGTGCTGTGCTCTTGTCATCGTCACAGATGTTGACATCAGAATTCATCTTTATCAGGAGTGTCACCACTTTGGGCTGGTCATAGACACAGGCATAATGCAGAGCAGTCCTTAAAACCAAACTGTCAGCTAAGTGTGGTGGTGTACACCTGTAATCCCAGCGGCTTGGGAGGCTGTTCAGTGGAGCTGCTGCGAAGCTCATCTCCAGATTCAGAATCTTGATGGATTCTTTCCCAGCCTTCTCCTGCTGAATCACAAGACTGTTCCTGGGAAAAGCTAGTTTTCTCAATGTCCAAGAACTCCAGACGAGGAAAGTGACCAAAGAAGCGTGTCCTGTTCTGGCTACAAACTTTTAGGAGAATGTTTCTGTTATTATAGGTCAGGTACAGGCTTAGATTGAGAGTCTGACCTGGATTAAACTTCGGTCCAAAATTCTCATTGGCATCACAAATAAGATCTGTTCCTTGAACAGACGATGATGGCTTTCCAAACCTTGAAAGCTCAAGCAATTTGTTCACATTTTATGTCGATCCCTGAATTTTCACAGAATTACTTGGCAGTCCAACTATCTGCTTTAACAGGTGGCATTAGAGCTTTGCGGGTGACCTCCGTGACATACTGGGCTGGCACATAAAAGGCTTTGGAATTCTCATCCAGTTTAACTTGCCACCAGCCATCATTGGTCTTTTTCACCAAGATGTACTGCTCCCCTTATTTTATCACAATCTTTCGGTCCTTGGCTTCATATTCATAATCATATTCCACTTCAATATACACTTGTCCTGGAATCATCTTCCCACTTCCGTCAGTCATTTTTATTCAATATTAGTCACCTCTCAAAAGGGATAGGATGCCACATTAGGGCTTTAGGACTTGCTGCATTAATATAGCTTAAAAGGAGATATAAAAAGCCAGCATTACATTTAAACCGAGGTCCCGGCGGCCTTGCGGTGGGAGGCCCCCTCCTCAGCCAGCACGGTGGACACGGAACACCTAGACGAGCCTGGAGAGCGTTCACCAGCCCTTTTATTTCTTTCCCTTGCCTAATTGCTCTGACCAGAATTCCTAGCACTGTAATGAATAGGAGTGGTGAGATATCTTTAAGGAAATACTTTCAGTTTTTCCCCATTCACTATGACATTGCCTTTGAGTTTTCACCCATGCTTTATGATGTTGAGGTGAGTTCCTTCTATGCCTCATTTCTTTAGTGCTTTTGTCATAATGTGTGATAAATTTTCTCAAAAATCCTCTCTGTATTGACATCTTACTTAGCTACTCTCAATAACTAGAGCTATTGAGATGACTTTTGCCTTAATTCTGTTTAGGTGATGAATGACTTTGATTGATTTGCATATGTTAAACCACCCTTGCAACTCTGGAACAAAACCAACTTTGTCATGATGTTCAATCTTTCTAATATGTTCTTGAATACTGTTTAAAATATGTGAATACATAATAGATAACACACATATAATATATAAAAATATATAGTATGCAAAATATTTACTAATATCTTATTAAGGACTTTTGCATCTAGTTTCATCAGGGATATTGGTCTGTAGTTTTCTTTCCTTGATGTGTCCCTCTCTTGTTTTGGTATAAGTGTGATACTGGCTTATTAGAATGAATTTGGAAGTGTTTCATCATTTCCTATTTCATGAAATAATTTGAGAAACATCGACTTTAGTTTTTCTTTAAAGGTCTGGTAGAATGCAGTTAAGAATTCATCTGGTCCTGGACTTTTCTTTGTTGGAAAGCTTTTTATTAATTGGTAGTTGTTGGTTGGTGTAAGTTTTCTATGTCCTCTTGATTCAATTTTGTCCGGCCATATAAGTCTAGAAATGTATCAATTTTTTACAGGTTTTTCAATTTATGGGAGTGAAAGTTTTCAAAGTCATAATTCTCTGAAATTCTGTAATGTGTATGGTGATTTCTCCTTTTTAATCTCTCATTTGATAAATTTGGGTCTTCTGTCTTTTTTTTTGGTTAGTTTGGCTAAGGGATTATCAATATTGCTTATCTTTTCACACAACAAACTCTTCATTTCATTGGATCTTTGTATTTTTTAAATTCTCAGTTTCATTGATTTTTGATTATTTACTTCCTTAAACTGGTTTTCGAATTTTAGTCAGCTTTATTGCAACTGTGACCAAAACACCTGAAAAGAACAATTTTAGAACTTTAGGTAAAGTTTACTTAGCATCCATGATTTCCAAAATCTCAGTCCATAGATGGTCAACTCCATTGCCTGGGCCCATGGTGAGGCAAAACATTATGGTGGAAGTTTGCTGCAGAGGAAAGCAGCTCAATACATGGCACCAGAAAACAGAGAGCACCTCACTAACCAGGGACAAAACATACACCCCAAGGCATGACCCAGGGACCTATCTCCTCTAAATACACCCTACCTGCCTAATTTTACCACCCAGTCAATCCATTCAAGTGGATTAAAGCACTGATTAGGTTAAGGTTCTCATAAGTCAAAACTTTCACCTCTAAAATTTCTTGCATTGTCTCCCACATAAGCTTTTTGGGGAACTCCTTATAACAACTGATTGTTTCTACTTTTTCTAGGGCTGAGTAATGCATCATAAGGTTGAACATTTGGAATCTCTCTTGCTTATGTAGAAACAGTTGTGAATTCTCCTTTTATCACAGCCTTCATAGTGTCCCGGAGTTTCTTGTATTTTGTATGGCTATTTTCATTAGAATTTAAGAACTTTTAAATTTCTTCCCTGAATAATTCTTTCACCCACTCATCATTCAAGCCCTGACGCCGACAGGGCGGAGCCACGCGGCCAGAGCTTCTGTTGAGATGCGCGGGCTCGCGGCGGGCTCGTGGCGGCGGTGGCGGTTGGTGCTATAACGGACCCGACCCGGACCGGGTCAACGTCCTGCTTGTGCACAGACCCAGTGGAGGTGATTCCACACTCAGGAGAGACGGCGGCAGGGCAGCCTTTGTGTGCTTGGTCTGAATCACGGAGGGAAGAGGCGGTGAAGAGGTGTGAGAGATGGAGGTGGTCGTAGCTGTAACACAGGAGGTAGGAGGACGATATCAACCAGAGATAAAAATACCAGAAATACATCCATTCAATCCCCCTAAGGTCCGGTCTTTCACTAAAATATGACATCCTAATATTAGTTCTGTCACGGGCTTTTTTTTTTTTTTTTTTTTTTTTTTTTTTTTTTTTTGATATCCTGAAGATCAATGGGCAGCAGCAATGACTACGCACGGTATTGCTGCATTGCAAGCATTATTGGCAGCTGCAGAACCGGTAGATCCACAAGATGCGGTAGTAGCAAATCAGTACAAAATCTGAAAATGTTCAGTTAAGCAGCTCGACTTTGGGCGCACATGTATGATGGAGCACCAGTTTCTAGTCCGGAATACGCCAAAAAAATAGAAAGGATGTTTTTCCATGGACTTCCATAGAAATGCAATAATAGTGACCTTGTCTTCAAAATCACGGGATGTAGAGACTGCCACAGAAATGCTTCTGAGTAGCTAGGGGTAGAGAGCGCACTGCTGATAGTCAAACTTGCCTCCTCTTGAGGAGCACCAACATCTGCTATTTTCAGTGTTCTACATAGATTTCTTTCAAACTGGCAATCTTGCCTAATGATGTTATCTAGGCCCCATTGGAGTCTGAAAAAGAAAATTCCTACTCTGTAAATAAAGCGAATTGAACGTCTCAGTGGTTTTAAATTATATTTCCCTGAAGATTAATGAGTTTAAGTATTTTCACAAAATCCTTTATTTTTAATGGCATTTAGGGAAGGATGGGAACAGAACTGTTTGACATAATATAGCTAACTAGAAACACAACTCATTTTAACCATGTGACAGGAAAAAATGATTTTCTTCTAAATATTTGTAAACACTTATATAAACAATCTCAAATTTTTATCTACACTGTTATGGTTTAGATATTAGGTGTCCCGAAAAGTTCCTGTGTTAAAGAAGAAATATCCAGAAATAAAATGATTAGGTTATGATAGTTGTGACCTGATTGCAGCATTTTAGTTTGAATGGACTGACTGAGTGGTGCTGTGGGCAGGAAGGGCTTGACTGAAGGAAGTGGGTACTGGCTGTGTGCCCTTTGCTGCAGCTCCTGCTCTCTTTCACTCTCTCTCTCTCCCCCGCCTCCCTCCTTTCCTCCCTCCCTCCTTCCCTCGCTCTCTCTTTCTCCCTTCCTTGTTCCTTCCTGCCTGCCTTGTATGGATAAATGGATCAGTGCTCCTCAGCTCCTCCACCATGCCCTTCTGCCATGATGTTCTGCTTTGCCCTTCTGCCATGATCCTTAGGCCCAGAGCCATGAACTCAGCTGAACATATACTAAACTTCTAGAATCATGGCCAAATAAACTTTTTCTTCCCTAAATTTTTCTTGCTGGGTATTTGCATCACAGATATGCAAATCTGACTAATGTACATATGTACAGTTTACTGCTTCTATTCTTTTTTCATATTATATTTACTATGTGAATACAATATTATGCCCTGAGTTTTGTAAGGTTACTTCTTGTATGGAGTTGGGGAAGTAATTGATAGACTTTGCAGTGTTGACTAAAAGGCAGAGCAAAATTGATTATCAAATGATGCTCACCGTTCTTAATCACCAGTGCTATACATCTGTGTTGTGCATGTGTTCCTGGTATGATAAATATCATGGGAATATGCTTGACACAGGCCACATAGCATGTCATCTGAGAGATGAATATCAAGGTATTTAAATGGATTTTTGCCTGTTAATCATTATATAAAAGATGGGTTACACCACCCATGCTGATAATCATAAAATTTGAGGACAGTTTGCATGGGGAGTTTCGTTTGTCTATGTGTCCCTATATGTTCAAACATCGTTGTAATAACATTTTTCAAAGAAATATGTTGAGTGCCTCATAAGGAGAAGGAAAGACCAAAAAGAATGGTTGGCAAATTTGGGTCAATCTGTCAAACTCAATCTGAGCTCTCAATAAAGACACTTCCAGAAGTGTAATTCCTTTGAGGCTTGGACCTTGGAAAGAAAACTTTGTATGTAACAGGAAGAAGAAAAAAAGGAGGAATTGATAGTTTTTGAAATGTTTTCCATGCTAGGTTTCCATTTGAATGTCTTCAGTGCCTTTGTGATATATGAGTCCAGCACATCTGCTAAGTGGAGATGGCCTCATTTTGAGGAAAGTGCAGGAGGTTTGAAATAGATGTAAGTAGTATAGAAGAGTAGACTAAGGAATCAGTGGCCTAAGTTCCAAAAGGCTTGTTAACTGAAAGCAAGCATAGAATAATTATTTGGGGGAATGAATGAGTGGGGTGTTTGGCAGAGAGTAAAGATTAAATGGACTGTATTAGGCCCATTTGGAGCAGTGCTAAATGTAAGTTTCCTGAGAGATCTTGAGGCCTACCTCAAAGAGGGAGGAAATAAATTAGTGGATAGATGAGTAAGGGCAAAAACTAAAGACTGGGAGTTGAAAGTTGACAAATTGAGGCCATATGCTGGCAGGATAAAGGGTGGGGTCAGGGTAGAAATTCAGGCTGTATTACTCCAGTGTCAAACGTGTTCCCTGTTTATGTTTTAGGATGTGGCTCTAAGTAAACTGGAATGGAAATAAAGAGCCCTAATATGGGTTGAAAGGAACTAAGAAGTTGACTTTGGAGTTTGGAAAGGAAACCCTACGTTATTTGTCTAATTTATGTTAAAATTTTGTAAACATCCAGTTTCCCAGCTTCCTGAGATATGTATGCACGTGCATACAGACACAAAAGGATTAAGAAGAAAAGAAATAACCTGTCTTGACCTCAATTTCTCAATTGAGGAATGAGGAAACCAGACTAGATTTCTCAGACTGGAAGGTTTTCCAAGACTACTTGCAGTTCTGAGTGTAGCAGAATTCTCATCTACACCCTGCACTAGCCCTTCATGGGGAATAAGATTAGAAACACAGGTTGCTCCCCAGCAAAACTTTAATTGCAAAGCTTTAATTACAAAAAGAATCAAAATACACTTTCACATTGTTTTTTTAAATTGTATTTTTAATTGTGTTTTGTCTCCATTTTGTTTTAAGAGAGAAATGAAAACCTCAATTTGCCAAATTGCTCTACATGTTTCTTTGCTGAATAGCTGCCCTAGCAAGTTAACCTAAAATAATTTTCTAAAATGTATTTTTAATGAGAAAATTTGATCCCTGAAATTTGTCTTAAACATTTTTTTTCTTCAAACCCCTTATTGGACTCTGGAGTTTCCATACCTTAGTGCCAAGAGCATAGCAAAGGAATACAGCTCAGTTTAGTAATTACTTGTGTTACTCCAGCTCAAAGTTGTTTTGCTCTTAATGGCTTAGGAGAGTCATTTGAATACTTTGATTCTCGTAATAAAAGTACTAATGGGGAAAGTAGGTGAATGCCCTTGTGATGTTTAGCCTATTAAAAGAGTCATATTCAAAGCTTTTGCAGAGCAAATTCTTACCAGGGACTCTGAATAAGGACAGGTCAATTGTGAGGAAAGCAAGAAAAAATAAGAAAGTCAACATCAACTGGGAGAGTCTTTTCCTTCTTCAAAATAGGCCTCACAATATAAGGAATTTGTTTTTCTCCCTTCTTATTGGAAGAGGGAAAGTTCTCCCTAGTAATCTGCTAATTCATCCCAAGCATGTTAGTTAGACTTCCTCAAAGAAACAGAATCAGTAGGACACACACACACACAGACACACAAGCACACACATTATATATGAAGAGATTCATGAAGAAGAATTGGCTCACACAATTAATGAAGGTACGGAAGTCCCAGGAACTACAACCTGGAGACCCAGGAAACTGGTGGTGTCATTCAGTCTTTGTCAAAGGACTGGGAACCAGAGAAGCCACTGGTGTAAGTCTCAGTCCGATGTCCCAGCTCATGCAGGAAGGTAGAAAAAAGGGACAAATTCTCCTTTCCTCATTCTTGTATCCCAGTCAGGAATTCGATGATGTTCATTAGTATTGGGGAAGGTCATCTGCTCTACTGAGCCAAATAATTCAAATGCTTATCTCATTTGGAAACACATGCACACACACATCTAAGAGTAATGTTTGAAAAATATCTGGATGGTCCAGTCAAGTTTGCACATAAAATTAACCCTCATACCAAGGTTTCTCAGTAGAGCATGTACATTTAAGTATAGTTTCTCAAACTATCTGTGGTGTTCAATGAGGTTGCCTCCAACCCAACCACTGTGTAGTGATACTTATGTGAAATACAACCAAAATGAACCACTGGAAAAATAACACACAAATGTGGTATATCCACACAATGAAATATTATTTGACCATAAGAATGGATGAAGTATTTATAAATGCTACAACATGGGTGAACCTTGAAAACATTATATGAAGTAAAAGGAGCCAGACACAAAAGGGCATATATTGTATAATTCCATATATGTGAAATGTATGGAGGTGGCTCTGAGTTGGTCCCGAGTCTCTCAATACCTCCTCTTCTTGACTCCTGGGTCTTGTCGAAGGTCCTCCAGTCTCCTGTAGGTGTCTCAGGAAGGGAGCTGCCCTTCCGCTGATGATGGCCATGCCCTCAGGAATAATTCAAAATGCCTGTACCAGCCTATAAAGAAGCTGGGGAGCCCAGCAAGGGTGTGCTGAGTCAGCACAGAGGCAAGTGCAGTGTCCCTGCGCAGTAGAGGGGCAGGCAGGCAGGCTCAGCGATGGTGTCCTACCTCCATGTGGGGGTCAGGCAGGGTTGCTCAGTGATGGTGTCTGACCTCGGTGTGGGGGTGGGGTGGGTTGGCTTGCCCGCGGCTAGCTAGCAATCACCACTGACCTCTGAGGGATACTTTTTGAAGTGATGAAAATGTTTTAAAATTGTGGAAATGGATAAATTATTGAATTGTATAATTTTAATATGTAAATTGTACAGTTATTATTTAATACCAAGAAGAAATGAGCTATCAAATCACAAAAATATATGTAGGAAACTTAAATGATCATTAATGAGTGAAAGATTGCAATCTGAAAAAACTACAGACCACATAATTCCAACTATGTAACGTTCTTGAAAAGGCAAAACTATGGAGAAAGTAAAAACATCAGTGACTTTCAGGTCTAGTGAGAAGGAAGGGAGGGATGAATAGGTGGAACACAGAGATTTTAGGGCAGTGAAACTATGTTTTAAGAAAATAGGTAGTGGATAAATATCACTATACATTTGTCAAAACCTACAACATAAAAACTGAAACCTAATGAATACTAGACTTTGGGTGATAATAAAGTGTCAGTGTAGATGCATAAATTTGTAACAAAGTACACTCTGATTTGGGGAGTTGACAGTAGGGAAGGCTGTAACTGCATGGGAATAGGGGGCTATGGGAATCATCTGTATTTTCCACTTAATTTTTTTAGGAACCTAAAACTGCTCTAAAAATAGTGTCTATTAAGAAAAGAAGGAAATGAGCATGGTGGCACAGTCAGCTATTCAGGAGACTGAAGCAGGAGGATCACACCTTCAAAGCCAACCTGGAAAACTTACTGAGATTCTATCTCAAGGATAAACTTCCTAGCATGTACAAGGCCCTGAATTCAATCCCTATGATAGGAGGAGGAGGAGGAAGAGGAGTAGGAGGAGTTGAGGGAGCATGAATATCTCATAAGGCCCAGATTCAGGGAGTACTCTCTGGATCCCTGACCCTTCTCTCCCTCCTCCATCCTGGCAGAAAAGCTACTTGTTCCTTTATGTAAATCCCCATTGTGTAGCATTTCTACTTATTTCATAGTCTGCATCACATTGTTTTATAGTTGTTTGGGGATCTCACTTCTTGAACTACAACCTACTTGAGGGCAGAGGCAATGCCATACTTTGTTGACATTTCTACAGTACTAGAAATACTTAGAGAAGAGATAAACAGATCGATAGTGTGTGAATGTGTAAAGAACCTCCTATAGTGACTGCTTTTTCAATGCCATTTTAAAACAAAATTGCAACAAAATGATTCTCTTTATACTTTGGGAAATCCTGAAAACAGATGCCTTTAAGAGGCTTATCCCAGGGACATTGGTAAGGAAAACAATGAGAGATAACTGAAGAAAGTTCCCAGGAAATGAGAATATATGAAAGTCCTAAACTACGAACTTATCTATACTAAGAATCCTCACATAGTAGTATATTACTCTAGTGGAGCTTTGGGAAAATACTCCTCCTTGGAGACAATTTAAGCAATTGAGGTGAGAAATCTGGGATGAGACTTTTGTAAGTGATGTAGTAAATGGGGAGAAGTTAGGTGATTGCAAGGGTAAGACTTCATTGTAGAGGAAGCTACCTCTGCCACCACCCAATGGCTGTGTGAAGTGCCCCGATGAGAGCTTATAGAAGTCTTACAATTTTACAATTTAGATAAATGTAAATGAGTGAAGTTTTTTCTTGAGAATATATCCCTAGGAGGGATGATATTTTAAACCTGACTATTTATTTATAGCTCAGTGGGAATCATGTGTGTAGTTAATATTTCTTAAAAACAGACCTTAGAGAAAAAATGAAATTTTGTAATTTTCAGGAAAAAGGATGAAACTAGACTATTATGTTAAGTGAAATAAGTCAAACTCAGAATGTCAAGGGTTGGAACCAACCTAGATGCCCTTCAATTGATGAATGGATAAAGAAACTGTGGTATATATGCATAATGAAATATTACTCAGCCATAAAGAAGAATAAAATTATGGAATTTGCAGGTAAATGAAGGCAGTTGGAGAATATCATGTTAAGTGAGATAAGCCAATCCCAAAAAACCGAAGGCCGAATTTCTCTGATAAGTGGATGATGATACATAATGGGGGGTGGGAGGGAGGCAAAAATTGAGGAAGGATGGATTGTATAGGGAAAAAGAGGGGTGGCAGGTGTGGGGGGAAGGAAATAACAGAATGAGACAAAAATCATTACCCTATGTACGTGTATGATTACAGAAATGGTGTGACTCTACTTCGTGTACAACCAGAGAAACAAGTTGTACCCCATTTGTATAAAATAAATCAAAGTAAAAAATTTCCATGAGAAAAAAAAGAAAAAGAATGTCAAGGGTCATATGTTCTCTCTTATATGCAGAAGTTAGAGAAGAAAAAGGGAAAGAAAGGTGGGATCGGACATCAAGAAAATAAAAGGGAGATCAGTAGAGGTAAGAGACCAAAGAATGGGAGGTGGGGAGGAAGGGAAAAAGTGCTGGGGAGTGATATTGGTCAGATTATATTGTTACACCGTGTGCATGTATGAATATGTAAACACAAATCCCATCACTGTGTACAACTATAATACACCAATAAGCAAATATGGGAAAAAAAGAATATATGGATTTTTATATATTAAATGTCTTAATTAAAAAAAAACCCTAGACTTTAAGAAGACAATTGAGAAAAAACTACAGACACTGCTAAGAGCAGAAAGAGAGTTGCCTGAGAGGTGATAGGGCACTCAAAATAGCTTTCTTAACTTCAAAAATGGACACATTCTTTTTTTTATATTTACTAAAAATTTTATTTTTACAGACATTTTGATTCATTGTATACAAATGGGGTACAACTTTTCTATGTTTGTACACAATGTATATTCACACCATTCATGTAATCATACATACATTTATGGTAATACTATCTGTTTCAATTTACTGTTTTTTTTATTCTCACCCCTCCCACTTAGCATGATATTTTTCAACTTCATCCATTTACCAGCAAATGCCATAATTTTATTATTACTTATGACTGAGTAATCTAGCTATTGTGAATTGAGCTGCTGTGAACATTGATGTGGCTACATCACTGTAGTAT
Organism: Sciurus carolinensis; assembly: GCF_902686445.1. NCBI lineage: Eukaryota > Metazoa > Chordata > Mammalia > Rodentia > Sciuridae > Sciurus > Sciurus carolinensis. The sequence goes on from NC_062226.1 coordinate 82,435,627, forward strand.
GCTGATTTTAAGTCCTTTGGATATAAACCGAGGAGTGATACAACTGGATCAAATGGTGGGTCCATTCCAAGCTTTCTCAGGAATCTCCATACTGCTTTCCAGAGTGGCTGTACCAATTTGCAACTTCACCAGCAATGTATGTATCCATGCCAACATTTATTAATGCTTGTGTTCTTGATAATAACCATTCTAATTGGAGTTAGATGAAATCTTAAGGTGGTTTTAATTTGCATTTCTTAATTACTAGGGATGATGAGCATTTTTTCATATATTTGTTGATCACCTGTATATCTTCTTCTGTGAAGTGTCTGCCCATTTCTTAACTCACTTATTGATTGGGTTCTTTGTATTTTGGGTGTAAAAATTTTTAAGTTCTTTATAAACTTTGGAGATGAGTGCTTGGTCTAAAGTGTGTGTGGAAAAGATTTTCTCCCACTCTGTAGGCTCTCTTTTTACATTAATGATTGTTTCCTTTGCTGAGAAAAAGCTTTTTAGTTTGAATCTATCCCATTTATTGATTCTTGCTTTTATTTCTTGTACTCTCAGGGTCTTGTTAAGGAAGTCTGGGCCTAAGATTTGGGCCTACTTTTTCTTCTATTTAATAAAGGGTCTCGGGCCTAATTCGTAGATCCTTGATCCATTTTGAGTTGAGTTTTGTACAGGGCGAGAGAGAAGGGCTTAATTTCATTTTACTGCATATGGATTTCTTTCCAGTTTTGCTAGCACCATTTGTTGAAGAGTCTATCTTTTCTCCATTGTAAGTTTTTGGCATCCTTGTCTAGTATGAGATAACTGTACTTATGTGGGTATGTCTCTGTGTCTTCTATCCTGTACCATTGACCTGTCTATTTTGGTGCTAGTACCATGCTGTTTTTGTTACTATTACCCTATAGTAGAGTTTAAGGTCTGGTATAGTGATACCTCCTGCATCACTCTTCCTGCCCAGGATTGCTTTGGCTATTTCTGGGTCTTTTGTTCTTCCAGATGAATTTAATGATTGCTTTTTCTGTTTCTATGAGAAATGTCACAAGGATTTTAATTGGAATTGCATTCAATCTGTATAGCGCCTTTGGAAGTATGGCCATTTTGATAATATTAATTCTACCTATCCAAGAACATGGGAGATCTTTCCATCTTCTAAGGTCTTCCTCAGTTTCTTTCTTCAATGTTTTGTAGTTTTCACTGTTGAGATCTTTTACCTCTTTGGTTAGATTGATTCCCAAGTATTTTATTTTTCTGTGGCTATTGCGAATGGAGTTGTTTTACTCATTTCCCTTTCAGATGTTTCATCACTTATGTATAAAAATGCTTTAAATTTATGCATGTTGATTTTATAACCTGCTATTTTGCTGAATTCATTTATGAGGTCTTGAAGTTTTTCTGGAGGAGTTTTTTGGATCCTCTAAATAGAGAATCATGCCATCAGAAAATACAGCTTAAGTTCCTCTTTTCCTATTTGTATCCCTTTAATTTCTTTAGTCTGTCTAATTGCTCTGGCTAGTATTTCAAATACGATGTTGAATAGAAATGGTGAAAGAGGGCGTCCCTGTCTTATTCCCATTTTTAAAGGGAATGCTTTTTCAGTTTTTCTCCATTAAGAATGATGTTGGTCATGGGTATAAATAGCCTTTACAATATTGAGGTATGTTCCTACTATTCCTATTTTTTCTAGTGTTTTGAGCATGCAACAGTGTTGTATTTTGTTGAACACCTTTTCTGCATCAATTGAAATAACCATATGATTCTTATCCTTAAGTCTATTGACATGATGGTTTACATTTATTGATTTATGGATATTGAACCATCCTTGCATTCCTAGGATGAACCCCATTTGATCATGGTGCACAATTTTCTTAATATGTTTTTGGATACAGTTTGCCAATATTTTGTTAAGGATCTTTGCATCTATATTCATCAAGGATACTGGTCTAAAATTTTCTTTCCTTGATGTGTCTTTTCCTGGTTTGGGTATGAGGTTGATATTAGCTTCATAGAATGAGTTTGGTAGGGTACCCTCCTTTTCTATTTCCTGGAAAGCTTTGAGAAATATTGGAATGAGTTCTTCTTTGAAGGTCTTGTAGAACTTGGCTGAGAATCCATCTGGTCCTGGACTTTTCTTGGATGGTAGGTTTTTAATGGCTTCTTCTATTTCATTTCTTGATATTGATCTGTTTAAATTGTGTATGTCCTCCTGGTTCAGTTTGGGAGGAGCATGTGTCTCTAGAAATTTGTTGAAGTCTTCAGTATTTTCTATTTTGTTGCAATATAGATTTTCAAAGTAGCTTCTCATTATGTTATGTATTTCAGTGGTGTCTGCTGTGATATTTCCTTTTTCATCATGAATTCTAGTAATTTGAGATTTTTTCTCCTTCTCTTTGTTAGTGTGGCTAAGGGTTTGTCTATTTTGTTTACTTTTTCAAAGAACCAACTTTTTGTTTTGTCAATTTTTTGAATTGTTTCTTTTGTTTCAATTTCATTGATTTCAGCTCTGATTTTAATTATTTCCTGTCTTCTACTACTTTTGGTGTTGTTCTCTTCTTCTTTTTCTAGGTCTTTAAGCTGTAATGTTAGGTCATTTAGTTGTTGACTTTTTATTCTTTTCTTGAATGTGCTCCATGCTATGAATTTTCCTCTTGTACTGATTTTATAATGTCCCAGAGATTTTGATGTGTTGTATTGTTGTTCTCATTTACCTCTAAGAATTTTTTTTTATCTCTTCCCTGATGTTTTCTGTTATCCATGTTTCATTCAATAGCACATTATTTAGTCTCCAGGTATTGGAGTAATTTCTGTTTTTAATTTTGACATTGATTTCTAATTTCATTCCATTATGATTTGATAGAACACAAGGCAATATCTCTACTTTTTGCATTTACTAAGGGCTGCTTTGTGGCATAACATATGATCTGTTTTCATGAAGGTTCCATGTGCTGCTGAGAAGAAAGTGAATTCACTCATTGATGGATGGAATATTCTATATATGTCTGTTAAGTCTAGGTTATTGATTGTGTTATTGAGTTCTATGGTTTCTTTGTTTAGTTTTTGTTTGGAAGATCTATCCAGTGGTGACAGCGGTGTGTTAAAGTCACCCAGAATTATTGTGTTGTGGTCTATTTGATTCCTGGAATTGAGAAGAATTTGTTTGATGTACATGGATGCACTGTTGTTTGGGGAATAAATATTTACAATCATTATGTCTTCCTGATTTATGATTCCCTTAAGCAGTATGAAATGGCCTTCTTTATCCCTTTTGACTAACTTTGGCATGAAGTCCACTTTTATCTGAAATAAAGATGGAAACCCCCACTTTTTTACTGAATCCATGTGCATGGTAGGTTTTTTCCCCATCCTTTCACCTTTAGTCTGTGGATGTCTTTTTCTATGAGATGATTCTCTTGAAGGCAGCATTTTGTTGGGTCTTTCTTTTAATCCATTCTGCCAGTCTATGTCTTTTGATTGATGAGTTTAGGCCATTAATGTTCAGGGTTATTTTTGAGATATGATTTGTATTCCCAGTCATGTGGGCTTATTTTTGGTTTTTAACTTGGCTTGGTTTCTCCTTTAAATGAATTTTCCTTTAAGGTAGGTCCTCCCTTTGCTGACCTACATTGTTGTTTTTCATTTCATCCACATGGAATATTTGTTGAGAATATTCTGTAGCACAGGCATTCTATTTGTAAATTCTTTTAACTTTTGTTTATCATGGAAGGATTTTATTTTGTCTTCAAATATGAAGGTTAGTTTTTCTGGGTATAGGATTCTTGGTTGGCACCCACTTTCTTTCAGAGCTTGAAATATATATTCCAGGCCCTTTTAGCTGTCTGGACTGAGAAATCTGCTGATATCTGTAGTGGTTTCCCCTTATATGTAATCTGATGCTTTTCTCTCACAGCTTTCAAAATCCTATCTTTATTTTGTATGTTAGGCATTTTCGTTATAATGTGCCTTAGTGTGGATATGTTGTGATTTTGTGCATTTGGTGTTCTGTAAGCCTCTTGTATTTGATTTTCCACTTCATTCTTCAGGCTTGGGAAATTTTCTGATATTATTTCATTGAGTAGGTTGTTCATTCCTTTGGTTTGCATCTCTGTGCCTTCCTCAATCCTGATAATTCTTAAATTTGGTCTTTTCATGATGTCCCATAGTTCTTGGAGATTCTATTCATGATTTCTTGCCATCTTCTCCGTTTGGGCAACTTTTATTTTCAAGATTAAATATTTTGTCTTCATTGTCTGAGGTTCTGTCTTCCAAGTGGTCTAGTCTTTTGGTGATGTTTCCATTGAGTTTTTTATTTGGTTTATTGTTTCCTTCATTTGAAGGATTTCCATTTGTTTTTTTTTTTTTTTTTTTGTTTTGTTTTTTTTTTTTTTTTTTTGAGAATCTCTGTCTCTTCATTGAAATGATCTTTTGCTTCCTGCAGTTGCTCTTTCAACTGCTTATTGGTATGATCATTCTGCATTTGCTGTCTTATCTCATCCTTTGCTTCACGAATCATCTTAATCACGTAAAATCTGAAGTCCTTTTCTGACATTTCTTCTATCATTCTGTCACTGGATTCTATTAATACAGAATCTAGATTTGTTTGGATCATTTTCTTCCCTTGTTTTTTCATGTTGTTCATGTATCTTCCCCTCTATCAGTGCAGATCTGGGGTATTTTAGTTTTCCCCCTATAGGCTTATAGTGACCCTTTAGGTTTCCAAAACCTTTTCTTTAAGGGGGAGATCAATATCAGCAGTGCCCAGGTCAGACAGTATGCAACCTGAAACCAAATAGCCCCTATGAGGATGTTACCAATATTGTCATAATAAACAGAATGAGTTCAATTTTTATCTTCAGTATAACAAACAGATTTTCAGTAAGGTCTACAGTTTCCAATGGAGGACAAAGAAGATGTGGAGGGGTGTAAGATGTAGCTGTTAATGGGATAAGAAAAGAATATATAGAAGTTCTAGATCATAGAAAGTGTATAAGTACAATCAAAATAAGTCGGTTGTTAGCATGGAAAAATGGAGAAAGAGACTCTGAGGAAACAGATAAACAAAAGGAATAGAGAGTGAAAACCTACACTATTATAGTCATATAGTATTCAAACCTCCCAGTCTTCAGTAGCCTGAGGTATGAGAGGTACCTGACAAGGAGCTTCCAGTCTCCAGCAGGCCTCTCAGGATGGGATTTGCCCCACCTAAAGATGGGAGATACAGCTTCCAGGATTATCCAAGATGGACACTCTGGCTTCCAAATGTGTTGGCAAATGGGGAACTGCAGCTTGGGGTGTGGTGGTGGTCAGCTGGAGGTCCTGGAGGCAGGGCAATTGGTCAGGCAGGGGTCCTGAAGGTGGGGTGTTGTTGGTCTGGTTGTGGGATTCTGGAGGAAGGGTGCAATCAGTCAGTCTGGAGGTCCTGGTGGTAGAGTGCAGTCAATTGGTCTCGGGGTCCTGGTGGTGGAGAGGAGTTAGTCGATGTGATGGCCCTGAAGTCAGGGAGTCATCGGTTGGGCTGAAGGATTCATTTCAGAAGTCTTAGTCCATAGATGCCTGGCTCTATTCCTTGAGACTTAGGGTGAGACAGAACATCATGGTTGGAGAGTGTGACAGTGGGAAGCAGCTCACATGTTGATCAGAAAGCAGAGAGAGCGAGTGCACATTCTTAGCCACACAACTTTTTTAATTTTGGGACTAGGGCTTATGTCTTTTAAGTGATTTCTAAGAAATCCACTTATTAATATTGTTTTAAATAGAATCATCAAGACTGTAGGGGACTTAGGGCTCTGCTATTTAGTTGCTGTGGAATCTATAGAAGTCACTCACCCTCAGTTCGTACTCTCTCTGAGCTTTGGTTTTATTCACTGAGGAAATGGGCACAATAATACCTGTCCTGCTTACCTTGCAGGGTAGTTGTGAAAATCCACTGAGATTGCTGGAAGTAAAGGTTTTGTAAATTTGACAAACAAATGATTATGTATAGTTGATGTTAGTAGAGGAAGGATAAGTATTAAGAAGCTCTGTCACTTAGTATCAATAGAGTTTATTGGTGGAACCAAAAAAATGAATACATTTAGTCTCTGGCTCTTTTAAGCATTGAAGAATCCTCTACCATTTTCTGGAAAGAATCTTATTAGCATTTTAGAAAGCCTTATTTTAAAAACTTCTTGTAGGTTCTAACTCAAGGCACATAGTGTATTTTAGAATAGCTAGCCATGAGATTCAAAATGGCAGATTGGAGGAACCCTGCATTTTTGGTTGCTCCATGGTTCAGGATTTACACAACAGCAGAACTGCTTCTCAGTGAGATTGAAGTTCAAGATAAGACAGAGTCTCTTAAAGACTCAGAAATTTGGGTGCATCAAGTTAAGAACAAGAAAGAATATCTTGGTGTTAGGTTGTTATGGTATCATTAGTAGTGCTGGTTCACCTCAGAGGAGAGGGATAACACAACAGAGAAACATAAGGAACAATTTTCGCCTAGAAAACGTGTAGATCAGGAAAGTTATCTGAATTTAGTTGATCCAAAGGCTGCACAGTGAGCCAGTGTTTGAAAAGTGCTCTGTGTTTTTCAACTGGCCAGCAGAGAGCAGAGGTGAGAGCCATCTTGAGGAGGTCATGCTGCAGCTTGCGATGCTGAGCAGGATGCAGTGGTTGCTCTCAGGGATTAAACCTGGGAAAGCTATATTAGTGGGCAGTGGCATGTGTAAGGCCTGGAAGATAGACTCACCACCCTGTGAATAGAATTCTTGGGAGACTCCTGAGATCTAGACTCCCAGCAGAGATCAGTACCTGCCTGGCTCAAGGAGTGAGTTGGTCTAATCTCTCCAGAACAGATACCAACCAACAAAGTTCTTCAGGCCTGATTAGAGCTAAGCCTCAGCCACTGTAACTTTCCTCTTAGAACTCTGCAGCAATCCTTGCCTGGGAGTGCATCCATCTTGTCTGTTCAGACAGAACCTCAATCAAGAGTACCTCTCCCATTTCACTCTATCTTATATGGGTGAGAAGGGAAGTTGAGAGGTATTTCAACCAGGCCACTCTAGCTGGAAGCTTAGTGAGCAACACAGAAAAAGGTAGGGGCTCAAAATACCTAGCCCTTCCTCTTTCTCTTTCTCTTGGCACATAGTTTAAGAAGAGGTGGAAAGGAGGACGGTCAGGCACAGGCAGTTATCATCCATTTCCATCAACAGTTTTGACCAACTCAGTAGAGATGATTCTTTCATTTTTCATTAAGAATCTCTTTTTCCTACCATGTGTGTGTGTGTGTGTGTGTGTGTGTGTGTGTGTGTTTGTGTACTTGTATATATATATATATATACACATGGGGTATAACTTCACATTCTTGAGGTTGTACACCATGTGCAGTTGCATTGGTTGTGTATTACTGTATGAACAAGGAAAGTTATGTCCATTCTACTGTCTTCCCTATTCCTATGTCCTATTCCCATCCCTCCTCCCTTCCTTTCATTCCCCTTTGTCTAATTCAATGAACTTCTGTTCTTCCCACCCTCTTTTATTGTGTGCTAGCATGTGCATATCAGAGAGAATGTATGACCTTTGGTTGTCTGGGATTGGTTTATTTCACTTAGCATGATAGTCTCCAGTTCCATCTATTTACCAGCATATGCCATAATTTTTCTTCATGACTGAGTCATATTCCATTATGTGTGTATATATATATATATATATATATATATATATATATATATGCCTCATTTTCTTTATCCATCCATTTGTTGAAAGGTATCTAGGTTGGTTCCATAGCTGAGCTTTTGTGAATTGAGCTGCTACAAACATTGATATGGCTGCATCACTATAGTATGCAGATTTTAAGTTCTTTGAGTATATGCTGAGGAGTGGGATAAGTGGGTTAAATGGTGGTTCCATCCCAAGTTTTCTGAGGAATGTCCATACTACTTTCCAGAGTGGCTGCACCAATTTGCTATCCCACCAGCAATGTGTGAGTGCACCTTTTCCCCCACATCCTTGCCAACATTCATGATTACTTGTATTCTCGATAATTGCCATTCAATTCTCTAACTGCTAGAGATGTTGAACACTTTTTTCATACATTTGTTGACCATTTGTATTTCTTCTGTAAAGTGCCTATTCAGTTCCTTTGTCCATTTATTGATCGGGTTATTTGGTTTCAGGGTGTGAAGTTTTTTGTGTTCTTTATATATCCTGGAGATTAATGCTTTACCTGAGGTACAGGTGAATGATTTTTTCCTATTCTGTAGTCTGTCTCTTAAAGCCATTGTTTCCTTTGCTCTGAAGAAGTTTTTCATTTGATAACATCCCATTTATTGATTCTTGATTTTATTTCTTGTGATTTAGGAGTCTTGTTGAGTAAGTCAGTTCCTAAGCTGAAATGACAGAGATTTAGGCCTGCTTTTTCTGCTAGTAGGCACAGGGTCTCTGCTGTAATGCCTAAGTCCTTGATCCACTTTGAGTTGAGTTTTGTGCAGGGGGAGGGTTCATTTCATTTTGCTACATATGGACCAGCACCATTTGTTGGAGAGGCTATCTTTTCTCCATTGTATTTTTATGGTGCATTTGTCTAGAATGAGATAACTGTATGTATGTGGGTTTGTCTCTGTTTTCTGTGCCACTGGTCTTCATGTCTGTTTTGGTACCAGTACCATGCCATTTTTGTTACTATAGTTCTGTAGTATGATTTAAGATCTAGTATTATGATGTCTCCTGCTTTGCTTTTCCCACTAAAGATTACTTTGGCTATTCTGGGCCTCTTATTTTTCCAAATAAATTTCATGACTACTTTTTCTATTTCTATGAAAAATATCATTAGAATTTTAATAGGAATTACATTAAATCTGTGTAGCACTTTTGGTAGCATTTTGACAATATTAATCCTGCCTATCCAAGAACATGGGAGATCTTTCCATCCTCTAGGGTCTTCTTCAATTTCTTTCTTTAGTGTTCTATTGTTTTCATTGTAGAGGTCTTTTACCTCTTTTGTTAGATTGAGTTCCAAGTAATTTATTTTTTATGAGGCTATTGTGAATGGGACAGCTTTTCTAATTTCCCTTTCAGCTAATTCATCATTGGTGTACAGGAACACAATTGATTTATGGGTGTTAATTTTATATCCTGCTACTTTGTTGAATTTGCTTATGAGTTCTACAAGTTTTCTGGTGGAGGTGTTTTGTTTGTTTGTTTGTTTTGGGGGGGTTTCAAAATAGAGAATCATGTCATTAACAAATAGGGATAGTTTAAGCTCTTCTTTTTGTATTTGTGTCCCTTTAATTTCTTTCTTTTGTCTAATTGCTCTGGCTAGAGCTTCAAAGACTATGTTGAATAGAAGTGGTGAAAGAGAGCATCCTTGTCTTATTCCAGTTTTGAAAAGAAATTCTTTCAAATTTTCTCCATTTAAATAATGGCCTTCAGTTTAATGTACATAGCTCTAACAATGTTAGATATGTTCCTACTACACCCATTTTCAAAAGTGTTTTGTCAATACCTATTGAGATAATAATGTGGTCTATTGAAGTAATGAATTATGCTTATTGATTTCCATATATTGAACCAACCTTGGATCCCTGGGATGAACACCAATTCATCATGTTACAGTGTCTTTTTAATGTTTTTGTATGTGATTTGCCAGAATTTTATTGAGAATTTTTCCATCTATGTTCATCAAGGATATTTGTCTGAAATTTTCTTTCCTTCTTTTCTGATTTTGGTATCAGGGTGATATTAGCTTCATTGAATGAGTTTTTAAGTTGACATGTTGAAATTTTCTATGTCCTACTGAGTCAATTTGGTTGGATCATATGTCTCTAGAAATTTGTCAGTGTCTTCAAGATTCTCTATTAGATTATAAGTTTTTAAAATAGTTTGATTATAGTCTGTATTTTAGTAGTATTTGTTGTGATATTTCCTTTTACATCATGAATTTTAGTAATTTGAATTTTCTCTCTCTTTTCATGAGCTTGACTAAGGTTTCATCATTTTATTTTTTCAAAGAACCAACTTTTCTTTTCAATTTTTTGTTGATTTTTTTCAAAAATTCTTTTGTTGTTTTTTAAAATTTCATTGATTTCAGTTCTTTTTTGTGGGAGGGGGCAGAGTGGGGAATGGGGATTTAACTCAGGGGCACTCAACCACTGAGCCACATCACCAGCCCTATTGGTATTTTATTTATATACAAGGTCTCATTGAGTTGCTTAGCACCTCACCATTGCTGAGGCTTGCTTTGAACTCATGATCCTTCTCTGTCAGCCTCCTGAGCTGCTGGAATTATAGGCATGCCATCACTAGTCTCAGCTGAATCAGCTCTGATTTTAATTATTTCCTGTCTTGTACTGCTTTTGATGTTCATTTGTTCTTTTTTTAAGGCTATGAAATGGAATATTAAGTTATTTATTTGGTGACTTTCTATTCTTTTAATAAATGAATTCTATACAATGACCCAGCATTAATGTGTTGCACTCTATTTGATTCTTGAAATTGAGAAGGGTTTGTTTGATGTACATAGATGCTCCATTACTTGGGGCATAAATATGTATGATTGTTATGTCTTATTGATGTATAATTCCCTTAAGCAATATGAAATGATATTCTTTTCCCCTACTTTGGCTTGAAGTTCATTTTATCTGAGGATAGAAAACACCTTCTTATTTATGAGACCCATGGAAATGATTTTTTTTTTCACATCTTTTCACCTTCAGTCTGTGGATGTCTTTGCCTATGAGGTGAGTCTCCTGTGGACAGTATATTATTGGTAATTGGTTTTTAATCCAATCCAGCAATATTTAATACAAAGAAGAGAAGAGAAAAAAACCCACACTTATTCCCAGGCACCAAGTTGGAATGGCTAGGGGACTCTTTGTTCCCACTCATGGACATTTACCCCCATAGCAATAACAGAGAATTAACATGAAGACTGTGGATACCACACCTACAAGGGTGTCTCAATCTGGATCACTCTAGAACACTTTGGCAAGAAAAGTGTGTGACCCACCCATATTGTGGAAGAGAAATTCATCACAATAGATGGTTAAAACCCAACATAGCAATACAAGAAATGTGAAAAAACAAGGAAACATAATACCTCCTAAAGTTCACAATTTTCCAGTAACTTACTCAAAAGATATAAAAGTAAATGAAATACCAAATAATATATTCAAAAGCTTGACTATAAAAATGATCAATGAATTCTGAGAGAATACACAAAGACAAATAAATTAAGAGCTTATAAATGAGAAATTCATAAAAGAGATACATTTACTGAAAAAGAACAAAACAGAAATTTTGGCAATGAAATACACAATAAATCAAATCAAATGTTCCCTTGAAAGTCTGTCTAATGGAGTAGACTATGCTGAACACAGAATCTCAGAGCAGGAATATAAAAAGACTGCCCCTGGACATTCAGACAGTATTAGAGAAGAAAATCAGTAAGCATGACCAGAATGTTCAAAACATTGGGACATAAAGTAACTGAATTTAAGAATCACTGGAATTGAAGAGGATTGCAATCGTAAGGCCAATGGAATGGATAATCTCTTCAGGGAAATGATAATTTTTATAGCCTTGAGAATTAGATGATCATCCAAATAGAAGAGGCATTTAGAAACCCAAATAGACAGGAGCAAGGGGAAAAAAACAGAAAAAGGAAGAAACCTCTCCACAATGCACTGAATTAAAATTTCTCCCATACAAAGCAAGGATATAATTTTAAATCCCTCAACGAAAAAATGTCAGGTCACATTTGGAGACAAGATGATCAGTATTATTTCTGATTTCTTGACACAGTCTCTAAAAACAAGAAAGGGTTGAAATAACGTGTTTCAATCCCCTCAAGAAAACTCGCAATCAAGATTGCATTATTCAGAAAAGCTATTCTTCAGAATCAAAGAGAAATAAAACTCTTCCAAGATAAGATAAAACAAAACGAATTCATGACTATTAAGCCAGCACTACAATAATACATAAATAAATACTACACACAGAAGAAATCATGTGTAAGCCCCAGAGCTCACAAAAACATCTCTTTTGAACAGGAACTAAGCAAATGAGATATATGACCATTAGTTTTTTCTAAAGCTTGTTCTTTTTAGTTATACTGGACAGTAGAATGTATTTGGCATATTATACATGCATGGAAAACCTTTTATTTCTAATAAAACTTTAGAAAGAAATCAAAATGACAGGATTTAATAAAATATCCCTAAAATAACATTGAATGTAAATGGTCTCAACTATCCAATTAAAAGACATAGGCTGGTAGAATGAATTAAAAAGCAAGACTCATCCATATTTGTTGTAATTGTTGAAAATTGATATACCATATAAATGGAGACCCCCCAAAGCAGAAATAGCTACTGTCATAGCTGAAAAAGAAGATTTAAAGCCAAAATTAATCATAAGAGACACAGAAATTCGCCTCATAGTGGTAAAAAGAACAATCCAACAAAATATAATGATAGCAAATACTTATGCTCCAAACATTGGTGTACCTAATTGCATAAAACAGACACTACACAAATTAAAAACTCAGATAGATATCAGCACAATAATACTGGGAGATTTTAACACATCTCTTACAACAATAAAGAGGTCATCCATACATTTTTTAGTAAAGATGCTTTAGACCTTAAAAATTTCATAAATCAAATGGAATTAACAGATATCTATAGGATAGTTCATTCAGTGATAACTGGTAATGGAACCCTCCCCGAATAGAGCACATTTTTGGTCACAATACAACTGTCAGCATTGTGAGGGAGGGAGGGAGAGAGAGAGAAGGGGGAGATGAGTATGATTCCTTGAATCATACATGATGATATTGGAATGAAATTAGAAGTCAACACTCAAAACACCAAACTCTGCAAGAACTATATAAACATGTGAAGATTGAATAAAACATAAATGATGAATGAGTGATAGAAATCAGGGGAGAAATTAAAAAGTTATTTGAATCAAATGTGTTTAGTGATATAACATACAAGAATGTCTGGGACACTATGAAGGCAGTTCTAAGAGGAAAGTTAATAGCTATGAGTACCTACAAAAGAAAATCAGAAAGATCCCAAATATACTACCAAATGATGTATCTCAAGTTACTTGAAAAAAATAAAAAAGAACAATTGGGTACAGTGGTGCATGCCTATAATTCCTGTGACTTAGGAGGCTAAGGCAGGAGGATCACAAGTTCAAAGCCAGCCTCAGCAACTTAGGAAGGTCCTAACTTAGTGAGAGCCTGTCTCAAAAAAAATAAAAGGGCTAGGGATATAGCTTATGGCTGTGCACCCCTTGGTTCAAAAATGAACCAACAAGCAAACAAAAATATTTCCAAAACCAGTAGAAGGAAATAAATAAGATCTCAGAGCTGAAATCAGTGAAATAGAGAATTTTTAAAAATGCAAAGGATCAATAAAATGAAGAATTGGTTCTTTGGAAAGATAAACACAGTTGATAAACCCTTAGTCAAACTAACCAAAAGAAAAAAGAGAAGACTAATAAAATTAGAGATAAGTAAGGAGAATTCACCACAGACATCACAAGGTCTATTTTGAAAACTTATAATAAATTGGAAAATTTGAAATAGACATTTATATACATATATGATGTGCCCAAATTGAATCAAAAGGACCTAGAGAACCCAACTATACTAATAACTAGCAAAGAGATAGAAGCAGTAATAAAAATCTTCCAAAAAAGTGAAGTCCAGGACAGGTGGATACTCAATTGAATTGTACCAGATCTTAAGGAAGAACTATTACCACTGCTCCTCAAATTATTCTACAAAATGGTAAATGATGAAACACTTCGGAACTTATCCTATGAAGCCAGTATCACACTCAACAAAAACCAAACAAGGATACAACAAGGAAAGAATAGTATAGACCAATATGCCTGATGAACTTATATGTAATAATTCCTAATACCATATTAGCAAATAGTATTCAACTACATATTCAAAAGATTATACATCATGACTAAATTGGTTTTATCCCAGGGTTGCAAGAAAGATATAATATTTGTGGATCAATAAATTTAATTCACTATATAAATAAAATTAAAGACTGAAATTTAGCCATAGAGAACAATGGTTGATCTTGGTTCAATTTCTTGGGTACTGACCCCAAATGTACATTTTTAACCTTGCTCTGCTTGTACTTGTGCTTCCGGCTATTGAAATTTCTAACATGCCAGAATGAAACCATCCAAAAGGTAAGGGAAGCAGAGTGAACCCCACCAAGGGAGGTTCTTATATTTTTTTGTCAATGTACATTTTTTCTATATATATGTGGTGCTGAGAATCAAACCCAGTCCCAGGCTAGGCAAGCGCTCTGCCACTGAGCCACAACCCAGCTATAGATTCTTATGTTTGTCCAAGGTGAAATATTTTGTGAAATGTCCTTTGTGATTTGTCATTTCCTTTTCTCACATTTCTAAATGTTTGTGCAGCTCAGAAAGACAACTTCACTCTTTAGAGAAAGAAGTCAGGCAGGGGTTCAGAGGGGACTAAGGTTTCCATCTGAAGTTCACAGATTATCTTTTGGGGTCTGGTGTAGCTTTGCAGCAGAAAGTTCCAAGCATAGTGTTTCTGAAGATCTTGATGGGATTGGATAGAGAGTTTGGTTTCTCTGAAAGAGATGTCTGTTCTAACATCAGATCCTGAGTCTTAATCCCATGTCATCAAGCCTTCCTATTGGTCTCATCAGGACAGCAGTGCTGACCTCCAGGGCTTGTGAGCAGAGTCTGCAACCTAAGCTCTGTCCTCAGGACCCAGGGGACCCTCAGAGCGCACTGAAATTCTATGTCCTCCTTGAGCAGAGGATTTCTAAGAACATCAAAAATGTGGATCCCACTGACAAAATCCTCCTTTGTAAATGTCAAAGATGTGAAAATTAAAAATATTTCATTGCTTTTCAAAATTAATAAAAGGAAGAAATACATTTCTACTAACTAAAAAATGAAGAGTTGTGCGATTCTGGCATAATAAATGTCTAAACTTGCTAAAGAAAGAATCAAAAGAAATGAGCCCCAGCCCCTTATTCATTCCTTTTTGTTTCAGCATGAGGGCACAAGGAGGAGGAAAAGTGGAGAATTTAAAGTAATGTTATGCCTGTTTGAGCTGATGCATTTAAAGGTAAGGTCTGTCTGTCTGACCTGAGCTCTACAAGAGTGAACCTTCCTATCTCTTCCAGCACCATGTTTTTGGAGTATACCAGTTTGTAGGCACAGTCTCTCAGGTAATAGAGTCTCAGAGAAGAGTTTCAAGAGAAATCAGTCAGATCTGAGACATTCCTCAGAGTCTGTGCCCTGCACTTACTTGTAATTTCCATTCTCACATGCTAAAATGTTTGGCCAACTACTGGTTACTGCCTAGTAGGTGGTCATGTGTGATGTCCATGGACACTTGGTTGCTTTGTTAATGAAGGCCTTGGGAGGGGGGAGCATGTTGTGAGGACATGGATGTGGGGAGTGTAAAGCAGGTAGCAGGCTCCCCCACCACCAATTGAACTGCACACTCTCCTTTCCCTTGTACTGGTTCTGGTTACAGCTTTGTACTTTGTCTCTTGCAGCCCCTCGGGCCGGAGTCGTGATATCATCAACTTCTGACAACTCTTATGTCCAGACCCCTTCTGTGGAGTGTGTAATAGAACATCTGCTATGGTCAGTCAACTGATCTGTAAGGCGTCCTTGGAAGATGATGCTAATTCTGTGTCCCATGTGCCTTCCATAACGTCTGTGAAAGTCATCAGTTTTTCTGTCTGCTGTTGTCTCAGCCATCCTTTCAGGAGCTTCAATATCAGCCCCTTTGTCTGAGCCCACTCCACCTCCTTTCTCTGAAGTCTCATCTGACCAAGCCACCTCTTTTAACTGACCAAGTTTTGCCATCATCACTGGGTGACCCTCTGCCACCAGAGTCTGTTCCTCCCTTGAGTACAGACCTTCCAGTGGATCAATTCCCAACTCAACCACCTGTTCCAATCCCTCCCCCGTTACATGACAGTCAAGAAATGCAATCTAATCTCCAACCTGAAGCCACCCTGTCTCTGGTGGATAGCCCAGATGGGTTGTCCACTAATGTCCCAATGACCAGAAGCACTGACAGTGCAAGTCTTGAAAAACAGTCCCATGCTGAGAACTTGTCTCCATCTAAATTGGAGCACACTCATGATAACGAAAACCTCATTGACCTCCATTCTTCTGAGCCCTCTTTTGAAAGTGATACTACAGCCAACCTTGTAGAATCTGGAAACATCTCCTTTCTCAGCCCAGATGTCTTGGCACTCCTGGAGAGACAAATAAAAAAGAAGGGTGATTTCCTGATGCAGAAGGAAAAGAAAAAGAAAAAATCTTTTCCAAAAGAACTTAAGCCAGACTACAAACTCCATTCTTCAGAGAAAATGTTAAAGTCAGTTGCTGATCAACAGGACTCACCTGTCTCTCTCCCTTTGAAGACCCTCCTTTTTCTTGTACTGGTTCTGGTTACAGCTTTGTACTTTCTGTCTCCTTCAGCCCCTCGGGCTGGAGTAGTGATATCATCCACTTCTGGCAACTCTCATGTCCAGAGTCCCTCTATGGAGTGTGTAATGGAACATGTGTTAAGTTCAGTCAACTGCTCTGTAAGGCGTCCTTGGAAGATGCTGCTAATTCTGTGTCCCATATGCCTTCCATAACGTCTGTGAAAGAGTCATCAGTTTTTCTGTCTGCTTTTGTCTCAGCCATCCCTTCAGGAGCTTCAATATCAGCCCATTTGTCTGAGGCAATCCCATCTCTCCTTGAGCAGAGGATTTCTAAGAACATCTACAATGTGGATTCCATCGACAAAATCCTCTTTTGTAATTGTCAAAGATGTGAAAATTAAAAATATTTCATTGCTTTTCAAATTTAATAAAAGGAAGAAATACATTTCTACTAACTAAAAAATGAAGAGTTGTGCGATTCTGGCATAATGAATGTTTAAGCTTGCTAAAGAAAGAATCAAAAGAAATGAGCCCCAGCCCCTCATTCATTCCTTTTTGTTTTCAGTGTCAGGGCACAAGGAAGAGGAAAAGTGAAGTATTTAAAGGTAAGGTTATGCCTGTTTTATCTGAGCTTTACAAGGGTGATCCTTCCTATCTTTTCCAGTTCCATGTTTTTTGAGTATGCCAGTTTATAGGCACAGTCTCTCAGGAATATAATGTGTTACAGAAAGAACAGGAAAATGTATGGGTCCAAAAATCCAAGGAAGACTTTTGTCCTCCAGCTCCCAATCTTTTATTGGATAGGCAGTTCTCCAAGGCTTATGTTTCACCATCCATCCTCCTGGGAGATTTTCCCCTCAAAAATGAGCTTCGGAAGAAACTAGAGCACCAAACTTCGAAAGCAACTTATTCAACACTGGTGGGATCTGCCCCACAGAGTCCATGAGTCTCTGTCAAGTATGAATCCTGAGTCTAAGAGCAGTTATGGACTTACATGGATCTCTTTAAGGGTCAAAGAAGCAAAGATCTTAAATTGAGCCAACCCAAAAGTTCCCATAAAAGAATCTCAGAATTGCTTCCTCTAGAGGACAGAGTGAAGAAAGTAAAGAGTCCAGAGATTGGCACAAAAGATTATCCACTGAGTGACCCAAAGGGGGCTCCAGATAATAGTCTGTACTCTGACTTTAAGACAGACCTGAAAAATCAATTGAATAGTCTTTTAGGAAAAAAATCAAAAACCTCAAGGGATAACTCAATTCAGAAACAACTGACAGAAGCTCTGGAAGTACATTTGAGCAAGAAATTTGAAGAAATCAATGAGAGTCAGATGCCTGACTCTGTGCGTAGATCATGGCATTCTGTGGATCAGCCATTGAGTTGCTCCAAGAAATCCCCCAGCCAAATGAAACACAGTGATTTGATACCACTGGTGGGTGAGGACAACTGCCTCAATACCTCCCAGGATATTTCCTTCCTTGGTTCTAAAAAACAAAAGAAGTTGGAAGACCATATTAAGTGGTTTCATAAAAGGATGATGTGTGGGCTTCCCCACAAGGTCCAGGAATCCATAGATATCTTCACATGAAAGGGACCCCATCTTGGTTCTCTTTTCATTCTGAAATTCCCTCCTCATCCAGCCTTATTTCTCGTAAGGATTCTAATATTGGAGTCTCCAAGCCCCTTAAAGGAGGCCTTAACACTTTTCATGGAGACAGGATGGGAACAATAAATTCAGTTCCCACTGTAGATGTCCTCTTCCTGCCACTTCAACTGTGAGCAAGGAAAGTAAGAAGACACTAAGATATTCTCTCTCTTGTACCTCTCATGAGCTTACAGAGAATATCAAGGCAATTGAGGGTGACAGACAGACTTTGTTACCCTGCATATGCAGTGACATAGATGAAGAGAGTCAGAAGCAGAGTGTAATAGCCAATAGATGCAGCTCAAAGCTGTCCACAAGGCAGGCTGGGACTAGACCCAAGTCATGGAATAAGGGAGTGAGTCCCAACAATAGCACAGAAAAGCCGACGTCTAACAAGTCCAGGGAGATATTCAAGGCAAAAGAACTCTGTGTTGTTCAATCACAATCTACTAACAGCCTGATGACCATAGAGGCAGAAAGCTTCTCAGTGATAGATGTGAATATGAGTAAAGTTGAACCAACCCTGAGCACTGAAAGGCCCCCAGAAGGAATATCAGCTTCCAAAGAATCTGAATCATCAGATCTTAAAAATCAGTTGCTTAATGAGTTGAAGTTTAAAATGGAGAGCAGGGAGCGTGGCCTGGCTTCAGGCTTTACCCCTGACTTGTCTCTTGCTTCTGATAACTTGACTTCCAAGACATTACTAACTCATTTCCAGAGTGCTTCTAGTGGTGACAAGGCAGCTTCCCAGGTGCTACAAGCCCATTTTGAGAACAGAGGGATCAGTATAGAGCAGGGACAAAAACCCTGGATCCCTACACATGTTTTATGCAAGTGTCAGGACAAGAATTTAGCACTAGCATCAAAGGCCAAAACCTGATTAAGAGGAGAGCTGCCTTCACTGGGAATACTGAAGCTCAGAAAATCATGATGGACTTTGGGGAGAAACTAGTGGGGAGCCATGTAGTAGAGAAAAAGCCTCTTTCCACCCTGAGGATGTCTGGGAAAATTCAGCACAAGGCAGGACCACAGGTTCAGGCAGAGCCTGTGCAGAAACATGCCTTCAACCTCAAGACTCCTTGTTCTAAGGTGCCAAGTGCCAAGTCTTGCAGCCAAGAAGTTGGCCTCACTGGTCAGAGGTATCCTACAAGGAACAGATGGGTCATGGACAGAGGCAGACAACCCCAGAAAAGTGTGACAGTACAGTATTATGTCAGAAGCATTACCCACCCATGCCATACAAGGAGTCCATGCTCCACCCAAATACTACCTACAGATGTCAAGTTGGTCAGGTGCCTCCAGCTACCCCTACTTTTGCTAAAGGCACTGTGTTGGGAAATTTTTCCTTATTGTTTGAACAGAAAAGGCTTCTCCAGAATGTCTAGAAAGAAAATTTTCTTCCCCCCAAATATATTCCTTGATTTTCCCCAATAAATTTTCTAATAAGATACTGTCTTTTCTGCGTACTGTGTTGGAGGTTTGGGTTTTGGGGAGAACCTCTTACTGATTACCTCTTTGGACTTCTAAAAGGTGACCAGTTCGCAAAACCTTTGCTCTCCCTGCTTCAAGAGCAGGAAGAATTTTGAGAATGGAGCAGCTTAGTCATTTTTTACAACACGTGTCAGAATGGTGAAACATGTTTGGGGGATTCTGGGTGATGGAGGTAGGGTCTAGGAGAGCAGGGTAGGTGCTGCCATTTGGGTTCCTTACTGGAAAATCACTTAAGGGAACAATTTCCCCTCCCTGGTTACTTTTTCATGCTGCCTGGACTTGGTATTTTTGCAAAGCAAAAGGTAAGCCCAAATGTTGGTGTTGTTCTAAGCATCTGCATGGCTGATTGCCAAGCATGCATACCTCTTGCCCTTAATAGGTACAGTTCACTTATTACAGTTCACTTTTCAGAATGGAAATGCCATCTTTGACTTTCATGGGCTGCTTAGAGACATAGTAGATCTCCACCACCTGTAGCTCACAGTCTAGAGTTACAGATATTTGAGGGTTTATCAAAGATCTGCACACATTCATTGTAAAAATAGGGGTCTGTTGGGAAGGTAACTGCACTTGAACAGATTGGGACTCCAAAATGGGAGAGTAATGGGTTTCATTGTCTCAGAGCACTCTTGAATTTTTTTTTTAGAAGCAAACATGAAAATTAAAAAGATAAATGCACCAAAGCCCCCTCATTCTAACACACTTCTTTTACTCCATTGATTTGCAGTATCTGAAGCACTTCAGATAGAAAGATTCTGCACAGGCTCTGGGAAGAACAAAAGTGTCAGGGGTCCCATGCACAAGGGACTTGCAGAGGTTAAGGAATCAGTAGAGGTCTCCAACAATAACTTGACTTCTTAGTTCCTTTCAACCCATCTTACGGCTCTTTATTTCCATTCCAGTTTACTTAGAGCTGCATCAGAACATAATTGACACAGGGTACTACCCTGACCCCACCCTTTATCCTGCCAGCATATGCCCTCAATTTGTCAACTCCCAGTCTTTAGTTTTTGCACTTACTCATCTATCCACTAATTTATTTCCTCTCTCTTCAAGGTAGGCCTCAAACCTACATTTACACTGCTCCAAATGGGCCTAATACAGCCCATTTAATCCTTACTCTCAGGCCAGTACCCCCCTGCCTTTTCTAGAAATGTCTTCATATATGTGACTTATTGCTATTGGATTCAAATCTTATAAATCTACTGGGACCACCATAAATTCATGATGTGCACCAGCATGAAATGGAAATGATTCACTCATTCATTCCCCCAAATAATTATTCTACGCTTTCTTTCAGTTAACAAGCCTTTTGGAACTTAGGCCACTGATTCCTTAGTCTACTCTTCTATACTACTTACATCTATTTCAAACCTCCTATACTATGCTTTTTTTCTTCTTCCTGTTACATACAAAGTTTTCTTTCCAAGGTCCAGTCTCAAAGGAATTACACTTCTGGAAGTGTCTTTATTGAGAGACTAGATTGAGTTTTGATTGACCCAAACTTGCCAACCATTCTTTTTGGTCTTTCCCTCTCCTTATGAGGCACTCAACATATTTCAAAATTACAAAAATGTTTAAACATACAGGGATAGATAGAAAAATGAAACATATAGGGATAGATAGACAAAACTCTGTCCTCAAATTTTATGATTATCAGAATGGGTGGTGTAACCCATCTTTTATATAATGATTAAAAGGCAAAAGTTCATTTAAATACCTTGATATCCATCTCTCAGATGACATGCTATGTCGCCTGTGTCAAGCATATTCCCATGATATTTGTCATACCAGGAACACATGCACAACACAGATGTATAGCACTGGTGATTAAGAACGGTGAGCATCATTTGATAATCAGTTCTGCTCTGCCTTTTAGTCAACATTGCGAAGTCTATCAATTCCTTCCCCAACTCCATACAAGAAGTAACCTTACAAAATTCAGGGCATAATATTGTATTTACACAGTGAATACAATATGAAAAGAGGAGCCGTAAATTGTACATTATTCAGATTTGCATATCTGTGATGCAAATACCCAGCAAGAAAAATTTAGGGAAGAAAAAGTTTAGTTTGGCTGTGGTTCTAAAAGTTTAGTACATGTTCAGCTGAGTTCATGGCTGTGGGCCTAAGGATCATGGCAGAAGGGCATGGTGGAGGAGCTGAGGAGCACTGATCCATTTATCCATTGAATGCAGGCAGGAAGGAACAAGGAAGGGAGAAAGAGCGAGGGAAGGAGGGAGGGAGGAAAGGAAGGAGGCGGGGGGGAGAGAGAGAAAGAGAGCAGGAGCTGCAGCAAAGGGCACACAGCCAGTACCCACTTCCTTCAGTCAAGCCCCTTCTGCCCACAGCACCACTCAATCAGTCCATTCAAACTAAAATGCTGCAATCAGGTCACGACTATCATAACCTAATCATTTTATTTCTGGATATTTCTTCAACACAGGAACTTTTTGGGGACACCTAATATCTAAACCATAACGGTGTAGATAAAAACTTGAGATTGTTTTTATAAATGTTTACAAATATTCAGAAGAAAGTAATTTTTTCCTGTCACATGGTTAAAATGAGTTGTTTCTAGTTAACTATATTATGTCAAACAGTTCTGTTCCCCATCCTTCCCTAAATGCCATTAAATATGAAAGATTTTGTGAAAATACTTAAACTCATTAATCTTCAGGGAACTATAATTTAAAACCACACACTAGAATGGCTAGAATAAAAAAATCCGAAAATAAGCATTTAAGAGAAATTGGAAGACTCATACACTCTTATGGAAATATAGAATTGTGCGACTGTTTCCCATCAAAATGTTAAACACAGAATTGCCTTAGGACCCAGTAATCCCACTCTTAGGTATATACATAAGAGAAATGAAAACAAGTCCATAAAACCCACATAATCGACCAATGAATGGATAATTCCTTGTATATCCATATAATTTATCCATAAAAGGAATAAAATATTGAGACAGGCTACAAAATGAATGAACTGTCAAAACTGTTAAATGAAAGAAATCAATTACAAATGATCATATAACAGTCCATTCTTATGAAATATTCAGAAAAGGTAAAATAAAGATAGAACATATAGTAGTAGTTTCTTAGTGCTGGGAGATGATAACTGAAGTGTACAGGGTTCATTTTGGAAATCACAAATATATTTTAAAATTGACTCATAAGAGATGCACAACTCTGTGAATACATTAAAATTGTTGAATCACCTTTTGTCATTATTTTGATCTATTGGCAGTCTCTTCTTTTGAGCATTACATACATATGCTAAAAAATACACATTAATTCCTGAGTATTTGAGAATATAGGTCATATACCATGTACTTTTTTCTTACTATTTCTTCACATATTAAGAATTTTCCCCTTCAGTAAATTTAACATTGACATAAAACTTAAAGCTAATCTTTCATCCATATTCCATTTTTTTGGCCACATTATCCAATAATATCTAGCTTTATTTTTATTTTAAATCTCCATTAAAAAAATCCAGTGTAGAATCATGCATTGCATTTAATTGTCATGTGTCTTAGTTTCCTTTAATCTGGAAACATTTCTCAGCCTTTCTTTTTATATGGCCTTTCTGGAGAATATATTCTATGTGCCATTTTTATAACTGCTTTGCATCTGGAAATTTGGTGAATGTTATCTTACTCAGATATTACAGGATGTTTTTACATTTGTCAGTCCTGGGACCTCAGGGCCTGTCAGAAATAGATTTGTTATAAGCAACAAAAAACAACATTATCGAAAACTTTGTGGAGGAATTCTCCTGAACAGCAAGCTCTTCTGTGGTCAATGGAGGTAGATGAGAGGAGGCAGGCTTGAAGCATATCTCTGTTTTGGGCAGAGATAATGGAGCATCTGTGAATGCAGAAGACAAGCAGAGAAAGGGGCTGTTATTACTGGAAAACCCTCATCAAACTGAAAAGAACTGGTGAAACATTTTGGTTGTCTTGTCATACTTAGAATTCCTCTATCCCTGGGAGCTTTGTGCCAGAGATCAAGGTTGACACTGATAAGACTGTTACACACAGCCTCTTTAGGCAGGGCATCACCATAGCAACTTAGCATCCTCTACCCATGCACAGAAACATTCTCAGGCAGCAGGCACACCACAGGCATTAAGCAAGCAGCGACCCCCAATCTCAGTCACCACTCTCCACATCAGCCAATATTGTTAAATACAACAAATCATCCTTCAAAATTGAAGAAAAAATAAAAACCTTCCAAGGTAAGCAGAAGCTAAATGAGTTCATGACTACAAAGCTGGAACTACAGACTTATTTTAAGAAATACTGCCCACACAAGAAGTAAAAAATGAACAAATCTCACTTGAAGAGTAGCTAAGTAAACGAGAAACAGAACCAAATTACATATTATAAATCAAAATGATAGAACTTAATAAACATCTCTCTATAACAATGTAAATTATCTGTGTAAATTATCTCAACTCTGTGATTAAGAGACAGGCTGGCATGATGATTTGAGAAACAAGACCCAACTACATGTTTACAAGAGACTCACCTAATAGGCAAAGACAGTCATAGACTAAAAGCGAAGGAATAAAATTGATATAGCATGTCAATGGAGCCTGAAAACAAGCAGGAGAAGCTATTCTCATATCTAAAATAACAGAATTCAAAACAAAATTAATCAATAGAGGCAAGATCATGTCATACTGATAAAGGGAACTATTTAGCAAGAAGATATAATGATAGTAAATATTTATGCTGGAAATGTGGGTGCAACTAATTACATAAAACTGACACTACTCAGATGAAAATCTCAGATCCCAGTATACTGAGTAACTTAATATGCCAATCTCACCAATAGATAGGTTTCCAGACATAAATCAGTAAAGATAATTTGGACCTAAAATATTATAACTCAAATGGACTTAACATATATCTTTAGAATATTTCATCCCACATCTGTTGAATATTCTCTCAACGGTCCACGAAACCTCCAAAAGAGACCATATTTTCGGCAACAAAGCAACTCTTAGCAAATACAAAATAAATGTTATCATTCCTTGCACCTAACTATATCATAGTGGAATTAAATTAGAAATCAACACCAAAGAACCCATGAAGTCAAAAGATTAGGCTAAAAATTACCAAAATAATTCATTGTATCTTTCTAAGTTCTCAACAAAAAAATTTTTAATTTTATCAGTTTAAAAATTAAAAATCAGTGAAAATTAAAATTCACTGAAAAACTAAGTTGGGTTCTTTCCTTATATCTGGGAATACTGCAACATCAAGTATTTACTGGTTTTGCAAGAGAAAATTGAAAACCCTATTTTTACATTCTTACTTAAATGGGAGTTTGAAAACTGTGACAAAACATTCCAAATCTATGACCTAAAATTGGAGTAAAAGATACTGACCCTCAGCACATTTCCCCACCAAGTACAGAGAAATTTACCATCAGAATATTAGCTGAGTGTGGTAAGAGGGAAGAAAACAGATATAGTGCCCAGTTTGTCAACAGGACATAAAGGCTCTGAATAAGTCACCATCTTCAATTCTGGATAAATCTCACATTTAAGAATTTTCTAATGCTTAAAATGGTGGTCTTTTCAGCTACCCATCCTAAGAAGTCAAATACAAGCATGCAAGTAAATTCGCAGTCAAGAGGATCCATGCTGAGAACAATTAAGGTGGCTGTGATGCAACACCAACAATTTGAATGGCCCTGACACACTCAAAATATCAATTATTCAACAAAATCCTGAAGCAAACTCTTGCTGGTCTTCTTACACTGCTGAACACTAAAGTAGCATGTTTTTTTCCACGGTTTTAACTTATCTCAAAGAATCTTTACACTATTAAGTATGAGACAAAAGTAAAGTATTTCCCCTTTTTAAATTTACACAGACATTTAATTAGACATTCAATTAGCAGGGATTTTCTTTTTCAGACTCCAATGGGGCCTAGATAACATCATTAGGCAAGATTGCCAGTTTGAAAGAAATCTATGTGGAACCCTGAAAATAGCAGATGTTGGTGCTCCTCAAGAGGAGGCAAGTTTGACTATCAGCCGTGCGCTCTCTACCCCTCAGTTACTCAGAAGCAATTCTGTGGCAGTCTCTACATCCCGTGATTTTGAAGACAAAGTCACTATTATTGCATTTCTATGGAAGTCCATGGAAAAACATCCTTTCTATTTTTCTGGTGTAGTCCGGACTAGAAACTGGTGCTCCATCATACATGTGCGCCCAAAGTCGAGCTGCTTAACTGAACATTTTCAGATTTTGTACTGATTTGCTGCTACCACATCTTGTGGATCAACCGGTTCTGCAGCTGTCAATAATACTTGCAATGCAGCAATACCGTGCGTAGAGTCATTGCTGCTGCCCATTGATCTTCAGGATATCAAAAAAAAAAAAAAAAAAGCCCGTGACAGAACTAATATTAGGATGTCATATTTTAGTGAAAAACCGGACCTTAGGGGGATTGAATGGATGTACTTCTGGTATTTTTATCTCTGGTTGATATCTTCCTCCTACCTCCTGTGTTACAGCTACGACCACCTCCACCTCTCACACCTCTTCACCGCCTCTTCCCTCCGTGATTCAGACCAAGCACACAAAGGCTGCCCTGCCGCCGTCTCTCCTGAGTGTGGAATCACCTCCACTGGGTCTGTGCACAAGCAGGACGTTGACCCGGGTCCGGGTCCGGGTCTGTTATAGCACCAACCGCCACCGCTGCCACGAGCCCATCACGAGCCCGCCGGAAGCCAGCCACGAGCCCTTCACGAGCCCGCGCATCTCAACAGAAGCTCCGGCCGCGTGGCTCCGCCCTGTCGGCGTCAGGGCTTGAATGATGAGTGGGTGAAAGAATTATTCAGGGGAGAAATTTTAAAATTCTTAAATTCTAATGAAAATAGCTATACAAAATACAAGAAACTCCGGGACACTATGAAGGCAGTGCTAAAAGGAGATTTCACAACTGAGTTTCTACATAAGCAAGAGAGATTCCAAATGTTCAACCTTATGATGCATTACTCAGCCCTAGAAAAAGTAGAAACAATCAATTGTTATAAGGAGTTCCCCAAAAACTTATGTGGGAGACAATGCAAGAAATTTTAGAGGTGAAAGTTTTGACTTATGAGAACCTTAACCTAATCAGTGCTTTAATCCACTTGAATTGATTGACTGGGTGGTAAAATTAGGCAGGTAGGGTGTATTTAGAGGAGATAGGTCCCTGGGTCATGCCTTGGGGTGTATGTTTTGTCCCTGGTTAGTGAGGTGCTCTCTGTTTTCTGGTGCCATGTATTGAGCTGCTTTCCTCTGCAGCAAACTTCCACCATAATGTTTTGCCTCACCATGGGCCCAGGCAATGGAGTTGACCATCTATGGACTGAGATTTTGGAAATCATGGATGCTAAGTAAACTTTACCTAAAGTTCTAAAATTGTTCTTTTCAGGTGTTTTGGTCACAGTTGCAATAAAGCTGACTAAAATTCGAAAACCAGTTTAAGGAAGTAAATAATCAAAAATCAATGAAACTGAGAATTTAAAAAATACAAAGATCCAATGAAATGAAGAGTTTGTTGTGTGAAAAGATAAGCAATATTGATAATCCCTTAGCCAAACTAACCAAAAGAAAAAGACAGAAGACCCAAATTTATCAAATGAGAGATTAAAAAGGAGAAATCACCATACACATTACAGAATTTCAGAGAATTATGACTTTGAAAACTTTCACTCCCATAAATTGAAAAACCTGTAAAAAATTGATACATTTCTAGACTTATATGGCCGGACAAAATTGAATCAAGAGGACATAGAAAACTTACACCAACCAACAACTACCAATTAATAAAAAGCTTTCCAACAAAGAAAAGTCCAGGACCAGATGAATTCTTAACTGCATTCTACCAGACCTTTAAAGAAAAACTAAAGTCGATGTTTCTCAAATTATTTCATGAAATAGGAAATGATGAAACACTTCCAAATTCATTCTAATAAGCCAGTATCACACTTATACCAAAACAAGAGAGGGACACATCAAGGAAAGAAAACTACAGACCAATATCCCTGATGAAACTAGATTCAAAAGTCCTTAATAAGATATTAGTAAATATTTTGCATACTATATATTTTTATATATTATATGTGTGTTATCTATTATGTATTCACATATTTTAAACAGTATTCAAGAACATATTAGAAAGATTGAACATCATGACAAAGTTGGTTTTGTTCCAGAGTTGCAAGGGTGGTTTAACATATGCAAATCAATCAAAGTCATTCATCACCTAAACAGAATTAAGGCAAAAGTCATCTCAATAGCTCTAGTTATTGAGAGTAGCTAAGTAAGATGTCAATACAGAGAGGATTTTTGAGAAAATTTATCACACATTATGACAAAAGCACTAAAGAAATGAGGCATAGAAGGAACTCACCTCAACATCATAAAGCATAGGTGAAAACTCAAAGGCAATGTCATAGTGAATGGGGAAAAACTGAAAGTATTTCCTTAAAGATATCTCACCACTCCTATTCATTACAGTGCTAGGAATTCTGGTCAGAGCAATTAGGCAAGGGAAAGAAATAAAAGGGCTAAAAATAGGGAAGGAAGAACTGAAATTATCACTGTTTAAGGACGCAGTCCTATACTTAAAAATCCATAAAACTCCGCCAGAAAACTTTTAGAGCTAATAAGTAAATTCCACAAGTAGCAGGATACAAAATCAATATACAAAATTTAATAACTTTCCTATATACTAATAATGCATCTGTTAACCAGTTGCAGTGTTACACACCTATAATCCCAGTGGCTTGGGAGGCTGAGGCAGGAAGATCATGAGTTCAAAGCCAGCCTCAGCTACTTAGGAATGCCCTAAGAGACTCAGTGTGACCCTGTCCTTAAAATGAAAATACAAAGAAAAAAAAAAAAAAGATCTGGGGATGTGGTTCAGTGGGGAAGTGCCACTGGGTTCAACCCCCAGTACAAAAAAGGAAACAAACAAAAAAAGTATTTATTGAGAAAGAAATCATGAAACCAGTTCTATCCAAAACACACACACACACACACACACAGACAGTCTCAGGAATAAATATAACCAAGGAGGTGAAAGATCTCTTTAATCTGAACTATAGAACATTGAAGAAAGAAAATGAAGGAGACACAGATATGGAAAGATCTTCCATATCAATGGATAGGCAGAATTAGTATGGTCATGTAACCAAAATAAATATCCAGGTTCAATACAATCCCCATCAAAATACAAATGACATTCTTCATTTGTATGAACTTAAAACAAAATACTCTTAAAATTCATGTGGAACAATAAAGGACCCAGAATAGCCAAAGCAACTCTAAGACAGGAAAAGCAATGCTAAATCTATTACAATGCCTGACTTCAAATTTTACTGCAGAGGTGTACTAACAAAAACAGCATGGAACAGGCATAAAAATAGATACACAAACAAATGGGACAGAATGGAAGACACAGAGACAAATCTACAAATCCGAGGTCCTCTGATTTTGACAATGGTGCCAAAAACATTCATGGAAGGAAAGACAACCTTTTAAACAAATGGTGCTGGGAAAACTGGTTATCCACATGTAGAAGAATGATATTAGATCTTTATCTCTTGCCCTGCACAAATGTTAACTCAAAATGGATGAAAGACCTCAGAATTAGACCAGAAACTATACAACTCCTTGAAGAAAACTTAGGATCAACTATACAACTTACAGGCAATGGCTTTCTCAATAGGATCCCTAAAACTCAGAAAATAAGGCCAAAACTTAATAAATGGACTGGCATCAAATTTAAAAGTTTATTCACAGTAAAGGAAACAATTAAAAATGTGAAGATAGAAAGTAGAGAATGAGATTTTTTTGCTCGCTACTCTTTGGATAGAGAATTAATACCCAGAATATACAAAGAACTAAAATTTTATCCCCCCAAAAGCAAATAACCCAAATAATTAATGGAAAATGAACCCAATGTGCATTCCTCACAAGAAGAAATACAAATTGCCAAAAATTTATAAACAAAATATTCAACAATTCAGCAATTAGAGAATTGCAAATCAAAACTACACTGAGATTTCATCTTACTCCATGAGAACTGCAACAATCAAGAGTACAAACAATAATAAATGCTAGAAAGAATATGAAGAAAGTGGAAGAAAGTGTTGGTGTGATTGTAAATTAATACAACCACTATGGAAATTAGTAGGGAGTTTCCTCAAAAACTAGGAATGGAACAACCATGTGACCCAGCTATATTACTTCCTGGTATTTATCCTAAAGAATTTAAGTCATAATAGTACATCATTACATTCATACCCATGGTTATAGCAGCACAATTCACAGTAGTAAAAATACAGAACAAGTCAAGGTGTCCACCAACCAATGAATAGATAAAGAAAATGTGGTATACATACAAAATGGAGTTTATCTCAGCCATAAAAAAAGATGAATTTATGTCATTTGTAGGAAGATAGATGAAACTTGACATGATTATGTTAAACAAAGTAAGTCAAACCCAGAAGATCAAGTGTTGTATGTTCTCATATGTGGAAGCCAGGGAGGAAAAAGGAAAAAAAATAGAGGTTTGTTGTCTCACAAAAATTGAAGGGAGATCAGTAAAGTAGAGGAAAGGTACTAGGAGGAAAGAGGAAATGAGGAAAAGAGGAAATCATGGAAAATAGTATTGTCCAAATTATATTGTTGCCTGTGCTGAGGCCAGGCCCAGCCACCAGCAAAAATCAACCATGTGAAGAGACAGCCTACAAGGTGGGAGAAAATCTTTGCCACACACACTTCAGATAGAGCACTAATCTCCAGAACCTATAAAGAACTCAAAAACTCTACACCAAGAATACAAATAACCCAATCATAAAATGGGCTAAGAAATTGATCAGACACTTCACAGAAGAAAATCAGCAAGCAATCAATAGGTATATGAAAAAATGTTCAACATCTCTAGTAATAAGAGAAATGCAAATCAAAAGTATCCTAAAATTTTATCTCACCCCATATAGAATGTCTATCATCAAGAATAAAAGCAACAATAGGTGTTGGGGAGGATGTAGGGAAAAAGGTACACTCATACATTGCTGGTAGGGGTGCAAATTGGTGCAGCCACTCTGGAAAGCAGTGTGGAGATTCCTCAGAAAGCTTGGATGGAACCATCATTTGACCCAGCTATCCCATTCCTTGGCCTATACTCAAAAGACTTAAAATCAGCATACTACAGTGATGCAGCTACATCAATGTTTATAGCAGCTCAATTCACAATAGCTAGATTGTGGAACCAACCTAGGTGCCCTTCAGTTGATGAATGGATAAAGAAACTGTGGTATATATATACAATGGAATATTACTCAGCCATAGAGAAGAATAACATTATGGCATTTGCAGAGAAATGAAAGGAATTGGAGAATATCATACTAAGTGAAATAAGTTAATCCCCAAAAATGAAAAACCAATTGATTTCTCTGATAAGTGGATGATGATATATAACAGGGTGTGGGAGGGGGCAAGAATAGAGGAAGGATGAATTGTATAGAGGAAAATGAGCGGTGGGGTGGAGGGAAGAAAAAATAATAGAATGAGACAAACATTATTACCCTATGTAAATGTATGATTATGCAAATGGTATGACTCTACTTCATGTATAACCAGAGAAATGATAGTTGTATCCCATTTGTGTACAATGAATCAAAATAAAAAAAAGAAATTAAAAAAATTATAGTTATATTGTGTGCATGTACACATATACACCAACAAATGCCACCATTATGTACAACTTAATGCTCCATAAAAATATGGAGACAAATAAAACAAACATTGGTAGAAAGGCAGAAAAAAAAAAGAATACAAAAATAAAAATTTTATTTTACTGTCATTCATTCTCTCACCAGTCCTTCACTTTTCTTTTATATGTATTCGATACATCATTATTCTTCTCCCCAAAGAGCTTAATTTAACTTTTTTTTCTTATACTTGGGATTGAATCCAGGGGCACTCAGCAACTTAGTCACATCCTCAGATCTTTTAATTTTTTTTTTTTTTTAAATTTTAAAGAGCATCTGGTTAAGTTGTTGTGTCTGTTCTCTACCATTGCATTCTCTTGTCTCTACCTTCTGAGCAGCTGGGATTATAGGACTGAGCCACCTTGCTTGCCCCACATTTTTTTCTTTTTTGGCTTTTCTTTCAACACAATTTTGTTAATAATGAATTCTCTCTCTCTCTCTCTCTCTCTCTCTCTCTTTCTCTCTGCCAGAGAAAGATTTCATTTACTTTTTCAATTTTGAAGTATGATTTCTCTGGATATAGAATTCTAGTTTGCTCTTTCTTTTTCTTTCAATCCTTTAAATATTTCACTCCACTTTTCTTGTTTGCATGGTTTATGATGAATTTGTCCACAATTCTTATCTTTGTTCCTCTTATAGGTAAGGTGCTTTTATCACCTCTCTTGTTTCTTTTTGGGTATTTTTTCTTTTGGTTCTTGTCCTTTGAATATGATATGCTTGGGTGAGGATGTCTTTTCTTTCTTTTTATTCATTTATTTATTTTTTAAATCTTAGTATTTTTCCTGCTTGGTTTTATCTGCACTTCCATGATCTGTGGCTAATATTTTAAGAAATTTCAGAAAATTCTCAGTCATTCCTTCAAATATTTCTTTTGCTTGAATCTTTCTTCTCCTTCTGGTATTCAAAATACATGCATGTTACATACTTTGAAGTTTGTTCTTAGATAATCTGGATAACAAAATTAAATTGTTTTTCTCTTTCATTTCAGTTTGGGAAGCTTTTATTGAGATATATTCAAACACACACATTCTTTCCTTGGCCATATGTAGTCTAGTGATATGCCCATCAAAGGCTAAAATATTTCATCCAAGAACAGCACAATATACATTTTTCTCAAGCTTATATGGAACATTCACAGATTATTTCTTGCAAGAGAAATATAGCCAGCTCTTCCCTCCTTGTGCAGGGTTTCTAGTGACTGCTCTCCTCCTTCTAGGATCAATTACTCCCTAGATTCTTACTCTGTCTTGTTAGAAAGCATTTGTAATGCTCCTGCAGTCCAAATGTGGGATCAAATATCTCCATCACTTCCTTAGTCCCATGCCCATCCCTAAACCAATGTATATTTCCAGCCCTAACATAAAGGTCTTTTCTAGGAATTCCCACTGAATTCTTTGAAGCCACAGTGGCCAGATATGACAAATAGATCCTCATCTTCATCCATCTCTGTATCATCAAGTTCAAAGCTGTCTAATGGTTGAATGCAGTGGTAACTGGTAAGAAAAACATCAGAGAGGTTGGAGCACCAAGGGTGGAAAGAAATGTGGTATAGAAGTAAAGATGTCATGAAATCATTGTGGATGGAAAGGGGAAGGAACGTGACATACCACTGCCAGTATTCAGACTTTCCAGGCATGAGGGAGAATTAGGTGGAACAGGGCTCATCCTGGCCCCACCAGTCTCTCCACTTTGTCCTGAATGCCTGACTACAGGCCTGTAAAAACAACCTTTAGGTTCCATGAGACAGCCAGGCTTACTGTTATGGTTTGGATGTGAGTCCCCTCAAAAGTTCACATGTGAGTCAATGCAAGAAGGTTCAGAGGAGAAATGATTGGGTTGTGAGAGTCTTAACCAATCAGTGATTTAATCCCCTGATAGGGGTTAACTGAGTGCTAACTGAGGTGGTAGGGTGTGGCTGGAGGAGGTGGGAATTGGGGTCATGACTTTGGAGTATATATTTTGTATTTGGCCAGTGGAGTCTCTCCGTTTTCTGATCATCAGGTGAACTGCTTCCCTCTACCACACTCTTCCACTTTGATGTTCCACCTAACCTCGAGCCCCTAGAAATGGAGCCTGTTGTCTATGAATTGAGACCTCTGAAGCCTTAAGCTCCCAAATAAATTTTTCTTCCTCTACAATTGTGTTGATGGGGTCTTTAAGTCACAGCAGTGAAAAAGTTGACTAAAACATTTATTGAGGAAGCAAATAATACAGGCTTCAAGATTTAAGTTTTGTTCTTATTAGTACATTCAATGTAGCATACCCATCATCTCAAATTTGACTCATAACTTGAACATCAGAAGGGATGAATCACCCAGTTAGTAGAAAAGCCAGTACGAGGAAACTCAGAGCATGTGACTCTCATTCTGGAATGATTTCCACGTACCCAAGACCTGAGGACTCTAATGGAGAGATGTGGGGGCTGAAAGAGTCTGAGTGAGGTCACATAACGAGTCATACCTGGTACTCAGATATTTGCTTCTGTTCAAGGAAACATTGAATGAGGCAGTTAGAGTTTGCACTCTCAGAGTATCTAGGAAGTAATCTCTCCAAATCGAGGTGAGCAAGGGTAAGCCCATGTGATGATTATGTAAGTTTACCAATGCCTCACTGTGGTACAGAGGTTATGCTGGCAACAAGAGTGGGTAATTTCCTCTGTACGGATTCTTGCTGTACCTACTTATGCAACTTCAGGTCATTTTTATCTGTGGCAGGGTCATTGACCAAACAATATACTGATGTTTCTATTCCTTACCAGAGAGAACACCCACAGAAATTAAAACTAACGTTCCACCTTTGTCTTCCAGAAATTTCTGGGCTCTTAGACCCAAAAATTGTTAATGGTTTTCATGTTTCTTAAAACAGAAATTTCGAGACACCTGTTGCATGGTGTGTTATACAGTGCCATCCAGATTTTCATGTGGGAAAGACATTTAGTTAGTGTTCTGAGGAGGGAAGGAGGAGGAGGGAGAAGTTGAAACAGATCCTAGGTTGAAAGAGGGACAGCTGTTAAATATAGTAGTAGCAGCTTTGGTGACTTGAGAATAAAAATATAAAGATGGTTTCCTTAAATGGATGAGTGCTATGTTGAAGTCCTTTAGGAAGCAGCAGGATTTTTTTAAGGGATGAAATGGTGTTTGCTGAGAAGACTAGTAGTCAAGTCCCATTAGTTTGGGAACTGCAGCAAAACACTACATTGTCCAACCTTGGCATATTGCTTCACAGTGGATACTAATTTAAACAGGCAAAGGATACCCAGGAGTGACTAATATTGGATATTTTCCTATCTTTCAGAGTGCGGGTTTTTCATCAAATTTAGAAAAATCACATACTGCTTATACTTGAGAATTTGGGAAAAAATTTTCTCCCGTTCCCCACTTTTATTTTGCGATGCCCGGGGTTAAACCCAGGGTCTCAGGTATGCTAGGCTAGTGTTCTATCACTGAGTCACACCCCAGCCCCAAATTTATGCTTTTATGTATATTATAACATTTAATCTTCACAAAGCTTTGAAGCAGGTATCTTTTCCCCTTTTAACAAAGGGGCAACCTGAGGGATATAGAAATTAATATACTTATTGGGCAAGCATGGAAGAGGAAGCCAGGAACGGACAGTCCTTACTCCCTTATTATGAGGAATTATTTGGATATAAATCACGACAAGTGCTATGGTGTGGATTTGGAAATGTCCTCCCACTGCACATATGTATTAGCTAATGCAGAAATGTTCAGAGGTGAAATGATGAGATTATGAGAGCTGTAAACTCATCAGTGGATCAATCCATTTTATGGATGGATAATTTGAGTGGACTACGAGGTGGTACAGGTAGGTAGGTGGGGTGTCGCTGGAGGAGGTGGGACACTGGAGAATTGTTCTTGGGGAATGTATCTTGTCCCTGGATCCCTGGGTGCTCTCTGCTTCCTGGCTGCCATGAATTGAGCAGTGTCCCCCCACCGTCCCCTTGCACCATGCTGTTCTGTGTCACTGCAGGCCCAGAGCAAGGGAGTCAGCTGACCATGGATGAAATCTCCTCAACTGTGAGCCCCAAACATACTGTTCCTCCTCTAAGTTGTTCTTGTCAGATATTTTGGTCATAGCAACGAAAAACTGACTAGAACAACAAATATAATTCAAGTGACTTGAATAAAAAAAAGAGAAGGTGTTGATTGAGGTCTGGGAGGAACGCCAGCCTCAGGCAGCAGGGTTCATGCTGGGCCTCAATGGATGCCATCAGGATTCGTTTTCTATTCATTTCTATTCATGCTTTTTATTCTAGATTCACTTCATTTTAAGACTTTGAACTGAGGTTGTGGCTCAGTGGTAGAGCGCTTGCCTAGCATATGTGAAGCACTGGGTTCGAGCCTTAGCACCACATTAAAAAAAATAAAGTTATGTCCATCTACAACTAAAAAAAAATTTAAAAAAGACTTTGAGTCTAGCAATTTCATAGCTACATCCTCTAAGCTTCAAGGGCAGGTGAAATAGGTTGACTCTCTCACTATTCCTTTGAAAAGTCCCATTAATCTTTATTGTCGCCAGTTGGTTCACATACCCTTTATTGCAAATCACTGTTACCAGAAAAATGGAATGCTCTTTTTCACCATTTCTGAGTTATATACCATCCTTAAAATAAGACTATGGAGGAGAGGAAATTTCACTTGCTCGCGATCTGAAACACGAATGGAGTTAGTTTCCCAGAGGACAATAAAGTGAGCAAATGCTATAAAATAAAAACAAAACTCAAATAGATGTCTACTCCAGCTCTATTTCGTACCACTTCATCTCTGCCTTATTTTCCAGAGTGATGTCATTGACTCATGCATAGAGTTGTAGGAAGAATGTTGATTCTGGGGAGACTTTTGAAGAAGAAAGAGGTGGGTTGTTATTCAGAGCAAGGAGCTTTGAGTGGGGGGAATCAGCTGGACTCATGTGAGTAGGCCATTCAACAACCTGACCTAACCTGGTGCACCCTTTCTCGTCTTAGAGCCATTTACCCTCATTCCAGGTCAGTGATTGCCACACTCTAGAACTTACAACCAGCAATACCTGTACCTTCTGAAAAAATACAGTCCGAAATTACACACTTTGTCCTTCTGGCTTATGCCCTCGATATGCCAGTTGCTGCAACCAGCGTGTTCAAACTCATGGTTCCGGCAAGGGGAGAAGGGGGATTGGAAAAATAAAGGCCCATAAACATAGCTTTTGAAGATTAAGCTGGGATCAGGTGGAGCTCTGCTCTCTGATGGAGATGCAAATCTAAAGAATTACGCCAGCAATCTTTATTTACATAAGTCTCATTATCAGGTTAAAGACTATGCAACCATTATTCTTTGTATTCAGGAAAGTTACAGAAACTAGGTCATTGATGTAACTTTTCCACAGTTGCAATCCACAGTTGCAAAGTGCTATGTTAGAAGCTTTGTATAGCTTTCAAGAAAGTTCATTGTTAAAAGTTATTGTGAAGTGGGCAGGAACAGGAGAAGCGGAGCTGGTGAAACATTGTGGTTGTCTGGCATAAGAATTCCTTCCTTCCCAGGAGCTGTGTGCCTGTGCCAAGGTCAGAGCTGATAGGGCTCTTGCACAGAACCTCCTCATGCAGGGCAACGACACAGCAGCTAAGAATTCTGTGCCCTTGCACAGAAACATTCCCAGGCACCAGGTATGCCACAGCCATGAGGTCATAGAGGCCCCCCATCTCAATAACTGCTCTCCCATTCTGTCGCCCCTCTCCACAGTGTCTCAACCTATGCAGGAAGTATAAGCCGCTTTAAATTTTCTCCCTGTTTATCTGCCAATATTTCTCTAAATTTTCCCTCTCTCCAAGAAAAATGTCATTGTCTACCTTTAATCACAAACCTGTACAGCTTCACTTCAAACAGTCTTCTACAATCTCCTTTCATCTTTTCTGCCTGGCAAATCCAACTCTATTTTTTTTTTTTTTTTTTTTTTGATCTGTCATCTAAAATGGGACTGATTTCTCTGGGGACGGGGAAACACACAGAATTAAGTACACTGGTGCCGCCATTAATTCATCATCTACAACTAAATGGTCAGTTTCAACAAACCTGAAGCGAATCCTCTCATTCCTTCAGTGATTAGCTTGTGCCAGGCAGTCTTCTAAGTACTTGGGGACACACCAATGAGGAAACAAAGCTCTTTCAGTGGAGTTTATATGATTACTTTCTTAGTCAATTCCCTTGCCTGTCTACTCAAAAGTATTTCACTTTCTTAAACTTCTCTATTCTCCTCACCCATTAAGCATATGTTTTGGACCACCACAGAGGAATAAAAACTTAAAAATACCCCAAACAACTTGAACTCCCATACCTCCTTTGCTATTTCCTTCCTATTATTTCTGAAAGAGATTTCCTTGGATGCCTGCCTTAATTCGCCCAGGCTGGAATCTGTCCTTGCTTTCCAATTCACAGCAGTGTGTTGGGATGTTAGTCTTAATTTCTACCTCCCAGGATGTGACCACGTCTACCTTATTGATGGGTCTGTGCCCAGCATTTGGTAATTAGAATCTAGTAGAGCTCAGAAACTTCTGGAGGAATGAAGAAGCAATGGGAAGGATTTCAGATGGATGCCCAGCTCCACTCTGAGGCGGGGCCACCATACGGGGCGGGGCCGTACCAGGGTGGGGCCTGTGAGGTCACTGTCTTCTTAATGGCAGCAGGGGTGACTGTGGGTGTCAGCTCAGGCCTTTTGATTCCATCCCCTTTACTTCCTGAAGGTAAGAGTTGCCATTTGTCTCCAAGAGGAGGTTCTGACAAGGGTTTCTGTCTCGCCAGTGACCTTCCCCCGCTCTGTCGGAAGGTTCTTTTCCCCTTCACCTCTAAGACCTTCCCAGTGTGGAACCTATAGGCCTCATAGCTGCTGCACTCCAGCGCCTCAGAAATGGCTCAGAGGCCTGGGCGTGGGGCTGTGCCTGCTAGACACTCATGGAGGAAGGTGATACTAATTAGAGAACAATAGTGACACCTGTTAAGGCTTCACTTGCACAGGCAGCGTGGCCTTGCCTAAGTAACCTAACCTAAGTCTCATAGCTCATATATCACGTGGGGAGAGGCTAATGCCTAATGACAGGACTGGGCATGAGAACTGGAAGGAACCAGTAGATAAAGACCTCTGTTCAGTAGGGCCCAAGTTAAGGAGTGGGCCCGTGGCCTTGTGCAGTGACCTCACGGGTTTTGCCAGGCTCAGAGAGCCTTGGAAATGCCTGCAGTGGACAGAAGGGCTGTGTAAGGGTCCAAGTGCCAGTCCAAACACTACATTAAGAAAGCATCCCTAATTCTGCAGGACCAGCAACTAGAGGTTGAAGGCTCAGAACTCATTCATTGTTTTCGTAGGAGTCAACAGATGCTTCATTCTGCTGTCTCACATGGACTCCGGCAAATCTAATAAGAGTGGTTGGTGGGAACTCTGGGAAAGGCCTATCAAGACCTCGTGCCAAGGCTGATACAAATGAGGTCTGCTCCTGAGGTGTAGAAACAGAATCCTTTGTCACTCCTTAAAGATCCAGGACAGTAAGACCTGAGGCTCTGCTGCAGATAGGACTGCGATTTTTCTTTAGGTAATGACCTTCAGTTCCTTGCTTATTGATACATTCATTTACTTATTAAATTCCTACTATGTGGCTTTGTAAACATGCTTGGATTCAGAAGTGGTAGAAGGGAATCCTTTTAGTAACTTTCTGTTTTGTAGAGTAATATATAGGAAGTTTGAAAGATATGAAAAAGTAGGAAGAAGAACCCCACGGATTTCCACCTTTGAAACAATTAGTCTTAATATTTTGATGCTTCTTTTCAGATGTTGCTAAGCTTATCTTTTACATTGTTTAAAAATATGTACTTAAAAGGAAAAACACATTATCACACACATTTTATGTTATTATAAACTGTATCTTTTGTATACTGTCTTCATTTTCTTCAGATATATACCCAGGAGTGATATAGCTGAATCAAATGGTAGTACTAATTATAGTTTTAAGGAACTTCCATATTGTTTTCCATACTGGCTGTACTAATTTAAAGTCCCACCAGTAGTGTATAAGGATTCTTTTTTTTCTCCACATCCTCACTAGCATTTATTTTTTGTTTTTATGATATTCTGTCTGGGGTCAATTCTTGCTTTCATTTCCTGAGCCTGTGCTGATATCTTAAAGTATTTTTCCCCATGTTTTCTTCTAGTAGTTTCAAAGCTTCAGGTCTTATATTAATGTTTTCTATTCATTTTGAGTTGATTTTTTGATTTTTGAGAGATGGATCTACTTTCAATCTTCTGCATGTGGATATTCAGTTTTCCAAGTACCATTTGTTGAAGAGGCTGTCTTTCCTTCAATACATATTTTTGCCATCTCTGTGATGAACCAGTTGACTGTTGATGTGTGAATTTATTTTCTGGGTTCTCTATTATATTCCACTTGTCTATATGTCTATTTTTATGCCAATATAATTTGGTTTTTGTTACTGTGTCTCTGTAGTTTGTTTTGAAATCAGCTATTGTGATGCCTTCAGCATTGCTCCTTTTCCTCAGAATTTGTTTGGCTGTTTGGGGTCTTTTGAGCTTCCATACAAATTTTAAGATTTTTTTCCCTCTAGTTCCGTGAAGAACGTCAGTGATATTTTGGTGGGGATTGCACTGAATCTGTAGATTGCTTTGGGTAGTTCAACAATTTTAACAATAGCATTTTTCCCAATTCATGAATATTGTGTGTGTGTGTGTGTGTGTGTGTGTGTGTATGTGTCTTTGCCCCAAAACCAAACACCTAAAAAAAAAAAAAAAAAAAGTTACCTCAGATAAAAAATTAAAAGTCTCATAAGATTAAAGATCACACCTTCCTAGGAGGTAGAAGCTCTATTATCACTCTTATCAGTTTGATGTACATTTTGAGTTGACCTAGAATATGGGTAGCTTATTTATTTTACACTAAAAGGTATCATGTGCATGACTCTATAGCATAGTTCCTTTATTCAACAGATATCTCATCAATCAACCTATAATAGCATGTGTATATATGTATTTGTATATGTATGTATATATGTTTATGTATGTGTGTATATATGTGTGTGTATA
The DNA here is from genome assembly GCF_902686445.1 of Sciurus carolinensis. Classification (NCBI taxonomy): domain Eukaryota; kingdom Metazoa; phylum Chordata; class Mammalia; order Rodentia; family Sciuridae; genus Sciurus; species Sciurus carolinensis. The sequence continues at coordinate 82,476,060 of NC_062226.1, forward strand.
TATTTTAACTGCTACATAGTTTTTCATTAGATGGCTATTTCATAGCATGTTTTCAGATGATTTTACATGTATTCCCTATTTTTATCATTATATAAATTCTGCCATAAATACCCTTCTAGATGTCTCATTTTACATTCCAGTTCTTTTCTAGATTGTATACCTAGAATTGGAATTTCTACAGCAGACTGTTCAAATTTTTAAAAACATGTATTCTTTATTTAAAAATTACCGTGAATAAGTTGTTTGACCTAGTAAATAAATGTGCATGTTAGAAAATCATTGGAAAGTTTTGTAATGAAAATTTGTCCTTTCAGTTTGGAACCAACTTGACTTGCTTGACTTTCAATAACTGTTAAATATGATAAAACAGTTATTTTAATGTTTTTCATTTTGGGTTTGTCTGACATTTCTCATGTTTAGTTTTATGCTATGTGTCTTTGGTAGGAACAGCACACAAATGAGGTTGATGTCTTATTTCATCCTATCTAGTATTACGTGATTTAAATTAATCCAATTTCTAACGTTGCTCTACTGAATCACCAATTAAGATATTGTCTGTTAGATTTTTGTACTGTAAATTTATGTCTTTTTCTTTGTAACTGTTATTTTGTATTCTCTGAAACTAGTGCTTTTTTGTTTCTCATCAAACTTTTCATTTATTTATTAATTTATTTCACATGGCTTCATGGTTTTCTATTTTATTTTGTTAATTATGTTCCATTACTATCAATATTTATTTTGATGTTCATATTGTCACAGGTTTGGACAGTGGGAGACCCTTCAAACTGGCTTCTTGGTCCTTTTGAAGTATCTTCATCATTCCATGAACACTTTCTTACCCAACAATACATATCAGAGCCATCTTATATTTTTTTTCCTGCAGCAGTCCTACTATCACTGTTTCTCCATGAAACCTTGATTCTATTTTCTGGAGAAGAGTATTCAGGATCCAATTTGGCGGGGGGCTAAGTATATTCATTGCTATTGGGATATCATCATTCCCATGATTTCTTAGTGGACAGATCTGGCTAAATACATAGAAAATGTGTTCATATTTATTTCTCTATATACATTGAAAATCATGAGTTTACACCTACACCAAATTCCAATTAAATACTCTACAGGTTTCGTTTGTATTTTCCCTCTCCACTTCTGTAACTCTTTTCTTCAATGGTGAGAAATCTAGCTCCTATTCTTAAGACAGGGAAGACTTATGATGTGCTGTTTGGTAGACCAGTATCAATTCTCACTTTCTCTTTTGAGGTACGTCAATGGCAGTAATCATGCAATATGAATGCAGTGGATCATAGAGCTTTATCTGACAGTTGAATGTGCATGTATCCTCTTAGAAGATGTCAAAAGGAGTAAAATGTTTAATTTCACATTTGTGGATATTTATACTGTTTTGACTGCCAACAGAAGCAAAATCTTAATATGGTATCTCAGGAGATAATCATATTGTTACTCTTCAAATGGAGGAATAAATTATGTAATTTAAAGATATCTTTGCAAAAGGAAATATGATTGATCATACAATCATTAATGGCTTTAACAGTTACTAATTCCAAGCTTCAACCTCAGGCCTTTCTCTTTGACGTTAAGATTATTTAGACAGTGACCTTTGTATTTGGAAATATTTTTGATAATTATTTGACTGACCATTGACCATTTTACTTATATATTTTTCATAATGATGTTTTTATTTTAAGAATCATTGTTATTATTTCTTGTGGTGGTGGGTATTGAACTCAGGGTGCTATGCTGCTGAACTATGGCTCCAGCTGAGGTACTTTGCTGAGTTGTCCAGAACTTGCAGTCCTCCTGTTTTTAGCCTCCTAAGTAGCAGGGATTACAGGGATGAACACTATGCCTGGCTCACATTGGTACATTTTAAAATTAAAATTATTTAAAGGTGATGTTTGATTCTTTGATAATCTTATGTTTTTTCCTAATTATAATTTTTTTGTTTTTCTTTGTTTTATTTTAATTGTTCTATTTACTTATACATGACAGCAGAATGCATTTTGATTCAATGTATACAAATGGAGTACAACTTTTCATTTCTCTGGTTGTACATGACGTAGAGTTTCATCATTTGTGTAATCATACATGTACATAAGGTAATGTTTGTCTCATTTCACTATCTTTCCTTCCCTGTACACTCCCCTCCCCTCCTTTCCCTCTGCGTGATCTAGTGTTCCTCCATTCTTCCCTTACCCTCTCCCCTCCAGCCAATAGAATTCCCATTATGTATCATCATCCACTTATCAGAGAAAACATTTGGCCTATTATTTTGGAATATTGGCTTATTTCACTTAGCATGATATTCACCAACTCCATTCACCTGCAAATGCCATAATTTTATTCTTCTTTATGGCTGAGTAGTATTCCATTGTGTATATATACCACAGTTTCGTTATACATTCATCTGTTGAAGGGCATCTAGGTTGGTTCCACAATCTAGCTATTGTGAATAGAGCAGCTATACACATTGATGTGACTGCATCGCTGTAGTGTGCTGCTTTTAAGTCCTTTGGGTATAAACTGAAGAGTAGGGATAGCTGGATCAAATGGTGGGTCCATTCCAAGTATTCTGAGGAATCTCCATACTGCTTTCCAGGGTGGCTGCACCAATTTGCAACTCTACCAGCAGTGTATGAATGTGCCTTTCTCCCCACATCCACATCAACACTTACCATTTGCTTGTGTTCTTGATAATAGCCATTCTAATTGGAGTAAGATGAAATCTTAGAATGGTTTTGATTTGCAGTTCTCTAATTACTAGAGATGTTGACATTTTTTCATATATCTATTGATTGCTTATGGATCTTCTATGTGTGAAGTGTTTGCTCATTTCCTTAGCCCATTTATTGATTAGGTTATTTGTAATTTTGGTGTTAAGTTTTTTGAGTTCTTTATAAATTGTGGGGATTAGTGCTCTATCTGAAGTGTGCGTGGTAAAGATTTTCTCCCACTCTGTAGGCTCTTTCTTCAAATTATTGATTGTTTCATTTTCTGAGAAAAAGCTTTTAGTTTGAATCCATCCCATTAATTGATACTTTTATTTCTTGCATCCTGGGAGTCTTGTTAAGGAAGTCTGGTCCTAAGTCAACAGGATGAAGATTTGGGCCTACTTTTTCTTCTATTTGGTACAGGCTCTCTGGTATGATTCCTAGATCCTAGATCCACTTTGAGTTTTGTGCAGGGTGAGAGATAGGGGTTTAATTTCATTTTACTGCATATAGATTTCCAGTTTTCCCAGCATCATTTGTTGAAGAGGTTATCTTTCCTCCATTGTATTTTTTTTGTCACCTTTGTCTAGTATGAGACAACTGTATTTATTTGGGTTTGTCTTTGTGTCTTCTATTCTGTACCATTTGGTTTACCTGTCTATTTTGGTGCCAGTAACATGCCATTTTTATTACTACTGCTCTGTACTATAGTTTAAGGTCTGGTATTATGATATATCATGTTTTGCTCTTCCTTATAAGTATTGCTTTGGCTATTCTGGATCTCTTAGTCTTCCAAATGAATTTCCCATTTGCTTTCTCTGTTTCTATGAGGTACATCATTGGGATTTTAAATGGAATTACATTGAATCTGTATAGTGCTTTTGGTAGTATGGCCTTTTTGACAATATTAATTCTGCCTATCCAAGAACATGTGAGATCTTTCCATCTTCTAAGGTTTTCTTTAATTTATTTCTTTAGTGTTCTGTAGTTTTCATTCTAGAGGTCTTTTACCTCTTTTGTTAGGTTGATTCTTAAGCATTTTATTTTATTTTATTTTGAGGCTATTGTGAATGGGGTAGTTTTCCTAATTTCTCTTGCAGAGGATTCATCATTTATGAATAGAAATGCATTAGATATACACATGTTGAATTTACATCCTGCTACTTAGCTGCATTCATTTATTAGTTCTGGAAGTTTTCTGGTATTTTTTTGGTTTCTTTAAGTATAGAATCATGTCATCAGCAAATAGTAATAGTTTGAGTTCTTCTTTTCCTGTTCATATTTCTTTAATTTCTTTGGTCTGTCCATCTGATTGCTCTGACTGGAATTTCAAGGATGATGTTGAATAGAAATGGTGAAAGAGGGCATCCCTGTCTTATTTCAGTTTTTAGGGGAAATGCTTTCAGTGTTTCTACATTTAGAATGAGCTTGTCTTTGGTCTTAGCATAGATAGCCTTTACAATGTTGAGGTATATTTCTACTATCCCTATTCTTTCTAGTGTTTTGAGCATGAAGTGGTGCTATGTTTTATCAAATGCTTTTTCTGCATCTATGAAATGATCATATGATTCTTAACTTCAAGTCTATTGATGTGATGAATTACATGTATTGATTTCCAGATGTTGAATCAACCTTGCATCCCTGGAATGAATTCACTTGATCATGGTGCACTTTTTAATATATTTTTGTATGCAGTTTGCTAGAATTTTTTAAAGAATGTTTGCATCTATGTTCATCAGAGCTATTAGTCTGAAGTTTTCTTTCCTTGATGTGTCTTTGCTTTTTATATCAGGGCGATACTAGCTTCATAAAATGAATTTGGAAGTGTTCCTTCCTTTACTATTTCATGGAATATTTTTTTAAAAAGTGTTTCTAGGTAATTTTTTTTTTATTGTAAACAAATAGGGTACTACTTGTTTCTCTGGTTCTACATGAAGTAGAGGCGTACAATTTATAAATTTGAGGAATATTGGTATTAGTTCTTCTTTGAAAGTCTAGAATTCGACTGAAAATCTGTCTGGTCCAGAGCTTTTCTTGGTTGGTAGGCTTTTATTGACTTTTATTTCACTGTTTGAAATTGATCTGTTTAAACTGTGTATATGTCCTCTTGATTCAGTTTGGGTGGATCATATATCTCTAGAAATTTGTCAAAGTCTTTGAGATTTTCTATTTTGTTGGAGTATAGATTTTCATAATAACTTCTAATTATGTTTTGCATTTCATTAGAGTCTGTCATGATATTTCCTTTTTCATCACAAATTTTAGTAATTTGAGTTTTCTCTCTCCTCTCATTAGTGTGGCTAAAGGTTTATCAATTTTTTTTTTCAAAGAACCAACTTTTTGCTTTGTCAATTTTTTCAGTTATTTCTTTTGTTTCAATTTCATTGATTTCAGCTCTGATTTTAATTATTTCTTGTCTTTTACTACTTTTGGTGTTGATCTATTCTTCTTTTTCCAGGATTTTGAGATTTAGTATTAGGTCATTTATTTGTTGACTTTTTATTCTTTTATTGATTGAGCTCAATGCAATGAATTTTCCTCTTAGTACTGTTTTCATAGTGTCCCAGAGGTTTTGATATGTTATCAGTGTTCTTGTTTACCTCTAAGAATTTTTTTATCTCTTCCCTGATGTTGTCTGCTATCCATGCATTATTCAATAGCATATTATTTAGTCTCCAGGTGTTGGAGTATTTTCTATTTTTTATTTTGTCATTAATTTCTAATTTCCTTCCATTATGATCTTATAGGATGCAAGGTAGTATTTCTGTTTTTTTGTATTTGGTAAGTGTTGCTTTGTGGCATAACATGGTCTATTTTGGAGAAGGATCCATGTGCCACCAAGAAAAAAAATGTGTATTTGCTCGTCAATGAATGGAATATTCTATATATGTCTGTTAAGCCTAAATTATTGATTATATTATTGTGTTCTATGGTTTCGTTGTTCAGTTTTTTTTTTTTTTTTTTTGGAAGATCTATCCAGTGGTGAGAGCAGTATGTTAAAGTCACTCAGTATTATTGTGTTGTGGTCTGTTTGATTCCTGGAATTGAGAAGGGTTTGTTTGATGTACATGGACGCTCCATTTTGGGGGCCTAAATATTAACGATTGTTATGTCTTGTGATATACAGTTCCCTTAAGCAGTATGAAATGTCCTTCTTTATGCATTCTAACTAACTTTGGCTTGAAGTTCACTTCATCTGATATGAGGATGGAAACCCCTGTTTTTTTACTGAGTCTGTGTGCATGTTTTTTTCCCATCCTTTTACCTTCATTCTGTGGATGTCTTTTCCTATGAGATGAGTGTCTTGAAGACAGCATATTGTTGGGTATTTTTTTTGTAATCCAGTCTGCCTGTCTATGTCTTTTGATTAATGATTTTAGGCCATTAACATTCAGGATTATTATTGAGATATGATTTGTATTCTCAGTCATTTTGGCTTGTGTGTGTGTGTGTGTGTGTGTGTGTGTGTGTGTATGTTTCCAGAAGTTTATTTGTTGATGATGAAGTTTTAATATAATTTTCACATGGTATGAAACATTTTATTTTCTCTTTTTAATCATTTAAAAATGTAAAAAAAGTTTTTAACTCATGAACTGTGCAAAATAGACAGGAAGCTAAGGTTGGCCTACAGGCAGTAGCTGCCAAGATTGCACCAGCTGTGGATCAACTCATTTACCTGTTAAGTCCACAGTGGCTAATAGGTCTTTGAAGGAAGCACCAGATTTTATTTATCATGAACACTCAGCATCTGCATGTAGTAGGTCCTTGACAACTCTCTAGTCATGATTTCAGAAGTTTTAGTCCTATGTCACTTAGTCCCAGTGACCCAACTAAGTGCCACCTCTCACAGATTCCACCCCCTCCCAATACACCATCACATTATTACCCCATCATTAATCCACTGAGGAGGTCAGCACCCTCATAATACAATCACATCCCGGAAGCCCCACCTCTGAACACTGCTGCATTGGAGGCCAAGCCTTCAACACATGAGGCTTTGGGAGACACTCCAGATCCAAACCAATTAGGATCAGCACCATTTTAAAGACATGGAGACTGAGGTCCAGAAAAGGAAAGAGGCTTTCTTAAAGTCGCACACCTGCAAAAATAAAGTAGACATCAGTTCTCCTACGGAGAAAGAAAATATGTTAATTGAGCAAGTATTCTATGCCAAGCACAGGGTCAGGGGCTCTGCATGCACAGCCTCACTCCCCACGTACTGAGTACCTGCAGTATACCAGAGCCTGCTGTTCACTTGCAGTCATATCCCTTGAAGCCCAGATGGGTTCCCCAACACTCAAGCACTACACTGTGACTTCCATGAAGCAAAGACCTGCTTGTCAGTCTAGCTCCCCAGTGTCCAGCAGCACTTCAAACAGTCATGTGTGTTCAAAGAACATTTGTGGAACTATGAATACACACTGGGGATCAGGTGCAGTGTCTTAAGTTTCCACATTTGAATCCTTTTCCTTCCAATTTTAAGGAAGTAAATTTTCTTAAAATTGCAAATTTCCTTGCAATTTTAAGATTGCAACCTCAATCTTAAAATGAGGTTCACGGCACATGAAGTTTCTCTGTAGTCTTCACTAGCATTGGGTTGACCCCTTCCTTTCTGCCAGAAGAAATGAATTTCAGGAAAACTGCAGAGCATTTTGTTGTTATTGTATGCATGTAAAATAGTTTGGAAAAGACTCGTTAAGAGTTCCCTGTAGTGGGGGTATCGCAATACCAGATCTTCAACTCTATTACAAAGCAATAGTAACAAAAACGGCATGGTATTGGTACCAAAATAGACAGGTAGATCAATGGTACAGAATAGAGGACATGGACACAAACTCAAATAAATACAATTTTCTCATACTAGACAAAGAGGCCAAAAATATGCAATGGAGAAAAGATAGCCTCTTCAACAAATGGTGCTGGGAAAACTGGAAAACCAAATGCAACAGAATGAAATTACACCCCTATCTCTCACCCTACACAAAACTCAACTCAAAATGGATTAAGGACCTCGGAATCAGACCAGAGACCCTTTCATCTTATAGAAGAAAAAGTAGGTCCAAATCTTCAACTTGTTGGCTTAGGATCAGACTTCCTTAACAGGACTCCCATAGCACAAGAAATAAAAGAAGAATCAACAACTGGGATAGATTCAAACTAAAAAGCTTTCTCTCAGCAAAGGAAACTATCAGTAATGTGAAGAGAGAACCTACAGAGTGGGAGAAAATCTTTGCCAATCATACTTCAGATAGAGCGCTAATTTCCAGAATCTATAAAGAACTCAAAAAACTCTACACCAAGACTACAAATAATCCAATCAACAAATGGGCTAAGGAAATGAACAGACACTTCACAGAAGAAGATATACAAGCAATCAACAGATATATGAAAAAATGTTCAACATCTCTAGTAATAAGAGAAATGCAAATCAAAACTACCCTAAGATTTCATCTCACCCCAAGTAGAATGGCGATTATCAAGAATACAAGCAACAATAGGTGTTGACGAGGATGTGGTGAAAAAGGAACACTCATACATTGCTGGTGGGGTTGCAAATCAGTGCAGCCACTCTGGAAAGCAGTATGGAGTTTCCTCAGAAAACTTGGAATGGAAACGCCATTTGACCCAGCCATCCCACTCCTTGGCCTATACCCAAAGGACTTAAAATCAGCATACTACAGAGATACAGCCACATCAATGTTCATTGCTGCTCAATTCACAATAGCCAGATTGTGGAACCAACCTAGATATCCTTCAGTTGATGAATGGATAAAGAAACTGTGGCATATATATACAATGGAATATTACTCTGCCATGAAGAATGATAAAATTATGGCATTTGCAGGCAAATGGATGAAATTGGAGAATATCATGCTAAGTGAGATAAGCCAATCTCAAAAAATTAAAGGACAAATGATCTCGCTGATAAGCAGATGAGGACATATAATGGGGGTGGGAGGTGTTAGCATTAGGATTAGGGTTAGGTTTAGGGTTAGGGATAAGGAGGGTGGTAAGAATGGAGGAAGGAAGGACTGTATAGAGGGAAAAGAGGGGTGGGAGGGGTGGGGGGAAGGGAAAAAAATAACAGAATGAATGAAACAACATCACCCTATGTAAATTTATGATTACACAAATGGTATGCCTTTACACCATGTACAAACAGAGAAACAACATGTATCCCATTTGTTTACAATAAAAAATAAATAAATAAATTAAGAGTTCCCTGTAGTGAAAGTAGTTTCCCATTTGTACTGGCAGATGGGTTCCTTATTTCTGGTTTTTAACTTGACTTGGTTTCTCCTTTGATTGACTTTTCCTTTAGTGCAGTTCCTCCCTTTGTTGACTTTCATTGTTGTTTTTCATTTTCTCCTCAATGGCATATTTTGCTGGGAATGTTCTGTAGTGCAGGCTTTCTATTTATAAATTCTTTTAACTTTTGTTTATCATGGAAGGTTTTTATTTCATCATCAAATCTGACGGTTAGTTTTGCTAGATGTAAGATTCTTGGTTGGCATTCATTTTCTGGGTATATATTGTTCCAGGCCCTTCTAGCTTTTAGGGTCTGGGCTGAGAAATCTACTGATATCTGTATTGGTTTCCCCTTACATATGATCCCATACTTTTCTCCATGGCCTTTAAAATTCTCTTTATTTGGTATGCTGGGAATTTTCATTATAATGTGCCTTGGTGTGGTTCTGTTGTAATTTTGTACATTTGTTGTCCTGTAAGCCTCTTGTATTTGATTTTTCCATTTCATTCTTCAGGTTTGGGAAATTTTCTGATATTATTCATTCCTTTGGTTTGCATCTCTGTGCCTTCCTCAATCAAAATAATTCTTAAATTTGGTCTTTTCATGTTATCCCATAATTCTTGGTGATTCTGTTCATAGTTTCTTATCATCTTTTCTATGTGGTCAACTTCATTTTCTAGATTAAAAATCTTGTTTTCACTGTCTGAGCTTCTGTCTTCTAGGTGATCTAGTGTGTTGGTGACACTTTCTGTTGAGTTTTTGATTTGGTTTATTGTTTCCTTCATTTCAAGGATTTCTGTTTTTGTTTTTCAAAATCTCTATCCCTTTATTGACATAATCTTTTGCTTCCTGCATTTGCTCTTTTAACTGTTTATTGAAGCGAACTTTTGCTTCCTGCATTTGCTCTCTTATATCATCCTTTACTTCACAGATCATTTTAATTATGTACATTCTGAACTCCTTTTCTGACATTTCTTCTACCATGCTGTCAATGGAATATATTAAAATGGCATCTTTGTTTGGGGCACTTGCTTCCCTTGTTTTTTCATGTTGTTCATGTATCTTCCCCTCTAGCAATGTGAATCAGAGGTATTACAGTTTCCGCCCTGTAGGTTTATAGTGTCCTTGCAGGTTTCCAATACCTCACCTTTAAGGGGGATATGAGCATCATTCAATGCAACCAATATGAAACCTTAAGCCGAATAGCCCCTATTAATACATTAACAGTATTGTTGTAATAAACAGATATGATGTGTTCAATTATTATCTACAGCATAAACAATAGGTTTGCAAAAAGGTCTACAATTTCTAATGGTGGACAAAGAGGATGGGGGATGTTGTAGGATGTAATGTTAATGAGGTAAGAAGTGCGAATATAGAGGTACTAGATCATAGGAAGAGTGAAATTGGAATCAAAAGAAGTTGGTTGTTAGCAGGAGGAAAGGGAGAAAGAGACTGAGGAAACATAGTAATAAGAGGAAAATAGAGTAAAGAAAATAAAAATGGAAATAAATACATTTACAAATTTTTTAAAAAGAATCTACAACAAAACTGTAATATATTATTCAAACCTCCCTGTCTTCATTAGCTTGATGCTTGAAAAGTGGTTGATTTCAAAGATGATGGGAATGTGAGAGTGGAAAATGAAAGAAGAAAAAAGAAAAAAAATGGGGAAAAGAAAAATTGTTGAACAATTGTTTCTGTTGGAGTTCAGTATCTTCTCTGCCTCCCTCTCTTCTGATAGGTGGGTTGTCTGGAATTTGCTGGTAACTCCATCCACAGGATGACGACAGTTACTAAGGTGGGAGGAACAGATTGGAGGCGGGACGCCTGGAGGCAGGGTATAGCAATTGCCTGTCCCTCTGGAAGACTGCACCCTAGGACTCTCCTTTGGGGTCCACTCATGTGACACAGGAGCCTGGTCTTAGCCCCTTCCCTCACTTGTGGACCCCACAATTCCTGGTCTATAATTTAGTCTCTAAGTTGTATCTCTCCTTTCTCTGCCCTTTCAACTTCCCAATCAGGAACCTCTCTCCCCGAGGTCCTGAGGGCTGAATGCTGGAACCTGTGCGCCTATTTCAGAAAGTTGTTCTGTATCGGGCAAATCGGGACCAGGCATTGAAAGCTGTGTGCCAGCCACGTAGTTGCCGGCACTGGACTGATTGGTGGCCAGGGGATGGTCAGGAGGCTGGGGACTGAGGGGCTGGAGGGCCCTGTTGGTTGCCAAACCGGTGGGACCAGGTATTTGTTGGAATCCTGAACCAGGCTGATGTTGGATCCAAACAAGTGCTCCCGAGTTGTCTCTGGCATTCCTGTGGGTGCCAGCCTGGTTGGTTGGATAAGCTGGGATCAAGATGCCCTCACACCTTTTTCCCACCTATCAACCCCTTGTAAGTCTCTCTCCTCCCTCTGCAGCAAGATGGTGGCTATTAGCACACCTAGCAGTGATACTTCAGTTACAACCAAACTTTTAGGGCCTTTGGTGATGATCTTTCAGGACCTGGCTGATATCCCTGGATGTAAGCGGCCACGTCCCAGCTTGATGGCAGCAGCAGAAGCTAACTTGTAGGTACCTTGAAAATGAGCTTCTAGTCTCTGGCAGCTATCACAGGATGGAAGCTGCCCCAAGTAAAGAGGGCGGAGGTGTTGGCAATAATCCTAGATGGCGGCAGAGGTGTCCCAATGTGTTGGTAGATAGGGAGCCGCAGTGCAGGGCATCTCCGTGTGTCGAGTCTGAGCAGGGTGGGCTGGCGCTGGAGATCTGCCTACCAGTATTTTAAATGTGGTATCAACTGTTCCTTTTTAGAACATTGACCTGAGATCTCTTCTTCATCCACAAATTTACCTATTCATGTCTTTAAATACTGTGCATATGCTGACTAGACTGGATATCTCTGTACTTCAACTTTGTATATCAAATTGTTTACTTCTGTATTTGTTTTATGTGTCAAATAGAAAGCTTAATCTTACTATGTACAAAACCAAACTCCTGTTTTTTTTTCTGTTTACTTTTTAAATCAAACTTTATCCTCTCAGTTTTTCTTATGACAATATCTTTCTACAAGTTTCTCAGGCCCAAAACTTTAGAATCAGTTTTGACTTCTTTCTCATTCTCCTACCCCATAATTGGTCCATCATCAAATCCTTTAGAGTATATCCAGAGTCTGTGCAATTATATCTTTACCTCCTCCACCATTTGGATCAAACCATCATCGTCTCTGTCCTGAATTCTTGAAATAGCCTCCCAGTTGTCTTCCGGCATCCATGTTTGCCTTTAAGTCTGTTCTCCGCTTTGAAGTCAGTGTTATCTTTTAAAAATATGTGTTATGTCATATTATGTCTCCACTGCAAACTTGCAGAAGCTTTTAACTCAGAAAAAAGCCCAATGGCCCCTGAGTTCCTTCCTTATGATTGTTCCACTTTTGTAACCTCATATTCAACATTCTTCCTTTTGCTTATTCTATTCTAACTATGGTTGGCCCGCTTGCTCTTCTTTGAACAGATCAAGAATTTCTTATATGCCCCTTGTGTTTAGAACAGTAATACTGGTATTCCATTAATATTTGTGGAATAAATAAATTAAAACCCCTTCTTAGAGACTATTTTTCTCAGATTATAACAGCAACAGTCAAATTACACCATTTCCTGATGCTTCCTTCTCTCTTTATCTAACTCCACTCCTAATGAAGCAGAGGCCTCCTTGTGTGTGGAACTGTGAGTTGGGTGAATAGAAAAGTTCAGGTGGGGAAAATAGAGAAAAGCAAAACCACGCCTTTCTCCTCCTCCTCCACGCTAGGTCTTCCACCCTGACAGCACTACAAATTTGGAAGAAAGGTGAACTTTTAACTTTAAAGGAAGTTGGTGTTTGGATCGATAAACTGGACTGAACATTTTAATCATTGAGCTAAATCATTCTTGACATTATGAATGACTTAAAAGAAATTCCAGGTGTGGTAGCTGTAATCTCAACTACTTGGAAGCCCCAAGGCAGGAGGATCCAAAGTTTGCAAGTTCAAGGCTGGCCTGGGGAACTTAGGAAGACCCTGTCTCAAAATAAAGGACTGGGATTGTAGCTCAGGATTCAACCTGAGATTCAACACCCAATTCCAAAAAAAATAAAAGTAAATAAAAGAAGAAAAGAAGACATATGTTCAAGAAAATTGTGGAATCTTCTACCACCAACATTTCTTTTGAAGGGCTAGAGAAAAATGAATCTCCAGATTGGTTTAAAGGGCCTGTGAGGGCAATGAATGATTTTCTTTTTAAACAATTCCTTCCTTCCTTCCTCCCTTCTTTCATCTTATGGAATTCTAATATTCAACTTAACAGTTATTCTTCTGTTGTTGTCTTTATCACAATGATTAATCATCTTTGTTTATATGCTTCCCTTTATCCAGCAGAAGACAGAAAGAGCATTTTAAAAATCCTATTTATTTCAAACCCACCAAGGTTCCTGCTATGTAGCAACCAATGAATGTTGAATAACATTATTAGCCCCTTCCCCCCATTGTAATTCAAGGGTAACTTGAATGCCTAAAGTACCTGGAGTAACAAAGATGAAGGTTTTTTGGGGGGGAGGGGGAGAGTACTCACTTGACCACTGAGCCACATTCCCTGCCCTGTTTTGTATTTAATTTAGAGACAGTGTTTCAATGAATTATTTAGAATCTCGCCATTTCTGAGGCTGACTTTGAACTCATGATCCTCCTGCCTCATCTTCCCGAGCTGCTGGGATTACAGGCCTTGGGAAAAGATGCAGTTATTGCTTATAGAAAGGGGCCATGTTGCTTATGTTTGAAGAGGTGCTATATTTCAAGATTTAGACTCATTTACCACAAGGAAATTTGAACATCAAAAGGAAAAGTTGAACATCATTACATGGACAACATTTTACATCTGAAAGTTATCACAGAATTGGCTTTATTCTTCCCTTTTTATTCAACCTCTCAGTCACCTAATCTGTTTTCCTGTTGCAGAAAGGTATGACTATGGCTTTTATAGAGCTCAGAGTTTGTAGTAAATGCTAAAAATAATCCTGTTCTCTACATACCTTGTATTTTTGTGACTCCTCTTTATAGACAGAGCCTGAATCTTTAGTATTTAAAAGTTTGAAAGTAAACATCTTCTGTACTCTTGTGGCAAATGCCAAAAAAAAAAAAAAAAAAGTTTTAAAAGACTAGAGAGGCTCTGTGTTTCAGTATAAAAAGTACAGAATTATTATTAGTTTGACCCAGAGATGAAAAGTTATAATACATTTTGATTGAAAGAGATGCCACATGAATTTAATAATTTTCTTGTGGATTATAATTTTTCAAACAAACTGTAGTCATGATTTAATCCCTCCTGGAAAGACAGGAGTGTATCTTCAAACAAACTGCCTAAGCTTTTTGTTCACAGTTTGCGTTTTGATTCAACATGATGGATTAGGAGGGGTGACAACGTGAGCTGTGACAGCTTTGGCTAAATCCCACCTGGCATTCGGTCCCTCTTTTCTTTATAAAACTCTCCAAGGTTATAATTCTACAAAAGGCTTAATCAGTCACTGGAGGAATGCCTTGGCTTGGAGCTGGGGGTGGGGAGCAGGGATTTAATATGCCTATTAAAAAGTCTGTTGTTATTGGAAATTCTCAGGTTGTTTAATTTGCATTGTGAAAGCAACCCAAGTATGAATCATATTTAAACTATGCTGCACAGGGCTGACAATGAAGTGAACACTTAGGATCCATCCCAGTGATTTCTGTAAGTCCTGTCACTGACACCCCGTGGACCTTTTTAAGGCACATTAAAGCTGCCATTTCCTGGCTTCTAGAAATCATTTCATCCATAGTGTACTTCCATAATCACATTACATACACGTCACACATATGAAACTTCCTCTGTCATATTCATCAGACTTCTCTTTTCTACTGTGGTTACTTACCATCACCTTCATTCCTTCACCTTGGTTAAGATTCAGCAGGGAAAGAACAAAAAAAATTATGCTAATCATTCAATACATACCAGAGTTTCAGATAGATACAAGCCACATGGCTCAGTCTTTATTCTTTCGGTTTTGTGATGTCGTATAAGATCCTTCATAGTGCTTTGGTGAGAATAGGCAAGTTAGTGTTAATTGCTTGAAGACAGCAACTGTCCCATTTTGGGGAACAACATATTGACCAGCTTCACCACTTGTTAAGTGCCCTGCAGATAATTTGCCGTTATTAATTAAAAAACTGATATCTAATAATCAATTATTTAAAAATGAGGGCTAACTCAAAGTCATCCTTACAGTAAGACCATTCTCTTACTGTACCTTCTCTTACATTGAAGTAGCAGAAGACAGTGTAGAGTTTGCAGGGAGATTCCTAGATGTTCATGGGAATATGACATTCCTGGGAGGACAAAAGTATTAAGAATCACTAATTTAGTCCCAAAGTAGAAGCAATTGATGGATTAAGGACCCATATCCCCTTGTTCTGTTGTTGCCTGTATGGATCTGCAATTTTGTACTTGATGATTCCTTCTTGAAGGCCTTATTAAGATTTGGTTTCTAATATGTAAGTACTTAGCTTATATTCAACCACATATGCTAACAAGAAAAGAAAACCATCAGTAAGAAACTCTAAATCAAATCTTCCTTTGAGAATGAACTTTGAATTTCAACCCAGTCTGTCAAACTTCACACGAGTTATTAGTAAGTGATGATATCATTTGCATCAAACTTCCTTCCTTTATCTGCACACCTATTATAGAAGTACTGAGCAGGGACAGGGCTGGTGGCCTATGGAAAAAGAAAGAAATTTAAAAATTTTGATATTTGGTCTCTGAGCTATTCAAAAGTGGCAGTTTATTAAAACATTGGTATGTACATGGGGTATCATTTTTTTCAGGAGATTTCAGTAACAACCTATCTTTGAAACTTAGGGGTCTTGAGGTTTAGGAAAGGCATAAAATAAGAATATGGAATTTTACAAGTCTTTTTCTCTTTTTAGATCTTTGGTGAGTGTATACAATAAACTTGAAGTCTTTTGTGTTTTAGACTTTTAGTGTTTTAATGATCCAATTAATTATTATGTTTTATTGTTTTAATATTTTCCTGTGGTTTCCTTGTTTTGCACTTTTTTCACCATTATTTCATGTCAGTGAATTTTGAGACCTGAGATTCAAGTGTAAGTTATTGAAATTTGCACTTTTTTCACCATCATTTCATGTCAGTGAATTTCGAGACCTGAGATTCAGGTGCAAGTTATTGAAATTGTTACATTTTAAACAATGTTTTAGAAACATATTGGAATCTGACATAATATTGTTTATTTTATTAATTTATGTTCACATTTATTGATATAAATTAGAATTTGTAGTTTATATATACTTAATATACACATTCTATATGTTTATATATATTATATAAAATGCATTTATTAATATACACATATTGAAAGTATATGTATTTCTAGTACATATAAAAGTTACTTTTTAGTATATATGTATGTATATAAAACATTTTCAGTGCATGTGTACTCAAATATTTTATTTTGGCATTTGAAATTAAATTTTAGTGTTTCATTCTGTTTTTCTTCTGAAATGATCTGTGTAATCGATTAAATAATCAGCATTCATCATTTTCTGTAAGATGAATATTTTCTGCTCTTACCTGATAAGGTCTATATAGGGTCATTAGGGTTTAGAAAATGGGGAAGCAGCAGGAAGTTCCTAGAATGAAAATCTAAAGTCCCTAAAGACACCAGAACTCAGAAGCAATATGGTGACAATTATTTGGCACTAGCCCAATGCAAGCAGGTTTTAATATGTAGATCCTAATTTGTTGCTCTT
This sequence comes from Sciurus carolinensis, assembly GCF_902686445.1. Classification (NCBI taxonomy): domain Eukaryota; kingdom Metazoa; phylum Chordata; class Mammalia; order Rodentia; family Sciuridae; genus Sciurus; species Sciurus carolinensis. The sequence goes on from NC_062226.1 coordinate 82,492,857, forward strand.
GTTTTCTTGGTATCCTCACAAAACCAAGATGATTTTTACCCTACTCACGACTACTCAAAATGTGCTCTTATTCCGTATAGAATTCAAGAACTTTTCTTATTTGATTTTGAGAATCTGAGTTCTGTGGAAATAGTCTGAAAACAAGAAGGAGAACAAATGTCTTTAAAATGATGAGTGTAGGTTTAACATTATGCCAAATTTTATCATATTCAAAAGAAAAATGCTAACATTTCATTAACATAAATCTATTAATATGGCATACATAGCAGACAATTAATAAATAAGGCAGTGTTATCTATAGGGTTTGTATTGTGCAAAACTCAGAGTCATGGATACTTAGAAAATCTGTTAAAAAATAATACCCAGTTACACAAAATTTGTTTGCAATTCTTAGGGGTAAGTTTCAAGAAGAAAACTGAAACTCTAATTTTAGGCTATTATTTCTTTCTTATTTATTCAGAGAAGTCTTAGCTAAGGACATTTACTACAGTTATAATCTCTCGAAACACTATATGACTCTCCTTCTTAAGTTTTCTTTGTTATAAATCATTTATTTGTGTGATTATTTTATGCCTTGACTGTAAGCTCCTTAGGAGCAGAAATGTCCCCTTTCTCCAGGATAAACACATGAGTTCCTATAATATGGTAATCACACAAATATTGGTTGAAGGAATCAATGTATGAGTGGGATTCAACATTAGATACAGAAGTTGGAGAGGACAGTGTTACTTGTGCTAGAGTTGTCAGGACAGGTTTCATGGAGGACGAGTCACCAGCCAACTCTCGTTGAGTACTTACTAGTAGGTAAGGCCTTGGGTTGGGCATAGGTGGGATATGTAGATTTTGTTTGTGAAAGGCAGAAAGTATTGGTAATCACAGAGATAGAGAAGAAGCATCTTGGATGTGGGCAAAGAGGCAGAATATCAGTGTGGATTAATGAGTGGAAAAACTAGTTCCCCTGGTGGGTGATGGTTAATTGCAGAAAACATGATTGTAACCACGTTATGAGCCATTTTGATACAGGTATTGTTTTGTTTTGTTTTGTTTATAAGCAGATCTTGTAGTGAGGATTTTTTTTTTTTTTTAAACTGGGGAACGGGGTGTACGTAGCTTTGACTTTTTTTTTTTTGCGGTGCTGGGGATTGAACCCAGTGTAGTGAGGATTTTTAAGCAAGTGAATTCTGAAAGAAGAGCTCTTAGAAGAAATGAGTGAGGGAGTAAAGGACAGGGGAAGCAACCAAGCATAGGCAAACTTTCAGTGTCAGCCTGATCCTGCCAGGGTCTTCTCAGGTGTAATACATCTGAATATGTCCAGACCAAGGTGAAGAAACCAGATGTTCATGCTCCTGTGTTCAAGACAAGCTCTGCTAGGGAATGTAAACTTCCAGGCCTTTCCTGTTTTTTCTAAAGGGGCAGGAACAAAGCAGCTCAAGTAGCTCAAGTGCTTTCATTAGAAGAGAGTGGCAGGTGCTGCTGGCCATTAGAAGCAAATCATACCAAAGCTAAGCACACTGAAAAGTCAGAGGATTGAAAGAATTCAGGGCAGAGCACTGGTACGGTCTGCTATAGAAGTTATGGCCTGACTTGATAACAATAGAGATTTATAACAGTGTTACCAAACCCGGTTGTATGTTAGAAGCATTTGAGAAGTTTTGAAAGAAAAATTAATGACTGGGCTCCATCCCAGGTGAATTAATTCAGAACCTCTTCATGTAGAGCCTGGACATCAACAAAAGATTGACTGGGTTATGGATTCCTGGGCAAGATTGTGTCAGGGCGTGAGTAGCATTTTAGGGAGATAAATGCATAGGGATTTATGGCTAGTCTGAAGGAGAAAAAAATGGGGGAGAAAATGGAATTTTAGCCAGAGGTGATGACTTGAACTGTGCTGGTGGCAGAGCAAATGGAAATAAAGAAACAAATGTGTGAGAGAGATTAAGGAAACATCCAGGAGACTTTAAATAACTGATTGAATGTGAGAGCTTGAGGGGGTGGACGAGTCAAAGATGGCTTGAAGATGTCCAGGCTGAAAGTCTGGCTTTGAAGCATGTCCTTTGAAGTACTATGATGCTCAGACTAGGTGGAAAATTATATCAGCATAGCCCTTTGACATTTTCAGTTGGAAAAAGGAGGATGCTTATTTTTAATGAGGAAGCTTCTCTCAGGGCCTAGACTGTTCTTTGGTCAGAAATTAGAAATTCTATGAACACTTTCAAGCTAAAAGTGACTGTTTAAATCCTATGCTTCTTAGTATAACAGAATAAAATTTATTTTATGTGGCCTAAGAAATTTATTCCCAAGGAAGTGGGACTTTGTATATTCAGAAAATGGTTTTCATAATTCTGTCATACTGTGCTGGTGTCAATATTCCAGTTGGAAGGATTGTCATTGGTTATTTCTGCTATTACTATTTCTAAATATATAAATTTTAGAGCTGCTGATCTTTTCCTCTTAGTTGTACATTGTAACCCTTGACATAACATATATTCCTAGATACATGTTTAGCATTTTATGCTTTTTTAATGTGGTAAAGTGCTTCTAAGACAATAACTTTTGCCTTGATAAAATAATCATGCAAATAATGGAAGTTTATAGTTTTCACTTCACTGTGTAATATTTCTTTGTAGGGACAAAGCAGAAGTTTGTCATATAACTACTAATGTCACTCACTTAACATAATACTTTCTCAACAAATCACAAATAATACTTTCACAACAAAAAATCCAGTACTATAGTATCAAAGGACAAAATTATAACAATTTAGTTTGAAGATTTTATTTAACTTTTTTATAATTCTAGAATTGACAACACTTTATTGCATAAAGTAGAATAAGTGTTCTAATAAACTGAGCAGAAGAGGTTGATTTTATAGAAGGGCTCTGTAGTGGTGAGCAGCAGCAGCAGAAGTAGCAGCAGACAGTAGTGGGTACACTTGGGGGTGGGGGGCAGTGGGCCTTGGTTACTCAGGTCTTGAAAGAGGTACCTGTTCCTGTGCTGGACCACCTGACCCCTGTAGTACAGGGCACTCCATGAATGAGGGGATAACTGCACAGCCAAACTAGTTAGGTTCATAACATACAGACTTGTTTGAGTGTACTAGAATGTTTATGGAGCCCAGTGATGGGAATATGTAGAGGTGTCTGTTCCGTAGGGTGGTGTGGATTCTTAACAGTAGCTCTGTTCTCAAGATGGCACTGTGCTATAGCAGCTTGTTTTCTGAGGGTCTGTGAGGAGACAACGTGAGTTCTCTCTCTGAAGTACTTCTTCCATGAAGACTCTAGACACCTCCCCCAATGGCTCTAGGGGATGTTTTTGGGCTCTATGACTGTGGAACTCTCCTGGAGCTTGGATTACCAGCATTCATGCTGATGGGTTCTGCTGGGACTCTCCCTTTTACCCTCACAATTGGTAATTTTCTTGACCAGCGAGCTGGGATTGCAGCTGTTTCTTTCTCTATGCTGCCATCCGGGTATCTACATCCTGTTGGGGTTTCGTTTCTCCCTTGCTGTTCCAGTGCTCTCCCTCAGTATCTCACCTTGAAATTCAGCTATTCATTTGTTGTTATTTGTGAAGAAGGTGAGTGTTGACCACCTCTATTTGGCTCTCTTGTAATACATTATTCCTTTATATTTTATTTATCCATTTCTTTAATTTTAGGATTTCTCTTTAGTTCTTATTTATACTCTTACCTCCACTGAATTTTTCATGCAGATTATGAATTGTTTTCTTAATTTTGTTGAATTGTCTGTATCTCTACCATCCCTTTGAATTTCCTTAAAATCATTATTTTGAATTCTTTTTCAGGCAATTTGTCAATTTCCCTTTTTCGGGGGAGGGGGGTCCATTGCTAGATGGTTATGTTCTTTTGAGTGCATCATATTACTTTGTTTTTCATGTTTCTCGTGTCCCTATGTTGGTATTTATAATAACTGATGTGGCAGATCAGTTGCCCAAACCAGTTTTAAAGGGTTGCTTCATAGTAAAAGACTTGCCCTATATTGATTGGATAGGCTGTGTTGGCTTTGGTTCCAACTGGGTACAGTTGTAGAGTGTCTGTGTAGCTGTTTCTGCCCTAATCACGGTTGGCAATTTCCGCAGGTATCTTAGTGGCCTAGGCTGCAGGGATTTGTGAGATTGCTACTGTAACTGGGATGGATTTGCTGGTGGCTTTAGACAGGCTGTGTATGGCTGCAGGTATGGGGCATCTGTCTGTTTCCATAGTTCATGTGGGGAAGAACCTGTGAAGGTGAGATGCTGCTGACACAGTAGTAGATGTGGGGAAACTGTCAGATTTCTGAGGATTGCCTGTGGGTAGACCACTCAAATGTGCCCAGGTAGGCTTGATATATTGTGCCTGGTAGTGGGGATTAGATGCCTGTTAGTATTCAAGGGCTGCACAGGTGCCTCGATGGTCCAAACTACTCAGTGTGGGCTGCTCAGTTGCTTCCTAAGGTTACAGGAGGAACTGGGCAGGGCAACCTTACCATTTTCTGGGGTCTTGGCTGGCAGACCTTAGGACAGGTGTCCTACTTGCTTCTCAGGGTCACAGGAGAGTAGGCAGGGGTTCTCAGCTGCTTCCTAGCTGTTCTGAAGGCCTCAACTGCTCATGGTAGATTTCTCACCTTCTTTCTAGGGCCAAGTATATGTGGATAGGGCTGTGTGTCTGCTTCCCAGAGGCCTTGGGGGGCTGATTCACTGAGAACAGCCTGCCTGGCTGCTTTCTAGGAATCAAAGATGGGTGGGTAGGACTGAAGGTTGGTAGGCAGGGCTGCTGGCTACTTTTCAGGACCTAGCATTGGTGAACAGGGCTACCTTTCTATTTCTTTGGGTCCTTGATGGACCCAGTGGCTCAGGGTGGGCTGCCTGTCTGTTTTCCACACCAAGGGTGAGTGAATGGGGCCACCTGTTTTTCAGGGGCTACAACAGGCCGAACTTTTCAGGGTGGCTTCCTAGGTGATTCTTGGGGCTGTGGGAGGGTAGGCCACAGTTTGTGGCTAGTCATGGGGCTAAGGTGGCCAAGTTGCTGAGGGCAGCCATCCGACTACTTCACAGGACCTCCACCCCTGCTACTGTAGGTAGATCTCAATATAGTGCTGTTGTAGCAGAAGCTTGAAGGGGAGAGAGCATAACATGGGCTAAGCTCTTTCTCTGGGGCAAAGCAGTACTATGGATTTCCCATCAGCACACCCAATGAGGCCTAGGGCCTGAGGACTGCAGACTTCTCTAGCAGAAAACACTTCAGATTTCTGTGGAATTAGTGTCCACTTCTGGGGGTGCTCTGTTTGCCCTTTCCCTAACAAGCAAAGTCCCTTTTCAGTGTCTAAGACTGATCTCTGGAGAGGTGGGATGGTAGGTGCTGTGTGCTTGGTTCCCTTCTTTGTAAGGCCATCATCATTTGTTTCTGTGCTTTGGGATGTCCCTGCTGCATCCTTACTGTACTCTGATGCTCCGCCTCAAACACTTCAGTAGAATAGCTGTTGCATTCCTCCCTCCCTCCCTCTCTCCCTCCCTCCCTTCCTTCCTTCCTTCCTTCCTTCCTCTCTCTCTCTCTCCCTCCCTCCCCCAACCCCATATGTAGTGACAACTCTGTCAGACATTTCTAGTCGGCCATCTTGCTGACATCACTTTTAACTAACTCAGATAATATTGTTTGAGCCTGTAGATCTTGATTTCATTGTGGTAGAAGCTACGGGCATCCATGGCTTCCTGATGCAGACTGTCATTAAATTTTCTTTTTGCTTGAACTAGTTTGGCCTCCACAAATTGCAATCAAAGAGTTTTATTATCATTCATTCTTTTGGTCCCATGTTTCTTCTGTCTATATGTATGACTGAATGAAATTTTGATTTGAGAATTTCCTACTTGTTGTGTAATCCTGATAATCACTTACATAGAATTTCATTTCAAATATGGTTTAAATATTTACAAAACAAACAAAAAAACCCCCTTACCTGTATGAAAGTATTTCATTAATGAGTGTTGAAGTTATTCCCCTTAGTTATATTATCTATTTATCTATTAATCTAACTTTACTTTTTGGTGTGAAAATTGAGAGTAATGTGGAAAACATAAAGTTAGAAAGATTTTGGAAATAGACATATTTCCTAAGTATTTTTTGTTGATTAAAGGAAGCAACCCAAAAGATTTGATGTTCTGGGTACTTAGGCTTGGGTTTGAGAGAAAAATTTTTTTGATTAGACCTTTATGATATATAAATTCCAATATACAGACATTAAAACATTTTAAAAACCCATGAATAGCATTTTTAAGTATTTTTTTAGATGTTGATGGACTTATATTTTATTCATTTATTTATATGTAGTGCTGAGAATTGAACCCAGTGCCTCATACATGCTAGGCAAGTGCTGTACCACTGAACCACAAACCCAGCCCTAGCATTTTCTTAAGTACATATTAAATACATGCACACACACTCACACACACACACACACACACACTATTTAGTTATGATTGAAGTTGTCCTATTAGAAAGAAATATACATTTATTATAGGAAATAGAGAAAATACAAATGTTCTTTGAGATATTTAGTTAACATTCATTATGTTAGAGACATACTTAAAATATAGCAATGAATAACACAGATGTGTTGTTTGCTTTCATGGAGATTAAATTTTAGTAGCATAGAAAGAAAACAAAATTAGCCATAATCCTGCCACTCTGAAAAAATGCATTTAATATTTCAGTGCATTTCTCCCCAGCATATGTTTGAGTATTGTGTGTGGGGATGCAACACAGTTGGAACTACACTCTGCATATAAATTCAGGTTTTATTTTTTCTTTTAGTTTTTTTTATCTTGAATATTAAGTAATTAACATCTTCAAAAACATTGTTTTTAATGGCCATTAATAGTAAGTCATATATATTTACCTTTGAAATGTTGGTATTACAGCAGTGAGTAGTTTTGTCTGTAAACGCTTGTTTAGATCTTATTTCATTAAGATACATTCTTAGGAATGAAATGAATGGTTAAGACAGGAGCATATTAAAGGTACTTCTAAATAAATATGAAAAGCAAATTATATGAGATTTCTATAAAAGAAAAGTTAGAAGATATTTATCTCACTTCACCTTTGGCATCACTAAATATTGATACACATTTTTTTGCTAGGATTGTTTTTGGATCTTTGTTTTTGTTAAAGGTTGTAGTGTACCTTCCAATTGGTGATTTCAGTTAGAGGAAGGAGTTATTTTCTGTGCCTTGCCTGTTCTGCAGTAGTAATCTTGGGTTTAGAGCAACATCAAACTCAAAAGACATGAGAGCTTCATCCAGCTTTAAGTAAATTTAGCATTAGGAGAAGAAAACATGTACAACATCATAAAAAAAGTTGTGTGATTTCTTTCAGGTACAGATTTTAATTTCCTACTTGACATATGACCAGTGATAAGAGATGAAGGGCTGGTAAGCCATTTCAAGAGTTTCATAAAGTTGTTTTATGTAGTAAATGAGTTAATATATGTAAAGCAATTAATTTCTGGCACCTGACAACTGTATTAGATACTATTTTGTATTCTTGCAGAATCAGAAAATGTTACAAATTTTGTTTCAACTGTTATAGTTTAGAAGACTCAAGAGGAAGAATAAAGTCAGTTGTCTTTATATATTTACTTACCGTCTTCTGTCTTCTTTCATGATGTTATATCGTTCTTTATTGTATTTTATTTTATTTGTTTATTTATTTATTTTTAAAACTTTTAAAAATCTTTACAGGCTGCACTTTGATTCATTATACACAAATGGGGTACATCTTTTCATTTCTATGGTTGTACACGATGTAGAGTCATACCATTTGTATATTCATACATATACTCTGTCTCATTCCATAATTTTTCATACCCATCTCCCTCTGATTTCCCTCTGTGTTCCTCCTGTATATCTTTTGATTTCATTCTGAGATGTTTAGCCATTTTAAAGAGGATACTCCTTCTGACAACAAATTCTCTTAACTTTCTTTCATCTGATAATGTATTGAGTTTTGCTTCATTCCTGAAGGATATTTTCAGTGAATATAAGCTTCTTGTTTCAGAAATATTTTCTTTTTTTTTGTAAACAAATGGGGTACGACTTGTTTCTCTGGTTGTACATGAAGTAGAGGCATATAATTTGTGTAATCATACATTTATAAAGGGTAATGATGTTTGACTCATTCTGTTATTTTTCCTTCCCCCATCCCTCCCACCCCTCTTTGTCCTCTATATAGTCCATCCTTCCTCTATTCTTGCCTCTCTCCCAATCCCCATTATGTGTCATCATCCACTTATCAGTGAGATCATTTGTCCTTTTTTTGGGGGGGGGATTGGCTTATCTCTCTTAGCATGATATTCTCAAACTTCATTCATTTGCCTGCAAATGCCATAATTTTATTCTTCTTTATGGATGAGTAATATTCCATTGTATATATATATATATATATATATATATATATATATATATATATATATATATATTCCTCAGTTTCTTTATCCATTCATCTATTGAAGTGCATCTAGGTTGGTTCCACAATCTGGCTATTGGGAATTGAGCTGCTATGAAAAGTGATGTGGCTGTATCTCTGTAATATGCTGATTTTAAGTTCTTTGGGTATAGGCCAAGAAGAGGGATAGCTGGGTCAAATGGTGGGTCCATTCCACGTTTTCTAAGGAATCTCCATACTACTTTCCAGAGTGGCTGCACTAATTTGCACCCCCACCAGAAATGTATGAGTGTACCTTTTTTCCCACATCCTTGCCAATACCTATTGTTGCTTGTATTCTTGATAATTGCCATTCTAATTTGGGTGAGATGGAATCTTAGGGTAGTTTTGATTTGCATTTCTCTTATTACTAGAGATGTTGAACATTTTTTCATATATCTGTTGATTGCTTGTATATCTTCTTCTGTGAAGTGTCTGTTCATTTCCTTAGCCCATTTTTTGATTGGGTTATTTGTATTCTTGGAGTAAAGTTTTTTGAGTTCTTTATAGATTCTGGAGATTAGTGCTTTTTTATCTGAAGTATGTGTGGCAAAGATTTTTTCCCACTCTATATGCTCTCTCTTCACATTGCTGATAGTTTCCTTTGCTGAGAAAAAGCTTTTTAATTTGACTCTATCCCAGTTATTGATTCTCGCTTTTATTTCTTGTGCTTTGGGAGTCCTGTTAAGGAATTCTGATCCTAAGCCAACAGGATGAAGACTTGGACCTACTTTGTCTTCTATAAGATGCAGGGTCTCTGGTCTGATTCCGTGGTCCTTGATCCATTTTGAGTTGAGTTTTGTGCAAGGTGAGAGATAGGGGTTTAGTTTCATTCTAGTGTATATGCATTTCTAGTTTTCCCAGCACCATTTGTTGAACAGGCTATCTTTTCTCCATTGTATGTTTTTGGCACCTTTGTTAGTATGAGAAAACTGTATTTATTTGAGTTTGTCTCTGTGTCCTCTATCCTGTACCATTGATCTACCTGTCTATTTTGGTGCCAATACCATGCTGTTTTGTTACTATTGCTTTGTAGTAGAGTTGAAGTTCTGGTATTATGATACCCTCTGCTTCACTCTTCCTGCTAAGGATTGCTTTAGCTATTCTGGGTCTCTTATTTTTACAAAATGATTTCATGATTGCTTGCTCTATTTCCATGATGTATGTCATTGGGATTTTAATTGGAATTGCATTGAATCTGTATAGCACTTTTGGTAGTATGGCCATTTTGACAATATTAATTCTGCCTATCCAAGAACATGGGAGATCTTTCCATCTTCTAAGGTTTTCTTTAATTTCTTTCTTTAGTGTTCTGTAATTCTCATTGTAGAGGTCTTTCACCTCTTTTGTGAGATTGATTACCAAGTATTTTATTTATTTTGAGCTATTGTGAATGGGGTAGTTTTCCTAACTTCTCCTTTTGAGGATTCATCACTTATGAATAAAAATGCATTACATTTATGAGCATTGATTTTTATATTCTGCTACTTTACTGAATTCATTTATGAGTTGTAGAAGTTTTCTGGTGGAATTGCCTGGTTCCTCTAAATATATAATCATGTCATCAGCAGATAGTGACAGCTTGAGTTCTTCTTTTCCTATTTGTATCCCTTTAATTTCTTTGGTTTGACTAATTGCTCTGGCTAGAGTTTCAAGGACAATGTTGAATAGAAGTGGTGAAAGACGGCATCTCTGCCTTATTCCAGTTTTTAGGGGGAATGCTTTCAATTTTTCACCATTTACAATGATATTGGCCATGGGCTTAGCTTAGATAGCCTTTACAGTGTTGAGGAATATTTCTACTATCCCTATTTTTTCTAGTTTTGAGCATGAAGGGATGCTGTATTTTGTCAAATGATCTTTCTGCATCTATTGAAATAATCATGTGATTCTTGACTTTAAGTCTCTTGATATGGTGAATTACATTTATTGATTTCTAGATGTTGAACCAACCTTGTATTCCTGGGATAAATCCCACTTGATCATGGTGCACTATCATTTAATATGCTTTTGAATGTGATTTGCTAAAATTTTGTTAAGAATTTTTGCATCTGTGTTCATTAGGGATATTGGTCTGAAATTTTTTTCCTTGATGTTTCTCTGGTTTAGGTATCAGGGTGACATTGGCTTCATAGAATGAGTTTGGGAGAGTTCCCTCCTCTTCTATTTTATGGAATACTTTGAGGAGTATTGGAATGAGCTCTTCTTTAAAGATTCTGTAGAACTCGACTGAGAATCCATCTGGTCCCGGGTTTTCTTTCTTTGTAGCTTTTGATGACTTCTATTTCATTGCTTGAAATGGTTCTATTTAAATTGCGTATGTCCTCCTGATTCAGTTTGGGTGAATCATATGTCTCTAGAAACCTGTTGATACCTTTGAGATTTTCTCTTTTGTTGGAGTATAGATTTTCAAAATAGCTTCTAATTATGTTTTGTATTTCAATTGTGTGTGTCATAATATTTCCTTGTTCATTCTGAATTTTAGTAATTTGAGTTTTCTCTTTCCTTCTCTTTGTTAGTGTGGCTAAGGGTTTTTCAATTTTGTTTTTTTTTTTTCAAAGAACCAACTATTTATTTTGTCAATTTTTTCAATTTTTTCTTTTGTTTCAATTTCCTTGATTTCAGCTTTCATTTTAACTATTTCCTGTCTTCTACTACTTTTGGTGTTGCTCTGTTCTTCTTTTTCTAGGACTTTGAGCTGTAATGTTAGGTCGTTTATTTGTTGATTTTTTTTTTTCTTTTATTGAATGAGCTCCATGAAATGAATTTTCCTCTAAGTACTGCTTTCATAGTGTCCCAGAGATTTTTATATGCTGTATCTTTGTACTCATTTACCTCTAAGAATATTTTTATTTCCCCCCTGATGTCTTCTGTTATCCATTCATCATTCAATAGCGTATTATTTAATCTCCAGGTATTGGAATAGTTTCTGTTTTTTATTCTGTCATTTATTTTTAATTTCAATCCATTATGATCTGATAGAGTACAAGGTAGTATCTCTGTCTTCTTGTATTTGCTAACAGTAGCTCTGTGGCATAAAATATGGTCTATTTTAGAGAAGGATCCATGTGCTTCTGAGAAGAAAGTGTATTCGCTCTTTGTTGGATGGTATATTCTATATATGTCTGTTAAGTCTAAGTTGTTGATTGTGTTTTTGAGATCTATGTTTTCTTTATTCAATTTTTGTTTGGACGATCTATCCAGTGGTGAGAGAGGTGTGTTAAAATCGCCTAGTATTATTGTATTGTGGTCTATTTGATTTCTGCAATTGAGAAGGATTTGTTTGACATACATGGATGAGCCACTGTTTGGGTCATAGATATTTATGATTGTTATGTCTTGCTGATTTATGCTTCCCTTAAGCAGTATGTAATGTCCTTCTTTATCCCTTCTGACTAGTTTTGGCTTGAAGTCCACATTATCTGAAATGAGGATGGATACTCCAGCTTTTTTGCTGTGTCCATGTGCATGGTATGTTTTTTCCCATCCTTTCACCTTTAGTCTGTGGGTATCTCTTTCTATGAGATGAGTCTCTTGCAGGCAGCATATTGTTGGGTCTTTCTTTTTAATCCAATCTGCCAGTCTATGTCTTTTGATTGATGAATTCAGTTCATTAACATTCAGGGTTATTATTGTGATATGATTTGTATTCCCAATCTTTTGGCTTATTTTTGTTTTTTAACATGACTTTGTTTCTCCTTTATTTGGCTATTCCTTTAGGGTAGTTCCTCCATTTGCTGATTTACATCGTTGTTTTTCATCTCTTCCTCATGGAATACTTTGCTGAGAATGTTCTGTAGTGCTGCTTTCTATTGGTAAATTCTTTTAGCTTTTTTTTTTTTGTCATAGAAAGATATTATTTCGTCGTCAAATCTGAAGGTAAGTTTTGTTGGGTATAAGATTCTTGGTTGGCATCCATTTTCTTTCAGAGCTTGAAAAATGTTGTTCCAGGCCCTTCTAGCTTTTAGGGTCTGGGTTGAGAAATCTGCTGATATCTGTATTGGTTCCCCCTGAATGTAATTTGATTTTTTTTCTCTCGCAGCCTTTAAAATTCTATCCTTATTTTGTATGTTAGGTATTTTCATAATAATGTGCCTTGGTGTGGTTCTGTTGTAATTTTGTACATTTGGTGTCCTATAAGCATCTTGTGCATGATTTTCCATTTCATTCTTCAGATTTGGGAAATTTTTCTGATATTATTTCATTGAATAGATTGTTTATACCTTTGGCTTGTTTCTCTAAGCCTTCCTCAATCCCAATAATTCTTAAATTTGGCCTTTTCATGATATCCCATATTTCTTGGAGATTCTGTTCATGATTTCTTACCATCATCTCTGTTTGGCCAACTTTGTTTTCAAGATTAAATATTTTGTCTTCAATGTCTGATGTTCTGTTTTCCAGGTGTTGTATCCTATTGGTTATGCTTTGTATGGAGTTTTTAATTTGGTTTATTGTTTCCTTAATTTCAAGGATTTCTGTTTTTTTTTTTTTTTTTTTTTGTTGTTGTTCAGAATCTCTGTCTCTTTATTGAAGTGATCTTTTGCTTCCTGCATTTGTTCTTTTAACTGTTGATTGGTGTGATCTTTCAGTGCCTGCATTTGCTCTCTCATCTCATTGTTTGCATCTCTGATCATTTTAATTATGTACATTATGAACTCCCTTTCTGACATTTCTTTTGCCATGGTGTCATTGGATTTTATTGATATAGCATCTAGGTTTGTTTTGGACAATTTTTCCCCTTGTTTTCTCATATTGCTCAGGTATCTTCCCATCTAGTAGTGAAACTCTTGAGATATTGCAGATTTCCTCTATTGACTTATAGTGTCCCTGTAGATTTATAATAACTCACCTCCTAGCCTTCAGTAACCTGACGTCTTGGAGGAACTGGATAATGCAGGGCTCCACAAAGGAAGCTTTCCCTCTAGGAGTGGTGGCCTCCACGTGGGGTTTATTCCCTGCTAGTGGGCATAGGCACCTCCATGTTTTGACCAATGGTCAACTGAAGGGGCACTAGACTGTGGGCTTGGGCACACCTGGTCTGGGCCTGGGTCTCTGGTTTTACCTCTCCAGCAGGGAGGCCTCACTGGGCAGCTCAGCTCTGCTGCCCCGACAGGGAGGTCTTGCTGGGCAGCTCTGCTCCTTGATGTTCCCAGCTGTCCAGATCGACCGCCCAGGCAGGGAAGACTCATCTGGTGGCTCTGAACTGGTCCTGAGTCTCTCAATACCTCCTCTTCTTGAATCCTGAGTCCTGGAGTGACATGGAATGCAGTCACCCTGTAGTCCACCATCTTGGATCCCCCCAGAACTATTTTATTTCAACATTTGAAAAATATTGTGCAACTTTCTTCCGGTCCTTGTGGTTTCTAATGAGGAATTAACTGTCTTTGAATTGTCTTTTTCTCTGAAAGAAAAGTGTCATTTCTCTGTTTTTCTATTTCTATTTTCTATTTCTTTGCTGAATGCTCAGTTTTTTCATTTAAGTGCATTTGTAATTACTTGTTGGAGCATTTTATGATTTAAACTTTTTTTTGTTAAATAATCCTAACATGTTTGTCATCTTGGTGTTGGCATGTACTGAGTTTCTTTTTTTTTTTCCAGAAATAATGAGTTATTTCTATATCTTGGCATATTGTGACTTCATTAAAGCTGTTACTGTCTAAAAGTTTTCTGTCTGGCAAGGTTACCCTTTACTGGTCCTCTAGCTAGAGAGAATTGGTGTATAATAGGGTTTTTTTTTTTTTTTTTTTTTTTTTTTTTTTTTTTTTTTTTTTAATACCAGTATCCTTTGTCATTACTTGTTTTCAGCCTTAAATTTGGGAAATATCAGGTAATAGGAAAACTAAGAGAACTCACCACCCCTTTTGGGTCCTGAGGTCACTTTCTTGCTTTGTTTTCTCCATCTCCCAGAGTTTTCTTATATTTGCTTAATTTAAAATGTCCAAGGTTTTAAAATATTGCTTAGCAGAAGGAATAAGAAAAGTACATCTACTTACTATTTTTTTCTTTTCTCAGAAGTGGAACTTCAGTGGCTTGATAATATTTTGTGTGTGCCTTCTTGAAAAATAATAGCTGTCCTTTGTATTTTGCTAACATGGTATATGTGAAGATGAACTCTTTATTTTCTATTTGGAAGATGATTGAGCCAATTTCTGCTGACATGTGGGTAGATGTATTTAGTTGCTAGCATATATTCTAGTATCTAACATCTATATTTTGTGATTCTGTGACAATAGTAGGTATTAAATAAGTTGGTTCTTCTAGTGAATCCACAATGTTATTACCTCTTAGCTCCAAGTCTGATTCTTTGTCAATCTCTGTTAATGGAGTTATACTTTAATCTTCTAAAATAAACTTTTAAAGGACTCTTTTAGTTCTTTCTCCCTATAGTACAAAACTATGGAATCATACCACCCAGGATGTAATATATGACTTCTAATTATCGTGTACTCTTTGCCTCCTCAATCCTCTTTTGGGACTTGATGTGTATAAAAAGACATAGTGTGGAGTCAGAGGAAGTATGAAATATTATGGTTGTCTCATAACACCTTCTACTTGGTTGAAGAATAACCAATCCATTATTATTATTATTATTATTATTTAATATATTTCTGATTGGATATAAGCATGTTTCTGTAAGCCAAAGGGACAGAGAGTTGGTGAGAAAGAAAACTGCAACCTCAGGAAAGCTGTCCTCATTTTCAGAATGATGCACGGATCAATCATTGACTATTTGCTCTATTCATTTTCATTTGTTTAATTGTTCTAAGGAAATTCCTTTCAGATTCAGACAACAATCACTTTTCAGCATTGCTGTTTCTATTCTCTTTTTCTGGGTTCTTAAAAGGTGTTTTTAAGCAAAGGAAGCAGCAGCCAGCCAGATGTCATTTAAAACTAGAATCTCCCAGACTAAGCTCGTCTTAAGGGAAATTTAAAACGAAGTCTAAATGATAGCAAGTTTCAAAAAAAATCAAATTGCACAATTAAGTTGCTAAAATAATGGCTTCGTTTAAAAATCAGTGACATACAAAAATAATTTTATTGTTTGAGTTTTTAAGCATTTTCAAATCTGCAAATCAAGTTTCTCTTGGTGCTTGAGTAGATACCATCTGCTGATCTGTAACTAAGCCAGTTTTTACATTTGGGTCTAAATTTAATATTTAATTCTGATAGATGAAATGTGCATATCTTTATAAGCAACGAAGCCTTTGTAGATTTTTATTTTAATACTTTTCTAAAAAAATATATATGCTTATTAATGGTAACTTATATTTGTTAGTAACTTCTTCAAAATATTAGTTTATATAAAACCTATCCTAGAGGTATCAGTTAACCATTGCTGTATTAAAAAAAACAACTACAACAACCTAAAATCTTAGAACAGTCATCAGAAGCTTAAAGCAATTGAATCTATAACTCAACTCAGTGGTTTCGTCTGACTTGGACTGAGCTCAGCAAGGCTCGCTCAGGTGCCCAGGGTCAGCTGTGAACTGGCTAGGTAAACTCCGATTTTGGCTGTGCTTTTTCAAATGTCTGGGGCCTTGCC
Organism: Sciurus carolinensis; assembly: GCF_902686445.1. Taxonomy (NCBI): domain Eukaryota; kingdom Metazoa; phylum Chordata; class Mammalia; order Rodentia; family Sciuridae; genus Sciurus; species Sciurus carolinensis. Next base: position 82,508,873 of record NC_062226.1, read on the forward strand.
TGGGACACTGTACTGACTTTCCTGTGTCCATGTGTCTCATCTTCCAGCAGGGCAGCCCAGATGTGTTCTTGGGGTGAAGGCAGGGTGAGAGCATGGGAGAGAGTACCAGTGAACCCAGAAAATGCCTCACATCTCTTGAGGCCTAACCTTGAAACTGGCAAAATGTTGCTTCCTTTATTTACATTTATTTAGGTCATAGGGTTAATGAAATAGGCTCCATATCTTGATTGCAGGACTATAAAATAACATTCAAAGGTCAAATATATAGAGAGGGGGGTGAATACTTAGGTTCATTTTCCCAATCAGTTCACTCTCAGGAAAGGAAGGAATTGGGAATAGGACCCCCTTTCATGTCTCACACCAGGTTTTATTGAACTAGTTGTTCTTTCTACTTACCCACACTGTGTATGCATCTGAATGTTTTTATTAGGCGGGAAAAACATTTGTGCTTTAGGGTGTGTCAGGTCCTCAAGTGCTGATCTGGGTAGCTGCCATGAAATCATCTTCTTTTTATATAATGAGTGCTTAGTAATTTTTCACAAAATTAGCTTTAGAGAAACAAGAATTGAAAAAAAGCAGATTTTATACAGTTGGAAATGTCTGGTATTTTCCAAGTGCTTTCAATATACAGAATCTTGTGAAGGTGAAGAAAGACATTTTACATTGCTTTAACAGTTCATTTGTTTTGATTGTTAGTCTCAGAGAACTAGGGTGATAATACTAGCGCTATATTAACTCGAGTTATCAGGGTCTTAACTTTATTTCATATCCTGTACCCTTCAAAAATTATTAGCATTGTGAGAGATTCTTTTTGGAAATCAAGTTTCAGGATAAGCTATAAAACAGAGTATGTTTTTCCTGACATGGGGATTTTTTATAGGAGCCCTCTCATCCTTTGTTGTTTTCCTTGCCTTCATGGAACTGGAGATGGATGAAAAAGATAAAATTGTCACTGAGTTGTGGCAGCTTCAAGCTGTCCTGTTTGTTTGTCCCCAAATCTTTCTGTGCCAGCTCCAAAATCTCCTCTTGCCAAAATTAGGTTTGGAAAAATAACATATTTCGTATATGACATATGCTTGAAATTAGCAGGAAATGCAGCCAAGATTTGGAAATTAACAAGGAAAAGTTATTTCTGAAAATATTTGAGAGCCAAGAAGAGTGTTTGACTTCAAACATTAGGGCTTTCATTGTTTAGTAAATTAAATAATAATAATAATGATAATAAGAACAACAACAAAATATAAGAAGGAACAGTTAAACATTTCTTTCTCTCAATATGTGTAAATAATTTTCATTTAGAAACCTTTCATCACAAATAAAACGAGTAGTCTAATATAGTATTTTTAGGAAAACTAATCTCCTAATGATCTGGTAAATCTTACTCTATATGATTTTTTGGGAAATGAGATCATGTATTCCTGTTTTCCATATGTGAAAAAGGATTTACCTTTGATCTGCTACCTATAAGATAGGCATGATTGAAGGAATTCAGGACAAAAATCAAATCTTCCCTTTCAAATATGCAGCACTCTTTGGACATGACTTCTTGATCAACACATTATTCTTTCTATACCAAGTATGGAATTATCTTCTCTAGCAACTTATCTCTTTGAATTAATTAATTCAAGGCAGGGAACACTAATTGGTTAGTCTGTATAACACAAGTCAGTGAGGTGCTAAGGAGGGATATAGGAGATTTGCTAACTGTGTTCTCTGACCATAGGAGATTTAAAATCTAATTGAGGAGAACACAGATTCTTAAATAGGAGGTGTTGTTCTTCCCAGGACCCCATGCATAGGAACATGCCTTCTTTTAGAGTTTTATAATAATATATAAGAAGGTAAAGACCTATCTGGGTTAAGAACCTCTGAGTTTGTTGATTTCATGATTCCTAAACGGAATCATGAAAATGAGGCAATGTATTTTCTCTACTTCCCTCAAAATGACACATTTTGAATAGGTTCTGTAAATTAGCAGAAAACAGGCTCTGTTTTTGTTGTGTTTTGCAATGTCTTCCTTATTTGTCTCTTTTTATCATTATGAGATGGGGTATTATCAAGAGGGTATCAGCCTGGCACAATGATCTCTGCCACTGAAATAGAAGTGTTTGTTTTGGGATGTTGCCTCTCATTTCCTCTTTGTGAGTTCTCAGCATCCTGTTTCATTGAGATGGAGTCTGGTATCATGTGATCAGAAAAGCTATTAGATTTATGAAACTCCTAACAGTTCACTTGAGAAAAAGTGAGCTTGCCTCAACCATGTGCAGGGTATCATTAGGTAGCTTGTTTAGAGATAAGGAATTTTAGGAGTCTAAAAACTGTAAGATGATCTAGTTGTAGGGCATAGGGAAGAACTACCAAACATGACCTTTCCCTACTACTTTGGTAAGGAATTCAGTACAGCATTTAAAAATTTTTTCTCGATGATACCAAAGCAGTGTGTGGCATTTGCAAACTGGATCTAGCTAGTTACCACTGTTTGGCATACATTAGGCCCCTTAACTCTTACATTTCTTTTAACTGTAAAAGAGAACTAATAAAAATACCTTTCAGAATTAAAATATCCCATTATAGCACTATATATAGGTAAACATTTTTTGTTTTTGTTTTTATGGTATAAGAAAGAGCTAGATAAACTTGCAATAAATAGAAGCACCCAAAGACCATACTTAACCCATGTTTCCTCTGGAATAACTGTGTACAGTGAACTTTGAGATAATAAATGCACTGATTATCAAAGAGCTTAAAATTAATAGAATAATTTAGTATCTTAAACCCCAGATGAAAAGTGACAAACAACAGGAGGAAATTATTAACAATGATTCAGATAATCAATGGTCACTTTTTTGGGGGGGCATTTGGAAAGGCTTCTTTATGAGGCATGATTTGTCAGGCAGTTTGAAGTGGGCCTCAAAGAACACAGTGGAGGGGCTGGAGTCGTGGCTCAGTGGTAGAGCACTTGCCTAGAAAGTGTGAGGCACTGGGTTCGATTCTCTGCACCACATATAAATAAATAAAATGAAGTCCATTGAGAACTATTAATAAAAAAGATAATGCTCCTTCCCATAAAATTACTATGTTACAGCAGTTAACATTTAACAACAACAACAAAAAAAGAACACAGTGGATTTCAACGGGTAAAGATGGAGAAAAGCAGTAGGAGGATATTCCAGACGTGGAGATGGATATGAATAGAAATATGTAGGTGAAGGCGATGAATGCACAGACTCCTAAAAATCAAAAGAAAGAGAACTATGGTTTATGTTGGTAGCCATCTGGAGATCCCTTTGGGAAATACAGGAATGGGGTTTAGGTGAGAGAAGGAAAGAATGAAGTTGTAAAAAGAGGCAAACTGTGATAAGAAGTGAGAGAAGAGGGGGGCCAAGAGCACGGTTAAGGGGTATCATGGAAAACAACAAAGACCAAACAAACATAAGGAAACAAAGCTGAGTCTGATTGTCAGGAGGGGACATGCACCAGGGAAGAAATTCACTGAGTGGACACAGGGGAATGTGTTTTCAAAGGGATATAATGGTGGTTCTGATGATTAAACTCACACTTTGAATTGGATAGAATTATTCTTTGATCTGTATGTGTGATTAAAAATTTGTCTTTCATTGATCAGGAAATGGTTATTAATTAGTCTAGAAGGTTTTGGCATCTTAGGGTCATTCAGAGTTTATGTTCATTTATCAGCTTCAATTCTTTAGGACCAATTCTGATGAAACAGGACATTAAATTCTGATATCTCTTATGCAAGTGTTACTATACACAGGAAATTTCAATTTACATGAGTTAGCCAGAGAAAAGATGAATGAGGTAACTTAATATGGAAGGGGATATGATTTTTGCTTGTCTTTTGCTTTTTCTTGTCTCGTGATGTCTTTTGATTTTAAGACATTATCTTAGAGTGACCACTACTAAGTTCTATGTTCCATGCAATAAAGTTTTTAAAAAGTAACTTTGTTGAAATATTACTCACATGCTATATAATTCATTTAAAGTATACAATACAGTGATTTTATATATATATACAACCATTACCAATTTTGAGAATATTTTCATCATCTCAAAAATTCTATTCCCTTTAGCTATAATCCTCTTCTCTTCCCGAGGCCTAAGCAACCAAAATTTACTTTCTATCTCTATAGGTCTCTCTGTTCTGAAGTTCCACATAAATACAAATTGAATAATATCTGGTATTTTGTGACTAGTTTCTTGAATCATCACAGTGTTTTCAAAGTTTATCCGTGTCGTAGCATGTATCAATACTTAATAACCAAATACTATTCCATTGTAAGGATAGCTGAATGTTGTGAATCGATTCACCCTTTGATGGACATTTGGGTTGTTTTTACATTTTGACTATTCTGAATAATGCTGCTGTAAAAATTCACCTTCAAGTTTCTGTGTGAACATATGTGTTTTACTCAGCTTTTTCATTGCTTTGATGAAAAAGACCCAACCAGAACAACTGTAGAGGAGGAAAAGTTTATTTAAGTCTCAGGTTTCAGAGGTGTTAGTCCAATAGAAGCTGACTCCATTCCTCGGGACTCAAGTTGAGTCAGAACATCATGGCAGGAGAGTGTGGCAGAGAAAAGCTGCTCACATGATGATCAGAGAGCAGAGAGAGAGAACTCCACTTTCCAGGTACAAAAATATACCCCATAGCCATTTACTTCCTCCAGTTACACCCCACCTGCCTCCAGTTACCATTCAGTTAATCCCATCAAGAATCAATTCACTGATTAGGTTAGTTCTCTCACAACCCAATTATTTCTCCTCCGTACCTCTTTGCATTATCTCACATGTGAGCTCTAGGGGGACACCTCACATCCAAACCATAGCAATATGGTTTTAGTTATCTTGGCCATACACCTAGGAGTAGAATGGTTGGGTCATATGTTAACAATGCTTAATTGTCTGAGTATCTGCAAGACCGTTTTCCAAAGTGTTTGTACCATTTTACACTCCCAACACAATATGAGGCTGCTCATTTGCCACTTTTTTGACAACACTCATTATCTGACTTTTTGATTCTAGTCATCTAGTAGATGTGAAGCAATATCTCATTGTGGTTTTGATTTGCATTTCCATGATGACTAATGATGTTGAACATCTTTTCATTTGCTTACTGGCCACTTGAATATCTTCTTTGGAGAAATGTCCATTAAAGTCCTTTGCTTATTTTTAAATTAAATTGTCTTTTTATTATCGAGGTCTAAGTATTTATGTACACCAGATTTATGGTTTGCAAATATAATTAAGTCTCATTATTTATGAATTCCATATTACAAATTTGCCTATGAACTCAATGTATTTTTACTTCTCTGTATGTTCTCCCATTTTGTGTGGTGGCTTTTTACTTTTCTGATGATGTGAGTTGAAACATAAAAGTTTTAAATTTTGCTGACATTGAGTTTGGATATATTTTTTTCTTTTTCTTTTGGTTTTGTTGTTATATCTAGGAGTCCTTTGTTAAATCCAAAGTCATGAAGATTACCTTAATGTTTTTGTCTAAAATTTTTATTTATTTATTTATTTTTGTCATCCTAGGGATTGAACCCAGAGCCTCACACATGATATGCAAGTACTCTGTCACTGAACTACACCTCTAGTCCTTGCTTAAAGTTTCAGTTTTTACTCTTACATTTAGTTCTTTGAAACATTTTTAGTTAATTTATTTATATGGTGTAAATATATATGGTGTATATATACACACACACAAATGGAATATTACTCAGCCATAAAAAATAATAAAATTTTGGCATTTGCAGGCAAATGAATGAAATTGGAGAATATCATGCTAAGTGAGATAAGCCAATCTCAAAAAACCAAAGGACAAATGATCTCGCTGATAAGCGGATGATGAAACATAATGGGAGTTGGGAGGGGGGCAAGAATGGAGGAAGGAAGGGATTGTATAGAGGGAAAAGAGGGGTGGGAGGGGTGGGGGGGAAGGAAAAAAATAACAAAATGAGTCAAAAACTATTACCCTATGTAAATGTATGATTACACAAATGGTATGCCTCTACTTCATGTACAAACAGAGAAACAAGTTGTATTCCATTTGTTTACAATAAAAATAAATTAAAAAAAATTTTTTTTTTTTGTTTTTTACATGTGGCTAGCTAGTAGTCTTAACACTACTTATGCTACTTGTTGAACAAAATATTCATTCCTCATTAAATGATCCTGGCACTATTTTTGAAAGTCACTTGGCCATAAATGTAAGGACTTTTTCTGTACTCAATTCTATATGTCTGTTCTTAAGCCAGGGCCAGACTGTCATGATTACTATTACTTTCTAGTAAAGTTTGAAACTTGAGAAGTGAGAGTCTATTTTGTTCTTCTAAAAGATTATTTTGTCTCTTCCAAACCCCTTGCAATTTCATATGAAATTTAGAATAAACTTGTCAATTTCTATAAACAAACTTAGTGGAATTCTGATGGGAATTTCATTGACTCTATGGATCAGGTTGGTAAATATTGCCATCTTAATGTGAAGTCTTTTGATCCATAAACATTTCCTCCAATTATTTAGAACTTATTTATTTTCTTTAATCAAATGCTATATAATTTTCAGAGTATAAGTTTTGTAATTATTTTTCTAAATGTATTATGACTATTTTATTTTTATTCTTTGATGCTATTATAAATGGAATTCATAAAATATTTCCCGATTGATTATTGATCATCTGTCCATTCTTAATTTTGTATAGTGTTTCCACATGCTTTGCTGTTTCATACCTCTGGACCCTCACTAATACTGTTTCCTCTCTCTAAAAAGTCTTCCCTCTCCAAGTCTCATTGTTTAATTCTTATGCATGTTGTTGGTAATGGAAATTGGTGTAGCCACTATGGAAAATAGTTCCTCAAAAAATTAAAATAAACCACCATATGACCCAACAATCCCACTTCTTGGTATATATGGAAAAGAAATGAAATTAGTATCTTCAGAAGGAATCCATACTTCCATGTTCATTGTCACATTATTCACAATATCTAAGATATGGAAATAATCTAAGGGAAAATTGAATGAATGAATAACAAAAATGTGATATGTATACACACAATACAAAATATTATTCTGTCTTTTAAAAAAGAAGGAAATCCTGTTAATTATGATGACATGGGTGAACCTGGAGGACACTATGCTAAGTGAAATAAGCCAAGAATGGAAAGAAAAATACCGCATAATCTCACTTATATCTGGAATCCAAAAAAGTTGAACTCAAAGAAACAAGGTGTAGAATGACGGTCGCCAGTTTGCTGGAGTATGTGTGAAATGGGGAGATTGTTAAATGATGAAAAGTTTCAGTTACACAAGATGAATACTCTCAGGAGAGCTAATGTACAGCATGGTGACTAGTTATATGTGTTAATTAGCTCACTGTGGTAATCATTTCACAATGTATACATATAAAAAATCATATTGTATACTCTGAATATATATAATTTAAAAATTGTCAATTATATCTCAGTAAAGATGGGGGAAAATACTCAGTTATTTCATTTCCACAATATTTCCTAAAAGGAAAGGTAGAGAGTAGAGGTGAGGAGAGGAGAGGAAAGGGAAAGTTAAGAGTTCATCACAGTTTTCTTTATTAAATTTGACTATACAGATACCTTAAGGGGAGCCTAGTTCAATGATTAGGTGCCTGGATTTTTAAAATTGAACTGTTTGGGTCCAAATCATAGTCCTGCCATGACCTTTGACATCACCTATAATTTGAAGCATATTACCTAACTTCTTTCTTTATTTTTCTATCATACAATGAGAGCAAGGTGTATAACTATTTGTATTAATTTCTTTATTTCACAGGCTTGGTGAGAAGTCTGTATATATCAATTTGGGTGTAGTTCTTAGCCCATTATAATTTTTTATTATTTTTATCTACCCAGTTTTAAAATCCATGCTTTTTTTTTTGCTTTTTTTTTTAATTTTAAGTTTTAAAGATTGCATTTTGACTCACTGTACACAAATGGAGTACAACTTTTCATTTCCACGGTGGTACACAATGCAGATTCACACCATTCGTACATAAGTGTACATAGTGTACTAATGTCTGTCTCAGTTCACTATCTTTCCCTCCCCATCTCCCTCTACACAATCCAAAGTTCTTCCATTTTTCTCTTATCCCCCCCCCCCGCCCCATTATGTGTCATCCATCCACTTATCAGAGAAAACACTCAGCCTTTGGTTTTTTGGGCTTGGCTTATTTCACTTAGCATGATATTCTCCAACTCCATTTATTTACCAGCAAATGCATAATTTTATTCTTCTTTATGACTGAGTAGTATTCCATTGTGTATACATACCACAGTTTCTTTATCCATTCGCATCTAGGTTGGTTCCACAATCTAGCTATTGTGAATTCATCTGCTATAAACATTGATGTGGCTGCTTTACTGTAACATTCTGATTTTAAGTCCTTTGGGTATAAACCAAGGAGTGGGATAACTGGGTCAAATTGTGGGTGTATTCCAAGTTTTCTGAGTAATCTCCATACTGCTTTCCAGAGTGGCTGCACCAATTTGCAACTCCACCAGCAGTGTATGAATGTGACTTTTTCCCCACATACACACCAACAATTATTATTGCTTGTGTTCTTGATAATAGCCATTCTAATTGGAGTTAGATGAAATTCTAGGGTGGTTTTGATTTGCATTTATCTAATTACTAGAGATGATGAACACTTTTTCATGTATTTGTTGTTTACCTATAGATCTTCTTCTGTGACGTGTCTGCCCAGTTCCTTAGCCCATTTATTGGTTGGGTTCTTTAAGTTCTTTATAAATTGTGGAGATTAGTGCTGTGTCTGAAGTGTGTGTGGAAAAGATTTTCTCCCACTCTGTAGGCTCTCTTTTCACATCATTGATTGTTTCCTTGCTGAGAAAAAGCTTTTTTGTTTGAATCCATCCCATTTATTGATTCTTGCTTTTATTTCTCACACTGTGGGGGTCTTGTTAGGGAAGTCTTGTCCTAAACCAACATTATGAAGATTTGGGCCTGCTTTTTCTTCTATTTGGTGAAGGGTCTCAGGTCTAATTCCTAGATTCTTGATCCATTTTGAGTTGAGTTTTGTACAGGATGAGAGAGAGGTAAAATTCATGCTGTTTATACCAACATGGAAATATAGTACTTACATAGACTATGCTTGATACATTTTGTTGCTAGAAAAGCTATGGGGATGGTGTTAGGTGCCAGCTGTTCTGCAAGCTCTTTCAGCTGGTACTTGGTCCTGAAGGAAAGTATCAAATGCTTTTCTTTTCTAGGGCGAGATTCAGTTACATGATCATAAGCTAAATGTCAAGCTTTTCTATCCATCCTCTGAGAGCAGAGCTATTGGAAATGACCGCCCTTTCATTAAACACGTTTATGCTACAATTTCTTAATTTTTTTATGGCCACTTGTACTGAGAATTCAGATAGCTATTAGAAGTCTTTAAAATCTGCAGCTCATAAATACTTTGAGATCTAATTCTGAGTATTATTCACTTTCCATGAATACCTTAGCACCTAACAGTACCATGGACACAATAAGATTAAAATTGTGGAATGATAATATAAGAACCCTAGATATAAAATTCTTAGAATATTCTCAAAAGCATGTAATTAGAGAGTGCATAGGGTCTTGGAAAATATATATTTTCATAAAGGAAATCAATTATCTTTCTTAGTTTTAATAAACATCTCATTTTTTAATAAACCCAAGACCTCAGAATATGTTCTATATCCCTGATCCAATGAGCAAGTTGCTGAAAAAATTATAACTGATTATGCTCATTTATAAAATGTATTTGATTTATACTGACCATGCATGATTTATACCAAGATCTATCAAAAACGACTTTGCCTCTTTTTTGGACAGCAAACTACAAATATGTGCCAAGATGGGTCTTACCATTACATGCTACAAATGTTATCTAAAATGTACTATAGAAATTACCTACAACAACTTTTGATCAAACTTCAAAATATCATCTCTAATGTATTCATGAATTTAGTAAATAAGTTTAGGTCAACATTTTTCTACCTTTCTTTTTTCTTTCTCTTCTCCTTTTTCTTATGTAGGGTGCTAGTCTTACACATCCATGGTTGGCTAGAGTCCTGTGGGCTGTAGATGATGGATTATATTCATACAAACCAATTGAGACTAAACTTTCCTAGAGTATCACATTCCTGGAGACTTTAATCTTGTGGGTGGTGCAGCTAATGGCTTTTATACCCCTGGGCTACATTTACTTCCTCCCCTGGAACTAACGCCTACTTAGGCACCTATCTTCCAATTTCGGTTTCTTACTATTTTTCCTTTCAAGATATTCTGACTCATCTGGACATCATTTCCTACAATACTTTATCTCATTCTTTTCTTGTCCAAAACTCATTTTCTAATGATGAGGTTAGATCACTTCTCCACATAACTCGACACAAGTGTTTGTGGATCTAATGACGTTTTACAGTGAGAAATGGATTGTTCACTTTTCTGTAGTTATTCCTACAACCTGGAGCAGCTCTGGAGTTTGTGATAGAGTTCCTTCATTCATTCAATGATCCTCTTGTTCCCTTGTTTATTCATATTTTGTGTATTCCTGTGTTGGGTTTCATGCATACATTGAGATGGATTTCTCTTCTACTCTTATGTGTGAGCCTCTGTAGGGTACAGTCTTCTTTTGCTGAAATGTTTTAGTGGTTAGATTGAGACCCTTTGTAGGTGTGGTATCCACAGCCTTTGTATTAATTCTGTTTGTCCTAGAGGAGTGGATGCTCATGAGTGGGATTTGAGGACCCCTCTTAGCATTCCTACTTGCTGCCAGGTCTTTAGTTTGGGTTTTTGTCTTTTTATTCTTTGTGTTAAAGTTTTGCTGAGGTTTGAGTGTGGTTAATCTGTGTGTGGAGCAAGGTGTGCCATCTCTTGACTGGGTTTAGTTCAGCGTAGAGTCTTTAACCTGTGAACTAGTAGTGTTCCTGTAGATTCCCAGAACCTCACAGAAGAGTGTAAAACAACAATAACAACATCCAAAGCAAAAACAGACACCATTAAAATAAATATCTGGTGGCTACCATGACATCTACAACATTAATTACCACAAAAACAGGAATGATGGGTTCAGCAATTGCCAACAGCAAAAACAATAAATACCCAAGAATTAGATCTGGCATGAAAGTAAATAGTAGGTATCAAGTATGCCATCCACAGTGCAAATAACTGCACCGTGAGTGGTGGGGGCAGGAGTTATATGAACCAAATAGTTCTAAAAGATGATAAAGATGTAGTTCTTTAAGAGAAAAGAAAATGTGATAGAAAGGTAAAAGAAAGTTCAGAATGTTCTAAATGTGAACAGAGAGAAAGGAGGAGATATAACAAGTGATGGCTATAAAGGAGGAGAAAATTAATAGAAAAAAAAAAAAGTAAAGGGAGAGAGAGAGACCAAGAGAATTTGGTTGTTAGTGAGAGAAGAAAGGAGGGTGAGAGCAAAAAGAGAAGCAAAGTAAACAAAATCAACCAAAACAAAAATCCTAAAAAGACAAGAAAGAAAAAAAATAGCTATTGTAAAAAAAATGCACAAATGAAAAAAAGGAACAGTTATGCATATGTATGTATATATCTCCACAAACCAATCAGCACAGCAAGAATAACTATAACAACAACAAAAAGATTCTTAATGAAAAAATGAAAAAAAATTGTCTATACTGAGGTTCTCAAAAAACTTGAAAAGGATGGATGGTCATTACCTACGCCCAACTGTTATGGTTTAGATGTGGTATCCCCCAAAAGCTTGCATGTAAGACAGTGCAAGAAGGTTCAGAGGAGTAATGATTGGGTTGTAAGAGTCTTAACCCAATCAGTGAATTCATCCCCTGCTAGGGATTCACTGAGTGGTAACTGAAGTGGTACCATGTGACTTGAGGAGGTGGGAATTGGGGGGTGGCTTTGGGTATATATTTGTACCTGGTGAGTGGAGTCTCTTTCTGCTTCCTGATTGTCATGTAAGTTGTTTCCCTTTGACATACTTTTCTGTCATAAGCCCCGAGGAATGGAGCCAGCCTTCTGTGGACTAAGACCTCTGAAAACATGAGCTGTTCAATACACTTTTCCTTCTTTACAGTTGTTCTGGTTGGGTCTTTTAGTCACAGCAGCGAGAAAGCTGACTAAAACACCATCTGTCTGTTCAGTTTGTTCTTGGGCAATGTACTGAGAGAGAAGGAGCGAAGAATACACACAGGAGAATGAGCAAGGGCTGAGGGCTGTCAATAGCTTCTTCTTTCTATGTTTTTTATTATGTTCCCCACCTGGAGTTGTCTGAAACTGAAGCTGGTTGAATGAGCTTTCAACCTTCCTTCTCACCAGTTTAAGGCAGGACGTACTGATTGGAGTTTTGCTGGAACAGACCAGACTGATACACTCCCAGTATGGGACTGAGTTCTAGGAGGGAAGTTCCTGTGGCTGGGGCTTATGTTTAATCAGGCCTTAGGGACTTTGTTGGTGGTATCTTCTCTGGACAGAGTAGATCAGTACACTTCTAGGGTTGGGCAGATGCCAATCTCTGCTAGGAGTCTGGATCTCAGGAGCCTCCCAAGATTTCTATTCATGGGGCAGGAGAGTCATCCATCCACAGGTCTCACACACTCTGCTACCCACAAATGAAGCTTTCCCAGACTTAGTCCCTGAGTGTATTTATGCCAGCCTGTTCAAACTCCACACCCTCTTCAGGTGGTCACAAAGAGCTGCTAGACTGGGTGGAAAAGTGAGTTGCAGTCCCTTCAGTTTTTCCAGCTTGAATTCTCCTGGGTATAATCTTCTCTGACCCTGTTTCACTCACATTCTGCTAGGTATGTGATAGGCCACATGGTAGGGACTTGCCAGGACAGTATGATAATGATGTCTTGGGCTCTTGCACAGCCAGCTGCAGTTGTGGCCTCCTCGAGGTGGCTCCAACCCCAGCTCTCTGCTAGCTTGTTGAGAGTCATAGAGTGATTTTCAGACACCAGTTCTCTGTGCAGTTTTTGGATCTGCTAAGTTCAGCCTGCTTCTCTGATCTACAAGTTTTCCCATGCCAAATTTGTCCCCTGGGTTTCTCTCTCTGTTCCTATTATCTTTACCTCTGTGGTGAACCAGTGCTACTGCTGCAGCTACTGTGGCCACCACATCTGGCTTGGCTCCAATATACTATTTCTTGCTCTTTGTTCAATGCACCCAAGTTTCTGAGTTTCTAAGAGAGTCTGTTTGATGTTTAATTTCAGTCAATTCCCTCTTTCACACACCTTGCTGAGAAGCAGTTCTCCCACTGCTTACATACTGAGCCACAGAGCAACTGGAAATGCAGCCTTCCTCTAGTCTGCCATCTTGAATATTCCATTCAATGATTCTCCTATCAGAAATAGTTATTGTTACATATTCTGTGCTAGGCATTTGCAGGGCTCTTAGAATCTGTTGATAAATGAGAAACTCTGTTGTTCAGTTGTCTACCTTTGGGTCATATCTCCCCACTAAACTATATATATTTTGAAATCAGAAACCTTATTTGTTTTGTACACCCTCATATGTTCTGCTCTGATGTGGTCACTTAAGAAGTAATTTTTTGATTGAATGAATCAAGGACTTGTGGGGAATTATTCAGTTTCAAATGTTTTAAAGAACTGCAGAAGGAAAAAAAAAAAGATTCTGTAATTAGGAAGAAGGGCAGTATGGTTCTAAAATGAAAAAAAAAATTTATCCATACCGATTTGTTAAACCCCGCAGCTATCTTCAGCAAAAAGTTTAGAATATTAGAATGGGGAGAATCTTAGTAATACTCCCTGTCTCTCTGGTGAGGCAAGAAATATTAAGGAGATCACCCAAGGTCCCACAGTTGCCATACCACAGATTTGGGACTATAACTGGGTTTTAAACATGCCACATCTTTGATCTTTTTACTACACTGTGTGAGGATCACCTCAAAACTAGTGATTCTGTATTTTATACTTAAGACTTCAGACAGAAAGGTGAGATTATATCACCCTAGGTAAAGATCTTAACCCCTGAGAAAGTTCTTAAAGCAAACCAGGATAATCAAATGAGGCAGATGTTAGCTGGCATCAGATTTCAGGAAAAAATAACTTGAGTTGGCTGAATCCTAGAGCTTACACTTGTCTCTTGCATGAAAATGTTGCTTGAAAATGTGTTGGGACTTTGACATGTGTGGCAACCAATCCTCAGGAGTGAGTCACACCTCCTCCTACTCTGCAACTGTTAGTGCTGGCTTCTGGCAAAAGGTTGGAAACATTGCAGTCATGTGGCTTGGCTGGCAGGAAGGAAAGGGGCCATGGGCCAGGAGAAAGCAGCCTTAGAGGAAAGTCAGGAAGAATATGGGACAAAACGAGGATAAAAATGAAGCCTCAGATAATGGACTAGACCATTAGACATAGGCTCTAAGTAGGAATGAGGGTAATTCAAAATATTTTCTAAGATTCACCAACTTCAGTTCCTACAAAGAAGAAATGGGTACAGTTTTGAAGATGCTGAGTGGGTTGTATTATAAGGATTAATAAATGAGACAAATTGGGGCAGGCAAATTGGGTCTAGATGGAAAAATGGGAAACAAGGTAAGATCTTTCTTAGTGAACGGTTTGACAGCTGATGACCTTGTAAGTGACTGGTCACCTCTCTGCCAGCTAGAGGCTTTGAACTCAATTTACTTATGCTGCTTATGACACATACTGTTGTGATCCGGTCAGCAGATTTCTTACTGGTTCCAGGTTAGAGTTGTTGCAGGAGGAGCTGAGATAGGGCTAGAGGTATGGGAACTGACTATCTCAAATAATCCTGAAACATTTTGGAGTGAGGCTTCATGAATGAGTGATTTATGAGGACACCTAGATTGGGATCTTGGGGGAAGGTAGGAAGTTTTGAAAATATACCAAAAAAAAAAAAAAAAAAAAAAAAAAAAAAGAAAAAGAAAAGAAAAGTGAGAGAGCTGTGTACAACAAAAGAATTTTTATAGTATATTACAAAAGCATTTAGCAATGTCAGTTCATTGCCAGGCAGTGGAGTGGGTGGAGGTTATGGAGTGAACAACCAAAGGCAGCTATCATTCATATGTAGAGTAGGTTGACTTCTGACTCAGGCAAGGTCATGGATCTCTGAACTTGAGTGGTAGTACACTCTGGAAGGAACCAGAATTATGAAAAAGGACAGATAAAATATAATTCACCACTTTGTGTAGACTTTTAGTGTTTACAATTGAGTTCATATGCATTCTCTGTTTTTCCTAGGACAAAACCTGTGAACTATTATTATTTTATTACTGTGTCATAGGGAGGACATTGAGCCTCAGAGTTAGATGTACTTACCCAAGATTATACAAGTAGTGAATCAAGGACTAATTTTAGGTCTTCAGATTCTGAATCCTGAGCTTTACTTTCCGGGTTATAGAGCTTCATTCCAGTGAAGTCTGTGCATTACTCTGGCTGATCTTGCCTATCATCATGGCTCTCTTGATCACCCTCTGTCCAGTGTCTTGTCTGATGTGTGGCACTCAAGAATTGTGTTTATAGGAAGGCCAAACAAACCAACAAACAAACAGGTTAAGAAATATAGGTGTTATTTAGTGATGATGTAAATTTTATAATGATGTGAGTTAGACCTTTGTTCCAGTAAACTTTGCTCCTAGATGTAGTGCATTTTCATTTATCACCAGTGTTGGCTGCCTGACCCTTTCCTAATTCAGAGTTTAACTGGTATCTGCCTCAAATTTTGGATTAAACATTATACCATATTAAACTACACCATGGATCAATATTACCTGTTTTATATTAAACACCACTCATTGGTATAGAACACCTACCAGTCCACAATATTTTTGTTTTATTCTCCCTCCCCCTGTCCTTTTTCCTTCCTCTCTGATTTAAAATAAGAAGACCTGAGATTAGTCCCTGATTCACTGTTTGTATGACCTTTGGCAATTACATGTGACTCTGAGGCTAAATATCCTCATGTGTGAAATTAGGATAAAATAATATCTATTCACAAGTTTTGCCCTAAGAAAAATAGGGAATGCATATGAAATGGAACAATAGCTTTATTTTTACTAATACCTTTTCTCTAGTTTGTTTGTATTTTGTGTTCCTTAATATTATTGTATAATAATCCATATATTTTTATCTCCTTAGGCAAAGGTAGTTTGTTTTCTACTTTTTCCTTACCTCCCACAATTTTGAGTATAATACTAAGTACTTAATTGGCTTTTAATAAGTACCTGCTCATGGGGTAATCTTCTGAAAAGAAAGTGAATTCTTTTCCTTAACTTTGTTTGTGTCATGATAAAATAAAAGTGGTATATGTCATAGAAGTTTGGCTTTGCTTGTCATGGAAAGACACAACTAGCCATTATTCCTGTCCAGAACTTAAATAGGACTTTGGGCAAATTTTATAATATTCAGAACCTGTTTCATCATTTCTGAATGGGAATAAATAATTCTTATCTCCTAGTGTTATCATGATAATTACATGTGCTGAAAGATGATAAATCATCTGCATAACATGTAGCAGGCATTTCAGCTACTTTCTGCTGTACCTTGAAATACTATTCTAGGGGAAAGGCTAGTTTTAATCTTAGCTCCCACATTTATAAGTTGTATAATTCTGGACAAGTGACTCAACCTCTCCAAATTCAGTTTTCAGCAAAATGACATCAAGTAAGAGAATTAAACATAATAGTCAATGAGAATGGATTTTTGTAAATGGTAAATCCTTGTAAAAATGAAAAGTAGTTCTGCCAGCCTTATTTTATTGGTGATGATAAGGCACTAAGATAGGAGATTGTGTTCTAATCTTCTTCTTTTAGTGGAAGAAACTTGTTTAATGACTTCGTTTTTCAACCTAACTTAATATTAGGAGATCGACTTCAAAGTATTTTCTCTTCTGCCTTGACCACAACAGTCTAATTATGATGAAGTCTATATATTATTGTATATATTCTTTTAATATATTTAGAATATTCTTCCAGTGTTTGTACCAAAAATGAGCTTTTTCTGATACCAGACATACTGTCAGTCTATTGATATTATTCCATATCCCCTTTTTCCTCTCCCACTCACCATATCTTTGAGAAATGACTTCATAGCTGATCATAGTAATAAACACATTGTAACAGTCAATAAACATCAAATATGTCACGAAACACATATTAGGAAGCTTGAACTTCAAGAATGGAATGAGCAACACTCAAACTGTCATTCCTGGAAAACATGAAAGAGTATCCCACACACATTTTCTTAAGATGTTTTGGGAAGGTTTGTCCAGGATTCAAATGCAAGGTTGGTATTAGACATGAAGGGCCATGTGATTATTTGGCTTCCATTCACTGAACTTCCAGAACCTCCTAAGTTGGATTTATCTTTTCACATGGGAGCATTAATCAAGATAAATTCCATCACAACTGTGGCCACACATTTCTTGCCATGTGCTGTGTAGTTTACTCAGAGCCTTCTTCAAAGGACTATAATTTCAGTATTTCATCACTTCAGGATTTCATCTGTCGTTCTGGCAGTATTTGATGCCTCTTTTATCCTTCAGGTTTTTTCTCCATATAAACTATTAATATATATGAAAATGCATGTGTCTCTCTTAGACTCTCATTACCATCTTGCCTGCACTGCTAGTTTTGCATGCAGTCTGCAGTAAATTCAATGTGGATGGTCTAAGTAAGTTATGGAAAAGCCAAATGTGATTGGACAGATTCATAAAATGCAGTCAGATTGTACACTGCTGAATATATATTTCTTTCTCCTTCTTCTACACCCACACACAAGGCTGTGTGTTTGCATATATACACACTGTATAGGAGAAGTCTTGGCCACACATAAATAAGTTGATAAAGTCCAGGAGTCACATAGCACTTACCAGACATTGAGTTGCAGCTCATGAATCAGCTTTAGCAAACTATAAATAAATGGCCCTGGGCTTATTACTGTGCCAGTTATGGGCCTTTTCCAGTGATTGCTTTTTAATCTAAAAACAGGGACCAGTGGGCTGTTTCAAATATTTCATGTCAAGGGAGTAAATATCCATAATCAGCTGCCCCCCTCTTTTTTTTTTCCTTCTTGAATCAGGACTCATTGTTAATGCATAATGGGTAGGAAAAATGGTTGGCTACAGGATTTCTATGTTGTAATTTTACCTCAGATGCCAGAACACAAAACCTTATGTGACCTTGCATTAATGATTTTTCATCCCTGGGTTCTTGTTTACCAATTTTATGAAATGAATTTGCAATCATGTCAGAAAATTAATCTCAGTTGGTTAGCTGATTGGTTTGCTTTCTGGGTACCCTTTCCATTTTTCATGATTCTTCTCATTTCTTGTGCAGTGTATTTGTCAGAACTCTTTTGGTTGCAAGTGACAGAAATACAAGTGGAATTGGTTTAAGCAAAAGGGGGAACTGATTGACTTACATGCTTCCTTGATCTGATGGTACTCTCACCAAGAACAGGGCTTGGAGAATAGACACAATCTTTCTTACAAAGGAGACAAAGGAGAAACTTATTCTTATGGAGATTTCCCCTTTCTAGACTCAGCCAGGTCTTCTGATGAATTCTGCAGAGATTTTTATGCCAGAATAATCAGAGCAGCTGAGCCCTTCATATGAGAACTTGAGAAAGAAGAAACAGATGCTAGTGGGAGAAACATCTGTGGGAAGAAACATGTCACCATTCTTTGTTGTATTAAAGGACCTGTTCGACCCAAATCAGTTAGATTTATTTGATATGGTCTGTAAAGGTAAAATGTGGCACTCCTTCCCCTTTTATAAAAACTTTGTTACTGTACTTGATTTTGTACCTTTCACAACTGTGTTTCTTGCTCATTTTGTTTTTAGAATAATTGTAAAGGTCCTTGATATATGCCATTTGATAAAAACAATGGTGGTTGATATACATTTATAATCTTTTATATTTACCTTATACTCATTTAGACTCCTATTACCCTCTTTTCTTCCCAATACTATTTTTAGGTTCTGTCACAATGTTATCTTCTTTCTGATGACAAATTGATAGATGGAAAACATACTGTGTGCTTTTTTTCCTTGAGCTCACATCCTTCATCAACAAAGAAAAGACCTTTGCCTTCTTCCTACAGCTACTGGTGTTTAGATGTCCCTAACAACTGCCCTACCATTACCCTTTGGTTAGGAGTCACCCTCCCGGGAATCCTCCCAATATAGACAGCTCTTCCCAGAGGAATTCATATCCACCTTTCAAACCACAGCTTGACTAGGTTTGGACTTCTTTGTATCTGTGATCAGATGGTTTCAGGAGGGACTTGCTTGCTTTTAAGTTTCCTTGTATTGCTGGGGTCTTCACATTAATCTTAGTAGGAATTCAGATATATCCAGAGGATGTGTAAGGAACTGGTGGAGTGACTGCCAGGAGACTGTTTGGATGGGCCAAGTCACATTACCCCTTGTCCCCTGTCATGTTTTTGTTTTTATTTTGACTGGAGGTGACCAAGGAAGTGTGTACTTGATATGAGAGTCCAGGGAATGATGGAATGAGGATTGCAGGGGCAGGTCTGTGTTTTTCAGATGAGCCTCTGGACTGGACCCTTGCTTATTTATCTGAGCATTTCAGAAAGAGAGGGAGGGAATGTAGGTGAACCACTCTGTGAGACATGGGCACACCCTCTTCTAGTAGAAGGTGTCGGGAAGTGGGGAAGCAGCATAACCTCCCCAGTTCTGCATGAAGCATGCTACTGTTTCAGGGCATTAAGGCTTGTGGGAAAACTAGCATTATTCTGTTCTCAAGGATTTGCCAGCAGCTTTACCATCAACAGGAGGCATCATCTTTCCTCAGACATCAACATCTTCATGGTGAGCTTTCGCTGCACTCAATTCAGTCAAATGCCCACATTTTATTTTTCCAGCAGCCTATGCCAGTGAAAGGGGAGAACTTGGTGGATCCCACTTGGCAGGGAGGACTGTTCATAAACTCTTACAAGACACACTTTAAGTACTCCTAGGAATTACCAACTAAGACCTGAAATCCTACGTGGACAATGTAAGCCAATAGTCAATGCAATTGGAGTTATTAGTTTCAATCTGGCTGCAGTTAAACATGATGAGGCCTAGTCCAACAGTATACTCTTGCAAAGACTTTGATGTTATGGTCTTTTTGAGGAGGTATTATGCAAATATCTTGAGTTAAATAAATGTAGAATTACTATTGCCACACTATTTCTCAGATCAATTTTTAAAATTTGTTCTAATTAGTTATACGTAGCAATAGAATGCATTTTGACACATCATACTTAAATGGAGTATAACTTCTCATTCTTCTGATGTAGAATTACAATGGTCATTTAATCATATATGCACATAGAGTAATAATGTCAGGTTCATTTTACTCTTCTTCCTACCTCCGTGCCCCATGCACTACCTTTGCTCACCTGTGGCTAATACAAAGTACCTCTATTCTTCTCTAACTGCCCCTGCCTTATTGTGAATTAGCATCTGCATATCAGCGAAAACATTTGGCCTTTGGTTCTTTGGGATTGGCTTATTCGCTTAGCATGATATTCTACAGTTCCATTCATTAACCGGCACAATTTCATTCTTCTTTAAGGCTAATATTCCATTGTGTATATATACCACATTTTCTTTATCCATTCATCTATTGAAGGGCATCTAGGTTGGTATTATAGCTTAGCTATTATGAATTGAGCTGCTACAGACATTGATGTGGCTACATCACTGTAGTATACTGATTTTAAGTCCTTTGGGTATAAACTGAGGAGTAGGATAAGTGGATCAAATAATGGTTCCATTCCAGGTTTTCTGAGGAATCTTCATACTGCTTTCCAGAGTGGTTGCACCAATTTGCAGTCCTACCAGCAATGTATGAGTGTACCTTTTTCCCCACATCCTTTCCAATGCTTATTATTGCTTGTATTCATGATAATTGCTATTCTGAATGAAGGGAGATGAAATCTTAAGAGTAGTTTTGATTTGCATTTCTCCAATGCTACAGATGATGAGCATTGTTTCATATATTTGTTGATCATTAATATTTCTTCTTCCGTGAAGTGCCTGTTCAGTTCCTTTGCCCATTTATTGATTGTTTTTTTTTTTTTTTTTTTTCTGGGTGTTAAGATTTTTATGTTCTTTATTTATCCTAGAGATTAGTGCTCTATCTGAGGTGCATGTGGTAAAAATTTTCTCCCACTCTGTAGGCTCTCTTCACATTCTTGATTGTTTCCTTTGTTGAGATAGCTTTTTGGTTTGAATCCATCCCATTTATTGATTCTTGATTTTACTTCTTGTGCTTTAGGAGTCTTGTTAAGGAAGTCAGTTCCTAAGCTAATGTGGTGAAGATTTGGGCCTACTTTTTCTTCTATTAGGTGCAGGGTCTGTTTTAATGCCTAAGTCCTTGATCTACTTTGAGTTTTGTGCAGGGTGAGAGATAGGAGTTTAATTTTATTTTGCTACACATGGACTTCCAGTTTTCCCAGCACCATTTTTTGAAGAGGGTATCTTTTCTCCAATGTATGTTTGTGGTGCCTTTGTCTAGTACAAAATGACTGTATTTATGTGATTCATCTCTGTGTCTTCTATTCCATACCATTGATCTATGTGTCTGTTTTGGTGCCAATACCATGAAATTTGCTCTGTATTATAATGTAAGGTCTAGTATTATGATGCCTCCTACTTCACTCATCTTGCTAAGGATTGCTTTGCCTATTCTGGGTCTCTTATTTTTCCAAATGAATTTTATGATTGCATTTTCTATTTCTATGAAGAATGTCATTGGGATTTTGATAGTTATTGCATTTAATCTGTATAATGGTTTTGGTAGTATGGTCATTTTGACAATATTAATCCTGCCTATCCAAGAACATGGGAGATCTTTCTGTTTTGTAAGATTTTAATTTCTTTCTTTAGTGTTCTGTAGTTTTCATTGTAGAGGTCGTTCACCTCTTTTGTTAGTATTTTATTTTTTTGAGGCTATTGTGAATGGGGTAGTTTCCCTAATTTCTCTTTCAAAGCATTCATCACTTATGAATAGAAATGCCTTAGATTTATGAATGTTGATTTTTATGTCCCGCTACTTTGCTGAATTCATTTATTAGTTCTAGAAGTTTTCTGGTGGAATTTTTTGGATCCTTTAAATATAGAATCATGTTGTTGGCAAATAGTGATAGTTTGAGTTCTTCTTTTCCTATTCATATCCCTTTACTTTCTTTCATCTGTCTGTTGGCTCAAGGACTATTTTGAATAGAATTGGTGAAAAGAGGGCATTCCTGTGTTGTTCCAGGTTTTAGGGGGAACACTTTCAATTTTTCTCCATTTAGAATGAGATTGTCATTGGTCTTAACACAGATAGCCTTTACAATGTTGAGGTATGTTCCTACTGTCCCTATTCCTTCTAGTGTTTTGAGCATGAAGGGGTACTGTATTTTATCAAATGCTTTTTCTGGCATCTATTGAAATGTTCATGTGATTCTTTAAGTCTATTGATGTTATGAATTACATTTATTGATTTCTGGATGTTAAACCAACCTTTCATCTCTGGGATGAACCCCACTTGATCATGGTGTACTATCTTTTAAATGTGTCTTCGTATGTAATTTGCCAGAATTTTATTGAGAATCTTTGCATTTATGTTCATCAGGGATATTGGTTGAAGTTTTCTTTCCTCGATATATTTTTGGGTGGTTTTGGTATCAGGGTGTTACAAGCTTCATAGAATGAGTTTGGAAATGTTCCCTCCTTTTCTATTTCATGGAATAAGTTGAGAAGTCTTGGTGTTACTTCTTCTTTGAAGGTCTGGTAAAACTCACCTGAGAATTAGTCTCATCCTATGATTTTCTTAATTGGCAGGCTTTTGAAGGCATCTTCTATTTCATTGCTTGAAATTGTCCTAGTTAAATTGTGTATATCCTCCTTATTCAGTTTGGGTAGATCATATGTCTCTAGGCATTTGTCAATATCTTCAAGATTTTCTATTTTATTGGAGTATAAATTTTCAAAATAGTTTCTGATTATCATCTGTATTTTAGTACTGTCTGTCATGATATTTCCTTTTTTCATCATTAATTTTAGTAATGTGAGTTTTTTCTGTTTCTCTTCATTAATGTGGCTAAGGGTTTATCAATTTCATTTATTTTTTTAAATGAACGACTTGTTTTATCAAAATTTTTGGATTGTTTCTTTGTTTCAATTTCATTGATTTCAGCTCTGATTTTAATTATTTAAAAGCAGTCTTCTATTGCTTTTGGCATCAATTTCCTCCTCTTTTTCTCTGGCTTTGAGATATAATGTTAGGTCATTTATTATTTTACTTTCTATTCTTATAATGAATGAGCTTAATGCAATGAACTTTCCTCTTAGCACTGCCTTCATAGTGTCCCAGAGATTTTTGATGTGTTGTATCACTATTATCATTTACTTAAAATATTTTTTAATTTCATCCCTAATATCTTCTACTATCCATTCCTTATTCAGTAGTATAGTATTTAGTTTCCAGGTGTTAGAGTAGACATAATTTTTTTATCATTGATTTCTAATTTTATTCCAGTATGACCTGACAGAATGCAGGGTATTATCTCTGTTTTTTGTATTTGCTAAGTGTTGCTTTTTGGCATACGATATGGTCTATTTTAGAGAAGGGTTCATGTGCTGCTGAGGAGAAAGTATATTTGCTTGTTGATGGATGAAATATTCTACATGTGTTTGTTAAGTATAAATTATTGATTGTATTATTTAGTTCTGTAGTTTCTTTATTTATTTTTTGTTTGGCAGATCTATCCAGTAGTGAGAGAGTTAAAGTCACCCAGGATTATTGTGTTGTGGTTTATTTGATTCGTGAAATTGAGAAGGGTTTGTTTGGTGTACATAGGTGCTCCATTGTTTGGAGCATAAATATTTATGATTGTTATGTCTTATTGATGAATGATACCCTTAAGCAGTATGAAATGTCTTTCTTTGTCCCTTCTGATTAATTTTGTCTTGAAGTTCATTTTATCTGATAAGAGGATAGAAACCCCTGCTTGTTTACGTGGTCCAAATAAGTGATATGTTTCTTCCATCCTTTCACCTTCAGTCTGTGGGTGTCTTTGCTGATGAGTTCAGTCTCTTGGAGACAGCATATTGTTGGATCTTGTTTTTTAATCCAGTCTGCCAGTCTTTGTCTTTTAATTCTTGAGTCAGCCATTAATATTCAATGTTATTATTGAGATAGATTTGTATTCCTGGTTGTTTTGATTTATTTCTAGTTTTTAATTTGAGTTAGTTTCTCCTTTGATTGACTATTCCTTTACTGTATGTCCTCCCTTTGCTGATTTTTGCTTTTTTTTTTCATTTCATCTTCATGGAATATTTTTTTGAGAATGTTCTGTAGTGCAGGCTTTCAAGTTATGAATTCTTTTAACTTTTTTTTTTATTATTGAAGGTTTTCATTTCATCCTCAAATCTGAAGCTTAATTTTGCTGGATATAGAATTCTCAGTTGTCATCCAATTTCATTTATAGCTTGGTATATATTATTCCAGAACCTGTTAGCTTTGAGAATATATGTAGAGAAATCAGTAGAGATCTAAATTGACTTCTCCCTATACATAATCTAGTATTTTTCTCTCATAACCTTTAAAAATTCTATCCTTATGCTGTATGTTAGACATTTTCATTATAATGTGACTTGATGTGGGTCTGTTGTAATTTTTACCATTTGGGGTCCTGTAAGACTCTTGTATTTGATTTTTCATTTCATTATTTAGTTTTGGGAAATTTTCTGCTATTATTTCATTGAAAAGATTGTGCATTTCTTTGGTTTGTATCTCCATGTCTTCATCTGTGTTTTTCATGTCATCCCATAATTCTTGGAAGTTCTCTTCATTGTTTCTTACCATCCTCTCTGCGTGGTCCACTTTATTTTCAAGATTATATATTTCGTCTTCATTGCCTTAGGTTCTCTCTTTCAAGTGGTCTAATCTGCTGGTGATGCTTTCCATTGAATTTTTAATTTGGTTTTTTGATTTCTTCATTTTTAGGATTTCTGCTTGATTTTTTTTTCAGAATCTCTAAGTGATCTTTCACCTCCTGAAATTTTTCTCTGATTTTACTCCTTATATTATCCTTTATGTCAAGGATCAGTTTCATTCTAAATTCCTTCTCTGACATTTCTTCTACTGTTGTATCCATGGATTCTATTTGTGTGTGTGTGTGTGTGTACTGGGGATTGAACGCACGGGCACTCAACCACTGTATTTTTTTTTTTTTGTATTTTTGTATTTTATTTAGGGACAGTGTCTCACTGAGTTGCTTATCACCTTGCTGTTGCTGAGGCAGTCTTCGAACTTGTGATCCTCATGTCTCAATCTCCAGAGCTTCTGGGACTACAGGGGTGTGCCACGATTCCCAGCTCCATGGATTCTGTTATTGGAGCCTCTTTATATGTGTGGGGCACTTTGTTCCCTTGTTTTTGCATGTTGTTTATGTGTCTGCCAATCTACCAGTGTGGATGAGAGGCAGTACAGTTTCTACCCTGTAGACTTAAATAGTGTTCCTGTAGGTTTCCAGTACCTTACCTTTTAGGGGGAGACAAATAATGATAGCACCTGTAGATAATATATAACATTAAACCAATCAGCTCTTATTAAGACATCAACAGTTTTGTCACATTAATCAGAAGTGTTTAATGAAGTGTTCAATTATGGTCTACAATAAAAACAGTAAGTTTCGAAAGGGTTTACAATTTCAAATGGTGGACAGGAGAGAACAGAAGTGATGTAGGATGTGATGTTTCTGAAGAAGGAAGAGAAGATAGAAGAATGAAATTATAGGAAGAGTGAAAGAGGAATGAATAGAGGTTGGCTATTATCAGCAGAAAACAGAAAGAGAATCCAAGGAAAACAGGTAAGTGAGAGGAAAAATGTATATAAAATAAAACATTCAAAAAATTAAAAAGAAAAAAAGTAAAAAGAATACACAACAAAAGTGTAATATACTATTCAGACATCCAAATAAACTGATGCATGAAAAATTCTTGGTTTCAAAAATGGTAGAAATGTGAGAGAGAAAACAAAAAGGATCTCCATGAAAAATTGAACAGTTGTTTCAGGTAGAGTTCAAAAGTTTCTCAGCTTCCTTTCTCAGCAATTAGGTGGTATTGTCTGGAGTTTGATGCTAGCTCCAGCTTCAGGATGTTTGGGGGTTGCTAGCATAAGAGGGTTAGTCCTGTAGGCTTAGGTATGCTCTGATCTTTTCACTGGGTGCCTGCTGGTCTAGTTATTTTAAGTTAGTGTACCTCCAAGCCCAGCAATTGCTGGTGCACATTGGAAAACTAAACCTTAGGAATCTCCTTTGGGTTTCACTCATGTGGTGTAGATGTCTGTTCTTAGCCCATTACTTCACCTGCATACCCCATGATTCCTGGTCTCTGATTCAGTCTCCAATCTCCATCTCTTCTGCTCCACCCTTTCAAATCCCGTTTGGTGATTTTCTCCCAGCTGGTCCTGCAAACCACCAGATTGGAGCGGGAGGGCGAAGCCAGGTGGGTTTATGACCAGCATTCCCCTGTGTAAATCTCTCTCCACACTTGATTTTCCCTTGATCACTCAGGAATACTCTCTGTGACACAGTGTGGGTTTGCCCTGGTTGTTTTTTGAACCAGATGCAGATCTGCCTGTAATAGGCTCCCCCAGCTGCTGGCCCCTGTATCAGGGCTTACTAAATTGTTCCTTCCACTGTCCTCCATGCATGCCATCACTGAGAGAAATGGTGGCTTCCCTCCCATAAATAGATGCTGTGCAGCACAGCTAACTGTTTTTTTTGAGCAGTGTCTCTGATGTCTAAGCCCTCAGTGCCCTTACATACTTCAGTCTTCCTGAAAATGAGGGTTCCTTTAATTCCTTTATTGCTTTACTGCATTCACACAGGGACAGTTTTGGTTTGCACCTTCAGCCACTGTTGTGGCTGTGGTGGTGGAGATCTTTCCCCCTTATTTTATTGTACAAGATCTCCTGAGTCTCTGATCTGTTTAGAGTGTCCAGTATTAAATTCCAGTAAAATTCCTCCTAATTCATGATCATTCTTCCACCTTGTTGAAAAGCTACCTGTCTGCTTTCCTTGTTTCTTGCCATGGATAATGCAATGAAGGGACTCTTCTATTCTGCCATCTTCCAAAATCTCCCACAAAACAAATCTTAAAATTGTTTCAGAAACTTGAAATCGTCCCACATTTCTTGCAGTTCTGTCGCAGACTTTTTCACTTGATATCACACAGTTTGATTCAGTTCTCACCCATGATTCCCAAAACCCCCTCCTTAGGGTTCAGTTACTCTTCCAGCATTGCTCTTCCATCTGCCTCCACCTTTGTAACTCTCCAGATGGATCTGCTGAGCTCCTCACAGGGTTGACAAGTGAGACTAGGGGTGAGCATCTGGACTGCATGGAAGGGAAGGCCACTGAGGGACAGAGGAGACCATGAGGAGGGACGGTCCGTGTAACCCAAAGGCAGGCTCCAGTCAGGACCTGGGCAAACCTGCAGCAACCTGACCTCTGGCTCTGGGCAGTGACACAGACAATAGTGTCTACACAGAGAACCTCGGGGGCTACACTGTGACCTTCACTGCATAATCTACTCCTGGACCTGCCTGGAGCTGTGCACACAGATGGGAGGAAGGAGAATATGGCCAGGGAGGGGTTGAAGTGAGAGGCCAGGCCTGGGAGGGGTCCAATCAATTTTTTGATATACCCAAGGTATATATATCTTAAATATATACATAAACATACAGCACACACTTTAGGACCACTACTTACTATTTACACATGCACACACACACACACACACACACACACAAATATACACAAGTGAGATGGTCTGGGTTGTTGATAAAAAGTTAGAAAGAAAGAGGCAGGTGATTTTAAAGAACAGTTGACCATAGAGTGATATTATATACAGATGATTTTGATGTTCTTTTATGTCTTTACTTCCTATTTATTTTCTTTTGTGGGGGTACCAGGGATTAAACTCAGGGGAAATCAACCAGTGAGCCATATCCCCATCTCTATTTTGTGTTTTATTTAGAGACAGGGTCTCACTGAGTTGCTTAGTGCCTCCCTGTTGCTGAGGCTGGCTTTGAACCTACAATCCTCATGCCTCAGCCTCCCAAGCTGCTGGAATTCCAGGTGAGGGCCACGGTGCCTGGCTACTTACTATTTCTTAGAGATAGGTAATTTACATAATCATAGACATTCAGAAATATTTGCTGTTTAGTACACTTGAATCATAGTGAACTCGGATTTTTTTATAAGGGAGAAAAGTCATGTGTGCTCCGAGAAATAATCTCTAATGCCTGGGAATATTCAGTGAGATAAAACACATCTCTAATCTTCTCACATGAGTAGGGATTGGGTAAGGGGAGGTTATTTTTGCTGTTTTCCACTGAGCTCAGTTAAAGTCATTGTCTCAGATCTTAGTAATTCCCAGGAGTCCCTTGAGGGTGTCTTATGAGGGAGAACTATTCATAAAAAATTAAAAAAAAACACTAATGGCATATGTATACTATAGTTTTTTCCGATTTTGATTATTTAATTTTACTTACCACAAGTGCTTGATTTGTTTTTACAAACCAATCAGTACTAATGCATCTCTTAGCAGCTCTTTCCACACGTTCTTAGGTTCTGACTTAGTTAGCCTATTAACTAATGCACATTTGAAGCCTGACAGCTGTTGTACAATCTTAACAATGTCATCTTCTTTATTTATTTGTTATGGAAGCTCCAAGAGAATATGATATTTTCTTTTTCTGTGGTTTTCTGGAGTTTGTGTGTGTTTGGACACACCGAACTAGTTTCTACTTCATTGGCTGTGACTTACATTTATGTGAAAAAATATTTTTGGTTAAATATTCCAAAGATTTATATAAACATAGCCAAGACAAAGGCTTCCTTTCTTGAAGGACATCCTTTAGGAATAGTAATATTTATGCTTTAGCTTATTCTCCTCTCTTCCTTGGTAGTATGCTGACAGCCATGAGAAATGTGTTTTCTTTAGAAGGATCAGATGTCATTCTTCTTAAGTCATCAGGGATACCTCCTGCAGAACTTTGGCTCATTTGCTTACCTTGAATTTCCCATTGATATTTCATTTAACTATAACTAGGTCAAGCAAAGCTGACTGGGCCTAGACAGGACTTCATTTTTTCCCTTTCTTGGCATGCTTACTTAAAAGTTTTCATTAAAGGTTATTTCCAAGCCTACTTCTGGCTCTTCAAACCTAAAAGCATATGTGTCCTTTAAGAGCTGTAAAAATAAATAGGAGGGATGAAAAAAAAAAAGTCTGGTGAAGTTTGGAAGTTATTCAAACCCAGAGAGCTTGACACAAAACAAAACTTGTCCTCCTGTATTCAGAGATTTATGCTCATGATAAAATGGGGCTTCCTTTTTCTAAAGCTAATTCAAGTGTCTGAAAATCAACTTGGTTATCAGTGGACTCTAGCCTAATTGAGTTTTAAGTGATGTAAGTTCAAATGATTAAAAACATAGTCATAGGAAGTCTTACTTAAATATAGGATTGGAATATTCAAGTATTGCTTGGTGAAATATGCTTGAATAAACAGTTCCCAGGAAATATACATCATTTTAGCAGACCTTAATAGTTATTAATAATATTAGCACATTCTATTTATTTTATTTCAAGTGTAATAAACACTGGTTTTTCTCAGATTCGGTATTTAATGTGTTAAACAATTAAAATTCTGTGAAAGCAATTTATAATTGCTCATGACAAATATAGGTCTTGAGAGGTATAAACCGATTCTTCCTAAGTCTGATTTTTGTAATAGGTATGAAGCAAATAAAATATGGACATGTGTTTAAAACAATAGGTAGAAACCCTTCATTGAATGTAAAAATGACATAAATACATGCTTCGAATTGCATGCGATTGTCAATGTTTTCTTTGTTTTCTTGTGAGAATTTTATATAGACGGGAGTCATCACAGGGAAACCACATCGAACTGACCTGTGGAAAATATCATACTTACGCATTTTACAGGAGATAGGTGGGGCAGGCAGAGGGCTCCTGAGCTGCTGAGAGAGGTTGGTATGGCAAGAAAATCACAGTACCTGAAGGCATATGAGTACTAAACGTACGGAGTCCACCTGCCTTTGTATGGTCTCATACTTTTCTACTACCAGAATGAATTGCTGCCTGTTAGGTGGAGAGTGGGACTCAAGAGGAGTGACCTTGGTGGTAGTGGGAGTGAGAGTGGGTGGGGTTTTGCAGGCTCCAATTAGGAAGAAAAATCTACCTCCTGCCTTAACCTTGTCTTTTCCTATCCCAAATATATTTTTTCTTGAATCTCTTTATCCTTTAAAAAATTCTAGTAAACATTTGTGTCAAATAAACATTGTCTATATTCCACTTCCATATGAGAAAAGTAAGTTACAAGAGAATGATACTGTAGATAGTTTAAAGAGTAACTGAATACATGGCCTTAGGTCAGTATAAATCCTTATTTATAAGTACATATTTATTGAGACATAATTCATCTGCCATAAAATTAACCCACTTAAAGTGTATAAGGCAGTGTTTTCTAGTATATTCACCAGGGTTTGCAACATTGCCACAATGTATTTTAGAATATTTTTATCTTTCTGTAAAGAAATCCCGTACTCATTAGCAGTCACTCCCCATTCATACACTCATCTCTTCATCAACCATTAATCTACTTTCTGTTTCTGTTATTCTGCATATTCCATGTAAATGGAATGAAACAATATGTGGCCTTTTGGGATGACTGGCTTTTTCGATTTAGCATAATGTTTTCAGGGTTCATCTGTGTTGTAGTATTAACTGATATTTCATTTATATTTTACTGGGGACTGAACACAGATTTTTCATCACTACCCCTTTTTAAAACCTTTGAGAGAGGGTCCCCCCTAAGTTGCTGAGGTCAGCCTCAAAAATTGCAGTCCTCTTGCCTCAGCCTCCTGAGTAGCTGGGATTAACAGTATGCACTACCACACCTGGCTTAATTTCTTTTTATCGCCAACATTCCCTTATTTAGCTATACATAGTTCCCCCCTTATCAGTGTTTTTGCTTTTTTGAGGTTTTAGTTGCCTGTGCTCAACTTTTGTCCAAAAGTATTAAATAGAAAATGCCAGGAAAAAAATTCATAATTGTGTGCTTTTCTGAACAGTGTAATAGAATCTCACACTTGGACCCACAACTGCTTAGGATGTGAATCCCTTTGTCTAGAGTGTCCATACTGTGGTCTTGACATTTAGTCATTTGGGAGCCAACTTAGCTGTTGGATTGACTGTTGTAGAATCGCAATGCTTGTTTCTAATTGATCCTTATTTTGCTTAATGACAATCCCAAAGCATAAGACTAGTGATGCTGGCAATTCATAAGTATTAAAGAGAAGCCGTAAAGTGCTTCCTTTAAGTGAAAAGGTGAAAGATCTTGACTTAATAAAGAAAAAGAAATCATATGCTGAGGTCACAGTACCAGTGTCATTCACTTCACTCCGACTCTTCACATAGGCATTGTATCGACTCTTGTCATCACAAGAAGGATGAGTACTGTACAATATTTGAGAGAAGGACCATATTTATGTTTTTGTTAATCACAGTATTGTATATTGTTATAATGATCCTATTTTGTTAATATTAATCTCTTATTGTGCCTAATTTATAAATTAAATATTTTCATAGGTCTGTATGTGAAGGAAAAAATATAGTAGTATACAGTTGTCTCTAGGTATCCATAAGGAATTGGTTTGAGGACCACCTGCAGATATAAAAATTTATGGATGCTCAAGTTTTTGATATAAAATGCATAGTATTTGCATATAACCTACATCCTCCTATATTCTGTAAGTGATCTCTGGGTCACTGATGTCTAAGACAATGTAAATGCCATGTAAATAGCTGTTACACTGTATTGTTTATGAACCCTAATAGGGGCCTTGGGACATATCTCCTGCAGATAAAGGAGAAGGATAACTGTACCACATTTTGTAAGAGAGTATCTTATCCTATTTTATTTTTTACTTTTGGATATGAAATCCACCCTACTTGGGGCCCTAAATTTAAATTTCCAAATTTCCTATAAGCAAAGATTTGAGTAGTTTACTAATACTAGACTTTCTTAAGTTGGTTTTATGAGTTCTTTAACCTTTTAGGTTGTTAATATCATAAAATTTTATCGGACTTAGTTTTTGGAAAAAAACACATTTTTTTAAACCTAAAGATTAGAAGTGCAGGTAGTTTGTGAAATCTTTTTGTTCCCTTATATAGAAAATAACAAGTATCAAAGTCATATGTTTACAACTAAGAAAATTGTTCTACTTTCTCCTTCCTAGCCTCTCTTCAGGTGCTAATTTTTAATTTTATATCTTTAAATGTGCCAGACTTCAAATTCTTTTTGAAGAATTCTTATCTTTGAACTTTATCTGTATTCTTTTAGCTATCCTAGATAATAGCTGATATATGAGGACTGAGCTCCCTTATTTTATCTCCCACTTTTATTTCTATCTTTCTAATTTTTTTGTAATTTCATAACTATTTAGTTTTTTATTTTGCTATCTTTGTAAAAACATTTTCGTATAACCTCCGTTTCTTAATTGCTTAAGTTTAGACAGTATTTCTTGACTCCCCACTTTAGATGATGAATATATTAACCCCCTACTCATCCTTCCACCTGTTCTTTCCTCTTTCTACCTCCTAGTTTCTCATAACTGCATTTCATAAGCTATTAGCATTTTCATTCCATCCTCTAGCTACAGTTAAGTCATTTATACTTTGTAATTCTGGATGCTGAAAATTAATAAATACTATTCCATTTAAAATTTTAAATAAAAACAGTTATTGAATACTTTCAATATGCAATGCACCATTTTAGTTGCTGTACATACAATAACTCAAATTTGTTCATATATATATATATTAATCCTTAAACAACATTATAAAGTAGATAGTCTATTTTACTAAAATCACAGACATATAAACTGATATATGGAGATATTGAGTAACCTACTCAAAGTCACATAACAAAATGATAAGAGTCAGGATCTGAGTCAGTATAATCTTGCTGTGGAGGCTTGAAAGTGCTTTTGCCTTTTTAGAAACTGCCCTGAAATTTCAGTGGATTAAAATAGCAATCATTTATCTACCTTGTGATTGTGGGGAGCTAAAAATTTGGGCTGTCTTAGCTGGGTTGTTCAGGTGGTGGGTGGGTTCACTCCAGCATCTGTGCCTGCTTCTGCAGGGTAGGTGGATGCTGGTTAGGGCTAAAGGGGAGAATGGACCGTACGTATCTATCACCCAGCAGGCTAGTCTG
Organism: Sciurus carolinensis; assembly: GCF_902686445.1. Classification (NCBI taxonomy): domain Eukaryota; kingdom Metazoa; phylum Chordata; class Mammalia; order Rodentia; family Sciuridae; genus Sciurus; species Sciurus carolinensis. The sequence continues at coordinate 82,542,197 of NC_062226.1, forward strand.
TCTCTTCTCATGGCCACTGGGAACATGTTCCAAGAAGGAGCAGAAGCAGGGCCAATCTCTTGATACCTGGGCTTCGAAATGGTACATTGTTACTTCTGCTGCATTCTATTGGTTAAAAGAAGGCTCAAAATCAGCTCAAATTCAAGAGGAAAGGAAGCAGATTCCACCTCTTGGGACTGGCTGTAAAGTTATATCTTTGGGGTGTGCTTTCAAAGGACAGTAGATAATTGGGGCTATTTTTGCATTTATCACAACTTCTTTGACAGTTGAATATATTGTCCTTCTATTTATATAAATATTTGCTGGAGAGCCAATACGTATTAGGGTTAGTTTTCATTCTGTATAGTTCCAGTGTCATCACTTTTAATATTTGATAAATGAAATTAATAGAGACCTCTTTTTTAGACTTCATCAGTTATTTAAAAATTAGATTTTATTTTAATTGGTTTTATATTTGACTTTTCGTTTTTTAATATTTTTTCTTGGGTTTATGATTGCTCTCCACTTTTCTGAGAAGAAATATATGCTTACTGTAGTATACCTGTAATATTTTACAATTCTTTATTTTCTCTAGCATAGAATGAGCATCTTTTATGCAAAAGGTTTGAGACCAGAAATATTTCAGATTTCAGAATTTTTTTTTTTTAATTTAGGAACATTTGCATACCAGTTGAATATCCCAAATCTGAAAATCTAAAGTGCAAAATCCAAAACTTTTTGAGTACCAACATAATGCTTAAAACATCTTGGATTTTGGGGAATTTCAGATTCTCAGATTAGGGATGCTCCATATATTTATATTCCATTCTTTTTTTTTTTCTTTTCCTTGAGGATATCTTGGATCCAAGCAATTCTTGTTATAATTTTCACAAATTATTTTGTTTGATGTCATATAGGATTTCTTTTCATGTGTTTGATTTGTGACAATGTTCCTTACATCTTACATCTTCTTTCTTGGTTTTGCTGAGGGATATATTCATTTTTTTTTCAGACTACAAGTAAACTTTCTAAGGCCTCAGATATCAGAAAATGGATTTGTTTTCTTTTTGTTGTTACCTGAAATTTATCTGGGTGTAAAATGCCAGTATCAAATTATTTTCTTTTGGTATTTTGAAAATCTTGCACAACTCTACTCTAGCCTCTACTCTTTCTAATGAAAAATATGATAGTAGCCTAACTTCTTCCTTTGTAGTGATTTGTTTATCTGTCTCCCTTTCCTTCTTCCTTTTTCTACCCCTTCATGCCTTCCACACTTTGGAAGATTTCCTGTTTTGTTTTTTAACTGATTGCATTAATTTTTTTTATCATGTTTTTAATTTTTAAGTGTTCTCTCATTTTCTAATGTTTCCTCTTTTCTTTGTATTTTGTTCTTATTTCACAGAGTACATGACTTCTTGAACATGTCTCAGCATATCTAGTAAAATATTTAAATGCATTTTGCTTCCTGTAGGGCCAGTTTTTCTATTTATATACTTTGGTGGTTCCTTAACCTAAATGGAATAAAGCAGTAACTTTCTAGGACTTTGAAATGTGGAGAGCAGGAAGTAGAAAAACTCAAAAGAATTACAATGAAAGCAACAAGAAGACAATTACTTGGTTCACAAAAGTCCAAATGAATGATTTTCCCAGATTTAGAGCCATTGAGATCTAGATTTACAGACTTTCTAAATGATCACTGATTTCTTGCTATCTGTTCATCTTTTAAAAGGAGGAAATAGGGAAGTCCCCTGAAAGGTCTGTGTACACAGGGAATGCTTGTCATCTAACATATTTAGCTTTAATATGACGCGTCGTGAAACTCATTGTCTTGCATGCAAGTGCAAAGAAAGATGGCAATGGACTGAGAATTCATGGAGTTCTTGACTCCATTTTTTCAGCTCCACTAACGTCTATCCACTGACTTGACAATTTGTGTTTCACAGTAAATTCTGGATTCTACTCCCTCTACCACTGAAACCTCCTTCACAAATGTTCTGTTTCACACCTTTCACTTTTTGATATTGTTTATTTCTTTTCTATTTCAGATATTTGTTGACATTCAGTCCCCCGACCACTGTTATAGATTTATATCCCAGCTATTCCTTCGCTATAATTTTAATAGTTTCTGGTGGTGGTGGTAGTATGTTTCATCTCAGTTGGCCACTTTCATCTGGAAGTTTTCTCCATATCTTATTTTTTAAAAAAGAAAATAATTTCTAACTTTGTGTTCTCTGCTCAGGAGGAATATCCAATCTTCTTTAACTGGTGAAAGGATTCTCTTTCATTTTATAATGTCTATATTTACTGAACTTCAGGTCTTTTAAGCTTAGACCTCTTAAAAGTAAAGATGCTTTTTATGTCTAAGATCTCCTAGGTAAGAATGAAATACTCATGTTGGTGTATTACTTCACTATCCAAATGTTACTGTATTATGGAATGTGGTAGGGCTGTTATATTCCCTTCTCCCAGCTCTCCTGGGATTATCTGATACATGGGACAGGAACCCTTACTATTCTTATATATAAATATGCTTAATTAACATAGACAGATTTCTTATCAGTGGTTGGTATATTAATCTGGCAAATCCTCCTCCTCCCATCCTGCCAAATTTTTGATGTTTTGAAAGTCTGCCAATCTAGTTCTTAATGGCTCTAAATCTGGGGAACCCTCCATTTGGACTTTTGTGAACCAAGTGATTGTCTTCTTGTTGCTTTTATTGTAATTCTTTGGGTTTTTCTACTTCTTGCTCTCTGCATTTCAAAGTCCTAGAAAGTTACCGCCTTCTTCAGTTCTTATTTTATTAAGCCCTCTTGGAATTCTCCAGGGCCATGATTTCATAGCCTCATCTTTCCCCTCTTCTTTTAAAATGCATCCTCCTCTCCATCAGCCATACTGCCCCCGAGCTACCCCTTGAGAGTTTTCACATACTTTTCCCTGTGACTTTTCCCAGTGTATGATGAGGAAATTATTTTTTTATTTTGTTTTGTTTTTTGATAGCCTTTTAGAAACACAGATTAGAACATCAAGAAAGAACTTTAGGAAGTCATTTGGACTTTCACTTTTAGCAACCTTGGGCCTTTGAGTGAAATAAACATGCAGGATTAATAATATTTTAGAAGTCTGAAGTATTCTATTTTATTAATTTTATATATGAGGACAATTATTCATTCAAAAATATATATTGGACTGGGAATTATAGTTCAGTGGTAGAGAATGATTAGTATGTTGGAGGCTCTGGGTCCCTAGCACTAACCAAGAAAAAAAAGAGAAAAAGAGAGACCTTCTATGTGATAAACACATATTGGGGGTATTCTGGTGGTTAAAGAACAGTTATGGATTTTATTCAGATATAAATAAAATGATTGCATGAATAAATATAAAATTGCATAAGAACTATAAAGGAGAGAGACAGAACCATGAGAATTTATGTCTTGGAGGATGGATTTTTGAGGAAGTGATATTTGACTTATAATTATATTTACATATTATTTAGATTGCTTATACTAAATGGGGTCTCAGAAAGAATGACAATGGAACAGTGAGACCAAGAGTTAGGTGAGATATGATGGCAGCTGGATATAACATACAACATTGGAAATTCCCCAAAAAAGGGGAATATTAGAAATATTTAGAAGATAAAATCAATAAGATCTGATCAATCAAATAATGTCAAGATGGGCAAGAAAGAAAGGTGTGAAAGATAATTTTGAGGTTCAGGGCTTAAGCCAATAGATAGACAAGTGGGTAAAAGTGGATGAGAACTAAATTTGGGAGAATGGGAGAAAAATAAATATTGAATTTTGAAGAAGTGTTTCAACACCTGAGTGGAAAGATTATGTGAAAAGGCTGCTAATTAGCTATTGAGTCAACTTCTAGAGGGATTGTGGGAATTTTGCTAAATCAGGCCACCTTGTGAGTAAAAGAGCCAGGAATAAAACCCAGATATCCTAATTTATAGCAGCAAACTTTCTAGTACAACACATCCCAGATAAGTATTCAAAGGTAGATTCAGTCCCTAGCACTGTTTAAAAAAAAAAAGAAGTATTCTTTTACATGCCTTTCTGTGCCTTATAGTTTCTCAGTCTACAGCCTTATTCACACTTACAGTTAAAACCCACTTATAATCTCCTGCACTGTCCGTACCACAGTGGCACATGTGTTGCAATCAATAAATCAATATTGGCTCATCATTGCTATCTAAAGTCCATTATTTACATTAAAGTTCATTCTTAATGCTGGACATAGTGTAGATTTAGTTGAGTGTACAACCTGTGTCCAAATGATAGTATACAGAATAGTTTCACTGTTCTACGTATCCTCCATGTTCTACCTTTTCATCCCTCTTCCCTTCTTAAACCCTGTTCTTTATACTCTCCTCATAGTTTTGCCTTTTCCAGAATGTCATATATTTAGAGTCATACAGTACATGGCCTTTTTGAAACTGGAGTTTGTGATGAAACTTGATTTTCTGGCTTCTGTTGGTGGGTGGAGTCTGTGTAAGCTGTAGGCCTCTGCAGCCCAGAAAGCTCCTTGAGAGTCAGCAGCTCATCACAGCAGGGGACGCCTGCTAGCATCAGCTCTGAGGGTTGCAGCCAGCAAAACCTGATTCTTTTTTTTTTTTTTTTTTTTTTAATTTTATTTATTTTTTTTAATTGTATACAAATGGGATACATGTTGTTTCTCTATTTGTACATAGAGTCAAGGCATACCATTTGTGTAATCATACGTTTACATAGGGCAATGATGTTTATTTTTTTCCCTTCCCCCCCACCCCTCCCACCCCTCTTTGCCCTCTATACAGTCCTTCTTTCCTTCATTCTTACCGCTCTCCTTATCCCTAACCCTAAACCTAACCCTAAACCTAATGCTAACCCCTCCCCCCCATTATATGTCCTCATAGACACTTCACAGAAGAAGATGTACAAGTAATCAACAGATATATGAAGAAATGTTCAACATCCCTAGTAATAAGGGAAATGCAAATCAAAACTACCCTAAGATTCCATCTCACCCCAATTAGAATGGCGATTATCAAGAATACAAGCAACAATAGGTGTTGGCGAGGATGTGGTGAAAAAGGAACACTCATACATTGCTGGTGGGGTTGCAAATTAGTGCAGCCACTCTGGAAAGCAGTGTGGAGATTCCTCAGAAAGCTTGGAATGGAAACACCATTTGACCCAGCTATCCCACTCCTTGGCCTATACCCAAAGGACTTAAAATCAGCATACTACAGAGATACAGCCACATCAATGTTCATTGCTGCTCAATTCACCATAGCCAGATTGTGGAACCAACCTAGATGCCCTTCAGTTGATGAATGGATAAAGAAACTGTGGCATATATATACAATGGAATATTACTCCGCAATGAAGAATGATAAAATTATGGCATGTGTAGGCAAATGGACAAAATTGGAGAATATCATGCTAAGTGAGATAAGCCAATCTCAAAAAACTAAAGGACGAATGATCTCACTGAAAACCTGATTCTTCTTCACTGCCATTGAGTGCTGTGTTGCAACTCTTAGTGGGGACTGTGCCCTTCAGTTTTGCAATAGACTACATCAGGTCATTGCCAACTTCTTTCCAGGTTCTCGTCACCCAAATATAAAGAGTGAAATTCATGGGAAAATGGAAGGCAAGAGTGAAAGGAAGTAGAATTTATTCAAGTATGAGGAATAGAAAGAGAACTCTTACAGGGGCAAGATGAGACCCCAGAAGGGGTTGCTTCCTAAGTGTGCTGGTCTCGGGGTTTGTTTGTTTGTTTATTTATTATTTAGCAGGGGTTCTTCTGGATTTATCTTTTTTTATTTGTTCTTTTTAGATATACATGACAATAGAGTGTATTTTGACATATCATACATACGTGTAATATAACTTTTTCTAATTAGGATCCCATTGTGGTTGTACATGATATGGAGTTTCACTGGTATTCATGTATGCACATAGGAGGAGTTATATCTCATTCATTCCACTGTCTTTTCTATTCCCATTCCTCCTCCCTTCCCTTCATTCCCCTTTATCTAGTCCACTGAACTTGTTCTTCCCTCCTGTCCCCCATTGTGCATCAGTATCTGCATATCGGAGAGAACATTCGACCTTTGAGTTGTAGGGATTGGCTTATTTCATTTAGCATGATAGTCTCCAGATCCATCCATTACTGGTGAAAGTAATAAAGTCATTCTATTTTTTATGGCTGAGTTATATTCCATTGTGTATGTATATCACATTTGTTTATCCATTTATCTGTTGAAGGGCGTCTAGGTTTGTTTCATAGCTTAGCTATTGTGACTTGAGCTGCTATATACCTTGATGTGGCCGCATCACTATAGGATGCTGATTTTAAATCTTTTGGATATATATACTGAGGAGTGGTATAGCTGGGTCATATGGTGGCTCAATTACTAGTTTTTGAAGACACTCCATACTGCTTTCCAGGGTGTTTTTACTAATTTTCAGTCCCATCAACAATGAATGAGTGTACCTTTTCCCCTACATCATTGCCAACATTTATTTTTATTTGTATTCTTGATAATTACCATTCAGAATTTCTATTTATTCATATGGTCTTTCACCTCTCTTAGTTATTTCTTAATTGTTTCTTATTTCTTCTTTTAGTTTAATCATTTTAATAATCAATTTTTAAAAGTCTTTCTCCTAGAATTTCATTCCCTTTCATGTCTCTGTGTTCCTTTTAGGGGACTGACTCATTTGCCTGTTTCCTTATGTTTTCAGAGGTCTTAGACTTGTGTATCTGTTGAGATGGATTTGTCTTCCTCTTTTGTGAGGATGTCCTTTGGCATGCAGCTTGTCTCTTTTGTTACAAGTTCTGTGTTGTCTTTTACACTCTTGGTGGGCTTCTAAATTAGTACAACTGCCATGGAAATCGTATAGAGGCTCCTCAAAATTCTAGGCATGAAACCACCATATACCCATATATACCACTTCTCAGTATTTACCCTGAAGAATTAAAGTCATCTTACTACAGTGATACATGCAGCACATGTTGAGAGCAGCAGAATTCACAGTAGCCAAACTGTGGAAATAGCCTTGGTGTCCATCAACAGATGAAGGGATAAAAGAAAATGTGTTATGTATATGATAGGGAATTTTATTCAGTCATAAAGAAAAATGAAATTATGCCACTTGCAGAGACCATCATGTTAAGTGAAATAAGTCAAACTTAGAAGGTCAAGGGTTGTATGTTTTATCTCATATATGAAAGCTAGAGAGGAGAAAGGTAAACAAAGATTAGTGTGGATCTCCTAAAAATCAAGGAAGATCAGCAGGGGAAGGGGGACCAAGTGATGGGAGTTGGGGAGGGAGAGGCAAAGTACTAGGGAGTGATATTGATCAAATTATATTGTTTATTGTGTAAGAATATATAACAAAAAAATGAATATATAACAAAAACTCCATCAGTATGTACAACTACAATGCACAAAGAAAAATGTGGAGAAAAATTAGTTCTGCATTGGTATTTCTTAGCTCCAACATGTGGGCACTATAATCCAAGTGTTAGTTTTAATCCCCAATACCTCTCAGTTTGCCCCTTCAGAATTGCTCAATTAACTCTTGTAAAGTTGTTGTAATACTATGGGTTTAGCTGTGCCTTCTTTTGGAAACTTTCTTTGATTTTTGCTGTAGGGGTAGAGAGTCCAAGAAAGGGACCTGATGTCCCACTCTGGTTTTTCCTATGTGGAATTTAATCATTGGATTAGGAGTTTTCTCTCCTCTATTCTATGTGTTAAACCATTGTTTAAACTTGACCAGAGTTAATTTGTGTGTGAAGGAAGTGTGTGTTATCACTTTGTTCAGTCGTGGGTGTAGCTTGGCCACAGTCTTGTACTCTGTGAACTTTTAGTTTAACAGTTACTTCCTAGGCCCTCTCATAAAAAGGGGGAACAAGCAACAGCAACAACCATAATGATCTATATAGAGTATTAGAATAAATGGCTGGTACCTACTATGGCATGTACACCATTAATGACCACAAAAAGGAATTGCAGGGTCAACGTTTGATAACAGCAATAATAATAAAAGCCATGAACTAGATCTAGCATTAAGGTAATTGTTGGTGTCAACTAATAACTACAACAACTTGAGTGGTGGCGTACTGATCATATAAAGTCAATTGTTCTTAAAGATTGAAAATTAAGCCTGGGCATGCTGACCATATGCCTGTCGTCCCAGATGCTCAGGAAGCTGAAGCAAGAGGACTGCAGTTAAAAATCAGCCCCATCAACTTAACAAGGCCCTATGCAACTTAGTGAGTCTGTCTTGAAAAAATAAAAAAGGTTGGAAATATGTCTCAGTGTTTAAGTGATTCTGGATTCAATACCTGGCACCAAAAATAATAAAATAAAATAAAATAAATTTACAGTTCATTAAATGGGGTAGGAAGGTAAAAGATAATTTAAACTATCCAAACAGTTAACAGTTATGGCAGAAGAGAGGTAGCAAGTGATGACTATAAAGAGGGACAAGTAAAAAATTACTGAAAGAAATTAAATAATGAGAGAAAAAGAGAGAACAAACTAATTTTGCTATTGAAAGAGAAGAAAGGAGTGAATTAGTGATAAAAGAAACAAAAACAAAAGCCAAAACGAATGAAAGTCAAACAAAAACCTATAAACAGGAACTCTTACCCCTTTATGGTCAAAAAAGGTGAAATAACCAACCTAGATGTCCTTCAATTGATGAATGGATAAAGAAACTGTGGTATATATATACAATGGAATATTACTCCGCCATAAAGAATGATAAAATTATGGCATTTGCAGGCAAATGGATGAAATTGGAGAATATCATGCTAAGTGAGATAAACCAATCTCAAAAAACCAAAGGACGAATGATATCGCTAATAAGTGAATGATGACACATAATGGGGGGTGGGAGGGGTTAGTGTTAGGGTTAGAGTTAGGGTTAGGGAGGGGGGCAAGAATGGAGGAAGGAAGGACTGTATAGAGGGAAAAGAGGGGGGGTGGGGGGGAAGGGAAAGAATAACAGAATGAATCAAACAACATTACCCTATGTAAATTTATGATTACACAAATGGTATGCTTTTACGCCATGTACAAACAGAGAAACAACATGTATCCCATTTGTTTACAATAAAATAAATAAATAAATAAAAAATAAATAAAATAAAATCCACTTTAGGCAATTCTGAAAAAAAAAAGGTGAAATAACAAATGATGGAGGAAAGAAATGTTTAAAAAGGAAGAAAAAAGAAGGAAAAAGTGATTAAAAAAAAGAAGAAAAAATATATATAATATATATGTGTGTGTATACGTACACACATCTCTCCCAGTATACACACACACACACACACACACACACACACACACACACCCCTCCTTGAGCCAATCAACACAGCTAGAACACATATGGCCACATACAAACACATTCACAATCCTGCTTGATGGGGAAAAAAAGGAATCTTTTTGTTTCTTCTTGGGTCATGTGCTCCTTAGAGCAGGGGGTGGGGGTTGTTGAACCCATCTTCTTTGAGCTGCTCACTAAGCTGTCAGCTGGAATGTCCCAGAACTGAAGCTAGTTGTAATGACTCTCAGTTTTCCTTCCTACCAGTTCGTTAGGACAGAATGGAAAGTAGTGACAATTGAGATTTTTGTCTGTTCAAACTATATATATGCCCTCCCGAGGTGGGGTTGATGGAGAGTTCTAACTGTGAAGTCCAGGCAGGTGGGGTTTAGTTCTGAGGAACCTTTCAAGCTCTGTCATGAGGCATCTACTCTAGAGAGAATATCTCCACCCATCCTATTGCTGGGCAGATGCTGATCTCTGTTGGGTTTCTGATGGTGGTGGTAGGGGGGAAACTCCTGAGAGCTCCCTCCATTCTTAGGGTAAAGTGATCAACTTTCCATTCTTGTGATATATGTCACCACCCACAAATGTGTCCTTCTCAGGATCAGAACCAGAGCACAAAAGTGCCCACCTGTCCATCTTCTCAGACCTCTCTGACTAGTCCTGCTAGACAACCATCCAAAGGGAAAGTGAGAAGTACTTCACTCTGTATCCATGGCCCAAGCTCTCCAGACACAACTCTTCCTCCTTTCACCTCAGTTGCACTCCACCAGGAGGACTCTAGATCTCAGGGCAGGTGCTCCCATAGACAGTTGGCTAATGCTTGTTATGAACTTCCTGGCTTCCAGCCACAGAAAGCTGTAACTTGGTCTCTTCAAAATGTGCCACATCAGCACTTCACTCTCTAGCTGAGCAAAGCAGAGCACCCCGCATATAATTGACTTGCTGTGTCACCTTTGGGTCACTCAAGTTCAGATGACCCCTCTGTTCCACTGGTTCCCTGTGCCAAATTTTCTATACAAATTCAGTATTTCTTTCTGCTTGGCTTGTCCCTCACATCTGCAGTGTTCTGGTGCCATAGTAATTCACATTGGATTCCTGAGGTATTCTTTCCTGTCCTATGTGCAAAGCACCTGAATTTCTGTCTCTATGATTCCGATATTGAGATTCAGTGTATTTCCTCTGTAACGACCTTACTGGGAAGCAGAATTTCTACTATCTGAATCCTGAATGAAGGAGCAACTGGAAATTGTACCCTTCTTCTACTCTACCATCTTCAGTCTCCCAAAATTCACTTTTAATATAAAGTTTTAGGTTCTGTGCTATCTGGGCTCTGTTTGAAGAATACTTTGGGATTTTTGAAATTCATGTTGAAAGGTGATATACCTTTTGTGAGTTTTGAAGTACTCTCTTGAGTGACATTCTAAACGATGTCTTAGTTTACCTTGAAGGCTCACATTATATGTTGTCAGTGCCAAACTCCTCAGAGGGTGTTGTATGCTTTTGACAATAAGCAAGTGTGGAACTTTGACCACTTGCTAAATATAATCTAGATTCTGGATCTCTCATTGTAGGGAATGTAAAACTTACTCCCACAAAAATTGAAATGTAGTACAATAAATTAAGAGGTAATGTGCCCAGTGGAACCACACATATTGTGAATCATGAAGATATCTTTTTTTAGAGGAAGTTCCAATGTGATGGGTAGTGACTTTGGTTAAATAAATCTTATAAAGCCTATTTTACTTAATTGTAAAATTGGAATAATATTAAATGTTGTGATTATTAATTTTGTGTGTCAACTTAGCTAGCCCATGGTACCTACCTTTTGGTCAAACAGCACTCTAGCTATTGCTGTGAGATATTTTTCAGATGTGATGCTTTGAGTAAAACACATTATCCTCCAAAATGTGGGTACACCTCAATTCTGGTTTCAGTTTGCTTACAGAGTTGAGACAGCAACATCAATTGTTTCCTGGGTCTCTAGCCTGCCCTGTGGTTTATAATTGCCAGCTCCCATGAATATGGGAGTCAATTACTTAAAATCTCTCTCCCCCCACCCCCCACATGCTGTTGGTTCTGTTTTTCTGAAGAACCTATGTTATGGTTTGAATATGGATAGTGTCCTGCAAAGATAGATATGTAAAGACTTGGTGCCCAGGGTGATATATTGGTGGTGCTTTGGAATTTAAAGAGGGTGGGCCTAATGTGAGATCCGTAGGTCACTGGGGGTGTGCCTTCAGATTGCATGACCTCATCTTTCAATCTCTCTTAGGTTGCTGGATCAAGAGATGAACAGTTTGCTGTATCCTGTGCTTCTGTTGTGATATGTTGCCCTGATCAGAGGCCCAAACTAATGGGACCACTTCCAAAACTGTTAACCAAAACAAACCTCGATCTCATAAGTAACCCATGTCAGGTATTTTATTGTAATGATGTAAACCTGACTCATCATGCTTACTAATACAAATGTCTAGCTGCTACCAGAGTGGGATAAAATCAGTTAATTAACATAACTTGATAGATAAACTTCAGAACATCACATGAAAGTATGATAAAACTGAAATAGAGATATAGACACAGAGACTTTCCTGTATAATAGAATAACCATTTCCTTGTTCTTTGTTGACCTTATTTTTTGGCACATCTCATTTCTAAAAATTGTTACACAGGTCAGAGAGCCTATAAAGCAGCCACAAAAGAGTTCTGGAAGTCAGTGAAGAACTGGAATGTGTTGGATCTCAGAAGCTTAAGGGAGGGAAAGAGTTGGTTATGAATATAAGGATGCAGATGAAATAAGGTCTTTGGATCTGGCCACTAGGAAGTAACATGTGACATTTCATGCTGCATGTTTCATAGACTGTCATAGTGAAACTCCATTTTATGGGCAGAGCCAGAGTCACTCAATATTTTCTTGAAGATTGTATTTTCAGAAAGCACACTCCAGGAGAATATACTTCAGCAAGTTCAAGACCAACTTGGGGAACTTAACAAGACCCTGTCATAAACAAACCAACAAACAAACAAATAAAAAGTATTGGGGATATGTAACTCATTAATAAAGATGCCCTGGGTTCAACCCCTACTACCCAAAATAAATAAATATGTTTGGGAATAAATAAATGAGCAAACAAAATAAAAATTTAAAGGTATACTTTAGGACTAACACCCGTGGAGCTATCTTAGAGACATTTTCTTTCAGAGGCTATAACACATCATCAAATGAGCCGGACAGTGAATTAATTCTATAGGATTAAAGGTCTGTTTGTGAATTTGAGAGGAGAAGGCATTTTAATATCTTACTTCTTTGTTCAGATCTTTCCTCAGATTGTGTGAGAAAGTTCTTTAATAAAGAAGTTAAATACAGAGGGGTAAGAACTTTCCTTAATATTTGATTCTTTATCATTTGATGCCATCGGTATTGGTAAATTTCCCAGATCAAAAGCCGCTATTAACTCACTGTTTCTTCAGTCAATATATTGTCATTTAAATTATCTACTGTGAACTGCATGCAAGAAAAACATAAATTCCTAATAAAATGTGGCCTGATGTTATCTATTGTGTTAAATCTTGGGGTTATCTCAAGAATACAAAGTTTAATAGAATTCCTTACAGGTTGTACTAAATAAGTATACGCTTTTTTGCCTGACCATATTTATTTTTAATTTCTATAATAAATGACTTCTGTTGAGATAGTTTTAGGTAGATCCATCCAGAGTTTATTCACTGGTACAAGTGCTGATGTGCAGATAGCAAGAGGCTGAATATATGCATAATCAATACTGCCTCTGGGGGATTTCAACTGAGTTTAGTCAGAACATCTATCAGACCCAGTCTCTCAATATCTCCTCTATCTAATTATTCAAAGATTCCAGGGAAACTTGCTGCATTAACCCTCCTTCCTTTGGACATGAGGGGAAAGAAATTATCCTCAGAGGGATGAAACATATTTTTCTCTGGTGGTGGTTCCATATCTATGTCTCCAAGATTATGCATGACCAGCACATATTTGAGAGTTCTTTATTTATTCAAAATTCATTCAAAAATATTTCTGAAGTGCTTTCTAGATGCCAGGCACTGTTGGGGATACAGCAGACAGTTTTCCTGCTGTTTGTGTATTGTTTAGCAGGAGAAAACAGAAAACAAACACAAACCAATAAATAAAGCTACTTTATAGCTTATACATTTACATATAAAAGATAATTTATATATCTCTCTATGTCCAAATATATGTATTTTTTCAAAAAACAATGAAATAGGATATTAAAATTGGGGGAATGGGTCAGTAGGTAAAGAAGGCCTCTTCAAGGAAATGACTTTGAGCTGAAAGTTTGTGAAAAGGCTAGGAAACCAGGAAAGGTCCCAAAGTGGGGTTTAGTGTGTTGAAGGAAGAGAAAGAAGTCCTGGATGGCCACTTTACAGAGATTAGATGTAAGAGTGGTATGAGTGACAGATATACAAGGTCTCGTAGGCTGTGACTGGGAGATGGATTTTATTCTAACTGGGAAGTACTTGGAAGTCACTGAAACATTTTGAGTTGGGGAGTTGCAAGATTTGTTTTTCCTTTTTTCTGCCTTTTTTTTTTTTCCTGGAAAATTCAGGCTCCTAATATTTAGCTTTATCCTAGGATTTCTGAATTGATATTTCCGATATGTTCTCTAGATAGTTCCTGTCTATTCAAGTAATCTCATTCTATGAAGTAGTATTAGTAGTATTCTTACTTTTTTGAATAATTGCATAGTATTTTCAGCCTTTTTTGTTTAATATCACATGAAGTGAAATTGAGTTGGTTCCATGATATCAGAATACTAAATAGATGTGTTTTATTTGCTCCATTTGGAAATTTATAAACTGGGAAATTTAACATAAACACCAAGAATAATATGAGTTTTTTTATAATTTACCCCAAATCTCATATTTGGAAAATAGAGAGGTTTCAAGAAGAGCCTTAAGGTAAGACTAAAAGATAAAGAGATTGAGGAAACGGTTTCTACAGATCTCCCAGAAAACCTGGAGATCAACATTCTATGTATACAGCATGCAATGTTTAGGAGACTGTCATGTTACAGAGAACCAAAGGCATTGAACAAGCATATTACATGGATTCAAATCCTAGATTAACACTTATTAGGTGGATAATCCACAAGTTACTTTTATCTTTTTATGCTTAAATTGTCTTTTTAAAAAATCAGGATTTTTAACTACTTGTATTATAGGGTTGCTATGAGAAGTAAGCAATTAGTACAAATAAAGCACAGAACAATGCCTGTCAGCATTACTCCATCATTCTCATTTTACAGATAAAAAAACATGATACTCTAACATGTAATTGACATGACTGAAATTACCCAACAAGTTAGTGCAAGAATCAAACTCTTGAAATTAAGTTTTTTTAAAAACTCTGCTGGACATAAGTATTTTATGAATAATTTGAATAATTGTGTTTGAGTACCAAAAAATTGCTAGTTTTACCTTTGTTTATCCTAAACTTGTATCTCAATCAGTAGTTTTCAATATTTTTGACCTTAAGACCTTTTTTTTGAAAGCCTTAAAAATTAGTGAGGATCCTTAAAAGCTTGTGTTTATGTGGGTTATATTTATTAATATTGACCATATTAGAAATTCAAACTAATAAGCTTAAAAATTTACTTAGGAATTCATTAAAAATAAACCTATTACATGCTGACATAAATAATAATAGATTTTTAATGAAAATATGTTTAACAAAAAAATTTAGTGAAAAAAGTACCATTTTTGCAAATATGGAACAAAGACAGATTCTCATGTCTGCTTCTGCATTCAACCTGTTGTGTTGTCACTCGGAAAAGCTCCAGCGTACAAACATCTTCTAATTCATATAAAAGTAGTTTTAACTTGACAGACCCACTAATAATCTCAGGTGCCCTCACAGATGTCCTCAGACCTTACTTTGAGAGTCATCCATCTGGATAAAAATCAGATTTGAGAGGGAGAGAAACAAATCCTGCTAAAGTCTCAAAATTTACTTTAGATGTGAAAACTCGGTGGCCAGGAACAAACATTTCAGGGTGGGAGCAGTTGTTGCCTTTGCCTAAGTTTAGTGACTCCAGTTAAATGCCTTTACAATAGATGTCCACAGCCATCCCCACAATATTTATTGCTTTTCACACATATGAAATATCACCCCTCCAGTTCCTTCTCACAAATTTGTGTGGCTTAAAAAACTGAAGTGAAATACAGTTAGTGCTCAATCGCTCAAAAATAAATAAATAAAAGAATATACTATGAATTCATGGGAAAAATAGAAAAAAAAATCCTATGTACCCACCTATTTTTCTTCTTGTCCCTCCAAGCTCCATGGCATTCCCAATATTATGTTCATTTGCTTTGTGATGGGAGTTGGGTAATTTCAGTGCCTCCTTTTTGAAGTTGATGAGCACAGGTGGGGTATTTGAAGGATAATTTTTATTTGATGATAGACTCGATGACCTATGAAGAATTCAGTTCTCGTCTTATCCATTAGATCTTTACAATTCTGAAGAATGGCCATTACACAGACTGATTTAGAGAAAGAAAATTATTTATAATGAATTCTGCAAAGCAGAGATATTTTAGTCTGTACATAGAAAAAATGTGGGTTGAACCATTTTTGTAAGGGGTTCATTCTGATGAGGTCTGGGTATTTGGGACTTTTTAACAGGCTAGATATTTCATTTCTTTAAAACCTGTAGTCCTACATTGTCTATTAATGTTATCTGTAATTCACTCACTTATTCATTCAAAATGTGTTGGCTATTTACTATGATAGACATGATCATAAATATGGGTGACCTAAAGATGAATGTTCAAAATTTATGTATTTGAGGAGGTTGGGTGATAGATGTAAATTACGTAAACATCTATGAACCATGTGTGAGAAACACTGAATGAGAGACATTGACCCAGTCTCTGGAAGACAAATGAAGGGAAACTAATTGTACCTAAATGATTTGTGGAAAATTTCTTACTGGAACTGTCAGGAGAAGTGAGGGAAGGGCATTCTTGATGAAGGGAACAGAGTGCGTATAGACTTGGAATTGTGAAAGAGCCTGAGATGTACGTGACCTGGAAATGGAAAATAGGGTGGAGGCTAATATTAGGGCTGGAAAGAGGATGCAGACTGGGGCAGGTCCTTCAGGTTGGAAAGGTGATTTACACTTATTCCTGTAAGCCACAGGGAACCATTTGTGTGTTGTTTTCTGTTCAGATATGGGTTTTAGAAGAATCTTTCTGCTAGTGGATAGACAGGGGAATGCATTAGGGGATGGAAGTAGTGCCCCATGATGGTTTCCTTCACTAAGACAATGGTGTAGGAACGGAAGGCAGACTCTGGAGGGAGGGTAGAAGATTGAATCAGCAAGACAGGAGATTGGATGTGGAGAATGAGAGTGATGGCCTTAAAGACAACCCACAGGAAACTGAACTGGTGAATTTAAATGACGACTAAGCTAGATACAGAAAACTAGAGCAATAATAGGAGGTGGTGGAAATGCTGATACAGATTTTAAGTAATTTGACAAACCTGTGTAGATGGCATTTAGAAACAGGTTTCTCAGGAGAGGTTGGGTAGAAATGTATTCTCTTTCTAAAAATTATTTTAACATATCCAGTCTATATTTCATATGAACTAGATGACAAACTCTTTGGACGGCTTGTATTGTGACTAGAAATACAATTTTTAAAGACTTCCACATTTTGTATATGTGTGTGTGTGTGTGTGTGTGTGTGTGTGTTTGTGTTCCTGCCTTTTAAAAGGGCTAGGCCCAAATTAGGAAATAACATCTATAGACTTTCTTTAAAGTCTCAAGGTAGAATTGGAGAATGAAGGAAAAACAGAATACTTTAGAAAATTGAGCAATTGAAGCCACTAGAGGACATAAAGAAAGAAAGAAAGAAAATTGTCTGTAAAGGATCATGATAAGAAGTAGGGAGAAAGATGGAATCCAGAGTTAGAAAGACAGATGGAAGATAAGGACAATGATTTAAAAAAAATTAGCACTAGCAATAATCGGAAGAAAAATGGTTGCTAGAAGGATTTTTTTTTTTTTTTTGGAAGGAATGTGAAAAACAAAATACTTGTACTGGTCCATACTTTAGACAATATAAATAAAAACATTATTGAAAATTAAGGTGGTTGAATTTGATAATTTCCATAAAAAGTTTGGTCTCTACACACATAAACACTAAAGCAACAAAATTATTTGGGGTACTGTAGTTTGAGCCCAGGGGAACTCTACTGCTGAGTTATATCCCAAGTCTTTTTTTTTTTTTTTTTTTTTTTTAAATTTTGAACAGAGTATTGTTAAGTTGCTCAGACTGGCTTTAAACTTGAGATCCTCCTGCCTTGGCCTCCCAAGTTGCTGGGACTATAGCTAAAAGCATTGTGTGTTTTTTTAATAATTAAAATGAAACAATAGATATCATCTTAAACACCTTAAAAATGATGCTTCAGGAGATTTATACTGCCTAGAGAGAAGATATTGACTTGAGTGAAGGATAAAGTCTTATAGTATAGAGATAAATATAAACCCACTGGAATGGACTAGAGTTTTTTGCTATAGCAGTGATGATAACTTGGTCAAGTACCCTTGTTTGATTTTCAAGCTGTATGTTGTTTTCTGTGTCGTGTCCATGTATCATCACTGCATCTTGGATTATTTAAAAATGATCACTTTTCTTACTTTGTAATAGGTATTGGTTTGCTTCAGAAACTGTTATGAGTTCTGATTCACGTTAAACAGTGTCTAGGTGATCCAGATCTGATCCATATTATAACTTTGTGTAGGTACAATTAATATTCAGGCAGAAATAGCTTAAGAGAAGCTTCCAGATTAATGAAATGGTGTTGTATATGTTTTAAATAAAAAACTTGCCAAGACTGGTACCTTGGGGCAAAGGCTAGTTAGATTAAAATCAGTGACTCTTTTGGCTCCCAAGCCTAAGAGGAGGATGGATTGGGAAGCCTTGAGGAGAGCAGGGACTTTAACTGAGGGAGAGGAGGGCTTGGGCCGTTTCCCAGTTGTAGATGTTCTTTCAAACATCAGAGGTGCAAATCCAAATACATTGAAATTTACTGAAAACTATAACCCAATTAAATAAATGACCATTAAGTTCAAAGAAATTTAAAAGACTTTTTCTTAAACACCCTACTTTCATATATATTCTCATATTCCTGGAAAACTTAAGATTCTGAATGTGAACCTATACTTTACCATTTTTTCCTTACATGGGTCTTCTTTGATATGTCTGTGAATGTTTTTCCTATGTCTCCTATATATTCACTGTTTTCTTTTCAGTATAATCTTTTGATGACCAGCACTTTTCACTTGTTATTGCTATCACATATATTACTTTTATGGCTTCCATTCTGCCATTTCAATGAAAAGGAAATATACAGGTCAACTAGAGTTAATAACCAAATTTAGGAGAATATTGCTTAAATAGTTTCTCAATTATGTTCCAATTAGTTTCTTGTGTTGATAAAATAAAAGTTTCCTTAACAGTAGAGGTCTTGTAAAGTTGAATTGAAGTTTGGGAATTCTTGCTATCATTTAACATTTGAGTGCACTCAATTTTCCTGACTCATACTTTTTGACACTCCATGTTTCCATGTTTCATCTGTCACAGATATATTCCTACTTGGACCCCTAGGCCAAATATACTCCACCTATTAAATTTTGTGACATACTGATCAAATGTTCATTTATTTAATAGGCCATTATTAATGAACTGGGTCCTAATCCCTTTCACACATGGTTCCATAGTGGCAGGAAGAGCTGAATGTTTCTACAGTATTGATGAGGGTGAATGCAGCTCGGCAGCCAAAATTTCTTGGTGGCCCAATATAAAACCTACTAATTAGAAGTATGTGATGCTATAATGAAAACATTATCAAACCAGCTGTACTGTGTGTACAGATTTTCTGTTTTTATTCATGTGTGTGCATCTATTACAAACATAGCACAAATAGAATATAAAAATAAGTTAACACTCACAGCCAAACCTGTTAAATTTAGTTCAACAAATTGTATGAAACCCTCCATCTGTTTGCTGCATTATCCTCACAATGATAATAGGCGAGGCAGATTTGCTAGCTGAGTTTTATAGAGAGAATGACTTGTTCAAAAAAATATATAATAAGCTCCCCTAAATGAAACCAAACCAAACAGCATTATTTTTCCTCTCTGTGGCTTTGAGTGTTTATGTTGTGATATTGTATTACATTTACACAGATGTTATTACTGATCTGTCGTGCCAAAAGATGGCTTTGAAGCTCATTTATCAATAATTATTGCTCTGGCCAGTATGAATGTTCCAAAAGAGAAAACAAGTATGAGGAACAGATCTTTTGATTTCTTTAGTAATAGGTTCTGAATAGCTGTTTTCAGCCTTTAGTGCCTTTTTCTCTATGACTTACTCTTGGCATTGCAAATACAACATTTATGTTTTCAAAAATACAGAAGGGCTACAAATGTCTTTATCATGTAATAATTTTTAAATGGAATAATATCCACATCATAGGGTTATTGATGATTGCACCAGATAAAGAAGTACCTAAACACCGTTGCTGATGAAGAACTTTGCTTACCTCCCAGCACCAACATCTCACTAGTAGTAATTGTGAATTGTTGGGGACATCTTAGAAATGATGTGTCTTTCTAGAAACTCAAATTCTTCTGATTATAGTTTGGTGAACAGCCAACTTAGTTCTCAGATCTTGCTCATGACAAATATTAAAAACATTTTCATTTTAGGTGAATAATTACTTAGTTTCTATTCTGTGTGAAGCATCTGCATTCTGGGTATATAGGGACCAAAGATAAATGAATCACAATCTATATGGGTTTAAATAGGTACTCAAAAAATTAGTCACGTTATTATTCCATTCAACATTTCCCTTTCAGTTTTTGGATAGTTTGGTTACGTGCATGGAAAATCTTAAAAGTTTGTCAAAAAGGCATAGATATCATACATCTAATATTATTCATTATTTTCCTCATTCTTTTATTTATTGTATATTTACATAAACAGCGTATATAAATAAAAACTGTGGCACAGAACAAGTGTCACTGTGTGTTGTCCTCGTTAGTAAATCAAGTATCCTCACATCCCTTTTTTCTTCTGAAGAGTACCAGCACTACCACAGCCAACATAACCACAGGAAGTCCTGCTTTAGGTTCTCATCCCTCATATATTTGGGAATTCCTAAGGAATATTTTCCTTGTTCTCCAAATTCCACTGTAGGGAATGCATCTGGGGGTCTGTGGTAAGCAGCTCAGGCTACTGCCATACACTCTCACTATTTTGTTCCACATATGAACAGAAGCCCCTCATCTGACTGTGTAGCATAGTTATGATATTACGCCAACATTTTTACAAACTCCACTGAAGGATTGTAGATAATTCAGGAAATTATGATTTGGAAAAAATTTTAAATGTGAGCCTGTATATTATAGCTTCCAGAATTCACAAACCGTATTCTTTTCCAGAGAGTTCTCTGTTGGTTTTCCTTCAATGTCACAACCATATGGTCACATTCACCTGCATAACTAAAGTACATTGACCAGGTATCCTCTATGCAAAATCATGCTTTCTCAACTTTTACTTAGGCTAACCGAAAATAAAATGGATAATAAAGCATTTTCTCTTTACCTCCAGGCTCTGGTGCATAGCATCGTAAATTCATACTCTCATTCTCAGGTGCAGTTCTACTTTTGTTAAGAAAAGTCTTTCACATTTTAAGAATTTAGTGACTAGTTTCCTCAACTCACCTATTCCTGAAAAGCAGGGTTTCCAAACTCATATTTTTGGAACCTGGCAAATATAAATGGGTGATGTGGGCTAGGTATAAGAAAAAGTATGGTATCTTCAATATTTGTTGAAATCAATGGGTAGGCCTCATGGTATATCTTTTATGATACCTTTGATAGAAAAAGGTACAAGAAGGTGTTCAGTTTAAACGTGATGACATTTGTCACCTGAGTTGTATTAACAGGGTAGAGCTAGGAACTGGGTGAATGGAGAGCATATACTGCATCCTGAAGAACTTGGTAACTCAGCTTCAGCTGATCCTGGGGAAAGCCTGGGCTAGGTGTTCTCAACTCTTCCCTCTAGATTTTTACATTCAGTTGTTGGCATTTATTTATTTTTAAAATATTTTTATTGGTTCATTATAATTATACATACTGGTAGAATTCATTGTTATACATTGTACATGCATACAGTATAACAACATAATTTGGCTACTATCATTCCTCATTCATTCTCCTCATTCATCTCTCCCTTCTCCTGGTCCTTTTTCTATATTCCACTAGTCTCTCATGGATTTCATGAGATTCCCTCCTGTACCTTCCTTTATCTTTTTTCTCTTCTCCTCAGTATTTTGAGAGACAACAGATATCTATATTTCTATGTGATATATATTTTTAAACCTCAGAATTTAAAAAAACACTATAAGGGTCAGTAATATTTATTTCAAATGAAACAGGGTTTTAGGCCAGATCTGACCTTTAGGTTTCCATTTTGCAACCTGTTTTCGAAAGGACTTGGGCTTTACTTTTGCAAAACCAAAAGGCCAGTGGAAGTTTTTTTAAAGCTATCTGCTCATAATTAGTTTTTCATTCTCTTGTGTAACATCAGGAGCAACAAGCTGTGGCATTATAATAGCATTTGTTCCTGCTACCCAGACAAGCTGAAGATTCTGGGGAAGAATGGCTGCTTATCTGAAAATATGTAATTTGACTGTAGGAATCATTGTGGAATAACAGGACATGAGAGATTTGGAAATAGACACACCTACGCGTAAATTTAGCTTTGACATTCAGGTGTAACTTGGTGTGAATGACAAACTCTATGACTTACCTTTCTCAACTGTATGATAGGAATAATAAAACTTACAAGTAATAGTAAGGCTAGATCATTCATACAAACGGCTGATCCATAGTAAGCATTAAAAACATTAGTTCCGTCCTTTCTACTCTTTACTTTGTTATTCATTAATTTCCACATTTACCTTAGTTCTGATACCAAATTCAAGTTCGTTTTGTTGCTGTGTAGGTTTTACAAATGTTTAGAAGTGGGATGGCTACCTCAACAAGTTCCAGTGAATTATTAGTTTTATCAAATGGCAGACTGTCTGGTTTCTTGCCCAGGATCAGTTATGGCACTTCCCCAGTACATTTCGTTGTATTCTTGGTACTGTGTTAATCCATCTAGCTGCGCTCACTTGATGTCTAATGGCTGGTCCTGCTGACAAAACCTTAGCAACCCTCTTCTGCTTGTTAGTATCGTCCATAGCAGCCAAGAAGTTCTTCTACCAATTATACACTTAATTGTTTTGCTAGTTGCATGTATTTGTCTTGTATTGTCATTCATATTTTTCTTCCTGGAATTTGGGGTGGAAAAGCTGCCATCTTTTTTTTTTTTTTTTCTCTTTGTCATTATTGGTTTTTACAAGCCAGTGCAATGTGGGTTGCATATCAGGAACATTGTACACCAGTTCGGCAATTAGCAATATGCCATGAGGCAAGTCCCCTGACTCCTAGGTGCTTGGTTATCTCTTTTGTAAATCAGAGTTAATAGTATTTGCCCTGCTTATCTCTCTGGGTTGTCATGAGATAATAGCCACAAGGAATTTCATTGTACAAATGTAATGTGATTGAAAAATAAAGATCATTATATTAGAGATTTAAGGAGTAGAGCAGAGGAGTTTCTCAAACTTGGCTCTATATTAGAATCGCTTGTTAAGTTTTCAAAACCACCCATGCTCAAATACTTTTTAACCAATAAATCACAATCATGGTGGCACCTGGGTATTTGTATTTTTAAATTTTAAATTTAAATTTTTAGTTAACACATAATAGTTGTTCATATTTATGGGGTACAGGGTTATTTTCAGCAATACAATGTGCAATGATCATATCAGGGTAATTGACATATCTGTCACCTCAAACACATCTTTTTTTGTGTTTGGGATATTTTCAAATCCTCTCTGCTAGTTAATTTGAAATATATACTTAATTGTTGTCAACATAGTTATCCCACTATGCTGTGGAACATTAGTAATTATTCCTCCTATCTAACTGCAACATTGTACTCATTAACTGTTCTCTCTCCAAACCCCTGACCCCACTCTTTCCAGCCCTTGGTATCTAATTACTCTCGACTCTCTACTTCTATGAGATCAACTTTTTATATGGGAAATGCTTTAGAACATTGATATGGAAAAGATTTTTTTATTCCTAAAGCACAAGCAACAGAAGCAAAAATGAACAAATGGGGTTACATCATGTATAAGAGAGAACATGACTTATTTCTCTTAATATAATATCTTCCAGGATATTTTATATGACTGCAAATATGGCAACTTCATTCTTTTTTTCTGGCTGAATAGTATTCTATTGTGTCTATATGCTATATCTTGCTTTATTCATTGATGGATACCTAGGTTAATTTTGTATCTTGGCTATTGGGAATAGTGCTACAGTAAAATAGTGCTTGCAGTGTGTAGGTGTGATGAGAAATTCATGGGTGTATTAATTTACATTCTCACTAACAGTGTAAGATAGTTCCCCTTTCCCAGAATCATTGCCAATGTTTATTCTTTTCTTTCTTTTTTTGGACCAGGTATTAAACCCAGTGTTGCTTAACCACTGTGCAGCATCCTCAGCCCTTATTTATTTATTTATTTTTAGATAGGGACTTGCTAAGTTGCTGAGGCTGGTTTTGAACTTGCAATCTTCCTGCTTCAGCCTCCTGAGCTGCTGGTTTTACAGGCATGCGCCACCGCACCTGGCTATTCTGTTCTGTCTTTTTGATACTAGCCATTCTGACTGTGTTGAGATGATATCTAACTGATATGATTTATATTTCCCTTTTAGTGTTGTTGAGTGTTTTTTCATATACTTGTTGACCATTCATATATCTTAAGAAATGTCTATTCAGATAATTTACCCATTGATTATATATTTTATTTATTTTGGTACTGGGGATTGAACTCAGGGGCACTCGGTCACCGAGCCACATACCCAGCCCTATTTTGTGTTTTATTTAGAGACAGGGTCTCCCTGAGTTGCTTAGCACCTCACTTTTGCTGAGGCTGACTTTGAACTTTTGATCCTCCTGTCTTAGCCTCCCAAGTCACTGGGATTATAGGTGTGCACCACCACGCCTGGCTACCCATTTTTAAATTGGATTATTTATTTTTTATTTTTCCTGTTGAGTGTTTGAGTTCCTTGTATATTTGATATTAATCCCTTGTAGAATGAATAGTTGGTAATTTTTTTTCCCATTCTGTAGGTTGTCTCTTCATTCTGTTGATTGTTTTCTGTGTAGAAACTGTTTAGTTTGATGTATTTGTCTTTCTGTGTCTGACTTATTTCTCTTAATATAATATCCTCCAGGATATTTTATGTGACTGTAAATATGGCAATTTCATTCTTTTTTCTGGCTGAATAATATTCTATTGTGTCTATATACTATATCTTCTTTATTCATTGATGGATACCTAGATTAATTTTGTATCTTGGCTATTGGGAATAGTGCTGCAGTAAACCTTGCAGTGTGCAGGTGTGATGAGAAATTCACATTTGTTCATTTTTGCTTCTGTTACTTGTGCTTTAGGAATAAAAAATTCTTTTTCATATCAATGTCCTAAAGCATTTCCCATATGTTTTCTTCTAGTAGTTTCATAGTTTGGGATCCTATGTTTATGTGTTTGATCCATTTTGAATTTATTTATGTACCTTATTAGTAAAAGATAGTGGTCTAGTTTCATTCTTTTGTATATGAATACCTATTTTCCTAGCACCATTTCTAAAGAGACTGTCTTTTTCTCTCCAATATGTTTCTGTTGTCTTTTTTAAAAGTCAGTTAGTTGTAAATATGTGAACTTACTTCTGGGTTTTCTATTCGGTGCCATTGGTCTTTATTTCTTTTTGTTTAAATGCTGGTAGCAAACTTTTTGATTACTGTAACTTTGTAGTATGTTTTGAAATCTAGTAGTATGTAATCTCTAGATTTGTTCTTTTTGCTCAGGGTTGCTTTGGCTATTTGAGGTTTAGTGGTCTCATATGAATTTTAGGAGTGATTTTTATTTCTACTTTTGTGAGGAATATAATTGGCATTTTGTAGGGATTATGTCAAATCTGTAGATTTCTTTGGGTAATGTGGACATTTTTAATAATATGAATCCTTTCAATCCCCCAAACATGGATATCTTTCCAATTTTTGTGTAGTTTTCAATTTCTTTTGTCAGTTTTTTAATAGTTTTCATTGTAGAGTTCTTTTACCTTTTTGGATAAATTTATTCCTAGATTTTTAAAAAACTATTGTGAATGGAATTGCTTTCTTGATTTCTTTTTTAACTGGTATATAGAAACACTGATTTTTGTCTGCTGATCTTGTATCCTGCAATTTTTTTGAAGCCAGATGTGAGTTCTAACCATTATTTTGGTGGATCCTTTAGGTTTTTCCTGTATGAGATCACGTTATCGGCAAACAGAGGTAGCAGTTTTACCCTTTATTTCTTTATCTTGCCTAATTGCTCTAGCTAGGAGTTCCAGTACTGTGATGAATAAAAGTAGTGAAAGTGGGCATCCTTGTCTTATTCCAGATCTTAGAGGAAAAGCTTTCAACTTTTCTCTGTTGAGCATGATAGTAGCTGTGGGTTTGTTCCATTGTCTACATTGAAATCTATATGTTCTTAATTGTACTGAGATGTGTTTCTTCTATACCTATGTTGTTGAGAGTTTTTATTGTGAAGGGACATTGAATTTTATCTGATGCTTTTTCTGCTGATATATGCTGATCATATATTTTTTTGTTTGTTTATATGATGTATCTCATCTGTTGAGTTGTGTATTTGAGCCTTCCTTGCCACCCTGGGATGAATTCCACTTGATTATGGTGTACAATCTTTTTGATGGGCTGCTGGACACAGTTTGTTAGTTTGTCGTTGGGAATTTTTTCATCTACATTCACCAGAGATATTTGTTTATAATTTTCTGTTGTATCCTTGTCTGGTTTTAGTATCAGGGTTATGCAGATCTATAGAATGAGTTTGGAAGGATTTTCTCCCATTCAATATTTTTGGAAGAGTTTGAGAATTGGTTTTAGTTTAATTTTCAAAGTTTGGTAGAATTCAGTAGCAAAGCTATTTGGTACTGGGCTCTTCACTGAGAGACTCTTTATTACCCATTGAATATCATCACTTATTGATCTATTTGTTCAGGTTTTCTACTCCTAATGTCTCAATAGTGGTAGGTTATATGTGTCCAGGAATTTTATCCATTTCTTCCAGATTTATCAATACGTTGTTCATGATAATTCCTAATGATTCCTTATATATTTGTGATATCCAACATTATTTCTCCATTTTTGTCTCTGATCTTACTAATTTGGGTTTTCTCTTTATTTTCTTATATGGGCTAACTAAACGTTTTTGATTTTTCATTATCTTTTCAAAAAACAATATTTTTGTTTTGTTAATCTTTTAAATTGAGTTTTTAGTTTCAATTTCATTTATTTTTTGCTTTGATCTTTATTTTCCTTGCCTTCTACTAATTTTAGATTTAATTTGTTCTTACTTATTCCTTACTTATTCTTTTGGTTGTTTATTTGAAAACTTTACATTTTTGATATACACATTTATTGTTATAAACATCCTTCTTACTACTGCCTTTGCTATATCCCATAGGTTTTGGCATTTTGTGTTTTCATATTCATTTCAAGAAATTTTTAAATTCCCTTTTTAATTTCTTTATTGATCCATCAGTCATTGAGGAACATGTTGTTTAATTTCCATTTGTTTGTACAAGTTTCTACACATCCTTTAGTTATAGATTTCTAATATGCAGAAATTAGATATATTATATGATTTTCATTTTTAAAATATTTATTGAGACGTATTTTATGGCATAAAATATGGCCTGTTCTGGAGCATGTTCCATATGTTGATGAGAAAAATGTGTATTCTGTAGCTATTGGGTGAAATGTTTTGTAATTGTCTGTTAAGTCCATTTAGTCTATTAGTGAGTTCAACTCTAGTGTTCATTGATTTTCTAACTGGATGATCTGTCCTTTGCTGAAAGTATAGTGTTGAAGTTCCCAATTAATATGTATTGGAGACTCTCTCTCTTTTTCTCTCTCTTTAGATCCAATAATATTTTCTTTATATATTTGACTGTTCCAAATTGTGTATATATATTTGCAATTTTTTTTATCACTGGACAAATATCAAAATTGTGTCTGGGGCCTAAGAGGACTTCAGTCTTCTTTTATAGTAAAGACTCCAGTAACAGCAAGGGCTATTTGGGGCATCTAACCTACCTTTCCCAGTAAGGAGAAGATTTTCTCTGCTCTGAGCCAATCTGGGTAGGAGAGAATTTGGAAGAGGAAGGATTCTCTCTCCTGTCTCTATGGTGCCATCCTGGGTTTTTGCCCTGCTACTCTCCAGTGTACTTCTTAGTCACTCTAATCAGAATATAGTTGCATATTCTTTGTGGTGGTCCCTTTTTGTGTGAGGGGGATGAGTGGAAGAAATTCTGGTTGGCTAACTTGCAACAAATCTCAGGTCTTGGTATATTTTTAAACTACCCATGTGATTCCATTGTGCTGCCAAGTTTGAGAAACAGTGCTTCAGCACTTTGCTTACAGTATGATCCAGGGAACTAACAGATCACTTGGGACCTCATTATGAATGCAGAATATCAGGCTCACTCTTAATCTACTTATTTAAAACTCACATTTAATAAAATCTTCAAGTGACTCATTTGTATCTTAAAATTTGAGAAGCACTCCTTTTGTAGTTGAGGCAATTCAGAGATAAAGGGTTTACTGAGGGTCACAATTTTAGCTAGGGAAGCCAGGACTAGAATTCAGGTTTCTTGAATTCTAAACCTGTGCTACTTCCTTACTCTGGATATTGGAGTTTGATATTCTTCATGTAGGAAAAAAAAAAAAAAGGTTTGCATAAATTGTCAATAGTTTGTACACTTTTAGTCTACTTTGAGACTTTTTCAGATATGATCCATCCTCTCTCTCCAGAGCTATCACCTTTCTGAACAATACTCATGAGATGAATGAGAAACTGGATGAAAACTGGACACAGATTGTTTTGAATATTTTGGGAGAGATCAGAACAGTTTGCAATTTTTTGTGCTTATTATTGAGTTTCCTTACAATACTTTCTGACCCCAAAGATAAATTTTAATAAAAATTATTTTTAAAATAAGAGACTTCTGCTCTTTATTAGCTGATGAACTAGTCTCAAAAAACTATAGCATAGGATAAAAGTAATAATATTCAGCATGTTTAATAGTGTTTTTTTTTTTTTTTTTTCCCTTTCAGTTACCAACTTGAAGCTTTTGGAAAGGGGCAAAGTCTGGGAATTTGGGGATGTGGGTACTTGTGTATAGTTTCTGAAGACAGGATTTGTGCTGGACTCTGTGCTCTCATTGATATAGCCAGTGTATGAGGGAAGCTGTAGAGAAAATGTGGGTTGAGTTTGTGTTGATTTTGTCCAATCAAACACCACATGGATGTAGCAGATGTGTGTCAAGCTATTTTAAATTTCCTAGGGCAGTACTTGTTAGAGACGAAGAGTGTGTTGGACTCATCAGGTTTCTTAGTAATATGTACCTCACTCTTCCCTTCTCTCTGCACCCGCTGTGCCACTGATTATACCATAAGTAATGGCAGCTTTGCCTTGGGAGGTTATGGATATACCACAGATGGGGACAGCCCATCTGCGAAGGTGAGTGAATTTCAAATTGCTAGTTGCATCTCTTTGCAAGAGGGCCATGGGGAGCAGAGGGAGAGAACCTCAGTGGGAGTGACACCCAAAGCCACAATAATTTCTGACAATTAACCTGTTTTTTCACATCAGCTATTATGTGTGTTTCCAGGATCACAGACAAAATGATTGCTTTGCTGTGTGAAAAAATCTGGCACTGTGTAACTATCTAATTTTCCTCACATGATATCATAATACCTCTGGTAGAATGATTTGTAGCTAAAGCCTCCCTCTCTTCCTCCTCCTTCTTATTTTTTCCTGTATTTGATATCCATTCCTTTCTTTCCTTAATTACTAGAGGACTTCAGCCCAAAATGAGGTAGTGAGTAGTGTGGGTAGTAGCAGTGGGACTCAGATAGTGTGGTAGTAGTAGTGGGACTCAGAGCCTTCTTCCTGATGGTAGGAATTGTGTGTGTATCTGTGCATGTATGTGTATCTTTTTGGCAGAAAACTCCTAGAATGGTGTTACTAGAGCTAGGATGCATTTAGAAAATTCGAATCCAAGGCTTGGGAGGACTAAGGCAGGTAATAGAAATGAATGATTGGATCAAGAGGACTATGGTGGACTGCATTGTTCCCAGCCTGTTTTGCTGAAGAGCAACAAAAGATGAGTCTTTTGTTGTACGGGGAACAATAGCCAGTGCCATGAGATCTCATTTTTAAGAGAAGCTGAAAATTCTAACTATGTGAAATTTTCTTGTATCTAAATGTTTATAATTCTTTGAAGTCTTGTTTTAACACTATGAGTGTCAGCACTATGCAGATAGAGAACACATCCAAGGGCTACATTGGGCCTATAGGCCACCTGGTTGCAAATTTGATATGGTCTGATGTCCTTATTTTGTAGAACAGGGATTTTTCCAAGTTTAGTGCATTAGCAAGGTGCGGAACTGAAAACAGAATGCAGGTCAGCATGTTCTACAGTTCTTTCACCTTTGAAAACTCCTACAGAAAGATTTATGTGCTAGGTACTCGGCTATGTCAGGGTTGGGGTTAAAGAAATGGCCCAGTCTAAAAAAAACTCACAGTCTGGCAGGGGTGAAAGACAAGAAAACAAATAACTATACTTTATTGAGGCATGTGCAGCAAATAACTACAGATGCAGAGGCAAGACCGATTGGGACAAATATGTTTTGTCTGAGGAAAGTGGCATAGTTGAAGGATCAGGAACAGACCTGAAGAAAAGGTGATACTTGAGCTAGGTATGGACATTTGAATACTTTAATAATAGTCATAGCGGATTTTTTCGTTTGTTTGTTTGCTTGCTTCTTTTACATTGGTTAAACAGCTGTTTTATCGCAGTGATTTTGATGAATTTTGGTAGGGAATTAAAACATTATCTCATCATTAGCTTTTAGTTTGTACATACCAGCTTGAACTTTAAAAAGTTTGGGGTCAGGAATAGGGCAGATATCAAATCCGTTTTATAGATGAGAAAATTGTGATTCAGAGCCACTAAATGTGTGACCAGGTTTACTTTGTAGTAAACTAGACAGAATGCAAGTCTTTCTCACTTGCTGTTGCCATTGCTACCACTTTAAGTTCTGACGT
Source organism: Sciurus carolinensis (assembly GCF_902686445.1). Taxonomy (NCBI): domain Eukaryota; kingdom Metazoa; phylum Chordata; class Mammalia; order Rodentia; family Sciuridae; genus Sciurus; species Sciurus carolinensis. The sequence goes on from NC_062226.1 coordinate 82,572,866, forward strand.
AGTGTGGTACTATGAGTCAACCATCCTAGGCTGCAAACCCAGTTCTGACTTTTGGAGTCCTTCAGGAATTTTTGTCTCAGATTTCCTGGGAAATCACTCAATCTAAAAGCATAATTTTTGTACCAATTGTCAAAAGCTGGACCATGAGGTCCAGTTTTTCTCAGCTTTTTTCTGGGTCCTTGTTAGTGATTAAAAAAAAATGCCTAAATAATCTCTCTTATGATCAGGATTTGAGTATGAAAATTCAACATCTTTGGCAATTAGGGAAGTGCAGATCAAAACTATACTGAGACTTGATCTCATGCTAGCTAACTAATGGCAGTCATCAAGAATACAAATAATAATAACTGCTAAAGAGGATGTGGAGAAAAAGGAACACTTTTACATTATTGTTGGGACTGTAAATTAGTACAAACACTATGGAAATCAGCAGAGATTTCCTAAAAGACTAGGAATAAATCTACCATATGACCAAGATATACCACTCCTTGGTATTTATCCTAAAGATTTAAAATCATCATACTATTGTGATACATACATACCCATGTTTATAGCAGCACAGTTCACAATAGCCAAACTATAGAACCAGCTTAGATGAAAAATTAATAATGAAAATGTGGTAAATATACACAATGGAGTTTTATTCAGTCACACAGAAGAATGAAATTATGTAATTTGCAGGAAAATGGATGGAACTTGAGAACATTACATTAAGTGAAATAAACCAAACTGAGAATGTCAAGGGTTGTATATTTTCTTTCATATGTGGAGCCTAGAGAGGAAAAAGGAAAAAGGAAGGTGCTTGTGGGGAATCTCATGAAAATTGAAGGGAGATCAGCAGAGTAGAAGAAAGGGACCAGGAGGAGAGAGGAGAGATGGGAAAGGGGAAATACTGAGGAATGATATTGACCATATTTTGTTGTAATATTGTATGCATGTATGAATCCCACCATTATGTACAATTATAATGCATTAATAAAAAATATGAAAAAAGGAAGAGGAAAAAGAAATATGATTTGAAGAACCATCCTTATAAACTCATTAGAGATAAGATGAAGATGAAAGTTTGATTCAGAGGACAAAACAGTGAAGCATCCTTCACATGATTATGCAGCTTGTACATTGTACAAAGGGGCCTTGGCATAGGGTCAGTGGGAGAAGAAATCCAGGTCTCATTCCATTCTACAAGTTTTGCACCTGGAGAGCTACATGCGGGGTGGGGGATGCTGGTGGAGGCAGAAGGCTGAGGGCCAAGGTATTCATGTCTCACAAAGGCCTAGTATGGGGACTTTGGGAATCCATGAGTGTGGGCTTAAGCTGGTGTAAACAACCTCATGTTTATCATGGCTTTTCTTAGAGTCAGATATGGACCAGCTTCTCAGGAGAAAATTTAATTAATAAGACAGTGGAATTTTATGTTGAGTGTTCCCCTTTTCTTTGCAACTGCACTGGGAATTTATCATCCAATTTAACTCTCTCAGGAAACCTGAAAGATAAGCATCATCTGTTCTACTTTCAGTAGAAAGACTGTCTATTGTGCTATTATTAAGTTGTGGAGCTGGGATGGCTGATAGGTCTGATAGTCTGGCTTGAGTTCAAAGAATGTGTCATAAGAAATCTAAGCAGTGGGAAAGTTTTCTGGGTAACAGAAGTGATCTATTTCCTATCATAGTTTTATTTGGGGTATGCATATACATGTGTATGTTTGTATGCATGCTATATTTGTGTGTGTGTATGTGTGTGTGTTTATGGTAGTGGGAAGTGTCAACAGACAACAGAGTTTAAAAGGTAGAGAAAAGGAGTAAATGGGAGAATTTAGTTCTAGGTCAATTTGCTACGTTGGCTATTCATCTTCAATTTCTCTGTATTAATGGAGGTAAGAGAGTCTGATGGAAAGTCTCAAAAATGGATAAATGAAATTATTTGTGTTTGGCATTGGGTGTGAGTGTGTGTAATGGTTCAGAAAATTATAAAGCAAATAAAGAGACCATTTAGTCAATATTCAACCTGGGAAGAATAGAAAATTTGTGCTTTTTATCAACTCTGATAAATAACATCTCTCTACTTCCTTCTCCCATCTAGCTATGTCTCTTTGGCAAGCATAAGTTATCCTTACTAAAGGAACTGGTTTGTCTGTCTCAGTTTGCTGACTTTTTCAATTTTCTTGAAGGAGTTAATGCAGTAATTTAACAGCGTGGTGTAATTGAGGAAATTTACAGCTTTCTTTTTCAATTTCTGTTAAACTGTGGCCTACATTTGGGTGTAAGAAAGAGTACCGGTTAATTCCATCTAACATAATTTTATTGAACGTCTATCTTGTGTAAGACACTGTGCTAACTTCTGGGGAATGCAGATATAAAAATGACACAGGCAGATATACAATTAACTATATTGTGGTTGGACTGTAACAAAAACAAGCCTACCTCACCAGGTAGAGATTTTGGAAAAACAATTTGAAGTTCTGAGAAAACAATATTTAAGAGAAATATTTATCCAACATTTCTTTAGCTGATGAATAATTATTACCAACCAGAATTTTTCCTTTCTTATTCACGTGTGTCATAAGCTTTGATGAGTAAGATTGATTTACATGTCTATATTTCAACAAATTTTGGAATTCCATGTGGTCACCATCACCAGGTGAGTGCCTGGAGAGGGGGTGACCTCAACTCAAAACACATTGAAGCCTTGGCACGTGTGATGGAAAAGAAATTCAGCAAGTGCCAGTCAGAGAGACGGACAGATTGATTTAGGAAAGCAACGTATATTCTAGGGAGAATGCAGGCCATCTCAAGAGGGTTATGTCTTTAGGGGTAAAGTAAGAAATACACCTTCAAGGGAGAATGAGGGCTTCTCCAGAGGGAGAGGCAAAAACCCCTTTGTGTTAATATTTATAGAGGTACAGTTACTAGAGACTGGACGAAAAGAAGAGTCAGGGAGGAGTTACACAATTTCTCTCCAGTTTTCCCTGCACTTGCTATTGCCTGCACCATGTTAATTTTTGCAGGCAAGGATGTGGGCCAGCAATGTGGGCCAAGGACATGGGCTGGGTTGCTCAAGGAATGCTTGTTTTGCATTTCAAAGGTTCAGGGGTATTTCCTGCATTCCAGTGGTTCAGGCACACTTTTTTTTTTTTTTTTTTTTAAAGATTCAGCGTATCTCCCTTTTTCTGTATCCCCAAATTCCTATCTCAGTTACCATGATCCCATTTGATTTCAATGAAAAACTGTCCTTATCATTTGTTAACCTGGGTCAATACTGAAGTGGCCCAGCCCTCAACTCTGCTCTCTAGAGAAGAATGGAGGTTAGAGAAAAGGAAAAGACAGAGGAGGGAAAACTGATTCTGATGGGATTCAGCCAAACCTCAAAGAATGAACAGTTTCTTAAAACCAGGAAACTCAAGACCATGACAGGATGGGTGTGTGAGGAAGAAAGGACAGCATAGGCGTAAGCAGGGCCAATCAAGCTAAGGTGTAAAGGCCAAAAACTGAAAGCAAGATTTAGAAGAGAGGGGACAAGCCTGATAAACTATTTCTGGTAGATTCAAATGTCTTATTTCTATCACAATACAGTTCTGCTTGTAAGAACCCAGGAAACCATGCTGGTCACGGGAATTGACATAAGAGGGTTTATTAAGCAAATAGAGTGTCTCCCTGCAGGGTAAGAGAGAAAATGAGAGGAAAAGACAAAGGGCATGCGCAAGAGTGTGAAAAACCAGGAGGAGAGAGAAGGAAAGTGAGCAGGAGAAAGCCTGAAAAAAGATGGTGGGGAAGCTATCCTTAAGCAGTTGAATTCCACAGGGCTATCAGGGGACCAATGATAGAGAAGGATACTTGCAAGCTGACTGATGAACCAATAGCTAGCTAGGATGTTCACAGACTGATAAGTAGTTGGGAGGTGGGGAAATGACCACAGCAGAAAGGGCGGGGGAGCAGCATTGTATTACACTGCTCATAAAGGAATAAAAGTTGAAGTTGAAATGAAATGGATAAGGGCCAAACTGGGGTATTTCTCTTATTGGTGGTCATGGCCACTTGCTTTTAGTTATGCTTGTCTGTTAGCACAGGCATTCTGCACAGCTTCCAGAGTATACTCATTGCCCCTTGCCTTGCTTTGCTTCAACAGCCTCTCTTGAAAGCAAGTGCCATTTGGTGGTCTTCTGCCACTGAGTTTTCCGATTGATGACTTAGGAAGTGGCACATCTTGAGGTCATCTGAAAATTTTAGTAGTCTGTTTACTGTTTATATGAAACCAGAATTAACTAGATTAACCTAGGTTGTTAATCAGGGCAGAGAAAGTGCAGGTCTGAGCGCCTGGAAGAAATGAGGTGTCCAGTTGTTCTACTTGAAGTAAAGATTTTCCAGGGAAGAGACTCCTTAGGGACACCAGGCAGGTTTTGTCTCTGGGCTGGAAGAATACTTGGAGCTTTGGAAATTCATTCTTGTAGGGAGGTTCTGTCAGACCAGTATTCAAGATGGTAGAACCATTTATATAATTGCAACTTCATTTTATCTTCTTTGTCTTCATGTTTAGAAATAAATCTATGCTTATAATACTTCTTGGTTAAACATTAGTGGAACTAGAATTTAGTTCTATTCCTCTTTTACTGGCTACCACACAGATATAATGATTGAAGATATTTAAAGAGGAGGACATTTAAAGAGGAAAATAGAGAGGGTGGTTACAGGAGAAGTCCTGCCTTAAATATGTGGGAGTTGAAAATTTTTATTTAGTCCACTATTTTTCAATTATCTTTACTATTTCAAGGGAATTTTCCAGCTCAGTATTTTCTCAAAGGATAGAACAACAAATAGTATTAAAAGACTATTTTTTTATGTGGCTAAATTCTGTGGGAGATGTAGCGTTAAAAAAATTAAGTTTTAATTTTTAATTAAATTTTTTAAAATTTTTTTTGAGTCAGGACTTTTTGCTCTTAAATGTGGTAATGTGCTTTTACAGTTTATAAGAAAGAGTATACAATATTCATTGTTACCGATGTTATGTATGATAAACCAAATCCACAGGACATACTATGGGAAGTTTTGTTCTAGATCATAATTTACATATACTGACTTGGGAAAGTACTTGTCTTGTAGCTTAGTATGCAAATTGACAGTGAACACACTTGAGATAATTTGAAGACCAAGTGAGATCTTATATATTATTTAAAGTACTGAAACAAAAAGTACTGGGCAAATGTTAGTTATTAGTAGTCTTCAAAATTTATGTCTAAATGTGATGATATTAGGATTAATAATGTAACAGTGGTCCATGTCAGACTTTGAATATAGCCCTTACTGCTCTGCCACATAACTTATTTTTAAAACAGATGTGTTTCCTTCTAGTTCTCTCCCCTTCTCCTCCCTACCATCCCCACCCTAATCTCAGGGAAACAGAATTACTCTTCTTCCCCATCCTTGGCCCAGTTATCTGTTCCTGAGCACACTCTGGCAGATGGCAAAACTGGCTAAAGGAGCCAAGAGGCTTCTCAGGAGTTCCCAAGAGTGATTACCCAGGAATCTCAACTGACCTCAACCGTGATAAGGAATAAGGATAATTCTGACCAATTTGGTCTTAAACACCTGGCAGGAGAGTATAACCAGAGGACGGTCATACGTGGACATTTAAAAGCAAAGACAATGGTTCTTTTAATGTAACATGGAATGTACACTTGTGTCAGCCTTACCAAAAGTAAGTAAAGCTAGAGGCTATAAAGGAGGGGTTGTTGTGTGGAAGTGCCTAGTAACCATCACAAAGGACTCTAGAGTCACATGTTTGTCCTGACTCAATTTGAACCTGATCTCATAGACCTATACATTTTCCCAACCTTTTACATAGATAAACTCAATCTATTTTTCACTAGTGTGACTAACTATCCACAATATTTATCCCTCAGATTGGTCTAAAAGATGCAATGTGGCACATAAAAGTCATAGCTTTACCAAGAGAGCCCTAAATGACACAGTTAAAGGGATCCCTCTACTAAAAAATTAATGCTAATGATTAGAAAGCTATTTTACAGAAATCAGATGACATTAGATATCTGAACTACAGCTCAGGGGGATTCCTGTATCATTATAAAAACTAAATGTACATATGTTTTTAACAACTCTCCTAATGTTTCTAAAGCCTTAAATGGCCCCACTCACAAATCAATGATGTGTTGGATCCCACCTTAAGCTTTAATGATGGTTTTCAGAGGTTGGCTGAAATATTAATTGCTTTTGTGTTAATTGTTTAAAAAAATTAATGCTTTGCTGTCTTGTTTATTGTTGTTCTAGAATGATCCCTGACCTATGTAAGCCTTGTCCAGTTACCAGCCAACTACCTCCATGAATCTCTGGACTGTCCTGATGCTAAATACCCCTAACTACTCATGCCTCACTGGTAGAGAACAAGGATTTTGGATCACTTCCCCCCAACTTTAACCCTCTCTCAGCAAGAACCAGCTTGGAGATAGCATTACCTATTTTTCCATAGAAATGGAATGTAGAAATTAACAGGGAACCGTACCGTGGTCCACTTTGGTCTTTGAATATAGCCCTTGCTGCTCTGCCACTGCAACTTATTTTTTAAATGGACATGCTTCTTTCTCTTCCTCTCCCTCTGCTCCCTAATTTCTGCCCCTCCCTAATCATCCTCTTCCTAATCTTGTGGAATAGGATTATCTTTCTTCCCTCTCCAAGGTCAAATTATTTGCCTTTGACCATACACCCACCACAGGAATAAAGTAATTCAGATTTTGGGGATGACACAGAAGATTTAAGAAATCACCCAAATTAACCCCCAATCACACCTGGAATTATGACTCCAATCACACCTGGAATTTAGCTTTTGAACCACCTCTTTAAAATCCTCTGTTCCCCTGATAGGTAGAATCAGTCTCTGAGAAGGAGTCCCCTGTTTCTCCTTTGCTAGCAAAGCAATACAACTTTTTCCTATTTCTCAAAACTGTGTCCTTGTTATTGGATTGGCATTGGGGATAAGGACTGAGCTTTTGGTAACAACAATAATTCAGATTTAATAATAATTAGGATTATTACTCAATTCAGTACTTTTGAATGGCAAGACAGAAATATAAGATCTATTTATATGATGAAATTTATTTAATATGAGTGAACTATAATGCTGTTAATTGGAACTTGAAATAATTTACAATGTTATATCACAACAGATTTTACCAATGCAATTTTATAGAACTAGAAGTAGTAAAACATGCAAGTTATAGCCTATAACTCAGCTCACCAATCCAGAGATTTCATAAAATTCATTAATATAAATTGAGGGAATATAGCATATTTGAATGCTGAAAAAGAAAAAATAAATAAAAAGAACACTTTATATATCTCATTATTGGTGTGAAATATTGCATATCTAAGTTATTTTAACTTGGGGCCAGGATCTTTCATTGTCTTGTAGTGACCTTCCCATAATTGGAGTATTGCTTAGTAAATTCTGTTAATAAATATTAACAGAATTGGTCCTGTGTCGTGGCAACAAAAGGTTTAAATTTGATTTCTGTTAAGTGGGTTGCTACCTGGTTGACAATGAGATTTATAATGATGCAGTGTCATTATAAGAGTATTTATTAGTTGCAAAAACTCCATAGTGATCAGTCTTTGGGTAACTCAGTAGGGATCTTTGAAGATGAATTCACTTAAAGAAGGAAGAAGAATCTCAATATCAAGAAAATTATCTAGCTAAAGCAATCCTTAGCAGAAAGAGCAAAGCAGGTGGTATCACAATACCAGACCGTCAACTACACTACAGAACAATAGTAATAAAAACAGCATGGTATTGGTTCCAAAATAGACAGGTAGACCAATGGTACAGAATAGAGGACATGGACACAAACCCAAATAAATACAATTTTCTCATACTAGACAAAGGTGCCAAAAATATACAATGGAGAAAAGATAACTTCTTCAACAAATGGTGCTGGGAAAACTGGAAGCCCATATGCAGCAAAATGAAACTAAACCCCTATCTCTCATCCTGCTCAAAACTCAACTCAAAATGGATCGAGGACCTAGGAATTACACCAGAGACCCTGCACCTAATAGAAGAAAAAGTAGGTCCAAATCTTCATCATGTCCTCAGCTAAGGACCAGACTTCCTTAACAGGACTCCCATAACATAAGATATAAAAACAGGAATCAACAACTGGGATAGATTCAAACTAAAAAACTTTTTCTCAGCAAAGGAAACAATCAGCAATGTGAAGAGAGAGCCTACAGAGTGGGAGAATATCTTTGCCACACACACTTCACATAGAGCACTAATTTACAGAATATATAAAGAACTCAAAAACTCTACACCAAGAATGCAAATAACTCAATCAATAAATGGGTTAAGGAAATGAACAGACACTTCACAGCAGAAGATCTATAAGCAATCAACAGATATATGAAAAAATGTTCAACATCTCTAGTAACAAGAGAAATGCAAATCAAAACTACCCTAAGATTCCATCTCACCCCAATTAGAATGGCGATTATCAAGAACACAAGCAACAACAGGTGTTGGCGAGGATGTGGGGAGAAAGGTACATTCATACATTGCTGGTGGGATTGCAAATTAGTGCAGCCACTCTGGAAAGCAGTGTGGAGATTCCTTAGAAAACTTGGAAAGGACCCATCATTTGACCCAGGCATCCCACTCCTTGACCTATACCCAAAGGACTTAAAATCAGCATACTATAGTGACACAGCTACATCAATGTTTATAGCAGCTCAATTCACAATAGCTAGATTGAGGAACCAAGTGAAATGCCCTTCAGAAGATGAATGGATAAAGAAATAGTGGTATATATATACAATGGAATATTACTCAGCCATAAAGAAGAATAAAATTATGGCATTTGCAGGTAAATGGATGGAGTTGGAGAATATCATGCTAAGTGAGGTAAGCCAATCCCAAAAAAGCAAAGGCTGAATGATTTCTCTGATAAGTGGATGATGATATATAACAGGGGGTGGGGGAGAGGAAAGAATGGAGCAAGGATGGATTATATAGAGGAAAATGAGGGATGGGGAGGGGGGGGGAAGGAAAGATAATAGAATGAGAAAAACATCATTACCTTATGTATATGTATGATTCCACAAAGGTGCGACTCTACTTTTTGTACAACCAGAGAAATGGAAGTTGTACCCCATTTTTGTACAATGAATCAAAATAAAATAATAAATTCAAACTGCTTGACTATCTTATCTGATTTCAGCTGGCTTTCTTAACCAGTTCCTCCCTACTGCTACTGCACAGAAAGAGAAAAGTGAAAGATTCTGAATGTACAAGCTTTCTTTTGCTAAAGTTTCTTATTTTTTATTTTCCTGAGGACTTCACAGGCTTCCATATTGTTTAGGTATCTGAACTGACTCTTATCTGAACTAAATGTACACTCTGACCTGATGAAGATGTTAGTATTGTGGCCATGTGATTTTTTTAGAAAACTTGTGTTTTTTTGAAACTTTACACAAATTAATGTATTTTTTCTGATCAGTATTATTCTATCTAACTATTAAGGTTTCTACACTCTGTTCAGAAACCAATTTCCCCAGGGTTAACTTTCAAATACATTCAAAAATTCTTTTTTATAAATCCCAAGGAGGACATAGACATGGTAATGCTGGGAATAAGTGTGATAACTATCAAGGACGAAGAGCTGGCTACCTGAAACCTTTGATTTCAGAGTCCATCATGCCTGTTAGATTTTACACCTGGCATTTCCAATGGGACAGGCCTGTCCTATATTTAAGTCATAATATTAAAGTCTGATGGGCTCTATTTTAATTTCTAATGGGTTAAATCTAATAGAGGCTTTAATATACATCAATAACATTACCTTTTACCTGTGGAACTCCACTTACAAAATGTTACAAAATCTCTGTTTCTTGTCTGTTTTGTGTATGTGTGCACATCTGTGTATTGTGTTGTTGTGTCTATATATTATGTGCATGATATCAAAATTGGTATTTAGACAAAGGCATACTCAACAATTAAAACTTAAAAAGAGAGGTGGATCCAAATAATTCAATGAAAATTAAGTAATCAGATAAAAATAAAGAAGTCTTTAAACTCACAAAATTTTTCCAGGTAGTCAGACAATAAAGTGTTGAGTTCTACAAAATGTCTAAAATGTGACGTAATATCCATTGCTTCTAGGATTTTTCTTCGACAGGAAAGAAATGGTTAATACTGCTAACTACATTTATCTGATATTTTTATTTTACAGTTAAAATGAATAAATTAGATTTAAGATAAGTGGAATTAATCTTCATAAATGTATTTTCTTAAATGGATAAATTAGGAAAGGAGTTTAAGTTCACTATCTTTCTGGATCTTCACTAAAGCAAAACTACTAAGAATTAAGGTCCTAACAGGTGTAATTCTACATGCAAAACGTCAAAAAAGTTTCAGCTGTGCTTCAATTAAAGTACTGTAAATAGCATAAAGTATTTCATCTTATTAAGTAGAGTAATGGAAAAAAAAATCAAAAATTTCATAAGGATTGTTTCAGAATGTGAATTTAAAACGGGATCAACAGCTAGGGAACAGATATAAGGTTTATGAAGGGAAACAGATATAAGGTTTGTGAAGGGAAAGAGAAGGTCTGAGTATGTGATAAAAAGGTCTGAGTACGTGACAGGAAGGTTTGTGTAAGTGACAAAAAGATTTGTGTCCATCGCAGAAGGTTTGTAAAGGTGATCCTTTCTCCAGACACAGGTAAAATATTCGTGTTCTGATGTGAACCAAAGTTTAATCCTCTATATGTTAAAGTAATAAGGATTTCTTAAAACATAATTTGCTCTTACTTATCAAGATAATTTCTTTTTTTTTATAGAGGAGGAAAGATTTATTTATTTATTATTTATTTGTTAATTTTTTACAGACTACATTTTGATTCATTGTACACAAATGGGGTACATCATTTCATTCCTATGGTTGTACATGATGTAGATTCACCATCTTTCATACCCCACTCCCTCTCATTTCCTTCTACACAATCTAAAGTTCCTCCATTCTTTTCTCACTCCCTCCCCCATTATATATCATTCTCCACTTACCAGGGAAAACATTCGGCCTTTGTTGTTTTGAGATTGGCTTATTCACTTAGCATGATATTCTCCAATTCCATCAAGATAATTTCTTATGCCTGTGAAGTTTTATTAAAAATAAATGAATAAATAGGTAAAGCAGTCTTAAAAAAATTCTTGTTTGTTCAACTCCGGTTAAACAATAATTATTACTTTAGAGTATTACATTATATTCCAGATTCTAAATTTTTCTTCAAAAATTAAACTTGGTGAATGTAAAAAAAAATAAAATTACCATTGCTTTTGTGTAAGTATATAAGAAATAAAGGTAATGAGCACATCTATAGCTTCAGACAGTTATCATTTCTTGTGAGAACATTAAAAATTCTCTCTTCTAATTTGAAACATAGAATCAATTATTGTTAACTGTAGTCATCCTTACTGTGCTTGACAACATTAGAACTTATTTTTTCTATGTAACTATAAATAGGTCTTTGCATATAAAGGTGAACTTCTGAAGCTTTTGGATGTACTACTTTCCAAGAACCAAGAACATGGATAAATTTTTTTCCTGAGCTGTACTCTTTTATCTGGTCCTTTATATGTACTAGGTTAATGTTTATATTTTAGTTATCTTTCTTCATAAAGCTAATGTGTTCCACATAGGAGTTAAATTCATATCATTGGCCTCATTGGCACCATGGTGCTATGTGTAAAATCAAATAGTCTAGCTTTTGGAACCAATTAAGTCTTTATTGGGCTATTTTCTCATTTGGGGGATATTATAATTAAATAAGATGATTAGGAAATAGATAACATCCAGACCTACATTTTCCAATATGGTAGCCACTGGCCATATGTTTCTATTTAAATTTGAATGTAAATTAATTAAAATTAAATTTATTTTAAATTTAATTTATTAAATTAAATTTAAATTAAAAATTCAGTCCCTCAGTCTCACTGGTCATATTTTAAATGCTCAGTGGTCACATTGCTACTCTATTGGATAAAATAGAAATAGAACATTTCCATCACTGCAGAAAGTTCCGTTGGACAGTGCTTTTTTAGAGAACAGAAATATATGTGTCGAGATTTAACTCCAGTAGAAAGATTTGAATTTTTTTTTTTTTTTAAGAAGGGGTGTTTGGAATAGAGGGTAACTTAACAGTCATTAGTTATATGAAGAGCTATGGGAATCATTCTATCATTTCAGAAGCAAACAATAAAGTAGGCTGAGACAAAATTGTATTAGGAAGGACTTGATTACTCTTTGAAGCCTTCCTGTCTATGAGAATGAAGAAACTTGGAATAAACTGAATATGCAAAATGTGCAGATGTCTTCTGAGTTATTGATGAATGTTTGTAAGACAGTGATTTCTAATTTTAATACTAAAAATATTCACAGATATGGATAGAATTCATTTATAATAAATTAACTTTATAAAATTTCATATACCATTGTCCTTAACTAGTCGTCCTAAACCCCCCAACTGGGCTGATGAGCACAAGTCAAGAATCCAAATAGCTTTTCTCCTAAGGGCTAATCTTTCTCAATAAGATGTTCACAGACCTTTATTATTAATGTAGATCTAAAGAAAATGGAAAAAAAAGAAACAACCACATTCTCAAGGAATTCAAGGTTGCATGATTGAAAAGGGAACTCAAGATTTTCACACTTAAATGTTCATAACTGAAGGTCCTGCCAGGTGTAGAATGTATGCACATCGCTTATACCAATGGGCATCTTAGATAAAGGAGATCATCTGGCTTTATATTTAGACTGAGTGTGGTGTTGCTTTTAGCGTATGTTGATTGAGAAACCACCTGAGGAAGAAAAACTGCTAGGTAATCAGTTAACACTTTGATATTACTACTTAAATACAGTTAAAAATATTTCGTGTTTGTGAGAAACTTATTATGTATAGTCAACACTTGCTGTGGATTCTTGTGTCTTTTTAAATATTCAGTGTATTGCCCAACCCTGTGATTCATGGCTAGGAGTCACTGATACATATATTCGCATCTTGGAGGTACAATTATAACACAGTGCAGTAAGTTTGGGGTGAAATGACTGATGCTTTAGGCAGAGGTAAGTGACTTATTCAATGTTCTTTCTGGACATCATGAATAATTACTTTCGTTCCTGTGTTTGAATGTTTTCTGGCCTGTATAACTATTTTTACCAATTATCTGAAATGAAATTTTCATTTGATTTAAAATCAGGCCATTGTAGGCTTTTGAAAGCTCAATGAGCACTTCTCATATCTTAGCTTTAGTACCCTGAAAGATCATTTTATTAAATATAAAGCCAGATGATCTCCTTTATCTAAGATGCCCATTGGTATAAGCGATGTGCATACATTCTACACCTGGCAGGACCTTCAGTTATGAACATTTAAGTGTGAAAATCTTGAGTTCCCTTTTCAATCATGCAACCTTGAATTCCTTGAGAATGTGGTTGTTTCTTTTTTTTCCATTTTCTTTAGATCTACATTAATAATAAAGGTCTGTGAACATCTTATTGAGAAAGATTAGCCCTTAGGAGAAAAGCTATTTGGATTCTTGACTTGTGCTCATCAGCCCAGTTGGGGGGTTTAGGACGACTAGTTAAGTTTATGGGGAACTTGACCGTCCAGTGTATAATCCCACGTGGACAACAAAATCTGGGAAGCAATTATGGGGGTTAATTTTCTTTTAGTCTGATTTATTCTGGGGACTAGACTCTGGTGGCAGGCAAACAGACTTGACAGTTCAGCTGAGGCAGCCTGCATCATGCTTCACTGAAACCCTAAATCCTTTCAATTGCTTTAAGAACAAAGTTTCTTTCAGAAGTGCCAGAAACACTGTGTATAGGAATCAACATTCAGATCATCTTAGCTATAGAAATAGCTCTGGGGCTGGGGAAATAGCTCCTCTCTACACTGGTAGAGTGCTTGCCTCACAAGCACAAGGCCCTGAGTTCGATCCCCAGTACCGCAAAAAAAAAAAAAAAAAAAAAAGAAAAGAAATAGCTCTGTCTATAACTGAAGATGAAATATTATATATTATAGCTGTGGCCTAGTCTAGTGAAAGAGACAGTTTTTTACAAACTGGACTACAAAGATATGCAATTGATGAAGTTATATAATTCTGTCAGTTTTCAGGGTCCATAAATCCTTACGACTGTGAAAGAAAAAAAAATGCAGTCTAACTTAACCAAATCAACATTTCAACATTTATTGAATATTTACCCTTTGCCAGGCACTGGAGATATGATGCTCTTTAGTGGAGAAGCTGAACAAGTAAAAATGCAATTATAACACAGTGCAGTAAGTTTGGGGTGGAGTGATGTAGAGATTTCCCTGCTGGTGTAGAGGAAGGGAATCGAATAGCCTGTGTCAGTGAATGGGGAACTAGGATCAAGGAAGTCTTCCTGGAAGATGCAGTATCTAAGCTGAAGCACAATTTTTTTTTTAAGGTAAAGAGTCATAGTAGGGGGAAGCTGAAATCATATGGAGAACACAGTATGATGTATACAAAAAGTGTTCAGTTCTACTAGTGCACTATCCTAGAGGAAAATAACTGAAGTAAAATACATACATGTGCACATATAATACACACTTTTGAAATATAAGGGAAGTGGATGCTTTAAAAACAATTAAGATGGTATTTGAGAATTTTAGCAGAGGTCAAAATTAAAGCCATCAGCCAACAAGCCAGAGCTCCAGTCTTGTCAGAGCCAAAGAGGGCAAAGAAGAAGTTTTATGTTCGGATCAACTCTGAAAACCCAGAGTTTTCTCTAGAAGCTCTTCATATGACCTAACAAGTATTGGAAGTTTTTGGTTACTTGGTTTGATGGGTCCTAATGCAGAAACATGTGTGGAATTACCAGAAAGAATAATTGTTCTCTCGCTTGGAAAGGGGCAGCCTTATTTTTGATGATGGACCTGTAGCAGATAGCTAACCTCGTCCATACACAGTCTCATTTATAGCTTGCTGGGCTCAATCTCCAACATAGTCTTGGCCTGGAAATACTGCCCAAAAGAGAGCATTAAAAAAAAAATTCTCTATGTAAATAAGACTCCTGTTATTTAAAAGATTTAGGCGTTTTAGTCTTTCATTAGCAAAGTCTTTGAAGTATGGGTCCCAAAGTATCTGTAAAAGGTTTCATAGGGCTATTTTTAGATTTTGAACAAATTTAACAATTTTTGCAGCATGAAGGTTTCATTGTTTCCTTAAAACCTGAGGATTAGAAAAATGTATCACTTTAATTTTCCTGTTTCAGTCAGAGACTGAGATTTTCATATTGGTCAGAAAAGAGCATTTCCCCAAAGCACCAGATTTTTACAAAGCCATGGATAATTTTTATTTTCTCTCTCATACAGCATGAGAATAATGGGAAAACTCTTATGAGAACTGATAAAAGGTACAGAATATATTTGTTTCTTGGCAAGAGAAGCTTTGTGTATCCCAAATGCTGTGGTTGACGGTAATATAAATCCATCCCCCAAAGAACCCAAATCATATTTGGATTCAAGTAGGAAACCACTTTCCTGGTTATGCTTGAGTGGCATCCTTTGGCTGGTTTGGGTAACAACTTTCCCCACAGTGGAAGGCTTAGGAGTTCCTCTAAGTGGGTTGAATATGTTATGCCTTTTCATTCAAAGAAATTCAATCCACATATTTTACAGAAGCAGGAGGTTGTCTTTTGAGGTTGCTTGGGAAAGAATGTCTTGTGGTAAATATCGAGCCACCTGAACAAACATGAGCCCAGTATGGGTCTCCCCAAGAGGGTTTTCTCAGAATGGAAGGTGGAGAATCTGCTCTGTCTTCATTTCGAGAAAAACAGAGAGGAGTTCACTTTCTTAAGATAAAATACTCCATCTTCCCCTGACTAGTGCTCTGTCTAAATCTTTGAAGGGAAAGAGGTGGGAGACGTACCTATCAGATCCGCAAAGAATCAGAGACTGGCTTCAGGAGGGGTAACGTTAGACTTGGGAATGAACCATCAGACTATTAATTTCTCACCAACCCCATTGTGGATCCCGGAGCAGAAAAGGGGAATAGTTCTAGTAAGGAAAAGAATACAGACTGTTATTGATTTAAGCATCTATGAAACCCGGACAGAAGAAATTAGTATTAAACAAGGCAGACCTTTAGAGTTGGGAAACTCCTTAGGTTAATATACTTTTCTCATCAAAAATAATTGTGGTATTTAGCTATAGACACTCAAATGGAACAACCCTGTCTCTCTTTAGAGAACAGTACTCAAGTTGGAGTTAGGGTTGCTCATGGAATCAAATTACATGAGAAAGTTCTTGTAGAAATGAGCTATAAAATGTGTCCCCCACCATGGAAGTTATAAATGTTGATTATTTGAAAAAGAGTCTTTGCATATGTGATTATGTTCAGGATTTTTGAGATGAGATTATTCTGGACAATGTGTATGGTGCCACAATGGAATCACAAATATCCTTATTGAACAGAGGCAGAGGAAGATTATACTGATGGAAGAAGAGGAGGCCAAAACCACAGAGGCAGAGATGGGTTGAGGAGTGCCAGCAGCTACCAGAACCTGGAAGAGGCAAAGAATGAATTCTTCCCTAGACGAGACAAATCCTCTGGAGGTAGTGCAGTCCTGCCAACATCTTGGTTGTGTCCCTTTGGGCTTCTTTTGACCTCCAGAACTGTGAGAACTGTGAGAGAATATATTTCTAGTGGTTTAGGCCACCAAGATAGTGGTGATTTTTTTTTTTTTTTTAACAGCAACTTCAGGAACCAAATACAATCCTGAAATCAGACCACTACGTTTACTGGGAGCTCGGTGCCATCAACATGGAAATGTGTTGTAAACTAGGGGGCAAAGGCAATGATCTGAGAGCTGATGACACTGCTTTGTTGGAGCCTAAAATCAGGAAACAATAGGGAACAGAGAAGAATAGCAGAACAGAGTAAGAGTGAGGTGCAGCTGAGGGGTCCAACAGGTTCATGAGAACATTGGAGACTGGCAGATTTTATGCAGTTTGGACTGTCCCTAAAAATTGGGAGAAGTCCTTCAAGTCACATGCCAACACCTCAACCATGAATTCATGTGGTCTGTGGAATACAAAATAATGCTCTTTGTCCTGAATTGCCACCAGAAGGAGCAGTTCAGCAGCAGTGCAAAAGGGAGTTGGAGGGGTTTGAACATTCAGCCCTGTTTTATCCTCAGTGATCAAACTTTGTCCTCATTATCTTCTTCCATCCCACTGCCAGAAATTAAGGTAGCAACTTTGACGCCTGAAGACAACTTGAACTGAAAAAATTGATTCATAAAGCGAGGGAGCCTATGATTCTAATTTGCTTATGTATTTTTTTTCTTATTTTTCTAAATATGTGAGTTTCTAAATATAACATTTTCTCTTTCCCTTACTTCATGTAGTTTATTGTTATATCAGATGGATTTAAAAAAATGTATTATTTAGAACTCTGGGTTGTTTAAAAGAAAGGCATAATATCTATCATCTATTCTTTGATGTTCATTTATCTGTCTATAATGATGCTATAAATGAAATCCCTTAGGCAAATACTTTTGAGGATTATTATATGTTTACAAGGTCTTGGAGATTGTTTGAGGAACAAAGTAAGCTTGAATAAGCGAGGTTTACCACCTCCCATGTTGTGAAGGTATACAGGAAAAGTGACTATCTCAGCTCTTCCACTTTGGTTCATTCATTCACCTACTTCTTTTTTATTTCATTAATTCACTGAGCCAAGCACCTATTAAATGTAGGTACTGTGCCATGTACAGAAGCTATGAAGCCTGAGAAACGTTCAACCTGTCCTTGAAAAGCTGCAGAGACTGTGATTGGTGGTCTTCCTAGTTTTCTCTTTTTCAATGAGAAATTTACATGCTGTTCCTTTTAACTATAGACTTCACCTCTTCTTTCTGTATTATATATAAATGCTTTTACAGATTTATATTATCCGCCTGGTTCCTGAAGACAATGGAGTTTTAGACACTTAAATTCTGTTTGGGAACAACAGTCTCAGCACTGTCCTCATTTCAATCTTTAATTCTTGAATCTTTCTCAACCTCCCATAGCAACTGGAGACATGGAGTCTGGGAACCAAGAGTGGAATGAGTGAGTGGATGGGAAATGCCTACACCTATTGAATCAGGATACAGCAACAGAATTGAAAGTCCTGGTTGGGGATTGGAGCCCAATAACAAAAACGCAGAGTTCTGGAAAGTCTGACTCTGGGTCCTGAGGAAAAAAAACATCATTCCTCAAGGGAGAGCTGGGCGTCACGCTTACTCTCTTAT
This sequence comes from Sciurus carolinensis, assembly GCF_902686445.1. Lineage (NCBI taxonomy): Eukaryota > Metazoa > Chordata > Mammalia > Rodentia > Sciuridae > Sciurus > Sciurus carolinensis. The sequence continues at coordinate 82,591,184 of NC_062226.1, forward strand.
AAGAACCCCATAGGCAAGAAAACTAAGTCAAATCTCAGGAACAATTAAGAGCAAGTTCCTGAGGGTTATTTATGACCTGAGGCTCATGGCAAGACTCAGCAGTGTCAGGCGACAAACCCCAGGATATTCTGTGTGTGAGGAAAGATGATTGGCAGGTATGACAATTTAGGTTAGAATTAACACCTCACTTGTTCTAGTCACTAGAACAGTACCTGGTGTACAGTGAGTACTGAAAAAACCTTTGAATTGCATTCTTTGTACACTTGAGGTAGGAGAGTTGGAGGTAGGGTGAGGTAAGACTCTGAGCAGAGCTCACGCAGTTCTTTTCCTCCTTTTTCTAGAAAGGTTTATTTCTAAAAGTCATAGGTTCAAAGAGGGTAACAGTCTGTTTTCCTTGGGCTTGTGGGTACAATGAGAAGCATGGAGCTTAAGTTCTTTGACCTTTGGTTCCTCTTCTTGGGAAGACCACTGCAAATTATATCAGTTTTAAAGGAAAGATAGTAAATGGTGTGTGTATGTTATAAGCACGACAAAAATTGCTCTGCCATTTGGAAACCTAATAAAGAACTTGTATAACTGTTGACTTAGTTATCACGTATAGGTTTTGATAGATCAAATCCATCAAGAAATAGCTACCAGTCAAAATAACAACACTGATAATGATAATAACAACAATAGGCAGGAATGACAAAAACCACTAATGTGGAGAGCCTACTCTAAGCCAATAGCTTTCTTAATCTCTTGGCCCGAAATTATTACTAAATTTAAATCTTACAGCTACCTTGAAAAGTAGCAGTGGTTGTTCAGATTTAATAAATATGGAAGCTGGAGTGTAATAGAATTAAAGAGTTTTTCAAGGATGTGCAACACATAAAATATAACCAGTTCATAAATTCTGGTTGATTTTGTTCCAAATACATGGTCTTTATCCTTCATTACTTTCCTTCTCCATTCCATACTCATAAGAAGGGCAAAGGAAAATAAACGCCATTTTTGTGTCAGTTGACATAGGTTTGGTATATGTTTGTCTAGTCTAAGCATCTCGACAACCTTGTACAGTGGATCGTATGATAGAAATAGCTATTATCTCCATCTGGAGAAGGAAACCAGGGCTCTGAGAGGAAGTTTAATTCTCTTAGAGTCATCTTAGGTCTTGAATTGGAGCTTATTGTCACCTTGACTCCAAAGTCACCCTCGTTGCATTACCCTGATCAATTTTCCACTTACTGAGCATCACCACTGTGCTAGGAACAATAATAGATGCTTTTTTTGATAAATAATCACTACTCCTCAAAAATATTCCTCAAGATATTTTGAGTCTTATTTTGTTAATGAGGAAACTGATCTTAAGTAAGTTTAATAAAGCATTCTGTCATCAAAAGTTAGTAAATCTGGATCTGTCACAACTCTTGAAGCCTCCCCTATAGTCATAATAAATGATTATGAATGTGACAAGATTTGGAAGGTACTGAGGAGTTCCTTATATAATTTTCTCCTTTTCCAGAAGCTTCTGTAGGAATCACAAGTCTACCCTTTGATTTTGGGGGGCTAAATCATTCCTCCCTCTGGTTAGAAAAGCTTACTGTGGAAATAGAGATCTTGATGGAGAAACAGAGAGGTGGGTTATAGAGAAATCCATTTTAGAATATAGGGTCCAGCTTTTGGAAGACTTACCCACTTGAGGATACCACTGGAGGAGCTCTGGGAAAGCAGAGGCCAGCGGTGGTGTTGTGAGAAAGTACAAAAGTGCCTGACTCTGCCAGTGGGGTGTGCTGAAAGGCATCTGAATTAGATCAGTGATTCTCAAGCAAGAGAATCATCCAGAGGACTTCTAAAAATAGACATTGGTGGACACACACTCAGAACTTCAGATTCAGCAAGTCAAGTCTGAGGATCTGCGTTTCTTCAGGTGATGCTACGATGACTGGTTAGGGACACGCTTTGGGAGTCATAGTTCTGTGTCCTGGTACTAGAATCACGAGGTACAGTTGTATTTAGAGGGGGGAGAAATGCCTGGCATCATGATGATTTCTAATCCTCTGCTAAGGTAGATAGATGTATACAGTACACAAGACGTGATGGAGGCAGACACATAGATAGGGGAAGAAGAAAATGAGAATTCAAGGTTTTCTTTACTTGAGCACTAGATATTTTACATTATCTCTTATTTTTAAAATCTGTAAATAGCATAGCTAAAAATCTGTAAAGGAACTGTCTTCCAAGAGTATAAGTTTAGATAACAAAAATATGTAGAACAGGCATTTAATACATGTATTAGAAGTATCTCAGAAGCAACATATATTCACTTGGATTGAGCTGAAACAGTAATTTACCCGCTGAAAAACCCCAATTTTTTCCTCTATTGTAGATGGCCTATATGGTTGACTAAAAAGTCAAAATTGGATCTAAATTACAATGCACTTGTGTAAAACATAAGTGAGTTTTCTGTTTAATTATGTCCTTTATAGTTGGCAGACTATTTGGTCCGAAATTTTAGACATTTTGCCTGACCTTGTGAACTTAAGCCACAAGCGTGTGGCTCCAAATTCTTGGCTACTTATTTCCTGAATCTGGAGTGTTGTGTACTTAATAACTGATGATGTGTGATGAATTTTCAGAGAATGCCTCTGGGTGGACTGTTCTGACTTGCAGCTCAGAGAGAAGCTGGAGCAGAAAGCAAAGGAGAAGGTTGTAAATCCCTTAATGAAATTTTTAATAAAAGCAGCTTTGAATGCATGCTTCTTTTCAAATCATTGCATCCTGCCATTTTTGAGAGTTGATATAACTGATCAGGAAAGTGAGTATTAAGAATGCAAAAAGACAGCACAATTAAAGAGAGAATCTAATCTGGGATCAGGTGAAGGCCAGAAAGTAGCTTTGAACCTGTGTCAGGAAATTTTCATGGTGACCCATTCTGCTGGAGAGTTTTGGGATTTCTATCTTTCTGTTTCTTAAGATTGAAGAGTAAAGCTCTGTAATAGACCACCACCACCACCACCACCCCCTACTCTATTCCTAGAGGTTTCTTAGCCGGGGCAAGAAAACTTTGTAGAAGGGTATTCCTGGACCAACCTTTACCAAGAGGGCGACGGGAACTGGGAATCACAGAGGAAGTGAACATGTGTGTGGGTGCTTTTTGAGAACTAAATCAACCTCACTCTCTCTCAGGCTGATTTCGCTTTCCACTCCCCCAAGACCTTCTTTTCCAGGTGGCAGTGAGGTCACCTGAGTTCACTTCTGCTAGTTGGGTTTCAGACGTTCCCTGTCAAAGGGGAAAATAAGAAGATGGTAGGGAAGAGATAACCTATGGTACCTGGGACCCTAAACTACCTTTACTTCTCATGGCCGGCAGATGAGGCAGTGATCTTATCTGTAAAAAAGGTCAAGAGATTCTTTCTTTAGAACTAGTGAGGATTTGTTTTAAACTTTCCTCAGAATCAGGACATGGGTATGCACTGACCTCGAAGGTCTGCTGATATTCCCTAACAAATGTGACTAAATAAGCTGTGTCAAGTCTACTGAATGAGAAAGACAGTGAGGGCAGGCACAGTTGTCTTCTCAACAATTATTTGCAGATATCATCAATAAATTCCCCTCTGAAGCAGCAATCAAGCAAATTCTTCCCTTTGGTAAAATGTTTAAGTGCTGCACAGAAGTAGCTGTAATCACACCAAGATTAGAACCGAGGGAGGCTTACTTTATGTATTTCCTCTTCTCGATTTTGAATAAACCTATGAGGTACAAGGCAAGTAGGTTTCCCCATGTATACCCCTCAGGAGTCCTCATTCATTGACATACTTATTATATGTGCAGTCGAAAGTTTCCTTTTGCCCCATTTTTGAATCTTTTGTGTTTTATCAAGAACAAAATGAAATACCCTATCTCTATGTTTACATCGAAGGGGATCTCAAAAGACCCCACTGAGGTGTAATTCATTGCATGTTGTTTTATAGGAGAGGGAAAATAAAGGGAATGAGGAGAAAAAAAAATGATTTTTTTTTTCAAAAGAGGATTTTGTGGCTTTTGGCACTGTTAATAATTTTTGTGGAAAAATACTGTTTTCTTGTGTGTTTCATCCTGTGCCAAGGCAGCTGCTGGTGCAGTAGCATTCTGCAACAAATTAGAGGGCAGTTAAAGCGAGATTTTCCACCATCAAGAACAAAGCAAGGCCAGTTAGCATGAGGACAGCTTGTTCTAGTTGCTAATGTGCTTAAAAACTTGCTGCACATAATTTAAAACAGCTCTTGTGTGAGGATGCTGCAGCTCCGGCTTCTGAGGTCTAGTCCTAATTCGAAATCAAATGGAAGCAGCTGAATTAGAAAATGACAAGCTATGCACTGACATCATCCGCCCTGGTTACGAAGATCATTTTTTTCATCATTGCTATTGATATGAAAGTTAATTCCTCTCAATATTAAAATATTTAATGGAAGACAGCTGTCTGAAATATGAAGCCTGGAGCCCCTATTTACTGAAGGAGAGCTCTCAATAACTGCGTGGCGGCTCTAACACACTTACAAATTATTTAAAGATGTATTACCTTTGCTGGTAAGGAAGCAGATGTTAAAAAGATTCAGTGCCTCCTTAAAAGTTGATCTGAATCTCAAGAGTTTTAATCAATGCAGCTTTTTATTTCACTGGCTTGGAATTAAATGGGATTCCTTGGTTGAAATGCATTGGAAAAGAGCATGCTGGAGTCCAAATACCTTTCAGTGCCTAGAATTTAAAACTTTCATTCGTAACTGGGATACACTGTAGAGAATTAAATCTAGGTGGGAGAGAAATAGGAGAAGGCAGATTTTTAGTTGGAGTTTTTGCCTATTTATACACGGGCTAGGCACAGCTGTAGCAGTGAGCGGTTTTAAATACTGTGAGCAAGAAGTAAGGACTTAGCTTCTAAATTCACATTCATCAGGCTGAATATTAAATGCTTCATAAAGGCCAAGTGCACTGCTGACACCCTCACTAATAGGATTTCAAATGCTACAGTTGTAACTATCTTAGAAAATATTAATGAAAAACATGAAGGTCCAACGAAGGCCTTGGAAAAAAAACCTCAGAGATCAAAATTTCTTGGGAGACTACATATGCATTAAAAAAAATTGAGAGGATTTAAGCTAAAATGAATTGAGATAAATAGAAGAATTTTATTTAAAGGGAGTTTCAGAGAGCCTATCTCCCATTTATATTATAAATGTTGGAAAATTATGCCCTTTTTTTGTCTATGCGATGTCAAATAAGAACTTCCTTTGATATTTTCATTTAGCAAAATGTAAATTGGTCAAATATTTAGTATTTTATAAGCATTTATTCCTCTCTGCTTGAGCTGAAATGAACTGGAGATTAGGAATTAGAGTAATAAAAATTAGAGTAGACCCGATTAACAGGGAAAGTGATCAGCTGCTTATTTGGTGATGGGCTATTGAGTGTGGCTGTACAGGTTGTACCTTGCACAACTAAGATACCATTCAGTTTGTAGCAGTAGTGCATGACACCAGGGTTATACAGAGTACAAGCTGTATGATCACTCATAGTTATAACTAAATTGGTATGATTCTAAGGTACATGGTCGAACTTATGAGTCCAAATCTTCTCCTGTGGACATTAACAGTACCTGATTATCTTGTCCAAAAAAGATTATAAGAGTTGAACTTCAAATAGGTTATATAAGGGATATTATCAGTGAATACTCACACTTTAGTTAGCTAATACATTAAACTCCCCATGCTTTTCTCATAAAAGAGAAGCTGACTCTCAGAAATAGGATGCTAAAAAAAAAAAGAATATAGAGCAAATCATTAATGAAATTGGAAAATATTAAAAGTTTATGGGGCTGATTATCATAGGAAGAAACATAATATGGTATCTTAGGCAGCAAAGAAAGTTGGGAGCATTGAGGACCTGGGTTGAGAAGATAAGAAAGAAGGAAAAGCTTGGTCTATTTCAGAATATTTCCTAATGCTTTCCTAATTGCAGGAACAAATATTCATTTAAAATTTCCATGTGCTGGGAATGACAGAGTAGTTGCTTAGTAGTTGCCTTGCTAGGCCCTGAGTTAACTCCCAGTACAAACAACAAAAAATGTCCGATCATCCCTGCCTTTATACCAGTAGGAAAAGGCCTTCTGACAGCTGCGATAAAGGCCAATTGCTCTACCCAGGATTGAGCATTCCAATAGGTAATTACTTGGCAGCTCTTATCAAAGAGATGTGACAGAGTCTATGCAACAGCATAAGTCATGGTTCCTGACCTCAACTTTCTGACATTGAAGTAAGAGCATAAGGTAAACACAGCATGTTAACATCAGCGAAAAGTGTTCTGAGTGTTTAAAGATGCTGTAGAGATCACAAATGGCTGGGGTGAGGGAGGACCAAGGAAAGTTTTCCAGGGCAGGTGCTACATTAAATGGGTCTTAGTGGAAGACACAGCTAGAGAATGGGACTAAAACTGCACTCCAGGGCTCAAAAAGTCTAGAAAATTATAAGAATTTAGGTTCTTTGAAAATTTTTCAAAGATCTCGCAATAATTAAATTTGATGAGAATCACATTCAATTTGCATGTTCTTAGGCTAGCTGTTCTATTACCTTTGGGAGAGAACGAGGTTAAAAAGATGAGACTTGTAATGAGAAGAAGCAAAGGTAATATATGAATAAATGTTGGCATAAGAACTGCTTTTGTGATACAATGTGCATTTTCCATTTACCTTTAGGAAAACACAGGTTACTTCCAACCATACACGTGTTCAATCTTTAGCCACATATAGTTCTTTACTAGCATCATTCTAAACAATTAACATGCAAACTACCTTTTGCCTCATTTATTTTTTTCTCAGTCCCTTTGAGCTTATTTGAGATGTTATGTAGAACATAACCCAGAATTGTCCCAAGTGGTGAGGGAACTGGGGTAAGCTATTCCCCAACTGTAGTCTCTCATGGGTTATTCCAGAAAGGACCAACTTTCTGGGACTTTCATGTGAGCTGGTAGAACATGCTCCAGAAGGCAGATAATGCTTCCATGCAGAAGATGCAGAGGCCATTGGTTTGGAAGGGAAGTATCCATAGGCAATCTTCAGGAGGTCGGAGGAGATATGTGCCAAGTACCCTAGAGTTTGCAATGGCATAAGCCTTATCAAAAAGACAAAGAAAGATACGAGGATTCTGTGCCAAATGAAAAGTTGAGTGGAAGAAAATAAATTTCTTAGACTTCTTAGTTTTAAATATTGCATTATGAACAGTTTATGCAGGCTATATCATAGTTACTTGAACATGGAACACATTTATTGAGGAATATCTTATGAGGCTAATAGACCCTGGAACATATTTTATAACAATCTCATTCCTACATTTATATAGTGTCTCCATCTCAAGTCACATTCCTAGGTTCTGGGTGGGATTAGAGAGATACAGAGGTGAACCCAAGTTGAATCTTGCCTTTAGGTTGCTTATAATCCAGTAGAGAAGATAATGTGTTGCAACAATCATCTTGGAAAGGGAATGGGAGATTAGAGGAAGGGAAGATTATTTCTAGTTGGGACAAAAGGAAGTCTTCCTAAATGAAATGGCATTGACCTGGACCTTGGATTTGGGGTGGGTTTGGGAAATGTTAAGAAGAAAGTCACAAATTATTCCAGGCTTAGAAAAACAGCAGAAAAAAAGGCATGGAAGGTAGAATTAATAAGGGATAGTGTTGAAAAGTCCCTTTTGTAATAGATATTCATAAAGTCTACAAGAAATAGACTAGAAGGCATGAACAAAACATTATCTAAAATGTCTCCCAGTAATAAACTACATTTGGACTTAAGGTATGTATATAAACATCTACACAAACATTATTTTCTGAAGAGAAAATAAGTATCTTTCCATGTTGATATCAACCTATGCTCTCAGGTAGTTGACTAGAAAATAGTTCAAAATGTCACAGAGCTGCATGGTATTCTGTGGCAGCTCCTCTGAGATTTCTCACCACTCATACAACTGGATCTGCTTCAGATGTAGGTTTCACCTAGCACAAGGAAGACATTAAGGACACAGCCTCCCCTCCACAGAAGACTACCTATCCCAGGAGCTACTGCACTGCAGGATTTGTCTGTTTAACCCCCAAACTTTAAAAACATTGCCCTCCTTCAGCCTAAATAAGCTCTTGCAATTGTTTAGGTGACTACCTGTAATGAAAGTCTGGATAATTAGCTCAGGTCATCTGACACTGAGAATATGAATGGTTGACTGAAGTGAAGCTCTGCTTCTAATAAATCAATTCAAACACATACACTTGTATTTTTAAAAATATACCAAGGGTTTGAAGGAAAAACATTAATAATGCTACTTTTCATTTTAAATCTTGCCTTCTAATTTTTATCCAGATGCATATATATATTTTCCTATTATCATGCAAGCAATTTTAATTTTGTGTTCTTATTTATTAATATATTTTATTTTATATTTTGCTATGTTCTTTTTGATTTTATTGAAGCATCTATTTTTAAAGAATAATTTGTTTTTGCAAAAATAAGTGCTTATTATATAAATGTCAATCAAAACTCAAAACTACCAAAAGAATGTTTAAAATAAAGCTACAAATTTTCACATTCCAAAATAACTATCATTAACATTTATTATACATAATTCTAGACATCCTGGTATTGTGTTTTAGTAAGAAAGGCAGATGAAAGGAAACTAAGGTAATTGCTGAATTTTAAGTAAATTTCTCTTCAACAAAATATGGGGCTTCCTATAGTGTCCCTTGTAAATTTCTACTCAAAGCAAAATGGACTATAAAAGATTAGAATATTTTATTTTAGTTTTGTGTTTTAACTTTGACTCTGCCTTTGAGAATGAAAAAATTAGACTTTTTCCCATTTTCTTCACCTATTTTTATTTTTGTATTATATTATTATTTTAATATCATCAAGTTATATTCGAATTCTGTTATATAACATAATTTTCATTGTCTTTTCTGTTGAGTTGTTTCTTCTCATTCATTTTTTGGTAAACTGGATATAGAATTCTTGAGTTTTGCATACCTGAGCTCTTTCATGCTTTAGAACTTTCTGTGGTAAAAAGTATCTGTGCTATCTAGAACAAGTAACTATTAACCATATGTTGCAGTTGAGCAAGTGAAATGTGGCTAATGTGATTAAGGCACTGAATTTTAAATTTTACTTAATTTTAATTAACTTATTAAGTAACATTTAAATAGCAAGATGAAGCTAGTAGCTACCATATTGACCAATGGTTCTGTCTGTCTTTAATATACGTTAGCATATCTTTGGACCTTTATCTTGGATCAGAGTTTCCATTGGCATTTTTTTAGGCATTGAGTGTTGCTGTTAAAAATTCAAATGCCATTTTGAGTTTTTCTTTATTATTTGGCATTATTTTATATTTTGAAAGAGCTCAGGGGGAGGGGAGAGAAGTTTTCCTAGTGCTGTAATAACAGTCATGATCTATGATATTTTGTACTGATTTCTATATTTACGAATAATATTCAACATGGAAATATTATTATATCTGCAAGGTAGTTGAATATTGCAGCGTTACAAAAAAGAAAGGGAAATTAAATAATTTTCCTAATTTAGGAAATAGGAATGCAAAGAGAAAACCTGTAGAATGGGAGAAAATCTTTGCTAGCTACTCTTCTGACAGAGGATTAATATCTAGAATACATAAAGAACTCAAAAACTTCACACCAAAAAAGAAAAAACCCAATTAATAAATGGTCAGATGAATTAAACAGACACTTCTCCAAAAAGGAAATACAAATGGCCAACAAATATATAAAAAAAGTTCAACATCATTAGCAACTAGGAAAATGCAAATTAAAACTACCCTGAGATTTCATCTCACTACAGTGAAAATGGCAGTCATCAAGAATACAAAGGGGAAATACTGGGGTATGATATTGGTCAAATTATGTTGTTATACTGTGTGCATTTATGAATATGTAACAACAGATCTTACCATGGTGTACAACCCTAATCCACCAATAAAAAACATGGAGAAAAGAATACAAATGATAGTAAATGCTGGAGAGGATGTGGAGAAAAAGGAACACTTTTACAATGTTGATGAGATTGTAAATTAATACAGCCACCATGGAACTCAGTCTGGAGGCTCCTCAAAAGACAAGTCATAGAACCCAGCTGTTACTTGTCTGGGTTTATTCTAAAGAATTAAAGTCATCATACCATAGTGATAAAGGCATATCAATGTATCTAGCAGTGCAATCACCATAACAAAACTGTGGAACCAGCCTAGGTATCCATCAGTGGATGAATGGATAAGGAAAATATGATATGTGTATGTAATGGAGTTTTATTCAGCCTTAAAGAAGAATGAAGTTATTTCATTTTTAGGAAAACAGATGGTACTAGAGATCATTATATTATGCAAAATAAACTAAACTCAGAAGGTCAAGGGTCGTATTTTTTTTTTTCTTATATGTGGAAGCTAGACAGGAAAAAGGAAAAGAAAGGTATTTTTTTCTTATATGTGGAAGCTAGGCAGGAAAAAGGAAAAGAATGGTATGAGGGTGGAAATCTCATGCAAATTAAAGGAAGATCAGTAGAGGAAAGAGACCAGGGGATAGGGGACAGGGAGGGAGAGGATAGGTGCTGTGAAGAGATATTGGCCAGATTAGATTGTTATACTGTGTGCATGTACAAATATGTAACAACAAATCCCATCATTATGTACAACTGTAATACATGAATAAAAAAATGTAGAAAAAAGAAGAGAATCAGGAAAAATGTTTTTCCTAAAGTTGTGCAGACAGTAAATGGCAGACATAGGATTTGGTTCAAGTTTGATACTACTTTTTCTACCATCCCATAGATTTAATATTTTAAGCAGCAAAATTCTTTTCCTACAAATGAAGTCTTATTTTAGAATTCTAAAATTTAAACTGTTGAAACTTGTTTTTGGTTAGACAAATATGTTTTTTAAATGGCAAATTTAAACTAACTATTAAAAAGTGAATCCATGAAAATAATGAGGTTGTTTTAATTGATACCAAAATTTGAAATCTGAGGTTGTGACTAACAGTTATAGTTTTAGATTACTCAGTATCTAACTTATTTTTGTCTGGTTTGGTTTGCCATAGCAAATTTTAAAAGAATGTATAGACCTATAATTTTTTTCCAATTAGTGATACATTTAAAAGAAGTTCATAATATATAAAGCAAATAAAAGAGTCTTTCTTCTGATGTCTGTAAAACACTAAAAATGGATAAATTTTTGTAGGTTATTTAATATGTACATATTAATATTTGTATTTGTTTTTCTATATACAGTTTTAAAAATCTTAAAACATGGTCAAAAATCTCATTGGACCAAATGACCAATAAAAATATTGTTGAATGTAGTTTGACCAACCTTGTATCCTTTCTATAAAGCCTCATAGACTTTAATAATTGCAAATACTTACATCTGTGTAACATCTATAAAAAAAATCATCTCAAGTCTTCATGATTTTTCTCCTAAACTCCTTAGTTCATGTTCTTTCTTTTGTGGCCAAGATAAAAAAGGGGCTCACTCAGACCTACTTGCTCTGAATTGGCATATTTATAGAGGATCATTTTTCCTAATTTGAGATCTTATAGACCTTGAAGCAAAGTGTGTGTGTGTGTGTGTGTGTGTGTGTGTGTGTGTGTTGTAAATTATTGTGATCAGTGGTCTAGAAAATGGTCTAGGTTGATTATATTGCATATTAACTTGAATCCTAGGTAAAGATCCTTAGCTGGTCAGCTCTTGCTGGGAGGGATGCCCAAATTTTCTTCACCAGCATGAATCAACTTTTGGCAGCTCTGGAAAGGAATCCCAGAAGTGAACATTCCTTTCCTCTGGCTTTCTCTTTAGTTGCAATTCTAAGCTTCTGTGATTTCTCACTCTATTTCTAGACCATGACCATTTTTTAAAAAATCTTCTTTAATAAAGTAGGAACAGGTTCATGCAAGCAGAGGGAGCAGGGATCAGATACGTGCTGACAGTAAAGTCTGAAGTATGCAGAACACAAATCACACACTGTGACTTCATATGTTTGTGGGAATAGGTTTGTTTTTAAAGTTAGGAACTGCCTGAGTATGGGTTCAGATTGTGAAGTCTCTTTTCAAAATATGGAAAGAATAATTTAGAGTTCTGGCACCAAAGAGAGGTCATATCCTTTAAAGATGTCTCCTTTCAGTTGTACACAGTGGTACTCGGCTGTAAAACCACTGGCTCTGGAGGCTGAGGCAGGAGGATGGCAAGTTCAAATCTAGCCTCAGCAACTTAGTGAGGCCCTAAGTAGCTCAGTGAGACCCTGCCTCTATATAAAACATAAAAAAGAGCTGGGGATATGGCTCAGTGGTTAAGTGCCCCTAGGTTCAATGATTCAATCCCTGGAACCAAACCAAACCAAACCAAAACAAAACAAAACCTTTTGTGCAATCTGGGATGTGGGATAGATTCATTCATTTACTGAGTGAAGATGAGGCTATTGGAGGACTTAGAGTCCACAACCTTCAGGTGCTATATGAGGAAACTGAGGCCTACTGAAGGACAAGGATTCTCTAAGGCCATAGTCAAGTGGGTGCCAGTCATCTCTCACTTATTAAGTGCTAACTTTTCAGCCAGATATTATCCTTGACTTGGGAAAGACAGACAAAAATAGAAATCTCCTCAGAGTTGATTGTATCATGTAGGAGCAAGCACTTCAGAAATTTTAGTACAGTGCTGAGTTTGAGACAGATTTTCCTAAAGTGATCTCGTTCCTTCCTTTAAACTTCTATGGACCTACTACTGCAATTGCTGTTGTTTCTATAATTATCAGAAAATGAGAAGACAAACCACACACTAGGGGAAAATATTTGCAAAAGACTTATGTGATAAAGGATTGTCTCCCCAAATTTACAAACAACTCTTAAAATTCAACAATAGGAAAATGATCAACCTGATTTAAAAATGGCCAAAAGACCTTTGTGCCCAAAAGGCACAAAGATGGCAAAAAAACCAAAAACCATAAACAATGCTCTATAGCATATGTTATTAGGGAATTACAAATTAAAGCAATAATAAAACACATAGTAATGTACCTATTAAAATGCTGTCAAAATCCTGGCAGTATCACTTGCTGGTGAGTATTTGGAACAAGAACTCTCAGTCATTGCTGGGGGGAATGCAAAAGGGTGATACACTTTGGAAGGCAGTTTGGCAGTTTCTAACAAAACAAAAATACTCATATGATTCAGCAATTGTGTTCCTCGGTGTTTATACAAATAAGTTGAATATTATTCCACATTAAAAAGAGATGAGCTATCAAGTCACAAAAAGACATAGAGGAAAGTTAATAAATGCATATTACTAAGTTAAAGAAGTCAATCTAAAAAGCTGCATACTATATGATTCAATTCTATGACATTCTGGAAAAAGTCAAAACTATGGAAACAGTAAAGACATCAGTGGTTGCTTGGGGTTCTAGGGAGGCAAGGAAGAATAGGAGAATAACAGAAGACTTGGGGCAATGAAACTATTCTTTATGATATCGCAGTGGTAAGTACATGTCATTATATATTTGTCACAATCCACAGAAAGTACGACACAGAGTGAACCCTAATGTAAACTATGAACTCTGGATGATAATGATGTATCAATGTAGATTATAATAAACATATAATTGTAGTTCTGGGTATTGATGGTGGTAAAGGTTGTGCTTATGTGGGGCAAAGGGATAAATGGGAATTTGCTGTAATTCCCATTTGATTTTACTGTAAATCTAAAACTTCTCTAAAAAATGATCTAAAATTTGCTGTTATTTCCTTTCTTAAGATTCACTGAGCAGGTTAGTAGGGCTAAGATGTTGCTCAGTGCTTTACAGTTCTTGCTTAGTGTGTGAGAGGTCCTGGGTTCAATCCCAGTCACTGTGCGTGAGGTGGAGTGGTGGGTTGTTGTCAGGTGGTAAAGTATATTGAGAAGGTGTGTATCTGAAGTAACTGATCCCAAGACCAGTGTTTCTTTCAACCCACATTGGTGGATAACATTTTATTTAGTAGAACTCTAGGTATCCTTGAATCTGCTAATGATTCCATTGATTTTTAACTCCTACCCAATTTTGGGTAGATGTCAGCAGAGTGAACTAGGGGAAAAATCTTTAACCAAAGATGGAAAATGGTATATACCTTAAGCTTTTTTATTATTATCTTTGTCTTTTTAACTTTAGAAATTTACTCTATTAAACTTCCTCATTTGAAATCTCTTAATGGCCTTTTTCCTCCCACAGTTGAGGGTGGGCAGATTATTACGAGGTCATGCTGATTTTGAACAGGGCATACATTATGAGAAGGTCCCACTGAGTTTATTATTAATCCTGTATATAATAGGGGGAAAAAAATCCCCAAACCTCCATACAACCCTGACCCTTTATTTCCTGTTTGCATTATTGTTTGTTGTGGTATACTGCTGTCTGACCCATTATAAAGTCCAAGTGCACAGCCCCTTCTTTGAATTTAACAGTGCAGCCATAAATCGCTTGTCCATTTATAATTAAAATAAAATGTGGGATATGATGGAACTCTAGAGAGCATATTGTCTGAAACTCTTGGATCTCATTCTCGGCACTGATGTGCCAAAGCTGTTTGGCAAAGTATAAATTGAACTGGATGTTAGGGCTGCTCATGGCCCTCTGGGGGCAGGTGGGCTGAGTACTTGGCTGAGATTGCCTTTGAACATTAGAAAATGGCAATTGCCTGATACTTTCCATGTTTTCTCCTGAAGTATTACTTTCTTCTTGGCTCTCCAGCGTAACTGTGGGGGTGGATTTGAAATCACCAGACATATTATTGACTGAGAAAAAAAAAAAAAGTTGGAAAGTGCATAAAAAGCAGTCTGTTTTTTACAGAGACACTGTAAAGAGAAAGCAATTTTTAATTCTCATTAAAGTAGATTTTTCCAGTTTTTTTTTTTTTTTCAGTTTGAAAATGGTAGCAGGTTCTAGAAAATTGAATGTCACATCAAAAGCTCTGTTTCTTTCCATACTAGTGGTTTGTCCGTGGAATCAGAGCAGGATGTGGTACTGTATGAGTTAGTGCTAATGGGTCATTGAACAAGAATGGGGTAGAAGTGAGTTAAGAGGTGGTCTTGTGTCATAGAAAGGCTGGGTGGCTCTGTTCTCGGCTGAACTCTGATGTCTGGCAGTCTGTGGGGCACTGACCTAAGTATGTTGGGCTCAGTGTGGACAGTTACATTCAGTTCCCCAAGTCTCTCATTCTCTTTCTGGAGCCAGCAGGGGCATAAAACAGCAGAGGCATTAAGAGAGAAGGCCATTCGCACAAGGGCTTTTCGAGTCTTTGGTCACAATGTACTTGCTAACATTCCTTCGGCTAAAGTAAGTCACATGGCCAAATCCAAAGCCAAATGAAAGGGAGATGTACATAACCCTTTCAGTAGGAGGATTTGTAAAGTGATATGGAAAAGCAGGTGGATAGAGAAAGGACTGAAGGGTTGGGCCACTGATACAATCTACTAGATACCATCCTCTTTTGGGAAATGTAAAGCTGCATATATTTCCTCCCACATCCATGTACTGGTTGATCACAGAAGAGCTTTCCCTTCTGACACCTCTCTTATGTGGAATGAAAAATCTGGGTCTACTTTCCTTGGATCTCAATTTTTCCTACTAACCAGATATCCAGGATTGCATAGACCAGTGCTACTCAAAGTGTTGCTCAAGGGCTAGCAGAATCAGCAACATCTGAGAGCTTGATGGAGCAAATTTTGGGGCCCTACTTCAGAATTATTAAATCAGAAACTCTGGGGGCAAGACCCAGGAATCCATATTCTGAATAGTTTTCCAAATGATTTTAATGCTTACTTAATAACCCTGGTGGGGGACCAAATATTTTCCATGATATTCCTCATAACCTCATTCCTGTGTTCCTTTCTTTTATTTTACTGAACTGCCATCATTCATTATCTGAACTTGCTGTGGGGATTTCAGGATAATGTTAACAACTCAAAGTAGAACCCTCTTTACTATACTATGAGACCAAAATGAGCTTCTGATTCTTCTACTTTATCCCATGTCTGGACTTCCAGATCACCAAGTGTGGAAAATTATAGAGTAGACTATTGCTCCAGCTGCCTCATGTCAATCACAGAGAACAGGAATAGGAGGTCATGATCATGTGCAAATCTTAACTCTTTAATTCTGCCCAAGATATACATGTTTGCTAATAGATTTCATTTATGTACTTTCTCACTAATTAAATGAATCACTTGACTTCATAGTTAGAGGTAAAGAGAATAAAAGACTGCTTCCAAACACTTCTAAGACAGTGAAAGTTGTATGGTTGTAAAATTATTGGAGAGGTCGAACAGTATTGTTCCTTTTGTCATGGGAGCTTCTGTCTGGGAATATGTCAGTCTTCTTAGTAATTTTAGGTTGAAGATGAGAAGTGTTAAAAATTTCCATTTATCAATTAATATAATTGCATTCTTTATTGAAAATATAATATAAAACAATATGGTATATGATACAATGTGGCTTCCTCATTCTCAACAGACACTTCACAGAAGAAGATTTACAAGCAATCAACAGATATATGAAAAAATGTTCAACATCTCTAGTAATAAGGGAAATGCAAATCAAAACCACCCTAAGATTTCATTTCACCCCAATTAGAATGGCGATTATCAAGAATACAAGCAACAACAGGTGTTGGCGAGGATGTGGGGAAAAAGGTGCACTCATACATTGCTGGTGGGGCTGCAAATTAGTGCAGCCACTCTGGAAAGCAGTATGGAGATTCCTCAGAAGCTTGGAATGGAACCACCATTTGACCCAGCTATCCCACTCCTTGGCCTATACCCAAAGGACTTAAAATCAGCGTACTACAGAGATACATCAATGTTCATTGCTGCTCAATTCACCTAGCCAGATTGTGGAACCAACCTAGATGTCCTTCAATTGATGAATGGATAAAGAAACTGTGGCATATATATACAATGGAATATTACTCTGCCATAAAGAATGATAAAATTATGGCATTTACAGGCAAATGGATGAAATTGGAGAATATCATGCTAAGTGAGATAAGCCAATCTCAAAAAACTAAAGGACAAATGATCTCGCTGATAAGCGGATGAGGACATATAATGTGGGGTGGGAGGGGTTAGTGTTAGGGTTAGGGTTAGGTTTAGGATTAGGGTTAAGGAGGGTGGGAAGAATGGAGGAAGGAAGGACTGTATAGAGGGAAAAGAGGGGTGGGAGGGGTGGGGGGAAGGAAAAAAAATAACAGAATGAATCAAACAACATTACCCTATGTAAATTTATGATTACACAAATGGTATGCCTTGACTCCATGTACAAACAGAGAAACAACATGTATCCCATTTGTTTACAATAAAAAAAAAACTAGGTTTATAAGGTTTAGTATCTTTGCTTAACATTCCTAAGGTGAAAATATCTAGCATACCATAACTGTATGTTAACTGTGTCCATTGTGTGTCACAGGGAGAGAAACAAAAGAAAATAAAGGGAAAGAATGTAATTGCTCACAGGATAGAGGAAGATATTATCCTGCCAATTCCTTCCTGGAACTGTATGTATCATGTCCTGTGTCTGTGATATAGCACAGGGAGTCATTGCTAACAATGAATAATATTATTGGGATGACAGCAGTTTAAGTGCTAAAGAAATTTGAGTTGTGACAAACCAGGCAGACACACATAACATGAAAAATGTATAATGCATCAGCATGGCTGGTTGTGTTTGTGGCAGTTAAGATACCAATACTGATTGAGAGGCTCATCTGTTCATTTGATTGTGTTTCGTGGTTTAAATCTCTCTAACGGGTGGAGGGTGGTTGTGGAAAGAGCTAGTTTGCTCTGATTGATGGTGCAAAGAAGGAATTTTGGTCTGCCTCTCATGTAAATGTAAAGAATAAGCTTCTCCAAGTTTGCATTTACTTTATTATCAGAGATAATAAATGGGTGAATTCTTAAAAAAAAGAAGAAGTGTAAAAGCCTTGAAAGTTTTGAAGGTTGCTGTGCTAACAGCCACTCACAGATACCTTTGCCAGTGTTGCTGTAACTATTTGATAACTTGATCCTTTATGGAAGAAAACTGAGCCACACTTCATTTTTCCTTTTTCTTTCACACCCAAACCCATGCTAGCTCCAACTTCCTTTTCTCAATGTTTTCAGAGTGCAGCTTTTTCCTGCTTTTACTATGTTGTTCATCCTTCGTGTAATTCTCTCTTGTTTTGAGCTTTGCCAGAACTACTTACCTGGTCTCCCTGCTTTCAATTCTGAAAGTCCTTTGTAGTTGTTACATGTGAGCTTTTTACACTTTGAGTCATAAAGTCTTCCAGGGTGTACCATCCATCATCCATGCCAGCATTGTACAAAGAGAATGCGCAAGATGATCTGATGGGTTACAAGGAGAAACGCTGGGATATGTACACACACACACAGACACACACAGACACACACAGACACACACTTTTAAGAATTAAGAAATTAAGTTTCATTATCTTTTATTATAGGGAGTGATAATGTTACCTGCACTTTTCCATGCGTCATGTCTGGGTGGGACTAAGTTAACCAAGGAAAGAAAGAGGGAATTCCATAACACAGAGCAGTAGACAGGAAAGCCCTGTGAATCTGCTTAACTGGGCTTACAGATTATGTTGGCCAGTTTTAACCAAACTCCAAGAAAAATGGGCAAGTGACTTAAAAAGCAATACTAAGATAATAGCAGAGCTAGAACTTTGCCTTTTCTTGGTATAAGCTCTTTACCATATTATGGGACAGAAACAATTACGACCTAAATATATGTGACAGTCAAAAAAGTAGACATTATCAAGAAGATTATTTTAATTATTAATAAGGAATTTCTCCTATGGTGTAATCTATACCTTGAGATATTAGCCAATGATAGCAATAGATGTATGTAATAAATACAAATTTCATTTGTATGTACAATTTTTTAAGCTGATGAGTTGTGTGATGGAAAACTGGCTCACAAGATAAGTTTCCAGTTCCTCGTTGTGCTACGTAAAAACATCATACTGCAGCATCTAGTTCCAGCCATTCTGTCCATTCTTTCCTTTCACCAGATTCCCAAGACATAATTCATAATTACTTAATTAGCTATGTGACATTGGGCAAGTCGCTTAACCTTCTGAGTCTCTCTTTCTTTCTTTCTACCTAAAAAATGTAGGAGTAGGACTGGAGGATTTTTAAAGTATTTGCTAATCTGTTACTTTGATTGTAATACATAGTAATACTACTCATTATTACCTGGAATAAATTTTTTAAACATGTAAATGGACTTTATGACTTAATTACCAAAAATTTCTAGAAAGTTTTCTCTTTAAAATATCTTATGTTTCTCTCCTCTTCCTTTTTTTTTTTTTTTTTTTTTTTTTTGGACGGGGGCTCACTATGTTACCCAGGCTGGTCTCAAATCCCAGAGCTCAAGCAGTCTTCCTGTCTCAGTCTCCCAAATGCTGAGACTCCAGGCAAGTACCACCATGCCCAATTTCTGTGTTCAATAGAAAACTGAAATAATTTGACTTTTTTTTGATGACTTTGAATCATTAACAATTAATTATTTTATACTATCCTGTTATATGTTATTAACTTTAAATCCCAATGGATTATGTGGTTTACTCCACACTAATGGTTTCAGAATGCTATAATTTCCAATTCCCATGCCTGACTTTACATGTTTCTTACAACCAAGCTATGAACTTGCATTTCATACTGTTTCCTTGTACATATCATCTTCTTCCAGTCCTAAACTTTCAACTTAATGAGGGCAAGGTGCTATAGACTGGGAAGAGAGACCTAAAGTGCTTATAGAACCATTTAACCACTAGTCTATGCTTAAGGTGGGGGAATTGAAAGAAGACTATGGGTTGAATCTTATAAACTCCTCAGGATTTTTATTTGCTAAATGGTGAGAATTAAATGATATACTACTTCCAGTGTGCTTAGGAAGCATCTGGCAACACTAAACACTAAACTGTTTTAAGGACACCAATAAAAAATGATGTCTAATGTTATTGAATGATGACTATATGATAGACACTGAGGTAGGCAGTTTATATAGATCAACTCATTGAGTTCCTGAAAACTCCATTTTACTTGTGAGGAAGCTTAGAGGAGAGGTGAAGTTGTTGTTCCAGGTTGCATGCCTTGGTTTTACCAAGGTTACATACCTGGTTGTTCACCAGATATGAAAAAGGTACTTTCCTGAGTACTGTACGTCTTTAACCAGATTGCAGCAGGGATGGTGGATCCTCCTGATCTTCCTTAGGGCTGGATGCTCTACTTTTTCCTGGGCCTCTGTTAACAGTAAGTGACACCTACAGTACCCTTTTAAGACCCCAAATTGTCATTTAAAGGTGAGACCTCAAGGAAAATTCTGTTTAGTCATGTTTCTAACCTCAGAAGCTAGAAAACCATCCACTTCATACCAAATGTTCTGAATGAGATGAAACTTCAATCTTTGTATTTTTTCTTCTGTGTTATTCCAAATCTTGGCATTATAAGAAAAGAAGTTGAGATGCTGGGAGAAAAACACCCACCAAGAAATGTTGTTCATATTTTCCTCTGTAGGATTCCACCTGTAGTTCCTTTAGGACAATTTGTTATCTTGGAGTAGAGGGATGTCTTAAAAAGGTGCTATTAAGACTTTGACCTTAGTCCTTTGACCAGGAAGGAGAGGGAAAAAAAGAAACACATGCACATATACACACAGCTTAGAAAGCCACCAGTGAAGAATGTATCCTATTTTAGAATTGCTATGCAAACAAGCACTCAGATTTGGGAATTTGGATATGTTCAGTTTGGAGCTGAATCTCCACATGGATCATGTGAAATAAAATAGTCCACAGCTGGACTTGAACAGCAGCAGGTTATAACTGACTATTTGGAGGTGTTAGGGGTGGGGCAGAAATGTTCTCTTTATATCAATCCAGAGCCTGGAACTATCCTAACATTCTCTACCTGTCTCTCAACTGGAAAGCTGGAGAAGCAGGAAGGAGGCTGGTCTCACCCTCTTCCTTCCTTTAGAGAATAGGAAGTGGAATTGTGAGTAGAACAAAACAGGCAACATCAGCTACAAAAAAGTGAGCTTTGAGAAGTAATGTGCTCATTTAGTCTCCTTTCCCCTCCATCCCTCCTTCTTAATTCTCCCCCCAAATAATTAAATGCAAAAGTTACTTGAGTGCAATGATAGGTTACAAATTTAAACCCACCAGAGTCAGGAACTGTAGAACTGGAAGTCCTTAGGGGAACGTTAACTTTGCCACTTTCATGTCATTATAGTAAGCTATTCATTTAATAGCCTAATTTGTAATCACAAATACCATGGGAAATTGTGCTATGCCAACCTCTAGCTTCAGTTTTCCTGATTTGGATGGTGATTTCGAATGTTGTAACCTTCAGAAATGCATATTTTTAGCATTTTGAAGTCCATGTCACTGGCAGATTAAATTACTGATTAGCCACTTTCTTCTCAGCTCTATTCCTTTCCTGATATATCGTTGGCAAAGTCTAGAGGGCATGTCTATAAAGATAAGATTAAATAACCTCAATTGTGCAGTTCCTATTTATTTAGCTGATTTGTATGATTCAATTTGTATGGTTTGAGGCTTATTTTTACCTAGAGGATTGTCATAGGGAGCCATGAATTAACCAGTGGTAAAGATTCTATTTAGGATGTGTCCCTAAAGGACCCCTTTGATTGACTGAGTGCAGTGAGCGCCCCAATTAATGCCTCCATACTCTGTCCTGTGAGTTTGTAGCTCCTTTTTACTCAGTGGGCTTGGTCACATGATTTACTTTAGCCAGTGGTATGCTTTAGCAAATGTGCTGCAACCTGAGACTTGGAAAGCACTTGAGATTTCCCACTTGTTCTCTTGAGTTGGGCTAACCTTCTGGATTTATAAAAGAAAGCCACGTCATCCCAACAAACGCCACCCTAGACATGCAAATCTCTAGCCCAGCCTAGATATAGCTGATTGTGACTGTACATACACGAGGGAGTCAAGATCACCCAATCCTAGGCTAGATCAGCAGAACCACTGGTCCACAGACTTAAAACACATTGGATAATTGTTCTAGACCCAACAGTGTTGGCATGTTTGGAACACAGTATTATTGTGATAAGAGATAATGGATGCACCTCCTCATAAACTTTTTAGCATAAGAAAATGAAGAGTACATTTCATTCATTTCTTTGTAATAGTTTCTTTAGGGATATGAGCCTCACATGATGGAATCAGCTCTCGTGCCTTTAAATGCTTCCTCTGCTGTTCCACAGCCCCTGCTCATGGATGTTGCAGCACCGCTTATATTTCTACTCTAATTTCAGTTGCAAAGAGAGAATTGCCATTTTTAAAACTCCTAGTGGGAGCTCTGGTCCCCACAATCTGCTCCCCTGCCCCTGCTTCTGTCCCTATCCCCCATTCCCTTTTGAGACTTGGCTAGGGAAAGCAGCAGCTCTGCAATTGTTTGATGATCTTGTGAATGAGGTCTTCAGTTCCCCATCTAAAAATGTGTTAAAGGCAGAAGAGTTCCCTGACATGCACCAGCAGGGAAGAAAGCCCCTGTAAGGAGCAGCCTTCCACTTGACGGTGCATCTTGAAAGGCTTCATCAACAACCCTCATTACTGCCAAGAAGCTCCCTATCTCTTCAAAATGAGGACAAATTGTCTCCTCTCAGCCTGATTCAAAGGTCCCAAAGCACCAGATTCACACACCAAAAATTTCATTTCTAACTACAGAGGGTTTTAATGATTTTATTATATGCCTCACAATCTGTTCCCAAGTCTGTTCCCATGTAGTTTACATTTACCGATTAATAGCTAGAGTTAAGGACCTTTGTATGGAGCATTAAAGATGATAATGAGGGAATAAGCTCCACTACAATGACCAACTTTGATGAAAATGTAAATTGAGAATGTCTGTTCAAGTATATTAGATTTATTGTTCCAGACCAAATTGTCGTGATTTTATCTGAGTCTAGGGAAAAAAAAAACAAAACAAAAAACAACAACAAAACAGCCTGACAAAAGTAAACATAACCTTTAATAATCAATAGCACATTCTTAACAATTATAAATATATTAGCATATTCTTAACAATTGGAAATCTATGCTGGGTAACTCTATTTACATGGAAGGTATATATTCTTCTATTACATGGCGCAAATGCTGGAAGTTCAGCATTTGTTTCCAAAACAATGGCAGTGTTCTGAAAGATGAGTATGAAAAGTGTTTGAGTCTTTGACAGATAGAGATTGCCAAATGCCAGCGATAGGTAGGCTATACAAAGAGGAAGAAAATGGCCCACAGACGGGTCTCAGAACACATATCTACAAAATACAGGAGTCTTATATTGCCTGATTGAACTTCATATGTATATTTTTTATACCAAGTTGCTAACTGTTACTTCAAATTGCTTTATTCTGTATGTCATCCTCTTTCAGTCTCTTAACTTTCAACTTGCTGACTGTAAGGTGATTTGAACTGGGTAGGGAGACCCATGTGCTTGTGCCCAGATGGAACTGGTGAATGGGGTATAGAGTTGGCCAGACCCGTATTTAAATTCACTACTCATCCTTTATTAGCTGCATGACCTTGGGTAGCTCTGAGTTTTAAGAAGCTCACTTTTAAAGTGGAAAATGGGAAGGTAATAGCCAACATGACTGATTAAGAGGACTAGATGAAATAGTGTATGTGTCTAGGATACAGTCTGGATCAGTGTAAGCACTTGATAAATATTCATGTCCCAGATTGCCCCGGTTTCCCCCTCTGTTTTAACATTTAGAGAAGCTCCTGGTGTGCTGTGGTAGAGAAGACTGGGCATATGGGATATTTTTTAGTACTCAGAATCCTTAGGGCAGCTCTACATGAAGCCAGCAGCTAGCTAATGAAGCCTGATTTCTTGGGCATTTGCCTCTTATGGCTGACTGACTTGTTAACTGAATTATTCAAAGATTTTCATAATATGTTTGAATTTCTTATATCCATTCAGTGGCTAATGATTCCTAGCCAGGCCCAGGGCCTCAGATGAGAGAGAAAAACAGATCTGTTCAAAAGATGAGAATTTTTTTAATTGAAGGAAAGGTTATTATACCCTGTTGATATGTGTAATTATTAGTTTGGGACTCATTTGAAATGGGATGATGGGATAGTGACAATGAATCTAGACAGAGAGTCTGGCAAAGAAGTTGCTTTATTTCCAGAGAAATTCCAAGAACCAATGATCACAAAAGTAGAAGGGGTTGAATACTGAGCATTACAGTCTTCAGGGTAAAAGTTAGATTGGTCATTTTTAAGCCAGAAAGCAATATCTGAAACTTTTCCATTTGTTAACCTCCCATTAATGGCATTATTTTATATTATCATTAAGGTTAAAATATGATCTCTAAAGATGCCATATCAATCTAGGGTGTTTCTGTTATAAGCTCCCAGCCCTTGTGCTGAACTCTGGACTGTTCATGCATCACAGAGAAGAGCTCCTTAGTTTCCTCTAAAGTGTTATATGCCTGTTTTTTAAATACAAATATGTATAAGATATTCCTGAGGCTATCTCCAGAGAGACACCTGTGTAGCTGAAAAATGACCCTATTTGAAGTAACTGCTGGGTTCACATTAAAAATACAGTGAGGTGAAATTGTTCCTGACTTTGTCAGGGTAACATTTTTCTATTTTAATAAGAAGGAATGGTGAATTGGATGTGTTAACAAGAAGGAAGCTACTCCCTTTTTTATCCTAATTGTTTTATTCTCCTAATCAGAAAGGTTTTGTGGGCTGCAAAACAAAACCACCAAATTAAAAATAGTTTATCTTTTGAGTTTTGGTTTCTCCAACCAAGAATAATTCATTTTTTTCTCCAATGTCAGTTATTTGGTGGTCACATAGGTAAAGGTCTTTCTGTAGGTGCCTTCCTGCTTAAAGGAGGGATATGGACAAGGGAACTGACCAGATTAAGGGGATATACTCGTTAACCAGCAATAGTTAGAATGCATGCATAACTTTTCCTATAATATTCATGTGCCTTGTTAGCATGACTTTTATACCTGTCCATGAGTCATTTCTCTCTGAAATGATGATCCACCTCATTCCCCTGAAATGTATCCTCTGAAGATGATTGGTTTCTTGGATTAAAAAGAAAATTAAGCATTTGTTTTGTCTGCACTCAGTGATATCTGTCCAGAACTACAATGTTTTCCAGATTGTCCCTCCCACCAAGAGTGTATTTTGGTTACCATTTCATCTCAAGGGAATGTCAAAGGAGAAACATGTAGCTCTTATCCTGTGGGACATGGACTTTGAGGGTGATGTTATGGTTTGGACTTGAATGTGCCCCAAATTTCATGTGTTGAAGGCTTGGTTCCCAATATCCAAAGGTGGGGTTTGGGGAAAAGTCATTGAATCATGAGGGTTCTGATTTCATCAACTAATTAATCCATTGATAGGTGAATGGACTACTGGAAGGTGGTGGAGATTTTAGGCAGGCGAGGCAGTGCTAGGAAATGGGATGCTGTGGCATGCCTTTGGGAACTATGTCTTGTCCCTGGACCCCACACTCTCTCTCTGCTTTCCAGCTGTTATGAGCTGAGCAACTTTCCTCTGTCATGCCTTCCTGTCATGATAATTAGTCTCATCTCAGGCTCAGAGCAATGGAGCCAGCTGACCAAAAACTGAAACCTCTGAAACTGAGCCAAAATAAATCCTTTCTCTGAGTAGTTCTTGTCAGGTATTTGGTCATGTCCTAGAAAAGCTGACTGATACAGGTGAGGAGCTATGGGCCAAAGGTTTGCAAACTTCCTATGTAATGAGCATATAATGTGCCACTCACATTGATATTTACTTCTTTGTTTTCAAGTGTATAAATGTGGTTATTCTGAACAAAATATAAACTCACTTAAGGCTATTGATAAATTCCTGATAGCTCTTTGCCAATATTAAAAGTACATGTATTATATGCAATATTTAAAGTAAAAATGGAGCCCTTATGTTTGAAATGTTGGGGGACCCTTTCCCTGGAGATTAAAAAGCAGAGATAACTGTGTTTAGAAAAGTCATCAGTAAATCAGGAAAGAAAAGAGGTTTATGTGAATACTAATGCACTAAAACAGGAAAATTAGAAAACCAGATTGGTGAAATGGGAATAATTGAGATAGGTTGGTCAAATGATAATTAGAGTCTTAGTTATCTACCAGTATGTAACAAATCACCCCGATTCTTAGAGATGTTATGAAACACTCTCTCTTCTAATTCTATGGGGCTTATAGAGACTGTTCTGTTCCAAGTGAGTTTGCCTGAGCCACACTCATCTGAGCTGAATGCTTGAAGCTTCACATATTTAACATTCTGCATGCTAAATGCTGAATGCTTCACATATTTAACATTCTGCAGGGACACTGGACTACTAGGTCTCTTTGATTCTGTTATTCATGGAGAACTTCTTGCTATCCATGTGGTCTTTCTAGCCAGGTGACCAGACTTCTTACATGATAGATCAGAGCTCCCCAAAACCAAAGTGGAGGGGTCTAGGCCTCCTCAAAGTTTAGGTCTAGCATTGACACAGCACCATTTCCTCTATATTCTGTTGATTAAAGCAAGTCACAGATCAACCCAGATTCATTATGGAAAGGAAACACACAAGGGAGTAAATACCTAGAAACCAGGTTTATTGAGAACCATCTTTGGAGAGTAACTACTGCACCCATTTGAGGTCATATTTAAAAAAAAAAAAAAAAACCCCAATCAATAAATGGGCTAAGGAACTGAGCAGACCCTGACAGAAGACTATATACAATCAATCAATACATATATGAAAAAATGTTCAACATCTCTAGTAATTAGAGAAATGCAAATAAAATCTATTCTAAGATTTCATTTCACTCCAGTCAGAATGGCAATTATCAAGAATACAAACAACAATAAGTGTGGGTAAAAAGGTACACTGACACATGGCTGGTGGAACTGCAAATTGGTTCAACCACTGTGGAAAGCAGTATGGAGATTCCTCAGAAAAATTGGAATGGAATCACCATTAGACCCACTTATCCCACTCCTCAACATATACACAAAAGACTGAAAATCAGCGTACTATAGTGACACAGTCACATCGATGTTTATAGCAGCTCAATTAACAATAGCTAAACTTGGAACTACCTTAGATGCCCTTTCATAGATGAATGGATAAAGAAAATATGGTATATATACACAATGGAATATTACTCAGCCTTAAAGGAGAGTAAAATTATGGCATTTTCAGGTAAATGGATGGAGTTGGAGAGTATTATGCTAAGCAAAATAAGCCAGTATCCCAAAACCAAAGGCCAAATGTTTTCTTTAATATGTGGATGCTGATCCATAAAGGCAGGGAGTAGGGGCGGGCAAGGAAAGAATGGAGGAACTTCAGATTGGACAGAGGGGAAGAAGGGGAGGGAAGGGGGAATAGGGGTTAGAAAGATGGTGGAATGAGATGAACATCATCATTACTCTAGGTACATGTATGATCACATGACTGGTATGACTCTACATAGTGTTCAACCAGGGAAATGAAAAGTTATGCTCCATTCACATGTGATGAATCAAAATGCATTCTGCTGTCAGGTATAACTAATTAGAAAAAATTAAAAAAAAAAAAACAAAAACAACACAACACAAAACAAAAACATGAATAGGACGTTTCTACTGGTTCTGTAACCATTGGACACTCAAAATTGCCACTCCTAGACTATTAACATCGCTAGTTATATCTTTTAATAGCCTCTCCATTTTTACATCATTCTCTCAAGGAGGATATATTTGAATGAGCCCATATGCATATGCATGCCCATGCTCTACCTGTCAATTAACAGGGAACAGGATTATCTCCCTCTTGATGATTTCTGTTGTAGGGGGTAGGGATTACCTTTTCTGAGATTCAGCTGACTATAAGTCCTGTTTTGTCTGGAATAGTCCTAGTTTATGTTGACAAGATTATTAAGCATAACTTATTTAACTCTTAATAGTTTTACAATGTAGGTGATAAATTATCTGGTCATCCTATGGCTAAGACCCACACAATGGAGGAGTCTCCAAAACTAGGAAAGTTGTTCAGATTGTAGATGTCCAAAAGATAAAAACACCCAACATCTGCAAACACTCTTCTCTAACTGGAGGTAAGGAAAAGTAGGAAATGTAGCTAGATAGGACAAGGTCTGTCTGTAGGTGCCTTCCTGTTTCAAGGAGGGACATGGGTAAGGGAAGTACACAGACTGAGAAGGTATATGTGGCTAACTAGTAATACTTAGAATTCATGAACTGGTTTTCCTCATTCAGGTGCCTTGTTAACAAGACTTTATACCTTTCTGTGAGCTATTCCTCTCCAAAATGGTGATCACTGGTTCATGCCTCTTCTGAAGATTTTTTTTTAAACCCATTCTTGTAATGGGTTAAAAAATAATCTCAACATTTAGTAGGAATTCCTTGTGTTGAATAGTTTAACCTGAACTTTAGTCTAAGCCTGCCTCAGACTGGATGCATTAGAAGGGATTGTTTTTCTTTCTTCCCTAATAAACTAGGAGATTTAGATCAGATAAATGAGTTCTAACATGTGGTCTCCAAATTCCAAGAGACCCTCAATATAGAATTGGTAGGGGAGTGATGGTTAGATGGAATTCAGTTCATTATCCACAATAATGGACTCGGATTAATTAAAAGGTTAATTCCCATTGAAATTAAACTTTAAATATGATGAGTAATGGACTAGGGGAAGTATGAAGTGCTGTGGAAATAAACCATAGGCGACTCATCCTATTCCAGAGCTGAGGAGTTTTCCTGGCAGAAGGGATACCTAAGTGAAAAGTGAAAAACAAACGTGGATATGCCCATTGTGCTTAGGAAAAATTTTGATTTTGGGGTATGAGAAAGAGCAATATAGAGAGTGGATACTGACCTGTACGTGCCCTAGTTCTAATTCTAAGGAGGCAGGTTATTTGAGAGGTTTGTTGCTGGAGAAAGAAAACTGCATATACGATGCAGGAACTTGAGTATCTCGTGTGACCTGGTATTTTTCTACACCACTTTCCTTAAATGAAACCAGTACTTTCTTATGGACTTAGCATTTCTTCTCTGAGAGGCTCTTTATATAGAAGTGTACCTTGATTTTAAACTTTGATATCATTAAAAAATAAGTATTGAGATGTTTTTAACATATTTCTTAAGGCTGGTATATATTTCTGTGATTTTTTTTGTCTCATCTGTTGTGGTGAAGGATGGTTTAGATGATAATTAGAGTTATTGCAGAAAACATGATGATTTGATCACCATTTTATGAGAATGTCAAGAACTTGGTCATAGACCCTTCTTTGACTTCTTCCTGCTATTCCAATGAAATTCACTTTCTCTTGGATACTTACTGCTGAATATTGATAAAGATTCTATATTTATCCATTTCAGGTATTATGTATGTATCCCGGTTACCTTGGCCAAATGTCCCTCCCTCCCTGTAAAGTATTTGTTGTTTGGCTTCTGCCATGTCGGTTTTTCCCAAGAAAAACTGATTCAATAATTACTAATCCCCGTCTCCTAAACTGGTATCTTCTCTATGAACCTAGCTGGACCTGAGTAAAATCATCTGACTAGTAAGAGAAGGCTCTCCCTGCATCTTTTATACACGCATTTAAAAGTTCAGAAGAAAACAAAATATTTCATGCTTTTTAATGAAATGAAAGCTACAATTGGTTTTATGTTCATGGATTTTTATAATACCGAACACTTATTATTCTCTCTTTTCTGTTTATATCTCTCTCCTTGCCTTATCTATACATTTTGAACATCATGAATCAGCTGTGAACACTATTTCCCATTGTGTGTGTCCCGAAGGTAATAAGTACCTTTATCATACTCCACTGCCCAAACTGTGGACTTTCCATTTAGTGGGACAAAAAGCATAATGCTATCCATCTGGGAGGGAGCTTAAAATAGTGCCCATGAGTCATTTTGCAGTTAGGAATCTGGATATGGCTAATGGGGTGTTATCAATCAGAAGATAAAATTAAAATCCTACCTTAGGAACAGCTCCTGCTAGGAAGAGTGGATTTTGTAGCAGCTGTTTTCTTTTAGATACTATTGTGTTCTTTCACAGCAAATTACATAGATCAGAAATGTATGGTTAACAGTGTCCCCAGGTGAGGTAAATATACTCATTGTCCTCTGAACAAAGATGTTGCAAAGGTTGGTTGGAGAGAAAGCTCTGAGCATAGCTAGGTGGACTTTTCTGCTCTGCTTGGGAGGTTCAATAGCTCCCTCAGAGAAAATAAAATATCTTTTGATCCTGGGCTAGAGAAATGACCTCTGGAACTCTGAAAAAAATATTGAAGCTTTTACCTGTCTAGTGTTTCCTAACAACTTGCTTTTGATTGGTTCCAGAATTCATTAAATCTTAAGGGGAAAAAATTAGCTGGGGTTGAGGTAGAGGGAGGGAAGAGCGAGGGAGTGTGGTACTCAGCAAGCACCAAGTGTCTCAGCTCCAAATGAAGATAAGTTGTTTGAAATGAACAGCTAAGAGACAGCTCGTGCATTCTCCTGCTTATTGCAGCTCAGTAAATTAAACTTAGTGTGCTCAAAGGCTGGCTCCATACTGATGTTCTTGCCTTATGGAAAATAATGTGCTCCCCCTCCCCCTCCTTTTTTTCTGTCTCTAACAGATGACAGTAATAATGAGAACTAAAATCACTCAAGTCAGCATATGAAAGGGAACTGTCTATTTAAAAAAAATAAAAAGACATCTCCCGGTGCCATCTGCTGAGGTACAATAATGTTTTGTAACAGGTTTTGGAAAGCACATTAAAAGGCTTCATCTGTGCTTGTCCTTTCCAGTTAGTCAAGATATAGTTGTGTCTCTCCTGTCTGATGTGGATTCTTGAATCATGTAATTATTTCTAATTTATCTCTAAAATTAAGTGTCTCAAATACAATTTTAATTTGGATTTCATTAGGTACTTATTATACCATGTGTCAAATGATAGTTGATTATTCTGAACAAGGATAGAGAATCTGAAAAAGATAGTGGGAGAATGATGGGTACCTCTGAAAGCTGATGGTGCTCAATAAATATGTCTTAAAAATTATCGGTTGATATATAATTAACGTAAGTAATTACTGCAATTAAACTCTATTTATGGAACCCTGCTGTGTTTTTTCCTATCCTAAGCTTAAACATGATTGTTGTTCTTTTGCCCAAATAAAATTAATGTAATGAGAAGAAAACAAAATAAATACAGGTTGGATAACAGAGAGGAAAACATTTTCTCTATATCAAATAAAGATCGTATGAAGAGAAAAAATGACTTTTCTAAGGAAAAGAGGTATGAGGCTTCAAAAATATTCTCTTGCATCAATGAATTAGGTACATTCAATGCACAATGTGAAGCAATAGGATTAGTAGGTGGAATTAAATTATGTACAGTGAGATGAGGTCAAAATGAGTGGTTGCCAATCTGAACAACCCAAAACTGAGAAACCAACTTGGTGGTTCTGGCCATAGACTCCCTCACCATGTAGCTGTTGTTTTAGTTTGCCTCTACATCCTTAGCACTTGGCAAAGTGGCTACCTATAGTAAGTATTCCAAATAACACATGTTGCATGAATAAGACTGGGTTTAGACTGTCTTGAGAGATAGTGCACATGGGTGGTTTATAGGGAATAATGGAAAATAATCACAACAGACTCCATTAAATGTATTTTCTCAATCAAAATATGCATTCCTGACTATTTCTGGGAAAGATGAATAACAATTATCAAACTTGCCCTCCCACCTGAATCAACTCAAAATATATTAGACAAAATATATGCAATGGCAGTTTCTAGAAACTGAACATTAAGCTATAAAGAACAATTTCAAGAGATGGAAGCAGTTGAGAAGAGCCATGTGATTGCCCTAACCTACTTTGCCTGGAGAGAGTTCACAGACAGCATGTGAGGGAGAGCTCAGGTGGAGCTTATAGCTCCCCTGCATTAAATAGTAAGACCTGGGAGTTTGAGGAGACCATGATATCTGGAGAGACATACAAAGAGAAAGAACTTCAGAGATCTGCAGTGGTCTCCCTTGAAGATTTAGCTGAATAATGATAGAATGCTAACAGGGAAGCTTCCTGGAGTCAAGGGAAGACCCATCTGAATTAGAAGGAACATAATTACCAGGACATGCATAGGGTCCAGGAATAGTTCTTGTTCTTACCAGCTAGAATAGAAATGGCGATAATATGAGGTCATCAGGTAGAATATTCAGAACAGTTTTAACTTGGTAACAAAATTAGCTGCTGATTAAACATTACTCTCCCTACTTTCACCAAAACTTAAAAAAGACCCACCTCCTATGTATATCCATAAAGTGCCAATTAAAAAATAAATAGATGGAAAAAAGTCCCAAAGACCCTAAAAGATCAAATTATTTCTAGTCAACTGTGTCCTAGAACAAAATTCAAAAGTATGTCCAGGGACATGAAAATATCTAGCACCTAACAAGGTAAAATTCACACAGTTTGGCATTTAACTAAAAATTACTAAGGTTGTGAAGAAGCATCAAAATATGACCAGTAAAGAGAAAAATCAACAGAGAAACCCTACTTCCCTTATTGTGAGAAAGGAGAGGGGTAAATCCTATTTATCCAAAATAACTGTAAATCCAGACAGTAATGTAAAAAACACATATTCATGACTCTTGAAATTGACAAAAGGAACAAAACAAAGCAACAACAACAAAAAACCAAATTGAGAAGCATTTATTCATGAAAAACTTGAACTTTGGATAAAAACATCAAAGATCTATGACATTCTTGCCTAGATCTGTTTCTATCCTTGCCAGTTTAGTTGGTATAGCAATTCTACTATGTGAGTCAGGGTGAAAAATCTAACACTTTGTTACCAGAAGAGACTCAACTGATTTTGTATGAAAGGTGAAAAACTCATTCCCAGTGCCATTCTTAGTAAAAGTACCTAGTAAAAGTACTTCAGAAGCAAGAAAATGAGGAAGGTCAGTAACTTCTCACCTGAGATATATCACAACTGGGACAAACAGCAGACCAGCGAACCAACCAGAAGTTCAACAGAAAGAACCTAGATGTGAGACACCTAAAGAGGGAGCTGATAATATCTTTATACATCCTGATGACTTCATTGTACTTGTATATGGAAGACCAAAGAGAGTTCACTATGACCATATATGCCTGACTTGTTGGAAGATTACACACCTATGCAAAGTAGAAGCAAGAGAACCCAGCAGTAAATAAATGTTGGGGTAAGGCTGTAAGTCCTTTTAAAGTTTCAGAACTTGGAAAGAACCTAAAGGCAGATTGAGTGATAGGCTTCTTGTCTCAAAGAGTTTGAATGAAATCTCTGATAAACCATTGGTTCAATGCTATCAAGCATTGCAGATACAGGGATAACCTCAAGCTTAAAAAAAAAAGACAAAAATTAAGTGGAGACATCAGGGGTCACATATGACAGGGGGAACTGATTCCACAGACAAGCAGTGTTAAGTTTCTAAAACAAAACAAAACTCCAGCAACAACAGGAATTCTTTTTCATCTAAAATCTTCGATTTTTAACAAAACTATGAAATATACAAATAAATAGGAAAGGGTGACCCCTACCCATGGAAAAAAGCAGTCAACAGAAAAATACCTTAGTTGGCTCAGAGTTTGGTTTATCAAAGAAAGGTTTCAAAGCAGCTGTAATAAATATGTTTAAGGAACTAAAGGAAACCACATTTTAAAACTAAAGGAAAGTATGATGGCAGTGACTTAGTAATGAGAGAATATCAATAAAGAGATGCAAAGCAAAAAAGAACCACTTGAGCTGGGTATGGTGGCAAATACCTATAATCCCAGTACCTTGGGAGGCTGCAGCAGGGATTACAAGTTCAAGGCCAGTCTAAACAATTTAGCAAGACCCTGCCTCAAAATAAAATAAATAAATAAATAAAAAGGGCTGTTGATTTAGCTCAGTGGTACAAGTACCCCTGGTATCAATCCCAAGTTCCAAAACCAAAACAACCAAACAAAAAAACCTTTAAAACAACAACAACCCCAAAACAACAACAACAAAAATATCTGACAATTTTGGAGTTGAAAAGTACAATAACTAAAATTAAATTCACTATAAGAGTTCAGTAGAAGTTTAAAAACAGCTAACTTCAAATAGTTCAGTAGAAATTAACAAATCTGAAGGACAGAAAGGAAAAATTAAATAAAAATAAACAGCTTTGGAGACCTTTAGGTCAACAAGAAGTTTACCAACATACATACAATGGAATTCCCAAGAGAAGTGGGAAAAGAAGTAGAAAAAATGCTTTAGAAATAATGCCAGAAAACTTCAAAAATTTAATGGAAAAAAGTCAATCTATGGATAGAAGAAACTCAAGAACTCCAAGGAAAATAAGCAGAAAAATTTATACCTGGTCACATAGTCAAATTGTTGAAAGACTGGAAATCTTAAAAGTGGCAAGAAGAAAGATTCATCAAGCACAGGGGAACCCCAATATGATTAACACCAACTTCCCATCAAAAATGAATGCCAGAAAGAAGTGCAAATCACATTCAAAGTACTGGAAGGAAGGAAGGAACGAAGGAAGGAAGGAATGAAGGAACGAAGGAAGGAAAGGAAGGAAAGGAGATGGACAAACCTATCAAGCAAGAATTCTTTGCTAGGAAAATTATCATTTATAAATGGAAGAGAGAGCCTAAACAAAAACTAAAATAATTTATTGCTGAAGGACGTGCTTATGACTGAAAGGATTAACACTAATGGTAATTGAAATCCATATATATATTGAACTACAAATGGTAAAATATGTATAAAAGAGCACACATTTTTCTCTTCTCTTACATATTTACAAAATATTATAGTATTTAAAACTATAATTACAACCATTGTTAGGTTTATAACATACACAGGTGTAGTAATTGTAGCACAAAAGAATGTTGCAAGGAATTTCTATATTTTACTAGAATTATGTTGGGATTATTTTGAAGAAGATTGCGATGAGTTAAGAGGCATATTGTAATCCCTAGGTCAATCACTGAAAATAGCTAAATATGTAGTAAAAAAAATCAACTGACTGCTGCTTCTACAGAAGATGGAGAAACAGGGACTAGATTTATCACATGAAATGACCAGGGGGGGTGGGGAAAGAAAGGAAGAAAAACTCCACCCAGGCAAAATATATGAAACACTGGTTTTAAGACAGGAGCACTGGAAAAAAAAGGAATTACAAAGGACTCTGAGAAACCTTTTTAATGTAGGAGGTTTGTTCATTATCCTGATGATGACGGTTTCAAACATGTGCATATACCCATTCATACAAACTATATACTTTAAATATATGCAATTTATTATACGTCACTGAAATCTAAATACAACTGCTAAAAGCATTTCTGAAAATCATGGATTCACAAATTTAAAACACACATACACACACTCATATGTAACACATGTGCAATTTTCTGGGAGGGGTTATAAAAGCAACTCATATTAACTTGGAATTCTCTTTACAGAATACTTTCCCATAATTTGAAAACAATTTCAAAAATACTTGGAAAATAGGTAATATGAAAGATGTAAAAAAGTAAATGTAGTTCATATCTTGTTACGTTTGACCTCTAAATCTAGAAGATGTTGAAAAATATCACAAAATACAATTTGAAAAGGAAAGAATCTATACTGGTTCCACCAGATTTATAAAAGAGCAAATTGAGTCTCTCAGATTCACCTAATTTCCTTTTACAACAGAACAATATATAAAGGAAGAGGGAAGTGCTGGCCTATTATAATATATTTCAGGTAAGAGTCAGTGCTGGTTTTGGTAATTGAATTTGAGGAGTAGACTATAGAAGGATTTGAAGCAAGGATTTCCATGACATAGTAACTAATGATAGTTCTGGAGGATAGGGACAAAGAGTCAAAAGGTTTCTATCTTGGATGAACTGGGTAGGTTCATTGTCATGAAATGCGATGGGAATTATCAGAGGTCTAGGAGGTTGGAGAGAGAATAAAAAGAAGGATTTTGTTTTAAGCATAATGGGGGTTATTATTTACATTGCATATTTAGAAAATATGTGGACACGAGTTTCTCAGATCTCTTCCCAAAGCTGTTCATTTATTTTAAAATGTCTTTATGCATAAAAGGGTGTTATGTTAGATCCTGAAAATGGTCATTCCCATCTGTAGCAATAATGGAGACTGAACTCAAGGATGAACAATATGTGGGGCTTTAGTAATCAATTAGTATATTGGCATATTTACTGAGACCCTTTCTATGTTAGAAAGAGGTTCAGAACCAAGAACAGTATAGACTCAGTTGCTGCCTTCCTGAACTTTCTTCTTGGGAAAATGAAAACTGCAGAGGCTTTATTCTAAAAGTAAAATATGAAACATTTTAGCCCTTGGTTTTACAATTAATGTTAGAGATGTAGTGGTTTGGGGGCAAGAGACAGGCATACATAATTAAGGAGCTTCATATGGTCAGGGATTTAACTCACTGGGGCATATGACAGCTCTGATTCTGTTTCACTCAGACTCAATCTTTGCTTCATTAAACTCAGGAAAATGCCTCAATTTTCTGCAGAACGCAGGAGAGATTATGTGGAAATTCTGGCTACATGGTGCCTTTTCTTTATAATCTAATTATGGTATAAATGGAACCACAAAAACCAAACTGTAGTTAGAGAATTGTGACAGTTCTTTGAAAGGCAAAATGAATGAATGTAGAGTTCTTTGATTCTGTGTAATATGATCTCCCCCCACATTACTGACTTGATATTTGTTTGGTTTAAATGGCATTGATGTTAAACTTGTACTAGAAAAACAATTTGAATTGGGAAGATACACAGTTCTAAAGTGGCCTTTTCCTGAGATCTTCTTGGATTTCTTTATTAAACATAGTCACTGAAGTTCCTTATTCTTGAGGAAGAAAGGTGATGTCATTATTTTAAATAATGTAGCACTCATTGCTCTATTAGTAGATTTGATAGCACCATATTACTTTTGCACATTATTATTGTTTCTTTTGCATACTTTTGACTCTCAGTGATTTAAAAACTGAACTATTAAAATGCTTTAAACAGATTTCATCAGGTATTTAAATTAGATAAAGCAGGTTTTATCTATTTATTAAGAGCTAGCTGATTATTGTAAACATATTTTGGTTACTTTAAGAATGGCATGTAATTACCAAAAATCAGAACATACAAAGTGTCAAACAATATACTAGCTTAGTTGGAGTTAATCAGTGATTTTTATAGTTATTCTGAACTTAAACACATTTAAATAAGTGAGATTTTATGGCATATTTGAATACTTCAATTGGCAGTAGTGAGAAGGATATATATCTAAGCCTGTATTTCCATATATACATATATCTTTTAGAGGTAGTTATATAAGTTCTGAGGTTTAGGTCACAAATTCAAGCCATAGTCCCATAAGGACCAATGTTTAAAACTATCTGAGAGTTACTTGTTGGATTTTGAAAAAAATTGGAAGGTCTCAAAGTAATGTTCATCACTATTTCTTTCCCATTTTTAAACAAATAGTCCATCTGAAAATATTAAAGTCTAACAATTTCTTTCATTGTCTAGAGATCACACCTGTAACTTGGAAAAAGAAGAAATAAAAATTGAAAAATAATCTAGCACTATAATTATTTAGGTCTGACTTTAATAGTTTGGTGAGTTTCATCATCTTCTTTGTTTTTAGTCAGAAGGCATCCACATCAATAAAATCTACCTGCTAGAGGGGAAATGTACTTAACAGTATTTTAGCATATATGATCATTTCATCCCCATGTCTTGGAATTTTGGGTCTAAGGGTGCATATGTACAGGGTGCATTTTAAAACTTTGCCTTTTATTTAAGTCAGAGTTTGCATCTGCATAGATTGGGACTTGAATCATTATTGACAGAAACAAATCTTTTAGTATATCTACACCAAGTAAGGTAGTCACCTGTGGCTACAATGGGTTGTTCACAGGACAACTTTAGGGAGCTCCCAGGGAGCTGATGGGAATGGCACTCCTTGGAGTTAATGGACGTCCATTCTTCGGCTTCCACAAAAACCTGTGTAGTGGCTCCTTTATGACTTTCATTAAAATTTTATTTAATTTCTGTTTAGTTTTTTTGTGCCTTTATTTAGAGACTTGCAATCCTATTACTTAGGATTATTACATACTAATTATTTGCATACCCATCGCTTTATTAGATATAAATGATCTGATTTTAGCTTTTACACACAATGCCTAAGGTAATGAGAATACCCTTTGCCTACCAGCACACACACACACACACACACACACACACGTACACGTACACTGAAAGTAACATTAGATTCTATTACAGACATTAACATTTAAAGTAGAGTTTCATTGCAGTGGAATTTTTTTTTCCTATTTTTTCTTTACTGTCATCTAAGAAGTTTATGGCAATTGGATGTTGAAATATTGATTTGAAGTCATTATGTTATACAAATGGAGAAATATTAACTCACATTTAAATTTTTTCCTTTAATATACTTGCATTCCTAGTGTTTAAAGTCACAGTCTCCCAAGTTGGCATATTACATTTCATCTTTACTGTCTGTTAAAACTGATGGTGAAAAGATTCTTCCACAAATGTAAAATAATTTTATAATTGTGTAATTTATTTGCTCCAAGTTAGGAAATTTTGTGTGTACATTGAGCATTTGTTTGTTGTAAGTACAGTTATGAGAGATTCAGATCTAGAGAAAAGGCCATGAAACCCTTTATTGTCAATTTCAGTCATTTCTCAGTACTTGAAACCCAGTCAGTGTCTATCTCCTTGCTCTTTCCCAGTGTCAATTTTCTGTAAAAAATCCTCCCATAAACTATAACATTAGTTGTTCTCATAATGATCAGGTTACTCTTTTATGTCATAATTTGTGTTATTCCTTTTTCCATTTGTCTAGGGTTGGAGGTAGTACTTTGCTTCTTCATTTTCTTTGCTGTAAGTTATAGGTTTAACTCTTGA
This sequence comes from Sciurus carolinensis, assembly GCF_902686445.1. Lineage (NCBI taxonomy): Eukaryota > Metazoa > Chordata > Mammalia > Rodentia > Sciuridae > Sciurus > Sciurus carolinensis. Next base: position 82,630,209 of record NC_062226.1, read on the forward strand.
GACTCAGTAGAAATCACACATTCATTTTCAATTTCCTTTAAATATATTCATACCCATTTGGTGGTTTATAATCCATTAATTTTGCTTTAAATTGATATTAATCCAGTTCTTTTTGGCTTGCTGAGTTTGTCTTTGGATTCATGCTTTTATCAACTGGGAGAGTCAATTGTGAATGTAGTGCTTTATCTGTATGAATTGCACCAAAGCTTCTGCAGAGTGCAGTTTCTAGAAATTGTGTGCAGGTGTGTGGCGATTGAGACAAGTCAATAATATCATAAGCAAAGCAAAGTGCAGCATGAGATCTGAGAGGGCATTATGACTGCAATTCATATCAGTTCTCTTACATAGTATATCATTACTATGAAATTTACTGATATAGAATGTATTCAGGAAAAATTCGGAGGCCTATTCTGGATGTCCCAACAGTATAATAAGGGAAAAATTTGAGATAAGTTGAGAGATGTTAACAATAGGGCAGAACCTGACTTGCCATCCAGTAAGTATAATTGATGCTACATTAGTACTTTCTAATTGTTTACGCTTTCTTGAATATCCCTGTTGGGAGGTAGCTGTTGGAGATCATTTGCAGCTAGACTAGTGTAGGTGGGTGAACAGGTTAAATTGGGGGAAGATCATACTTTTGCAAACCATTGTCTCACAAAACTGTCTCTCTAGTACCAACATATCTTTCTCTATCTCCAACTGCCTCTGAGGGTCCTCTACTTAGATAAATGAGGCCGTTTTAAATTTAACATATTAAAAAGAACTTACTGTGTTCTTTCTATAACCTGCTTTGTTCACTCTGCCTGAGACTCTGGCCTCTTTTCATGAACACATACAACATGCTACTCCTTAAGGCCTTGTCACATAATGCTTGGGTGACCCCCTTCCTCAGTCCTTCAGGCCACCTCCTCAGAAAGATAGTCCCCAATTCTCCATCAGGCATTCATGCCCACCAGTCCATCACTTTTTGCTCCTTATCCTGTCTAATTTTTCCCCACGTCACTCATATGCTCATGTGGTATATATTTATTCATTTGTTTATCATGAACTCTTTGTAGTAAAGTATAAACTCCATCAGGACAGAGATTCATTTTTCTCACACACTTTTCAAGGGGTTAAGAAAGTAACACATATTTCACAATAATAAAAAAGATCAATCTATTACACAAAAAAGCAACTCATGTTAACTTGGAATCCTCCTTACAGAACACTTTTCTATGACTTGGAAGCAATTTCAATTGCTACCATATGCCAGGGAATCTTCAAGGGCCCTAGATAACAGGCCATCACTAGCTTCAGGGGATATTTCTATAAGAATTAGCTTTCTCAATATATTTTAATGGTATCTGTTGGAAAGTTATCATAATATCCTGATTTTATTGAAAAAAGGGGGTAATATTTCCTTTGCTGGATAATTTTAGTAGTAAACATGAAAATTTATGACATCTACAATTTTAATCACATCCCTTTGGATGTGATGCCACCATGCAGTGTACAATTTGCATATGCAAATGCAGCATCCATGGAAACAAGTGAGTATGAAAAAAATTCTGCTTTCATGGGGCTTATCTTCTGCTAAGGAAAGGTAGTTTTCACCAGCATTATGAACTTATAGGGTTAATAGAGAATATTCTTTAAATTATCTCAATTTTGTCTCCCACTCTCTCTTTAAGCCTACAGTGGAAGTCATCCTTTGCCTGACTTCTGCATGAGAATGCTAACAGTCTTGTGACTTTCCTTGTCTCTATCTATTAATAAAATCTTTTAGTGATGAGAGGTTGAGAGCACAATCTCAATTTGGCTTACATCTTCTTGACTTCCCAAAATGAGAGTCTATAGTCTGAGGAAGAGTGTGCTTGGCTTCTTCTCCTTCATTGTTGACCTTCTCTTCCACTGTTTTCTAATAACTCCAACTGTGGAGCATTGAGATAGAGGAGTGGAAATGGGGTCAGAAAATCCCTACTCAACTGAGGCTGTTGTGTGAGAGTTTCTTTCCTGTATGCGGCCTATTTCTCACACTCCTTTTTGTTGACAAACTCTGGGAATTTGGTCTGATTCTAACACACCTTTCCTTTGTTCAGCCATCTGAGCAGCCAGCAGCCCAGATTCTAGCCTATTAGATTTCTCTTGGAGTCAGATTCAGTCCACTCTCACTCAAAATCCAAAATCACATAGCAAATTCCAAGAGGTGATCTCTTCCACTAACCACGAGTTTGGGAAACAGCATCCCCTCAGATAGCTATGTCTTCTTTCAGGGGCTCAGAGGAAGGGTTAATGTCAGATCTCAATAAGATAATCTCTCTCACAAATATTCTCTGTCTTTATTTCTAAAAAACTTTTTTGTTTAGTCTTTATAGAACCATCATCTAATCACCTGCTATTCAAAATGTGATCCGGAGACCAGCAATATCGATATTGCTTGGGAACATATTAGATATGCCAAAAGAACTGCTGAATCAAAATTTGCATTTTAGCAAGATCCCCAGGTGATTTGTGGGCATCATCATTTGAGAAGCAAATCTAATCTATATGAATAGATCTAAGCTATTTTTAGCCTCTTAATATAAAATCTTTGCAAGTAATCTTCCTCACATTTTATATTGGTATCTAATATCTATCATATCTTGGTGTCTCACTAGAAACTTCCAATTATACATCTTATCATATAGGCAATAAGCAAATAAATAAATATTGAAAATCAATTTGAGATACATTCTATGAAGAAAATGTAAAAGGGTTATTGTTATGGGTAGAATCATGCCCCCTGCTTCACATGTTGAAGACCTTATCCCCAGTGCTTCAGAATGTGATTTAATTGGAAATGGTGTCATTGCAGATATAATTAGATAAGATAGGGTCTTATAGGAGTGAGGTGGACCCCTACTCCAATATGACTGATGTCCTTATGAAAAGGGGAAATTTGTAGACAGAAATAAACGTGCAGAGAGAATGCCATCGAAGATGAAGGCAGAGATTGGGATGATGCTTCTAGAAGCCAAGGAATGCCAAGATTGCCACCAACACACCAAAAGCTAGGGAGAGGCCTAGGACAGCCCTCAGAGGAAAACCACCTCATTAATACCTTGATCTCAGACCCATCGCCTCCAGAATTCTAAGATTGTCTATGATGTGAGACAATACATTTTCATAGTATAAGCCAAGTAGTTTGTGATATTTTATAAGGAGGACCTAGAAAATGAATGCATTAACAATATTTAATAGAGAATGACAACAGACTTGGGGGCCAGGGAGCAACTCTTGGAGGAGGTGCTATTTAGTGAGACATGACTAATGAGAAAGAATGAGCCTTAAAACAATCTGGCAGAAGTTCTCTATTCAGAGGGAACAAGCTTGGCGTGTTATTATTGTGGACGGGGTAAATGACTTTTTTTTTTTTTTTTTTTTTTAATTGACAAATGCTTGACAAGTCCCAAATAGTAACCATGCTACCACCAGAAAGTAACTTGAGCCTTTGGGGATTTCTGTGATAGCTCAAAGTACGTCTCATTGATGGTGCCAGTACACATAAGTAGGTAAAACTGAATTTAATGGTTGTACTTTGAATGATTCTAAATTTTGATTCAGTATCAAAATGGCAATTTGAAGAATTTCTTCTTTTTCTTTTTCCTACTTTTCAATTGATTGTTCCGTTCAAATAGCCAGTGGCATGACTTTAGAGGTTTAGAGTTGGAAGGGAACATGGAAAATTGTCACAGATTACAGAGGAATGGTCAAGACATGAAGGAGTCAGAGGTCACTCCAAAGAGACAGAAAGAGGTGAACTTACTTCTTCTAATCCCCAATTACATTCCGTTTCTGTTGGGCTTGCTACAACTTCCTCTAGAACCTTTGTGGGTAGTGAATACGTATTTGTTGATGTGACAACATCAAAACAATGTTTTGTTTTGGAAAATATAAAGTGAATGCAGAAAAGGAAGTTTCTGGTAAATGGAAGTAATTCTCAGCAGGCTGAATTCTTACCCAGTTAGCGCTAAGGAATTTTGCCCGTTACTGAGAATGAAAACATATTGAAACAAATAACCCAAGTTTTCCATTGCAGTTCCAGGAGATGAGGCTTTGACTCATTATTAATATTCTCTGCTTGATTGCTTCTCTCCGTTGTGCTGGATATGAAAGTGCCCCGTGGTCTTACTCAAGCAGCTGTTTATGAGTCTCTAGACAGAGATGGGGCAGTGTGGGGGGCATAGCCTAGCAGACTTGGGGATGGTGGGGCAGTGGGGCACTGCTGGGAAGTCCCAGAACATGCTGGCAAAGTGTAAGGTGGCGAATTTTCCCTTTATGTCCTCTTCCCTTTTCTGCATGTACCTCATCCCTTAAAGAAAGAAATACACTTTTAATACTTGTCATTCATATTCACATTTAATTCTCATAACACAAGTCGGATGTAAATATTTTTGTCCTCAGTCGCCTGATTGACCCTTGGGACTCAGAGGATCAATTTACGAGACATGGTTATGTTAGCATAAATTTTGTTGAGGACATGTGCTTTTTTTTTTAAATTAATTTATTTTTTTATTGTACAACTTGTTTCTCTGTTTGTACATGAAGTAGAGGCATACCATTTGTGTAATGAGGACATGTGCTTTTTAATCAGTTTGCCTGGTTTTGAATCCAGTTTCCCCACTTACTGTATGTGAGACTATTACTTAAACTTTCTGCAACTCAGTTTTCCCAACTGTAAAATGGAAATAATAATATTAGTAGTTCTTATGTCCTAGATTTGTTGGAAGATTTCAATGAATCATTATGTATAATGTTTGTTACATTGCATGACAAAGGAGGAGGTAGAAGAAGGATCCCAAGTCTCTTTGACTCCAAGCAGCCAGTGCTCTTTCTCCTGTGTACAGCAGCTTTTCTCAGAAGCCCAGCCTTCTTAATGATACATGACCTTTCTTCATACATTTTTCCTCCCTTTTCTCCCACTACAACTTACATCCTCTGAATGAGAATTCTTCAGGAACTACCTGGTGTTTGGATTAGTTGAATTGGTAACTCGCTGTAGGTGCCTGGCTCCTGGCTGCCTATTTGTTTTTGCCAGTTGATGTTTGAGTTGTGCAGACCAGGAATGGGCTGTGTTTTAGGGGTTGGCAGTCACTGTTAGGGAGCCTGGCTAGAGTGTACATGAACTGGGGACCAGCTGGCTCTTCCTTTCTCTGTAAAGGGAAGTCCAATACAGGAAGGACAGCTCTTACAGCAGACCCTGGAAAGCAGATCTTTTTGTGCCTTTGGGCATCTCCTTACCTCTCATATGTCACGCCATTTGTTAGGGATTTGCATGTAGGCCAGCCGAACTGGCAGGCGGCAGGTCATATGAATAAAAACTGGTCACTACAGAGTCGTTGTAGAAACAGATTTATTGCTTTAATAGCCTTTTATTATAACCATGATTTTCATTCATAATTAGGAGGGGCTTTCTCGAGCCAAATTGATTATTTGTTTTTGTATCTCAACCCATACTTCAAATCTAGATGCTAGATTTGGGGTTTGCTAAATAATTCCTTATTCAAAAGTTTGTTTCTAAAGCTTATCAGGCTAAAGCAGGTTTGAATACAAAACCCATCTGATCTCCTTGCAGTGCAAAGAGTGCACTGAAGAGAAAAATTTTGGCAGGAACCTGAAAGAAACAAACTAATTTAGTATTATCTCCATCCCTGAAAATGAACTAAGAAAATGAGTGGGCAAAAGGGCCACAGCTCTTTTAAGGAAACAAAGCATGTATATATGTGTGTGTGTGTGTGTGTGTGTGTGTGTGTGTGTGTGTACTCACTTTATTTCTGTTGACAGATGGGTCTTAGCTACCAAACTTGGAAGAAATGTAGGCAGTAAATCAGTTTTCCCATTTTATGACAGACTTTATCATGAAAGATGATTCTAAATGTAAACACAGTGGGTAAAATGCCACTTAGAGGGAATTTAATAAACATACTAATTTAGACCTCAGCAAGAGAGCACCTAAATATCAAACATAATGATATACCACAAATCAAATATTCAGGATATCTATTTTAATCTAAGAGGAAACAGAACTCTTTATTCTAATCTTGCTGTAAAGACTTTGGCTTCCTAAAGTATGTGATCTTGTTAAATTAAAGGATTAAAGTGAATGCATCCTTGCTTTGGTATGTACTTACAACTAAATAAATAACATGCTTGTTATGACTGCAAACAAAGTGAATTAAGTGAAACAAGACAGACAGCATGGACTTGCTGATGTCTTTGTTTCTGACAGCCTCTAATCCTAGAAACAGGAAGATATTGAGATGAATAAACATTCCTTGTATATGTGAGCTCCCAAGTGGTTAAGTCTGGGCTGAAGCAGTGTTAAGAAATTCAGAGACTGAGGCATCTGGAGACCTTGCATATGTGTAAAGGAAATCTCTCCCTTTCATTGTCTTCTCTATTTCCTGCTTATCTGAAAATCCACTAATGCTTTAGCATTTGGGATCCTCAAGTAGATTAAGGGAGTGGGTGGAGAAGAAAAATTCTTCCTCGGATTCTTTTGAAGAATTGTCCCCTTCAACAGCTGTCCCAGTTTTAGTCTTGATCAGCTGTCAGTGAACTTTTCATGAAAGACAAAAAAAATTTTGGTGCTTTCCATGAAACTCCATCCAGCAACATTTAACCCAGGGGCCAGAGATGTGTCCCCTTTCTTCATGGAATGCTGTCTGAGCCAAATATGCCAGCAGTTAAACAGCCCGCAAACACACCACAAATATTTGTTTATTGGGAAGCAAAATGTGGAGTGGGCTACAAAACCAGGGGTTGGATTATTAAGACCAGATTCAAGAGTGCTGCGGTGGTGCTTGGGTAAATATCACTAGTGTACAATATTGAAAAGATTGGGAAGTCATCAACCGCCCTTCAGAAACTGAAACACATGATTTAACCACAAGCTGTACTTTATGAAATCTTAAACTGTAACACGAATAGTGACCTAATTTAGTCCATGTGGGCTACATGTTTGATGTCAACAGATTTTTCTTTTTAAACTGTCTGGGGAATGCAATGGGTCTTTTGTCTTTAATAAAATCCGGGCTGTTTCCTGCTAAGTCACTTATCTTGAGGGATTAATTATTTTTACATTATGATTGATATTCCAGGGATTCCTTGAGTTTTCCTGTACTTTCTTATGCATATCTTCTTTTCAAGGGACAATTAATCGAAAGTCTTAAAACATTAGTCTCCTGCAGGTGTAATGGATGTGGAAGTAGGTCCTGAGGCAGAAAGTGCTGCTTTCTTCCTCATAGAACTGTGAGAAACACAGAAAGAAGATAATAGTTGCTGTTAGAAGTAATAGACATGATTGTTGCTTCATGCAGAGGCTACTGTGGACTCATGACAGATATGTACATATTACAGAGAAGTATCTCCTAAGGCACCCTTCTTAAAACAGATTGAGATTTGACTTGCGTTTGGGACTTCCACATAAATCAGATCCACAACTTATTTCTTCACCAGAATAAGATACTTTCGGCATGATTATAAGTTGTTTCTTCCATCAGAAAGACAAGTAGTTAGTGCACTTTTTTCCTATAACATGACCATTAGCTTTTAAAATACCAAATGGCCACATTTCATCATATATCATATATCTCTTGAGATGAGAGTCGCAATTCAGACTAGAATACCTGAAAGGGATACAGTGTCTTCCCTCAAGTAGCCCTCAGGACTTCCAGGTTGATAAAAGCAAGGATACCATAAATATATTTAAAAAAGAAAAAAAAAAAAAAGCTAGGCAGGGAATACTGCCCTATGCATCATCTCTAGTTGTGGTCAATCCCTTAGACCTTCACTACTCAACCTAATCATAAACCACATCATTGAAACCACTAGGGAATTTGTTAGAAAAGCAGACAGATGCTTGGGCCCCTTCCCAAACATACAGAATCAGAATCTGCATTTTAGCCAGAGCCCTAGGCATTGAGAGGCACTCCTTTAGAAGGCTTTGGGGCATTGCCTTTAGAGGCCTCAACTAGCCGAACTGATCTGGGGATTTAAAAAATACTCCAGAGAAGGAAATTTATCTTTGTTAGATGTAACCCTGGAACATCAAAACAGAATGGATGAATTAGTATCAGGTTTGGGTGAATAAAAACCATGTTTCTAACTAAGCAGTATAGTATGGTATTTAGTATTAAATACAGACAGGAGGAGCCTCTTTTTCATTCCTCTGTAAAGGCCTGAAACTGAGTCAAGTAAGAAAGGAAGTAGGCTGGGGATGTTCTTGTCTCAGTTATATCACAACTCTGCTCTTCAGTTTTGAATTTGAACATTCAGACACTCTGGACCAGATAAGTATTCATAACTTCAAGTTTTTCCTCTAAAAACAAATAGATAGAAGGAGTTTTTTTTCCCCCACCCCAGGCCTTTAACAACTTTGATTCGATTTATAAATTATTTCACTTACAAAAAGATGCAGTAATAATAGCACACTACATTCTCTTAGTGATAACATTTCACCCCAATTAATTTATGATCTGAGCTTTCTGTCAGGTCCATCTTCTTTGTTGTCTCTCTCTCCATATGAGTGTATGACTATATGTAAATATTTTTTCTTAACCATTTGAGAACAAATAACCTTCACTTTGACCCTTTTTCCTTAATATTTCAGTGTATTTTCCTTAAGAATAGTGATATTCACTTACATAACCAGTGCATTCTCAACTTCCGTTAATTGAACATTGATATAATACTTTACTATCTATATTTCAGTTTTTAATTGACCCAATCATGTCTTTTTCTAGCAATTGTTATCTTCCAGTATGAGATCAAATACAGGGTCAGGTGTTGTCCTATCTTTTTAGTTTCCTTTAACCTGGAACATTGCTTCAGCCTCTCTTTGCTCTCCTTCTACACTTTGAAGTAGAAAATTCCTTTTCATGAATTCCTCTGATGTTTCTTTAGAATTAGATTTAGAATCTGTGCTCCTGGCATTTATACTATATAAGTGACATTGTATCCTTTTTAGGATATTACATCTACAAATACATGATATCTTTATTTTAATAATCTATCAAGGAGTTATTCAATTTCTTTCCCGTAGAGTTATTATTTTTTCCTTTGCAACAAATAAGCAGCCTTTGGGGAGCAACTGAAGACCATACAATCCTGTTCCTTATCAATATTTCTAAATTTAAGTATTCCCTGATCATTCTTGCCTGAAACAACATTTAGTTTGACAGTTACCAAAGGATGACCTTCCATCTCCAACACTCACTCAACATCTACACTTGACATATTTGACTGTTACTCTTGACATCTTCCAGTAATCAAAAGCCTTCTCTTCTCCCTTAATTAAGCAATGTTCACAGATTCCATTTTTTTTTTCTCTAATGAGTTACAATTCATTACAAAAGTTTGGGCCTCCCAATTTTCCCAGAACTGGCCCCTGAGCACTTTTTCAACTAATTCCTCTGTCCTTCTACCATGTCTGAGTTATTGTTTTATTTTACTTTTGAGCATTTTCTTATTTTCTGGCACAATGAGATGTTCTGGGATTATCTTGTATTTACTCTACTCAAGGCCTGGAATCAGCCACGTCCCAAAGAGTTCTGACTGTTTTTAAAGAGGGATGATATTAGACACCAAATTTGAGAACTAGGTGTGCTCATTTCCCTAGGCATGCCTTGCATTCCTGCAATGAATTCCACCTTGTGGTGATATATTATCTTTTTTTAAAAAAATATACTTTATATTATAGAGCAGTTTTAGATTCAAAGAAAAATTGGGCAGAGTACACAAAGAGTCCCCATATACTTTTCCCCCAGTCCTCCTCCTCTTCTTTCAACATGCAACAGCAGGGTGGTACATTTGTTCAATCAGTGAACTTATATTGACACATCATTATCACATAAAATTTGTAGCTCACTTTAGAGTCCACTGTTTTGTGTATTCTCTACACTCTGACAAATGTACAATGACATGTATCTACTACCATAATATTATACGAGAATGATTTCACTGCCCTAAATGTTCTCTGCTCTCCTGTCCATCTCTTTTACCCCTATAATCTCTGGCAACCACTCATCTCTTTACTTATGTTAACAGTTTTGCCTTTCCCAGTTGGAACCCTATAGTCTAACTTTTTTTAGACTAGCTCCTTTCACTTGGAAATATGCATTTAATGTTTCTCCATGTCTTTTCATGCTTTGTAGCTCATTTCTTTTTAGCACTGACTAGTATTTTACTGTCAGATGTACCACAGTTTATCCATTCACCTATTGAGGGATATCTAGGTTGATTTCCAGTTTTGACACTCATGAATAAAGCCGTTATAATCGTCTATGTGCAGGTTATTGTGTGTAACTTACTTGAATAAATGCCAAGGAGTGAAATTGTTGGATCCTATGCAAAAATATGTTCTGCTTTGTGAGAAGCTGCCAGATTGTCTTCCAAAGTGTACCATTTACTTTCCCACTAGATCCGAACAAAAGGATTTGGTATTGTTTATTCTCACCAGCATTTGGTGTTAGTGTTTTAGATTTTGACCATTCTAACAAATGAGTAGTGGTATCTCACTATTGAAGTTTAAAATTCCCCAGTGTCAGAAGGTGAATATATATCCATAGGCATATATATATATATTTTTTTTATGTGCTTATCTACCATCTATGTATATTTTTTGGTTAATAGCTATTTATCAGTTGTGTCTTTTTCAAATATTTTTTCCCCAATCTATGGCTTATCTTCTCATTCCCTAGACATTATCCTATTTATTTTCTGCTTTTGGTAATGATTTTTGAGGTTGTTTATATGTATGCTTATGAAAGATATTTGTACCGTCTTCATTTAAGGTTTTGCTTTGTTATTAGGGTAATATTTACCTCATTAATGAGTTGGGATGTGTTCCTTTGTGTTCTGTTTTCTGGAATAAATTGTGTAGAATTAGTATTATTTCTTCCTTAAATGATTAGAAAATTTATTAGTGAAACTACTTGATTCTGTAGTTTTGTTTTTTGAAAGATGTTTAGAACACAGTTTTTTTTTTCCCTGTAGTGTTTTTTTTTTTTTTAAACTATGTTTGGAACATAGTTTTTTTTTTTTTTCTTTCCATACTTTTATTGTTACATTATTGTTGTATATTATCATGGAATTTATTGTTACTTATTTGTTCATGCACACAATATAACAATGTAATTTGGCCAATGTCACTCCCCAGCCCTTTCCCCCTCCCTCCCCACTTCCTATTCTCTGGTCCCTTTCTTCTACTGATCTCCCTTTGATTTTCATGAGATTCCCATCCCACACTTTTCTTTTCCTTTTTTCTTTCTAGCTTTTCATATGAGAAAAAACATATAACCTTTGACTTGCTGAGTTTAGCTTATTTAGTTTAACCTAATGGTCCCTAGTTCCATCCATTTTCCTGCAAATGACATATTTTTATTATTCTTTATGGCTGAATGAAACTCCATTGTGTATATATACCACATTGTATTTATCCATTCATCCACTGATGATTCCATAGTTTAACTATTATGAATTGGGCTTCTATTAACATGGGTATGCATGTATCACTACAGTGTAATAATTTTAATTATTTAAGATAAATATGAAGGAGGGGTATAGCTGGGTCATATGGTGGTTCCATGTCTAACCTTCTGAGGAATCTCCATACTGATTTCCACAGTGGTTGTACTAATTTACAATCCCACCAACAGTGTAAAATTGTTCATTTTTCTCCACATTCTCTCCAGCATTAATAATTATTTGTATTCTTGATGGCTGCCATACTGAGTGGTATGAGATGAAATCTCAGCGTAGTTTTGATTTACATTTCCCTAATCGTTAATGATGTTGAACATTTTTCATGTATTTGTTGGCCATTTGTATTTTACCTTTTGAGAAGTGATCATTTAATTCATCACCACTTTATTAATTTGGTTATTTGTTTTTTTTTTCTGGTGTTAAGTTTTTTATATATTCTAGATATTAATCCATGATCAGAAGAGTAACTAGCAAAGATTTTCCCCCATTCTGTGGGTTCTGTCTAATAATTTCCTTTGTTGTGAAGAATCTTCTTAACTTGATGCCATCTCAGTTATTAATTCTTGGCATTATTTCCTGACTTAAGGGGCCTTATTGACACAGTTGTTGCCTGTGTCTATATGCTGGAGTACTGGCCTAACGGTTTTCTTCTAGAAGTTGCATAGTTTCTAATTCCTAGGTCTTTGATTAATTTTGAGCATATTTTTGTTCTGGGTGGGAGATAAAGGCCTAGTTTTATTCTTCTACATATGGTACCAATTTTCTGAGCACCATTTCTTAAAAATGTTTTCTTTTGTGTACAGTTTTGGCACCCTTGCCAAAGGATCAGATGGATATAGATATGTGCTTCATCTCGTTGTCTTTTGTTCTGTCCCATTGGTCTATGTGTCTGTTTTTATGCAAGTACCTTGCAGTTCTTTTTACTATAGCTCTACAGTACAATTTTGATGTCAAGGTATTATGATGGCTCCAGTATTACTTTTTTGGCTTAGAATTGCTTTGACTATTTTGGGTCTTTTATTCTTCCAAATGAATTTTAGGACTGTTTTTTGTAGTTCTGTGAAGAATGTCATTGATATGGGTATTGCATTGATATGGGTATTGCTTTAGGTAGTATGTTCATTTTAACAATATTAATTCAGCCTATCCATGAACATGGGAGGTTGTATTAGTCAGCCTTTTTGCTGCTGTGACTAAATGATCTGACCAGCACACAATTATAGAGAAGGAAAGGTTTATTTGTGGGCTCTCAGTTTCTTATAGTCCACAGAAGGCTGACTCCATTCCTTGAGGCTCCAGATGAGGCTAAGCAACACTGTGGGAGAAGGTGACAGAGGGAAGCAGTTCACATCATGGTCATCAGGAATCAGAGAGAGACTCCACTCTCTAGATACTAAATATATATCACATAGCCACACTCCAATTCCCACCTCCTCCAGCCATACCCCCACTACTTCAGTTAATTCCATGAAGGATTAATTCACTGATTGGGTTAAGACTCTTACAACCCAATCATTTCTCCTCTGAACCTTCTTGCATTGTCTCACATGTGAGTTTTTGGGGGATACATCACATCCAAACTGTAACAGAGGTCTTTCTATCTTGTGTTTTTTTCAATTTCATTTTTCAATATTCTATAGTTTTCATTGTAGAAGTCTTTCACCTCCATGATTAGATTTATTCCTAGGAATTTCATTTTTGTTGAGGCTACTGTAAATGGAATTGTTTTTGTGATTTCTTTCTCAGCAGATTCACTGTTGGCATATAGGAAAGCTATTGATTTTTATATGCTAATCTTACAACCTGTTATTTTGCTGAATTTGTTTATTAACTCTAGCAGTCTTCTGGTGGAGCTTTCTGGATCTTTTTAGTATATAGGATCATATCATCTTCAAACAGTGATGAGTTCTTCCTTTTCTATTTTTGATCCTTTTATTTCATTCTCTTGGGTAATTGCTCTGGCTATAATTTTTAGTACTATATTGAATAAGAGTGGCAAAAATGGTGTCTTGTTACAGATCATAAAGGAAATGCTTTCAGTTTTTCCCCATTCATATGATGTTGGCTTTGGATTTGTCATAAATAGCCTTTAAGCTATTGAGATAGGTTCCTTCTATCCCTAATTTCTTCAGTGTTTTATCATGAATGTGTGGCTGAATTTTGTTTAAGGCTTCTCTGCACCTATTGAGACTAAGGGATTTTTGTCCTTAATTCTATATATGTGATGTATTACATTTATTGATTTGCATATGTTAAACCACCCTCGTATCTCTGGGATAAAGTCAATTTGATCATGGTGTACGACCTTCTTAATATATTGTTGAATATGATTTGCTAATATTTTATTAAGGATATTTTGCATCTAAGTTTATCAGGAATATTGGTCTATAGTACTTTTTTTTTTCTTTGATGTGTTCTTCTCTGGTTTTGATATGAGTATGATACTGGTTTCATAGAATGAACGTGGAAGTGTTCCATCTCTTTCTATTTCATGGAATAATTTGAGGAGCCTTGGCATTAATTCTTCTTTAAGGGTTTGATAGAATTCAGTTGACAATTCATATGGCCCTGGGCTTTTATTTGTTGGATGACTTTTTATTACCATTTCTCTCTTGTTGCTTGTTGTTGGTTAGTGTGTTTTCTATGTCCTCTTGATTCAATTTTGGCAGGCCACGTGTATCTAGAAATGTGTACATTTTTTCTAGGTTTTCCAATTTATTGGAGTATAAATTTTCAAAATAGTCCCTAATATTCCTTTGGATTTGTGATGTCAATGGTGACTTCTCCTTTTTCATTGGTAATTTTATTAATTTGGGTTTCCCTTTCTGTCTGTCTGTCTTTCTATTTTTCTCTCTCTCTGTTAGTTTGGCTAAGGGCTTATCAATATTGTTTACCTTTTCGAAGAACAAACTCTTCATTTCATTGATCCTTTTTAAAGTTATCATTCTCAATTTCATTGATTTTGACCCTGTTCTTAATTATTTGCTTCCTTTTACTGCTTTTGGAATTGGTTAATTCTTCTTTTTCAAGGGTATTGAGATGCATTTGTAGGTTTTTTTTTTAAATCTTCCTAATTTTCTTATATAAGAACTCATAGCTATAAATATTCCTCTTAGAACTGCCTTCATAGTGTCCCACAGTTTCTATTATGTTATATCACTATTAAGAATTTTTAAATTTCTCCCCTGAATTCTTTTGTCACCCATTCATTATTCAGTGTTGTATTGTTCAAAATCCATGTGTTTATATAGTTTCTGGAGGGCTTTTAGGTGTCGATTTCTAATTTCATTCCATTATGATTTGATAAGAAGAAAGGCTTTATATTTTTATTTATTTATTTATTTATTTTTGTTATTTGCCAAGACTTGCTTTGGGCCTAAAATATGTTCTATTTTGGAGAAGGTTCCATGAACCATGGACAAGAGCATACTAGCTGTTGTTGGATGAAATATTCTGAAGATTTCTGTTAAATCCATTAGATTTACAATATTTTTCAGTTTTAAAGCGTCTTTAGTGAATTTACATAATGGATGAGTTTCACAAGTATTCTCATAGGGAAGAGAAGCTAATCCTCCACACACTCTGCGGCCCATGAACACAGTCTCCCAGGGCCCAGACCCTGAGTATATTCATGCCCTCTGTTCAGATTTCCAGCCTACGTCAGCTGGTTTAGTGAACTGTCGGACTCAAAAGAAAAGTGAGTGGGCCTCCCCTTCATTTTTCCAACTTGATTCTCCCTGGGTAAAATCTTCTTTGTGCCTGTTTCACTCACTTTCTGCAAGGTACACCCTAAGCAGTTTGATAGGTGGTGCTTGCTGGGATAAGCATGGCATCGTTCACCATGATCCCCCAGCTCCTGCCTGAGCAGCTGTAGCCTGGCTGCCTGCTCTCTGTGGACAGTTGAGAAACACAGACCACTTTTCAAACACCAGGCTCACTGCAGCCACCAGTGCTCAGGCTGTTTTTACTTACCAAATCTGTCCGTTGTGTTTCTCTGTGTGTATCCCTCCTCTGTGGTGAAACGGCCCTGCTACCACTGCTGCTGCCCAACTGGCTTGTCTCCAGTGTACTCATTCTTTGTTCCGTGTACCCAAATTCCTGAATCTCTAAGACACTCTGTCTAGTATTGAATTTTAGTGAAGTCCCTCTTTCACCTAGCTCGCCGAGAAGCAATAGTCCCACTGCTCGAATCCCAAGCAATGGAGCAACTAAGAATGAAGTCTTCCTGGAATTCACCGTCTTAAATCTGGGACTGAACATACTTTTTAACTGCGAATTCATTTAAGATATCTAGAGAGCTATTCAGTAATCTACATCAGCCTGAGGAAATATTTTTGATTTGATTGATTTTTAAACATCATTTATTTCTGCTCTTATCTATTTTTCCTTTTTTCTTCATTGTTTGGGTTCACTCTTCTTTGCCTCATTCTTAAAGTGTTTCTAATTTGAGAACTTTTAAAATTTTTTATTATAAGAATTTGATGATGTGTTATTTCCTTTAAGTACTGTTTTAACTACATCTCACAAATTTTATGACATATTGTACTTTCATTTTTATTCAATTAAAATATTTTTTTGAAAGTTGCTTTGATAGTTTCTTTTTTATTCTGTGATTACTTACATGTGTGTCATTTAATTTCCAAACATTTGGGAATGTCTTATTCATTTCTAGTTTAATTCAATTATGGTGTAAGGACATACTTTGTATGATTTATATTTGTTTTCTATTTGGTAAGGTTCACTTTATGTTTCGAAATATAGTTCATCTTTGTTAGCGTTCTAGGTATATTTGAGAGTATTGTGTGTTAATACTGTTGCTTGCTGGCATGTTCTATACATATCAATTAGGTTGAGTTGGTTGATAACATTATTCAGGTTATCTAGATCCTTAGTAATTTTCTGCCTTCTTTTTATATTAATTGCTGAAAGGAGTGTTAAAATCTCCAATTATGGTTGTGGGTTTGTTCATTTCATCTTTTGGTTCTGCTATATTTTGCTTCATTTATTTTGAAAGCCTGTTGGTATGTGTATACCATTTAGGACAGTTATGTATTGAAGAATTGTCCCCTCAGGGCTGGGGATATAGCTCAGTAGGTAAAGTGCTTGCCTTACAAGCACAGGGCCCTGGGTTCGATCCCCAGCACCAAAAAAAAAAAAAAAAAAAAAAAAAAAAAAAATTGTCCTCTCTATTATTACGCAACATCTCCCTTTATCTTTTTTTATATTCCTGCTCTGAAGTCTACTTTGTCTGATATTATTATAGATATTTTGGTGTTTTTTGGTTAGTGCTTGTATCATATGTCTTTTAAAAATCCTTTTAGTTTATCTAAGTGTTTAAAGTAGGGGTATTTAGACAGCATACAGATGAGTATCGCTTTCTAAAAATATAATCTGACAATCTCCTTTAATTGGTTTGTTTAGGCTATTCACATTTAATGTGATTATTGATGTGACAGGATTAAAATCTACCAACTTGAAAGCTGTTTCTATTTGTTCCATCTGTTGTTTCTTTTTTCTTCTTTTCCTTCTTCTCTTAAGTTAACTGACCATTTTTATGACTTAATTTTGTCTCCTCTATTTAATTATTATGTATATGATTAAAACTTTTTAGCAGTCACCCTAGAGTTTAAAACATACATCTCTAATTAATATGTATCTTTAAGTATTTTTGTGATATTTCATGCATAGTGTAAGTATCTTACACAATATGTTCTTAATTTCTGCTGTCCATCCTTTGTGGTATTCTTGTGCTACATTTTTCTTTTACAAATGATACACACAACTCATTGCTACCAATTTTGTGCACTTGACATTTACCTTTTAGAAAAATTAAGAGATTAATATACTTGCATTTCAATTGCTTTATTGTGTATGTACAATTTTCTGTATTGTATGATTTTTTTATTTGACACATTTTTTAAGAGTAGGTAAACTGGAAATAAATTCCTCTAATAAACAAACTCCTATGGTTTTTGTGTGCCTGTGAAGTTTTATTTCTTCTTCATTTTTGAATGTCAATTTTGTGGAGTATTGTATTTTGGTTTGACAATTTTTAAAAATCTTGGTTTAACAATTTTATCTTAGAGTATTTTAAGATGAAACTCCATTATTTTCTAGTTTGCATGGTTTTTGAATAGAAATCTGTTGTTTTTCTTCCTGTTTTTCCTTTCAATGTAGTATGTCTTTTACTGTCTCTAAAGTATTTTGTGTTTTGCTTTGAGCAATTTATATATGATTTGCCTATGTCTATTTTTTCTTTCCTGCATTTTTGTATCTGTGGTTTTCATCTCTCATTAATCTTGAAAAATTCTTGGTCATTATTTTTTTCAAATATTTCCTTTGCCCTATTTGTTCTGTTCTCCTTGTGAGATTTTAATTGTGTGATATTTTCTCACAACTCTTGGCTATTTCATTCTTTTCTCTCTTTCTATTTCAGTTTTTTAGTTCACTGATTCTCTCCTTGCCTGTATTCACTCTGCTTATGAACTTTTAGAAGGCATTCTTTTCTGTTATTATACTTTTGATTTGTCATTTACACCTGACTCTTCCTACAGTTTTCATCAAAGTGCTAAAATTATCCATTTGATGTTATGTGCTATCCACCTATTCCATTAGCCCTTCAACACATTAATCACAGTTAAATTTCATTTCAGACATTTAACATTTTGTCCTATCTGTCCTATCATTATGTCCTATCTGACTCTGGTTATGTTAGTGTGATTTTATGGAAGTGTGATTATTCTTACCTTGTTTTGTACTTTTTGTTGACAGTTGATATCTGTGCTATAACACCAGAGACTGAGGTAAATAATTTTTATGTTTGGAAATGGGCATATGATTTCCTTTAGTTAGGATTTTAGTGTCATGATCTGAATTAATATAATTGGGAATTGGGCTGAGTTTGAGGTTTGTTATGATACCACAGCTTTAAATTTCTCTAGGGATACCTTGTGTTTATGGAAGAAGTTGATTTGGTAGACTAATTTTTTTTTCAGCAATTGCACTATCATTAGTCTGAAGCCTTCTGTTTGTGTCTTGCCTCAGAGATCTGTCTCTTGCATGTTATTTGTTATTCAATGCTTGTTAGCATGGTTGTGGGGACTAAGGAGGCAGAAACTCTCTATTTTTATCATAACTCAGTCTTAGATAGCCACTGTGTCCCTATATCTTGGGAGCGTAGCCAGTAATCCTTCCCTAGTGATTTTCTGAACTCTGCATATATTCTTCCTCCTCCCTTAGGGGTCCAGGTTTATTTCTTGCTCTCTTATTCTCTCCCCCAGTTAAAATGGGATTTTAACTAGTGTCCTAAGTGTGATGGTATTTCCACTCCTTTCCCCATGGATGAAAGCTTTTTCTGCCCCGCTCCCCATAGGTAAGAAGGGAAAGGTCTAGGGAAGTTTCTTGCTCCTCCTCTAGTGACCTTGCTCATTTCAGCACCAGGGAGGAGACTTTTTCAGAATTTTCCCAGACATTTCTATGAATGTCCAGTGGATTTGTGGAGGGTAGAAATTTCTCTATATTAGCTGCCACTTAGGGTTTCACCCTCTCAACAGTATCCTGTTGGCCTCCAAAAATTTGCCTACCTCGCTAGCTAAACTCATGGTGTTGTCTGACTATATTTTGCCTAGGTAAGTCACTATTTCATATCTTGTCTCTCGCTGTACATGCTTCTTTCTCTCCAATTCTGAACCAGTTAGTTGCCCTGTCACATTAAGCATTCTAATGGGTTCAAGAAGACAAAACTTTGCTGTTTCTGTGTTTCTTCCTCTCTTTTTCATTGAAATGTTGGGAGTGATGATCTTTCTAGATTTCTATATCTCTGAGCAGAGATTGGAAATCTACAATTGCTTTAAAAATTATAATAGTGTTTTTTTTATTTTCAAAAAGAAACAAAAATATGAGAAACTGCATTTTCCAAAGCTAACTTTCCACTACCAGTAGGAGCTAAAGGAGAGAATGAGAAAAGCAATGTGGAAAATAGAGTCTTATTTATATAGGGCTACAGAGGTTGGCTAGTGTGTATGGAAGTACCAAAAAAAAACTGTATAGAGCATCAAGTCTTTCTTTAGAGCTATTTGTAAAACTTCTTAGATATTAGTGTTTTGCTATCATGTAGGCTGATGCCAGAAAAAAAAGTAGTAATATCATTTAGGACTCCAAGTCTTTTTGCCTTATGACCTCTAAATTATCAATAATTTCTCAATAATAAGTGCTACTTGTTTTTGTTCATTAAATAACTAATTTGCCTTTCAAAATAAAACATTGGCTCTTAAAACAAATAATACCATAATTAAATATAATGTTAATGATGAGAGAGCCCAGAACAGGGAGGTACTATAAAGAGGAAAGGAAGATGCATTCTGAATTAACTGAAAAAATGAAAAAAAAAATACTTCTGGAGTGCTAAACAAATATGAACCATTCTTAGCTAAGAACAGGTGGATCGTTGGCTAATAGAGAAAGAATTAGCCTAAGAAGGAGGAAACTAAAGCTTCATTTTTCTGTGTAACTTTAAGCATTTAATATTTCCAGATAACACATATCCCAAATAAAAAATGAGGGGTGAGGTAGTTTGGAGTAAAAGAAATGTAACATTCTTTTTGCATTAGTGATTTTCTGGAGTATGGATTGTTTCTATTAATTTGAATATATATATATATATATATATATATATATATATATATATATCTTTCCAAAGCATGCATTGGTAATGTATTAGTCAGAGTTTTCTAGAGGAACAGTATCAACAGGAAGTATGATTATAAAAAGGGAATTTATTAGATCAACTTACACAACCAGGAGCTGCATAGTCGTCCACAGTGGCTGTCTGCAGGCTGGAGAGTTGGAGGTATCAGTCCAAATGCCCAAGCCTCAGAACAAGAGGGAACAACGAAGCTACCCCAGCCTGAGACCATAGGCTTTTGGAAATACCCTAGAGAATCACTGTTAGAATCCTCTTTGGAAGAGTGAAGGAGCCAGCATCTGATATCTTTGGGTGATCACAGCAACAATCAAGAACCTGTTCAAGAAGAATGGAGCTTACATTTGCTGCTGCTTCCTTGTTCTAACACCTTTCATTCCATTCAAGTCTCCAACCTATCGGGTAGTGCTGCCCACACTTAAGGAGGGTCTGCACTTCAGTTAGCTATCCCACATGCCAATCATTCCTAGATACACCCTCACTGACACACCCAGAAGCCTCTTAATCATATCTCTTAATCCAATCAAGTTGATGATTCAAATTAACCATTACTGGTATCCATAATAGGAACTATACCAGATTTTTGTTTCTCCCACGCTTTCAAGGTTTCTACTTTATGGCTCACCTGTCAGTAACAAGGAATTTGCATACTTCAGACCTATGCCCACATTTTTGGTTGATGCATATAGGTTCATTTTGTTTGGAACTCAGATGGAGATGTCATTTTGTTTGGAACTCAGATGACAGCTGAATTCCTAACAGGCATGGAGAGCATTTCTGTAATGGAATTGAAAGTACAATCAAATTACTTCACTTCCTTGTGCTTCTGGAATAAAACTTCTGGAATACACATAATCACATGACATAATTTCTAGATACTCAAGTCAAACTCATGGAATTTTACAAATAGACCTAATTAAAGCACTTTCAAAGAAAACATTAAGTCCCTTTCCCTAAAATGATCTTATAAAATCTCAAAGACTGAGTTGCATTATCTGTAGACCTAAGGTAAAATATTGGAAGCTAAACCAATGAAGTAGGTGTGAGATATTTGCTAAATTTCACAGGAGTGAATGCTCTCTGCAGGAAAAAGCATCACTGTGGATAGGGAGAAAAGTCAGCTTTTCGGCAGGTACGTACAGTAAAGTCAGTAGCACCTGTGAAGGGAGTAGAACGGCAGCATCCTGACAGGTGGTGAAGGGAAAATTGGAATCTGATTCATGGGACCTAGAGCTCATTTCAAAGCTGTTGCCCAATTTATATAGAAATATGGGTTGCCTTGAAGGAAAACCTGGCTAAGTGGCAATGTTCTAGACAGACTTGCAAATGATATTATTTTCATATGTCTACTTGGATTGAAGCTGCTGAAAGATCTTTTTGAGGTTTGGGAGATTCCACTGGGCTCAGGGTGAAGTTATGATCAATTAGTAATGTCTTCCATGAGCCTTAGATGAAGGCTCTGATTCCTAGGCCATTGAAGATATTTTACATCCTCAGAGAGGGTTCTATTTCATTATTAAAGGCACACTCGGGTCATTGTTTATAAACTAATCAGGAATAACAGTACATTTTGATAAATCTTAAATGCTTAGAGATTTCACCTATTCTCCTGGAATGCTCAAGTTTGTTTACCATCCTGCTTGAAATTTTGGAACAAGTCCTTTTTTCAGCATCCTATAACTTTATAATCTGCTTTTCCTTTTTACTTTTCAGTAGAACTTGAAGGTAGAAAGACTTATAAAATATCTATTTGTCACAACCTTTTCTTGTTCTTTTTTGGTTTTTTAGTTGTTATACTTATTTGACTATGAGCTACTTATTCCCCTGAGTAATTTAAAGTTTTGTATTCATAGGAAAATAAAGGCAATAACTAGAATCAGCAGAAAATAGCAAAGGGGTGGGGGGAGTGGATAGTAGAATGCTTGCCTTAATATCTTTATGTCTAGCAAGCCAAAAAAAGCCAGGGCCACACTGTGAAGATGAGAGGACCACTTGGTTTTAGTTGTTCAGGTCACTTCTTTAAGTAGTGCTGACTTTCAGTGGTTAGGGGGCAAAGGGAGGTTATGAAACAATGATGTTGGCATCTCAGAAATATTTTGACTGCCAAGCCCTGCACAATGCCTTACAGTAATACCACCCCCCAAACATTTCAATCCCCCTCCATTCATGGTTCTCTATTTACTCCATCCTCTACCCACCACCTACTTAACTTTTCATTTGCCTCATCATCTCCATTGGTCTATCTGATTTATTTTTATTTCTATGGGCTTTTAGTTTCTTTTTAATTGATTTTACAATATCTTAATTGCATATGCTGAGTTGGCCTTTCAGGATGTGTGTGTGTGTGTGTGTGTGTGTGTGTGTGTGTGTGTGATGCCTATTTTACCCTTGTCTGTCAATTTCCTTTCTTACATTGGTTTTTCTGTTTTCATCATTTTTGAACTTTAATGTACCAAAAAAAAAAAAAAAAACACCCAAAGTAATTTTGATGCAAGCGGACCATAACTCTAGCATTGAACTTTTTTTATTTTTAATTTTTTAAATTGTTTTTAATTTTACAGACTGCATTTTGATTCATTGTATACAAATGGGGTACATCTTTTTGTTTCTGTGGTTGTGTATGATGTAGATTCATACCATTCATATAATCATACATGAACATAGGGTAATGATGTCTGTCTCATTCCACCATTTTGAGAAATACTTCTTCTCATTTAAATTGTTTTAGAAGACCTTTTTTTTTTTTTTTTGGCTTTGTAAGTTCTTTTTTAAAAAGATGCAAAATCATTGCAGAAAACTCAATTTACTGTAAAAACTCAAAAGTGCACAGTGTTGACTGTATCCCAGCACTACCATCTCAATGTATCCCATTGGATCTAGACTCACAATACCAATTTCTTCTCTTATCCCAATCCACATTCCTCCAGATTGCTGGATAGTCCCATTCCACTGCTGTGAATGATTAACTTAATTTGTAGCTCTGTCTTTTAAAAAAATCACTCCATTGCTACGTGAAACTGTACTTTGGGATCTGAATTCAAAAGTATTGTCTCTAAGCTTTAAATACCATTCAGTGTTAGTAAGTAATAAAAAAAAAAATTGGATGTACCCTCTTTGTCCTCATAAAATGTTTATTTCTTTTATGAAAATTCTAAAAGTTGGAAGGGCCTAATTCAAGGCTAATAGACAGCAAGGCAATGTTAGGTTTCCCAATTGTTATGTGACCTCAGCATGGCAGATAAACACCATAAAGGAAAACAGATAATTAAACAGGGAATAATCTAGTGGACAGAATTCTAAGTCAATGATCAATTGTAGCTTTATTTCTGACATTTGGATTAATGTATTGAACACAATTATATTGCTCTTCATTTTTTCCTTTGTTCACAAACAGAGCAAAGAACACTGCTGGGTAAAGTTATAACTCTGTAGGAATTTGATAGCTAATAAAATGATATTTTATAGTCATAATGATAGTAGTAAAATAGTTTATAGTAAATTAGTTTAACAATAAAATAAGTTACCAATGTTACTTGACAGTCTTAAAACTATTATATGCTTTTGTCTTTTAAGACTGTATTTTATTTTAAAACATAGTTTTAAACAAGAGATTATTTGAAGGGCATCAGAGCATAAGGTTAAAAACAGATTTATTTCTCATAAGTCCCTGAGAAGCAATACCAATGGTTTGAAGAGTTACTGACTCAGCATCATGCCTTGTTCATTGGAACTTTCAGCAACTTGTGTAATGCATATCATATAGTAGACATTCAATAAGTCTATGGGTGGATAATGGATTGGTAAACACATGGAAGAGTGAATAGAGAATTGTGTTTATGAAATAAAATACAAGATACAGAGGGAGAAGCATTATATTGCATAAAAATCTTCCTTCAAATCAAGAAAAAATAAAAAATTTGAAAGCCCTGTATTTTGGAATCTGAAAGTTAAGGGTCTGAAATTTCCAGAAAAAAGAAAATATCACACAGGAGATAAATTTTCTCAATACTTTAATTCCAATATAATTACTTTTCTATCATCTCACTTCAGGATGATAGCCCAACAATATTTTTTTTCAGCATTACAAAATTAGTGCAATGTGTTGTTTTGGATGAAGAATCTGAAGCCAATCTAATTTTCACTCCCTAGTAGGTTGCATTTTCTCTCTGGAATCTTTACGGTTTTTCTCTTATTCTGTTTGGAAATTTTATTGTGATATATCCAAATAAATACCTTGTGTTTTGCTGGTCATTGTTGTACCTTGCATTCTAAGGAACTGAATTCTGAAGTTCTGTGAAAGTATCTTGGTTGAGTTATTTCTTGATGTTCTCATGTTTTCTCTCGTTCTGTGACTCCTACCATTTGAATTTTAGACTCTCAAGCTATAAACTCTAATTTGTCTAGTTTTTTTGTAATATTTTCAGTCATTTTGATCTACATTCTGAGTGATTTATTTTACTTGTTTTTAAAAACAACATTCTTTGTTTTTAGGCATTTTTTCTTCCATGATTTTCTTTTTCAGACCACAAATCACATTTTATTGGTGTGATTTTTCTTATTTCTCTCATGATGCTAACTCAATTTCTTTACACACATTTGCACACATGCATATTTCCCTAAGTTGTCTGTTTCTGGTCTCTGTCTCTCTCTTTCTCTCTCCCACCTTTCCTGAGGTGTCCAATGTTGCCACCTGCAGCAAGGAGACCGCCGGAAAGAATCGGAGGCAGACTGGGAATGAACAACTTCTTTATTTTTCTCCGAGGTGCTTTCTTTTCAGAGGTGCTTCTTTTCAGAGGTGCTTCTTTTCGGAGGTGCTTCTTCCTCCCAGAGGAAGAGAATGTCTTATATACACTAAGGCAGCCAATCTGTTTAGGATTAAGTAGCATGATAGGAGCCCATGCCACAGTACCAAGTAAGAAAGAATGAGGAACATGTGTTGACACAAGCACAGAAGAGACATTAACCAATCAGGCAAAGGTCATGAGGGATCACGCCATGTTAACACCAATTATGCCCCACTTCTTGGCCCAACGCCACCCGCCATCTTCGAGGTACTTCCTCAAACAGCTGTAAACATGTCTTTACAGTCCAACCCTTCTTGACTAGTAGTTCATATTTTAAAGTGAGGCAATACTAGCTTATAAGCAGATTTGAATATATTGGTGAGCACGTCTACCTGGAGAGGTTTATTTCAGAGCAAATGATCTGGTGGGAGACTGATACACTGGGAGTCCTCCTTGTGAATATGAATGTGGAGGTCTCTCCTGGTGTTATGTGGCATTTTTAGAGAGGACCTTCAACATTTTGATATTGAACCTCAATTTATTTTGTATTGTGGAGATGGAGGAATGGATCTTTTCATATAAAGACTTATATTTCATATAAACTCAGTATTTTATATTCACTATTTCATAAAACTTCTGTGTTCAGCATTATGTCTTACCTCTGTGCTCACTCATCCCTTTGCCATAACATTGTATGTATATTTTCTAGTTCTGAGCCTCTTTGTAGTTCTTCTGGATTGATGGACAGAATTTTCCACTGGATCCCTCTTCAACATTGTCCAGCTTGGGGCATCCTTTATCCTCTTGCCTGATCCTAAAACTACTTGATATGTTGAGAATCCTTATTAGTTGTTGGTTCTTCTATCCTTTTAATTATTGAGAATTTATAATAATTTAAGACTTTGCAGGAAGGAGAAATGATAAACATTTTGTTGTATGCCCATCATCTTTAATCAGAATAACATTTTTAGATAAAAGTGCTTGATTGTAAAGTAAATTCAGAAGCACTAAATGTGGAGTGTTCTCCGTTGGGAGAGTCATAAAGCGTATCAACATATTAGGAGGGGGAAGTCCTGGTACAAATAGAAATGTTTAATTGTGATTATACTGATTTTTCCAAAATGTATTTTTTACCATGGAATTTTTTTGAGAAGGAAACCTATTGAAATCTGTTATGCATGGCATTCCATAAATTATAGGTTAAGAAATAATTCTGTAGATCACCAACTCAATAGATAAATAATAAAAAAGATGAGTAATTAGAAAAAGTATGATTTTTGAAACAAAATGGATCAAGAATACACTTTTCTGAGTATTATTTTATTTTTCCTTCCATACCAGGGATTAGACCCAGGGATAGTTAAACATTGAGCTACATCTCTAGCCCTTTTAAAAAAAAATTATTTTGAGACCGGGTCTTTCTAAGTTGTGTAGGTCCTCACTACGTTGCTGAGGCTGGTCTCAAACTGACAATTCTCCTGCCCTGCCTCAGCCTCCTGAGTCACTGGGATTATAGATATGGACCACCATGCCCGACTCTCCTTGTTTTTAACAAATTGGAAAACTAAGTTTTCTAAAGTGACTTACTTTATTCTGGCAAGTTTAGGTCCCTCTCCTCTCTTTCAACAAGATCATCATTTGATTATTTGATAATAATAATTTGTATGAGGTGGGATATCATTATATAGTGTCTGTTAATACACACCAACTTCAATGTTGGGTATAGTCATTCCTGTCCTCTGCCTGATGGTGGTACTGCCTCCGAACCCCTAAAGCTAGTGTAGAGTGAGTTCACTTGGCAATGGGGCAAGTGGCAAGAGATTTGAACCAAGGTTTTTCTTGTAGGTCCTCCAGGGCCACCAAATAATGGCTTAAGGTGGTTTAAGGAAGGATTCTTTCAACAATTGTCATTATTCCCTCCTCTTTCTTCCTCTTTCTTCTCCTTTTCTCTCTTTGTCTACTGCTCCTCCTTTCCCTTTTCCTTCCTTCCTCCCTTTCTTTCTCCTCTTTCTTCTTGCCTTCCTGAGGACACAGATGGAAAAATTCTCCATAATCTTTTATAGATGCTTATAAAACAAGCAAGTAAGATTTGTAAGGGTTATGAGGTGCCATTTGATGGGGGGATTTGCAGGTTTTACACGTAGCCCTTCTCTTGGAAGAAAACCAAAGAACTTGGCATACTTCATTTAAGAACAATAGCTATTATCTATTAGTTCCATGTGCTTCCTTCAAAAATCATTTTGTGGGAGTATTGTGGCCCCAGGTTTTATATATAAGTAGATTTTCCTAAGATACTCCTTATTACATCAGGATCATAAAATATTTTTGAATTCCAGTCAAGACGTTCACCCAATTTTTCTAAATCTCAGTCCAATTTTCTTTGTCTTACACTGTATTTTATATTTCTTAAATTCCTAATGAATTAAAGCACATTTTCCCTCTAAATTATTTAGGTATTATAACTTCTGTTTTGTTTTAACTTAATTTGAGTCTTAGTATGATCCTGTTGTCTTGATCTCTTGGGGTTGTATATTTTCCAACAACCTGGAAAACAGAATCTTGTGCATTCATTTTTTCCTTCACTAAAACTACTTATCAATAAGATACTTTATAGGTACTGGTATTATAGCAATTAACAAACAAATCATAATTTCCTACTTCAAAGAATTTAAATTCCAGGGAGAAGTATATGGAGAGATACATTGAATAGACATACAAATTAATGTGTAGTATAGGATAATGAATTAATATATTTAATGAAGAAAAATAAATGAGGATAAGGTAAGGGAGAGTAATGTATGTTCTGGAGGGCTATTACGAAGATAGCTTTTGACTGAACTTGATTTAGTGCTTGTGTGATGTTGTTAAGTGTGGCTATTTTGGATAAGGTAGATAGGAAAAAATCTTTCTAATGAAATAAAATGTAAGTAGAGACTTGAATGAGGAGAGTGATTGACATACTATTCACTGTGGAAAAAGTTTTGCAGCAGAAGGAAGAAAAAATGCTAAAACCCTGAGTTGGAATGCACTTTGCTATCTCACAGAATAGCAAAGGAATTGCTATTGTCTATAGTGGAATAGACAAAAAGAAGAATGATAAAGATGAGGCCAAAGAGGTAAAAGAGGTAAAGCTCACGTTGGGCTTTGAAAGCTAAGGTGAGGACCTCAGAATCTGCCATGCTACCCAACCAATGGTGGATAGGTAACATTGGAGGGTTTGAGCATAGTCATGACATGATCAGATTTATTATTTAAAGTGCACCTTCTTCTGTGAGACAAGTAGAATGCAGGGGAGCAGGCTGAAAACCATAACCAAGTTAGAATGCTGTTATAATAATCTAGGTGACAGATAATGGTGGCTTGGCCAGGTCATAAAGGAGGAGTTTGATATTTGAAAATCATCCTAAAGGTAAATCCTATAAAATTTTCTAATATTTTGTATATGGGTTGTTAGAGAAAGAGAGGAATTGAGACTAGCTACTTAGTTTTTGGCATGAGGCATTTAAATGAATGTATTGAGATGGGTAAAACAATATATAAGTTCTTGATACATTAAAATAGTTAAAATACATTAAAATAGCTGGTAAAAATACCAAGAAGGAATGGCTAATGAGGTAAGAGGGAAACCAGGAAACATTTGACATCTCCCAGAAGTGAAGTGAACTCTAAGAGCTTGTATATTACCTTTGGGCAATATTTAGCACAACCGATCTAGTCCTTTTCTTGGGGTCAATACCATCTTGAGTTTAATTGTTAATTTGGTGACCTTCAAAGAACCATGTCTCTTAGTAGTCAAGACCTGTATCCTATCCCATGTAGACTCTGAGCTAATCTGACATTTGCAGATATCATACGAGCAAAGGCTCAATAAACCCTTTTATAGTTAAATGTTTGCTCTGTGAATCCAGCTTTGAAGTAAAGATGGTCCAGCCAAGGAACTATACTTATGAATGAAGCCATTTTGGATGTGCTAGCAATAGCTACTATCATACTGGAACTGCAGGAAAGACTCCAAGCAAGAGCAGCAGAAGAATCTCCCAGCTGATCCCTAGCAACCCCACAAGATTATCAGAAATTTTAATGGCTATTGTTTTAAGCCACCAAATTTTGAGGTTTTCATATGCAGTATTAGGTAAATGAAACAGCATGTACATATATAGTTGTTTAGTATCTGCAGCAGTTTTATCTGATCTTGATTTTATATGTCCCTGTTCTTGTATTTCTTAAATCATCATATCTAGAAAGGCTGGGCTATATTTGTTTAACAGCTTTCACATACCATTCACCTACATGTCATCTATATAAATATGCATTAAGATTTAAGTTTTACTGGAATTAACTCTGGAAAAAGTTGTATGTTTCCTGCTGAATTAATAGGATCTCCTTATCCCCTGTCCCTCTCCTACGCCACTAGAGCTCCACATCTTAGTCCTGGCCCTCTCATCAAAGAGCTTGGTCATCATGCAGGTCACTTAATCCTTTTTTTGTTTGGATTTCTTTGTATAAGAATAAGAAGTTTTACGGGCTGGGGAGATAGCTCAGTCGGTAGAGTGCTTGCCTTGCAAGCACAAGGCCCTGGCTTCGATCCTCAGCACCCCTCCAAAAAAAAAAAAACAAAAAGAATTTTTAAAAACTGGTCTACAAATGTAGGATAGATTTTTTTGACATTAAAATATAACACAGGTAAAATTTTAAATATTTACTCTTGAAAATGAAGGTACAAATCAGTTTTTGAAAACTTTAAAAAAACTTTAGAATTTCCCTTTTCTATATAAACAAAGCTGTAATTGGGGGTATTCATTTATTATTGGATAAACATCATCTTGATGATTTATGTACTCACTCCTTTAACACTTTTTGAGACTTCTGACCCGGTTTTTGCTGTGCTAGGCACTAGTGAAGCAGAGGTAAGAAATGGAGATATGGTCTCCAACCTTGTGGAATTATAGAGTAGTCGACATCAGCTAGCTAATCGAAGGGTTAATAATTTGATAATGATGGTGAGAGGTATTAAAAGAGAGGAACTCAAAGTACTGTGAGCTTGCATAGTGTTAGACCTGAGGTACTCTGGGGGTCGGAGTGGTCCCCCTAGAGCATAGTAAATGAAATGTAGAATACATGGGGTTTTCCTACATTCATCTAGAGATGTAAATAAGATTACAGTTATCTTGTAATTGTTGCTTCCTTCAATGTTAATCCCTTCTTTTCATAGGGCACTCTAGTCCCCAACCATACTTGCTTCTACCCTACAGTTTTCTGGACAAATCTTGAGAAATGGTAAGCAATGTTTACTTTCAGCATATGGGATTTAAAGTTAAGGAACGGGAAGGAAGACTTTTGTCTTTTACCATGTGCTGTCTGTGTTTTGGAATTTTAAATTTCTATTTTTTATTGGTGCATTATAATTATGCCTCATAGTTGGATTCATGATGCCTTATTCCTATATGTGCAAAACATAATTTGATTTATCTAATTTCCTAGTACCTTCCCTTTCCCTTCTTGTTATTGCTTCCTGATCTGCTTGCTCTGCTCTACTGATCTCCCTTCTATTATTATTATTATTTTAATTAGCTCATTATAATTATATATGAGCAGGATTCATTGTGATATATTCACACATGGACACAGCATCATTTGATAGATTTTGTTCCTAGTGCTTTCCCATGTCCTCCTCTCCTCCCTCCCTCTTGATATCCCCTTCTTCTCTTCTCTTGGTCTCCCTTCTATTTTCCTGAGATCCTTTTAAAATTTATTTTCTTGACTGACTTTTGCAATTATTGTTAGTTTGTCTTGCTGCACTGTGGAGAAAGGGATGGAAAGGGATTTCAGGGAATTCTGTTAGGTGGCTCTCATTTCAAGGAAGTGGAGAAAGAAAGCAGAGAATGGTATTCTTTTTTTTTTTATTGTAAACAAATGGGATACATTTTGATTCTCTGTACATGGAGTAAAGGTATACCATTCGTGTAATCATAAATTTATACAGGGTAATGTTGTTTGATTCATTCTGCCATTTTTCCCTTCCCCCCCACCCCATCCACCCACCCCTCTTTTTCCTCTATACAGTTCTTCCTTCCTCAATTCTTGCCCCCCTCCCTAACCCTAACCCTAAACCTAACCCTAACCCTAATGCTAACCCCTCCCACCCCCCATTATATATCATCATCTGCTTATCAGCAAGATCATTCGTCCTTTCGTTTTTTTGAGATTGGCTTATCTCACTTATCATTATATTCTCCAATTTCATCCATTTGCCTACAAATGCCATAATTTTATCATTCTTTATGGCAGAGTAATATTGCATTGTATATATATGCCACAGTTTCTTTATCCATTCATCAATTGAAGGACATCTAGGTTGGTTCCACAATCTGGTGAATTGAGCAGCAATGAACATTGATGTGGCTGTATCTCTGTAGTATGCTGGTTTTAAGTCCTTTGGGTAGACTCCCATAGCACAAGAAATAAAAGCAAGAATCAACAACTGGGATAGATTCCAACTAAAAAGCTTTCCCTCAGCAAAGGAAACTATCAGCAGTGTGAAGAGCCTACAGAGTGGGAGAAAATCTTTGCCACTCATACTTCAGATAGAGCACTAATTTCCAGAATATATAAAGAGAATGGTTTCTTGAGGAGTAATTAAGAGGTAAAATCCATAAAGGATCCGTGGGATATGATGGAGGCAACAGGATATCACGGATGACTGGTGTGGTCCTGGCATGCACAGCTCTATGAATGATGATACTAGTCACAGGAGGGGAAGGTTGGATGAGGCAGAGAGAACAAATAGTCAAGGTAGCTCCTCATTTGCTGGCATTCCGACTCTAGCTCTAGGTCGGATAGGGCAGTCTGCAGCCTACCATCTCTGTCTTCCAAGAGGCTTTTATTCTATGAGAACAACTGAGAGTTAAAGAATTGATCCAAGAATAAATGAGGGCTAATGTAGAATATGAAAATAGCCAGCCTGAAATTTCCAAATAGGAAAGTCATATTACGATGTGAACATGCTTAAAGTTGATGTTGCAGTTCAGGCACACACACTTTCTTCAAAATTTATGTACAGAACTATAACTTCTGTAGTTGAATCTAACTACCATTTACAGCATAACTTTAACTAGATTTTAAGTTTCTTGTGAAACTTAAACTCTGTTTTAGACATACATATATAGTGGTGTTTTGTCTCAAAGAAGTTACCGTAGAAAAACTCACTAAAAAATTAGATTGAACATATGTAAAATTCTGAGTAAATATATTATCTGAGACAGTGTTGAAAAGGAAGAGGTTTGTTTATGGATGCTTTTGGGGGGCATGCAAATTATTTCTTTATAGTGCATGTTCTAAAAAGGACCTCAGTATTTCCAATATTTATTAAATTTTAAGTATATATAAGGTAGGTGAAATTTAACTCAAAGTATCTGGGTGCATCACCTACAAATTTAAATACTACACTATAATACACAAAGACATTGGAAAAGGAAACAAAATTTTAAAATTTGTTCTATATATTTCTGTGAAAAATTCAGTTATTAGGTTGCTCTAGTTTTAGATCATTAGCCCATATTTCTAGGCCAGACTGTTATAAATCCATGTAGAAAGAGACTCTCTGTGGTTTTACTTTTGGAGCTGAGGCTAGGAAGGGGAACTCTTCTCATATGCATATATATCACTATTAAATATTGTCATGTCTCTTATGGATAATTCACCAAAGTTACACTCTAGAGTGAAGTTGGTAGGGTAGGATGCCTGTAGTTGTTAAATTTCATCTGTACTTAACTCAAAAGTATGCTAATACTTTGTCTTAGCCATAACAGTAGACATCTCTGACTCTATTGAGTATTACCTCTACCCTGCTGTTGATAATAGTGAAAAAGTATTTTAATGATGTAGAAAAGGACACTCCTCTTAAAACCATTTGTGGTTCTGGAGAGTATCTGTTATACTCTCTGTGGGAAGGAATTCATACAAATATTATACCATAGTAACTTCAAATGTTGTGAGAATAAGAGAAATGGAAATAAAAGTTTCAGTATTCATCAGATACATCAAAAAAAACCTTCCACAGGTTAATTGAACTTAATTTCTGTGTCTAGACTATGAAAAGATTAAGTAATACAGTAGCATTTAAAATTTTAATTTAAACTTTAAAGTAAAAGCAATTAGTTATTCCATTATAGAAGTTATATACATTCAATGTAAAATATCTATTACTTGAGTTCAAAGTAAAAAAAAAAGAAATATATGATTTTAGATGTATACCCTAGGTAACAGTCAAATTTCTTGTGTTTAGTTATGTTTAATACAAATATATATATATGTATATACATATGTATATACATACAAATATACATATGTATATACATACAAATATATATATATGTATATACATATATATATATGTATATATATAT
Source organism: Sciurus carolinensis (assembly GCF_902686445.1). Classification (NCBI taxonomy): domain Eukaryota; kingdom Metazoa; phylum Chordata; class Mammalia; order Rodentia; family Sciuridae; genus Sciurus; species Sciurus carolinensis. The sequence continues at coordinate 82,663,607 of NC_062226.1, forward strand.
TATTTACTTGAAAGACTAAAGGTTGGAAATACCCAACAATGGAACTGATAAAAAGACTTTATAATCTTTAAGAAATCATACCACTTGAAAGATGGAAGAATGTTAGACTATGCGTGTTAATATTACCTTGTAATGGAGTGATACACTGGATCTGAATGATTCATCTGTGGCACTCCACCATGAGATGTAAATCACATGATATGCAACACATGAGATGGTGGCAAATTACTTTAGCAATCTTGCTTATAATGCATGGGTGGCTATAGTTGTCAGTCATTTTTATATTGGTAGCTAAGTCAAATTGCAATTAAGTAAACATATATGAATGAAGATTTAATTCCTTTTTTAAAATTCTTAGGACCAGTTTTACATTGGAGTTGAGAATTTCAAAGAGATTGTGGAAAGGTAATTTGGTATACTGTTAAAGGAAAACAGATCCAGATGCTAAAGTGACAAAAACAAATTTTATTCATGTATTATAATAAAGGAAGAGAAATGTTATTATAGAACTGTGCTCAATTTCAAATATGGCATAGACAGGTGGGGATATATAACTAAGGACTGAGGTGAATCAATGGATGGAAATTGCTAAGAAGCTTTAGGGGTAAGGGGAGTGTTACGATTTATACATCAGGTGTCCACCAAAAGCTCATGTGTGAGACAATGCAACAAAGTTTAGAGGTGAGTTTAGAGGTGAAATGATTGGTTTATGAGACCCTTAACCTAATCAGTGTGTTAGTCTCTTGATAGGGTGTGACTGGAGGAGGCAGGTCATTGGGGTTCTGACTTTGGGGTTTATATTTTGGCTGTGGTGAGGGGCTATGTCCTGAGCTGCTTGCTGGGGCTATGTCCTGAACTGCTTCCTTCTGCTCTTTCCTTTCTGTCTTGTTATTCTTCCTCACCTCTGTCCCAGAGCAATGGAGTTGGCCATCTATGGACTGAGACCTCTAAAACTGTGAGCATCAAATAAACCTTTCTTCCTCTAAAATTTGTCTTGTTGGGTCTTTTGGTCACAGCAGAAAAAAAAACTGACTAACAAAGGAAGCTAAACTTATCTGGCGGAGTTCTTTGGTTAAACTTTCTTGGCAAAATTCTTCCTGAAGGAAGACCAAGCTGATCAGATACCAAGGGTGAAAGTGAAGAATTTCATCAAATATCAAAGGTGATCAAATATTAAGGGGGGGTTCCAGTTAAACTGACTTAGAAGGATTCTTGTTAGAACTGGGAGGTGCTAAAACATGCACAGAAACCCAAAGGTCAAGACCTAATTGAAAAGAGGGTTTAGAAGAACCTGACCAAGGAAAATCTTTGTCAACACATATCATATGTTTTGTAACATCCACAGAGGGATTGGGGCAATGTCACATCATTAAATACATTAATACATCTTCAGTGAAAAGTAGGGATAGCTAGGTTTTACTGCCAAATTAATTATGAAAAACTCGATTTTCTGAGCTCTTTGGATTTCAGAATTGTGGACTGGTGATCTATTCTTTAACCCTGAAAATAAAAATAAAAATCTGGAGAATACATCCAAGAACTGTTGGTACTAGATTGAAGCTTTATTTCAAATAGGGTTCTCTTTCAGAGTTAAGAAACATGAACTCCAGAAATTTCATTGATCATAGGTTCTGTTAGTCATTCAGGCAAATTACTGAGTGAATATGAAAAAATAGAATATAAACACAAATGGTAATTTGTGGGAACTGGAATTGGAACACAAATGGGAGTTATTAGGAATCCTGTAGCGAGTGACCCACTCAGTAGAGTCTTTGGAGTAATACAGAGGAGGGTGTTATTAAACAACTGAATACAGTTATGATAGAGTACTTGAGGTACTATTTAGGAATAAAAGAGCTTCCTTATGTGAGGATTTTTGACTAAGAACACTAAAATCTTTATTGGAGAATATTCCTAACCCATGCTTTTGTAGCTTAGACCGAGTGTGGCATATATCTTAATGGAATGCCTCATATAAACTGAAACTTGCTTTTACATATCAAGTACCTATTTAGATACCTGGTTTCTATTGTATGATTCTGACTTGAACATAGTTCATCTTTCATTTCTATCCAGTTTCCATGACTCAAACCCTTATGTTAGGCCAGAATGTGGTAATAGAGGCAATTTTACTATTGAGTATGCAGCCCTTGCTCAGCTTAAGGTTTCACACCTGGGTATCATTATTCTTTCCCATATCAATTTATTATTTAAGGACTTATTATTTGAAAGTCCTTATAGTGCATAAGCAATTACGGTAGTTTAGAGTGTCTGTATTAGATGTATTTATTTTGCTTTCATAGCTTTTTATGCCAGAATAATTAAATCCCCTTCTAATGTGTCAGTTGCAGACTTTTGAAATTGACAGCGCTCTCTCCTTTTCTATTCTGTAATAAAAAAACCCACAGAGACTGACAGATTAATAATAAACAACACACACACACACACACACACACACACTCATTTGCACACCCACACATACAAAGGAAGAGAAAAGAGAACACATACTGAGAGGATGCACCCCCAATTAGCACTAAAATACTAGATATATCAGATTTACTTTTTAAAATAGATTTTTATAGCTTTTATACTGCTACTGTTTTGTTGACTATAGAATGAACAACTTACTTCTTGGAAATGAATATTCCATGTAAGAAAATTGTCCAACATAGTGTGTAACAACATATACTGAGCATTCAAGATGACATGGTGACCTATTCCATAGGACATTTTCTTTATTTGGGGGTGGGGGATGAAGCAAATGGAATGGGTCATAGAGACACTGTTGTTAGGTCCGCAATCAGGAAACTGACTGACATTTTCTGTTTTGCATATATGTTGACAAATGTTATATAGAAAATTTACCTTTATTAAGCTTTTGTCAGAATCTGAATTCTACCTGAGCACTGACCAGAGTTCTTTGAGGTAACTTGTTCCTTATCAAATTTTGGTCTCCTTAAATATTCTGATGGACATAGTGAGGATTAGAATACCATACAGAAATTAAAGGACTATACTTTAAAAATCTTTAGGTTTTCTTATACAGATAGTTATGATTATTTTGCTATAGTTGATTCAGTTGTTTGTTTATTCCTCTTTTTTTTAAGTTTTGGAAAAGAAGTTCAGTCACATATTGAAGCAATTTTCATATTAATTAAAATGGAGAACACAAGAAAGTTTATCTATATCTTCTGCTTCGATTGCAAAGATACTTAAAAATCATGTCTTTACCCAGTTGTTACTAAATAGGCCTACTGTGGATGCAGAGTCTTATAACAGCAGATTAAACAATATTGCACTTTTGAATGAAATTAGGGACTCAAATAGGCAACATAAGAAGAGTCTGAGGAAATGTGGGCTATTGATTTTAACTAAAAATAAAACCGGTACATTCAGGGGCAACAGAATAGCTTTAAAAGCCACTGGGATGGAGGTAGTGGTAGTGATATAGATTTACTCATGATATAAAATAATTAAACATAAGAGTTGGAAAAATCTGTGATCCTTTGTTAGCTATTTTAGTTGAAAATTGTCTTTGACAAGACTATTATACTCTGAACAAATTATTTATTGAATTATTAAAATGTAATACACTTTGTGGCATGTTCTTGAGGAGTCTATTCCAAAAAGAACAAACAAGTTATGCCCAGAGAGTTCTCTTCAGCACACTTTTGGGGAATTAACTTCTATTACTTCTTTAAGTGGTAAAGTTAGATTAAGTTATGTAGGTCAAATAACACATGGAATCAAATGAGTTGAAAGTATAAACAGTGATATCCTCCTCCACTTCCAAATAAATGCAAATAAGCATTTCACGAAAAATAATGTGGGTCACATAAGCCGTGTTTCTCTTAGATCCAGGATATGTACATAGGATGCCAGATATCTGTGGAATTTAAATATCTATGGATATTTCAAAAGCATTAGCTCCATTAAAACAGACATAGAGTTGGGCTTTTCTCAATTCTTTATTCCTAGGTTCACAGTACTGTATTTGGCAGTTATCATTTAGTAAATATTTATGGGATTGATAGGTGAATGAATGAATGAATGGGATATTTAAATGCCTCTTTGTTTTTAATTCTAACTCAGCATTGTATAAACACAACAAGTGTATGCTTAGTCCTGCTGACCTAGGTAATAACTCCTGACCACTGAAGTATGTTTCATTTAAGTAAAAAAACCTGCTACAGATAAAGTTGCCAAATAAATACAGGACACATGGGACATAAACATATTAAAAATTATTCATTGTTAATCTGAAATTCAAATTTAACTACACATCCTGTGTTTTTATTTGCTAATTCTGTCAATCCTATGAAGAGAGTGATGTTGCTAGTATCTGAAGTTAGTTTCCACAGAAAGCTTTACTGGGGAGCTTTACAGATTCCCTTGAACCACTCTGTACCTGCCAGCTTTCCTAGGTTTTGCTAGTAACTGCAAGCACTTTTGATTTAGCTCAGAGGATTGCCTTTGGGGTCTGGAGCCTCCTTGCTCACAAGGACAAATTCTGCCTCTAGAAGCAGTTGAGTGTGGGGCTTGATATGAAACTCCCACCTTTGCTTGACTTCTTCCACTTCTCTATCCTGCTCCCCATGCCCCCATTGGCTTTTCCTGGGATCACTTCTTTAAGGAATCAACTGCAAATGCAGGCTAATCTGAATTTTTAAAAATTTTCTGAGTTGAAAGAAATCTTTCATTTTTTCACTACACCTTAAATAATAAGCAAGTATTCTATTTATAGCAGCTAAAGAATATGCAATTTCAGTATATATAGCATTTAAACTTTTCTGCTGAATGAGCTGTGGTAATAGCACAGAGGACTATAGAATCTGTTGGGGTAGATCCAGAACTATAGTCAACATAGAATGGGATAATTTATTAGGATTACAGTATGGACTCTCCTGAAAAAGAGAAATGCAATATTTTAGATAGGTTCATGTGTTAATCAACTTTTCATTGCTGTGAACAAAATACCTGACAAGCACAACTGAGAAGAGAAAAGGTTTATTTTGAGATGGCAATGTCAGAGGTTTGGCTTGTGTTTGGCTGACTGCAGTGCTCTGGACCCCAGGTGAGGAGAACATTATGATGGAAGAATATGGTGGAGGAAAGTTGCTCAGTTCATGGCAGCTAGGAAGGGGAGAGAGAAAGGAGAGAGGGGTAGGGGCAGGGAGGATCAGGAACAGATATGTCACTAAGGGCATGCCCCCAGTGACTTCCTCCAATCATGCCCCTCCTGCCTACATTTCTACCTCCTTCATTCATTCAAATGATTAATTTATTCAAGTAGATTAATCCACTGATGAGGTTATAGCTTTCATAACCTAACCTACAGATCTGAACATTCCTGAATTACCCAAAACATGAGCTTTTTGGAGGACATTTAAAGATTCAAACCTTAATAGTTCATTTAGGTAAACTTTCCTTTGGTATGGCATTTCTATAAATATCGACTTTGTTCTTATCTCTCTCTCTATCTCTCTCTCTGTCTCTCTCTCTCTTTCTGAAAAGGTTGTAGAGGTTGGTTGGGTCATCTCGTTCTCAAACTGAACCCAGATTGCCATCTAATTTATACAGTCCAGTGGATCTTGACTTGGTATATCCTAGTGGAGAACTATATTCATGTCTATTTCTACACATTTCTCTAAAACACAGTAACTGAAGACAACAAATATTTACCATCTTACGTAATTTCTGATGGTCAGGAATCTGGGAACGCCTTAGCTGGGTAGTTCTGACTCAGGGTCTTCCATGAGGTAGCAGTCAAGCCTTCAGCCAGGGTTGCAGTCTCTGAAGCCAGGGCTGAGAGACCCACTTTCAAACTTATACTGCTGTTAGCTTGAGATTCCGATTCCTGTTCTTCACCTTGTGCCCACAACTTACCTGAGTGAGTGAGTGACCTGAGAGACGAAGAGAGCAACAGGGACATTTGGGATGGAAGTTGAAGTATGATAACCTGCTATGGTTCGTGTGTAATTTGAGTGTCACACAAAGGTCTCTATGAAAGACTTAGTTGCCAAGGTGGTGCTCTTGGGAGGTGGTGGAACCCTCCAGCATTTGGGCCTGGTGGGCGGTCCTTAGGTCAAAGTGGGTATGCTCTTGAAAGGGACTGTGGGACTCTGCTCACTCTCTTCTTTCTCTGCCACATTTTGAGGTGTGACTGTTAATTCTGCACACATTCTTGCCGTGATGTCCTTCCTGTTGCAGTTTGCATGTGGAATGTCTCTCAAAGGTTCACATGTTGCAAGCTTGGTCCCCAGACAGTGGTGCTCTGGGGAGATGGTGCAAACCTTAGGAAGTGGGGCCAACTTGGACAAAGTAGGTCAATGGGATGTGAATTGAAGGTATGTTGGACTTCAGCCCCTTCTTCTTCTTTCTCTCTTCCCTGCTGGCTATGTGGTGACCAATTTCTTCTATCAGATGCTTCTATCATGAAGTACTGCCTCACTATAGGACTAATGGTAACAGGGCCAAGTGACCATGGACTGAAACTTCCAAAACCAAACCATGATAAATCTTTCTTTCTTTTAAGCTGATTTTCTTAGTTGTTTTGTCACAGTGATTGGAATCTGACTAACATAGTGCCCTCAATAGAACTCAGCCAATGTAGGTCTCATAATTTTGAACCTCTAAAACTAAGCTAATAAACTTTTTTTTATTCATAAGTTAGTCACCTTGGGTATTTCATTATAGTAGTCATGAAGCTATCTACTATATAACCAAACCTCAGAAGTGACATACCATTACTTCTGCCATATTTTATTCATTAGAAATGAATCAACAAATACAGCTCATATTCAAGAGGAGGAAAATTAAGTTACACTTCTTGAAGGGAATTGTATTAGAAAATGTGAATATATTTTTAAAGCTACAATGAGAGGTGTTCCCTAGAACAACAGTACTTGAATGGATTATTTTTATTTAACATATTTTTTTATTTATCCTTTAATTTTTTACAGACTGCATTTTGATTCATTGTACACAAATGGGATACATCCTTTTGTTTCTATGGTTCTACAAGATGTAGATTCATACCATTCGTGTAATCATACATGTACATAGGGTAATGATGTCTGTCTCATTCTACCATTTTTCATACCCCCTCCCTCTCATTTCCTTCTACATGATCTAAAGTTCCCCCATTCTTCTCTCACTCCCCATCCCCCCACCCCCATTATACATCATTCTCCACTTAACAGGGAAAACATTCGGCCTTTGGTTTTTTGGGCTTGACTTATTTCACTTAGCATGATATTCTCCAATTCCATCCATTTATTTGCAAATGCCATAATATTCTTCTTTATGGCTGAATAGTGTTCCATTGTGTATATATACCAGAGTTTCTTTATCCATTCATCTGTTGAAGGGCATCTAGGTTGGTTCCAAAGAATACATTACGTACTGGTACTGATGAAGAAGAAAGAAGAAGAAGGACGACAAAGTATTACTTAGACACTCATGACCCCCTGTAATTTATGCACTACAAACACACTTTAGAATGCAGATTCTCAACCCTGCCTATGCTGTGGAATGAGTAGGAAACTTTTAAATACACTAATATCTGGCCCTACTCAAAACCATTGAATAAAAATCTTTGAGGGTAGGTGAGGTACAGACATTAATATTTTAATGTTTTTTAGATGATAATATAGAATCCAATTTAAGTTTAAAATTTGTTCAGTGTTTAGTACAATGCGATTTACTTAGAATTCCTCCAGAAGTTGAGCCTGTGACAAGGGTTTTAGTAATTTAATGGGAGGTGATCCTAGAGAGCACTGACAAAGGAATGGGGAAGTGAGACAGGGGAGGCAAGGAAGCCAATTCAGATGCATTAGTGAGTAGTTTATTCTTTTTTTTAATTTTTATTTTTATAGACTGCATTTTGATTCATTATATACAAATGGAATACAACTTTTCATTCCTATGATTGTACACAATGTAGAGTCACACCATTTGTGTAATTATACACATACATAGGGTAATACTGTCTGTCTCAGTCTACTATCTTTCCTTCCCCCACCTACTCTGACCCCATTTTTATCTACACAATCCAAAGTTCCTCCATTCTTCTCTTGCCCTTCCCCCACCCCATTATGTATCATCATCCACTTATCAGAGAGAAATCATTTGGTCCTTCATTTTTGGGGATTGGCTTATTTCACTTAGCTTGATATTCTCCAACTCCATCCATTCACCAGCAAATGCCATAATTTTATTCTTCTTTATGGCTGAGTAATATTCCATTGTGTATATATAGCACAGTTTCTTTATCCATTCATCAATTGAAGGGCATCTAGGTTGGTTCCACAATCTAGCTATTGTGAATTGAGCAGTTATGAACATTGATGTGGCTGCATCACTGTAGGATGCTGATTTTAAGTCCTTTGGGTATAAACTGAGGAGTGGGAGATCTGGGTCAAGTGGTGGGTCCATTCCAGGTTTTCTAAGGAATCTCCATACAGCTTTCCAGAGTGGCTGACCAATTTGCAACTCCACCAGCAATGTATGAGTATGTCTTTCTCCCCACATCCACACCAACACTTATTATTTCTTGTGTTCTTGATAATAGTCATTCTAATTGGAGTTACATGAAATCTTAGGGTGGTTTTAATTTGCATTTCTCTAATTACTACAGTTGATGGGCACTTTTTCATATATTTGTTGATCAGCTTTAGATCTTCTTCTATGAAGTTCCTTAGCCCATTTATTGATTGGGTTCTTTGTATTTTTGGTGTAAAGTTTTTTAAGTTCTTTATAAATTTTGAGATGAGTGCTATGTCTGAAGTGTGTGTGGAAAAGATTTTTCTCCCATTTTGTAGGCTCTCTTTTCACATTATTGATTGTTTCCTTTGTTGAGAAAAAGCTTTTTAGTTTGAATTCATCCCATTTATTGATTCTTGCTTTAATTTCTTGTGCTCTGGTGATCTTGTTAAGGTAGTCTGGTCCTGAGCCAACATGATGAAGATTCAGGCCTACTTTTTCTTCTATTTGGTGAAGGGTCTTAGGTCTAATTCCTAGATCCTTGATCCATTTTGAGTTAAGTTTTGTACAGGGTGAGCAGTAAAGGTTTAATTTCATTTTAGTACATATGGATTTCTAGTATTCCCAGCACCATTTGTTGAAGAGGCTAGTTTTTCTCCATTGCATGTTTTTGGCATCTTTGTCTAGTTTGAGATGACTGTACTTATGTGGGTTTGTCTCTGTGTCTTCTATCCTGTACCACTGGTCTACCTGTCTATTTTGGTGCCAATACCATGCCGTTTTTGTTACTGTTGCTCTATAGTAGAGTTTAGAGGATCCAAAAATCTCCACCAGAAAACTCCTAGACCTAATAAATGAATTCAGCAAAATAACAGGATATAAAATCAACACACATAAATCTAATACATTTCTATACATTTCTATGAATCATCTGAAAGAGAAATAAATGAGGAAAAAAACTCTACTCACAATTGCCTCAAAAAAATAAAATAAAATACTTGGGAATCAATCTAACAAAAGAGATGAAAGATCTCTACAATAGAAACTACAGAACATTAAAGAAAGAAATTAAGGAAGACCTTAGAAAATGGAAAGATCTCCCATGTTCTTGGGTAGACAGAATTCATATTATCAAAATGGCCATACTTCCAAATGTGCTGTACAGATTTAATGCAATTCCAGTTTAAAATCCCAATGACATTTCTCATAGAAATAGAGAAAGTAATCATGAACTTTATCTGGAAGAACAAAAGACCTAGAACAGTCAAATCAATCCTGGGCAGGAAGAGTGATGCAGGAGGTATCACAATACCAGACCTCTACTATAGGTTACTCTTTGACAGGAAATTTGGAGACAGCATAGATCGCTTTTCACCATTATACCTAGCCTAACTCTCCCATCTACTGTATCTATCAATAGTGATTGATGCTGCTACCTGGCAGAGTCACAGGTGCTTGTAGCTGAAATCAATAAGGTTAGATCATGTGGGAATTGTATGTGCTGAGGGAGTTTTGAAAAGGCACTGAGTGTGTCTGTTACACTTCTCAATGTTTTAATCTGGGGAATGTGTTTGCTAATACAATTTTTGTAAGGCATTTGTCTAGATTAAATGAGATAATTAACCTGTGTACAGTACCTAGTATGATGGTAGATTAGAGCATAATAAGACCCTAGTAAACGTTAGGATGGTGAATTATATCTTCTGTATTACTCTGAAGTTTCATGAACATATGGGATAGGAAGACAAGTCAAGACAAAAGTCAGATGAAATCCTGATACTATATAGCTTAAGGCAGTTTGAGGAATTAAGTGAATTTCAGCATTCATAACACCAAATAACAGGGACAAAAGATATGTCTGGGACAGAATTAGGGCTTTAGGTATGGACAAATCTGAGTCCAAACGTTGACATCACTACTTATTAGCTGTTTGGCATTGGGGAAGTCACTTAACCTGTTTGATATTATTTGTAAAGTGGAAATAATACCTACTATTGCTATAATAGCTATTGGAAAGATATGAAATAAAATCTAAAAGGTATAGCAGAAATCTTGGTGTATTAGAAGTATTTACTGCCCTAAGGATCCACATTCATGCTTAGAATTGTACCAACACTAATTCCACTTTCTTAGTAACTCCAAGCTCCCACTCACATAGAAAATTCACCAATTTCCAGAGTTCTGTTGTTAAGGTATTTCTGAGAAGCTCTTGAATAGTATCTTTGCCCGTGCCTCGGGACTGTGTTCCTCCAGCTTAGGACTGTGGCTTTCTTGGGACTCCTGTCCCATTCCCAGCTGCTGCAAACTCGTGGTCTTATTTCTGTTAGGGCTGACAAGTTGGGACTTTCAGACACAGGTTTTTGATCTGCCAGTAGAAATCTGTTCCTATTTATGTCGACCCACAAGGATTAAACTCTGACAACACTACTCAGTATTAGTAGAGTTGTATAAGTATTTACTATGTTTCAGCCTCTGTTAGAAGTGTTTTATGTGATTTTTTCATCCAGTCCACAGAACAATGTTATTATCCCCATTTATGGCTAAGGAACTTTGTGTGCGTGTGTTTTGTTTTCTTCTGATTTCTCATTTTAAAAAATCCTGCTTGGTGTTCTATGTTATTCTTGAAACTGTGGTTTTGTGTCTGTCATTACTTGGGAAAATTCTCCCTCATGATTTATTCAGTCTTGTTTTTTTTTTCCTCTCCTCCTTTTAGGTTATTTACTTCCCATATTAGACTTCCCATGTTTAATAATGTCCTTGCAGTATCAGATCCTTTGATTTTTTTTTCCTAGTCCTTTATGCTTTGGTTTGGATAATTTCTATTAATTTATCTTCTAACCTATTGATTTTTCCCCCATGTCAAGTCTACATATGAAACCTGCATTTGTCATCTCTCTTGCCATGTATTTTTCTTCTAAAATTTTTAATAGTCTTTATTTTTTGTTGATATTACTTATCCGTTTGCCCGTTATCCACATTTTCTATGAAAGCCTTTAGCAAAATAATTGTAGTTATTTTTAATACCTCAACTGGATACTCCCAGCATCTCTTCATGTTTATTTCTGATTTTGTTATTTTCTTTGTCTCTTAACAGTATCATTTAAATTCTTGCATTTTCATATGCTGTATGATTTTTTGTTTTTAAAAATCAGTCATCTGCCAGGAGGGGTGGCACATACCTGTAATCCTAGCAGCTTGGGAGGTTGAGGCAGGAGGATCGTGAGTTCAAAGTCAGCCTCAGCAAAAGCAAGGTGCTAAGCAACTCAGTGAGACCCTGTCTCTAAATAAAGTGCAAAATAGGGCTGGGGATATGGCTCAGTGCCGAGTGCTCCTGAGTTCAATCCCTGGTACCCCCCACTTCCCCCAAAAAAATCAGACATCTTGTGTGGGATAGTAGAAACTGAAGAAATGGTTTTTATCCTTGGAAATGGGTTCTATGCTTTTAGTGTGGGGATTTAAGCCAATGTAGTCAGGAGTTGAGCTGGGTTTGGGATATGTTGTTACGGTGATTAATCTCAGTATACCACAAACTACAAATTTCTCTGGCATTACCTTGTGTTTAGGGCTAATATTTTAGGGATTTTTCTCATTATTTGCCCTATTCTTAGCTTGAAGCATTCCCTTTCTATTGAGTCTCAAAGAGGTCGTCATAGTTTTACTTCCCCTTCCAGCAAGATATCAGTTGTTAGCCTAGTTGAGGGGTTGGGTTGGTGAGAGGGATATTATCTGTTGTTGCAACCAAGTGTCAGTTTTATACACGAACTGTGTTCCTTGGTCTCCTGTGCCTTTCTTGGGGCTCCTGTCCCATTCCCAGCTACAGATTGCTTTCCTTTGGGTAAATTGTATTTATTTTTTCACCCAGAGAAAGGTATTTACCAGGTTCTATGGGGAAAAGTGTATATTTCTCTTCCCCTAGTAATTTAAAGCTTTGGTTCTGTAGAGGAGACTTAAGAGAAAGATTCCGCTGTTGCCCTCCACAGTGTGTACCATGAGGAATTCTTTCTCCCAGTTCTCTCCAGTCTTTTTGTGAGGTCTATGGCAAAAAGCCTGTCAGTGGTTATAAATGTCTTTATGCCTTCAAATCACTCCGCCAGGGGATTTTACATTCTCTCATGACCCTGTCTGTGTCCTTCATTAGTTTATTAAAAGTTTTCATTTAAATTTTCCCAGTGTCTGGTTCTGTTTTTCTTAGGTAAGAAAATGCTGGTGAATGGATTCTCCTTGAAGACACCTGTTTTTCCTTAATTCTCTAATTGCCCTAAAGTCTCACCTCTATAATGAACTTAACCAGAATCCCATGCATTTTCAGGTTATCTAGCATTTTTAGTTTTGTTTTAGTAAGGGTGAGAGCACATCCTTTGATGCTCTCTCCATTCCAAGCAGTATCTTGTTAGTAAGAGGCAGAATCAGGCTAGGAAGCCCACGTTGATTCCAGGCCCTGTGTTCTTGACCATAGAACAACTGAGTTGCTTCAACTCAATGACAATAATGCTTCACAGGCACTATGGCTAGTAATGCTTTTGGTCTCTGCTATGTAGTAACCACACAACACTATTTAAATTTAAATGTAAGCTAATTAAAATTAAATACATTCAAAAATTCAGCTCCTCAGTCATACTAGTCATATTTAAGTGGTCATTAACCACATGTGTCTAGGGGCTGCCATATTGAACAACACAGATTTCCATCATTTTAGAAAGTTCTTTAGACAATACTGAGAGCCCTTAAAATAAGAGGGAAAAACCCCTTTCTCTTTGGACTATATTTGAGCCCAAAGATGTACCAGAAGTTTATAAAATAGTTTTTCTATTTGGTGAACATACCAGTCCTCTTCTCTGGCCACCCATTGGCCACCAGCACATTGGCACAACAGAATGTATTTCCAGGGAAGCTGAAGTACTGCTCTTAGACTTAGTAACCCCTTGTAACATTAGGCCACTTTAATGCACTGTGATTTTTTTCTGCCCTCAACATGAACTTTCTCTCAGGAATTCCATCACACTTGCCTAAAATTTTGCTTTCTTTACGTTTCCTGTAGTCAATTGGACACATATCTATACACATCTGGGTTTTATATGTACACATAAAATATACCTTTATTGGTCTATGCTGCAAATATGTTACGAGGTCAAGTTCTTTTTCCAGAGGGCTCATCAGCTCACATATACATTCAGACTGATCCTGGGGAGGCCTGCCACCTAACTTCACCTCTGCCTGAGGATCAATATTTTTGTACTTCTATTTGTTATCCTCTGAGATGTGACATAAAGTTTGTTCACTCAAGCTTTCTGCATTAAGATTATCTGTAGGGACCTTGTAACACATACATATTTAATTTAAACTCTTCAATATCATTACCAAGAAAAAAAGCAAGAAAAACTTGGAATTTCAATTGAATGCTTTTATCACTATTTAACTGTTATTAAGTTCAGTTAATCTAAGAACTTATTTGTGTTTAGTTTTCTTTCTTATCTCCCCATCTCCATTTTTCCTAAGGCTTTCAGATCTTTTGGGTAAAATAATAATGATAGCAAACATGTAAATAGTACATAGTATGTGTAGGCACATACCTATTTACTCCTCATCACAATCCTACAAGACAGTTGCCATTAAAGTTATACCTGTTATAAAGGTATATATAGGAGTTTTCCTATAGATTAGGAAAACTCAGACATTGAGTGGTTAACACTGCAAATATGGTACAGTAAGGATTTGAAACAAGATTGTCTGGTGAGAGACACCAAACTGTAAAACTAAGTGCTAATTATCTAAAGTTGCCCATTATCTGCTTAACATTTACTTATTTTTGTTTAATTGCTTGGAGCATTTCCCTACTAAAGAAAATCACTGATCAAGTTTTCCAACCTCGGATGTTCCTGACCTCTTCATCAATTACTACCTGCTTTTCCTCTGACCTTTTCCTTTTCATAAGATAATTCATTCCCTAAATCCACCTTCTGACTCTCTCTCTCTCTCTGTTTTTCTTTTGTTCTGTTCCAGATGTTTTTATTGGAGTTTCACGTTTGTTTGTTGGTTTGTTTAAAGAAACCAATTCCTGGTATCTCCAACAAAGACTTTTTCTTAACACCTTAGGCCCTCCAACTAAATTGAATTTAAATGAAAATATTGTGGTATATTTCTAGGTAGGAAAGGTATTTTTTTCTTTCCATATGTATTAAATATAAAAATGTAACCATGTAATTAAATTCATATTAGTTTATATATTTTTGTTGAAAAACTTGAATGTCATGATTGAAGGGAAATTATTTAAACGCTCCACGTATTCAATTCTCTCCATTTTGTTACCTGAGAAAGAATTTTTTCTACAACATTCTCTATTCCCCTTCTCACCACCTCCAGCCTTATGTACTGTGCACTTTGACTGCATCAGCCTTTGGAGACTTTTTGTATGAAAATGTTTAAGTGCATATTTATCATGTTAACAATAATGTGAAATAATAATGTGACCTAATGAAGAAAAATGGCACAGGTGAGCTGCATCCATATATTACTTTTTAAAATTAATAAATGCTAAGAGAATTGAGGTGCTAAGCATGATCAGTTTATACTTCCTGAGTGTATGCACCCAGTGACATTGCCTTCTAATACATATTAAGGCTAGATTAGTCACTGTGCTGTGTCGTTTATCTAAACATGATTTGTGACCTTAAACTTCCCATTTGTTCTCATCCAAACTCACCTTAGGAGCCAAATTTAATATGTTTTCTCCCTAGTACCAGTGCTTACAGAAACCCATATTCCTTGACATTTAGAAAACAGTGTTGCCTGCAAAAGCCATTAACATCTAAAGAGATTAAATTAAAATTCATTTAAAAGGCCCCACATGTTCCCTGGACATTCTTATTTTAAGATTTCAGTGTAAGATGAACTTTTGACAAATTCCTAAGTTTTTTTTTTAATCTTATATGAAATACACTCATCTAAACCCAGTTTTTCTCTCCCTCTTCCTTTTCTTCCTAGTAGTTACTGAAATAACCTAATTGGAAATTTGACTAATTGTATAGTTAGAAATTCTGACATACAAATGCCCTTATTTATCTAGATAGAGTGGTTTACATGGTAAATTTTATATTATGAATAGTTTATCACAATTTAAAAATAAATAAACAAACCCTTGAGGAATAAAGGAAGAAATAAATATAGGTAATACACCAGGTTTCCTTTCTTACCTCCCCTCCCCTCCCCTGTTCCTTTTCTTTTCCACCTAGAGGAGATGGGACACAGAACTGAGAACCATAAGCTTAATATCCTATTAATCTACTTATTTTTCTATTCTGAGAGTGTTGCATACTCACTTATACCAGACACTTTAGGATTTGCCCACATTATTAAAATGTCAAAAGAAATATAAACCACACAAACAGGAGATCAGGCTATTTATAATGTCATCTTTATCAACAGCAGTGGACCTGAGAGCATGTTGGAAGAAAGTACCAGTCACATTGACTAAAAGAAGAGGCAAAGAAGAAATTTAGATTAGACCAGACAGAGACATCATTTGGTTTGCATTTGTCAGATGATGTTATGTCCTGGATCAGAAAGGGAGTGTGAAATGGGTACAATAGTTAATCTAAGAACACAAAGTTTCTGTCATAAACATATTGTTCCAGAGGTCAGAGAACTAGAATGAGGGAAAAAATAAAAAATTTTTTTAAAAAAATCTTCTTTTTCTAAAGAGTTCCCAGTTGTAATTCAGAGATTTTAATATGAGAGCCTGAGTTCTGGAATTGGACCTGCATTCAAATTCCATCTCTCTGTTCCAATATATGGACACTGAACCAGGTTCTTATGACTTCAGTTTCATAATCTGTGAAATGGGGATTAAAAACAATATCCATCTCATATCGTTGTATGTATACTATACACTTCCTAGCACACAGCAAACATATAATGGTAACTGCTGCAATAATTTCATTAATAATATGATAACAACCATAACTGTGGTAATACTTATCATTATTTAAGTCCTAAGGTAATTTTAATTAATTTTAGTTTTGCTCTTTGTCTTTATGTAAGTGCATAGAGTTGCTTTGTCCATTTTCTAATTCTGCAGAATTCTAATCAACTGGAGTCCTTTGTAGAGCTGGAATAGTCCTACCATAATTATTCATGATAGAATTGAATGGGAATTTACATTATTATATGACTGCCTAGGACCATTATTAATCTTCACATTTGTGACATTAATGAAATGTCTGGGATTGAATAGATATTCTGCCAGACTCCATTTTCATGTTCTCATTTTGGGGACTTATATTAAAATTTTGTTTTTTAATTAAGAAACCAAAATGATTCAAAGACAGGAAATTTCTTTTCTATGTTTCTGGTTCTCTTATCCTAAGATATCCTTTCCTACTCTCTTCTCTCTCAATTTATCCAACAGTTTAACTCCTTTCTATCTTTTAAATCTTAGCTTAAGAGTTACTTCCTTAGAACTTCATTGACATTTAGATTCTACATATATGAGATCATGTGGAATTTCTCCTGTGTCTGGCTTGTTTCACTTAACATATTTATCCATTTTCTCTACATCCTCACCAACACTTGTTATCTTTCATTTTAATATTAATATTTGCTCTTAACAAGTAGAAATGTCTATTTAGATCCTTTTCCCAATTTAATTTTTGTTTTCTATTTGGTTGTTTGAGTTCCTTATGTACTTTTCTATGGGTTGTCTCTTCACTCTGTTGATTGTTTCCCTTGCTGTGAAGAAGCTCTTTGGTTTGATATACTCACTAATTGTCTGTTTTTGCTTTTATTACTTGTGTTTTAGGGTTAAATTCCCAAAAAATCATTACCCAGACCAACATCATAGAACTTTACCTGTTTTCACCTAGTAGTTTTGTAGTTTCAGGTCTCACATTTGTATTTAGTCCATCTTGAGTTTAATTTTATATGGGTATGAAATGAGATTCTAATTTCATTTTTCTGTAATTCATTTTCTCCATGCCATTTTATTGAAGAGACTCCGTTTCCCCATTGTTTGGGGCATCTTTGTTGAAAAAAATAATCAGTTGACTTTAACTGTATAAATTTATTTCTGGATCCTCTCTTGTGTTCCCTTGGTCTGAGAGTTCATTTTTATGAATGTAGCATGTTGTTTTGATATCCATAACTTTGTAGTACATTTTGAATGTGATAGTGACATGCCTCCAGGTTTGTTGTTTTTGCTCAAATTTGATTTGGATATTTTGGGACTTTTGTGATCCCATATAAATTTTAGAATTTTTTTGTCTATTTCCATGAAAAATGTCATTAGAATTTTGATAGAGATTGCCTTGAATCTATTGATGATTTGGGTGGTATGCAAATTTTAAAATATTAATTCTTCTAGTTCATGAACATGAAATATCTTTTTATTTATTGGTGTCTTCTTCAATTCTTTCATCACTTCAGTGTTCTAGTCTTTTACCTCTTTGGTGAAATTTATTTCTAAGGTCTTTTATGTATTATCAATGGGATTGTTTTCTTGTATTCTTTTTCAGACAGCTTGTTGGTAGTGTATAGAAACCCTACTGATATTTGTATGTTGATATTTTTATTCTGCAACTTCACTAACTTCATTCACAAAAGCTTACAGCTGCTTTTTGCGGGCAGGGCATTATAGAGTCTTTAGTATTTTCTATGTTTTAGATAATGTCATTGGAAAACAGACACAATTGAACTTCTTTCTTTCTGGCTTGAGTGCCTTTTATTTATTTTTATTGCCTAATCACTCTTGTTATTACTTTCAGATATGCTGAATAAAAGTAGAAGAGTGGACCTCCTTTCTTGTTCCAGAACTTAAAGGTAGTTTGCAAATTTTCACCACTAAGTATCATGTTAGCTCTTGGTGTGTTGGTATTATTGCATTGAGGTATATTTCTTTTATCTTAATTTGTTTAGAGATTTTATCATGAAAGAATAGTGAATCCTTGCCACATGCATTTGTCAAATGATTTTCTATAACTATTGAAGAATTATATTTTTTGTTCTTCTTTCTATTAATGTATCACATTTATTGACTTGCATATAATGGAAATTTCTCATATTCCAAGGATGAATCCCACTTGATCATGGTGTACAGTATTTTTGATGCACTATTGAATTCAGTTTTCTAGTATTTTGGTGAGAATTTTTGTACTACGTTCAACCACTTTTGTTGTTGTGTCTTTGATTTTGATATCCACATGATGCTGGTATTTCTTCACTTACTGAGTTTGGAACACTTCTCTCCCCTTCAACGTTTTTTCAGAAGAGTTTAAGAAGGATTGGTATTAGTAGAATTCAGCAGTGAAGTTCAGGTAGTTACCTATTTTTGGGGGGGACTTTTTAGATTCAATTTCCTTTCTCATTTTTGGTCTATGTAGATTTTCTATTTCATATTTTAGTCTTGGTAAGTTGTATGTGCTTAAGAATTTATCCATTTCTACTACATTATCCATATTCTTGGCATATAACTATTCATATTAATCTCTCATATTCCTTTGCATTTCTGTGTTATTGGTTACAATACTCAGTTTTTTTCATTTCCTGTTTTATTTGAGTTCTCCCTCCTTTTTCTTTGTTAATCTAACTAAAAATGTCAATTTTTATGTTTTATACACTTATTTATCTTTTCTATTATTTTCTAGTCTGTATTTTATTTATTTCTGCTCTTACATTTATTATTTCCTATCTTTTGCTAATGATTTTGCTGATTTTTTTCCTTTTTTTTAATTCCCTGAGATGTTTTATTGTTTTTGTTTGTCTGTTTTTGCTTTTGTGTGAGTAAGTTTTCCATACTTAGGACAAAATACCTGAGAAAAACAAGTTAGAGGAGAAAAGATTTATTTTGACTCATGGTTTCAGACAATGGTCAGCTGACTTCATTGCTTTGAGCCTGAGGTCAGGCAGAACATCATGGTGGAAGGGTAAGGTGGGGAAAACTGCTTAGCTCATTTTAGCTGGGAAGCAGAGAATGAGAGAAAGTGGTTGGGGATGGATATGTACTGTTCCAGGGCATGCCCTAGTAACCTACTCTCTACAACCAGACCCCCTCTCTTCCAGATTCTACCACTTCCCAATATTGCTATAAAATCATGAATCCTTCTGTGGATTAATCTACCTATTAGTTAAGAGCCCTCATGACTACTGTCATTTAAAACCCCACTTCTGTAGTGAGGACCAAGTCTTCCACACCTGAGCCTTTGAGGAACATTTCAGATTCAAACTACAATAGCATTTTTAAATCTTCATTTTGACATAGATTATTTTTACTAAAAATGTTCCTTTTAGAACTGCTTTTGCGGTATCCTATAAGATTTGGTTTCTACTTTTGTTCGTCTCCAGATATTACTTTTACTTTCCCTTTTAATTTCTTCTTTGAAGTAAATGGTTATTTAGGAGCATGTTCTTTAATTTCCACATATTTGTAAATTTACCAAAATTCATTCCATTGTTGATTTCTAGTACCATATCATTATGGTATTAAAAAAAAAAAAACACAAATACCCAATATGATTTCAATGTTCTTAAATTTGTTAAGATTTTTTTATGGCCTAACATTTGCTCTGTCCTATAGAATGTTCTATGTGTGCTTGAGAGGAATTTGTACTTTGTTGCTATTGGGCTTAATGTTCTGCCTATGTCTATTAGTTCCATTTGGTCTAAACTGAAGTTAAAGTCCAATGTCTCCTTATTGATTTTTCTCTCTGGACAATCTGTCCATTGTTGAAAGTGGGGCATTGATTGAACTCTTGTACTGTAATTGTATTATATTCTATTTCTGTCTTCAAGACTATTAATATTTGATTTTCATATTTATGTGCTCTGAAGTTGGGTGCATACAATTTACAGTTGTGAATTCTTGATGAATTGATTCCTCTATCATTACCTAATGCCCTTTGTTGTCTCATTTTACAGTTTTTTATTCACTTTATTTATTTTGTTAATTTTTTTTTTTTTTTTTTTTTTTTTTTTTTTTTGCAGTACAGGGTTTCAAGTCAGGACCCTACACATGCTAGGCAAACACTCTACCACTGAGCTATACCTCAGCCACATTGAATGATATTCAACTTAAAGTTTATTTTATCTTATGGGAACCCTTAGTCTCTTCTGGTTTTCATTTGCATGGATTGTCCTTTTCCATCACTTTACTTTCAGTCTATGTGTGTCCTTAAAGGTAATGTGAGTGTCTTGTAGGTAGTATATAGCTGTGTCTTAAAAAAAAAATCCATTCAGCCATTCTATCTATCTTTTGATTGAATAGTTTAACCAGTTTATATTCAAGGTAAATATTGATAGAAAGAACTTACTACTGTCATTTAAAAAATTATCTTCTGGTTGTTTACTTTGTAGGTCTTTTGTTCCTTTCTTCTTCAGTTTACGTCTTTCTTTCTGATAAAATGATTTCCCTAGTGATATGCTTTGGTTCCTTACTTTTTATTTTTTGTGTATCTAGTGTATGTTTTTGCTTTGTGGCTACCATGTGGCTTATACAAAACATCTTATATCAGGCTATTTTAAGTTATTAACAATTTAGCTTTGCTCACAAAAACTGTACACTTTAATTTCCCCCTACCAAATTATAAATGTTTGAAGTTACAATTTAAATCTTTTTTTTTTTTTTTGGTACCAGAGATTGCACCACCCAGGGGTACTTAATAATTTGGCCACATCCCCATCTCTTTTTATTTTTTATTTTGAAACAGGGTCTCACTAAGTTGTCTAGGGCCTCGGTAAATTGATGAGTCTGGCTTTGAACTTGTGGTTCTCCTACCTCAGCCTTCTGAGCCACTGGGATTATAGGTGTGTGTCACCATGCCCAGCACAATTTACATCTTTTTATATTATGTATTCTTTAATGAATTATTGTACCTATTGTTATTTTCAGTCGTTTTCTCTTTTATACTAAAGACATAAGGATTTACACACCACTATTATAGTATTCTGAATTTGACTGTGATCTACTTTTATTGGTGAGCTTTATATTTCATATGTTTTCATGTTGCTAATTTTTATATATCTTTTTCAGTTTGAAAAATTCTGTTTAGAATATCTCATAAGACAAGTTTTGTGATTATGAGTTACCTCAACTTTCGTTTGTCTGGGAAAGTCTCTATTTCTGTTCCATTTCTGAAGAACAGCTGTTTTAGGTAAAGTATTCTTTTTAAAAATTATTTATTTATTTATTTATTTTTTAACAGACTACATTTTGATTCATTGTACACAAATGGGGTACATCATTTCATTTCTATGGTTGGACACGATGTAGATTCATACCATTCATGTAATCATACATGTACATAGGTCAATGATATCTGTCTCATTCTATGATTTTTCATAACCCCCCTCATTTCCTTCTACACAATCTAAAGTTCCTCCATTCTTCTCTCACTCCCCACCTGCCTATCCCCACCATATATCATCTTCTACTTACCAGGGAAAACATTTGGCCTTTGGTTTTTTGGGATTGGCTTATTTCATTTAGCATGATATTCTCTAATTCCAATCATTTATTTGCAAAGTCATAATATTCTTCTTCTTTATGACTAAATAATATTCCATTGTATATATACCAGAGTTTCTTTATCCATTCATCTGTTGAAGGGCATCGAGGTTGGTTCCATTCTAGCTATTGTGAACTGAGCTGCTATAAACATTGACATGGCTGCATCACTGTAGTATGCTAATTTTAAGTCCTTTGGGTATAAACCAAGGAGTGGGATAACTGGGTCAAATGGTGGGTGTCAGGGACCAAGAAGTTCTTATTCTGAGAACATTCTGATCTTTACAATAAGCAGCAGCGCCCCTCCCTTCCCGCCGGCGCAAACTTCACCTTCCCGGCGGCGCGAACCTCACCTCCCGGCCGGCGCGAATTTGCACCCTATCAGGAACCCAGCAGAAGAACACAGCCAACCAGCCTGCACCTTGTCACACCCCTCCTTCCCTCAGTATAAATACCCCTGTGTGAACAATAAAAATTTGCAGCTTGATCAGAATTCCTGTCTTGCTGCCTCTCCCTGCGTCTCTTGTCCCTTCATTCCTTCTCTCTCAGGTTTGCGGTCCCGTGTTGATGTCCCGCGGGTCGGGACAGTTGGCGCCCAACGTGGTCGATTGGAAACTTTGAGAAGCGGAACGCTGCCCTCCGGGGAAGACTTGGCCAAGCAGGATTCGGGATCGCCCTGGTAGACGCAACCGGGAGTCAGATCCAGGAGGAGAGCGAGGTCAGCGCAAGGTAAGTGACGTACCATGGGACAAGCAGTCTCGTCACATGATTTGTTTCTGACGGGTCTCGAGGAGGCCCTCAAGACTCGGGGAGCGCGTGTTAAGAAAAAGGATTTAAGATCATTCTTTTCATACATAGAGGATTTGTGTCCTTGGTTTCCCCTCGAGGGATCGATTGATGGTAAAAGGTGGCTCAGAGTAGGAGACTGCCTCAAAGATTATTATGAGACTTTTGGTCCTCAAAAGGTGCCTGTCACTGCCTTTTCTTATTGGAATTTAATTAATGAGATTCTTAAAAGCTCACCCTTTGACAGTGGTACTTTAAAACTTGTAAAGATTGGGGAGCAGGCAATGCAAACCACCTCCGCTCACCCTTTGCCCTAAATGTGGTAAAGGTCGCCACTGGGCCAAGGAGTGTAGATCCAAGACCAATGCCCTTGGACAGCCTATTCCCTCTAACTTCTCGGGAAACTCCTCTCGGGGCCAGCCCCTGGCCCCGACCACCCCCAGAGCAAACCCAGGGACAATAAGGTTTGTTCCCTCTCAGACTCCCAACCCAATCCAGGCTCCCTGTCCTTCTCCACAATCACCTCCCTCCAACGTGCTACCCCAGGCAGCGCAGGATTGGACCTCTGTGCCTCCACCGATACAATATTAGACTCTATGCAAGGACCTCAAATAATACCCACTGGGGTTGTAGGCCCCCCTCCACCTCATATGTGTGCTCTTATTCTTGGGAGAGCTCCTACCACCTTACAAGGTGTTCAGGTCTTCCCTGGCATCATTGATGATGATTACACTGGAGAAATTAAAATACTGGCCACAGCTGTTAACGGAGTAGCTGCCATCCCTGCAGGAACAAAAATTGCACAATTAATACTCCTTCCCCTCAATTCAGGAAATTCACCAGGAAACACAGCCTCCTTAGGTTCCTCTGATGTGTATTGGGTCCAACCTATCTCCCACAAAAGACCCACTCTTACCTTATTTATTGAAGGAAAGAAATTCCGAGGGATCCTAGATACTGGTGCGGATGCCACAGTTATTTCTCAAAAATATTGGCCATCAGAATGGCCCCTCACCTCATCACTAACTGACCTTAAAGGAATAGGGCAGTCAAGAAACCCCTTAGTTAGCTCCAGGGTGCTTAATTGGACTGACACAAAAGATAACACAGGGAATAAAGGAACCGTTACCCCCTTCGTTGTTCCTGATCTCCCTGTCAACCTTTGGGGATGAGACATTCTAAGCCAAATGAAAGTTATTCTTGCTAGTCCCGACTCTTTAGTCACTCATCAAATGCTTCGTATGGGCTTTATCCCTGGTACAGGCCTTGGGAGGCTAGGACAAGGACAGGTTGAGCCTGTACAGCCCATACAAAAAACAGACAAATTTGGACTTGGGTATGTGGATTTTTAGTGTCGGTCCCTGACCCTCCTGTACCCCATGCAGACAAAATTATTTGGGAAACTCAAACTCCTGTGTGGGTGGATCAGTGGCCCCTTACCCAAGAAAAATTAGAGGCTGCCTCCATGTTAGTACAGGAACAGTTGACAGCCGGCCATGTGGAACCCTCAACCTCACCCTGGAATACTCCTATTTTTGTTATTAAGAAGAAATCAGGCAAATGGCGCCTTTTACAGGATTTGCGCGCTATCAATAAGGTTATGCGCCCGATGGGGGCACTACAGCCAGGCATCCCTACACCGGTAGCTATTCCTAGGGACTATTATAAAATGGTCATCGACTTAAAAGATTGCTTTTTTACTATTCCTTTACATCCTGATGACAGACCCTATTTTGCTTTCAGCCTCCCCCGCATCAATTTTCAGGGCCCTATGCAAAGATTTCAATGGAAGGTCCTTCCCCAGGGTATGGCTAACAGCCCTAGTCTTTGCCAAAAATATGTTGCTCAAGCAGTAGACCCTGTGAGAGAGCGGTGGCCACAAGTTTATATATTACATTATATGGATGATTTGTTAATTGCTGCACCTAATACCTATGATCTTAATAATTGTTATTTGGATCTCTATAAAGCCCTTACTGCCTTGGGGCTTCAGATAGCCCCTGATAAGGTTCAGACACAGGACCCCTACACCTACTTGGGCCTCAAACTTCAAACTAATCAAATTCAAATCCCTAATATACAATTGCGTGTGGACCATCTCCACACTCTTAACGATTTCCAAAAACTACTAGGGGATATCCAATGGCTAAGACCATATTTAAAACTGCCCACCTATGTGCTTTTGCCTCTTAATGATATTTTAAGGGGAGATTCTGACCCTTCTTCTCCTCGAGAGCTTACTCCCGAGGCACAGCAAGCATTAATTCAAGTCACAGAAGCCATTGCTCAACAATTTGTTACACAAATATCTTATAACCTTCCTTTGGTTTTGGTTATATTACACACCCCTCATACACCCACAGGACTATTCTGGCAGCGGGATCCATATTTTAAAAATAAAGGTTGCCCCTTGCTTTGGGTTCATTTGCCCGCCACATCCTCTAAAGTTATTGCTGTCTATCCTGCTCAGGTAGCTTCTATCATTATTAAAGGTCGCTTGCTTTCTCGACAACATTTTGGCAAAGACCCTGATAGCATTCTGATTCCATACACTAAGGATCAAACCCAATTTTTGCTACAGACGAGGGATGAATGGGGTATTGCTCTATCAGGCTTTTTGGGAATAATCGATAACCACCTTCCCAATGACCCCCTTTTGCATTTTGCTCAGTTACATCCATTTATTTTTCCTCGGGTTACTCGGAAGGCTCCTATTCCACAAGCCCTTACTGTTTTTACAGATGGCTCCAGCAATGGCCGTGCAGCCTTTGTTGTTGATAATCAGCCCACCACCTTTGACACTGCCTATCCATCAGCACAGCTTGTAGAATTGTTTGCTATAACACAAGTCTTTATGACATTTTTTGATAAACCTATTAATATTTATACAGACAGTGCTTACATTGCCCATTCTGTGCCCCTATTGGAGATTTCACCCGCCATTAAGGCTTCCTCCAACGCAGCCTTTTTGTTTAACCAGCTTCAACGACTAATTCAGGCTAGAAAACATCCATTTTTCTTAGGACACATTAGAGCACATTCTGATCTTCCCGGTCCCCTATCACGGGGTAATGCTCAGGCTGATGCAGCCACTCGGTCCCTTTTCCCAGTTCTTATTGGATCCATCCAAGAGGCCACAGATTTACACAAACTTCACCACTTAAATTCTCAGAGCCTTCGGTTACTCTGTAAAATTACCAGGCAACAAGCAAGGGAAATTGTAAAAGCGTGTCCTGCTTGCGTTGTCTCCCTTCCTATTCAACATCTGGGTGTTAAACCTCGAGGATTACTGCCCAATCAGATTTGGCAGATGGATGTTACTCACTTTCCTGAATTTGGGAAAACAAAGTACATACATGTTTCCATAGATACCTTTAGTGGCTTTATTTTTGCATCACCGCATTGCGGAGAAGCTACCAAGGATGTCATTTCTCATCTTGTCTCAGCCTTTTCCATAATGGGAAAGCCAGCACATATTAAGACAGATAATGGCCCTGCATATACCAGTACCAAGTTCAAACAGTTTTGTGCCACTCTTCAAATCTCTCATACTACTGGAATTCCATATAACCCTCAAGGTCAAGGCATTGTGGAACGTGCACACCTCACCTTAAAAACCTGGCTTACCCGCCTTAAGGCCTCTTCCCTTGCATTTACCACTCCCAGGGATCGCCTTAATCATGCATTATTTGCTCTTAACTTTCTTACCCTAGACAATGAAGGACATTCGACCGCAGACAGACATTGGCATCCCTCTTCTAGTTCTGCTCGCCCATCTGTTATGTGGTGCGATCCTTTAACAAATAAATGGAAAGGCCCAGATCCCGTCCTCATTTGGGGACGAGGCTCAGCTTGTATTTTAGATCAAGAACAAGCAGCCCCAAGATGGTTACCAGAACGCCTGGTCAAACAGGTCAATGATTTACCACAACCCAGGGACGGAAACCTTCCCCCTGAGGATGAATCTTCCTCTCTTATAGATGCAGCTAACAATCTATGCGAAAAATCCCCTGAATGACAGACCCTGTTCTTGCACAACCTCTACAGCAGTGGCCTCAGGTACTGCTGGTTTGGGGGTCTCTCTTACTCAATATACAAAATTATCCAGACAATTGATTTCTGATGTACAGATACTCTCAAGCACCATACAAGATCTTCAAGATCAGGTGGATTCCTTAGCAGAAGTGGTCCTACAAAATAGGAGAGGTTTAGACCTTCTAACTGCCGAACAGGGAGGCATTTGTCTGTCTTTGCAGGAAAAATGCTGTTTCTATGCCAACAAGTCAGGAATTGTTAAGGACAAGATCAAACAGCTGCAGGAAGACTCAGAAAAACGCCGACAAGCACTGGCTGATAATCCACTATGGACTGGATTCAGTGGACTCCTTCCCTATCTTCTTCCCTTCTTAGGTCCCCTCCTTTGCTTGCTGCTTATTGTATCTATAGGTCCTTTGATATTCAACAAGATCGTGGCTTTTCTTAAAGCTCAAATTGAGGCTATACAGGCGAAACCTATTCAGGTTCATTACCATCGACTGGAGATGATGGATCGTGATGATGATCTTAAAAGACCATCACCCCTGTGAGCTGAACTGGACAGCCAATGACGGGTAAGATTCGTGAGAGCTCATACCAACCTAAGACAGGAAATGAGGGCTAGAGCCTCATTATCCAATGACGGGTAAGGATGTTGCTCTGCCACGGACAACCTAAGACAGGCGCAGTTCCCGAGGGATTGTCACTCCAGCTCTGTACCTGTTCGGGCAAGCCGCGCCCCCGCCTCAGCGCATAGCCTCTATCACCCCCTTAAAATATGGCTATCGAAAAATGGTCAATAATTTTATATAAGAAAGGGGGAAATGTCAGGGACCAAGAAGTTCTTATTCTGAGAACATTCTGATCTTTACAATAAGCAGCAGCGCCCCTCCCTTCCCGCCGGCGCAAACTTCACCTTCCCGGCGGCGCGAACCTCACCTCCCGGCCGGCGCGAATTTGCACCCTATCAGGAACCCAGCAGAAGAACACAGCCAACCAGCCTGCACCTTGTCACACCCCTCCTTCCCTCAGTATAAATACCCCTGTGTGAACAATAAAAATTTGCAGCTTGATCAGAATTCCTGTCTTGCTGCCTCTCCCTGCGTCTCTTGTCCCTTCATTCCTTCTCTCTCAGGTTTGCGGTCCCGTGTTGATGTCCCGCGGGTCGGGACAGGTGGGTCCATTCCAAATTTTCTGAGGATTCATAAGAATCAATAAATGGGATAGAGTCAATCTAAAAAGTTTTTTCTCAGCACAGGATACAATCAATAATGTGAAAAGAGAGCCTACAGAGTGGGAGAAAATCTTTTCTACACGCACTTCAGATAGAGCACATATCTCCAAAATTTATAAACAACTTACAAAACTTTACATCAAAAAGTACAAAGAACCCAATCAATAAATGGGCCAAGGAACTGGACAGACACTTTACAGAAGAAGACATACAGGCGATTAATAAATATATGAAAAAGTATTCAACATCTCTAGTTATTAGAGAAATGCAGATTAAAACCACTCTAAGATTTCATCTCACTCCAATTAGAATGGTTATTATCAGGAACACAAGCATTAACAGCTGTTGGAGTGGATGTGGGGAAAAAGGCACACTTGTACATTGCTGGTGGAGTTGCAGCCACTTTGGTAAAGTATTCTTGATTGGTTTTTTTCCCTGCAGCACTTTGAATATATCATCCTACTCTCTGCCCTGTAAGGTTTCTGCTGAGAAATCTTTGTAGTCTTTGTACTCCTAAATATATATGAGATAGTTCTTTTCTTTTGATGCTTTTAAGGATCTTTATTTTCATCTTTGATAGTTTGATTATAACATATTAATGTGGTCCTGTTTAGACTGAATCTGATTGTAGATCTTTTATCTTCCTGTACTAAGATATTCATAATTTTTTCTATATTTGTAATGTGTTCAGCTGTTATTTATTTAAATACTCCTTGTTCTTTTGTCATTGTCTTTTCCTTTTTGAATTTCTATAACTTGAAAATGTTTTGTTTTGACACTGTTCCTTTTTTCATTCCATTTTTTCTTTTTCCTTCTCTGACCTCATATTTTCAAATAACCTGTATTTGAGTTTACAAATTCTTTCTGCTTAATTAGTTCAGCAGTTGTTATTATTACATTTTTCATTTCACTCATTGTATTTTTTAGCTCTAGATTTCTTACTAATTATTTTAATCTCCCTATTAAATTTATAGTTTTCCTGATTTTATTGAATTATCTGAATTTTCTTTTTAATAATGTGATATTTTATTTTATTTTTTAAATTTTTTAAAATTTATTTTTATTGTACACAAATGGGATACATACTGTTTCTCTATTTATACGTGAAGTAAAGGCATAACAATTGTGTAGTCATACTTTTACATAGGATAATAGTGTTTGATTCATTCTGTTATTTTTTCCTTCCCCCCCACCCCTCCCACCCCTCTTTTCCCTTATACAGTTCCTCTTTCCTCCATTTTTACCTCCTTCCCACCCCCCCACTATGTGTCATCATTCACTGATCAGGGAGATAATTCGTCCTTTGTGTTTTTGAGATTGGCTTATCTCACTTAGCATGATATTCTCCAATTTCATCCATTTGCTGGCAAATGCCATAATTTTATTATTCTTTATGGCTGAGTAATATTCCATTGTATATATATACCACAGTTTCTTTATCCATTCATCAATTGAAGGACATCTAGGTTGGTCCCACAATCTGGCTGTGGTGAATTGAGCAGCTATGAACATTGATGTGGCTGTATCTCTGTAATATGCTGATTTTAAGTCCTTTGGGTATAGGCCAAGGAGTGGGATAGCTGGGTCAAATGGTGGTTCCATTCCAAGTTTTCTAAGGAATCTCCACACTGCTTTCCAGAGTGGCTCCACTAATTTGCAACCACACCAGCAATGTATGAGTGTACCTTTTCTCCTACATCCTCGCTGATCTTCCTTAAAACAATTATTTTAAGCTCTTTGTCAGACAGTTCATATATCTTCATTTCTTTCAATGTAGTTGCTTGGAAATTACTGTTACCTGGTTGTATGTCATCAGATCTCCCTCATTGGGGTTCCCAGACAGAATTACTTTTGGTTACTTCAGTGGCACAATATGCCAACAACTTCTGCAAAGTCTGCCAATGGGCACCTTTGTGGAACACAGTAATGACTGATACTGATAGCCTCTACCTTCTTTGTTTCTAGTCATTACCTGGTATTTCTGGTATGCCAATCTTACCAGTAATATTTTCAGCATATTTATTCTCTGTTTTGTTGTTATTTTTGTCATTGTTGTTTGTTTTCTTCACTGTGCTGCTGAAGATTTGTTAATGAGCCCTTGATCCCTGTTAGTTCTGTTTTGGTTTGTGCATAGCTGTCTATATATTTTTGTATGGTGGAAGGATGAAGGTTCCTATCTTCTATGTCATCATTTTGGCGATATCATTTTGGTGATGTCAGTTTAGTATACCTTTATATACCACTAATGAAACTGGGGAAAAAATCCATTTACAATATCATCAAAAGGATTAAGTTTTTAGGAATAAATTTACCAAAATATAGGTAAGACCTGTACATCATAAACCATAAACATCTCTTCAGGAAGTTAGAGAGAGTCTAAATAAATGGAAAGATCCATGTTGCTGGATAAGAAGACAATACTATTAGGTAGAAATAGTTCCTAAATCCATCTATTCATTGGTAGATTCAGTGAAATACTAATCAAAATCCCATTTGATTTTTTTCTCCAGAAGTGAAAAAGCAGAATTCAAATCTATATAAAAATTGGAGGAATTCAATGTAGCCAAGACAGTCTTTTAAAGTAGGAAAGTTGGAATATGCATACTTCTTGATCTCAAAACGATAAATCAAGACTAGGAAACTGGCAAAGAAATATTAGACAAATGTATCAATGGGTATAAATGAAGGTCCAGAAATAAACTCTTACACTTACGATCAATTACATTTTGACAATTCAATAAGAAAATAGTTTTTTTCAACATATGGTGCTGAAAAAGGATGAAGTTTGACTCTTACCTTATATAACTTATTCCATATATAAAAATTAAAATGGACCAAAGACCTAAATATGAAAGTTAAATCTATAAAACATTTAGAAGAGAATATAGAGGTAAATATTTACTATGTCAGATTAGATAATGATTCCTTGTGTATAATACCAAAAGCACAGGTAAAAAGAAAAGTAAAAGCAAAATTTTTTTTAAAAGTTAAAAAAAAAGTTAAAAAAAGCACAGGTAAAGAAAAAACAAATAGGCCAATTAGAATTCATATTTTTTTAAATTGTGTTTTAAGTGATACTATCAAGAAAGTAAAAAGACAGTCATAAAATGGGAAGAAATATTTGCACTTTTTGTCTGACAAGGGACTTGTATCAACAATATATAAACAACTCTTACAGTGCAAAGATAACAAGCCATGAAGAATCATCAAAGTATTTGAGTAGACATTTATTCAGTGAATATATAATATAAATTTAATAATATGAAAAGATATTCAACATCCTTATTCACCAGAGAAATACAAATTAAACCCACAGTGTGATATTATTTCATACTTAATAAGATGGCTATAAAAAAGGCAGATAATAACAAATGTTGTCAAGGACTTGGACAAATTGAGTTCCTTATATTTTGCTGGTGGGAATGTGAAATAGTGTACTTGCTTTGAATAACCATTGACAATTTATGAAAGTGTTAAACATGTATGACCTAGCAATTTTACCTTTAGGGATATACCCCCAAATTAAGGTTTGGATATGAAGTATTCCCCAAAAGTTCATGTTTGTTAAAGGATGATTGTTCAGAGATGGAATGATTAGATTGAGACCTATAAATTTAATAGTGAATTAATCCATTTGATGGATGAATAATTTGAATAGAATACTAGGTAGTAACTATAGGTAGGTAGGTAGGTAGAGCAATGGAGTTGCTGAACATGAACTGAAACCTCTGAAACCCTAAGTCCAAAATAAGTCTCAGTTGTTCTTGTCAGGTATTTTGGTCACAGTAATGGAAAGTTAACACACTAAATTAATTTAAAATATGTCTATAAAATTGTGTACATGTATGTTTATTATATTAAGGGAAAACAGTTATGTGAGAGAAATAGTCTAGTCATAAAAGACCATCTATTTTATGAATTCATCTATATTATATGTCTAGCATAGGAAAAGCTATAGGAATTTAAAATATGTGTTGGTGGTTGTCTAGGGCTTGGGAATTGGGGAGAATTAGGAGTAACTGTTAACGATAAGGGATTTTTTTTTTGAGTGATGATAATATTCCAAAATTGATGTTGATAATTCTGTGAATACACTAGAAACACTGAATTTTAAAATCTATATGAGTGAATAGTATGGTATCTGAATTATATTTGAAAAAAGCTGTTATAAAAATAAATAGGTGAAGCAGTGGACTAGAATAGACATATCTCTAAAGAAGACATGATAAGCAGATGAAAAATACTCAACAGCATTTGTCATTAAAGAAATGGAGATAAAACCACAATGAAATACCATTTCATACCCAGTAAGATGGCTGTAATAACGTAGATGGGCAGTAAAAGCATTGGCGAGAATCTGGAGACAGTGGAACCTTCCTACATTGCTGGTGGGAACGTAAAGTGATGCAGCTGCTTTGGAAAATGGTTTGGCAGTTTCTCAAGAAGCTAGACTTTTAGATAGATTTATCTATGATCAAGCAATTCTACTCATAGGTATATGCTCATTAATTCAAAATCAATTACATAAAAATTTGTACATGATTGCATATAAGCATTCATTTCTCTCATTTGTTTATAAATTAAAGATGGATAAGTAAAAGTAGTTTATTCATACAATTAAATATTGTCAAACTACAAAAAGAAATGAATCACTGGTACATAGTATAACATGGATGAACCTCAGAAACTTTGTTAAGGCAAAAAAGCCAGACACAAAAGATCATTTATTATATAATTCATGATATACCAATCTATAGAAATAGAAAGTTGATTAGTAGTTTCTAGGAGCTATTAGGCAAGGGAAATGAGTGAAGTCTGTGAAAACATGGAATTTCTTTTTGGTGTATGAAAATGATGTGGAATTAGATATTAGTGATGATTGTACAACCTTAAACTAAAGCCCACTAAATTGTATTCTTCGAAAGGGTGAAATTTTGGTCTATATATTATATTCCAACAATAACAACACTAACACATTTTAAAGACATGACCAGCTGCTGGAATAGCTTGATTTTTATTTATTTATTTATTTATTTATTTATTTTTTGGTACTGGGGATAGAGCTCAGGGGTGCTTTACCACTTTTCTCAGTGAACAGCTTGAAACCATCAGCACATGCCCTGTTGTGGATTCTGGTCTGTGCAAGAACAGTTCTCAGTCTAACTTAATGCAGCAACATTCATAGCGTTCTTCTGGAACGTCTGGGTACTCTGGTGTTTAGCACAGTCCAGGTGTGTCATGTCACTGGACTTTTAGAAAAGAGAATAAGGGCACTGTGTGTTGTTCATTGAGCTTGAGGGTTATTTTTATTGAAAATTTTTCATGACAGTTACAGCTTTTTCTGAAATCATTTGCAAAGGGTATGGCATAGAGAATGATTGAAAATTTCCCCAGTGCAGTATTTCAAAGTAATTGTTTTCTCTTAGTGTTTTAGAATTTGCTTATTGAAAGCACAGTAAGGCAGGTAGAAAAATCACACAATGCTTAATGTGCGGTACTTAAATTTCAACCTGGATTTTGTTAAAGTTTTGTCACATTACAAACTATTGAAACACATTTCCTTCTGGCTTTATTTTGAGAATTAACTTGGAAAATTATAAGTTTTCCTCAATAGCTAATGAACAGAACCACCAAATAGCCAGTAAACAAGGTTCTGGAGACAGTACATGGCACAAATGGAACTTAGAGACGTGATCTAGCAACACAGCTGTTTGCAAACAAACACCAGTTTAAATTTTGACCTATATTTATGGTGGGAATTTACATGATTTCTTTATGTACTACCGAGGCTCTTTAAAGGAAAAAAAAGTCTACCAGAGGTTATCACTCAGATTCAATGTTATGCAAATCACGTTACTCAATAGTTATAAGATAGATGGTCTTAATGATAAATTTGATATATTTGGACATCCTCAGATGTTTGCCTTTATTTCATTTATTAGATAATCCCAAATTTTAGACTTTATGCAATTTGAGAAGTAGTATAGGATCCATTTGTTAGTATTTTAGTTGGTTTTTAAGAATTAATATTAGTTGAATTTCATTTGTAAATGTAAAACTAAAGGAAGCATCAGTCTAGCATTTCAGACTTTAAATGAATTTGAAACCCCAGGCTGAACAAATAAACAGGGATAGCATTAATGGATGATTTCCAGACAGGACTCTGTCATTTCATGAGAAATTCAAGACAACAAATGCCAGTTTCCCTAAAGATAGGCCATTCATCGCAGCCTATAAAGCCCTTGAGATAATGTCAGCCTTTTTCTCTTTCTTAAAATAAAACAAAAATTCCCCAAAGGGAAGAATAAAAAATGTGACTGTAAATGCAATGTAAATATACATTTAAACTGTGGCATTTTAGCCTGTCATTTTGCTTTATTATTTATTTACCTACCAAATGTTAAGTAATAGATTAAATCTAATTCCCCTGATTTTACCAGTGCTGTGTGAAACAGCAAGACCATAAAAGGAAACTAAGAATTTGGTGTGGGGTGTGGATATCCAATGATTCTCTAAGGGTTGAGAGCAAATTTAAAGAAAAAAGAAAAACAATACAAAAAGGTTTTTTTTTTTCTTTGAGAAATTACCTCAAATGAATTCAATTTATGAAACTTTACATTTACTTTATGATAATTATCTGAAGGTTTAAAACAACTTTTGATAACCATTCTCATTCAAACTATAAGGAAATATGTATCAAAATGCAGGAGTACTTCCTAGCCTCCTTTACACTATGAGAAATTACATAGTTATATTTAGTTACATTATCATATTAAATATTTATTTCCTGTTATCCCCACATCCTAAATCACTCCCGTACAATGTAGTGAAGGAATCAATATAGCAGAAAATTGTAAGATTCAAATACACAGCCAAACAAATGAAAGTCAGAGTGAGGAAAAGCAAGTTACAAAACAATATAAAACTCATCATAGAGGAAAAAGAAGCCCTTGTTATAAATCTCTTGAAGATTTTTCTGACATGTATTTGCCATTTTCTCTAAAATTCTATTCCTACTATTTTGTTTCTAATTTTCCTCATTATGTAAATACTTACCTTTGTTTATTATACCATTGCAAATAATTTAAGATCTCGAAGGGAAATTTTTTAAGCTCTAGATATGATAAAATGGTGTTTTTCTTGATCTCAAATGCCAAAATCAAATCAAAATGGATCAGACTTGGGATGTTCAACCAGATGGTGGCCTTGACATATTCTTCCTGGAGAAGACTAATAGCAAAGTCAAGAGCTGCTTCTTTTCCTTTCTGTTCCCAACTCACTAAACTTTCCTTTTCAGGATTTCTCTTTCAAGAGCTGCTTCTTTTTCTTTCTGTTCCCAGCTCACTAAACTTTCCTTTTCAGGATTTCTCTTTCACATTGGAACTTTTGCCATGGAAATTCACCATTTCTAAACGCTCTTAGCATGGAAGAAGAGGTGTTTCTGGAGAAAGGCAGGAGGAGTTCCAGGAGAAAAGAGGAACTTGACTTAGGACCAGCAGGGTCCTTGGCTTACATGACAAAAGAGTTTCAGCGTGCACTACTTGGAGGTGTAGGCAGAAGTTTATTTAGGAAAATACATGCAGATTCAAAGGAAAAGGTAGGCAGTTTCAAGCAAGAGATGCCTTTTGAGGTGAAGCAAGAAATACACAGTTAAGGGAGAATGTGAGCCAACTAGAGAGTGAGAAATGTTTTATTGAATTTTCAGTTCTTCTTTTAAAGGAAACTTGGTGAGGGGTGATTATGGGACAGATTATAGGAATGACATCAGCCTGGTGGTCTCAGAATGTCTTATGGGGGTCTGGTCAATCTCAGAATCCTCAGACTGACGTGATCTTCATTTTCTGATCAGTAGATAATGGTAGAAAGTCCTCTAAATTATAGGTTTCTTAATATGTCATATCTCTCTTTGCTTAATCTATTTATTAGTGAGTTAATTATAGATTTTCTAGGAATTTGGAAGTAACAGGCTTGGGAAAGAGATTGCCTTGGGGAGTGACAGGAAATTCTGAATTAAAATTTTTTTAGATCTTCTAGATATAGGATCATATCATTGGAAAACAGAGATAGTTTGACTTCTTCATTTCCTATTTGTATCCCTTTGATTGCCTTTTTTTATTAGTTCCAAGGATTGAATGAAGGTGTTTAACCACTGAGCAATATCCTTGACCCTTTAAAAAAATTTTTTTTTAAGAGATGGAACCACTATATGACCTATTTATCTCTCTCATCGGTATTTTCCCAAATCTAAAATTAGCATACTACCGTGATACAGACACTTCAATGTTTATAGTAGCACAATTCACAATGGCTAAATTATGCAATCAACCCAGATGCCTGTCAATAGATGAATGAATTGAGAAATTGCAAGGCAATACATATACAATGTATCAGCCATAAAAAAGAATAAACTTGTGGCATTTGCCAATAAATGGATGGAAATGGAGAATATCATGCTAAGTGAAATAAGCTAACTCAGAATCTCAAAGGTTGAATGTTTTCTCCTATATGCAGAAGCTAGAGTCAAATAAAGGAAAGGGAGGGGGATGATAGGATAATATAAAGAACCAATCAAATATATATAAATAGACAAGAGGGAGGAAGTCAAATAGAGTACAGAAAGGAGAATGGAAGAGGGGAGAGAGGATGTGAGGGAAAAGGAGGAGAGAATGAGGGAGATTCATGAACTGAAATCAATTTCCATGCATGTATGAGTTTATTGGGATGAACCCAACTACTATGTACAATTACAAAGCTTTAATGTAAAATATTATTTTATTCCTTGTCCTTCCTTTATGTTTTCTTTCTACTTATTTTTAATTTATTTTATCTGACTTCACATTCATCTATTGAATCATTTCTGTGTTGTGTTTATATTGACACTGTAACATAGATTTTATTCTCATTTCACAGATGTGGAAACTGTGACTTAAAGTGTTAATTGAATGCTTGCATTCCACATTAAAGGACAACCCTTAGAGGCTTGATTCTAACTCACCTGGAATATTGCCTGTGATGTCTATCTGCACAATTTTCAAGAAGCAATCTAATTTCTTGGTTCCTTCATTATTCTCTTTCCTTCTTGTCTAGTGTTTTTGAATTCTCAGTTTTCACCTATATTCAAAACACTCACATTTCTATTTACTGCTGCTTATACTTATTAAAATAACTCCACAATTGCTTTCATTTCTCTATACCCTAGCAGTTTGACTTTCTCAGATCCTATGTGGAGGTTTAAGAGAATAAACCTCAGTTTGAGTTTGGTCAAGGACTTTGCTATTTGTTTTAATCCTTTCTGAAATCCTCATTTCTCAAGTCTTCTGAGGTTCTTCAAAATCCAGTTGCTTTCTTCTTTTTATCACAGGAGTGGTTTCTATCCCTGATACACAACTTAGGTGGCTTCCCCCTCCCGATGGGAGGTACCTTTCAGGATTCTGTTTTGGAACTGTACTGAAACCCCTCGCCTACAATAGTTTTCTTCCCATTCCTGATCTGATATTTTGTCCTCTTTCTTTCTGCTTTAAAAAGGAATTTCTCTATTTCTCTTCCCTAGGATGTTTAACTTTTAGAATATATTTTAAAACTTTAAGGTCTTCTACTAGAGCTGGGCATGGTGGCACAGGCCTGTATCCCAGTGGCTTGGGAGGCTGAGGCAGGAGGATTGAGAGTTCAAAGTTAGCCTTGCTGTGCCAACTTACAAGATGCTGTCTCTAAATAAAATATAAAAAGGATGGTTAACCACCCCTGGGTTCAATCCTTGGTACACCCCAAAAGAAAGGTTTTTTTTAACTAGAATAACAAGCATATATTTTTAAAGCAAATACTTTTCAAAGACATGTAAAGAGAAATAAAATGTATTTTCATCATTCTCTACCCTCTCAGAACTGTTTCTTCTTTTGTTTACTTAGATCTTTCTAAATAATAGATATAAACCACTACTTCCTAAATTATTAACATTTGGGCATGATATATTAACTTTTTGATATAGTATAGTGTTCTGTTTTCATCATTTTCTACCTTCCTTTCTACTTTCTTTACTCCAATTTTTCAATCATAGTTCTATCACAGTTTTACGAGATTATTACCTTTGAAATATTGTATATTGCAAAACCAAGTAACAATCTGTAGCTTCTTTTATTGTAGGAGATGTTTCTTTCTGTAATTAAAAATTTCCTCAAGCATTCACTTATTTAGTTTTCTCTTAATTAATTTTTTCCCAAATAGTTCAATTATAAGACTAATAGTGTTTCTATGTGCCAAACATCAAACAATGCATTGGCCAATTTTTTTTCTAGAAATCCACCTTTGATATCCCTCCAATTTACTCCAATCTTTCACTTTCTCCTCTGTCAGAAGGGCAGCTGTCATTCTAGGACATTCTCTTACCACCCTCTGGGTTTGCAGTCCCTCTTCCCTGAGTTCTAATTACGATTTCAGTTT
The DNA here is from genome assembly GCF_902686445.1 of Sciurus carolinensis. Classification (NCBI taxonomy): domain Eukaryota; kingdom Metazoa; phylum Chordata; class Mammalia; order Rodentia; family Sciuridae; genus Sciurus; species Sciurus carolinensis. The sequence continues at coordinate 82,702,072 of NC_062226.1, forward strand.
TCTGTAGCATTTCCTGAAGGAGTTTTCTAGGAAAAGCTGCATTGAAAGCATTCTTCTTACCATTCCTTGATGTCTGAAAAGGTTGATTGGTAGTGTGACTGGGTGGAGAATTTTAGATTGAAAATAGTTTTCCCTTAGAATTTTGACAACAGTGCTTCTGCATCATCTTTTTTTTAAATTTATTTTTATTTTTATTTTTTTTTCTGCATCATCTTAATTTGTTTGTTACTAAGAAGTTTGCTCAAGGCCGGCCTCAATTCCTTTTTCCATGTAAAACCGTTCGCAGTCTCTTCACCCGTGATGTTCTGAAGTTTCACCATGCCCTGCTTTGATACTTGTCCCAAGCATTGTTCTGAACTGTCAGTGAACCTCTAAAGGTTGCAGTGCAGTGGCTTTAATTCTCAAAAATTTTCTTACATTCATAGATAGTTTTCGGTTGCCTCTTTTCCCTTTTCTTTTTTTTTTTATTGTAAACAAATGGGGTACATCTTGTTTCTCTGTTTGTACATGGAGTAGAGGCATACCATTTGTGTAATCATACATTTACATAGGGTAATAGTATTTGATTCATTCTGTTATTTTTTTCCTTCCCCCCATCCCTCCCATCCCTCTTTTCCCCTCTATACAGTCCCTCCTTTCTCCATTCTTGCCTCCTTCCCACCCCGCATTATGTATCATCATCCGCTTATCAGCGAGATCATTCGTCCTTTGGTTGTTTTGGGATTGGCTTATCTCACTTAGCATGATATTCTCCAACTTCATCTTTTGCCTGCAAATGCCATAATTTTATTCTTTATGGCTGAGTAATATTCCATTGTGTATATATATACCACAGTTTCTTTATCCATTCATCAATTAAAGGCCATCTAGGTTGGTCTCACAATCTGGCTATTGTGAATTGAGCAGCTATGAATATTTATGTGGCTGTATCTCTGTAGTATGCTGATTTTTAAGTCTTCTGGGTATAGGTCAAGGAGTGGGATAGCTGGGTCAAATGGTGGTTCCTTCCAAGTTTTGTAATGAATCTTCACACTGCTTTCCAGAGTGGCTGCACTAATTTGCAACCCCACCAGCAATGTATGAGTGTAGCCTTTTCCCCAAATCCTCGCCAACACCTATTGTTGCTTGTATTCTTGATAATTGCCCAAATCTTCAACATATTGGCTTAGGATCAGACTTCCTTAACATGACTCCCATAGCACAAGAAATAAAGGCAAGAATCAATAACTGGGATAGATTCAAACTAAAAAGCTTTCTCTCAGCAAAGGAAACTATCAGTAATGTGAAGAGAGAGCCTACAGAGTGGGCTACTTCAGATAGAGAACTAATTTCCAGAATATATAAAGAACTCAAAAAACTACACCAAGAATACAAATCACCCAATCAACAAATGGGCTAAGGATATGAATAGACACTTCACAGAAGAAAATCTACAAGCAATCAACAGATATATGAAAAAATGTAGTAAGAGAAATGCAAATCAAACTACCCTAAGATTCCATCTCACCCCAATTAGAATGGTGATTATCAAGAATTCCTTTTCTCTCTTTTTGGAACTACTCCTAATGAGAAGGTAAGACTCCTGAGTCAATTCTCCAGTTGCTATTATTTTTCTGACTTTTCCAAACTCTTTGATTTTACTGAGAGATTTTTCTCAACTTTGCCTTCTAAAACTGATAATCTTAACATGTTTTGGTTAGCATGTTTTCAATTTACAAGATCTTTATCTTGTTCTCCATATCTTTGTTTTTATATTTTAAATAGTGTGTACTTGTTGTTTTATACACACATTTCCTTTTATTACTCTGAATATTTGAGAAGTTTTGGATGTCTCTAGTTTTTAAAAATATTTTCATGATTTTATGTTGGAGCTTTTCCTCAAATGCCCAGTGACTCCTAGCTGTTAGTAAACAGAAGTATTAGAAAAATAAAATTGATGAGCTTGGTTGTCAAGATATTTCGCGGGCTTTTTCAAGATGGTGGACTAGAGGGCGGCTGCATTTCATGTTGCTCCAGGATGCAGGATTCAAAAGAGGAGATTGTGAGAGACTTGGGACCAACTCAAAGTCGCCAGGTGAGTCTCTCCCGTTGGGGAGGTGTCCCGGATGGGGCGGTAGCCCCGGAACGCAGGGAACTTTGTGAAGTAGAGTTGCCCAGCGAGACGCCCCTCCCCCTGCTGGAGCGGTAAACACGGACAACTGGGATCATCGTAGAGGAGGCGGCTCAGCACAGCGCTTGGACTCGGAGCAACCACTGGGGCTCCGGGCGACTGCCTGAGGAGGAACTGCGTGGTGAGCTGTTTGGACGCAGAATGACCGCTTCTGAACACCCGGGGGTGTTGCCTGAAGGAAGAGGAGAAGCGCAGCGGGTCGCTTGGTCTAGGAGTGACTGCATCAGAGCCACAGGTGGTTTCCAGAGGAGGAGGTGAGTGTTGAGTTGTTTGGACTCAAAGCGACTGCTCCTGAACACCGGGGGCCTGCCTGGAGGAGGAGCGTGGTGGGTCGCTTGGTCTCGGAGCCACCGCTCCTGAACACCCGGGGGGCTACCCCAAGGAGGAGGAGGAACAGGGCGGGTCACTTGGACTCAGAGTGACTGCCTAGGGCTACGGGCGGTTGGCGGGAGGAGGAGACGCGAAGTGAGTTGCTTGGACTCCTAGTGACTGCGTCGGAAACCGGGCGGCTGTCCGGAGGAAGAGGTGTGTAGCGGGTCTCTGGGTCTCGGAGCTATTGTATGGGGCTCCAGGTGGCGGCTCAGAGGACGGGCCGCATAGCCAGGCGATTAGGTGCAGAGCAGGGTCCCAGGACCGGCTTCTTGGTGGAAGAGCCGCACAGAGACACGCCTAGGGGCGGAGCGAAGTTTCCAGGACTGCAGGCAGATTCTCTGAGGAGAGGCAGCCTAAGGAGACTCGTCTGCGAAGGGTGAGGCTCCCAGGCCCTGGAGGTAGGTCCGGGCCCCTGGGAACGTTGCAGAGGAAGACAGCCCAGCCCAGGCGGTAGTTGTAGATTGAGGGGAGCCTCTAGGAGGGGAACTGACCAGCGAGACCTCCCCAATGGGTGAGTCTTCCCTGCCGGGTGAGGTTTTCCCACAAGGATGGTAAAACCAGAGACACAGGCTCAAACAGGCCTTGCCTCAGCCTGCAGCCTAGTTCCCCTTTGGATGACCATTGGTCAACACGTGGAGGCACCTCTGCCCACTATCAGGGAATATACCCCACCTGAGGGTCACCAACGCTAGAGAGGCAGCTTCCTTGTGGAGCACCGCATTAACAACTTCCTCTAAGACTGCAGGCTACTGAAGGATAAGAGGGGATATACTAGCAATCTTCAGGGACATTATAAGTCAATAGAGGAAATCTGCAATATCTTAATGACCCACTGATTTCTGAACAATATGAGAAAACAAGGGAAGAAAATGCCCCAAACAAATCTAGATGTTACATCAATAAAATCCAACGACAGCATGGCAGAAGAAATGACAGAAAGGGAGTTCAGAATGTACATAATTAAAATGATCAGAGAAGCAAATGAAGAGATGAAAGACCAAAGGCAGGCATTGAATGATGAGATGACAGAGCAAATGCAGGCATTGAATGATAGCATCAATCGACAGTTAAAAGAGCAAATACAGGAAGCAAAAGATCATTTCAATAAAGAGTTAAAGATATTGAAAAAAAAACAAACAGAAATCCTTGAAATGAAGGAAACAATAAACCAAATTAAGAACTCCATAGAAAGCATAACCAATAGGATAGAACACCTGGGAGACAGAACCTCAGATATTGAAGACAAAATATTTAACCTTGAAAACAAAGTTGAACAAACAGAGAAGATGGTAAGAAATCATGAACAGAATCTCCAAGAACTATGGGATATCATGAAAAGACCAAATTTGAGAATTATTGGGATTGAGGAAGGCTTAGAGAAACAAACCAAAGGAATGAACAATCTATTCAATGAAATAATATCAGAAAATTTCCCAAATCTGAAGAATGAAATGGAAAATCAAGTTCAAGAGGCTTATAGGACTCCAAATACACAAAATTACAACAGACTCACACCAAGGCACATTATTATGAAGATACCTAACATACAAAATAAAGACAGAATTTTAAAGGCTGTGACAGAAAAGAACCAAATTACATTCAGGGGGAAACCAATACGGATATCAGCAGATTTTTCAATACAGACACTAAAAGTTAGAAGGGCCTGGAACAACATTTTTCAAGCTCTGAAGGAAAATGGATGCCAACCAAGAATCTTATACCCAGCAAAACTTACCTTCAAATTTGACGATGAAATAAAATCAGTCCATGATAAACAAAAGCTAAAAGAATTTACAAAAAGAAAGCGAGCATTACAGAACATTCTCAGCAAAATATTCCATAAGGAAGAGATAAAAAATAAAGAAGCAAATCAGCAAAGGAAGGAATTATCCTAAAGGAACTGTCAAATAAAGGAGGAACCAAGGTGTGTCAAAAAAATAAATAAATAAAATTTTAAAAATGAACCAAATGACCAGGAATACAAATCATATCTCAATAATAACCTTGAATGTTAATGGCCTGAATTCATCAATCAAAAGTCATAGACTGGCAGATTGGATTAAAAAGAAAGATCCAACAATATGTTGCCTGCAAGAGACTCACCTCATAGAAAGAGATACCCATAGACTAAAGGTGAAAGGATGGGGAAAAATATACCATGCACATGGACTCAGCAAAAAAGCTGGAGTATCCATCCTCATTTCAGATAATGTGGACTTCAAGCTAAAGTTAGTCAGAAGGGAGAAAGAAGGACATTTCATACTGCTTAAATGAAGCATAAATCAGCAAGATATAACAATCATAAACATCTATGCCCCAAACAGTGGCTCATCCATGTATGACTAACAAATCCTTCTCAATTTTAGAAACCAAATAGACTGTAACACAATAATACTAGGTGATTTTAACACGCCTCTCTCACCACTAGACAGATCTTCCAAACAAAAATTGAACAAAGAAACCATAGATCTCAACAACACAATCAATAATTTAGACTTAACAGACATTTATAGAATATACCATCCAACCAAGAGCGAATACACTTTCTTCTCAGCAGCACATGGATCCTTCTCTAAAATAGACCATATATTATGCCACAAAGCTAATGTCAGCAAATACAAGAAGATAGAGACACTACCTTGTATTCTATCAGATCATAATGGATTGAAGTTACAAATTAATGAAAGAGTAAAAAACAGAAACTACTCCAACACCTGGAGATTAAACAATATGCTATTATATGATGAATGGATAACAGAAGATATTAGGAAGGAAATTAAAAAATTCTTAGAGGTAAATGAGAACGAAGAAACATCATATCAAAATCTCTGGGACACTATGAAAGCAGTACTTAGAGGAAAATTTATTTCATGGAGCGCATTTAATAAAAGAAGTAAAACTCAAAAAATAAACAACCTAACACTACAGCTCAAAGTCCTAGAAAAAGAAGAACAGACCAACACCAAAAGTAGTAGAAGACAGGATAGTTAAACTCAGAGCTGAAATCAATGAAATTGAAACAAAAGAAACAATACAAAAAATTGACAAAATAAATAGTTGGTTCTTCAAAAAAATAAACAAAATTGATAAACCTTTAGCCACACTAACAAAGAGAAGACGAGAAAAACCCAAATCACTAAAATTCGGAATGAACAAGGAAATATCACAACAGACACGACTGAAATACAAAACATAATTAGAAGCTATTTTGAAAATCTATACTCCAACAATATAGAAAATTTCGAAGACATCAACAGGTTTCTAGAGACATATGAATTGCCTAAACTGAACAAGGAGGACATACACAATTTAGATAGACCATTTTCAAGTAATGAAATAGAAGAAGTCATCAAAAGCCTACCAACAAAGAAAAGTCCAGGACCTGATGGGTTCTCAGTCGAGTTCTACAAAACCTTTAAAGAAGAGCTCATTCCAATACTTCTCAAAGTATTCCATAAAATAGAAGAGGAGAGAACCCTCCCAAACTCATTCTATGAAGCCAATATCACCCTGATACCTAAACCAGACAGAGACACATCGAGGAAAGAAAATTTCAGACCAATATCCTTAATGAACATCGACGCAAAAATTCTCAACAAAATTTTAGCAAATCGCATACAAAAACATATTAAAAAGATAGTGCCCCATGATCAAGTGGGTTCATCCCAGGGACGCAAGGTTGGTTCAACATCAGGAAATCAATAAATGTAATTTACCATATCAATAGACTTAAAGTCAAGAATCACATGATTATTTCAATAGATGCAGAAAAAGCATTTGATAAAATACAGCACCCCTTCATACTCAAAACACTAGAAAAAATAGGGATAGTGGGAACATTCCTTAACATTGTAAAGGCCATCTATGCTAAGCCCATGGCTAATATCATTCTAAACAGTGAAAAACTGAAAGCATTTCCCCTAAAAACTGGAACAAGGCAGGGATGCCCTCTTTCACCACTTCTTTCAATATCATCCTTGAAACTCTAGCCAGAGCAATTAGATAAACCAAAGAAATTAAAGGAATACGAATAGGAAAAGAAGAACTCAAACTATCCCTATTTGCTTGATGATATGATTATATACTTAGAGGAACCAGGAAATTCCACCAGAAAACTTTTAGATCTCATAAGTGAACTCAGTAAAGTAGTGGGATATAAGATCAATGCACATAAATCTAAGGCATTTTTATACATAATTGATGAATCTTCAGAAAGAGAAATTAGGAAAACTACCCCATTCACAATAGCTTCGAAAAAAATAAAATACTTAGGAATCAATCTCACAAAAGAGGTGAAAGACCTCTACAATGAGAACTACAGAACACTAAAGAAAGAAATTAAAGAAAACCTTAGAAAATGGAAAGATCTCCCATGTTCTTGGATAGGAAGAATTAATATTGTCAAAATGGCCATACTACCAAAAGTGCTATACAGATTCAATGCAATTCCAATTAAAATCCCAATGACGTACCTTACAGAAATAGAGCAAGTAATTATGAAATTCATCTGGAAGAATAAAAAACCCAGAATAGCTAAAGCAATCCTTGGCAGAAAGAGTGAAGCAGGAGGTATCGCAATACCAGATCTTCAACTCTACTACAAAGTAATAGTAACAAAAACGGCATGGTATTGGTACCAAAATAGAAAGGTGGATCAATGGTATAGAATAGAGGACACGGACACAAACCCAAATAAATACAATTTTCTCATACTAGACAAAGGGGCCAAAAATATGCAATGGAGAAAAGATAGCCTCTTCAACAAATGGTTCTGGGAGAATTGGAAATCCATATGCAACAGAATGAAACTAAACACATATCTCTCACCATGCACAAAACTAAACTGAAAATGGATTAAGAACCTCAGAATCAGACCAGAGACCTTGCATCTTATAGAAGAAAAAGTAGGTCCAGAGCTTCAACATGTCGGTTTAGGACCAGACTTCCTCAACAGGACTCCCATAGCACAAGAAATAAAAGCAAGAATCAATAACTGGGATAGATTCAAACTAAAAAGCTTTCTCTCAGCAAAGGAAACTATCAGCAATGCAAAGAAAGAGCCTACAGAGTGGGAGAAAATCTTTGCCAATCATACTTTAGATACAGCACTAATCTCCAGAATCTATAAAGAACACAAAAAACTCTACACCAAGAATGCAAATAGTCCAATCGACAAATGGGCTAAGGAAATGAAGAGACACTTCACAGAAGAAGATCTACAAGCAATCAACAAACATATGGAAAAATGTTCAACATCTCTAGTAATAAGAGAAATGCAAATCAAAACCACCCTAAGATTCCATCTCACCCCAATTAGAATGGCCATTATCAAGAATACAAGCAACAACAGGTGTTGGCGAGGATGTGGGGAGAAAGGTACACTCATTCATTGCTGGTGGGGCTGCAAATTAGTGCAGCCACTCTGGAAAGTAGTGTGGAGACTCCTTAGAAAACTTGAATGGAACCACCATATGACCTAGCTATCCCACTCCTTGGCCTATACCCAAAGGACTTAAAATCAGCATATTACAGAGATACAGCCACAACAATGTTCATAGCTGCTCAGTTCACAATAGCCAGATTGTGGAACCAAGCTAGATGTCCTTGAATTGATGAATGGATAAATAAAGTGTGGTATATATATGCAACAGAATATTACTCAGCCATAAAGAATGATAAAAGTATGGCATTTGCAGGCAAATGGATGAAATTGGAGAATATCATGCTAAGTGAGATAAGCCAATCTCAAAAAACCAAAGGACGAATGATATCGCTAATAAGTGGATGATGACACATAATGGGGGGTGGGAGGGGTTAGTGTTAGGGTTAGAGTTAGGGTTAGGGAGGGGGGCAAGAATGGAGGAAGGAAGGATTGTATAGAGGGAAAAGAGGGGTGGGAGGGGTGGGAGGGATGGGAAAAAATAACAGAATGAATCAAACAACATTACCCTATGTAAATTTATGATTACACAAATGGTATGCCTTTACGCCATGTACAGAGAAACAACATGTATCCCATTTGTTTACACACAAAAAAAGATATTTCGCATTTATAATTTATAGAAACTCAATTCAAACTGACTTAAGCAACAAAGAAAAATCTATTATACACAATGGAATATGACTCAGCCATAAAGAAGAATAAAATTATGGCATTTGCAGGTAAATGGATGCAGTTTGAGAATATCTTGCTAAGTGAGATCAGCCAATCCCAAAAAACCAAAGGCCGAATGATCTCTCTGATAAGCGGATGATGATACATAACAGGGGGTGGGAGGGAGGCAAGAACGGAGGAAGGATGGATTATGTAGAGGAAAAAGAGGGGTGGGAGGGGGTGGGGGGAAGGAAAAATAACAGAATGAGACAACCATCATTACCCTAGGTATATGTATGATTGCACAAATGGTGCGACTCCACTTCGTGTACAACCAGAGAAACAAGAGTTATACCCCATTTGTGTACAATGAATTTAAATAAATAAATAAATAAAAGAAAAATCTATAGTTGTGTGTAACCATAAAATGCAAGGTATTCTTCAGGTGTAGCTGAATTCAGGAGCTCACTCAATGTTACTATAGTTTTTTCTTTATCTCAAGGTGGGGTTAACTTCTCCTCTCTCACAAGAAATGATTGAAGGAAAAGAGGAGTTCTGTTTATATGAGAAGTCTGTAAGGGAAAGGAGACATATAGGACCCTAAAGAAAAATAAAAATTAAAAAAAAAAACCCTGAGTTTATTTTATAGATGAACTTACATACATAAAAATAGAATTTAGAGAGATCGTTTTTTGTGTGTGTGCATTTGTTTGTTTTAGTCAGTTTTTTGCTGCTGTGACCAAAAAGACACAACAAGGACAATTTTAGAGGAGGAAAAGTTTGTTTTTATGGCTTACGGTTTCAGAGGCCTTAGTCCATAGATGGCTGGTTCCATTGCTCTGGGTCCAAGGTGTGGCAGAACACCACGGAGGAGGAAAGTGGTGTAGTAAATGGCCACCAGGAAGGAGAGAGAGAGAGAGAGAGAGAGAGAGAGAGAGAGAGAGAGAGAGAGAGAGATCCTCATCAAGGAAAAATTATTTACTCCAAAGTTACACCTCCAATGATCCGCAAACTCCAGCCACAACCTGTCTACCTACAGGCAGGGGATTAACACACGGATTGGGTTATGGCTATTATAACCAAATCATTTTACCTCTAAACCTTCTTGTGTTGACTTACACTTGATCTTTTGGGGGACACCTAATATCTAAACCATAACATATGCATATACACAGAGAGAAAGTGCACGCAAAATATATTCTTCTCCAAGAGTGTAATTTGTGATTCTTCAACTATTTCATGTGCTTTTATTGAAAGAGTGTAGACTTGATCCACAGTGTCTTTAAAGATAGAGCTTCTCAAACTTAAATGGGACTATCAATCTCTGGGACTCTTGTTCAAATGCAGATGCTAATTTGTACTAGACCTACTTTGAGTTGTCTGCATTTCCGCAAGCTCTCAGATAATATTGATGTTTGTGATTCTTATATTAAACTTGAATTGCAAAGCTTAAAGACATTTTGTTTTAGCTTTGCAAGTTACCGTTCATTAAATTTTTTTTCCCAGAAAACCTGATATTTAACCTTGCTTATAGGATGCTGTTTTCACAAACTTCAAGACTGAATCAAATCCTTCATGGCTTAGGGCTTTATGTAGGTGGGTTAATGCTTTCAGGATGAATAACTTCCACTGAGTAGGGTAGAAAACAAAACAGCAAGAACAACAGTATGATTTCTGGGAGGAATTTACATTTTCTGACTTTTTCTAGTATCTTAGGGTCTCTCTGATCCTGTGTGGGCTCCACCTTGGGGCAAGTCTCTAGTCTGTAAGAATGACCACAAATGGGTGTGAGATCAGGCATTACCAACTCCTTCCCAACAGATGCTAACTGGCACTTTTACATGATCTGAAGAGAAGTGGACAGGAATTAATCCATAGGCTCAACACCTGTCAGGTGAATTGCCCCATCGTGAGGGCACAGGTATTCTCCAACAATTGAAGTGCACATCATCCTGAGGCCATGGTCCCTAGTGCGTGTGCTCCTTGCTATTCAGTCATATCACATCAGTTCCATGGTTTTATTACCCCCCAAATTTAGCTATATAGTTTTCTCTACAAGAATAGAAACTCAAAGAATGGCAGTCTATATTTTTGACTGAGGTCCCTTGAGTTTTTTCTACATCCTTTTATATCTCATAGAATGCATATTTAATCATTCCTCATATACCTGAAACCTTTAAATAATAAAAAATGAAAGCACTGCTGTGTGTCCTTTGGCACCTGAAACAGTCCCGGCTTTGACGGAGAGGAGTGAGCACAGGGACTGAGAACTGTGTGCTAAACCAGCTCTGGCACCACCTTCTGGAACCAGGAACATGGGCAAAGGATCAGCTCACCTGCCCCAGCTGAAGTGACAGGGAGGCTGATAACACTTAACCTGCCTCTCTGGAGAGAGGGAGTAGCTGGCAGAGCACCTTGAAGGGGCCAGGAGGAGGCAGAAGCCTAAAAATACTCAAAATGCTGTAGGTAGGTTCAAGGAGAATATGTTTACCAGGACTTACCAAACCCAAAGTGGTTTACAGGTTTTTGTCGAAATAATAATTGCAAAAATTTAACAGAGCAATCAACACAGTGTAATAGAATTGTAATAATGTTTATGTTTATACCTTGCATATTAAATATTTATGTAAATCAGAGACCTATTACAAACATTGTGGTACATTTTACAAAACATGAATTCATAAAGAAAAGCAAATTTAAAGATTTAAGTAATTCAATGCATTTTAAAGAAAAGGAAGCAGAGGTATAAAGAGATTAGTTACCTTGGCTAGAGACATAGAGTGTGAGTGCTTTAAGCCAGGATCAGTAAAAAATAAAGGAGAGAGAGAGAGAGGAGAGAGGGAGAGAGAGAGGGAGAGAGAGAAGGAGAGGGAGAGAGAGAGAGATAAAGATAAATGAGGATTGGTGAGGGCCTCCTAAAAGCCAGATATCCTGCACTTAAATGAATTAATTTAATCCTCACAACAAACTTTTGCAGTATCACCAGTATTACCCATACAAGTCATATCTTGTCCAATGATGCAGCACATTGGTAAATATAAGAGCTGTATGTATGTCTTCATGGTTGGTTGAGGCAGTATGTTTTGCTTTGTTTCATTATACCTAACTACTCTTCTAACCCAGGATTGTCTATGGTTTAGGTAAAAGGAGGCTTGGAGAATTTGGACCCCATACTCTCAGAGGTGTTTTAGTATCTTAAATGGAGAATCCTTTTTCCCATTACAGATCCCACATTCTCCATACCAGAAATGGCACTAGTTTTGGTCTCTAAGTGTAGTTGTGCAGCTTCCTTAGGATCTCATTAACACTTCTAATTTCTTGATTTCTCCACCCTTTCAATCTGTCAGTTGCTTCCCAGATCACTTTTAGACTTCCTTGTCTTCAAATTTTTGTGTTTCTTGGACAATTCTAGTATATCTTTCTCCTGAACTTTTAGAGACCTCGGTCTTCCCCCAGAATACTTTATGGTGTATCCAGTGTTTTTTCATTAGTAAAGACTAATCACATGTTGAAGAGTTATGTATGAACCAGTCTTCTATAGGTGTAAAAACATTACAGCAGTGATGATATTCTCTGTCTTCCAAACACACATGCTGTGTAACCTATACCTACCAACATGAAAACATGATATCAGAAAATTCAATCCAAATGCAGAGGTTTCAATATTTAACAACCTGTAATCCATTAAAAAGTATATCCTTAATTCTAACTGGGAAACAGTCTGGTTGTGAACTCTCACAAATTATGGAAAAATGGTTTTCCATTTAAAAACCTTTGCTTGTGTTTATAAGCTGAGAAACATTTAATCTGCCCTCTGATGTTCTTTTAATGAAACTTCATCCATGAAGCACATGTGCTTCATTAATTTTTTGGAAGCATCTGTTCCCAGACATTTTGTATTAAGACAATTTATAAAACTATGGGGTCAATAGTCATGAAATTGAATTCATCATTGTCTTTTAAGAAAGTTATATTGGCAATGCTGAGCTTATTCAGAATGTAACAGTTCTGAGAATGAAATAAAAAAAGTTGGAATACAGAACTTTCATAAGGTTGAGATATTACACATTATGATATTTATTAATCTGAATATTATGATTTAACTAACATTCTAGTCAAGTTATTTAATAAAGCTTCACTTAGATTTGGTGTTTGGAAAACAATGAAAGTAGTTTGTAGGAACCTCGGTCAAGGCAATACCAACTAGTTATTTTAGTTTTTCTGTTAATCATCATCATGGAGTCTTTGAAATCAAGAAAAGTAGAGATTCATTAGTTATTATTCAGTGAATCTGAGGTATTCCTCATAGCAATTCTGAATGCTCAGAGAAATATAAGAATAGTTCAGTTGCTATTAGACAATCCATAAATTTAGAATCATCTGAACCAACTGAGATAACTGTACTTTCACAAGCTAACTACATAATTAATAAATTTCTTACTTTTTTATATTAACTAAGCAAATATGTTTGAGAATGAATATTTGGTGTTTCTACACTTATAGATTACTATATCTTTAACCTGTGCCTGTATACCAATCTAATCCAAAATATAATGACTTAATAAACAACCATTTCTTTGGGTTGGCAATGATGACTGGGCTCAGCTGGGATGGCTTGGCTCTGCACCACTAGAGGTGGTTCTAGGCACAGTGTTGCTCCTGCCCTGGCTGGAGCAGCTCAAGCTGCTGTCTGCATGCTTTCTTATCTTCCAGGATGCTACCACCAGCTTTTCCACATACTGATAGAAGAGTTCCCAGCAAGAAGAGAAGGTAAGTGCCCACGCACAAACTTTAGTCAAGGTTCTGCTTGTATCATGTTTGTTGATACCTCGTTGGCCAGACAAGTTGCATGGCTCAGCAGAATCATAATGGGAGAAAACTATAAAGGAAATAGCTATCTAGAGAGGTGATTCTCTAGAATCACATACAATGAGTAAAAATTGACAATAATTGCTAAAGATGCATGGAAACCTCTTATCTTTTAGAAAATAAATATTAGGGCATATCAGGTAGGCAAACTGGACCGTGGGACCAATCTGGCCTGCCATCTGTTTTTGTAAGTAAAATTTTATGGAAACACATTCATTTATTTAAATATTATCTGTGACTCTTTTGTGCCGCAATGACAGAGTTGCTACAGAGACCATTATGATCCATAAATTCTAAATTATTTATTCTCTGAACTTTAACTGACTCTAAATTAGATAATTGACCATTTTTATGTCTATAAATGATAATGCAATGTTCTATATATAATATATGAAATATCATACAGAATAGTATGGTATAATATATGCACACAAATGAATAGATGGAAATATGTGTAGATAAATGATAGACAAATAGATAATACACTAATAACCTTAACAGACCATGAACATTCCCCAGCTCTTTCTCATAACAAATATGCATCTGGTGGTAGTCTATGAGAAAAATAATTCTGATTTTATAATACATAATTTTATATTTTGTTGAAATTTTTGTTGAATGTCATTTCACATCTCTTTGACTTAATCCAATTTTGCCAAACTCAGTCTTGGGCAATTCTAATTTGCTTGACTGTGTACATATAGGTTAGTATTCTATATCTGGCTAATGTCAACATTAGACCAGGGTACTATTTACTAGACATAAACCAGAAAACACATACTTAAAATGTGACCTTCAGTCTGTGACTATTTTATTAATCTTGAAAATTTAGTAGTTACCAACTTTGAAGTTTAATATGGAGTTTTCTTTTAGGTTGGTATTTTGTTAGTATTAAATGTATTAGTCTATGTGAAGTTTGCATTATTGTTGGTTTAGAATGAATATTAGCCTTACAGATTCATGATGGATATATTGAATACTACTGTGTTCACTTTATGTATATTTTGATTTTAATATGTATATATATATATATATATATTTACATATATACAAAAATATGTATATACCCTGTTAAGATATAGGGTGTATACATAAAGGTATATACACAGAGAAATAAGGCTAGGAGTTAACTTAGAAACATGAAGTAAGGGTAGAAAAAGAGAAACAAAATGTTTGGTTGACATCTAGTAGAACTACAAGTAGAATGGAAGATAATCAAGAAACTAATACTGTGGGGATTGAGTATTTGTAGATCTCCCTATTTAGCCTATATTGTAGATGCTATCTAGGAATGGGATGGTTTTGTTTTTTCCAGAATGTCATATAGTTGGAATTATATAGCATGGACCCTTTTCAGACTCACTTCTTCAAACTGTAGTACTATCCATTTAAGATTCCTCAGTGTCTTTTCATGACAAAGTCAAATTCAACAAAATTCAGCATAGAATTTTTCTATCTTTTTAAAAAATATACTTTTTTAAATAACAGTTTTAGGTTTACAGATAAGTAAGGAGATACTGTATGCCACTCTTCCCCTACTTCCCCATATAACCAGCTTCTCCTATTATTAACATCTTGTAGTAGTGTGGTGCATTTGCAACAACTAATGAATCACTATGGATATGTTATTATTAACTGAAGTCCATTAGAGTTTAGCCTGTGTTGTCCAGTTCTTTGGGTTTTGACATATGCATAATGTCATGCATTTACCATTACAGTATAACGTAGAATAGTTTTGCTATCCTAAAATTGTACCGCTTTTCCTATTCATCTCTACCCTTCCCTCTCGATTCCTGGTAATAACCAATATTTTTGTGTCCCTCAAAACTTGCTCCAATTACATTAGACTTATCAGTCTCCATAGTTTTGTCTTTTTCAGAATGTCACATAGTTGGAATTATAAAGAATGAACTCTTTGAGACTGGCTTCTTTCAACTTAGCAATATCCATTTAAGATTCCTCAGTGTCTTTTCATGACTCGATAGCTCTTTTCCTTGTATCACTAAGATTCCATCTTATACACTGTTTATCCATTTCTCTATTGACGGTCATCTTGGTTTCTTCCAAATTTTGGTAATTGTGAATTAATCAGCAATAAACATTTATGTACAAGTTTTTGTGTGGACATAAAGTTTCAATTCATTTGGGTAAATACCTGTGATTGTGATTTCTGGATCTTACTGTAATCCTATGTTCACCTTTGTAAGAAACTGCCAAACTAATTGTCTTCCAATGTCATATATCATTTTGCATTCCTACCAGCAGTGAATGAGACTTCAAGTTCTTCTACATCTTTACCAGCATGTGTTGTTGTTAATGTTTTAGATTCTAAATATTCTAACGGGTTTATTTTACAAGCCCCAAATGACATGTGATGTTGAGCACCTTTTCACATGCTTGTTTGCTACCTATGTCTTTGGTGAGGTGTCTGTTCGAATACTTTGCCTGATTTTAAATTGGGTTACTTGTATTATTGTTGAGTTTCAAAGTTCTTGTGTATTTTTAAGACAAGTCCTAAATTAGATATGTGTCAGAGATGTCTTTTGCAAATACTTTGGCTATCTTTTCATTCTGCTGAAAGTATATTTCATGGAACAGGAGTTTTTAATTTTATATGAAGTCCAACATACCAAGTTTTTCTTTTATGGATTATATTTTGGTGTTGTGTCTAGAAGTAATTGACAAATTCAAATCAGCTAGATTTTCTCCCATGTTACTTCCTACCAGTTTAGGAAAATTATCTTAACAGTGCAAAATTTTGTCTTCTTTAATGCTTTCTTTCTTATAGAATCCCCTACCCCTTCTTTACTTATAGAGAGAAATACTAGCCATTCTTCAAAGAGTCAATTCAAGGAAAACTTCATCTGATTACATCAGACCACTTTGATAGCATCCTTCTTTGAAATCCTAAAGCTATGGCAATCTACACTATATTGTTTAGTATTGTATTATACTTTTGTTAGTGCTACTTTAACAGTTATTTCCATGTGTTAATCATACCTTAGAAGCAAAGAAGTAAGAAGATATGCATCCTTTATAACTACCAGCAAACTTAGTATGCTTTGGATCCAGATTCTAGAAAGAAAGAAAGAAAGAAAAAAGAAAGAAAGAAGGAAGGAAGGAAGGAAGGAAAGGGACAGAAAGAGAGAAAAAAAAGAAGAAAAAAAATGTCTGAAACATTGGGGTTTGAAATGTCTGAAACTGGGGCTTGAAGTCAGATTGAAAAGGTTTTATTTTATCTATGCAACTGAAACGTATATGATCTTTGGCAAGCAAATCACCAAGTATATTTGACTTGAGTATATTTGTCTGTAGCAGGATTAAAGTGATATCTATCTAATAAGATTAATGTAGGTATCAACAAGAAATAAGTACATGTAAGGGTCTTAGCATAGATCCTGGCATTGTTGTTATTACTATTCTTTCTATAAATGAAGTAGACTAACTAGAACATAAGTTAGATTAGTTACAATGAAGATGAAAATGTGACATACATTATGATCTCTGGCTCATTATTATTATTATTATTATTATTATTATTATTATTATTTTTAAAGGTGCATGTTATATAACAGAATATTAAACTGAACTAAGAACTATTCCAAATCCTGAAATGTGCCTTTTGCTTTTATTCTTCTAAATTGGATTCAGCTTTTCATAACTACTTGACAGGATTTGATTCAGTGATCCTATTTACTATCAGTGATTAGCACATGACCCAAGTGAGTTGAGTCAGCCTGAAGGCAGGTTCTTTAGTTCCTTGTTTGAGAAGAGGTTTTTCTCTTGTTTTCTGGAAAGAAGTAAGGTAGAAGAGAGTCTTATTTGGTCACCAGATCTTAATGGGAACCAATACCATGGATGACAGTGCAGAGAGGGGAAGGACCCGGCATAACTGGTACCATCTGCGTGTCTATATAGATGAGATAATTTTGTACATTGCTTAAAATCATTTTGACACAGATTACCTACTACTTGCAGCTGAAGACAGCCTAATGCCTATTTATAGCTTCTCTGGGTTTAATATAAATGAAAATACTAAATAGTTTATCCCAGATTCATCAGTGAAATCAATGTATAAACCTTTAACCAGTTCCCTAAGAAATAAGAGCCTAACTACAGGTAAATGTACGAGATTTAATCACAGAATATCACTTTCTCCTTTTGAATTGTGAACTACTGGTAAATCAGTAATTTGCCAAGACTAGAGGAACAAGGAGTGAAAAAGAAGACTCTGAGGAGAAGGTGATAAAAGGAATCACCTGTAGAGAGCAGGGAGCGATGCCTCTTTTTTGATAGCCAACAAAGTTGAATGTAGTCTGCCTTGAGGTCATTTGACTTTTAGCTCTGGATTGTCTAATGGTAGCTGAGAGCACAACGTCTCCCTTAGGATGCAATCTCCATAAACTGAGGAGCTGAGCATTAACACAAGGGAGAGAGAACAGGAAAGGAAGACCGTATGCTTTCCTGGAGCTGTTAATAATATACGGAGGAGAGCAATAAATAATTGATAGTTGTCACCTCGCTGCTTCTTGGTTATTCATGGGCTTTGAAATGGTCCTTTATCTTAGCACCATCTAATCGTGTTACATCACATGCACTTCTTATCGCCAACATTAATATGTCTGCCAGTGACATGTGCTATACACCAGCTTTTCAGAGCTATCACAAACTGCTGATCTGCGCCAGTCAAGAGCAATGTAATTGTCACTGGCAGACAGAAATATTACCACCAGACAGAATAGTGTAAATAATACAAAAAATAACTTCCAACACCAATGACAAATCTCCATAATTAGGAAGAGTTCTCTTCCATCATATCCACTGTAACAACTCTTCTGAATGCGAATTACAGTAGAATAGAGGGAAGTAGATGCAATTCAGTCAGGCTGCGCACCTGCACTCTTTTGATTTTGTACATCGTAGAGACAAAGTAGGTATGTGAATTCAGGAGCAAAGCAACGAAAGGCTATGAGCAAGTATTTTATATTTTTTTTTCCTGTTACTTATACATACACCTGCAGTGGTATCACAGCAACCTAGCAATAATTGCCTTCCATGACAATGTGGCCACATTAACCTACATACAATAATTTCTAAATTTTGATTATAGGAAGAATGAGGGTACTAAGCCCAGAGGGAATAAATTCAGAAAGGAAGATAAGGCAAAATATATGCTTTAATTGGCAGTTAAAACGACTTAGGTATTGCACAGCTCACTTTATTCTCAAAGTGTTCAAGGAATTGCTACCAAATGAATCCTTTTTATCAGATGTGTAATCTCCCTATGCACCTGTGGCAAACACTATCCATTCTTCTCCTTCCTTGCCAACAGAATCCCAATTTTGAACAGGATGGCAGTATGCCTGGCTCAGTTCTAGGTCCCCTAGCCTTCATTGTAGCTAGGGCTGGCCAAGTGACAAGAGTTCTGGCCAATGAGACATAAAGTGAAAGACTGTTTGGGATTTCTGGGAATGTCTTTGTTTTCTTAATCAAGCAGGCAAAAATTTCTGGAGCAACTCTTCTCCTTTCCATCTTCTCCCTTTTCTTAAGTATCTGGAATTAAAGCACCTCCAGGTACAAGTGGAGAGATGCACAGATATAGACTTTGACATTAGTAAGCCATGAATCAATGCCAATACTTGCCTATTTTAGAATTATTATTTTTATTATTTATTCATGATCACATTACTAACTATAGTATTCAATTGAAAAGGCCCTTGCTACAGACCCAATATTAAAATAAAAAAAAATCCTTTTAAAATTTACCTGGAACTATGACAAGAGACAGTGAGGAATACAATAGTAGAACTGCTTGTTGAGAATGTACTGTGCTCTAAGTGCATTGATATACATCAAAGTCAATTCACACAGTAACCTTAGGAAACATCTTGTTATACATCCATTTTATAACTGGAATAGAGGTGTGGTGAGGTCAAGCAACTTGCTAAAGGGCTCACAGCTAGCAGGGAACGGAACCAGGATTCCGCGTTCCCAGATTCTAGGTTCTTAATCACTTTATTTTCTGACTTACACTTTCCAGTCCATAGAAACAGTATGCCAAGCCCAAGTTTTAATTGATGAATGCATGGCTATACATAGGTTCTATTTGATATGTTCTATCACTAGGAAAAAGATTCTTTTGTGAGATGATTTGAAGCAATTTTTGCTTATATTTTTGTTTTCAGAAGCTCAAAACAAAAATTTAATCTAGCCATCCATCCATCATATGGAGATTACCATGGCAACTATCTGCACTGCATCTAACGTATTTGCATTGGTCTATATTGAACTTGCCTGGTTCTTGAACTGTGGCATTTATAACAACACATTCTTTAATTTGGATCATCCCAAAGTTGATTTGAAGTCCAGCTGTATTCCTGATGTTTTTTTTCCCTCTAAAGGCTACCACATCTGTTTGTTTATTCATTGATATCACTGAAAATGAGATAATGTATGTCAAAATATTTTAGAAACTGTCAAATAAAAATCCATATAAATATAAATGATCATTATGCTGTAGAGATATTTTGATATGGTTGAATAAGAATTAGAAAATCTGAGTTCTTCTTCTGGCTGTGTATTTGAATTACTATGTGACATTAGGTGAGTCAATTATCTGTCCTGGATATTGCTGACCTGACTTTTGTTCTCTGGACCAAAATAAACTCCCTTGCCCTATGTACCTGCCAGTTAATAAAAGTGAGCTGAGAACTTTAGTCATTTGTTTGGAAGCATTCATGCAGGTCTTCTTCCTTTCTTGTTTGTTTGAAAGTTGCTTTTATTTGATTTCATCTAACTTTAGGCTCAAATTCTTGCCTCTGTGACTTCAAATTTAATTTATACTTTCAAAATGGGCTAATAATAATATTTCATATTTACTGAGTGTTCTATGTTGTACACATGGGCAATGCTTTGCTTTTACTATCTATATACCATACTAGAGTGCTCACCTATGAGCAATGGGACAATTTAAATTGACTTTTTATCTCAGGTAGCAATTGGTTGGTCTCTGTGATCTCTTGGATACTTGATATTTTTCTCGTTACCCCTTGAGCACTGCTCTAGAAGACAGGTGTGGTAATCATACTTTAGAAATGATGAAACACTTATATTTGAGATTCTTGGTAGCCAAGGAGCACTATTCCCACTTTGATAATTCATCTGGTACCAGACCCTTTGGTCCATCTACCCACTGCCTATATACAAATAAACCACTCTGCAAGTTTGGTCTCAGCCTTTAGGTTTAGGTCCAAGATTGTAGCAAAAATGTGCCTTCTTACTTGACAGTTCTGCCTCTGCCCTCACTGCCATTCTCAATTCAGATATATACGTGAATGAGAGGAAGTGGTGAGTAGGTGTGCTTCCTACATCTGTTTCTGCATTCCATACAGAGGCAGAAACACGTAGCCACTGGTTTCTCTTTCCTGTATTTTCTAAAGTTTGTTCTCCTTTGCTTATAGTAGAGATTTAAATTTATCTTAGGATTTGAATTAAAAGATATTTTAGCACTTTATTTCTTCTTCTTTTTTGAGGGGTACAGGGGATTGAACTCAGGGGCACTCAACCACTGAGACACATCCCCAGCCCTATTTTGTATTTTATTTAGAGACAGGGTCTCACTGAGTTGCTCAGCGCCTCCCCATTGCTGAGTCTGACTTTAAACTCACAATCCTCCTGTCTCAGCCTCTAGAGCTGCTAGGATTACTGGTGTGTGCCACTATGCCTGGTTTAGCACTTTTTTTCTAAGCCAATAGAATAACTCTGACACTATAAAGGCATCAATATGATAAGAAAAATAAAATGACTTCTTTTAAAAATTCAACTGCATCTAGTAAGTAAGAAGGGAAAATCACTAGGTGCCAGCAAAAAAAGTAGTAAGTCCATAGTAAGTTCATGAACCAAGGGCACAACAGTCTTGAATTGGAGGGAGATGAAGAGCAAATATGAGGAATAAAAGTTACCTTTGCCTAGGTATGTTTAAAAAAATGTGCTTTGAGTCCAATTTTATGCTACCAGCATGGTAAGAGAATATTTCCAGTTGAAAAGTAAAAATAAACAAGATATAAGTTTTGAGACACTCCAGAATGTCTAGTGCAGGTAAACATAGAAACATTGAAGGGACATTTAATAAACTAGACTGTATAGAATGTACACAGAAAACTTAGGCTAAAGATGTTGAAAACCCTGAGGTTATAACTATGTTTGAGAATTAGCATGTATGATACATATTAGACTTCCTTTTCCAGAATGTTAGGAATTATTATTCTAAGTTAGAGACTATAAAATCAAGTATTAGAAAATATTCTAGTTCTAAATATAAGAAAAGAAACTATTACATCAAATTAATATAT
Source organism: Sciurus carolinensis (assembly GCF_902686445.1). Classification (NCBI taxonomy): domain Eukaryota; kingdom Metazoa; phylum Chordata; class Mammalia; order Rodentia; family Sciuridae; genus Sciurus; species Sciurus carolinensis. The sequence goes on from NC_062226.1 coordinate 82,723,928, forward strand.
TTGCAAAACATTGAAAGTAGAACTATTAAGAACTTGAAAAATCGTTAAAACATCATTAAATTGAAAAAAAAAACACTGTGGACAGATTGAACAGCAGATTAGAAATAACTGAAGAGAGAAAGGACTGGAGTATCAACTTGAAGAATGAAGCAGATCACACTTAAGATGATTATGAAATGGAAAACATGAAATAAAAGTTTACAAACATTTATGATAGAATAATAAGTTTCAAAATATGTCTCAAAGGAGTTTCAGAAGGAGTCTAGTATTCAAAGAGTATTTATTAGAATTTTCCAGAACTGATGAAAAATAGCAACATCATTTTAAGAACCTCCAGTTCTGGCAGTGTAAATAAATTCATACCTGTAAATATCATAGAAAAACTGTATACAAGAAAAATAAAGAAAAAATATAAAATTTAATATAGGGGAAAAATGTTATCTGCAAAAGAAACAATAGAGCAAAAGTATACATAACAACTGCAATAAAAAACAGAACACAATGGAATAGTATTTCCAAATGTTAATTTTAGAATACAGTTAACTGATTTTCAATGAAGATGCTAAGAACACATGTAAGGAGAAAGGACAATCTTTTCAATAAATGGTGGTGGGAAAGTTGGATAATTACAGAAGAATTAAACTGAACCCCTATTTCTCACAAGTTACAAAAATTAAGATAGATTAAAGACTTAACTGTAAGAAGTGAAACTACTAGAAGAAAACAGAGGAAATGCTTTAGGCCATTGGAATGGGTAATGATTTTTTTGGACAAGACCCCAAACCACAAAATCGAAAATAGACTAAAGGAGTTCCATCAAACTAAAATCTTCTGCACAGAAAATGAAACCAACAGCAGGGTACAGAGACAACCTAAAGAATGGGGGGAAATATTTTCAAACTATACATTTGAGCAAGGGGTTAATATCCAGAGCGTATAAGGAATTGCAAAAACTTAATAGCAAAAAATTTAAAAATTAAATTATGTGATTAAAAATGGACAATCGACTTAAATAGATATTTTTCAAAACAAGACATGCAAATGGATATTAGGTATCTGAAAAAATTTTGGCTTTACTAATTATCATAGAAATTCAAATCAAAACCACAATGAAATATTTCCTCACTCCAATAAGAATGGCTATTATGAAAATGACAAAAGTTAAGTGTTGGAAAGGATGTAGAGAAAAGGAAATCCTTGCAGTCTGTTGGTAAGAATATAAATTAATGCAGCCACTATGGAAATAATATGGACCTTCTTCAAAACATTAAAACCACAAGAGTTATTTTACATCCGTCTGATCTGATAATTCCCACATCTCTGCTATGTGTCTTGAGTGAAGTTCTGATGACTTCAAACTGTGTGTTTTATATTTTATTATAACTTATAATTTTTGTTGACAGCATAAAGTAGTGGGTAAAAGTGAGATAAATAGGCTTTTAATGTGAGATTTTATGTTTATTTTACTAGGGGTTAAGTTGTAGTTACTCTGCTGTAGTTGTAGATGTAAATGGCCAAAATTTTCTCTAGTGCCCTTGTTTTCGTCTTCTCTGTTGTCTTTGTGTTTCCCTAGAGACTTCTTGTTTATCATTCTTTGCTGCAAGAATTTTAGATGAGGCTGGAGTAGGGTAATTCCCTTCCCTGGAGTCCATTAAAATATTTCTACTTCTTTGGTAAAATAGTTTCTTTGAGGTCAGGACTTCAAGCACAAAGGAGCTTTAAGTGGGTTCCAGGTCAGAGAACCAAAAATCTAAGCACAAAGAACAGAGGCAGGAAGCCTACCTGGGATCAGCAAGCTCCTCTTTACTTAGGGGAGGAGTCAAATCTCATCTTGGCAGAAAAATGACGTTAGGCCAAGACAAGGGTCTGAGTTTTATAGGCCTCATTTAGGGTGGGGCAGGAAGGCAGTTTCTGAAGTTTATTAGGGTCAGCTGATCCATTAGGGTGGGGAGTCAAGTGCCAGTTTTTTGTGTTCTCCGCATTTCCTTCCTGCCTTCCCTCGGGCTGAGGCCTGGGCCTTTGTGGGGGAACAGCTATAGATAGGGGAAAAGTCCAGGGCCTATTTTCCATATCCTTCAAGGACAAAGCACTCTGGGGCTGGGAATAAAACTCAATGTTAGACTGCTTGCCTGGCAAGCAAGGAGACCTGGGTTGGATCCCCATGACTGCCAAGAAAACAAACAACAACAACAACAAAACAAAAACTAAAGAATAGAGTGTTCTGGGCATATTTAAAGTGACCACATTTCCACTTCTCTTGCCTAAAGTACAAAGGGATTTTTCTCCAGGCTTCACCATGAGAACCTGGTAGGGATACTGAAGATAAAAACGCTTGAAAGTTTTCCAAAGTGGAAGCTTTCCAAAGTTTGGGCCCTCCTCAGTTTTTGACTCTCAAATTTATCCACACTCCAGCAATTTTTTAATTAAGGCTAAATTTTTCTCTCATTTGTTAGTTTGTCTTTCTGTTTCCATGATTTACCATTAACTTGTTGCCATTCCTGCAAATGAAGTGCATTCTTCTCAAATTCAGGAGCCAAAATTTATTTATTCATATTATAAAACCTGTGTATCAATATCACAAAATGGGAGTGACTGTCTAATATCCTTCTGTGACAAGTCAGGCATAAAGACCTCAACTAAATGAAACTTTGGGAGTTCTTACTTTCGATGTCATGATATTTGTTGTATCCTTTAGATCCTTGTCTGTCTTAACATTTGACTTTAGCCTAGTTGAAATTAAAACACTAAAATGATTTGAAAAATAATGTGTCAGCAAATGTTTGATTTCTCAAACACACTCACAGGACTTCAAGCATTTACCTTTGTACAATTTGTGAGTACAAATTGCCTTCCTTTGAATGAGCCATGGGTAGGCTATTAAAAACTTTTTCCAGAATATGACTCAGTTCCTCTTGATGCCAATTTGAGGATTTAAACTTCTCTTGGAATTCAAAGAACATTCACCTGTGAATACATGATATGAAGACAGATATTCAAGTGCATTTATATACAGTGTATTTTTTAAAGCTTGAAATGGTACATTAAGCATGCCTGTACATACACAATGCACGCAAGTGCACACACACACACACACACACACAATTAGAAACCTGAAGTAAGTACATGTTTAGATGATTATTTGACTAAGGGTATGTGTGTGTGTGCATGTGTGTGTGTGTGTGTGTGTGTGTGTTTAAAGGGAAGCAAAGTGCCATAATTTTATTTTTCTTTATGGCTGAATAATTAAAAAAAAAACCAAAGGCCGAATGTTTTCCCTGATAAGTGGATGATGATACATAATGGGGGTGGGGGATGAGAGAAGAATGGAGGAACTTTAGATTATGTACAAGGAAATGAGAGGGGGAGGGGGCAGGTTCTGAAAGATGGTGGAAAAAGGCAGACAGTATAACCCTATGTACTTACATGATTACATGAATGTTGTGAATCTGCATGGTGCACAACCACAGAAACGAAAAGTTGTACCCCATTTGTGTACAGTGAATCAAAATGCAGTCTGTAAAGATAAAAATAAATAAAGAGAAGCAAAGTGAAAATCACACAGGCAATGCTGAATTATCACTTTCATCTCATCCCTACTTCTCAGACGTGTACAAAATCCCAAGCTCTTGATCTGGGAGAGTAATTCATTAGACCTATAAACAGTTGTAGGGTGGGATGTGATCAGTTGTTAGGATGCCAATGCCATCACTGATACTGTTGGAGTCATTTATTGGTGTAATGTCACTGGATAGGTGGAGACCTTACCACCTTGGCTTCCATGTTCTTTCTCTTAATTGACTTTTCTACTACAGTGTGCACATTTATTTCGATGCTAATGTTGTTTTAATTGAGAGGGCTCAAAGTAATGTGTTTCTCATACATTGGTGTCTGGAGTCTTTCTTTTTTTCCATTGTTACAGGAAACAGACTGGTTGAGAAACAGCAATCTGTACTTGGAAAGAAGGAGAACTCCAAACTTTATTTTATGCCGGCAGGCCCAGAAGAAAACAAAAATCTCCAAATTCTGAGCCCTGATCCACAGTTTTGCACACAATATTTATAGGTTATTTGATATCATCTTAGACCCATCCTATCATTGGGGTTTTTTCCTCTTTTAAAAAAAAAATTCCTAATCTATGTGACTGAAGGCCTTGTGCAGAGTCTCTAATGTAAAGCATGCTCACAGGAACAGGCATCTGTTACATTTCAAGAGGGAGTAGTCAGACTCTTAGAGCAGTTATTTATAATCCAAAAGGTAGGGACCCATGCATGGTTAATTAGGCTTCCTGGAGAAAGGCTGAGAGATGGGAGGAGAACTGACCCCTTCTCTAGGCATTGGTTTCTTACCATAACATTTTGGTAATTTCTTTTCACAACTAGGTCTGGTTTGGCCATCACACCATAATCTTGAAAGGCATTTTCTCTTCAAACATCTTCATTAGTAGCCCCCTTGCCCTCACGTGCAGTGTTGAGAAATTATAGGGCTCTCATCAAGGTTTTATACTGCCTATTTTCTGCTTTGTTCAATAAAAGATTTTATCATTATTCTTAAAGGATGCTTTGATTTACAAAGGTTTGGTATTGCACCTCCAGGTTTCAAGTTTATCAGCTAGTTGACCAATTACTCAAGAAGAGGTGAAAGCACTTTACAAGGTTAGGTCAATGGGAAAACAACTTTAAAAAGTGATGTCAGTTAATAAGTGGCTTCACATACTTCAAATCAACATAAAACTTTTAGGCAAATATCAGTTAAATAAAGACATAACTCTGTTCAGAATAATATTCATTGCTTTGGTTTAGCAGGAATGACTTTCAACTTATTAATACTTTCTAGTTTGGTCTGGGATTGTACATTCCCACTATCTCTCACCCTCTCTTTGTGTATGGAGCTTTTAATTGTACCTGTGATGATTTTATTTTAGTAAATGAAATTTTTAAAAAGTTCTTGAGAATAAAATATTAGAACTCAGAAAATTAAAATTTTACTTCAGATAGTTTGGGTCTGTAGGAAATGATTATGCAGAATATAATCATTAGTTTAAATGATCTTTTGAATGATAATGATTGTTTAGAAGTTTTGGAAATACTTTTCCTCATCCTGACACGGTAAGAATGAAAACCTCAGTAATTCTTAACAGAGCCATACCTTGAACAGTTCTGTGGTGAGGCTAATATGGCACATGTGTATAAATACGGTCAATCTAGAGTTTTCAGGTTCAAACCTTAGCCTTGCCACTTGCAAGCGGTATAAGTCACTAACTTCATTGTGCCTCATTTTTCTCGTTTGTCAATTAGGGGATATAATAACATAACCCAGAAGGTTGTTCTGAGGACTAATGAGTTAATACCTATAAATTACTTAGAACAGGACTGGGCACATAGTAAGTACTCAATAAATATTAGCTTTTTTAGAAAACCCACATTTGAAGATCTATATGCTTTTGAAGACTTTTTGTTTTCCTGCGGTATAGACAGTAAACTATAAATCTTTAAAATATATTTAGACTTTGCTAGCTGACAATTTCTATAAAAATACATCATATCAGTATAAATTGTGATCCCATACTATAAAATATAGATGACACATAAAAGCATAAATTTATAAGGCTAGCTCAGGTACCTATCAGTAATACTATAGACAGCATAGTACATAAAAGTGACAGCAAGCTTCACTGTCTCTATAGTAACCATGGAATTCAAAGTTGCCTGAAAAATATTTTAAACCTATGAGTTTCCATAGAACCATACATGTGATGATGGTGGGGTCGTTTAGTAGAACAAAAATTCTTTATAAAGACTTTCCTGAATATAAAGACAAAAATTATTCTAGGCACTAAACTTTTACATTTTAGTAGAAAATAAATTTTCCAAAAGAATCAAGTTAATGTAATTAATAATTTGATTCTTGACACCAGAAATTTATTTGTTTTCTGCATCTATCAGTAGTAATTAACTTACCTAGACCTCAGTTTTTCTTATCTAAAGGAGATAATAATACATAGGCTTTTGAAAGTCAAATTAGGTAATATAAATGAAAGTATTGATTCTATTATAGGATTCATTAGAGTACTAAATGCCTGTCATTTCCAAAACAGTGAAGTTCTAATGGAAGTTATTCAGTACTCTCTAATAAAGGAGGTCTGTCATCAAATTGAAGTGGGACAGAAGAGGCTGGACACCTGAGGAATTTTCAGGAAGCAGGTTTATTGACTGCAGGTTCCAGAGGTGGCTCCTCCCTAGAATTCTTCCTTTGAACAATGAGTATAGAAATTCTTTGAACTTTATACCTGTGGGGTGGTGGGGCTAGAGAGTTCATATGACAAGCGTGTTTCGTTCCATTCTCTAGACAGACAGGGGTTTCACAATTTTTTTTTCTGCAAACCTGGCATTTATAGGCAAAAAGGAAACTACAAACTACAATTCCTTTTGCAGATTTTTGCTGATAGGTGATGTCCTATGCAAAAAACTCTGATAAGAAGAGGAACTTACATGTCACAAATATGGTGGTGGTTTCTGTTTAATTATGGTAAGGGTGTTCTGGGTGGGGGTCTCTGGCCTGCTTCAAAATGAGTTTGAAAAATACTCCACACTTGTAGCAGCTACTCCCTGGGCTTTCACATATTCCTTAGGCTTTCCGGCTTCCATAGTGGAGCTGGCTTCCCCTGTCTGTGTTGGAAGTGTCTGGAATTCACATCTTGCTGGAGTTAAACCATGACTGACAGCAGGTGGCATATATAGAGCCTTTCTATCCCTCAGGTATGATAGACTAAAATGTAAGCCCTACCTGTTGTACCAGAGTTTCCCTGAAGATCTATATTCTATTTTTCTCTTAGTGGATTTTGACTTAATGATACACTCTTTTTTTGGTTGCCCTTTCTCTCTCATTTTTCCACTCCCTACCTGTGTTTTCTGCATCTCCCCAAAATGACACTAGCATTTGAATCCTTCATATGTATTCTTTGGATAATCCAAATTAGGATGGAAGAATTGCATAATTTATGGGAATAAACTATTTTTACATATTAAAGGCTCCAGGAAGTCCAGGAAGATTAATTCACTGACCTTAGTTTCTTAGTTTCCCAACCTTCCTTACACCATCTAGAAGTAGTTTGGGTTAAGTCATATTAATGTTTTCAGTCATTTTAGCAATACATGCCTTTTGAAGACTGAAATCCTACTTGGAATTGCAAATTACAAAGAGTCTTTTGAGTATGTATATATATAACAGTCTTTCATACATACAATTTATGACATTAACTTGTTATAAAGAAATAAAAGAGACCAACCTGGCTCTTTGGATTAACACCTCAAATTTAAAACTGCAATTTTGAACAGCAATTGAAGTTTTTATCAGCCACTTCAATAAATTTATTTATTCTCTGCGTTTTATTTGGTTCTACAGTATTGAAGTCATAAACTTAAATACTTATCACTATCAACAAGTTTAAGTGGTTAGCTTTGAAATTTCAGATGTATTTTCAATAGAATTTAACTAAAATCTTGAAAAGATGTAATAGAAACTGTTACCACCGTGTATAATTATAATGCACAAATTAAAAAGATAAATTCATGATAAAAAATAAACTTAGCACCAAAGTTAAATCAATGTCATCATATAAAACTGCTCGCCTATTTCATCGCTAAGCTTTCAAATGAGGGGAGGATTTCACGTTCATGTGTTTAAGTCAATTTAGATGTTCAGTATTTCATATGGCAATACTTTTCTATTTTTCCTGATTTCATCAGGAAAGCTTTAATATTATAATTTATATACTTTAGATATTTTAATGCCTATGGTTTCAGAAATTTCAATTTTCAACCAACTTTACCCATTTATTTTACTTAGTATACTAGCTCCAAAATTTAGTTTATTTCATTAATGGTAACATATCTGTAGTTGTGAGCACTATGACTTTGTAACACTAACATGCCAAACTGACTTTGTTCCACTTATTAAAGCTATCAGGTAGTAATGGAATCATATTATGTTTGTGATATATTTCGTTAGTGAGGTTTATTTTATAAACAAACAAACAAATGTATATTTATTTTAAATAATTATACACTAAATATTTCTATTTTGGTCAACAAAAACCAGGAAAGCTCAATATAGAATGTAAATTAAGCTACTCTTAGCTAATTTAATTCCAAATAATCCCCAAACCAGAGACTATAAAGAACACATATTAATTGTGTGACTTGTCCAGTGTGGTTTTGAAATACCTTGGCATGATTTCAGTACTATAGAACGTTTCAGAACTATAGAACGTTTATTTGAATACATATATTTTTTAATTTAATTTTTAATTTGTTCTTATTAGTTGTACATAACAGTAGAATGCATTTATACATTTTGATAGATCATACATAAATGGAGTGTAATCTCTCATTTTTCTAATGTACATATTGCAGGATCACATGGGTCTTATAGTCGTACATGTACATGAGGTAAGAGTGTCTGTTTCTCTCTACTATCATGAATATATTATAAACAGCATTTTAATAAGCACTTTGGACTCTCATGTGTCACACATTTTTTTCAGATTGATGGTATGTTAAAAATGAGTCTAAATACTCAATTTTTCTCATATTATGTCTGTGTGCAGAGATTGTTTCTAAAGTAACAAATCTCTTATATTTTCTTCCATGAATTTACACAAAAACAAGAAAGGAGCACTCCACAATATCTTTTATTTTTAGCACAGTGATCTGAAAAGAACTATATTAATGGGGACATCAATTAATTCTTCACATACATTTTTTGATTTTTGTCTGTATTATATTTGTCGTACAAGAAAACTAATTTCATTATTCAATCCTGTGTCCCCGACTTATCATACTTTGGTGTGCCAGCAGAGTAGGCTTTAATAAACCCCATTTCCATCACCTCAAAGCTGTGTGTTCCTTCATGTACAATGTGAATTTTTACTTTGAATAATTCCTGATATGCATTTTCATTGTCCAATGTTAATTTTGTTAAAGGCACATCTACAAAGTCCTGGGCTTCTATAAGAAACATTCTTAGATCTAGTCTTTACAAGGAAGTACAAATGGATTCAAAGTTTGGATATCCCGAGTTCTCCCTTTCACCCTTATTATTTAGGGAATGATTTGGTGTTGGAGTGCCAGAGATAGAAAATTTTCTCTCAGCCTTGTCATCTGTCAAATGGAATTAATGCTGTTCTCAAATTTGATGTGATGAAACCAATAAATGTTTTATAATGTCCTTTGAAAACACAAAAGGATCAATTATGAAGTTTAATGATGTTGTTCATAAACCAGGAGGACAAGAGATGGCTAGGGTATTTGGAGAATCAGCACAAGTTATTCAGTATTGATTTAGGTAACAAAGTTATGAAATAGAATTTATTTACTTAAATGTATATTCAGCAAATGTTTATTACTTGTGCTATGCATTATCTAGGCTCTGAAAACTGAAGACAAAGAAGTCTCAATTCTCCCCTCTTAAATCCTACCATCTTCAGTGTTATGATAAGGAAGTACAAGGTACTTTGGGAGCATGTAGTGGAAGAAACTAACATGATCTGCCTGGTCAAGGTGACATGGAAGGTTATTTCAAGTACATTAGGATATTTATGCCACCCATGGTAATTGGGATCCAAATGTTTAGAAGCAGTTTTCATCGGTGTAAGAAAACAATCACTAGATCATATATCTTGGAAGAGCCTGGGTTTTGATGTCAACACTGTCTGGATTAATTTATGTCACTAACTCAAAACTAAGTCCTATGTGAAAGACTGACAGCAACTTTGAGGGAATTTAGACCCCAGTTTCAAATGGAGATCCCAATCATGATTTGTTTCATTTATACCACAGAAATGAATGGTTATGAAATAGCCATGCCTGAACCCAAACTGTCACAGTAGAGATAGAGAACTGCTGAGTAATAGTTGTAGTACATAGGTATTTTTACTTGTTTCTTTAGAATATACAGGCTTTCCTATGAGGTGCTGACTCAGTTTCAGAGTGGCAGGGACATGATGAATGAGAAAGCAGGCTTTGGAAAGAAGCCTTCAGTAGATATTTAATCTGCTTGATACTTTTTCTCTCTATTAATGAGGATTTAAATATGTCATAAAATGTCTTACCTCTCACCTCACTCCCTCCAATTTTCATTCTCCACTATTGGTGCTGCCTGATTGTTATTAATTAATCAGTTTCCTGAAAAGCCCACATTGCTTCTACCTAGGGAGGAGGTCATTGTACTATAGATTAGACCATTTGCCAGTTCTCCAATGGGCTGCTATAGGCTGCTGGATGAACACAGAGGGAGTTGGTGGAGAAGTTTCAGGAGAAAAGAGGTAGAACATATGAGTGAGTAGATTCCCAAGACTCATTTTCATCTGCTTTGAAATTTTACTGAGGCCAGGCTTGGATGTGGGATATTTTACAACACAACTTTCAGGTCTTATTTTTATTGCTGTAAAACCTTGCATACGTTCACATTAGAAAAGGAAGTACAAGGAGTAAGTAGACTGGAAAAATTTGGAGTGTAAAGACATTTTCAAGCACTGAGGTCAGTTAATTCACATCCTCATTTGCAGGTAAACAAACAGAGGTCAACAAAGTACATATGTATTTATTCTGGAAATCAGAAGCCAAAATCGAAAGTTATATATTATTTATCTTAAATAATCAATAAACGTTTCCTTCTTTTTTTCCTTTCTCTGGGAACTTTATAAAAACCACTTGTTGAATTAATCTCACCTGTAGTGCCCCCATGGCATGTAGGGTCTAGGAGCCTTACCTTTGTCCAGGTCTCCTGATTGTGCAGGGAATGTTTATGTGTGTTGGGGGCGGGGGTGGTAGTAAGGGTATAGCCATACATATGTTTAGAAAATCCAAAATGCATTTGGTCCTAAGAAATTTCCTCCTCACCCAGTTTCTAAACCCACGTGTATTTCAAGAGAATCTTAATCCATATGTTCCCGATTTGCTTTCACTAAGTCATCTGCATGTTGTTGGTTAGAGTGCTTTGATGTCTTAAGAAAAATTTGGAGTGATTTTTATGGCCTCTCTGAGCCTTTGTTTTTTGGAGAGGCAAGAGGTGCTCTGCCTGCTTGAATGGCACTCGCCCTGTAACAGTTCAGATTTCCCTGAAATTTGGAAAAGAGGAGAGTGAATCCTAACCTTGACCAAAATCTCACTCTTTCTCCCGCTATCAAAATGTTAGAGAACAGAGTCTTGTCTGAATCAAGAAAGGAGTGTGCTGTCAACATTGCAGCATCCCTTGACTTCGTGTTTTGATCTTTCTGTCTGGGCAATTGGATCCTTGGATTGTTGGAAACGATAATTTATTAAAGTATTATTTTATTTTATGCTTGTTACCCTTTCATTTATTTTTATTTCCTCATTTCACACTAGTTAGGCCCTTAATAATTCCCTGCTTCACAGTATTTTTTGGTGGGGCCAAGAGTAGAATCCTTAACTCATTAAAGTCATTTTCTAAATATCCCATTAAAGTCATAATGAGGTATATTAGAAAGTTAAAGGAGAGAGAATTGTTTTTCAAGGCAGGGAGTTCAGAGAGAGAATCCCTTTTGTTGAGATGGGAACTGAAAATAGTGGGTCCTTTTGGAGTGGGGTTTATTTCTCATTTCTGGCAAAGAGAGAGGACAAATATCTCAGAAGACATGATCCAGGGATCTATGCATCTAGTCAGGTCTAGTTTCCTCCATTCCATGCAGAGCAGAGAAGTAGCTAAGTTTTCTGTGACCTATAGGAGCCACATGGACTCCCTGTGCATTGCAGGAGGGGCCAGTATGGAACAGTGTGAGAATTGCCTGATGTTCTGGTGCTACACCGGACCTTGGGATCTTTCCCAGATCTATAATGATTAACCAAGACTTTCTTTTGGTTTAGTAGGATTAAGCTGTAATCATCTTGAAGATGACAAAGAAAATGTGACATGGATAATTCTTGATACCTGAGTTTGTGTACTAAGGTTCATTTCTGCTACACTCATTTTTATTTTGAGTACCATAATTATCACTCCATCTTCTGAGTAATGCTGTCTTCTGTCATGTTCTAGAATTGGGGAGGTGAGCAATGATATGAAAGAAGTTGCCATCTCTGTCTTTTTTTAAGTTACACTGATTTTTATTAGCTTTTATAAGATGTCTTAATAAACAGTAATCACTATACTAATTGCTTTAAATGAATTACTTAATCTTTGTGATAATTTTGCAAGGCAGAAACTTTTATTATCCCCATTTTACAGATCAGGAAGCTGAGGTTTGATGAGAGGGCAACTTTCCAATATCATGCATATAGTAAATGATCAAGACAGGACCTGATCCAAGACTAATTGATTCTAATGTCTGTGTTCTTAATCTCAGTTTTATACTTCTAGTGATCTATAAAGCAGGTCATATAATTAAATACCAAGGGAAGAAAAGAAAAACTGATCAAATTTAAAAGGAAAAGTCCCATGCAGGCTGGAGTTTAGTAATCAGGGATGGGCTCAGAAAGAGGTGGGGCTTAAAATGAGTCTTAGAATAGTAAAGTTGTAACATAACTCAAACATCATTTAATTTGTCCCCTAATCTTTACAATTTGGAAACTAAGCCCTCACACATAGACCAAATTTAGGCAAGCAGAGGATAAAGACAGAAAAACTTGATTGAAGATAAGGAGGTGGGAATGCTAATCACATAGTCATTTTTACAGCAAGACACTTAGCCAGAATCCAACCTGTAAGTGATTTGGGGCAGAGAAGTAGTTTACAGTGGACATTAGGATAGTAAAGGGTACATAAATCGCAGAGATTCATGAATTCTAGGCCATAGTTATGAACTTTATTTCAAATTATATTTTCTACCTCAGTATCTTAGGTGTTTGTTTAAAAAGGCTTGATTTTGCATCCGATGCCATATCTAATTAAAAATTTTATCTTGATAGGCATTGGTATGCTTCACTTTTCACAGGTACCATCATCCTAGTGATTCAGACATTTATGAATCTGAGAACTGTTGTTATAGACATGTTGGGTCTAATACTGGGCAGTAATGAGGAGTTCAGAACAGAGAAGAGGCCCATAAGAATTTGTTAAGTTGTAGAACATGGATTGGAAACTAGAGATGTTGGGGTTTTGTGGATGTCAGGTACAGTACTGCCCAGGGCTTATCATCACAGAGGCTATACCAGTGTGGGAACAAATGGGAACTGCTGGACAAAGATTCATTTGAAAAAAGGACTTGGTGACCAGCTCTAGCAGAGTGCTCTAATCAATCACTGATCCCGTCACCTGTACCTCATGAGTAGTTCTTGACCACTTCCAGATCCTTCTCCATTCTCACAGGCCTACCTCACTGCTGCCTCCTTTTGGCTGGTTTCCCTGACCTAATCCTCCTAGGCTCCCCTCCCCCATCTGTTTCCCACTGTTGAGAGAGTGATTGTTGTAAAATGCAAAACTCACCATGTCCTTGTTCTGCTGAGATGTGTTTAATGGTTTCTCATTGCTCTCAGAATAGCTTAAACTTACTTATAAAGCACACAGGTCCCTTCATGGCCTAGCCTTTACTGCTTCTAAACTTCTATCTGTCTCCGTTCCCTGTACCTCTTGGTCTGTTATGCCAAACTTGGATCATACTCATTTTACAGCTCTGAATTTTGCACATGCTCTGCTCTCTTTCTGGAACACAGGTTCCTTTCCCTCTTCTCTGATTACCTTGATTTCACATCTTCCAGGAAACCCTCCTTGCCACCAGCACCCTGCCCCAAATGGATTAGGACTTCTTCTTTTTTTTGGTGGTGGGGGGGAGCTGGGAATTGAACCACAAGCCCCTCACCACTGAGTAATATCCCCAGGTCTTTTTTACTATTTTATTGAGAGATGGAGTCTCCCTGAGTTGCTTAGGGCCTAGCTAATTTGGAAAGTCAAACTTTTAATTCTTGATCCTCCTGCCTTGGCCTCCCCGGTTGCTGGGATCACAGGTAGGCACCGCCATGCTGGGTTTAGGACTTCCTCTAATGTGTTCTCATTGCTCTTGGCATTTTCACCTAATGCGCAGGGAAGACCACATCTTATCTACAGTTCAAACTAAGCAGCTAGCATGGTGCTTAGCCTGTAGAAGGTCCTCATGGGATGTTTGCTGAACACGTGAGTGATTGAAAGAGATTGCAGAGTCAAAGAGGTCTCCGGGCTTTCATGCCTCACTGCCGGAAGGACTCCAGAGTGCTCACTCCTCAACAGCTTCCCCCTTAACTTTAAGAAGACCTTAAGATCGTCTTTTTTCTGTCAGGTCAAAAACAATGGTGAATAAAACTCCCAAACCTAAACTTTTAAACTGCACTCATGTCTTTAATGTGCAGAAGTCGACAGCTCTTCCAATCAGAGGAATAATGATCCGATTGTGTGTAACAAGAGTGAAGCTAGTGTCTGTCAACTCCATATTGGATAAATCATGTCAGAACAGAGGGGACCCAGTTGTTCCCTAAATGGTGTTTTTGCCATTTAAAAGGAACCTTTGTTTCACTGGGAGAAGGAGAGACAGGGAATAGAGTGCCTTGATCCTGGGAAGAAATAGCAACCGACTTTGTTGACTTTCTGTTTGTGAGATATATAGTCAGCATTTCTAATGAATCTGCTCGAAGCGGCTGGAATATTATGATTTATAGCACCTTCCCACTCTCTATCATAGCATTTTATTAGATGGATGGGAAGCTAGTAGTAATGAGGTTAGGAATGAGAAAGCATCCATCAAGCCCTGCTACATCTTCTCAGGAAAGACAACACACTATCTCATATGTCACAGGCAGTGATCTAGGTCACGATGATATAAAATGCGTGATTAAAACCAAGCATTTGACACTAGATAATAGGCATCTAGTTAAAAAATAGCTCTAGTGTTCCCGACTTTTAATTAAACCCAACTCGTAAATATGCACTGTGGTAAATATACTGCAGAATGGGGCTTGTTTATATTCCACCACATAACAATTACCTCCAGAATGGGTGCTTTATTTCACTACATGGTGTTATTAGTCAGGCGATGGACTGAAATACAAATGTTAAGCCAGTGATGTCAGACAGGCAGGCCCCAGCAGCTCCATCCACTCACCCCTCCCTCCTGCCCTTGTCCTGCCTTCTTCCTTCTCCAGTATCCTCTCACCCTGTCCACAGAGTTATCCATCTAAATAACGCACCTTCAATCATTTTCAGCAATCTCTCACAGTGCCTTTGATTGCATCAGTAGTGACTGGAGAGAAGATCTTTTAAATACATAACCTTGGCATTCAGTAAACCTGTTAACAGGTTTATTCCTTGACAAGGGATTCATTTAAAATATCAAATCTAGCACTAGAATACTAATGTAAAGTTAGATGGGAAGGGTTGAGGAAACAGGCTCATTGAGCAGTTTTCAAAATTGTATGGGGTATACGGAAATCTTGAGAGAGAGAGTAGACCACGTGCAGAGCACTGGTGTGGGATCCGGATGTAACTCAGACTTTAATTGGTCATTTGACACTTGTCTTATGTTAGCCATGAAAATTTGTTGAATTTTCAAATTGAAAAAAATGAGGGCATTAAATAACTTTTCCTAATTTCTCTTCTCTTTGGTGGCTTATGAATCTATTCAGCCAGCATACCTCAGACTTTAAAGATAAATCTCTTGGAGATTTTGTTAAAATGAAGGTTCTGATTCAACAGGTCTCAGTGGGGCCTGAGATTCTGTGTTTCTGGACAGGCTTCCAGAAGATGCTAACACTATTGGTCCTCGGACCACAACTTGAGTAGCGAAGTGTTAAAGACAGGGATCATTTGTCACTATTGCAAGGCTTAAAGCTCAGGCCTTTTCCCCCTTTTTCCCCTCAATGTAGTTATCTTTTTTGTAGGGCCCATCAGGAGAATGCCTAGCTTCTTTGAAAGGCAAAATAGTAGAACATCTATCTTTTGGCTTACAATATTAACTTAAGATCATTTCTGAATATATGACTACCCTCGTGAAATTCAGCTTAATTCAGTTAATATTTCTTATGTCACTATCCAATTTAGTAACTCGTTTCTGTGATCAAACAATTCTGTCAGCAGTTCTTAGTCCCCTTAGATCCCACATGTTCACATTTAAATTCTCTCTTCCTCTGATCTGAAAGGGGATGAGGAACAGCTGATCACCTGTGGAAGTCATTTATTCCAAATTGGCATTGGCAGTCAGTGTGCCTTAGAGCAAGAAAATTCTGTTAATAAACAAGAAGCTAACCCTGTCCCCCAAGACTTGTGTCTTCCCAGAGCTGGGGAGCAAAGGTTTCACGTGCAGGACAGTCAAGCAGTTAAGTAGCCACAAACAGCTGAGGCTGGGAGGCTATGAACTGCCTGTGTGCATGTGGGATGAAGAGAGTTTCCTCTTGCATGAAATTTAACTTATTATTTTATTTCCTTTTAATATAAAGATCAGACCTCTATTCTCCTTCTTTTATTTTCATTCAGTTTTGAGGTGATTGCCATAATTATGTGTCAGCTATTACCAAGCACATTCTAATTACTCCATTTATTGCTAGAATTACTGTTACTACATACTGCTTTGTTCATTAGTGATCTCTGAAGGGACTTCCTTTGCATGTGTCACACTTCAGAGACAGTCTTATTTTACCTGATGTGTGAAGCTCAAAAGCACTATTATTTTGAACAAATTCACAAGATTAACATGTGATTTTCAATTGGATTTTCTTGACTAATGTAGTGCAGCACTTTCCATTGCTGAACGTGTCGTTGCTAGGAAAAATATCAATCTCATTATTTGAGGAGAGCACACACAAAAAAAGAGGAATATTATGAATCAATATTTTTCTTTCAACTCTTACAGATAGCACATGGTGTTTTAATTTCCAAATCACTAAATTTCATTATTGATTTTTGCTTTTTACCACATGGACTGATAAACTTCGTGATTTTTAAATCTGGATTCCAGTATTGACATATAGTGTTACCTTTCTAAAATTTTCTTTCCTTTTTTTTTTTTTTATTTATTTATTTTGGTACCAGGGATTAAATCCAGGAGTGTTTAACCACTGAACCACATCCCCAGACCTTTTTATTTATTTTTTAAAATTTTGAGACTGTGTCTCACTAAGTTGCTTACGACTTCGTTAGGTTGCTGAGGTTGGCTTTGAACTTGTGATCCTCCTGCCTCAGCCTCCCAAGCCTTCTTGGATTCCAGGCCACCGTGCCCCAGCATAAGTGTTACCTTAAGCAACTGTTCATTTAAACCTCACTTTATTTACCTGAAAAATGATTTGAATAGAGTTATCTCTCAATGTTCTCATGATATTGTGAATTTAAAAATTTGATTTTATCTAAGTTGTCAGTATTCCAAAATGTTGAGAAAGCAAAGGCTAAGAGATTTAACAAATTTTTAGTAACTACATAATCTAGTCTTTTTATTGAAAATCATTTCTGTGCCTCATCACTCATTGAAAATATAGAAATACAACCTAATTTAGCCACATTGGTTTTATACTTTTGGCATATGCAATAGTTTCAGTTATTATGATACATTTTTCTGATTCTAAAATTTTCAGGATTGCTCTTACCTCTTATTACCCAAATACCAATTAACCTGACCAGAGAGGGCTGGGGCTGTAGCTCAGGGGTAGAGCACTTGCCTTGTATGAACAAAGCACTGGATTCAATTCTCAGTACCACATAAAAATAAATAAATAAAGGTATTATGTCCCCCTACAACTTAAAAAGTTAAAAAAAAAAAAACCAGAGAAATATAATCTCCATCTGGAAACTAAAGATAAATGTTTATGGAAATATTTTACAACCTACTGAATAAGGCATCCTGAATGCAAAGGAAGGGAACACTATTTAAAAATATCGTCTACCAATGTAATTGTACACATTTGCTTTGTACTTGTAATAAAATAGATTATGAAATAAAATATTAACAGAATGACATGTG
Source organism: Sciurus carolinensis (assembly GCF_902686445.1). Taxonomy (NCBI): domain Eukaryota; kingdom Metazoa; phylum Chordata; class Mammalia; order Rodentia; family Sciuridae; genus Sciurus; species Sciurus carolinensis. The sequence continues at coordinate 82,741,854 of NC_062226.1, forward strand.
GGGATGAAAAATTTCCTGAGAGGCAGGGAGAATTAAATTGGGAGTTAAGCAAGATTAATAAAAAGAAATAAAGAAAATAAAGTATAACACTAGAATTAATATCTGTTGAAAATAAAAGGAGCAGTTTAGAAAACAAATTTGAAGCTCAGCTAAAACACAAAGGAACAGTTTTAAAAGGTAAAGATATTTATATAGATGGTTAATAATAAAGAGATCAGAATATAGAATATGATATCTATAATAAATGAAAATGGTTCTCACTAGTGAAAGCACCTGAAATAAAGAAACTTACCATAGCCCAGAACAATGAGAGAATTCAGTGAGAAAATACAGTGAGAGAAACCTATAGTCATATTCTGCAGAAATGATTAAATTTAATTTCAAGGACATCCTGCAAACATCTAATCTGAAATAATAATAAAAATGAACAATCAGACATGTTTCAGACTTCTCCTCTACAAAAGCATTAGTGATAGGAGACCATGAAATAATAAAATTGTGTGTGTTTAATGTTTTAATTCAATAATTTGAATCAAATTGTTATTCATGAGGGAAGTCAGCCAAGAATACCAGATAGGCAGTGACAAAAAAGATAGTTTAGTCATGTGCATTTCCTAGGGAAAAATTAATCAGACATATAATAGCTTAAAAATTAATTAAGTCATTAAAGATTTCAGAAATGTAATAATGTCAAGAAAACTTAAGAAGCAGGAAGGATAAAACAAAATCAAAATTGTTTACTCTTCAAGAATATAGATATAACTATGTAAAATCTTGCTACCTGAACAAAAGTTGGGATTAAATAAAGTGATCTCTATGCTTCAATATAAAATATTACCTAAAATAAAATCAGAAAGAAAAAGAATAATTGCTATGTGAAGTTAATAGGAAAATGCAAAAGCAATTGATATTAAATTAATATTAAACAATGTAGATTTCAAGTTATTTGATTAAATAAGTGCAAGGCAAACATTATTAGTTCACACTGAAAAAATGGTAAAATCTGCAATTGAGTGTATATACATATATAGATATATCATGAACTTTATTTGGCAAATAGTATATAGCTTAATATGTAAATGAAAAAATATTAGAAATACAAGGAGATGGTATAATCATAATGGTAACACAAGTATTACCATAATTATCTCTAGTTCTTGACAAATAAAATAGAAAAAATACAATTAAGAAAATAAAGTCTGAACAAAAATTATGATTTAAGAGGAACATATCTAATTTTATGTAAATAAAATATTTTGGTTTGGTCTAAATGCTTTTGAAAAATCGATCATGTGTTATATCACAAAATCTCAATAAACTCACTCCACTTATACCTTTTTAGGACTGTTGATCACCTGACCAAAATGAAATATAAATATTAACTAGTTCAATAACCAAAAATATAAACAAACAAAAAAAATTTACATATGTAAGACAATTTCTTAAATTTGCTATGGTTAAGAAATAAGTAAAAAATGAAATTACTGTTTCATTAGCAAATAATATACCAAGTGAAGCTTCCTGGTAAATTATAATCCAGAAATAAATTATTTGCTTAAACTATTTAGTTATAAAACAAATAGAGAAAATACATTTAAGAACTGACTTTTTGGAGAATTATTAGTGTATTCTCTTAAAAGAGAACACAGTCTTTAGGAGACTATTAATATAAAGAGAAACTATTATTAGCTACTATTATTTTAAAATGTTGATAATCTCTAGCAGAATAAATACAAATGAAGGAGAAAAACCCACAGGCGCACAGTTTGAAACTTAATGCACTTGATGTTTGAATTTTACGTCCTGAAAACAGTCTTCACTTGACTTTTGTGATGCTCAACAAGCTGAACTTCTTCTTGTTCCTTGGGCACTGCTTCATTTCTTTAAAGATCATTCTTCCTCTGTGAGGCCTCCAAATATGGGAGCTCCCTACATTGATACTTATCTCTCTTCTTCCACAGCTTTGAGCAGCATTTACATACCTGTGAATGCCAGACTTACGGTCCCACCTAAATCTGTCCCTTGAAATTTGAATATCCTCTACTTTGTGTTTCTTCTTGGGACTGTGACAGGCATTTCACCTGTAGCTCAGGCAAAATTGAACTCTTGATTGCCCTTTTCCTTCATACATGAGCCTTTCTCTAAATGGCAATGGTTATGTCTTAATTTTACAGGTCAGTAATCTCAGTTTTTATTGTTTCCCACTCCTTTTCTCCCATAGGCAAGTTCTGCTGCTTCCCCTTTCATTTTCTGAAAGTCAGTGCATCCTCTTCTCAAACCCTGTCCTCCACTCTGGTTCAAGTTATAATGATCCCTGGCTGGGATTACTGCCACACTTCCTTGCCAGCTTCTCATTTCATTGTGTGCCCCTCTAATCTCTTCACCATAAAGTAGTGATGGAGGGTCATTTTTAAATAAGCATGTATTCAAGACTCTAATGGATTATTGGAAGTGTCTGTAAAATGATATCTAGTCTACACAATAATTCACAGGTTAACATTTATAACTTTATTTATAATTATCCCAAAGTGGAAGCATTCAGGATATCTTTCAGTAGATGGATGAATAAACAAACTGTGGCATAATCCAGACCATGAAATCTTTATTTTTTATATTTTTATAGTTTTAATTTTTTCCAATATTTGAAAAATTTATTTTAGTTCATTGTACACAAATGGGATAAAACTGTTATTACTCTGGTTGTACATAAAATGGAGTCCCACCGTTTGTGTAATCATACATTTACCTAGGGTAATGATGTTTGTCTCATTCTGTTATTTTTCCTTCCCCCTACCCATGCCCAGCCCCTCTTTTTCCTCTATACAACCCATCCTTCCTCCATTCTTACCTCCCCCATTATGTATCATCATCCGCTTATCAGAAAAATCATTTGGCCTTTGGTTTTGGGGATTGACTTATATCACTTAGCATGATATTCTTCAACTGCATCCATTTACTGCAAATGCCATAATTTTATTCTTCTTTATGGCTGGATAATATTCCCTTGTGTACCACAGTTTCTTTATCCATTCATCAATTGAAGGGAATCTAGGTTGGTTCCATAATCTAGCTATTGTGAATTGAGAGCTATGAATATTGAAGTGGCTGCATCACTGTAGTATGATGATTTTAAGACCTTGGGTATAGGCCAAGGAGTGGGATAGCTGGGTCAAATGGTAGGTCCATTCCAAGTTTTCTAAGGAATCTCCACACCGCTTTCCAGAGTGGCTGCACCAATTTGCACCCCCACCAGCAATGTATGAGTGTACCTTTTCCCCTACATCCTCTCCAACACCTATTGTTGCTTGTATTCTTGATAATTGCCATTCTAATTGGGGTGATATGGAATCTTAGGGTAGTTTTGATTTGCATTTCTCTAATTACTAGAGATGTTGAACATTTTTTCATATATCTGTTGATTGCTTATAGATCTTTTTCTGTGAAGTGTCTGCTCATTTCCTTAGCCCATTTGTTGATTGGGTTATTTGTATTCTTGGTGTAAAGTTTTTTGAGTTCTTTATATATTCTGGAAATTAGTGCTGTATCTGAAGTATGTGTGGTAAAGATTTTCTCCCACTCTGTAGACTCTCTCTTCACATTGTTGATTGTTTCCTTTGCTAATAAAAAGTTTTTAGTTTGAATCTATCCCAGTTGTTGATTCCTGCTTTTATTTCTTGTGCTTTGGGAGTCATGTTAAGGAAGTCTTGTCCTAAACCAACAGGATGAACATTTGGACCTACTTTTTCTTCTGTTAGGTGCAGTATCTCTGGTCTAATTCCTAGGTCCTTGATCCATTTTGAGTTGAGTTTTGTGCAGGGTGAGAAACAGGAGTTTAGTTTCATTTTGCTGCATATGAATTTCCAGTTTTCCCAGCACCATTTGTCAAAGAGGTTATCTTTCTGCATTGTATGTTTTTGGCACCTTTGTCTAGTATGATAAAACTGTATTTATGTGGGTTTGTCTCTGTGTCCTCTATCCTGTACCATTTATCTACCTATTTGGTGCCAGTACCATGCCATTTTTGTTACTATTTCTCTGTAGAATAGTTGAAGGTCTGGAATTGTGATACCCCCTGCTTCGCTCTTCCTGCTAAGGATTGCTTTAGCTGTTCTGAGTCTCTTATTCTTCCAAATGAATTTCATGATTGCTTTCTCTATTTCCATGATGTACATCATTGGGATCTTAATTGGAATTGCATTGAATTTGTATAGAATGGTAGTATGGCCATTTTAACAATATTAATTCTGCCCTTCCAAGAACATGGGAGATCTTTCCATCTTCTAAGTTTTCTTTAATTTCTTTCTAAACTATTCTGTAGTTCTCACTGTAGAGATCTTTTGCCTCTTTTGTTAGATTCCCAATTATTTTATTTTCCTTGAGGCTGTTGTGAATGGGTAGTTTTCCTAATTTCTCTTTCAGAGGATTCATCACTTATGAATAAAAATGCTTTAGATTTTTGAGCTTTGATTTTATATCCTACTACTTTACTGAATTCATTTATGAGTTCTAGAAGTTTTCTGGTGTAATTTTTCGGCTCCTCTAAATGTGAATCATAACATTAGCAAATAGGGATAGTTTGAGTTCTTCTTTTCCTATTCATATCCCTTTAATTTCTTTGGTCTGCCCAATTGCTCTGGCTAGAGTTTCAAGGATGATGTCAAATAGAAGTGATGAAAGAGGGCATCCCTGCCTTGTTGCAGTTTTTAGAGGGAATGCTTTCAGTTTTTCTCCATTTAGAATGATGTTGACTGTTGGTTTAGCATAGATAGCCTTTACAATGTTGAGGAATATTCCTACTATCCCTATTTTTTCTAGTGTTTTGAGCATGAAGGGGTGCCGTATTTTATCAAATGCTTTTTCTGCATCTATTGAGATAATCATGTGATTCTTAACTTTAAGTCTGTTGATGTGGTGAATTACATTTATTGATTTCTGGATGTTGAACCAACCTTGCATCCTTGCATGAAACCCACTTGATCATGGTGCACTATCTTTTTAATATGTTGTTGTATGTGATATGCTAAAATTTTGTTAAGAATTTTTGCATCTATATTCATTAGGGATATTGGTCTGAAATTTTCTTTCCTCAATGTCTCTTTGTCTGGTTTTGGTATCAGGGTGATATTAGCTTCATAGAATGAGTTTAGAAGGGTTCTCTCCTCCTGTTAATACTTAGGAATACCTATTGGAATATTAGAATGAGCTCTTCTTTGAAGGTCTTGTAGAACTCAACTGAGAATCCATCTGGTCCTGGACTCTTCTTTGTTGGTAGTCTTTTGATGACTTCTTCTATTCAGTTGTTTGAAATTGATGTATTTAAATTGTGTATGTCCTCCAGATTCAGTTTGGGTGGATCATATGTCTCTAGAAACCTTTTGATGTCTTCAAGAATTCCTATTTTGTTGGAGTATAGATTTTCAAAATAGATTCTAATTATGTTTTGTATTTCAATAGTGTTTGTCATGATGTTTCCTTTTTCATCACAGATTTTAATAATTTGAGTTTTCTCTCTCCTTTTTTTCATTAGTGTGGCTAAGAGTTTATCAATTTTGTTTATTTTTGCAAAAAACCAAATTTTTGTTTTGTCAATTTTTTCGATTGTTTCTTGTTTTAGTTTCGTTGATTTCTGCTCTGATTTTAATTATTTCCTGTCTTCTACTACTTGTGGTGTTGATCTGTTCTTCTTTTTCTAGGGCTTTGAGATGTAATGTTAGGTTGTTAATTTGTTGACTTTCTTCTTTTTTTGACTGTGCTCCTTGCAATGATTTTTTCTCTTAGTACTGCTTTCATAGTTTTCCAGAGATTTTAATATGTTGTATCTTTGTTCTCGTTTATCTCTAAGAATTTTTTTATTTCCCTCCAATGTCTTCTGTTATCCATGCATCATTCAATAGCATATTATTTAATCTCCAGGTGTTGGAGTAGTTTCTGTTTTTATTTTGTCATTGATTTCTAATTTCAATCCATTTTGATCTGATAGAATACAAGTAGTATCTCTGTCTTTTTGTATTTGCTAAGAGTAGCTTTGTGGCATAAAATATGGTCTATTTTAGAGAAGGATGCATGTGCTGCTGAGAAGAAAGTGTATTCACTCATTGATGGATGGAATATTCTATATATGTATGTTAAGTCTAAATTATTGATTGTGCTATTGAGATCTATGGTTTCTTTTTTCAATTTTTGTTCAGAAGATCTGTACAGTGGTGAGAATGGTGTATTAAAGTCACCTAGTATTATTGCGTGTGGTCTATTTGGTTCCTGGAATTGAGAAGAATTTGTTTGACGTACATGGATGAGCCAATGTTTGTGGCATAATTATTTATGATTGTTATGTCTTGCTGATTTATGCTTCCCTTAAGCAGCATGAAATGTCTTTCTTTATCCTTTCTAACTAATTTTGGCTTAAAGTCTGCTTTATCTGATATGAGGATTGATACCCCTACTTTTTTACTGAGTCCATGTGCATAATATGTTTTTTCCCATTCTTTCACCTTTAGTCTGTGTGTATCTCTTTCTATGAAGTGAGTCTCTTGAAGGCAGCACATTGTTGGGTCTTTCTTTTTAATCCAATCTGACAGTCTATGTCTTTTGATTGATGAGTTCAGGCCATTAACATTCAAGGTTATTATTAAGGTATGATTTTTATTCCTAGTCATTTTCACTTGTATTTGTTTTTTAACTTGACTTGGTTTCTCCTTTATTTGGCTATGAGGGTACTTCCTCCTTATGCTGACTTACATCATGTTTTTCATTTCTTCCTCGTGGAATATTTTGCTGAGAATGTTCTATAGTGCCGGCTTTCTATTTGTTAAGTACTTTTAGCTTTTGTTTGTCATGGAAGGATTTTATTTCATTGTCAAATCTGAAGGTAAGTTCTGCTGGGTATAAGATTCTTGGTTGGCATCCATTTTTCAGAGCTTGAAATATGTTGTTCCAGGCCCTTCTAGCTTTTAGGGTCTAGGTTGAGAAATCTGTGATTTGTGTATTGGTTTCCCCCTGAATGTAATCTGATTTTTTTTTCTCTTGCAGTCTTTAAAATTCTATCTTTATTTTGTATGTTAGGTATTTTCATTATAATGTGCCTTGGTGTGGATCTGCTATAATTTTGTACATTTGGTGTCCTGTAAGCCTCTTGTATTTGATTTTCCATTTCATTCTTCAGATTTGGGAAATTTTCTGATATTATTTCATTGAATAGGTTATTCATTCCTTTGGTTTGTATCTCTGTGTCTTCCTCAATCCCAGTGATTCTTAAATTTGGCTTTTTCATGATATTCCATAATTCTTATAGGTTCCATTCATGATTTCTTACCATCTTCTCTGTTTTGTCAACTTTGTTTTCAATATTAAATAATTTGTCTTCAGTGTCTGAGGTTCTGTCTTCCAAGTGGTCTAGCCTCTTGGTTATGCTTTCTATTGAGTTTTTAATTTGGTCTTTTGTTTCCTTCATTTCTAGGATATCTGTTTGTTTGTTTGTTTGTTTTTTCAGAATCTCTATCTCTTTATTGAAATGATCTTTTTTTTTCCTGCATTAGCTCTTTTAACTCTTGATTGGTGTGATCATTCAATGCCTGCATTTTCTCTCTTATCCCATTGTTTGCTTCTCTGATTATTTTAATTATGTACATTCTGAACTCCCTTTCTGACATTTCTTCTACCATGCTGTCGTTGGATTCTATTTATATAGCATGTAGGTTTGTTTGGGACACTTTCTTCCCTTGTTTTCTCATGTTTTTCATGTATCTTCCCCTCTAGAATTGTGAATCTGAGGTATTGCAGTTTCTCCCCTATAGAACTATAATGTCCCTGCAGGTTTCCAATACCTCACCTTGAAGTGAGAGATCAATATTAGCAGCACACCATACAAACAATATGCATCCTTAACTCAAATAGTCCCTTTTCATATATTAACCATATTGTCTTAATATACAGAGATTATGAGTTCAATTATTATCGACAGCTTAGCCAATAGGTTTGCAATAAGGACTATGAACTCTAATGATGGACAAAGAGGATGGGGAGAGGTGTGGGATATAATGTTAATGAGATAAGAAGTACATCTGTGAGGTACTATGTCATAGGAATAGTGAAAGCGGAATTAAAAGAAATTGGTTGTTAGCATGTGAAAAGGGAGAAAGAGTCTCCAAGGAGATAGATAGATAAGATGAAAAAGGAGAAATGAGAAAAATATTAATAAAAGAAAAGTAGGAATAATAGTAGGTATAATAGGAATAATCATAACATTAGTACTAATAAAAAAACTACAATAAAACTATACAATACTGTTCAAACTTCCTAGTCTTCAGTAGCCTGATGTCTGGAAGGAACTTGATAATGCAGTGCCCCAAAAAGGATACTGCCCCTCTAGGGATGGTGGCCTCTGGGTGGAGTTTAATCCCTGCTAGTGGACAGAGGTGCCCCCATGTATTGACAGATGGTCAAACACAGCATGGGCGCTAGAACACGGGCTGGGGTCCAACTGGGCTTGCCCTGGTACTCTGGGCCGGGATTCTTCCATTGTGGAATTCTAGCACAGTGAACCTGGGCTGGGCTTCCCATGAAATCTGAGTGATAAAAAGAAATGTCATTAGACCACAAAATGAAATGGAGAAACCCTGAATCCTTATTACCTAGTGAGAAGCCAGTCTGAAAAGGCTACCTATCCTGTGACTTCAACTATGTGACATTTTGGAAAAGGCAAAAGTATGGAGACAATAAAATCATCAGTGGTTGACAGGGGTTGTGTGAGTGGGTGGGTCAAGGGTGAAAGGGGTGAGGAAGCATGAATAGGTACAGCACAGGGATGTCAGAACAAAGTATTCTGTATGAGACTCTTACTGGAAGACACATGGCAGTAGATATTTGTCAAAACCCACAGATGTGTACAACATAAAGAATAAACCCTAATATAAACTGTGGACTTCATTGTTAACAACAATGTATGGATATTGGTTGTCAATTGTACCAGGTATAGTATAGTAATGTAAGATGTTACTATTGGGGGAAATAGCATGAGGCACTAGTGTGGGTGAGAGATGGAAGAATCAATGAGAGCAGGGAAAATAAAAGTTATATAGATGCTTTCTCTACTTTCCATTCAATTTCTCTCCATGCCTAAAACTACTAAAAAGTAAAGTCTCCAAAGATTTTTTTTGAAATTTTTAAATATCTGAACTCTTTCCATGATCCACAAAATGTTCCTTATGATTGTCCCATCCTTGGATATGAAGGGCTGAAATATTTTCCACTTTACCTAAAGAACTTTGCAGACTCAGCTTCAATTTTCCTTTTCGATTGGGTTGCCAGTACCTAATTCTCCCTTACAGAAATCTTTAGGCAGTCACCAAAAAACGTGTATGCTTCATTACATGCCTGGCTTTCCAAAACCTCAAGCCCCGCTTCACGTGACTCCTGTTTCAGTCACCTTTTACTTCTTTCATTACCCCAAACACAGGAGGTTCTGTTCTACACTGTAATGTTTTGGAATTTCTTCCCCTTCGTTTTCTTCAAGGAGCAGGTTTTTCCCAGTCATCCAAGTCTGGATTTAAATATCACCCATGGCAAGCTAGTCCCAGACCCCTGTACATAATTTTGGACCACACGGAGGCCTGTAGCCCCACCTCAGTTATTTTTTGTCTCTGTACTTTTTCCTCTTCATGGCACCTATCACCAGTGCAAACTACTTGTTGGTTTGCTTACTTGTTTGTCATTATTCTTCTGCACTAGACTGTAAGTTCTAAGGGGTCTGAGACCATATGTTTAGTTCACTGGTGCTCACCCAATATCCTGAGCAGTGCGAGGCAGAGAGTAAAGCAACACTGGGGCAATCGATGGAGAAAATAATTTCAATATCAGATTTGGAAGAGATGAACTACTGAAAGTGAAGGTCATGGATAATTCTTTCATGCTAATTAATCAGAAAAACAATAAAGTGAATGATTTACTCTGAAAAATATGAATTTCCAAAAATAATTCAAGAATGAAGAAAACATTTGAATATTCATGTTATAAATTCAGAAAGTCATTAAAGAACTAACGCTGAAGAAGATACCAGGTTCAGAATATTTTAAGGGGTGCCAGGTGCAGTGGTGCACGGTCCTCGTGGCTTGGGAGGCTGAGGCAGGCAGATTGCAAGTTCAAAGCTAGCCTCAGCAACTTAGCGAGGCCCTAAGCAACTTAGTGAGACCCCACGTCAAGATAAAAACAGGTTGGGCATGTTGCTCAGTGGTTGAGTGCTGCTGGGTTCAATCCCTGGTACTAAAAAGAGAAGAATATTAAGGGCAATTTTCCAAACCTTCAAGAGAAAAACTAATTTCCATATTATTTAAAACATTATTGAGCATAGAAGAAGATGACTTGATCCCTCATTTATTTTATGAATTGCAAATATAGCCAGTTCATGTAAGAATAAAGATTCAAAAGCCCTAAATAAATAATAGAAATTCGAATATAAACCATATTAAAATAACATGCTATGAACATTTTATTGAGCTTAGAAAAAGATGGATTGATCCCCAATTCATTTTGTGAATTGCAAAAACAACTATCTTACTTAAGAATAAAAATTTAAAAGCCCTAAATAAACAATATCAATACAAAAACAGCATATTAAAATACTCTGGCAAACTGTGAACATTGCCTTATCACAGACAGGTAAAAATTTTTTTAAAGTAGAGGACTTATTAAAATGATTCATCATATTAAAAGATCAAAGAAAATGAAAAAATTATGTGATCATCTCAGTTAGGGCCAAAAAGGCATTTAAGAAATTCAGTGTATGAAGATGTATAAAGAAAACTTTTTGTGAGGTAGGAATAGTAGCATATATATTTATTATGAAGAAAACTATTCTAACCTCCAAGCAAATGTTTGAAAAACTAAAGAAAATATAGAATAATATTTGAGAGCACATTTTACCTCCATAAGTTTCAATTTCCTTTTCTATAAAACAGAAATAAGTAAAGGAATCTATTTTATAGAGTTGCGGAGAAGATTATACCATATAATTTTTATAAATAGTTTTTCACAGAACATGGTAATAAAAATTACTGTTTTGTTTTCCCACCTCGTTATTAAAGTATTAATGATAGTCTCATTTTGAATGATAAATATGTAGCTGCTTATGACAATTTAAAAGTAAAGCAAGATAGTCAAAAGAAAGTGTGATATTGGTATTAGGTTGTGAGAGTCTAAAAGAAAGAAGCAAAAGAGGAAACTTGTGTCTAGAGATTCACTTTTCCAGTCTCAGCAAGGCAAGACCTCATAGTAAATCTACAACCTTGGAAATGCTGATTCCAGTGGACCAGAGGAAGAGAGCTACATGAGTAACTCTGAAAGAGCCCAAGAAAGGAATCTATTGGCTTACCTGATCAAGCTGGAATGAATTCCCACCTGACCACGCTTTCTGAGATTCAAAATCATATTGCCTCTACCTAGAAACCTTGCTGACGGTAATTGGGCTATGGTTTGAGGGAGTTTTGTGTCATCTTGATCCTTTAAAAGCTAATACTCCATCAGATTCAGTTTCCTAGGGAAGATGCTTTTGTGATACACCGGCATGCTGGGAAACTCAAAGAAGATCACAGGATACCTAATAATGTAAGAATGAGAATGGTCTCCATTCTAAGATCTTCAGGTTTGATACTGGCTTAGGGAATGGTGAGCTGGGGGTGGTGAAGGTTGACACCCCTATGGACAAATATTAATACATATCTCTACTGCTGTTAATTTGCCTCCGAATATCTAGTGAATAAAAAAATGTAAGTAAAAAGAAACTATAAGACTATTAGAAATATAATTATTTTAAAATTGTAGGATTGATTATTTAGAAAAACATAAAGAATTTAAAGGACCAAAGATTAATGATAGAAATGTAGTATAGGGACGATAGCTCAGTTGGTAGAGTGCTTGCCATGCAAGCACAAAGCCGTGAGTTCTTGCAAGCACGAGGCTTTGGGTTTGATCCCCATTACTGCAAAAAAAAAAAAAAAAAAAAGTAATATGATAAGGGGACTCTCACAAAACATATACACATAAATTCTCATAATTCTTATAAATCAGCAATAACTGTCTAGAAAATAAAAAGGGAAATTCTATTCAGTATAAAAACATGATTTTAAACTTAAAACAATCTGGAAAATCTAAAAAATATACAAAACATTCAGTGAGAGACAAAAGAATTAAACAATTACCTACCCTATTGTCAGATACGAAGAATCAATATTTAGAGAAGCTAGAGTTCCCCAAATTAATCATAATTAAGTACTGAAATGGTGCACTGCATTTTTAGCTTGCCTGATGGGATGGTTTTGAAGTTATCAAATCTAACCAGATATAGATATAGATCTACATATGGATAGGATAAGAGGAATGATATTTGTATGGACAAATATTAAAATGCGTGATAAATCTATAACAATAAAAACTGTATTATAATTCAGTCTATGAAACAATAAAAATCTAGAAATGAATCCAAATATATATTAGCAATTAAAGACAAAAGAGATTACATTAAAATTACTTTGGAAATTTTGGCTAATTAATAAGGAAAGCAAAAAATCTCAAACCATATCTTATTACCTTATATAATGAAATAACATTTCAGTTTTAGACCATCTATACATTTAAATGTAAAAATTATAAATTCATACACATATAAATGAAGGACATAGGAATCTTTTCTAGACTTAAAACATGTCTTTATTGTTAAATAATAAAAGACTGATATATTTGAGTCTGTAATGGAAATTTTCTTCATCAAAATTCACTATAAACAGGGTACCTGGCATAACTTCTTCCCCAGAGAGACATCTAGTAAGGTGATTAAAGTTAGCAAAGGCAATTACTCAGAGTCTCTAGAGATGGATCAGAGGGCTTACCTACTACATAATGAGGTACATTTATTCAACAGGATCTTAGGAATCTTTCATGAGGGTGTGGCATTTGATCTAGGGTTTATATCTATCCCTTTGCAATTCTGTGCTCCAGAAAAGCTATTCCAACAGGCCAGACAGTTGAATGGCAGATCCCATTTCCTCAGCTTCCTTGAGTAGGAGATTATTCCTGATAGACCTGGCAGTTTGTAAACACTGGCAAATGCCACTTTCATAAGCCCTCTGCTGCAGAAGACTATGTGAATGAGCCCCAAGGTGTGCCCATTTCCCTACTCCCAACTCTTGCTAAGAAGAGAATATCTGAGTGAAGAAGCTGCTAAAGAATGCAGGCTGCTGATTCAGCACAGCTCTGTTGCAGAAGAGTTGTTCTAATGGGCTCGGTAACGAAGCGTCAGATCCCATGTTTACCAACTTCCTGGGGGCAGAAAATCTATTCTAGTTGGATTCAGCAGCTGGTAAAGTTCAGCATATTACATGATCCTTGATTCTGGACTGTAGAATGTCTATAGTAGGAAGTGGCAACAACAAAGTTGCAGAGATTCACCCACCATTTCATCCCCAACCACTATCCTCACACACACACAAGTTATCCTCCATAGTGAGAATCCATACACAGCAGCCATTGAGTTCACCATCCTTTCTCAGTTCCACCATTATAATTGTTTCTGTTCAAAGAAGAGGTAGATCCGAAAAAGTCTCATAAGACTAGCAGTGCCCTTTCTCTGCCAAAGACCTCATATTATTTCAGACTATGGAACAATTTATGTCTCAAGATATTGTTGAAAATAAAAGTGAAGTTAGCATGGAATTTCATGGCTTGGTGTGAAACCAGTAAAGGCAGACCTGGTGGAAATTTAACAGGGAGATCAGTGGAAAAAGAAAGTTAGAGACAGTTGATGAAACTATATTTATCCTTGGTGGTGAGGAAGACTGTACATACCCAAGACTGCCAATACTGAGGAGCAACCAGAGAGAGAACTATTATGCTACAAGTGTATGAGGGTGTGAACATGGTTTGGGTGTCCCCCGGGGTCCACTGTGTTTGAAGGCTTGGTCTGTAGGGTGGTGCTGTTGGGAGATGGTGAAACTTTGGGAAGGTGTGCTCTAATGGTAAGTCCTTAGGCCATTGTGAGAAAATTCATGGAAAGTAATTCTTATAGGACTCCATGGAGGTTCTTTAGAGAGCACTGTTATACAATCTTCAGTTTGGACCCACTAAGCCCTCTCTATTTCCTGGCTCAAGGTGTGACTGCTTACTCCAGTATGTACATCCCATCCGTGCCATGTACCATTCTCCAACAGGTTCTCACCAGAACTGACAGATGCAGGAATCATGCCCTTGAACTTCCAAACCTATAAGCTAAATTTCCTTTTCTTCATAAGTAGCCTCTATAAAGTATTTCCTCATAGTGAAGAAGAGTTGACTTTGTGTCAGAGGAGACAGGATTGGGTTGTAAGAGTGTTAACATAATCAGTGAAATAATTCCTCATGGGATTAACTGAGTGGTAACTGGAGGCAGGTGGGGTGGGAATGGAGGAAGTGATTAATTGGGGACATGGCCTCGTGTCAAGCCCTGAGGAATGGAGTCTGCTGTCTATGGATTGAGACCTCTGAAACCATGAACCTCAAATAAACTCTTCCTCCTGTACAGTTGTGCTGGTCAGATCACTTGGTCACAGCAGTGAAAAAGCTGACTAAAACACCCATACTCAGGGGGAAAAGTGCAGTCAATATAAACTGCCATTAAGAAGGCCCAGATACTGGGATTAGCAGACAGAAACTTCAGAGAGCTATTATTAATAGGTTTTAAAAACTAAAATAAACCATAGTTTAAAATTAAAGGAAGATATAGTAACTCATAGAGAATGTAAATCAATTTAAAATGTCTATATAACTTTGTGTATAAAATAATTTTATAAAATAATATATATTTTTAAAATAAAAAATGAAAAGTAAAAAATAAAAATTAAGACTCAGTTGAGAGGATGGAAATACATGGTACTGACTGGGAGAAAATGTTCGCAAATCACATATCCAACAAAGGACTGGTATTTAGAATATATGTTTTTAAAAACCAACATCTCAACACAACAAAACAAAGTTCAATTAGAAAAAGGGGAAAATGCAGGAACATCTAACTAGAGAAGAAATATAGTTGGCAAATAAGCCATCAATAATATGTTCAACATTATTAACCATTATTGAAATGAAAATCACAGTTATCACTATATACCTACCAGAACGACTAAAATAAAAATAATGATACTACCAAATGCTGTTGTACAATGATGTGAAGAAACTGAATCACTCATATACCACTGGTGGGAATGTAAAACAGTATAGTTACTTTGGAAACCAGTAATTTTGATAATTTCTTAAAAACTAAACATTTGATTACCATATGACCCAATAACTGTACTGCTGGGCATTTATCCTAAAGAAATGAAGACTATGTATCACAAAAATTGGTACACAAATGTTTGTAGCAATTTCATTCATAACAGCAAAGAACTGGCCAGTTATCTTGAAGCAGGTGAAAAACTACCTGTGGTATGTCCATATCATGGAACACTACTGCCCCTAAAAGGGAACATGGGTGGACTTGGTATGAACAGCAATTGGAGAAATCTCCAGAGAATTATGCTGAATGAAAAAATCAATCCCAAAAGGCTACATACTAACATGATTCCAGGTATATGACATTGTTGAAATGAAAAACAAATGGTGAACAGATTATGTTTGCCAAAGATCAAGGAGTGGTTGTGCATGGGAGCAAAGTGGGTATGGGTACCAAAGCAGCATTGAGGGGTCTCTATGTTGGAAAAGATTCTGTATGAAAGAGTTCTCCTTCTTGACTAGATCCATGTCAATATCTTTATTGTGATATTTGTCTATACTTTTCTAAGATACTCACTTTAGGAGAAAAAGGATGGAGGGTATATAAAAGACATCTCTATTGTTTCTTACAACTTATAAGAATCTAGTTATTTCAAACCAAAGTTAGCATTAAATATATTTTAGACATTTAAAAACCAGAATTAGCAAATTATGTATTTATATACATACACACATATACATAGTTATGGACCAAATGGAAATTCTGGAATTGAAAATGTAATAACTGAAGTAAGAATATTTCTCCAGGGACTCAGCCAGATATTTGAACTGGTAGAGGGATCAACCAGCTTGTGGATAAATAAATAGGTAGGATACAATTTGAATCCCAGAGAGAGACAAAGAATAAGGAAAAATGAGCAGAGCCTCAGGGAACTGAGACACCATGAAGTGCAACATCATATACACAGTGGTAATATTAGAAAGAAAGGAAAAATAGATGATTCAGAAAAAGCGTTTTAAGAAATAGTAACTGACAACTTCCCTAATTTGATGAAAAACAGTCTATATAAAAGATCCACATCCAGACTTAGCACACTAGAAATATTACAAGATAAACAGAGAAAAACATAAAGATCAGCAAAAGGAATTCATATATAAAAGAGAATCTCTAAAAAGAAAAACATTTAAATTCTGGTAAATAAAACGAAACCCTGAAACGAATAGGATGGTATATTCGAATTATGGGGAAAAAAAGTCTGACAATACTTTTGTGTCCAACAAAATTATCCTTCAATAAAGAAGCAGAAATAAAGATACACTCAGATATATAAAAACAGAATTTGTTGCTGACAGATTTACCGTATAAGAAAGAAGTCCCTCAGGCTTTACCACATTAAGAAAATAATGAGTATTGATAAAGACAATTATCTAAGTAATTATAAAAGACAAAATATTCAATATTTCTTCTACCTTTTTATTTTACTTTATATAAAAGCAAGTTCATAAAACATGCATAGTATTGTGTATTGGCCTGTAACTATAAAAATTTAATATATTTGACAATAACAACAAAAAGGGGTGGTGGCAGCAAAGCTATATTGGAGCTGGTAAATTAGATTTATGGAAATAAGTTAAGGACCAGAAATGATAAATAAGAAACCCCATTAATACATAGTGGCTCTCTTTCTCATCTCTTGAAAGACTTTTATAAGTATAATAATGGATAATTGGGTTTGTAATATATGTATATAATATTATATAGAGCAATAACAACACAAAAGCAGAGGAGGAAATATAGCTACATAAGAGTAAAGTTTCTGTTTCATTGAAATTAAGTTAATATGAATCTGAAATGGAGTCCTATAAGATATATATTTTAAACTAAGAGTAATCACCAACTAGATACAGTTTATAAATCATCAAATGAATTAAAGTGATTCAAAAATGATCATAAATAATATTTAAGAGCAAACAAAATGAGAAACTGTTTAAATAAAATAAAAACCATTTTAAAAACATTTTATCTTCTTAAAATACAGTACACTTTTCATAGTAGAAAAAGGAGAAAAGGATTAAAACAAACTATTTTGGTACAAGTTAAAACAACAATGAGAAGCCATTTTTCATATGTGAAATTGGAAAAATTTAAAAATATGTAACACTTATTGATAAAGAATGTAAAATGTGATCATTCATTGCAAATGGGAGTTTAGGTTGGTATGCTTTTTGGATGCTAATCTGAACCTTGAAGTCCTTCACATTAATGAATGCAACTCTGTCTTGGCAAATCCACCTAGGTAATAGCCTAGACCTAAATAAAGTCTTTAGTCAAAAGGTACCGCCTCTCTCTTGCTCCCCCTGGGTGGTTGATTGAGCATGTGTGTTCCAGACATCCCTCCTCCGACCTCTCATTAGTACTTTGAGGCACGCTTCCCTCTTCTGACCAGTCAGCAACGAACATAATCTTTGCATCCCTCACTGTGCCACACCGACTCTACCAAACCTAGCTTAAATACCTCTTTAACAAATCAGACTTACAATCGGAAAACTATTAAGCAGTATGTTTTGAAAGATAAATAAAAATAAAAGATGGGGTATAATAAACTTTTAAAATGTATCCAAACTACAAAACCTGTAATGAAAATACTAATTTTTCCCTCAGCATCCAAAACTATTATTCTTATTGAATTTCTTTGATTGATGTAAGAAAGCATAAGGAAGGAAAATAAAGTCAAGGAAAATCAATGTTGAAAGAAATAAGAAAATTTATTTCAGCTTTTTCTCAGGGGATATTTTTATGATTGTTGTGGATGGGGGAATACAGACAATTTGTTTAGGAAAAGAACGTATGAAAAATAGTATTAGAATCAGACAAAAACTAGCAATTATAACTGTTAAAGAAGTATTCCTTTTTGCCCACTTGTAAGCATCGTAGTGTACGTGTTTGAGACATAACTCTGCAACAAAGAGAATATGCAGAAAGCCCAGGACAATGAAGTAAAATCCCTCACCTAGACCATGGCTTGTCAAACTTCAATGAGGACAAGCACATCTGATCAATGTTATTAAAAGTAGATTCTGATGCAGTCATTCTAGAGGGGCATGAGATGCTGTCCTGGGTGATGCTCATTCTTCCGCTCTGTGGACCGTCCTCGGAATAGCAAAACCAACACAATTGAACCTGGTGTGATTAACTCTTGCCACTTTTCTTTATGCCAAATTGAGACTAAAATTTTAGGCTTTTAGAGTAGGAATAATGGTGAAATTCATTTTTTTTCATTCAAAAGAATGAATTTCAAAGTACTTATTAAATTCAAATTCTCACGTAACAGCCTTTTCAGTACTCTACATAATTGTTTTGTTGAGAACATTGTTCATTTTTCTAAGTGACCATAAAGGGTTCGTCCTTCTTCTGTGTTATTATTAAAATAATAGCAACAAAGAAATCAATTGTTGGTAAGCAATTTTGATGTTGTCAAGTTGCCATTTTTTTTTTAGTATCCTATACAATTACTTTGCCATGTATATCTTAGATCATCATAATAACTATGACCAACATTTAAGCCAACTGAATGAGTTAGGACAGCAGGCGCCTTTTGTACTTGTCCATATGTAGATGGGAACAATTCTTCAACCCATGGCTTTCAGTGGGTGACTACCCACCAGTTTATTAGTCACTTTCACTGATAACTTAGCTGCTTTTACAAATGTGACACAAATGTGTAAAATGTGCTGCCACCAGCAGCACTGATTAAAACTGTCCTCCTTGTTGTGACAAGAAAAGAAAATGATGAAAAAGAGAAGTGAATTACTGGTTGAGGGGAATAACCCCAAGTTCTGTTTTCATGAGTTCTAGAAAATTAAAATAATCTAATGTGATCACTTTTTCTTTCAAATTAAGCAATGTCTTCTTTTCACTGCTTTTTTTTTTTTTTCTTTCTTTCTTAATGACCATAGAAGATGAAAACCGATAGTGTATAAAGAATGAACTACCAACTTCTTTGTCATGGATCTTTTACTCTGGTCTTCCACTTTGTTACTTGGCAGCTCTAAATAGACTTCTGAGGGACATTGGCAGTTTTCTAGACTAGGCAAATTCTTAACAAAAGCTTTCAAAACAGCTTGCTTTCAAAACTGAGTAATTGGCTAATGAAAATTTTGTATTTTTTTAAAAAAAAGTGTGATATAAATATTAAACTTGCCAAAATATATGTATAACCCCCTTAAGAAATAAGTTACCGGTCTGGAGTTGGGCTCAGTGGTAGAGTGCTTGCCTAGCATGTGTGAGAACCTGGGTTGTATCCTCAGCACCACATAAAGAGAAATGAATTTTAAAAAGGTATTAAAAAAAAGAAAGAAGTTACTAATAATGTTGTTTAAACTCCATGTCTTCTATAGTACATAGGTTCTTCTTAAACTTTCTTTTTTTTAACTTTATATGTGTATGATTCATTCATATTTATGTGTGATCAGTTCATTAATTTTCACTGCTATGTAGTATTCCATTGTATGCATACAACATAATTTAGTGATGCATTCACCTATTTATGAATATTTTGATAGTTTATTCATCAGGATGGGATAGGATACATTATGCCCAAATCTCAATGATCTAAAATAAAACATTTTGTTTTAGATTTTGTTCACACTACATGTCCACCTGGATGAGACTTAAGACTGACCGAAACTATACTATCTGCAATATTCTGGTCACTACGGCAGGGGAATTCCCTGAGAAAATAATGTAATATCAAAATTTTCACTGAGAATTGGTCCATGTACCTTCTTTTCAGATCATATTGTCAATACAGAGTAATATGGACACACTTAATTTCAATTTCAAAGGAGCCAGTTAGGGCTGTGCAATCCTGCCATGTATGACCCAAGAAGAATGTTAGCAAATAGCTCTACGATGACAGCAAGTTGTTTTTGAAGTTTTGTCCTGCTGAAACTCAGACTGTGAGCATAAATGTGCTTGTATTCTTATACTTACATTCTTATGAACATGTGTGAAATTTCCTCAAAGGTATACATTGAAGACCGGAATTGTCAGGCCATGGGTAAACAGATATTTTGGTATGCCTAGGGATTATCAGGATGCTCTCCAGAGTGCCACGAACTTACATTTTGACTAAGCAGCGCATACAAGTTATCCCTGTGCTTTATTCTCACCAGCATATTCTCACTTTATTTATTTTGCAATTTTGATAATTATGCCATGGTTCCTCATTGTGATTTTTTTTTTTTCATATAAGGGAATTTATTAAGCAAACAGTGTCTCCCTGCAGGGTAAGAGAGAAAATGAGAGGAAAAGAGAAAGGAAAAGAAAGGGCACGTGCTAGAGATAGTGGAAAGCCAGGAGGATGGAGAAAAGTGAGTAGGACAGACAGAAGAATGGAGAAGATGGTGGGGAAGCTACAGTAAAACAGTTGAATTCCGCAGGGCTAACAGGGGACCAATAACGGAGAAGGATACTTGCAAGCTGACTGATGAACCAATAGCTAGCCAGGATGTTCACAGATTGACAAGTGGTTGGGAGGCGGGCAAAATGGCTGTACCTGATGGGCAGGGGAACAGCTTTATACATTACATTCCCCCATTTCTTTTTTTATAAGAAAATCTTTTGCTCTCCAGTTCTTTTTGAAGCCTTCTCTCTCCTTCCTGCCTAAGTGCCTCATTGTGATTTTAATATCCATTTTTCTTATGGCAAAAGAGGTATCTTTTCAGGTGTTTATTAATCAGTCAGATTTCTTTTTTTGAGAATTGCCTATTCAAGTATTTTGTCCATTGTTCTAGGGTTGCTTATCTTTTTCATGTTAACTTATTGGAATCTGCCAATTGTTTTTAATATTAATTTTGTGATTATTTTATTTCAATTATCTTTCCCTAGACAATGGATTATTCTGATGTACAGAAATTTTTAATTTTATCGTAGTTAAACTTTTAAGCAATTCCAATTTGTGGGTTCCTTGTGTGTGTATGCACCCAGACCTTTGGAAAAATCCTCATGATTCTTATATTGTAAAGATATTATTCTCTATTTTAAATGATATAAAGTTTTTCATTCTAGATTTGGGTAATTAATCCACCTGGGATTAATAGTTTTCTTGTGACATGAGACAGGGGTCCCATTTTGCATTTTTCATCTGATTAGTCTATTGTTGTAGCACAATTGAAGAACAGTCCAAAATTTTCATTATTCTGTGATATATATTTAATATATGTGTGGGAATCTGGGTCCTTTATTCCACTTCATTTGCCCAATACAATAAATCTTCACTAATTTCATATTGTCATTTAGATTTATCTTAATATTTGATACAGATTATTAGTCTTTTATATTCAATGAACCAATTCAAAGAGGTATGGGTTCTATTCCAAGTAACTTTCTAGGTAACTGGACATATAAAATTAGAAAAAAAAAAAACAACCCAACATTCTTCTCTAGGGATGTAGGGAGTCTTTTGAGAGAGTCTGCCTGGTGAACAGATAAATTACAGTACAAATGTTAATACTGTAATATATGAATGTAGTAAGTGCTCTAGGCACACCAGGCCTGGAATAAAGAAAAGCAAAATCCAGATGTTGAGAATTTTTTAAAAATTTAGATCAGATAATTTAAAATCTGTTCCCAATAAATTCTCATCTTTTTTTTTTTTTTTCTATGAAATCAAGAATTGGGTTTAGGTAGATTGAAGGTGGACCAGGGATCAAAAGCAAGGAACACCTGAGTTAGAGGTAAAGAGGATATATTTAAGAAATGGACTTCATATTGATCTTGTGACTTTCATTGACTTTAGACCTATATAGTTTTCACCTTTCACCATGAGGCTATTATGTGAGACTCTTGAGGAGGCATGATTATGATTTAATCTTGATAGAATTAGGCCTATAGAATTAAAGAATTCATATGAAAGGATGACAACCCAATGATAATTCAATCTTTATTTGAATGAGTGTAGTGAGAATTGTTGCCTAAGATACTAACAGGATGAATACAGTAATAGCATTATAGTATTGCATCTAAGGCAGGTAAATTGTCCTAATAACAGGTACGCTTAGAGTTTGACAACTACTTCTCTTTCAGAAGACAAAAGTAAACTGATATAATCTTGGACGAGAACTCTAAGTATACATGGACTCAAAATTCAGTAATATGAATGAAGGCAAAAATCTGGATTGTTTTGATTGGAGTAGTGAGGTGGCAGGGGGTAGAGGAGAGAGTTAGACTTTAGAAATGTGTGGCTTTAAATGACAGCAATAAGGAATGGACCACACCTGAAAGAAATTCCTTCTCATTAGCAATATTCAAACCTCTAAAGAGTTCTAGAGAAGGTTTTCAATCTTGTTTGTAAAGATAACTTATACAATTACATGAATTACATGAATGTCTTTTTACTTTTTTTAGAAATCAATATTCCTTTGATGTTTGATACTACTCTATGTTTGGGAATCTTATTTTATCTTAGCTTTGTGTACAAGAACAGAGTTAAATGTTCTTCACTGTAACAGAGATGTGACTATAACTTAGTTTAATCTACTAATTTTTTACTTGTCAGCCACTGATCACCTGCACTCATTAGCCAACCTATTCAAAAAAGCAAACTAGAATACAATTGCAATATGAGCATTACTGGGTTCACATTGCTGTCAATAAGAGTTTTGGAAACAAAGAATGGGACAGTGAAGATCGAATGTGAAATCCTTAGGTTAGGGACCACATCTTCTCTTTTAATTATCTCTGTTGATTAGTGTATTGCCTGGAAAATTTAAGTGCAAAATAAATATTGGTTTAGTTAAAAAGAAAACTACCATTCTCAAAAATCATAGAAAAGGTCTATGTTGTCAATGGTAAGGAAGATTCTAGATTTATATGCACACATTTTTTTTTTTCATGTATGCAAAATATGCTGGAGTCAACATTCATTGTGAACTACAGGGGAGGGTGAACCAGTGTTAGGTGCTGGGAGAAAATACAAAGAATTGGAAGCCAGATGTTTAGATTTAAGCACATAATAAATACATTAAAATACAACTTTACACAACACCACCCATTTATTTTCCAGAATGTATGATTATGCATAAAAAAAGAAGAAAGAACAAAAGAAAGAATGAGAGAAAAGTGATTAGAAATAATTATGGTAAAAGCTTTTAATTGTGACTTTTGCCAACCAATTCTCTGTATGGCAGAGAAATATGGTAATATTTCTTGATAATATTATAATATGATATCAGTTTTATATTTTGTTAAAACATGTTAAAATGACTTTCAAGCTACTTGTTGAAGTCAATTTTATCAACCTTGCTTTGAAAGAAATTTGAACATAAATTTTTTTTTGCTTGTTTGAGGATATTGGCAGTGTCATATACGAAGGCAACTTATTCATCCCAAATGCTAAAATAAGTGAAATAAACACGGTTATTTTTGTTCCATTTCAATGTGTTAAGAATACTTATGTGGAAAAAATAAATTCTTCATGAGAGTGCAGGTTACTTTTCTGATGTCACATGATCCTCATAGTGAAATTAATTCATTTTGTTGGATTATATTATCCAACTTTTTTTCAAAGGACTAAATCACTTGCTTCTATTACTATGATAATATGCAGGCAACTATGACCACTGTTGAATGCTCTCTCAGCCACATCTTTTATACTGTGCCAATTAAGCAGAAGATGGGGGACGTTGGCAGGGGGATTTAAATGTTGCATCTAAAGGTCAACACCTAACAACAGGACAGCATTTATCGTAAACTGGATTGTGGAGTCAGCACTGGGTTTGAGCCCAGTTGCTGTTGGGGGACTTAAATATACAGTCTTCCAAATGAGAGCAGGTGGTGTCAAAGGAGCTATACTAGTGTTCAAGGTATATCTTAAAATAGCTGTAAGCTTCTCCATGACCTCATTTTGCCACGCTGGCTTGCTTACGAGTGTGTTTTTGGGTGGTGTTAATGTTCCAGTGTTAGCCATTATAATTTATGGACTGACATAGTATCGTTAACACTGAGCATGGATTGTGCTCAGTAGCCAAGGCATAACTTTTTCCCCTCTATGTTTCCTGCAGCTGGCCTGTGTTTTGTAACCAGGGCACCGACTCTGCAGCCAGTTGGTAACTTTAGAAGTTTGATTGGGTGTGCAGTTGGCATCACAGCCATGGTTCACCAAGGATAATATTAGAATATGCATGACAGTGTCAAGGTTTCATCCAGAATTAGTTGTAGTACAAATTGAAACCAGATAACTAAACATATAATAAGACTTGGTTTAAGAAAAACATTTTATGTAAGGTAAAATGTGATTGTTTAGCCTTCAAATAGGTGAGCAAGTTAACAGTTACTAAAATTAAAATTTTATTAAAGTAAGCCAGACTAAATGGTGTATTTTGTAAAGACTAAGGGTATTATAAGATTTATAATGAAAAACAACTGAAACCTCTTCTTCCATACCCTAAGACCTGCTTCCAGTAGCGACTACTTTCTATTCTTTTAGATGCTTCTGGTATTTTCTTCTGTTGTGACTTGGATTTGTGATATCCTTCAAAAATTCATGTATCAAAAGAGAATACAGCAATGTCCAGAGGTGGGGCTTTTAGGAAATGATTGGATCAAGAGGGCTCTAACAACTGTGGTATATATATACAATGGAATATTACTCAGCCATAAAGAATAAAATTATGGCATTTGCAGGCAAATGGATGAAATTGGAGAATATCATGCTAAGTGAGATAAGCCAATCTCAAAAAACCAAAGGACGAATGATATCGCTAATAAGTGGATGATGACACATAATGGGGAGTGGGAGGGGTTAGTGTTAGGGTTAGAGTTAGGGTTAGGGAGGGGGGCAAGAATGGAGGAAGGAAGGACTGTATAGAAGGAAAAGAGGGGTGGGAGGGGTGGAGGGGAAGGGAAAAAATAACAGAATGAATCAAATAGCATTACCCTATGTAAATTTATGATTACACAAATGGTATGCCTTTACGCCATGTACAAACAGAGAAACGACATGTATCCCATTTGTTTACAATTAAAAAAAAAAAAAGAGGGCTCTAACATCATCCGTGAATTAATTCATCTGAAGGCATAATAACTTGAATGAACTACTTGTTGGTGACTGCTGACTAGTGGGGCATGGTTGGAAGAAGTAGGTCATAGGGGGGCAAGCCCTTGGAGACTATATCTTATTCCTGGCCTCTTTCTCTTCTTTGTTCTTATTGGATGCCGTGAGCTTAGCAGCTTCCCTCTACTACCCACTTCCACCATGCTTGCCTCAGACCCAAGCAATGGAGCCAGCTGATCATGGACTGAAAACTCTGCCACCATGAGCCAAAATAAACTTTTCCTCCTTTGAGTTGTTTATGTTGGGTATTTTGTCGCAGGATGAAAAGCTGATTAACTTAGCTCCCATATTTCTACACAACATAGTTATACTTGTGGTTCTTGATTCTTCAGTTTTAGAAATTATATATTGGGTTTCTATTATGAAAGATGAAGATTTAACTCTCCTAAACTCCTTTCTTCCCTTCTATATTCTTTGTCATTTTTTTTTTTTTGAAATCAGTATTGCTATTTTTTCATTATGTATAAATCATTTGTTCTCAATAGATTCAGGAGGAATCAATAGATTCAGGAGCAGTCATTCTTAATGAATATTTTTAAAGAGATGATAGTAATTTAGGTTGAGGGATTTGATGCCATAATGGAGATGCCCTGATACTACCCAAGAGAGAAAGAGAGAGAAAGAGAGAGAGGGAGAGAGAGACAGAGAGAGAGAGAGAGAGAGAGAGAGAGAGAGAGAGAGAGAGAGAAAGAGAGAGAGAGAAAGAGAATAACAGAACATAAAAGAAGCAACTACTTCCTGGGCTTCAATGGAACACAGCAATTAAACATGTGCTCACAACTATGCAGTGGTGCTAGAGGTTGGGCAATAGGAGAAAATATGGGTTAATTAAGAAGAACACTGTGGAGGAGATTACACAGGCTTTGGGGAGGAATTTTGAAAGCTTATAAGGGCATATTTTAGTTTCTATACATGTTTGGGGGCACAAGTGATATTTAATGGGTAGAGTCCATGGTTTCAAGACATTGTATAATGTACAGCCAAACAAAATTTTGTCCTTTACCCCGACTGATTTTACAATGTCCTGCTGAAATCTTGTAAAAAGTACTTTTGTGTAGGTAAAAAATTCATAAGTATCTGAATCTAGAACCTGTCTGCCTTTTGTATAAAAACTCCAGTATTTCTAACAGTATTGCATTATATGTTGAATTTTTCAGGAATTCAACCCCCAGGCTAATCAAGGAAGGATTGCCCTTTTTTTGCTTGGGACTTTTTAAAGACTTGAACACTGTTTGGAAAGTTGTATGTCCCCCAAGCACCACCACTTGTGCTGTTTGAGTTATAATATGTATCAATCTGCATTTATTACTGCTACATTTATGTAGAATATCTAGTTAGATACAGTACCACTAGTTTATCATATCTGTTAATGTAATAAGCAGTCCTATTTCTTTATGTCTTGGAATACATTTCATTAAAAGTTGCTTTCCTTTATTTTCCCATTATATTTCAGTTATATATATGTATATATAGCAGGACTCTTGTGATTACATTGAGTCCTTCCAGATAATTGAGGATAATCTCCCCAAGACCTTTAAAATAATCATATCTTCTAAGTTCCTTTTGACTGTGTAAGATATTACATTCACAGGCTACAGAGATTTGAATGTGGACATCCTTGTGTAACTATTATTTTGCTTACCACTGTATGTAAAAAATGAGACTTTGATTATTAAGAAGGTCTGTGCATGGTTAAGTTATTGCACTGATGACCCTTAATTCCATTTATTGAGAGACAAATAAATGCTGGTTTCTATAGGCTCTGTCTCTCAGGCTGGTTATTTTTGTTATAGAGGAATTCTCCTTTGGGGAGAGTTTTGGAATTCCTCTAGATGTCAGAATTCTTGGAGCCATACAGTTGCAAAGGAGTTGGAGGAGATAGTGGTGGTTCCCACCATTCGATATGTAGGATTTTACTTTTTCAGACTCTTTTCAGTGCAAATTGCATTCCCACTCTTAGTTGTGGCTAGAGTCCTCATGTTTTCTATGAATGAAGTCTCCTAAAGGCCACTAAGGATCTTCTCACTAGCAGAGAAGAAAAGAGGATGGGAAATGGAGGTCTAATGGATTCTGAGGCGGGTTATCATGGAGTCTGCTTTCAGAAATATCTCATACCCAACCTTCAGATGTAATTGGAGCCTCCAGTTCCTGAATTTCTCTGGGATTCTGCTGTGTACGTCTGATTTTTTTTAAAAAAAATTGTCATTACTATTAACTCATATTAATTGTACAGATTAATGAGCTTCATTTTGAAATTTCTGTACTTGCATACATAATGCTTTGATCATGTCCACTCTCTCTTCTCTTACACTCTCCTTCTCAACCCCCCAAACTCTTCCCCTCTTCACAGATTGTAATAGACCTTCTTCTACTCTCAGATCATTTTTGTTCATCTCCATACATGAGAGAAAACATGTGATACTTGTTTATTTTGTGTCTAGAATATTTTGCTTAATGTAGTATCTTCTAGTTCTATCCAGTTTCCTGCAGATGACTGGATTTAGTTTTTATTGATGGCCAAATAATACTCCTTTGTGTGTATATACTATATTTTCTTTATCTATTCATCTGTTGATGAGAACCTAGACTTCATATCTTGGCTATTGTGAATATTGCTGCAATAAGCATGGATATGCAGGTATCTCTTGCAAATGATAATTTCATTTCCTTCAGAGATAAATCCAAGAATGGTATAGCTGGATCATATGGCAGTTTTGTTTTTAGCTTTTTTGAGCAATTTCCATACTGTTTTTCATAGTGGCTGTACTAATTTACATTCCTATCAACATTGTGTAAGAGTTCCTTTTGCTCTATAACCTCACCAGCATTTGTTTTTTTTTTTTTTACTTTTTTGATAATAGCCATTCCAACTTGACTGAGAAGAACTCTCAATGTAGTTTGTATGGTTTTTATAGTTTTATACTTTAATTTGCATTTCCCTGATGAGAATTGGGAATTTTTGAGCAATGTTTATTTATACTGTTTATACTATTTATAC
This sequence comes from Sciurus carolinensis, assembly GCF_902686445.1. Taxonomy (NCBI): domain Eukaryota; kingdom Metazoa; phylum Chordata; class Mammalia; order Rodentia; family Sciuridae; genus Sciurus; species Sciurus carolinensis. The sequence continues at coordinate 82,770,198 of NC_062226.1, forward strand.
CATTTATACTATTTATTTTAGGAAATGTATATTTAGATCACTTGTCCATCTATCGAATAGATTACTTTTTGAAGTTTTTGAGTTCTATATACATTCTGAATATTAATCCTTTGTCAGATGAATAGCTGACAAAGATTTTCTCACATTCTATAGGTTGTTCCTTCTCTGTGTTGATTGTTTCCCTTGCTATGCAGAAGTTTTTAAATTTGATGTAAAACCCTTTGTTAATTCTTATTTTTGTTTCCTAAGCTATTGGATTACTAGGAAAGAAGTTGTCTGTGTTTTCCCTGTGTTTTCTTCTAGTTCTTTCAAAGTTTCAGGGCTTACCTTAATGTCTTTTGTCTATTTTGAGTTGAGTTTTGTGCAGGGTGAGAGATAGTGCCCTAGTATCAATCATTTTTTTAAAAAATATTTTCAGTTGTAGATGGACACAGTACCTTTATTTTATTTATTTATTTTTACGTGGTGCTGGGGATCTAACCCAGTGCCTCACATGTGGGAGGCAAGTGCTTCTGCAATTGAGCTACAGCCCCAGCCCCACTAGTATCAATCTTATACATGTGTCTATCCAGTTTTTCTAACACCGTTTGTTGAAGAGGTTGTCCTTTCTCCAATGATGTTTTTGGCAACTTTGTCAAGAATCAGTTACCAGGATATTGCCTGCATTGTGCACAGATTGCTGGTGACCACTTCTGATCATCCACCATTTGCTCATTTGCTCGCCTTTTGCCTACCCACTGCCTAATGTCCACCCACTGATTGCCCACTATTTGCCCACAGACTGCCCACAGACCTGCAATGGATCTCCTGCTGCCCACTGCCTGCTGCTGCCTGGAAGTTCATTGTCAGAGTACCAGCAGATTTGGTTACTTGTGTCTGCCACCATCTTGGGACACTGACCAGGGCCGGAGAGTTCAGGGGCAAGGGACCTACAGGTTTACTGTTGCAACTGCCACTATGGTTGCCTCAGTCCAGGGACACTGGCCAGGGCCTAGAGATACACTGTCACCATACCAGCAGGTGTGGTTGTACCTGAGGTCTTCCTGCTGGATGTACTTAGTGGCCACCATCTGGCTGCCTCTTTGTAGGGTTGCTCCTTTGAGTTCATCCCTAGTGGTCTCTTTACAACTTGAAACGTCATTGAGATCTTGGGACTCCAGCAAGGCACGACCTGGGAAATTTGAGGTCCAGATCCATCGGATTGCATCTGAACCTGTGGGGACCAGTCTGGGCCTGGCAAGCCTGTGAAACCCAGAGACTGGGGGCAGTGCCCCCAAGAGAACACAGGTTGGAGAAACCAGAGAAACCTGGGCTCTCTCCAGTGCAGTGAGTCCTGAAGTGCACAGGGACTGACAGGGCAGGCTACAATGATTGGGAAGACTGGAAGAGGGTGTGTAGGCATTTTGCTATAGGCTTGCCCAGCCAAATGGTCTGGCACCTACTGAACTGGAGCTATCATTAAACTTCAGAAAATCCCACCTATCAGCAGAGAAGGGAAGCTGAGAAATTTTTGAACACCAGCAAAAGCAATTGTTTAATTGTCCATTGGGAATTTCCTTTTTATTCTGCCCACTTTCTCACATCTCTACCATCTTTGAATCCAAATATTTTTCACGCATCAATTTATTGAGGAATTTGAAGAGTAGTACAGTTTTATGTATTCTTATATTTTTACTTTTTAAAAAATATGTGTATATTTTTTCCTTCTCTTATCTGTCTCGCTGGATTCTCTTTCTCACTTCTCTCAGAGAACAACCAACCTCTATTAATTCTTCCTTTACTCTTACTATAAATTTTTATCTCTATCTTCTCCCTTCCCTCATAAGCATCACATCCCACTTCTGTTCCCTCATTGTTCATCATTTGAAACAGTAAACACTTTTAGCAAACTTATTGATTGTATTGTAGACAATAATTGAACACATTATTTCTGTTTAATGCAACAAAATTGTAGATGCCTTAATAGGAGCTATTTGATTTAAGGTTGTATATTGTTTGCATTGGGTGTTGTTACTATTGATCTCCCCATTAAAAATGAGGTACTGGAAGCCTTTAGGGACACTATAAGACTAGTACTGTAGAAACTATACTGTCTCAGACCCATACCAATAGATGGGAAGATCCACAAACAACATGAAAAAAACAAGAGAAAAAAGCACTTCAAACAAACCAAGATGTTCCAACATTAGAATCCATAGACAACACAGTAGAAGAAATGTTAGACTGATCTTTGAAATAAAGGATGGTATCAGAGAGAAAGCACAGGAAGTGAAAGATCACTTTAATAAAGAGACAGAGATTATAAAAAGGAATCAAGCAGAAATTCCTGAAATGAAGGAAACAATAAACCAAATTAAAAATTCAAGGGAAAGAATTGCCAACAGACTAGGCCGCATAGAAGACAGAATCTGAGGCAATGAAGACAAAATATATACTCAAAAATAAAGTCAAGCATACAGAGAAGATGATAAGAAATTATGAACAGAACTTCCAAGAAATATGGGATAACATGAAAAGATCAAATTTAAGATTTATTGGAATAGACAAAGATGTGAAGATACAAACCAAAGGAATGCAAAATCTTTTCAATGACGTAATATCAGAAAATTTTCCAAATCTAAAGAATGAAATGGAAAATCAACTACAAAAGTCTTACAGGGGTTGCGGCTCAGTGGCAGAGTGCTTGCTTAGCATGTGTGAGGCACTGGGTTTGATCCTCAACACATAAAAATAAATTTAAAAAGGTATTGTGTCCATCTACAACTAAAAATATTTTTTAAAAGGTTTACAGTATTCCAAATGTACAAAATTACAGCAAACCTATACCAAGACACATTATAAGGAGAATGACTAACATATGGAATAAGGATAGAATTTTAAAAGCCATAAGAGAAAAAAATCAAATTACATATAGAGGGAAACCAATTTTGATTTCAACTGATTTCTCAACCCAGGAGCTCCTGGAATAACATTTATTAAACTATGAAAGGAAATGGATGCCACCTGAGAATTTTCTATTCAGCAAAATTAAGCTAAGATTTGAAGATGAAATAATCTTCCATGATAAACAAAAAAAAAGTTTAAAGAATTCACAACTAGAAAGCCTGTACTACACAACATTCTCAGCAAAATATTCCATGAGGAGGAAATTAAAAAAAAAAAAAAAAAAAGGAAAACCAGCAAAGCAAGGAACTACACTAAAGGAATAAATAGTCAATCAAAGGAGAAACTAAGTCAAGTTAAAAACCAAAAATAAGCCATACTGATCAGGAATACAATAATAACTCTCAATGTTAATGACCTAAACTTGTCAGTCAAAAGACAGACTGGCAGATTGGATTAAAATAGAAAGACCCAATAACATGCTGTCTCCAAGAGACTCGCTTTCTAGGAAAAGCAAGCGACATCCAGAGACTGAAGGTGAAAGGTTGGGAAAAAATACATTACTCACATGGACAGTGTAAACAAGCATGGGTTTCTATCCTGATATCAGATAAAGTGGACTTCAAATTAAAGTTAGTCAGAAGGGATACAATGAAGCATCAATATACAACAAACAAACCCTTCTCAATTTCAAGAATCAAGTAGACCACAACACAATAATACTTGGTGACTTTAACACACATCTCTCACCACTGGATAGATCTTCCAAACAAAAACTAAACAAAGAAACTGTAGAACTTAATAATAAAATAAATGATTTAGACTTAATGGACATATATAGAGTATTTCATCCATCATTGAGAAAATACACTTTCTTCTCAGCAGCACATGGATCCTTTCCTAAAATAGACCATGTGTGTGTCACAAAGCAACTCTTAGGAAATAAAAAAAAAAGAAAAAAAGTAAAGATAATACCCTGCATTCTATTACAACATAATGGAATGAAACTATAAATCCACAATGAAATTAAAATAGAAGTGACTCCAATACCTGGAGACTAGCATGCAATTGAATGATGAATGGATAGCAGAAATAATCAGGGAGGAAATAAAAAAATACTTTTAGGTAAATGAGAACATCGATACAACATATCAAAATCTATGGAATGCTATGAAGGCAGTGATAAGAGGAAAGTTCATTAAAAGAATAAAAGTCAACAAATAAATGACCTAACATTACATCTCAAAGCCTGAGAAAAAGAAGAACAAATTAACACCAAAAGCAGAAGGAGCCAGGAAATAATTAAAAACAGAACTGAAATCAATGAAATTGAAACAAAAGAAACAATTGAAAAAATTGACAGAATGAAAAGTTGGTTCTTTGAAAAAAAAATGAATAAAATTGATAAATGCTTAGTACAGTAATGAAGAGAAAGAGAGGGAAAACAAATTACTAAAACTCATGACAAAAAAAGAAATATCAAAGCAGACACTATTGAAATATAAAAGATCTTTAGAAATTATTTTGAAAATTTATACACCAATAAAACAGAAAATATTGAAGACACTGACAAATTTCTACAGACACATGACCTACCCAGGCTGAATCAGGAAGTCATACCCAATTTAAACTGAACAATTTCAAGCAGTAAAATAGAAGACACCATCAAAAGCCTACCAACCAAGAAGAGCCCAGGACCAGACAGATTTTCAGCCAAGTTCTACAAGAACTTCAAAGAAGAATTAACACCAATACTCCTAAAATTATCCCATGAAATAAATAGAAAGGGAAAGAACCCTTCCAAACTCATTCCATGAGGCTAGTATCACCCTGATACCAAAACCAGACAAAGACACATAAAGGAAAGAAAACTTCAGACCAATATCCCTGATGAACATAGATGCAAAAATTCTCAATAAAATTCAGGCAAATTGCATACAAAAGCATATTTAAAAGCTAGTGTACCACTATCAAGTGGGGGTTCATTCCAGGGATGCAAGGTTGGTTCAGCATCCACAAATCAATAAATGTAATTCATCACATCAATAGACTTAAAGACAAGAATAATATGACTGTCTCAATAGAGACAGAAAAAGAATTTGACAAAATACAGCACCTCTTCATATTGAAAACACCGGAAAAACTAGGGATAGTAGAAACACACCTCAACATTGTAAAAGCTGTCTGTGCTAAGTCCACAGCCAACATCATTCTAAATGGAGAAAAAGTGAAAGCATTCCCTCTAAAAACTGGAACAAGACAGGAATGCCCTCTTCCATCTCTTCTGTTCAACATCATCCTTGAAACTCTAGCCAAAGCGATCAGATAGATGAAAGAACCTAAAAGGTTATGAATAGGAAAAGAAGAACTCAAACTATTATTATTTGCCAATGACAGGATTCTATATTTAGAACATCTGAAAAATTCCACTAGAAAACTTCTAGAACTAATAAATGAATTCAACAATGTAACAGGATATACTCTTAAATCAAATGCATTTCTATACATCAGTGATGAATCCACTGAAAGAAAAATTAGGAAACTACCCCATTCATAATAGCCTCAAAAAAAAAAATAAAGTACTTGGGAATCAATCTAACAAAAGAGACAAAAGACCTCTACAATGAAAACTAAAGAAAGTAATTGAAGAAGACCTTAGAAGATGGAAACATTGCCTATGCTCTTGGATAGGCAGAATTAATATTGTCAAAATGGCCCTACTATCAAAAGTGCTATACAGATTTAATGCAATGCCTCTTAAAATTCCAATGACATTCTTCATAGAACTGGAAAAAGCAATCATGAAGTTTATGTGGAAAAATAAGAAACCCAGAATAACCAAAGTAATCCTTAGCAAGAAAAGTAAAGCAGGAGGCATTAGAATACTAGAGCTATAGAATAAAAACAGCACCAAAACAGACAAGTAGACAATGGTACAGAGTAGAAGACACAGAGAAAAAACTCACATTAATACAGGTATCTCATACGAGACAAAGGTGTCAAAAACAGTCACTTGAGAAAAAGATAGCCTATTCTGTGTATTCTTATAGTCTGCTCCACTCTTCTCTTTTTATGCCAATACCATACTGCTGTTGTCACCATGGTGCTGAAATATGCTTTAAAGTCAGGTGTTTCCTTTTGGCTCAGGATTGATTTGACTATTTGCTGTGTTTTGTACTTCTATATGAATTTTAGAATTTTTTTCTTCCCACATTTGTGAAGACTGGTATTGGTGTTTTGAGGGGAACTGCACTGAATCTATAGATTACTTTCAATATTTTGGCCATTTTAATAATATTGATTCTTACAACTAGTGAACATGGGAGGTCCTTTCCACCTTCTTGTGCCTTCTTCAATTTCTTTCTTCCATGTTTTTAAATATTCATTGTAGCAGACTTTCACATTATGAGTTAGATTTATTCCTAGGTATCATTTTTTTGGCTATTGTAAATTTGATTACATTCCTGATTTCTTTCCCAGTGAGTTTATTATTGGTGTATAGAAAATCTATTGATATTTTAAAGCTGATTTTGTATTATTTACTTCAATGAATTTGTTTATCAATTGTAAGTCTTTTGGTGGAGTATTTAGTATTTTTATGTACATAATCATATCATCTCTGAATAAGCATAGGTCACCTCCTCTTTTCCCATTTGTATTCCTCTTATTTCTTTCTCTTGCCTTATTACTCTGGCTAAAATTTCTAGTAATCTACTGAACAAGAGTAGTGATACTGGACACCCTTATCTTGTTCCTGAAGTTAGAGGAAATGTTTTCAGCTTTTCCCCATTGAGTCAGATGTTGGCTATGCTTTTGTCATTTTTAGCCTTCCTTGTGTTGAGGTATGATACTTCTATACCTAATTTATTCAAGTATTTTATCATGAGGGGTTTTGAATTTTATCAAAGGCTTTATTGGTATGTATTGAAATGATTATGTGATTTTTGTCTCCACTTATTGATTTCTATATATTGGACCATCTAACATCCATGAAATAAAATCACATTCTGTGCATATATGTTTATGATTGCTGTATCTTATTGTTGACTTGTTCCTTTGATCAATAAATAGTGACCTTCTTTGTCTCTTCTGATTTTTGTCTTGAAGTCTATTTTGTTGAATATATACATGGCTACTTCTGCTTACTTTTGTATTCCATTTTTCTCTGATATCTTTTTCTATCCTTTCACTTTCAGTCTGTATATATCTTTTCAGGTGATGTGAGTTTCTTGTAAGCAGTGTATTATTGATATTGTTGGGCCTTTTTATAAAATCCATTTAGCCAGTCTGTGACTTTTAACTGGCAGTTTAAGACCCTTTATACTTAGAATTATGTTTAAAAGGTATGTACTTGGTCTGTCATTTTGTTGAATTTTTTACTACTTATTTTGAATAGTCTTTATTTTTTTTCTCTTAAAAATTTGTTGGTATACATTATCAATCTTTGATTCTTTCCTATTTCTCATTTGCCTGTATATTCTGGGGGAATTAATTTTTTTCCTATGTTTTATTATTGTGTTTATCTTTTTTTCTTCTCTAGGTGTAGGATTCCTCTAAGCATCATTTGTAATGCTTGTCTAATACTCCTGGTTTCCCTTACATTATGCTTACTTTGGAAGGTCTTTATTTAGTCTTTGATTTTAAGGGATAACCTTGCTGATTAATCTTGGTTGTCAATTATTTTCTTTCAGGACTTGAAATACATCATTCCATGTCCTCCTGGACTTTGGTGTTTCTTCCAAGAAATCTGCTGTTAGTCTAATGTGTTTGCCTTTAAAAATGACTTGGTGATTCTCTCTTGTGTATTTTAATATTCTTTTTTCCCTATATTTTTGGCAATTTAACTACAATATATTTTAGAGAAGTTTTTTCTGTTCATGTCTATTTGGGGTTCTAAATGCCTCCTCACCTGATTGTTCATGTCTTTTTTGGGAAAATTTTACTATTATTTTGGGAAATTTTCTACTATTATTTTACTGCGTATGTTTTCTCTGCCCTTGGCATGTAGCTACTATCCCTCCAGTATGCCAATTATGTGTAGGTTTGATCTTTTAATGGTGTGCCAGAGATCTTGTACATTCTCTTTATTCTTTCCCTTTATTGCTATCTGAATGTAATGTTTTTGGCAGACTTGTTCCAAGTTTAAATATTCTTTTTACTGCTTGATCTAGTTTATTTTTAAGGTTTTCAACTATGTTTTTTTAACTCCTTGTTGAGCTTGTAATTCCCAAGATTTGTATTTGATTCTTTTGCAAAATATCTTTTCAAATCATTCATTTATATCTTGCATTGTCTTCCTTAATTCATTAAGCTGTTCATTTGTTGTATTTGCTTGAATTTTATTGAACTTTAAAAAAATTATTCTTTGGAATTCTTTGTCCAGTATTATATAATTTTGGTGTCTTTGGAATATGTTACTCTGCAGTTATAAACTTTAGGATGATATTTTACCTTGTTTTTTTTTCATATTTATAGTGCTTCTGTATTGATATTTGTCCATCTCTTGAGGTAGTATCTCTATTACTTTCATGAGGTAGCCTTCTTGGTTTGTGACTTTCTTTTACTAATGTGTCTTGGAGTATTGATTTATTGTGTAATGCTGAATTTATTTCCAACTGGACTTTATAGTGTAATCTTCCTGTAGCTTCTTTGGTTTTGATTCATGAGTTTGAGTCCATAGCATTCTGTGTCAGAGTCAGAGAGACTCCCTGTTTCTGCAAATCTTATAAGATTTGAGACACCTTATTCTTTTAGGCAGATGTGATATAGGCAACAAATTGGGATACACCCTCTCTGGTTACTCCTACTATGGGAGTGGTAGTCCCTATCAGGAGTCCCTATAGGATTTTCACAGGCATTGTTGATAGTAGCTCTGTTACTTGAAAGTGATTCTGATGTTAGTGGTTCCAATCAAGTTGAAGGACCTGAAGCTCTTGTCTTCTGATGAGAGACTGGTTCAGATCTAGGTACTCCATGGGGAGTGTCAGGGATTGGAATCATTGCTCTCCCTCTGTGGGACTCACTTTCAGTATTATCAGCCCTGAATTTTCTGAGCTAGTGTGACTATGATCAATGTAGAGGATCTGTGTAGATTTTTTGTCAGCAATCATTGTGGTTTTTTGTTTTTGTTTTTGTTTGTTTGTTTGTTTGTTTCTCTTTCTACATCTACTGTTGTGTGAGTATCTGCCCAGGAATGGGGCACAGCCTCTCCTAGCTGTTCCTCAAGCTTATATCCTGTTTTCTTTTTCTGTCTTTCTTTCTTTTTAAAGCAGGGGATTGGACCCAGTACCACTTTTCCACTGATTACATTGCCAGTCCTTTTTTATTGAGACAGGGTATCACTCAGTTGATTAGGGCCTTGCTGAGTTGCTGAGGCTGGTCTAAAACTTGTAATCCACCTGCCTCAGCTTCCTGAGTCACTGGGATTACAGGTGTGTGCCACAGGGCACAGCACTTTTTTATTTAAGTAAAAGTGTCATGGTTCAAATAAAACTGGGTTGTGGTTAGGAGCTGTGCTTAATTCCATTCAGCTGAGCTGAGAGTGTAACTTTGAGGCAAAGCCAGTGTGCAAATAAATGCCCTGGGATTGAGATTTGGCCCTAGAAAACAAAAGTATAAATATAAATGTATATATAAAATGAAAAAAATAATAAAAAATAAAAAGACAAGGAGGAAAAATAATAAAAACATCAAAAAATGAAACAAAGGAGAAAGAAGAAAAAATATGATAAAATTTTAAAAAGGACCAAATAATAATAAAAAATAAAATATACAGTATACATAGGAAAAATGAGTCAAAAATTTCTCCTAGCTGAGGTGCTTGGAAACACAGTTTGGGTTGAATGACCATGGGCTATGCCAGTCTCCAATCTGATCTTCTTTAGGAGTCTTTGAGGTTGGAATCTGCCAGGCATAGAAGAGGAATAGTGGATCATGACTGCAACTTGTTGAAATTCCTTTCTCCTCTGACCAAATGAGTTAGAGTAGAATGTAGATTGTGCTAGGCATTTCTCACCAGGCACTTCTCACTGAACAGGGTTATGATGGAATGTAGACCGCTGTAGGGATACATCCTTTCCTTAGGTTTTAGTCTGTGATTCTGGGAGCATATGTTTGCTGTGTAGGTTTTTTGTCTCTGTGGTAGGGGCATGGCAAATGCCTAAACTGCGATAGATTCCTGGCTGCCAGGGTCAGGGGCAATTGAACCACTGAATTCTGTGCTGGGGAGGGCATTGCAGGAACTGGAGAACCTAGATCAAATACTCTTAATCCTGGCATCTTCAGCCTGGCCCCCGTGGGAAACCACACTCACCTAATGTTATTCCAAGTCCCAGACAGTAGGTTTGATGAACTGCTGATTCCAAAGAGGAGTGACCTCTACTTCCCACACAGCCTGTGCTCCCCATAGCATAAAACCCTCAGTGAATTTGTGTCAGAGATACTTCCCCAAGTCAGGATTATCTCATGTGGTTGCTATCTGCTCAGTCAATGCAATGTGGTGTCCACATGAACCTTGAGATGTGACTCTGCTATATTGCATGACCCCCAGAACAGTGTAGTCAGATGAAAGGGCCCTTCTTAAGATGGTTCCTGACTATTGCACACTCAGAGTTTGCTGAGAGAAGCAGTGAATTTCTTCTCTAAAGCTGGTTTGTTGTGCAGACTAGGTCACTTATTTATATAAGCTTTTTGTCTATAGGATGCAGCCTTGTGTGCCATTGTGTGACTTTCTTTCACCTTTACCCACTTGAGGGAAACGTTCCTTTCTCTCAGTTGAGGTGCCTAGTGGTAAGTTGTGATCTAGTGGTCACATTATCATATCCTTTCTGTCCCATTGGTCTAGTTAGCTTTTTTGCTGCTGTGACTAAATGATCTGATCAGTCCATTTATAGAGGAGGAAAGGTTTATTTGAGAGCTCACAGTTTCAGAGGTCTTAGTCCATAGAAGGCTGGCTCCAGGTGAGGCAGAACATCATGGCAGAAGAGCTTGGAAGAGGGAAGCAGTTTACATTGTCAGGAAGCAAAGAGAGAGTCTCCACTTCCCAGATACAAAATATATATCCCACAGTCATGCCCCAATTCCAATCTCCTCCAGTTGCACCCTACCACTTTAGTTAATCCCAACAGGGGGTTAATTCACTGATTAGGTTAAGACTCTTACAACCCAATCATTTCTCCTCTGAACCTTCCTGCATTGTCTCACATGTGAGCTTTTGGGGGACACCTCATATCCAAACCATAACGCCCATTATGTATTTCTTTTTTAACTGTTAAATCTAGTTGAAGTCTCATCCCCTTCAAAAACATTTCTTTGACTCTTTCAGCTCATTTCACTTCCGTTTATATTGACTATTATGCAATTTTACACTTAACATTACACTTACACTTACATTACACTTACACTTTAAACATCCTTTTATTGTTTCATATATGAACTTTGTTTACCTAACTAGGTTATAAAACTTCTTGTGGACAAAAATGACATCTTTGTCCCTGCACTTATTTGTGGCTCATAGAAGGGTTTAAAGATGATGCCTCCTCCCCCAACCTTTCTACTCTAAGGGATTAGATTCTGAGTCTAAAAATTCACCTATTTCCTCCCACTTATGCAGGTTAGGGAATGTTCTCCATTTATTGTCTTTCCGATGCAAAAATATCAATCCTGTCTCCCACTAATCTAACAGGAGCCAGGAAAGCTTTTAACAAAAAGGATAAATGGTTACCTAAGGAATAGTATATAAATTTGCTGGAAAGAAGGTTCTACCAGTGGGTTTGGTAGAGTATCAGATCTTTTTCAGTCACTGTCTTCTGTAACTGTGGCTCAAGGGATAAAGGGTTATCTGTCATCTCCATAGGGTGGCCCAAAGGGAAATCAGAGCAAGCGTTCTTCTAGAGAGGGGATAGACGGGTCTGTAGTCCCTGACCCAGGCAACTCCAGCTACTTGTTTTAGGTATGTAATATCTGCAGAACTGGAAGTGTGCTATTCAGAATGGTCCTTTGCCTTTATTTATGATTTGTTTTGAGCCCATGAGACCATTTCTCCTCCAATTGTCAGTGAGCAGGGAGGAAGAATGTAGTCAGTTATTGATTAAACCTCAGACAGCAGGTAAAGATTGGTACTAGCTGAATCTATTGCAACCTTGAAGAATATTCCCTTAATGGGCAACAGGGAGAGACTGAAGAGTTAAAATTAAATGTTATAAGTGCTTACAGGGTTACAGTAATCTGAGGCAGAGGTCAAGGTAGATGTGTTATTCCATGCCTTACAAATGGCTAAAACTAAACTTTTAAGGTGTATTGTGTATGTTTGTGTCTAAGAAGTTCCTGGAACAGCCTTATGGGCTCTTATAGCCCCATTTGTATCTAACCCAATGTTTATCACATGCTAAGAAATAAATAATAGTGGATTGTTTAAGTTTCAGTGGTTTGGGTGCATGTGTACAAGGAAGTGTTTAAGTGGAAAGAAGAAGGCCTTATTCAAGCTCCAGTTTACTATGAAGGCTGTTGTTTGCTAGGTATGCCCACCAGAAATGCCAGACTCTTGATTATAATTGTCTTGTGCACTATCTAGCCAAATTAAAGAAAATAAAAGGACTTTTTTACTTGGGACACCATGTTAGTTGAGAATGAGTGAGCACACACAGAATGGATTATATATGTTACATATATCTTTTTAAAATTCATGAAATATTGGAATATATGTGGATATATTTGAAAATATGTGAATATATACATAAGAACCAATAAATGATATACAAAGTGGTTTGGAATTCAATTTGTCCTTACTCTTAAGAGAATCGGTGAAAACAAGTAGACTAGATTTAGAAAAATGTTTTTAAAATTTTTATTTACATCTTCTTTCTTTATCATTTTCTTATATTATTGGCTAATTTTTGCTCATGTCCTGCACTAGTCCACATCCTGCATCTTTGTGTTGTTATTCAATTTCAGATATTAAGAACTGAATCATTATAATCTACCTAGGTGAATATTTCACTTAATAACTTGCAAAAAATTAAGTATTCAGTGTTTAAGAACCATGTAACCGAAGAACTCAATGATTAAACAAACAAACAAAAAAATCTTTGTGTCCCAGAAAGTCTTCAATGCATTATTGGATGTACTTTATTATGTGTATATGTGTAGGTATTTGTGTGTGTAGATTAAAAATTGAAGTCATTCTTTTTGAAGTTTGCTTTCATTTACTTCAAATTTCTTCTTTCATTTTATTATCTGTATTGGTTGCATTTTGCTATTTATTTGTGTGACAATGTAACAACCTGCAATAATAAATCCATACTGCTGAGACTTGTACATTTATAGTTTTTCTTGTCACTATCTCTGTAGATACGGCTATCCTTGTTTCTCTGCATAACTGCACAATCTTGGGCACAGTTAGAAACAAAGAGGTCACTGTCTTCAATGTACGGACTGCACAATACTGTGATTCCTGCGTACCTTGGCCTGCCTCCCCACCCCCTTGCTCTCCCAATCACTCTTCTACCATAAGGTGGTAAGAGGGCCATCTTCCAGGATTCCTTTGGGAAGAGTAAAACTTCCTATGTGGATTTTAGCTAGGTGTCTCCACAGTTTTTGTTGGCTCCTGAATCACAGCTGTCTGAAGGAAGTAGTTTGGGATTTAGTGATTTAACTATTTCAAGCCCAGTTATGTGTAATGCTCACATACTAATAAAACTAGCCTCCACAATAGAGGATGATTACAAAGGAACAAGAAGAAGCCTGCATGATTGAAGTGCTGGGAATGCTGGTGAAGCAGCAGAGCGTGGTGGTGGATAACAGGCCCTGCCAGGGCCATTGCAAACTAATTATTGCCTCAGCCTCTATTTCGTCAACTATAAAATGAGGATAATCATACCTCATAAAGTTTTTCAGAAAATTAAAAGTGAAAATATATATTTTTTGCAAATTTATCTCAGTATCTTATAGAGAATATTAATAATAGCATTCTTATTATGTTGTGGTGAAATTGCAGATGGAAAGAGATATGCTAATGCTTTGATGAGGGCCACAGATAGATGGACAGAGCCACACAGAAGAGGATCCTTAAAATGGGTCTTTCATCTTTATTTGCCTATTGTCCTTCATGCATCTTGGAAAAAGCAGTCCTTTTTCATTGCATCAGATTATTTCTTCCATCAGATTATTCATGATATTAGTGAAAAGAAAAAACAATCACTAACAACCTGAAAACTGAATACTTTGTGAGTTCAACATTCATTTGGACCTTTCCCAGTAGGGGAGTATAGTAGTTACCCCTTAACTGCAGGGGATGTGATCCAAGACCTCAAGTGGATGCTCAAGACTGCAGATAATATCAAACCCTATAGATACTGATTTTTTTCCTATACATACATACCTATGATAAAGTATATTTTATAAATTAGATGCAGTAAGAAATGAACAACTAATTATAAAATAGAATGATTATAACAATATACTGTAATAAAAGTTATATAAATGAAATCTCTGTCTCTCAAAATACCTTATTTTTCTGTAGATCTTATTAACAGCAGTAAATGATTGTTTTCCTTTCCTTATTGAGAACATTCATCTTTTCACTTAGAAGAAGCACCTTATTGCTTCTCTTTGACATATCCAAATTGTCAATGTCACTACTTTTGTGTTTGGGGGTAATTTTTCAGTAAATAAGGGTTACTTGACCCCAAACAGAGTGATATTTTGACAATTGATCTGAAAATAAAAATTACTCCTAAATGACTAACAGGAGAGAATGTGTACGGTGTGTATACACTGGACAAATGCATGATTCACATCCTAGGTGAGATGGAGTTGGTTGGCATGAGATTTTATCATGCTACTCAGAATGGTGTGCAATTTAAAACTTACATTTTTTTCTGGAATTTTCCATTTAATATTTTCAGATCACAGTTGATTTCAGGTAACTTAAATATGGAAAGTAGAATTGCAACTAAAGAGGGGCTACTGTATTCATTTTGCCTACACCCCCAGTGTCCCCTTACCCACCTAGGAGCTTTGTTCATGGTCTAAACAGATATGGACTTGGTCTTAACTGACTTGTTTAGCCTTCACCTAAGTGATTGTTCTTTGTGACCTAGGTCTAATATTTGAACAGGAATATTTCTGAGCAACATTGTCTTAAAATGAATCCTCTAATACCAATCATCTAGGGAGCTAGCACAGAGTAGCATCCTAACTGGACAAGGTCACACATTAAATGACTCATAATTGTCACCAGAAAAACATTATAAATGAAGATACACTAAATATAAATCTAAGTAATAATTTCAAATGGTAAAATGGTGTTTCAAGTTCCATAAAAGGAGCATAAATATACCTTATGCATTGATTACTCAAGGGACCTTTATTAACTATAAAGTGTGCATACAGCACATAAAATGACAAATTATGTCATAAATGTAGCCTACCTCAAATTAATATGCTTACTATGAGAAATATTAACATTTAAGTCACTACCTTCAATGTAATTTCCTTTGGAGGAATTATTCGAATCATCAAAATAGTTTTTAAAAGCTATTAAAGGAATTGACCATTTTTTAAATAAATAAGTGTTTGCTGTAGCAGGTAGAAAGGTTTGGAATCATGTCATTGTCATTGACCTTAAAGCTGCATGCACTCAAATTTGAGATGTTGACCTGTTTTTTTTTTCCTTTTCTTTTCTTTTCTTTTTTTTTTTTTAAAGAGCTATTGCAGTATCTAAATATTTCAAGGGTTCTCCAAGTTTTTTCATTGTGAGAGTCTGAAGAGCAGCAGACTCTTAAATCTGACCCTTCTGTTTATCTTCTTTTTCTCTTTTCTGAGTAGCTATAAGGATAATACAGAATAAGAAAAGAAGTCACAGAAATGCCCCTTGTAATCGGAGGAATGGGATTAGGAAATGGTAGTACACGTCTTTGCCCTTGAGAAGGGAAGTATTTATTGGTGAATACATTGTGTGTATGTGTGTGTGTGTGTGTGTGTGTGTGTGTGAGATTTATCACACATGACAAAAGATACATATGTATGAGTATGTATGTATGATCTATACATATCTATGCTTATATTTATATCTATATATCTTAGCTTTAGAGTTTCATGTCTTTTTAAAGTCCATCTGGCAGAATTGCTGTCTTCAGACAATTTTGATTTGTGTAGTGCTAGGGATCAAATCTGGTGCCTTGCACATGCTAAGCAAGCACCCTATCATTGAGGTATTTCTCCAGCCCCATCTTTTTCAGATTTAATTCTCATTTGACCCCATGCTAGAGAACCTCTATAAGCCAAAGTCACTGAAAATTAAGAGCATAGCAGATAAATGAGCTAATAATCCCAATTCCATTACTTGCTATTCTCTAAATTTGAGATTATTAATCTATTTGAACATTAATTTCTCCATCTTTGAAATGGAATTCTTAATATTGACTCTTTAAGATTTTGAAGAGGATTACATGAGATAATACATAAAAAGAAAATAGAGTCTAGTTATGATAGATTAGTGTTTAAAACGTAATAATTATAGTTATTTTTCTGTTATTACTTCTAGTATTAATAATAGTGTTAATTAAGTGAAATTTGTCATTCAAATATTGATTATAAGTGACTAAATATATTATGGTTTAAGTATTTTAACTATGTTATTAAAGTTTCTTGAAAGTATGCATAAAGTATAATTACTCTTTGTTTATTTAAATATAAATCTGATCCTAATTAGACATTTTTTCCTAGAAATTATTCTTATCTACAATGATGAGGACATGTAAAGTCAACATGGATGAAAGGAAAGGAGACAGACCATCTGAACCTAATCTTTTCACTGTTTGCCCATTACCCTTACCCTTGGAAAGCTTATGGGAAAGGGAAAGACCAGGAAGAGTATTGTGTTTTAAAAGGTACTCTCTTTATGTTACTGAAGAAAGGTTTGGGAAAAATTATAGTCTCACTAGTTCCGATGCTGATTAAAACACGACAAAATCCATATTCCTACTTTGATCTTGACTCAGTAGAATGTTGTGAAATTGGCATTAAATTGATCAAGTCAATTGTGTATTTGTCCACTTGGTTGTTTGTATCTTATACGTGGGTGAGAAGGTGAAGGGGAACAGTCAGATGATATACATATCTTCTAAACGTGTAATATCAACTAGATGTTAGAAAGAAATAAAATGCATACACACACCATTTTCAGTCAATGTCCATCTAATTATAAGAGCTTCAGGAGCTTGGTGTTCTATTTGACTTCAAACATGTAAAAGGCTCAAGTCATTCAACCTGGTATAATATTTTCCGAGGATTTGGTCAGATCATTTTCTTGCCTCAAATATTTAATTGAACCAGTTGTGGGTAATGAGGTCTGCTCCTTGACAACTCCTAAGTAGTTTTCACACTCGGCTATCCTTAATCATATGTTATATGTCATCTTTGGCCTTGTGCACAGGCAGATAGGAATTTAGTGGAACATTCTGTGAAAATACTGGCCCAGAAAAATGTCTTGACTGTCTCACAACAGGTCGCTTTTCAAAACACTTCACTCAGGCTCTCTGTCAATATGGAACTTGACACGGACTTAGGAGAGTTAGAAAACTTGGAGGAGTTTGCCATCTTTTGTGCTACTGTTAAATTATTATTTTAATCCTTCCTTTTCCTGAGTATCACGTATTTTTAGTTCATTTTGTTTGTTTTATTGTTTTCCTAAAAATATTCTGCTGTACTGGAAAAGCAAACCAAAGGACATAGGGCAAAGCATAACACAACTCAACAACAACAACAACAAAAACCATGGCCTAATTCCTTGGAGTTGTGGCTTATTAATTTCTTATCTTAGAAAAAAAACCGAAAAAACAAAAACTGAGCACTATTGCCTGGTTATAGAATTCTCTAAAAGCCCTAGGCTTACTGCAAGCAGGATTTTTCTTTTAAAAGGAAAAGGAGATTACAGGAAAAAGTACCAGTTGGAGAAAAGAATAGTGGAGAAATGTTTTAAAATAATTTGCATATGAATAATCCCCAAGGATGTTATTTAGGTGTAAGAATAGTGCAACTTCCCCCAAATGGAAGTGAATCGTAAAAGGGAAGTATAATTTTCATAGATTGTGTTTGAGAGAACATAAAATGGGAAAGGAAAGATGAAAGAGGCCTATTCCTTTACAAATGTTAGGTGCTTGGATAGTAAACACTTCGATATCAATTCTGCATTTTGTTTTTCTTCAGTTTTACGTAGTGTTGTTTTGGATGCATTTTTCTCATGAAGCTGCCAGTCCCAGTTCAAACCTTTATGTCCCAGATTGCTTGTCTCACGTTGGCTATGTATTAAAATTGCCTTATGTCACACATACTATGCAATTTAGAGAAAGAATTTCATTGTGGAACCAACTTGAAAAAAAAAGCAAAATATTTCTATGAAAAGCAATTTGCTTTGCTAGGCTTTGCCTGTATTCCCAGTGCAATTACTGTAGATTATATGAGTTTGAAAATGAGCTTTCTTCCTTGCAACCCACTCTCTCCCTCTGTTTGATTCTCCTGTGAAGTCATAATCCTCTGTTTGCGCAGTAAGTCTGTTACCATGGAGATTAATGTGATGTTACAAATTTGCTATTATTTATGACTTCATTGTAGGATGGATCCGAATGAGAAATTAATCTCTGATTTCTTCACCAAATATTTGGTGAGCCATATGAGAACAGGTGAAGGCATTTCAGTTTTCATTCTTAATTGGGAGCTAAAAGTGCTTTCACCTGTGAAAAATCATAAAAATTTTAAAAATCATAGTTTTTTAAAAAAATTGTTGAAATAAACATTCTTGAAGAGAGGGTGAAACATATAAAACAAATTTATGTTCTGTTTAAAAAAATAATCTGCTGGGAATGACAAGACTCCTCCTCTTTGAGAAATCTGAGTTGTCAGTGTCATTTCATGAACAAGTTTCTCCATGGTACCACCATGTTTACTTTCTTTGTTAAGAAAAACTAAACAGTGAGCACTCTGGTGCATAAGCCCCTCAACCATTGAGATATTGAATTCTGATCTTTAATAAACCAACATTGATTTACTTCGCTGCTTCTGTTTGCTTAGTTAAGCTCCATTGGCATAGGAAAAGGCACACATAATTTAATCAAATTGCTTTTTTTCATTTGATTTTTTATTAGTGCGTAAAGCAGGCTCTAAGCATTCAGAATTTATTTTTACCAGTAAATATCTTTCTTCTTTCTTGGAGGAGGAATTTCGAATTACAGTTTATTTTATCCCTTACTCCCGATGTGTAGAAAGACAAATAAAATGTGGCAGATTTTTAGTGGCAGATTTCCTGTTTCTTTCTTTCTTGAAATCAAATTGACTCTTGATGAATTCAGTAAAGCATCTAAACAGAATTAACCTTTTAGTTTTTAGGTGTCAGATGCTAATGAATAAGTCAATATCTTCAACATTAAATTAGGTAATATTTTGTTTTATTAGAACTGAAGTTTTCCTGATCATTTTATAGTCACTTAATAGATGAAAAACTGAGACATGGAAAAGTGAAGTGGTTTGCCTAAGATCATGAGGCATTACGGTTGACAATTTAAGGGTACAAGACGGATCTATTCCATACAGGATTTTGTTTCAGATAATCAACGCCACTTGAAAATTCTTTTCTCCTCTAGAATTTATTGCAAATTAGAGAGATAAAACTCACTTTCCACAAAGGCTAATGTTAATCATATTTTTCATATCTGACTTTGTAAAGACACAGGGTGTTTAGAGTTTCCAAATAAAGGTGCTGTTATTTCTGTGAGAAGGAAGTTGGTGAATTTTTTTTGACTGTGAGTGGGATTCATGAAATAACTTGTGATGTTGCACTTCTAGAGGCCTAGAAGCACATAGACTTGCCAGTTTCACTGGAGAATGACAAAGTTGAGAAGCTGGAAATTCTGTTTTTCTGCACAATACACTTGTTTCTCCTGACTCCTTAAGGCAAGGTTAAAAAATGTGGGAGTAGTACTTTAGTTTTATGAAATTAGTCTAAACAAGAATCACTCTTCACTGCTCTGTTAACAGGATGCATCATTTTCTTATCTCCCAGAGTGTGAAATTTTTCTCTCTCATGCTTAAAGCAGACAGAAAGAAATTTTCCTCTAGCCAATAATGGCGGGCACCACCTTACTATGTGGAGAACTAAACTTGGACTTATGAAAGGCATCAAATTATTACAGACTAGAGAGAGAGGGAGAGAGAGAAAGAGAGAGAGTGAGAGAATCTGAGACTCTGATGAACATATCGAAGTCAGGCAGTCCTATAACAGGTAGTATTTTGAACTTCTTTTTCTATGTGATAATAAATGCCCTTAATGCTATACTGGACCAGTTTTCCGTTTCCCATTTCTTGGCCTCATCTGCCTCCCAGCTGTCAATCATGGCCCTCGTTCCTGGCAGAATGAAGGTGGGGCTGAAGAAGTTCTGTTTTCTTCTATGTCTAGAGCTATAGTAGTCCTAATGTTCAGACTCAATTCACCTGGATTCCCTGAAGCTCTGGCTTCCTCCCTATTATCTGCTCTAGGGGATAATAATACAATCCACATATGAGAAGGAGTTAGACCAAGGATGGAAGTTAACTGCCAGATAAATTGTTGATTAGAGATAAAAATAGTTCCAAATAGCAACCATCCTGCACGATAATGGAAACCAATTGTATTTTTATAAGATTAGCCAACTGGATAATGTACCCTCTTATGATGACCTCTCTTATCTGTGTCTCATTCCCTCACTCTTGCTTTTCTGATATTATACCTTCAACCCCAGTAAAATGATAAGCATGTACACCTCACCTCAAGTTCTGTGTTATAGGAAATCTACATTGCCTTAAAACCATGATATCAAGGGAGACTCTAGAAAGCACATCCTTAGGATGCTGAGTTGCCCATTTCACAGAAGACAACGGGGGCCTGATTGCTGCTGGTATGGGTTGTAGAAATAATCTCTGGCGTTTGTGAACTTATAATTATTAAGTCTTCATTGATAGTGACTTAGGAGTAGGTGCAGATAAAGGCAAGCAATTGGAAAAGTAATGCCTGCTACATTTGGTGGGAAGGCAGAAGTAATGATGGCATTACTTTAGTAATTGTGGCATGAGGTGGCTACTTTTTGACAACATTGGATCTTTGCCAAAAAAGTGATATATTCAGATGAAAATGGACTTCTGCAGCAACCCCAAAGAAGACTAGTTTAAAAAACAAAACAAAACAGTAGACTTAGGAACCTATTATAAATATGACAGCTGCACAAAAAATCAAAATAAACATCTTGTCAAGTTTCCTATGTCAAAATCATGGCTCTGATAAGGAAAGATGATCAGTGATGAGCCTAAGAATCTTGAATCCTCACATTTCCTTGAATCTGGCCCTTAGAAAGAGACCCCTTTCTCCTTCTAAAAGAGAAAGGCCTGACAGGGCCTGGAGACTGCAATGTTTTTACATAAGCAAATTACTTAACAGCTGGTCTTTGTTCTTCTAACTGTCATCATACCAACCCCATCTAGGTAGATAAAGTCATAGAGCGCTTGGGAGATCTAACAGTGTGTACTGGCTTCTCCTCTCAGTGGCTATTCAGGAAACCCTGACTTCCCTTCCCAGCGGCTTTTTCAAGGAGCAAATAATAAAATCTAAAAATGAAAGTGAGTTAATTCACCATGGAGTGAACTTCAATCAATGAGAGGCAGGAAAGAGCTGACAAATCACTGACCCATTCTCTCCGGGATGGATTGCTTAAGATGCAGTTTCATATAGCCACGTATCCTGTGCAACTGAGCAAACCATCTGTGTTTCTTGAAAAGCTGTGGCTATCTGACTCGATGCTTGTGGGAGTGAGGGAAAAAACATAAAGTGGAAGGGTAAGAATTCATTGCCATGGAGTTATTCATCTTTACATTAGAATTCAGTGTCCTGGCAAGGATAACCTGGGGCTGGTTGTCATAATTCGTTAGGATGGTTCCTTGACTCTCGTAAAGCAATAGTGGTGACCATTAAACCAATGTGAATGTGCCAGAACTTCCTCTGCAGAGTATAAAGGAAGGAACTGGACAATTTAGAGGGATTAAGATCTCTATAAAAATTATTATGTAAAGTCTGAGAATTCAGTCAACAAAGAAATATCCATTTATTTGCTTATTAGTTTACTAAACACTCGAACCTATTTTTTTCTGTATTTGGAATGAAAACATTTTAATGAATTCTGAGTAATTCTGGAGCAGGTAAATATGTTGGTATTAGTAAAACACACATTTATGAGAAAATAGTTTTCATTTCCTTTGTTAGGGTACAAAGTTCAATAATATCTTGACATAAAACAATTACTGTGACTATTAATTTTATATGTCATCTTGACTGGGCCATAAGTACCTAGATATTTGGTTAGACATTATTTCTGACTAGGTCTGTGATGGTATTTCTATACAGAATAAACATTTTAATTGGTGTATTAAGTACCCTTCCCAATGTGTGTGGGCTTCACTCAATTCATTGAGGGCCTGAATAGAACAAAAAAGTAGAGGAAGAATTTGCTCATTTTTTGCCTGTATTAGCTGAGACATTTGATCTTCTTCTGCCTTCAGACTGGGACTTACACCCAGTAAATTTGGATTGGACTGATACTTTCCTGGGCCTCTGCCTTACAGATGGCAGATCATGGGGCTTCTCAGCCTCCATAATCACATGAGCTTGCTTTCTTATAATAAATCTCTCTCTCTCTCTCTCTCTCTCTCTCTCTCTATATATATATATATATATATATAATGTATGTGCGTGTGTTTTATTTATTTGTGTATATGTATGTGTGTGTGGGAGTGTGTGTATATGTGTGTGTGTGTGTGTGTGTGTCCACTCTTTGTTCTGTTGCTCTGGATAACCCTGACTGATACAATTTCACATACACATATAAGTGAAAATGAAAAAGTATGTGATTATCTTTATCTGGGTGATTATTGGTTTCTCTAGATTCATATTCTGAGCCCTAAGGGAAAGTCAGAATTTTGCTCACTATAGCTAGAATGATCCATTCACATGTCTGTTTTCTAATAATATTCAGAAGAAACCTTCATTTAAAAAGATATTCCTAACTTTGTTTGTTTGTTCCTGCATTAATAGTACATGAGAATTGTTTTTATCAGTTTGATTTCCCACTTAAAAAAATAAAGTGGTGCATCCAGTGTAGCTATATGAATAGCTCTCTTATTTCAAGAAATATGCTTTCCTTTCAGAATAGCATTATCATATTGCATAGTGGTCCCAAAATACACAAAATTTACATTATTTTTTGATTGTTAATGAATACAAAGAAACTTGCATATAATTAGTTTTCCTTTTCTCTGACAAGTAAAAACTCATCTTAAGGAGCAAAAATTTATTAAGCTACTTCGTGTGATATAAAGATGATAAACATAACAATAAATATAAATAAGTCAATTACAATTATTGAGAACTTACTAAATATCAGACCCTTCACTAAGTGGTCTCTATACTATTTCATTTATAACAACTGTTTATGAAGTAGATGGTGTTATTGCTACATCACAGGTTAGGATATGAAAATATATTGAAATAAAGTAATATAGTGAAGATCATACGACTTATTTATGTCAGTGCTGTCCATACCCTTAGATAGTTTACTCCTAGACCTATTCAACTTCTTATTCTTCCATACATGATCACCCCCCACACAAAGACACACATATATGTAAACAAAATAAAGATTCTTGTTTTTCACTCATGTAGGAAAATTGAAGTAATTTGCCTAAAGTTAGTTAGCCTATAGTAGAACAGATGCTGAACTTGGACTTTAGGCTGTTCCCATGGTATCAGAACCTCATTTATCATATGTGTGAAATGAATAACAATATGTATGTTCAAGTCTCAATTTATGATAAGGTAATTTAATCTTAGAAAATATTTGAGAGTGAATTATAAAAACTAGATGCTACATTTCTGGCATTTTGAATAAGTGTGTGTGCATACAGTTTTGACTGGGCTATTGATGCTATGTTTCTTTTCCAAGCATGGAAATTATCAGTTGCTATTCCTTCAGATATTAATTTTTATTTATAAATATTCCTTTGTTTTTCATTTAGACCAATTAAAGTTATTTGCCTTAAGGTTTGTATGAGAACTCTGATTCTTCCACTATGTGAACCTGACAATAGTATAACAAAGGAACCTATTGGGAAGATCAAAGTTCAAGTCTCTCTCAGTGAAAGTTCCAGAGTGACCAGTGGCTTCTAATATTCTCTTATGATTTGACTTCATTTGCCTAGATAGGTCACAAAAGCAATACCTACAAGATAGTGCATAAGCATCAAAAAGATGTGTGTTCTATCTTTATGAAGATTTGTCCACATGCACTTCAGATGGAGCACTTATCTCCAAAATTTATAAACAACCTACAAAACTTTACAACAAAAATACAAAGAACCCAATCAATGAAAAGACCAAGGAACTGGACAGACACTTTACAGAAGAAGACATACAGGCAATTAATAAATATATGAAAAAGTGCTCAACATCTCTAGTAATTAGAGAAATGCAAATTAAAACAACTCTAAGATTTCATCTTACTCCAGTTAGAATGACTATAATCAAGAACACAAGCAATAATAGATGTTGGTGTGGATGTGGCGAAAAAGGCACACTTTTACGTTACTGGTGGAGCTGCAAATTGGTGCAGCCACTCTGGAAAGCAGTGTGGAGAATCTTCAGAAAACTTGGAATGGACCCACCTTTTGACCTAGTTATTCCACTCCTCGGTTTATACCCAAAGGACTTAAAATCAGCGTACTATAGTAATGCAGCCACATCAATGTTTATAGCAGCTCAGTTCACAGTAGCTGTATTGTGGAACTAACCTAGATGCCCTTCAGCAGATGAATGGATAAGGAAACTATAGTATATATACACAATGGAATTTTATTCAGGCATAAAGAAGAATATTATGGCATTTGCAAATAAATGGATGGAATTGGAGAATATCAAGCTAAGTGAAATAGGCCAATCCCAAAATACCAAAGGCCAAATGTTTTTCCTGATAAGTGGAGAATAATATATATATAATGGAGATGGGGGGTGTGGGGAGTGAGAGAAGAATGGGGGAACTTTAGATTATGTAGAAGGAAATGAGAAGGAGGCGGGTATGAAAAATGGTGGAATGAGACAGACGTCATTACCCTATGTACATGTATGATTACAC
Organism: Sciurus carolinensis; assembly: GCF_902686445.1. Lineage (NCBI taxonomy): Eukaryota > Metazoa > Chordata > Mammalia > Rodentia > Sciuridae > Sciurus > Sciurus carolinensis. The sequence goes on from NC_062226.1 coordinate 82,795,283, forward strand.
GAATGATATGACTCTACATTGTGTACAACCATAGAAACAAAATGACGTACCCCATTTGTGTACAATGAATCAAAATGCAGTCTGTAAAAAATTAAATAAATAAATAATTTTAAGAAAAGAAATGATAAAATTTTAAGATCATGTGTGGGAAATACATATAAAGCCTGATGTTTAAGAACGGTGGTAAAGAATTTCCACTTACTATTTCTGTAATTCTTGAAAAGTATTAGAGTCTTACGAAGTTTTGCTTTCATTCTCTTTTCAGTGTCAGTGTACAGTACCTGCTGTTAATATACAAAGATGATGTGGAAAGTACTGAGTAAGTTAATGTATGTGGAAGCATTTCATAAATAATTAAGTGATACACAAATAACAGGAGCAGGTGCACCAACAGCTATAATACTGGTTTGCTTCTATCAATTAGGGTGATTTGCTCATTTCAATATTTAAAAAGCTATTTCAGTATCATGCTTTAAGCTGCAAAGAAAAAAGAAATAGAAAAGGTGACTGGTAGAGTGCAATATTCTTTGCACCTCAAGTAAAAATCCTTACCGTAGTCAAATTAATTGTAGCTCTGTAATAAGTTACAGGGGTTTTAGAAAGGAGGGGAAAGAGGGTTTAGAATTATGCTCTGCATTATTCCCTTCATCTTAGAAGGAAAGACATTTTGGTGCCTCTCATTTTCAATTTATATAATTGAAATATATAAAAATGTATAAAAATATTGATAATTTATATAATTATCATTTAAATAAATAGCAAAGTTTTGTTTCAAAAGATAACAATAACTTCTATCAGAATTTGACCTAATGTGTCTTCTTGATTTAGCCAGAGGGTGACCATAATCCTTATTTCTAACAACAGACTATAACCTCTATTCTTACTTCATATGTAAACATTTTGAAGTTTTCTTGGGTGCCTGTGTTAGTTAGCTTTTCATCACTGTGACCAAAATATGTGACAAGAACAACTTAGAACAGGAAAATTTTATTTTGGGCTCATGGTTTCAGAGGTTCAGTCCATGGTTGGCTGTCTCCATCATGTTGGGCCCAAGGTGATGCAGCACATCATGGTGGAAGGGTATGACAGAAGGAAGATGCTCAGCTCATAGCAGTTGGGAAGCAGAAAGAGAGAGTGAGAGAGAGGGAGAAAGAGGAGTGAGAGAAAGAGAGACAACAGGGAAAAAATAAAAACCCCAAACGCATGCCCCTAGTGAACTACTTTCTCCATTCACACCCCCACCTGCAATCAAGTACCATTGGAATTAATAATCTATCGAATGGATTAATCCACTGATTAAGTTACAGCTCTCATAATCTATTCATTTTATCTCTGAACATTCCTGCAGCAACTCAAGAGATTTTATGGGGGGTATCTCATATTCAAATCATAACAGTGCCTCACTTTTTTTATAATTATAGCTGATATATATGTAAGAGTAAAAAGAAAATTTTCAGAAAATTAAAAATGTCAGATTCCACTACAGACTGCAAGTTTCTTCTTGGCAAGGATTTTGCTATAAATCTCAGCCTTTCTATTGAATCTGCTGTCTTCTGCACATGAAAAATAGTACATGGATAGAAATCCAGATATAATTAAAACTCTTTCTCAAAGAGCAAGATGCTAGAACTGTCATGGAAATTATTTAATTAGGAGCTATAGGAGCTATTGCTATCTTACTGGGATGGGTACAAATCCAGAAGAATTTTATCTCCTCAAGTCCAAGGATGTCTCTGGGCATTGCAAGAGACTTTGGCATAATTCTTCCATCAAAATTATTTTTAATTACAGTTATATGAAAAATACACAATTTTAATATAGTCATGTGCCACATACTGATGTTTTAGCCACATTTTTGATGGAGGTCCCATAAGATTACATTGCCCAATGACTTTTGTAGTCATCTAAGTTAGCGTAAGTATACTCTATGATGTTCACACAACAAAAAACTACATTTCTCAGAACATATTGTCTTCATTAACTGATGCATGGTTGTAGTTTGGACAGAGCAGATACTATCAAACTTGTAATAATAGGAAGATTGTGTTTAATACAAATTAATGTGGAAAGAGCACCTACCTCAGTCGCTGGAGAATAAGGCTAATTCTGACCTTGGTTACCTTACCAAGGTTGAAGCAGCAAACACAACTTCTCTGTACCTTGGTTTTCTAATCTGAAAAATTAGGGATTTGGGGTTGTTCATAAATCATTTTTTCTGTAATGATACCATTCATGTGCATACCATACTCTATTCAATATCATTCCTTGCTCCATGCAGTGACCTCAACCTCTGACAGGTTGACAGTCACCCCTAGAGAATCTCAAAGCCTACTCAGAACTTTAAAATTCTATGTGTCTCAACTCTAGAAAGGTTGGGAGTGCCCCATGGAATGTTTTTAAGTAAACACTTATCTTTCATATTTACTTTCATCAAAGAACACACAGTGCTCTTGTCAGGAGCATGCTTCTGTTGCTAAACCATCATTATTGAAAGAACTTAATTTCCTGTTTGGTGTTTTAAACACAGCACAAGTCAGCTTTAAGGATGCTTTCTATAGTATAAGCAGTTTAGGATCTACAGAGCTAAATTCTCTGCCTGAATCAGCAATGAGAAATAGCTTATTCACTGCCTGAATTAGCATTGAGAAACCTTTGCATTTATATGGAAGTATCCAGGGAAGGTGTAAGAGAATATTATAAAGTTTCATTTAAGATTTATTTTAGCCAGTATTTTAATTTACATTTCGTAAAAAGATTTTAATTTTTTTTTGACAGAATTTGCAGTGAAAGTACTATTGTGAAGTGATTTCACTGCTAAGTCCCTCTAATCATAATTATAAGCTTTTGGTTGAATGTCTATAAATGAATTCTAATTATTACCATGAAAAGAAGTGGGAAACAGAGCAATGTTGTCATTTGCTGGGTATCTTTTTATGAAGGGTATTTGGGAAGTGAGCCAGCACTACTCCACTGCCATTAAAAGAAAGTTGTCAATTTGACTTCGGCATTTGGAAAGAGGAAATTGGTTTTGACCTTTCAGATTTGCCTTTGGGGAAGATTGAGGGGCACTCATCTCCCTCCCTGCCTCACCTCCTACTCTTAACATTTTCACAGAGGGAAGACATTTCTCTTGTCCAGAGGGATGAGAATGGGAGCAACCCTTCTGACTTTTGTTCTTATATACCCACACTTCTTGCTTTTAGGAGAGAGGAAGAACAATTTCCCTTGGTTTGAAATATGAAGATGTTTGTCACTTCTCTCTTTAAGAAGTGCCTCACTTCAGAAGTGTGGAATCTGTGCTTGCTCCTGTCCCCAGGGTTTAAGACCCAGTAAATGGAACAGAGTCCACATCTGTGTTTGTATCCACTGTCAAGGTGCACTAGGTATGAGGCTGCCGTTGTAATTAAGTTCATTTACTATAGACTTTCAATGGGTGTCTGAAAGTCCAAACTTTGGGATGGGGGTAGGAGTGAAGGGAAAATATCAGAAGGCTGGATATTTAAGTAATACATATCAAAGTAAGAAAAATTTATGTTTTATTTTCCATCTGTCTGATTATGTATTTCTATTTCTCAATTGATTTCTTAGTTGGTTTGAAATTTGGATGATACATGGATATGAACAATTGTTATTGTTAAAGTTACAACATCCTCTTTTGCTTAACAGTTACAAACAAGAGATAAATGGTTATTGTTATAGGTGTCTTAGTTCTTCATTATGCTTCATTTATTATAGATGTCATCATTAATTTATATGCATGTATGTATGCATGGATATGGGTCAATCCATTTTAACTTTTTTGTGTTCATTAAAATGGTCTCACAATGAAACAACCAACTTGTCTATATCCAAGGACTTTGAATTAACATGAAAAATCTGATATTTTTATTTTTTGTAATAGATATCCTGGAATCATGCCATATAAAATAGAATTTAGCATAAAGGTGATGCATCGTAAGTCTCTAAATAAAAGGATTGATTGCCACAAAATTTAGTAATTCAAGAAATACTTATTAAATTTCTAATAAGTTTTAGGAAGTGTTATTGTGCTGATGATACAGATGAAAATGATATAATCTCCTTATTCTCAGACTATGAATGACATGATTCTAGAAAAGGACTGTATAATATCATAATGGAAATGAAGTCTGAAGATGTGCTGAAGAGTGACTGTGGATTGAGGAAACTGCTTTCTATAATATGGTCAAGAAAGTTTATCAGTCAAGATGGTCCAGATTATTCCATGGTCACAAGCAAACCCCAAACCATGATGACTTAACAGCACAAAGATTTTTACTGCTTAGGCTGTGTGTCCACTGTAGGTGGTAAGGTGTCAGGAAGGTTGTATTCTGTTGATGATAGAGTAACACTTGCTTAGCATCAGAGTCTTGATCCACTACAGATCCCCATGGTCTTCATAGTAGGAAAAAGGAGATATGTTGAATGTCATACTGACTCTTGAAAGCTTCATCTTGAAAATGATGTATGTGTCTTCTGTGTAAAAATTCTACATGTCTCTTTGCTCAAATTTCATTTGCCACGGTAAGTCATATGGTATGCCTAACCTCAGAAGAGGTGAGAAAATTCTATTATACCAAGCACTTAGAGAAAGATTAGTAGAATATTTTTGAATATCTCTAATGACCATCAGAGAAAGGTTCTCTGAGGAGGTAACATTTGAATTGAGGTCACTGGAAAGAATTAGTCAGTCAAACATAGATGTAGGCAATGATTCTTAGCACTTACTACCTATTAGAATCTCCATGGATAGATATTATTTTGTTTGCTTTCAGGCATTAACTCTGTCCATCTCACAGCAATATTATGGAGTAGGATTCTATTTTAGTCCCTATTTTGCAGAAAAGGAAAATGAGGAGGAAGAAGGTCTTACTTTTTCAAGGTCTAAAAATAGTAAGTAGAGAATCAGGATTTGCACTGGGTCTGACGCCAGTATCCATAATCCTAACTACTCTTCTGTAGCCCTTGATTAGATTTAGTAAATTATGACCCATTATGTGACTAAGTTAAAGTAAAAAATTCTGCCTCCTTGGACTTCCCATCTCTACACTTCCCTGAGGGGGGCAGGCAGAGAGAGAGAGAGAGAGAGAGAGGGAGAGAGAGAGGGAGAGAGAGAGAGAGAGAGAAACAGGGCACATATGTGCTTACTTGCACACATATACTGTAGCCCTTAGTAAACTAGACTATTTTATGTCATGGTGCTCTTGTTTGCTCTATTCCAAACATACTGGGCTTCTTTTTATTCCTTGGATCTCCAAAGCACCTTCCTTTCTCAAAGCCTTTGCCCTGGCTCTCTCCTCTGCCTGGAAACTGTTCCCCTAGACATTTAATGGCTCACTTCCTTACCTTCAAGTCATTTCTCATTTCAGTGAGGTACACCCTGACCAAAGCATTTAAAATTATAACATTTCCTTTACCCACTTTACTTTTTATCCATAGCATATATTTCCATATATATAAATATATTTTATTTATTTAGCATATTTTATTTTCTTTGTTCCTCTACTACACTCTTCTGTCAGTCCAGACTATCTGAAGATGAGGAATTTTCCTCTTTTGATCACTAATGTATATACCCAAGGCCTAGACAGTATTAGCACATAATAGGAAGTGACTAAGCATTGATTGGATGCTTTCATGAGAACTCATGCTAAAGTACTGGCCAGGAAGATACATGGCTTTGGATGTAACACTCTTGCCAAATGTTGTGGAGGTCAAATGAATACATGTCTGGAGGACATAGTATGATGGGGAGTGAGTCCCTCTTCAGTGGAGCCTGCTAGGGCCATCCCATCCCAATTCACCCATAAACAAACATGATTAACATGTTTACGTTAAGGACAGGAATATTTTCTTGATGAGCCAAGAAGATATTTTTATTTTCTGTTTTCCCATTCTTTGCCAATTCTTGAGTAATAAACACAGGGACAGGAGAAGGTGTAGTAGGTATGGTGCTGGGTGGAAGGAAAAAGAACTGGTCAGGTTACCACTCAACTTCAGACTACAAGTCACAGTCTGTTTTGTGTCAGAGGCAGGGAGGGAAAGAATTTTGAATCAGTTATAGAATTGCAGTTTAATTCTTAATAGCACTGAGCCTATCAATACAGAAATTAACTTGTTCTGAAAATCAAAGATCACTGAAAACTTGTGAAATCTGCCACAATTTCAGGAAGGGGGTCATTACTCAGAAAGAAGTGTTGGTTCTGCATAGTAGACTTGGAAGAATATACTGAAAAAAAAAACCCATAAAACTGTTAATTGGTTATTTCTCAGAGAATTAAAGTTCTTTAATAAGCCACTTTACTTTAAAGCTATATATTATTATCCCACTTTAGAGAAGGTAGAAGTTAAAGCTTAGAAATGGTAAGTATAACAATGAATTTAAGTTCACACCACTAAAAAGCATTAGCTAGGATTAAATATCAGTTCTGGTTGGTTCCAATGTCTATATGCGATTGTTAAGTAGATTTGTCATAAGAATGAGAAGCATGGAAAACACACACAGAACACCCTGCTCACTCCTGGCCCCCCTCCCCCATCCCACCACACAGAGGTTATCTCATTCTGCCCAAACTATTTTATATTCTTCCTATAAAAGCACCAAATTCAGGTTTTCTATCTCTCCATGTTTCTTAAACAGTTTGATATCCTCAAATTTATGCAACTGGGATATAATTTCAGGAGTATCAAGAAAATATTAATACCCTAGAATGAAAGAATTTTCACTCCTTTGTGTAGTTTACCTCCCTGATTTTTTCCAGTAACATTCAATTAATAAGTAGCGTTCAGTTAAAAGCTGGAATTACTTCATTAGCTTAGCCAAATTATCTTTTTATGCTAGTGATAAATAAGCAGCTATTAGCAATGATTCACATTAGTTCCATGGTTTAAAACAGCTAATTTCCTCCTAGATGCCTTGCATCGGGCACACACACCAATACTTCTGCTCAGTGTATTCTCATTATGCCACTTGGCTAACAAGGTCACTTTCCTCTCTTGAATGGGACTATAAATTTTTCTTCTCTGTAGGGTTAGATGTGATAGAACCCACTTTATTAGAGGCAGATATTTTTGTTTAGATCCCTAGGTTGATTCAAAGGTCTAGAGTGAATATGAAAGACAGATTAGCTGTTCCAAATGTTGAATGACTTTTCTTAAGGACACAAGGAGTGTCTGCAGCTGGAGGTAGTCTCATGGCGGAGGAAGGGGCTGAAGGTCCCAGGTCTTGCTCATTCTCCTTATCACATTTTCTTTTGTCCTTTGCCTTATCCTTACACTTTGTTTCAGCAAGACCTCAAATTCTCTCACAATGGCCTCAGACAGCTTCTTTTTAAAGTTTAATGTGCCATCTTTAGAATATAATCACCTTGCCTTTGATGCTTAACCAGTGAAATGACTGGTCATTAGAGTTTTGCCTCACCAGCTATAGATCTTAGGTTGATGTTCAATTAGTTATCCAACTTGACATATACCTGATTTATCTTCAGAACTTTGAAAGCAGTCCATACACAATATACAAATGTATCAGGAAGAAATCAGCAACTAAAAGCAAATTGAGAGTGCAGATTCATCTGTTTTGATTAGTGGCTTTATTATATTCATGATATAAATGAGTAAATTAATAAATTTGAAAGCAGTCAAACAATAGTTTCATGGCCTAATAAGCAAGGATTCCTAAAAGTTTCCAACAGAAATAGCACCACATTTTAAATTTAATTTGACCTTTTTTATAAAAACAAATTTTATTAAACAACTAAATCTAATTCTGGTTTTAAAAATATATTTAAGAAGCATTTTAGGGGAGGCTATTAAAGAAATAAGTGATTAGATATAATTTTGTGCTTTTCCCACTAACCTATTACTGTTAACTATAACTTGGGTTTTCTCTTGGTAATGGTAAAGTTTCCTTTTATTCATTTTGCATCTCATTAATTAAGTCAAAGAACTCCTCATTTGTGTCATATGTCAAAGTCTTCATTAGACCACTGTGCAGTGGTCTTATTAAAATTCACAATTCTCATCTCATCATGCTCATGGATAAACCAGTTTCTGTCTACATAACTTACTGAATCTGGGAAAAAAAAAGGTTGGGGGGAATAACATGACAACATGAGACTATTTACTGAATAGGACTATCATAATTGTGATTTGGGTTCCATGCTGATGCATCCAATATTTTAGAAATGCCCTCATAAAATTATTGTTTTATTTTTTAAATGGATAAATAATTCAAAGACTCTTCATAACATATGACATCTCCTTTATGTATAATTAATACATATTTTGTTAATTCATGATACCACCTTACTATTGTTTCACGTTTGTTTTACTGTTTCCATCTAGAGTAAACTTTCAGGGGTAAGTAGACATCATGGGTTGATTGTATTTATAGTACATAAATTTTTATGAGTTCAACAAATAGTAGAGTCTCAGTTTTATTTAACTGTTGGTAGTAGTAGGGCAATTAGGGTTATCACTCCATTAATGAAAGCACAATAAGTCATTTAGTGGACTTTTAGTCCATTAGGCTTTCGGTATTTTATACAACTTTGGATCTAGCGGTTCCTTGATCTTATTTCAGAACCCAAGTGTGGTCCAATTTGATAATGCCATGTAAGGCCCTTTATCAGGATAAAATGGAACTCAGAGGCTATCCTTTTGTGAATAAAGTTTGAATTATTTTTCAAAGATATTCAAAGATAATTTTTTGTATCAAGTTATAATTCATATGTAATTTAAATTCACTCATTTAAACTACAGTCAGTAGATTTTAATATGCTCATAGAGTGACTTAAACATTACCATAACTAATTTTAGAAGATTTTAGCACCCTAATAAAGAAACCAGGTTCCCTTTAGCTAGTTCTATGCAATATCCTTGTTCCCTATCCTTATGTATCCACTAATCTATTTTCCCTTTTTATATATTTCCTTAACATTTCATATAAATGAATTCATGATTGGTAGTCCTTTGTGACTGACTTCTTTTACTCAGCATAATGTTTTCTAGGTTCATCCATGTTGTAGCATGTAACAATACTTCATTTCTTTTTATGGTCAAATAATATTTCATTGCATGGATAGACCCACTTCTTTATCCCTTCAATACTTGATGGATGTTTTTGTTTTCACCTTTTACCTGTTATTTTTATAACTACTCAGCATTAAATATCTTTTTGCTGCTTGTCCCCGTCAGCTTAACATCCTAACCAAAAATATCTAATTATTTTATTACTTGAAGATGTTACTATGCGTTTTAGTCAGCTTTTTTGCAGCTGTGACTGAAAGGTCTGACCAGCATAATTGTAGAGGAGGAAAAGGTTATTTAAGGGCTCACAGTTTCAGAGGTCTTAGTCCATAGAAAGCTGGCTCCATTCCTCTGGGATCCAAGTGAGGCAGAATATCATGGAGGAGGGATCTAAGTGAGGCAGAACTTCAGAGAGGAAGAGTGTGTTGGAAGGAAACAGCTTACATGGTGATCAGGAGGCGGAGAGAGACTCCACTTGCCAGATACAATATATGCCCCAAAGCCACATCCCAATTCCCACCTTCAATTAAATGTTTGGGTTAAGAATCTCACAACCCAATCATTTCTCCTCTGAACCTTCTTGCACTATCTCACACATGAGCTTCTGGGGGACACCTCACATCCAAACCATGACACTATGGTAAACAATTCCCAGGTTATTTATACAAATATAAGTTATTACTTTGTTTATATATCTTAACTGTCCCCAAAGGCCCTCATTATTGCCATCTATTCCTATTTCCCTAATCGTCTTTTATATTATCACAAACTTGCCCCAATTCTTTCTTTTTTTTAAATCTAAACATGGAAAATTTTCATTCCCTCAGAAAATATCCTTGTATCCCCTTCCAGTTAATTTACACCACACCAGGGGAAGACAAAATTTCTCCCCACTTCTAAGGTATTACAAAAGGAGAATCATCTAATATTCAGAAAGAATTAGCTCGAGAAGTCTTACCTGGTTGTACTATTTAGGTTTAATCATGCACTGAGCACCTGTTATAGAATAGGCTCATTTGCTACTAATTTTGAAGAACTCTTGATTTAAAGGGATGGTTGTCAGAAAATAAGGTTCATAATAAAATTGAACAAGTGTTTTTTAAAAGTCTTGTGGTGGTCTAGAGGAAGGAGTGATCTTTGATTACAATGGAATTTGCAGGGGAGCAGTGTGTAAAGAAAAGACAAGGTAGTGAAAATATTCTGGGAGTTCTGTAATATAGTGTGGAAAGTGAGAAATGACTAGAGATATAGATATTTAGGATGGATATTCAAGTTCATGGAAGAGCATATTGAAGTATTTATAGATGATGAACAATCACTGAGTTTTTTTTTTAAATTAAAGTGATTCAGAGAGAAGAATAATCTAATCAAGAAGATTTCCATGATCTGTACCAAAGCGATAGAGTTTGGAAGCAGACAGTAGCATCATGAATGGAGAGAAAAAGTAATATTCAAATATTTAAGTGAGCAGGACTTGGATATTTTTTTGAAGGGATGATGTTGAAGAAGCCGGAGAAACCGAGGAAGGTACCAATGTCTCCAACTTGGTTAAAGGGTGGTGTCCTTCTCTGAAGGAACACACTTCATGTCCATCATAGTGTTGTAAGCCCATAATATATTTTATTATTGATATAATACCTTCCTCTCTAAAACAGAAGAACAACAATCAGTGGTTTCCTATAGTCTAGAGATACCTTGGAATGATTCTTTACATAAGCCATATGCTATGACCTTCAAAGTACCATATTTATATAACAAACCCCAAACTCTGACATGTAAAATTAGCATCTTGTTCATGACTTTGTGAATTAATTAGAGCTCACCTGATGTGGAAGAATCCAGATGGGCTTGGTACTATACTGTCTCATGTTATCTTTGGACTATTAGATCCTGGAGCATTTTCTTCTCATGGCAAAAGACTGGAGTACAAGAAAGCTAGCACAATTGTTCATAAAAATTTTAAGCATTTTTCAATGCCCATGTCTTTGGATACGCCATTAGTCTAAGCAAGCCAAATGGTTAAACTCCCAGTGAAGGGGAGGAGAAGCATGTTCTACTCACAGTGAAGCCAAGACATAGGTGTGAGAGTATGACACCATTATAGGAAAGTAAACACTGAGATTAAAAGTCAACCTAAAAACTCTGTAAGGCTGGTTGTTTTTTTTTTTTTTTTTTTTGATTTTGTTTTTGTTACCCTGGAAAAAGAGAACCTCTTTTAAGACTGAATAAACTCTTCTCAAGTTCTCATAGTTAATAGTGGGAAACTGAATGGTCATCATAATCCAGCACATGTGTATTATGATACTGCTAAATTTGAATGTGTAATAGTCAGTAAGCAGGCATCTAAGTTGCAGGGCATGTTCCTTTTAAGTCATTCTGTTCATCAGAAATACAATTACAGCCCCTTCCCTCCACTGCCCTAGTAAATCTCAATATGTTCCCTCGAGATCAGCCAATTCCAGATTATTGACCGGCCCTGAACCTGTTTAACTTATGAGAACAATCAGGGACCCTGCTTGAGGTGATACAGTATTGTGCAGGCCTTGGGAAAAAAATGACTAAATAAATGTCAAAGAGAGGAAATGATAAAAAGCACTGACCATAAATACTAGGAGCATCTTCGAGACCATCTCCACTGTCACCTGGCATGCTTTTACCTTGGTTGTTTAAGGGCTTCCTACTGCAGTCTCTTTTTGCTATCTCTTGCATCCCTTCCCATAAAGCAGGCAGTTTACAGTAATAACATTGGAATGAAACTCGTCTCAGGCAGGGAAGGTTAAACATTTTTAAAATGCAAACCGGATAAATTTTTAAAAACCTCAAAATAGTCTTGGAGCCACAACGCCTCTGTGCCATCCCCAGCCATTCTCTTAACAAAAGACACTCCTCTCATATGCAAGCTCTCATTTGTCAGAGGAGAGATTTCCCTGTCTCCTCAGCGGCACACTCTGTATAATTTAAGGTGACTCACTGTACAGGAAAGTTCACCTTCCATTAGCATGTTTTCTTTAGTAAGCACTCTCTTGCAAGTGCTGTAGTGTAAACATGAGTGCCTACGAATATGAACATTTATTAAATAGCACTGATGAATATTTCAATACCTTGGGGAGAGCAATTCACAGCTCAATCATTCAGGCTGTTTTAAGTGCAGCACAGGACAATTCCACTACATCTTCCATTAATATTTAATTGCCCATTTTATTCTGTTTACCTTTTTGGTTAATATATAATTTAAAGCCCTTCTACTAAAAAGGGGGGAAAAAGAACAGCTGTTCATCTGCTTTTAACAAATCTCTGGTGAGAGCTTTTACCTCATTTAAAATTCATTGCAAAGAGTTTTTTTATTTAATATCAGTAACACAAAACCTCAGGTATTAAAAGTAAAACTTGGAAGCGACTCCCATGCAAAAAGCCTCGCTGTGACTTGGGTTTGATTACACATCCATTCCTGAGTGGCAGGCATTGACAGGAAACGTCTGAATTGCCAACAATGGCGCCACGTGTCACATCCTCGTGAAATAGAATCACCATAACTCGACCTGACACCTTCTGACAACATGTCGGAAAGTTGTTATGTGCCCTGCAGAAAGTGAGTCCTGTCATCCTAGCAATGCAAATTTTACTGACGGGATAAAACACATCTCTGCTTGCTAAAGGACGAGGGAGTCAAATATGTGCGTGGCCTCAGGAGCCTGGGAATCCCTGAGGCACTAACCATTCACTTCTTGGACCTTCTTTGTTGTGTTCAGATTCCCAAGGCCTCTGTCTTACCGCTTCAACTTTCCCTTCCTCCCAGTTGGCTACAGTTTTGTGTCTTGTCACAAAATTTTCCCCAAGTCCTACCCAATAGCAGGGATCCTCACTTCTGTGACATCTCTCCATCCTGTTGGGGGCCTCTCAGTTCTCCCACAACAGTGAGTAAACCTCACCCCAGATCCACCCCACACAGGATGGCCATATCCCTTCATCCTAAATCATTCAGAATCGACTGCTTTCCAAGACAATGAGCTGCATAATCTTATATTTTTTCTGCTGAACTTGACCTCTACATTGTATTCAATTCTCCGGTCTATGGTGCTATGACCTTTTAAATATTCCAGCACAGCCAAGCCAGCAGCATAGGAAGCTTAAAAAACACCATCAACACTGTCTTTTCACTTCTGCTCAGGAGTTTCTCCCTCATTTAGATTTTCTTATCTGCAGTTACCTGACTTGAGATTGCTTTCTTCAGTCTCTGTTGAGTTTGGGTCACTTTCTACATCTGACCCTGTTAACAGAGGCTCTAACGTAAGACTTCCACTCATTTATTTATTCATACACAAATATTTGCTGAGCATCTGAAGCAGGTATTGTTAATGTGCTGAAAATATAGGTATACAGTAAGGAGAGAAGAAGAAAGGGAGACAAAGAAAGGGAGAGATACCTGCCTTTATGAAGCTCCATTAAGGAGGCATCACTTGATCTTGAGCTACTGATGGCTAACATAGGCATAATGGTGGTCGACACCTGCCCTGAATACTGGTGCATCCCACAAGGTGGGCCTGGAGTGCCTCAAGATTCATCAAAAAATAAAAAAAAATTAAAAAAGGAAATAGATCAATTATGATTATAAATTGACTGCAAAAAACATTTCCAACTTTTGACTCTTCCGTGTATTAACAACTTGAGGTTCATCTATGAGGCCAAGTATATATTTTGACTAGAATTGGGGCCCATCCTCGTTACTTGCTTTGGTCAATGGAGTATGGTCAATTCTGAGTCTAGGTCTCAAAAACATTGATTGCCTCAGTTCTCTTTTGCACCCTGCCTCTGCTTGGGCTAGCCTGTGGCAAGATGAGAGACCACATGGAACAGAAATGAGACTTCCCTGTAGAGTCCATCCTACACCAGCCTACCCCGGGCATGGGAGGGGCCAACAAAGATTGGAAGAGTGCCTAATCAACAAATAGCTGGCCACAAATATTTGAGTGGTCTTGGGACCAGAAGAATCACCCTGACAAAGAGAGCAGAAGGCTGTTTTTTTCACCCCCTTTTGGGCAGTAAAAATGCATAATATTTTGGTATGCTGCAATAGCTAACTGATTGAGATAGTTTCTAAACTTCTCCTCTAGTCCAGTTAGGTGAGACATACTTGTGTACTCTGTCTCCTTTATCCTGCAGTAAACCCCATTCAATCAGATCTTACAGTTAGAGGTTCTGAACTTATTTAAACTTTTTTTTCAAGTTCTAAGTCCCGGCAACTGGATCAAATCCCTTCAAAATTAAGCTCAGACCACAGTGAACTAGAAATAAAATGAGGACTAAAGGCTGAAGGAAGAGGAAAGATGTGGTTTAAATTCATTACAAGAGAGAATTGGATGACAGTTTGGATTGATTTATATCTCATCAGAAAGGGCTCACATATCTCTGGGTAGTCATTTACCAGCTTGAGTGGAAAAACTGATGCCATGATATAACTGTACACAAGCTCAAATTGTGGTTACAATTCACATTTCCATCCCTCTTTGCCCATTATACTCTATATTAATTCAATCATAGAAGTTAGGTGGGTTGGTGGGGAGACCTATTAAGTCATCTTACTTTCCCCAAGAGCTGTATCTGAATTTCTACCCATAGTATATTTTCAAATGTTGAAAAGGGCTTGAGCAATGGCCCACCCTAAAAGCTTTAACTGGAAATATATTCTATAAGCACTTTACCAGAAGAGAAATTAATGCAGAAAAAAATTGAGAGTTTTATCTGACCAAAACCCACAGAAGCAAGAAAATTCAGAGTAATGGTCAGATTTTCTTTCTTTTCTCTCTCCTTTCATGGTGTTTTTCTACTGAGGAATTAGGTACCTCTTCTTGGGAACTGAGACCACACTAGGGTTAGGATTGGGTCTAATAATGACTCAGGGACTACTTCAATTACATTGCTGATCTGAATTTCATAGATATGGCCAAATCCTCAAAGGTTTATCAAGGTCAGCAAGTCCAGATGATTTGTAAGAATAATTTGATCCAGAGAGAATCACAGTACTCCATTTTGCTATAGATAAGTCAGTGTAAGTATCTTACAGTTTGCCAATTATGGCCTTAAGAGCCTCAAATCCTGAGTTCCAGTCATAATGTTTTTGCTTCAATTTTACAAAGAATATCCTTATTCTAAAAACACCAAGGTGAGATAAGGGAATCCAGTGTGGAATAATTTTTGAGCTGGGTAGATTTTCATGGGTTTCTGTAGCAAGTGGTGAAGATTCTGGAGTTTGGAAGACCCAGGTATGAATCTAATGTATGCGTAGCATGATCTTGGCCAAGGTTGTCTACGTACTCAAAATCTGGATTTTATCATATTTAAGATGGTAAGAATTTCATACTTTCCCTAGAATATTGTTAAGATCAATGAAAGACCTTATATGCTAAAGAAGAGAGACCAATATAGCCCCAAGTGTGTTCTGTACAGTATTAATAGGGGATATGCATAAAAAAGACTGGGAAAGAGTGCCGAGTAAAATTAAACCATTTTCTCTACTAAGACTTTGCAGGTATACAAATAGAATCTCATCTCATTTCCTATTTTCATTTGAATGAGGTACTATGATATTAGTAAGACGAGTGTTGTACAAAAAATATTGTTAAGTACTCCGAAATGTTAATTTACCTTTCCTGTTTCTCCTCATTATAGCATGGTCCCAATGATGTGGTGCACTCTAAAAGGGGGAGCTGTTTTCTGCTTCTTTCTACTCCTTTCTCCAAAGTTCCCACAGTGATGAGTGATTCTAGCCTAATGTGTGATAGTCTTTTATATGTTTATTGTTATGTTTATCCATTCATTGATTTCTAAACATAATTAAATTAATTAATGAATTAATTGGTACCAGGGGTTCAACAGCCCCAGTAACCTCCCCTGCTTTTTTTTTTTTTTTTTTCCCCTGCTTTTTTTAAAAACAGGGTATTGCTAAGTTTCTCAGGACCTGGTTAAGTTGCTGAGGCTGGCTTTGAACTTGCTATCCTTCTGCCTGAGCACCCTGAGTTGCTGGGATTACAGGCAGGTACCACCATGCCTGGGTTAACGTAATTTTTTTTAAAAAAATTGTGTTTATTAAGTTCATAGTAAAAGAAGGAAAAATAAATAAGTAAAAATGATCTATTTTCTCATCCCATTTAATGCTGAATAGAATTAAGAAAGTTCCTATGACTATAAAATTCAAATGATAGTCACAGATAAGAAATAAAGAGTGAAATCCCCATTAAATACTCAATTAGGAAGGCCAAAATCCAAAACACCAATAAGCTAAATGCTGGCAAGTTTGTGGAACAATAGGAACTCCCATTTATTGCAGGTGGGAAGGCAAAATGATGTGGCTGCTTTGGAAGACAATTTGGTTTGACAATTTCTAACAAAACTGAACATACTCATATCATATAATCCTATAATCATGGTCCCAGAATTTGCCTAAATTAATAAAAAACTTATTTATGTTTGTACAAAAACCTGAACATAGAGATTTATAGTGGCTTTATTCATAGTTTGCCCAAACTTGGAAGCAACCAGATATTTTTCAGTAGATGAATGGATAAATAATATGTGGGATATTTTTATCTACTATTCAGTGCTAAAAAAGAAATGGGCTATTAAGTCATGAAAAGATATAGAGGAAACTTAAATGAATATTACTAAGGGAAAGTAGCCAGTCTCAAAAGGCTATGTACTAACTACATCACTCCAACTCTATGACTTTTGGGAAGATGCAAAGATGGGAGACAGTAAAGAGATCAGTGGTTGGTAATGTTTGGGGTGTGTGTGAAGAGATGGATAGGCAAACACAGAAAATTTTTAGGGCTGTGAAACTATTCTATATGTTGCTATACTGGTAGACACATATCATTATACCTTTGTCAAAACCCACAGAATGCACACCAGGATTGAACCCTAAGGGTATACTGGACTTGGGGTGATAATGATGTGTCAATGTTGATTCAATTGTGACAGGTATTCCACATTGGTGGTGGAAGTTGATAGTGGGGTAGGCTGTGTAAGTGGGGTAGTGGTGGTGGCAGAAGGTATTATGAAAACCCTTTTTGCATTTTCCACTTCATTTTTCTGTGAGGTTAAAAATAAAGTCTAATTTTAAAAAAATCTCTATTTCCCACATTGGGCTCACTCTCCAAAGGCAATAAAGACTTGCATATCTTTTCAGATATAATTATTATACATGTACCAGAAGTATACATGCATTTATGTATGTATACATGACTTTCTATATATAAAATGCATATTCATTATATAAGGGAATCTAACATCTAGCTAACTAGCTATCTAACATTGGTATTCTATTGGAAAAATAGTATCTCATGTTTGTTTGAATTTACATCTTGAGTTTTGAATAAGATTAAGTTATTTCTCATGATTATTGCTCATTTTTTATATATTTCCTTCTGTATGTATAGCCTTTGCTCATTTTTTCCATGTGCTTTTTAAAAAAAATTACCGATTTGAACTATGTGCAGTGGCATGTGCCTTTAATAATTCCAGCTACTTGGGAAACTGAGGCAGGAGAATTAAGTTTGAGGCCAGTCTGGGCAATATAGCAAGACCCTTGTCGCAAAAATAACAACAACAAATTCAAACAAATATACTAACAAACAAAACTTAGTGGCTTAATGCACTTCAGGAAATACATAAAGAAATACTTCATATGGCAGACAGCAAAAACAAACTCTAGAGCTCACAAATGGACAATTTGAAGAGTAGCTAAGCAAATGAAAAACAGGACCAACTTAAACATTAGAACTATTATTAGAACTAGAATTAGATTCAAAATAATGGGAATCAATAAATAAATCTCTATAATATTGAATATAAATGGTTTCAGTTCTCCAAATAAAAGACATAGGCTGACAGAATGGATTTAAAAAGAAGACCCAACTGTATGTTGTTTGCAAGAGTCTCATAGGCAAAGACAGCCACCAGTTGAAAGTGAAAGGATGGAAATTGCTATACCATGCAAAAAGAGCCCCCAAACAACCAGGAGTGATTACTCTCATATCTAATAAAGCAGAATTCAAGACAAAATTAATCATAAGAAACAAGAAAGGTACTTCATAGTCATAAAGTGTACAATCTAACAAGAAGATATAGAGATAGTGAATATGTACGTCCAAAATGTTGCAGAACCTACTTACATAAAACAGAGCTTACTCAAATTATTAAGACTCAGATAGACCTCAGTACAACAATACTGGATGATTTCAGCATGCCCCTCTCACCAATAGATAGGTCATTCAGACATAAACTCAGTAAAGACTATTAGGACCTAAAAATATTATTAATCAAATGGACTTTATAGACCTCTATAGAATATTTCAACCAAAAACAACAAAATACACTTACTTCTCAATGTCTCATGAAATCTTCAAAATAGAACCTATTTTAGGCCAAAAGAGACTCTTAGCAAACCCATTAAAAATTAATAGAATTTCTTGAATTTTGTCTGATCACAATGGAATGAAATGAGAAATTGACAATAAAAAACTACAGAAATATTATAAACATATAGAGATTGAATAAAACACTTTTGAATGATGAATGGATGATAGAAGAAATCAGGGGAGAAATTGAAAGATTCTTAGATTAAAACAAGACTAGTGATATAAGTCAGAAACTCTGGGACACTATGAAGGCAGTTCTAAGAGAAAAGTTTGTAATTATGAATGCCTACAAAAGAAAATAAAAAAGATTCCCCCCAAAACAAAGAAAGAAACAAACAAAAAACCCGCATGATGCATGTCAAAGTCCTTGAAAAATAAGAACAAACCATTTCAAAAATCAGTAAAATAAAGTAATTAATAAAGGTCAGAGCCAAAATCAATGACATTGAGAATTTAAAAAAAAAAAATGCAAAGGATCAATGAAATAAACAGTTGGGTCTTCAAAAAGAGAAACAATACTGATAAATATTGTTAACTAATTTGGTTAAGTAAAGATTAGTCAAAAGAAAAAGAGAGAAGACACAGATTTAATAAAATTAGAGATGAAAGGAATCATCATAGACATCACAGAAATCCAAAGGCTCTTTAGGGACTATTTTGAGAACTTACCCCAATAACTTGGAAAATCTAGAAGAAATGAATATATTTCTAGACCTGCTGAAATTGAATCAAGAGGACAAAGAGATCAATAACTAGCAATGAGATAGAAGCAATAATAAAAAGACTTCTAACAAAGAAAAGCCCAGGACCAGATGAATTCTCAGCTGAATTCTGTAAGAACTTAAAGGAAGAACTAAAGAGTGCTATCTTCAGTACAAATGTCCTAAAGAATAATTAATGCCAATGCTCCTCAAATTATTCCATGAATTAGAAAGGGAGGGAACACTTCTAAATTCATTCTATGAAGCCAGTATCACACTCATACCAAAACCAGAGGACACATGGAGGGAAAAAAATTACACACCAATATCCCTAATGAACTTAGATGCCAAAATCTTTAATAAAATATTAGGAAATCATATTCAACAACATATTAAGAAGATTGTACATCATGACCAATTGGTTTTAACCCAGGGATATTAGGGTGGTTTATCACATGCAAATCAATAAATGTAATTCATTACATAAATAGAATTAAGGGCAGAAATCATTCATTTCAATAGATATAGAGAAAACCTGTGATAAAAATGCAACATCTGTTCATGATAAAGACACTAAAGAAATTAGAGATAGAAGGAATCTACCTCAACATCATAAAGGCTACATATGACAAACCCACCATCCTAGTGAATGGGGAGAAACTGAAAGCGTTTCCTTTAAAATCTGGAAAGAGACAAGGATGCGCACTTTTACCATTCCTATTCAATATAGTCCTAGAAGTTCTAGCCAGAGCAATTTTAGGAGAGAAGGAAATAAAAGGGTTAAACATCGGAAAGGAAGAATTCAAATTATCACTGTTTGAAGATATGATCCTATAGATACAAAAAGCTCCACCAGAAGACTGCTAGAGCTAATAAACAAATTAAGCAAAGTAAGAGGTTATAAGATCAACATATAAAAATCAATAGTTTTCCTATACACAAATAATCAACTGAGAAAGAAATCAGATAAACAATCCCATTCACAAATCTAGAAAAACAAAGCAAAGACAAACCTAGAAATCTAACCAAGGAGATGAAAGATCTTGACAATGAAAATTATAGAATATTGAAGAAAGAAATTGAAGAAGACCTCAGAAGATGGAAAGACTACCCATACGCATGGTCAGGCAGAATTAATATTGTTAAAACAACCAAGCTACCCAAAGCAATATACAGGTTTCAGTGAAATCCTCATCAAATACCAATGATATTCTTTGCAAAACTAAAAAAGGAAAAAAAAAAATTCTAAAATTCATTTGGAAGAATAAATGACCCATAATAGCCAAAACAATTCTAAACCAAAAAAAAAAAAAAAAAAAAAAAAAAAAACAATGCTGAAGGCATCACAATACTGACCTCAAATTATACTACAGAGATATAATAACAAAAACTGCATGGTACTGGCATAAAAACAGACACATAAACCAGTGGTACAGAGTAGAAGGCAAAGAGTCAAACCAACACAGATACAGTCATCTGCTCTGTGGAGAGCAGTGACTTGGACCATGGACTTTGACTGCCTTGGATCTGAGGCTATATTTTGCCCTGGCAACATTCTGTGCAAAGGTGTGGAAAGAGATTGCCTGAGAGTTATGGTAGTGCTCTGCCTGAGGAAGTTCTGTGCAAAGCTGCAGAGTGTTTCAGGCAAAGGCATGGAACAATAACACTCTTGACCTTGAGTTCAGACACCAGCTGCTGGGGACAGAGTTCTGAGTATAACAAGATAACCATAATATCTTGCAAGCCCTGCAAATTTCAAGCCTGCCTGCTTTGCAGAAACTTTCCCACAAATGACCTTTTGATGATAAAACCTATATAATTAACATGCTATGCTAGATCTGGGTCACTGTTTCTCCATCAGAAGACCATGACCCACCTGGTCCTAGCTTTCTCTTACAAACGCTTGTGTGTCTTTCTTAATCCCCCATCGTCCCTCTTTGGTCTCTATAGTTCATCTGTGTCATGGCACTATTCCTTGACAAAGGTGCCAAAAACATACATTGAAGGAAAGACAACCATTTTAACAAATCATGCTGGGAAAACTGGTTATCCATATGCAGAAGAATTAGATTTGAACTTCATTGATCATCTTGCACAAAAGTCAACTCAAAATGGATCAAAGACTCAGGAATTAGACCAGAAACTGTAACTCCTAGAAGAAAACATAGGATCAACACTCCAACAAATAGGCACATGCAATGAATTTCTTAATATGACCCCTAAAATTCAGGAAATAACATCAACAGTTAATAAACTGAATGTCATCAAATTGAAAAGCTGCATAGCAAAGAAAACAATTAAGAACATGAAGAGCGAATGTATAGAATGGGAGAAAATCTTTACCAGCTACTCGTTTGACAGAGGATTAATAACCAGTATATATAAAGAACCAAAATATCAAATAGTTCTTTTAATAAATGGGCAAAGGAAATGAGTAGACACTTCTTAAAAAAATAAATTCAAATGAACAACAAATGCGTGAAAAAACGTACAACATTATTAACAATTAGGGAAACGCAAATCAAAACTAAATTGAGATTTTATCTCACTCTAGTTAGAACGGCATCCATCAAAAATATAAACACTAATAGATGCTGAAGAGAATGTGGAGAAAAAGAAGTACTTTTACATTGTTGGAAATCAGTATGGAGGGTCTTCAAAAGACTAGGAATGGAAACACACTGTGACTTAGCTATACCACTCCTTGGAGTTTACCCTAAAGAATTAAAAGCAGTATATGCATACCCATGTTTACAGTGGCACATTTACAGTAGCTAAACTATGGAACCAGCATAGGTGCCCATCAATGGATTAATGTATAGAGACACTGTGACGTATATGCACAATGGAGTATTACTCAGACATAAAGAAAAATGAAATGTCATTTGCAGGAAAATGGATGAAAATTGAAAACATTATGGTAAGTGAAATAAGTCAAACTCGGAAAGCCTATAGTTATGTTTTCTCGCATATGGGAAAGCTAGAGAGAGAAAAAGGAAAAGAAAAATGCAGGGCCTGGGTGAATCTCATGAAAATCAAAGGGAAATTACTAGAGTAGAGGAAAGGAACCAGGGGAAGAGAGAAGGGAAGAAAAAAGGGAAATACTGGGGAATGATATTGACCAAATTATATGGTTATATTTGTGCATTTTGAATATGTAACAATGACTCCCACCATTATGAACAACTATAATGTACCAATAAAAATCTGAAAATAAATTCAGCAATAACTATAAAAATAATAACTCAAAAGTTATCAGTCTGTGTAAGTAATTAAAAATTGAGAAATTTATGGGTAGATATGTGCAAATTGACAGTTTTTATATATTTATTTTTGCCATTAGAAGCTTAAAAATTTTATACTCAAATTTATTACTACTTTTATATGTTCTTAAACATGTGCTCTGGTCAGAAAGGCCTTCTTTATTCTAACATTATTACATTTTTTCTTATACTTTTCTGAAAACTATTAAAGATTCTTTTCCCCACATTTAAGTCTTAGATATAGCTGAAATTTGTTTTGGTATAAGGAATAAAGGAGATTCAACCTTTATATTTCCAAACAGCTATCCAATTATTTTGACCTCATATAGGTAATCTTGCTTTTCTCCATTGATGAAAAGTGCCACACTTAAATTGATTTCCTATAGATTTGGCTATACATCTGAATTCTCTATTAAATTATATTCATGACAATTCTTATCATCATTTTCCTAGGTTGAGTTTACCAGGAGTGGAATAATCATTTAAAAAAAATAGAATAAATCATGTTTTATACAATTAAAAATTTATTCTAAGATTAAAATTTTAAGCCTAACAATTTCTATTCAAATGTTTCTGAAATAATTACTGAATTAGAAATGTATATGAGAGAGAAATAGAGACTAAAAGAGATAAAATGAATGAAGATCATGATTTCATTAATATAAGACTTTAACACTTGCAGTCAAAGGGAAAGAAAGTACAACTGGCTATTTCCATACAGTCTAAGCGCCAGTTCTTAACAGGGTAGTTTTACTGTCATGTTACTATAGTTCTAGAACTTAAAATAAAAATAAAAAGTGATGTCAGTTCTGTTGAAACATTTTATTCCCAAACCTTAAGCAGCAATATCAATGCAATTTACAAGTTAACTTCCTAAAATTCCTGTATAGGGAGCCTGTCTTCCTCTTTCCATTTGAAGGTGGTTAAAAGAGATAAAAAGAAAATCTTCTGATCCAAACCAAAAATGAACTAGTACAAGTAGTGGGACCTGAAGAAAAGAATGCTGTGTATAGATACTCTCACTGGAAAAAGAAAGGCTGAATATTTGTTAAATTAAACTTTTTGTTGTTTCTTTGTTGATGTTAAACAAAACTAAAGATCACAGCTGATGGAGACACCTTACAGAGATGCTAAACCTTTCACAAAACTGCTCAAAATGCCTTAATTTTACTTCTAGCATTCAAAAATTAATAAAATGTTTCCCTAGAGATTATTAAAAATTGAATATAAAAATGTTTCAAAACTATGGGGTAGGAACAGAGATATTTTCTTTATCTTTGCTTTTTTTAATTTTTTTTTTTAGTAGTTGATGGACCTTTATTTTTATTTATTTGTTTATATGCAGTACTGAGAATTGAACCCAGCGCCTCACACATGCTAGGCAAGTGCTTTACCAGTGAGCTACTACCCCAGAACCTCCTCTTTATCTTTGGATAGTAGCAATTATGCAATCTTGTGTGTTTTCACCATTTTCAGAAAGGATCTTGGGAGACCATCACCTAATAGTTCATATCGCATATCAAAAGGCATGCTACATATGCTATTTTCTTTCTTTTTACATTTTTTGAAAAGTTCTTCTTTCACCAAAATTAAATTGCCTCTTTTGTTATTAATTTTTCTTAAACTGAAGATCATCCCATGCTGTTATGGTAGTCACTACCTGAAACCCCTTGCTTTTTATGAAAATAGCACAAGTTAAAAAATGCATCCCTTAAAAGCCTTGGCTGTTTCTTTCCTATTTTCCTCTGATGCTTCTTGTCTAGTTTATCAGATGAAAGATACTTTGTCTTTATCAGTGTAACCACTATTATCTACCCACTTCCGAATTCTCATGTTTTCAGTGGTAGTAATCTGATTCCCAAATGGGACAGCTCTCTAGTCTTTTATATTTGTAAAGACAGCTGCGAGTAATTGTTTAGTGTCTCTGCTATTTCCTTATCCATTGTCTATAATTCCCCTGTTATTATTATAAGTGCTTATGGATTTTCCTTGATGTTTGTCCTCTTAAATTACACATCATGCTTAGAAAACATTTTGTTTTAAATTCTTGGTCATAATGTTCTCCTTTTTGTAGTGCTTACTACTTAGTTTTCATCCTTTAGTTTTTGATTACTTGTTTGCAATTTTTGCCTTTATAAAGCTAGATTTTTTTTTTCCTCTTGCCTTAAGGACTGATTTTTTTAAAAAAAAATCATTCACAGTTTGGGTAAATATGATACCCAGAACAAGGGACAAAAACACATCTTCTATTTTAGCTCAACTTCAAAAACTAAATCGTCTTGTGACCCCAAAAGATCCTTCTAAGTGACCAGCAAAGAAAGCACTGATCTTCTGAGGCTCTAGAGCAGCTCTTTTTCCTTCTCATTCTTCTTCGACTGTCCAAGTATGCTTCTGACTGCCAGGCTTCCTTCCAGCCTAGCAGACTAGCATTGCCACATACTCAGGTTCCTCTATCTGGGGGGCTCACTCTGCCTAGCTTACTTCTGGGGGTGCTTGCTGTTAAAAGCAAAATTCTCCTGGAATCTCTGCAACCCTGTGAGGACTAACTTGTAAACTTTATACCTCATTCAAAACACTAGAGCATTGTACCAAGTTGAACAGTCCAGTTTTATTTTGAGCTATGCTAGGAAAGCACTATGCACACACTTAGTGTCCCAGATTATCTAATAGTGTCCCACTATTATCCAATAATCCCAGATTATCAAAATCCTTGGTTCTTCTCTATGTCCCAGCACTTGCCTGGTGGACAAAGTAGCAGTTACTTAGAAGAAACGATAGAGAGATCTCCCCATAATAAGTCAGACCAGACATTTTAACAATGTGGTTCTGCTTGCAGCCTCCTGCTGTACTGTCCTGGGACTACGTCAGATGGCAACTCTCTGATGATAATATCCCCTTTCCTTAATGGCTCACCTAATTCTTTTTCCTTATTTAAAGAAAATTTTCATTTTTCTCAAAAATACATGTACTTAGTAGAAGGTCCTTCATTTCTACAAGGTATATTAAGGCCAATGACAGCCCCAGATTCCTTTTTCTTAGTCCCCTCATCCACTCTTTTACCTAATTCTTTCAACATTTATTTGTTTTTTTTTTTTTTTTTTTTTTTTTTTTTTTTTTTTGGTTGCTGGGGATCGAACCCAGGGCCTTGTGCTTACAAGGCAAGCACTCTACCAACTGAGCTATCTCCCCAGCCCCTCAACATTTATAATTTAGGCATTATTGCTTACTTTTCAGCATGTGGTTCTCCTTTACTGCCTACTCTCTAATACCTCCCATTCCCTATCCTCCCAAGATGGTAAAATTATAGTTCTAAGATCAGATCCATATTTAGTTTTACATTATTATCACCATGTATGCCATTTAGACCCAAGTCATGTGGTAAATTATGATCATGTTTTCTTACTAATGCAACCTGCATGTCCCCCCTTGGATAGAAAAATTTTCCTCCCCCCTCCTCATTTTTCTATATACTTTAAAGAAGCTAATCCTGAATGTTCTGCCAGTTACCTAAATCTCTTCTTAATACTCCCATTTGCATATTCTGGAGGACACTGCTCTGAGAACGGTCTGATCTTCTTCATTCAGGCTGTGCAAGGTGTCCTCCATACTTGGTGCACAACTATCACTTTTAGATTCTTCTTTGCCACCATTCCAGGATTCTCTTTGCCCCAATCCATATTGGATCCCCTACTCTTGTATCAAGATTTCATTATTCTCTGCTAAAGCATTGTTCAATGATGTTTGAACAGTTAGGAAGACTTTATTCAGGACCATTTCAATAGGTATAATGACTATTTTTTTTTATTATTATTGTATAAAATGGGATACATGTTGTTTCTCTATTTGTACATGGAGTCAAGGCATACCATTTTTGTAATCATACGTTTACATAGGGCAATGATGTTTGATTCATTATTTTTTCCCTTCCCCCCACCCCTCCCACCCCTCTTTTCCCTCTATACAGTCCTTCTTTCCTTCATTCTTACCACACTCCTTATCCCTAACCCTAAACCTAACCCTAACCCTAATACTAACCCCTCCCACCCCCCATTATGTGTCCTCATCCGCTTATCAACAAGATCATTCGTCCTTTAGTTTTTTGAGATTGGCTTATCTCACTTAGCATGATATTCTCCAATTTCATCCATTAAGCTGGGGAGATAGCTCAGTTGGTAGAATGCTTGCCTTGCATGCACAAGGCCCTGGGTTCAAATCCCCAGCACCGCAAAAAATTGGTCTGTAATGACTATTGTAATAAGTTACTGTAGTACTGTAGAGACACTGGCCCGGTTCTGAATGTTGGACGGATAAGTGGAATTTATAGCCAAGGAGCGGTGTGAGGAGAGTGGATAGAAAACTATTAAGAAGTAGCATTAGTCATAAAGGGTGATTCTGACTGAACTAACCTAAAAAGATTCTTGCTGAGGACAGGCCAGGGTGATAACACATCCCCAGGGGAATGATGGAGTTTGAGAAACCCAATTGATATTCAGGATGATCAGATATCAACCGACACAGATAGTTTTTTTTTTTTTTTCTTTTCTTTTTCTTTCCCTAAACCTGGAATTCTCAAGAAAGTGCTTAGATGGATCCTCAAGAAGGATCAGAAGCCTGAATAAAATTTAACTAAACAAAGAATATTTGTCACCTCTCATACCGAATTTAATTTTATTTCTAAAATACTTAACTTCTTGCATAGGTTCTTTACCCAAATTGTTTTACTTTATTTTGCTTTTTTTGTTTATTTCCCTAGGATATTGATAGTTCTTGGTTGTTTGCACATATTTCAGAGTCGGGAATATCACTTATTAGAAGCTCTGAGGATGATTACTGTAGGATGATCTGACTGGGGTAACTTTGGAGGACTTTTGATTTTAGCATCATATTGTCTTGTCTGAATAGTTACTCCAGGATAGACTTGGATAAGTCATCTTACATATTTTGGTATTAGATTAATGGACTTTGAAATAGAAAGAATAAGCCTAAAATTCCTTTTGTAGTTCAAATATTCTATTATTCTAGGTATCTTTTCCCTAGAATAACTAAGTAGAATTCAGCAATATGATAATAAAAAAAATCTATAGAGCAAACCGCATTATTCGTTCCTGTTTCAAACAGTTGTAATTGGCACACTCGTTGCCATTTCACCAGAAAATGGATGGAATTCTATTTAAGAATTAAATATTTTATTTATAATTTTAAAAGGATCCATAATAGTTAACACTGTATTCTGCCTTTGCCTTTTATTTTTTTTATTTTTATTTTTTTTGCCTTTGCCTTTTAAATCCTGATGATTTTATGAGACATCATGAGTAAAAACATTGAAATATGCCAAAGAAAGCTATAATCTTATCATGGAGGGTCTGAGTAAACCCTGGAAATCTTTAAAAATTACATGAGAAAAATGATTCTATCACAAATTTTAGCTCCAGTTCATTCTATACTCTTTTCCAATGCAGCTGACTCTTAATTGATTCTGTTAATGAGCACTGTGCTTTATAATAAATAAAGCAAAAGTTATTTTTAGACCCACATTGTAAAGGTTTCCTTCTTGCCCTCTGTGTATTAGAAATACCTGCAGACTTTTTATGGTAGGTATTTTGTTGTTGTGTCATTGTTACTGTTGTTAGTGTTTGTTTTTTTTTTTTTGTTTTAAGGATTTTAATCCTTTTGTTTTAAGGATTTTAATCCTTGAAGAAAAGAGTCAAGATTAGCGTTAGGAAGAGGATTGAGAATTTCTTTTGATTTATTGTTTGGAGATTATTTTAGTCTGATTTTTTTTGTTGTTGCTGTTACTGTAACAAAATATTTGAGACTGGATAACTTAGAAAGAAAAAAGATTTAGACCACAGTTGTAGGGTCCAAAAGGATGTAACCAGCATGTGCTCAGTTATTGGTGAGGAGTTCATGGTGGAAAATGGAAGGGCAGCAGGCAGTGTGGAGTAGAGGTGACGTAGGGGAGGTGTCAGGCTTACTCTGTAATAACACTCTCACCAGAACTAATCCATTTCTACCAACACTAGTTTAGTCTCAGAAGAAAAGACATTAATTCTTCTTAACAGCCCTGCCTCCTCTCAACACCATTATATGGGGGACCAAGCCTCAGCATGAGGAAGGACAGACCATATTTAAACCATAGCAGAAACTTTTAGCTTTTTTTGTTTGTTTTGTTTTAGACTTTTAAGAATAGTAGTTAGCGCCCCTAGTTTTGGGGCCTTATGTTCACATGTGCTATTTATTTCAGGTCTTTTTTATATATTGAAAATGTCGGCTTCTTCTAGTAGTTATTTCAGAGTGCTGGTTGGCTTATGTTCTTTCAAAAGTGGTTTAACTGGGAAGAATGAGGTCACAGAAAAACTTGATTCTGTGTCAATAAATAAAACACTAGGACTTTCTGAGATGGTCCCAATATGTAGTTGTATAGCAAAGCACATTTTATTTTCTAAGAAGATATCCTATTTTTTTCCCTTACTATTACAAAAGAAAGTTTTAAGCCCATAATTCTTCAATATGTCCTACCACCAACCTTAAACAAGGTAATGAATCATTTCTAGCACAATCCTTACCAAATATCATAGTTATTCTTAAATGCTATCCTTCCATTCTCCTGGCCTCAGGCTTGATCTGAGCTCTCCTTTGATTGCGCCTGCCCACAGAGACATGCGTGCTTTCTTTACTTTTGGTACCTGTTCTGTTATATTGTTTTGTCTTCTTTCCTGGATTAACACTGTGGACTGTCCCTTTCTTCCCTGTCTACCTTTGCCAGGAATTTTAAATTTCCTTTCCCCATTTTTCACTGGGCGGTGCCTATGGTCAGCAAAACTGCCCACTAAGCTTAGCCTTGATTGGGCACAATCTCACCCCTCAGGGCCCCTTCTCAGGAGAAGAACTTGGTCCAAAATACAGGGATCTCCCTTTTGGTATTTCTCAAAGTTTAAATGAAAGACAATTTAGGAGGAAGAGCCTGAAGGAAGATGATCTGTTTTGCTTTTACAGTCCCAGACTAGCTACCACCACAGGCCATTCATTTAAATTCGGAAGCTCTAGGATCTGTGACTTCCTGTCAAATTCTTTAACTTCCTCTTGGGATGCCTGCCTTAGGCATCAGGGAAATTTTATGCCTAGGTAATTTCGAACTGCGAATACCAATAGCAACAGGACCGAAAGGATGTAACATCTACTGAGAACTATCTATGATCCTGATCACTTTTGTATATGTTCTCTCATTACAATAAAAACAAAAACAAAAAACAAAAACCAACCAACCAACCTGAGCTAGGACTTATGGGAATATTCATTTGAAAGAAGAAGAAACTGAGGCTTAGAGGCGTAAATAATTGGTCTACTTTCACCCAACAAAACAGACCTTGAAGCTTGGAATACTTTTAATTCTGCCTGACTCCGATTCCTAGTTTTTAATTCTAGGAATGTTGCCTCCTTCTTTGTTTCATGACTTAACATTCCAGAATAGATTCTGAGATGTACTGTTTGGCTTCCTATTAATGTAAAATTAGAAGTCTTTGATTTTGGGTAGAATGTGATCAAGAATGTCCAAACAATAATACTTTTTATGCTATACAATATTTTACTGTGTAAGACATATTTTTAGTATTTGGCAGTCATATGAAAAATACAGTTGCCTTCTATAAAGACAAAAAGTTTGATTTTTAAAGAAATCAAAGACCATGCCCAAGATCACATAAAAATGGAAGAAATAAAACATTAAACAATCTTTTGACAACAACATTGTCACTTTTTTTTAACCTTGTTTTTACCCCAGCACTTCTCCTCCTGCCCTCTTTCTCTCTTCAATCCATTTAATTTAGTTTTCTTTTTTTATTTTGATACATGGTACACAAATGGGGTACAACTTTTGTTTCTCTGTTTGTACATGAAGTAGAGTTATACCATTCGTGTAATCATACATGTATGTAAGATAATGATATTTATCTCATTCTATTATCTTTCTAACCCCTCCACCCCTCATTTTCCTCTATATAATCCATCTTCCCCCATTCTTACCTCTCCCCCACCCCCATTATGTATCATCATCCACTTATCAGAGAAAGCATTCAGTCTTTGGTTTTGGGGGACTGATTTATTTCACTTAGCATGATACCCTCCTGTTCCATTCATTTACCTACAAATGCCATAATTTTATTCTTCTTTATGGCTGAATAGTATTCCACTGTGTATACATACCACAGTGTCTTTATCCATTCATCTACTGAAGGGCATCTAGGTTGGTTCCACAATCTAGCTATAGTGAATTCAGCTGCTATAAACATTGATGCAGCTGTATCACTATAGTATGCTGATTTTAAGTCCTTTGGTTATAAACCAAGGAGTGGGATAGCTGGGTCAAATGGTGGGTCCATTCCAAGTTTTCTGAGAAATCTCCACACTGCTTTCCAGAATGGCTGCACTAATTAGCAACCCCACCAGCAATGTATGAGTGTACCTTTTCCCCCACATCCTTGCCAACACCTTTTGTTGCTTGTATTCTTGATATTCACCATTCTAATTGGGGTGAGATGGAATCTTAGGGTAGTTTTGATTTGCATTTCTCTTATTACTAGAGATGTTGATCATTTTTTCATATATCTGTTGATTGCTTGTAGATCTTCTTCTGTGAATTGTCTGCTCATTCCCTTAGCTCATTTGTTGATTGGGTGATTTGTATTCTTGGTGCAAAGTTTTTTGAGTTCTTTATAGATTCTGGAGATTAGTGCTCTATTTGAAGTATGTGTGGCAAAGATTTTCTCCCACTCTGTAGACTCCCTCTTCACGTGGTTGATTGCTTCCTCTGCTGAGAGAAAGCTTTTTTGTTTGAATCTATCCCATTTGTGGATTCCTGCTTTTGTTCCTTGTGCTTCGGGAGTCTCATTAAGGAAGTCTGGTCCTTAGCTGAGGACATGATGAAGATTTGAACCACTTTTTCTTCTATTTGGTGCAGGGTCTCTGGTCTGATTCTGAGGTCCTTGATCCATTTTGAGTTGAGTTTTGTGCAGGGTGAGAGATAGGTGTTTAATTTCATTTTGCTGCATATGAATTTCCAGTTTTCCCAGCACCATTTGTTGAAGAGGCTATCTTTTCTCCATCATATGTTTTTGGCATATGTTATGGCATACCTCTAGTATGAGGTAACTGTACTTATGTAGGTTTGTCTCTGTGTCTTCTATTCTGTACCATTGGTCTACCTGTCTATTTTGGTGCCAATGCCATGCTGTTTTTTTTTTTACTATTTCTCTGTAGTGTAGTCAGTTTCAAGCAATGAAATAGAAGAAGACATCAAAAGCATACCAATCAAGATAAGTCTGGGACCAGATGGATTCTCAGCTAAGTTCTATAAGACCTTCAAAGAAGAACTCATTCCAATACTCCTCCAAGTATTCCATGAAATAGAAAAGGAGGGAACCCTTCCAAACTCATTCTATGAAGCTAATATCACCTTGATACCAAAACCAGACAGACACATCAAGGAAAGAAAACTTCAGACAAATATTCCTAATGAACATAGATGGAAAAATTCTTAACAAAATTTTAGTAAGTTGCGTACAAAAACATATTAAAAAGATAGTGCACCATGATCAAGTGGGTTTCATCCCAGGAATGCAAGGTTGGTTCAACATCCAGAGATCAATAAATATAATTCACCACATCAACAAACTTAAAGTTAAGAATCTGATGGTCATTTCAATAGATGCAGAAAAGGCATTTGAAAAAGCACAGTACCCCTTCATGCTCAAAACACTAGAAAAAATAGGAATAGCAGGAACATACCTCAACATTGTAAAGGCTATATATGCTAAGCCCATGGCCAACATCATTCTAAATGGAGAAAAACTGAAAGCATTCCCCCTAAAAAATTGAAACAAGACAGGGATGCCCTCTTTCACCACTTCTAGTCAACATCGTCCTTGAAACTCTAACCAGAGCAATTAGACAGACCAAAGAAATTAAAGGGATACAAATAGGAAAAGAAGAACTCAACTATCACTATTTGCTGATGACATGATTCTATATTTAATGAAGCCGAAAAATTCCACCAGAAAACTTTTAGAACTCATAAGTGAATTCAGTAAAGTAGCAGGATAAAAGATCAATGCTCATAAATCTAATGCATTTTTATGCATAAGTGATGAATCCTCAGAAATAGAAGTTAGAAAAACTACTCCATTCACAATAGCCTCTAAAAAAATAAAACACTTGGGAATCAATCTAGCAAAAGAAGTGAAAGACCTCTACAATGAGAACTACAGAACACTAAAGAAAGAAATTAAAGAAAACTTAGAAAACGGAAAGATCTCCCATGTTCTTGGATAGACAGAATTAATATTGTCAAAATGGCCATACTACCTAAAGTGCTATAGAGATTCAATGCAATTCCAATTGAAATCCCAATGACATACCTCACAGAACTAGAGCAAGCAATCATGAAATTCATCTGGAAGAATAAGAGACCCAGTATAGCTAAAGCAATCCTTAGCAGGAAGAGTGAAGCAGGTGGTATCATAATACTAGTTTACATTTTTTAAAAAATTTAGTGTCCTGTGGATACACCAGATGCCAGGACCCATTGTGCCACTTTCATGCATGCACATTAGAAAGTTTGGTCAAAATCATTCCACTATTCTTCCCTTATCCCATCCCTTCCTCCTTCCTATTCACAGTCTTGTGTGCCCAGAGAGAGACTGGCATCCTATAGAATTTTATGAAGAAATATCCCTTCAAGCACCAGGAAAAAGAACCTCTAATGGCTTTAAGCCCACTGTTCCTGCCATGTCCCTGCACATCCAAAAGTCAGCCTTCAGTGACGTCCAAGCCCAGCTTCTTCT
This sequence comes from Sciurus carolinensis, assembly GCF_902686445.1. Lineage (NCBI taxonomy): Eukaryota > Metazoa > Chordata > Mammalia > Rodentia > Sciuridae > Sciurus > Sciurus carolinensis. The sequence continues at coordinate 82,828,543 of NC_062226.1, forward strand.
GGTGTGACATTTTGTTCCAAAATTTAGAAATAAGCAGTTCCTAAATTTTTCCATGTCACACATTTTTTTGATGTTGTTATTTAGTGTTGAATTGCACTGTGAAATAATTTTAGTAGCATTTTTTATGTCTATCTGGGGCACATCAGTTTTCTCAACTGTTGTGGCAAAGCAGTATGATTTCCTGAACAAGACTTCATTAAAGAAATAACTTTTTTGGTGACACCACTTTAGGCTGAACAGAAATTGCCAACTCCTTGGTAGAACTCAGGCAATTAAAAAACTTACATGCTGTACTTACTAGCTGTGCTTATGTAAAGTACTGGAGATAAGTTAGCAGCACCATTCTTCAAAATACTAGAGCAGAATTTTCCTTGGTATTTAAATATCAATATCAAAGTTCATATTAACAAATTGCCTTATGTGACTGTCAAAAGCAACAGTAAGGAAAAATCCACAAGAAATTACTATCAGGAAAAATTTTTATTGAAATAACTGAAAGTATCCTATATATCCAATCATCCCTTTGCAGACTATTTAATACAGGAAAGGGAGGAAAAAAGAACTGGACATTTTTCATTCATTATCTAATTTTCAGTATGAGCTAGTAAACTGGCTCTCCAAAAAAGAAAAAAAAAAAAAAAAAACTTTAGTTATAAATTTTCTAATTTCTGTGAGGAATCGTCTTATCAATGGCCTAATTCAAACTATCAATATGATGTCACTGAATGCAGAGCTTAAATGAAATGCACACACTTGTTTCTCGTGAATTGTGGAAACTAACTATCGAATACTACTGACTCCTCACAGCAAGGGTAGATGTTATTATCAGAGATACTTAATTCATTTACCTGTACTCAGAATGGCTGGGAAATTATAGTAGTTGAATTGAAATTAGAATTGTCAGCTATGCTTATTATTTTCATACTTTTTGTTACATTTCACTATTTTTGGGGAAAAACGTATACAGTAATCACCTGTTATTTGCAGGTTTGCTTTCCGCAGTTTCAATTCCGACAGTCAACCATAGTATGGTATATATTAAACACAAAACTCCAGAAATAAGCAATTCCTAAATTTTAAATTATGTTTGTCACATTATATTGTTATATTCTATTTTATTATTCATTATTATTGTAAATCTCTTAGTAAGCCTAACATAAATTTTATCATAGTCATATATATACGTATATATGTACACACACACACACACACACACACACATATATATGGCTTATTACTGCCCACAATTTCAGCCATTCAAAGGGTATTTTGGAAGATATTCCTGCAGATAAGGGGGGAACTGCTGTATACTGAGAGTCTACCCTGTCTAGGCATCAAAGACACACTGCTCTGATAATACTGAAAAATAGTGAAAGAAGAAAGGCATGAAGCCTCCAAACTTGGCCCTGTATTGCTTTTCTGTGCACCCACATGGGAAGTGTGAGAGAAATTTTCAGGGCTTCTAAAAGAGGTACCACAGAAAGAGAGTTACTGAATTCAAAAGCAAATTATAATGGAAAGGAAACATCAGATGTATCTATCTATCCTCCAGTTTGTGTATGTTGTGTGTGTGTGTATGTGTGTGCATACATTCATACTTGTTATGTTACCACTTAAAAGAGTTGAAAGCTGAACATGTCCACAATGTTCTTGAAACAATGAGGAATTAAATATGATTTTATCCCCCTTCCCTGTCATTCTACTGATGAAATGTGAGCCCATTCTGATTTTCTAGTTTGTCTCAAGAAGAATTTGATAATGCTACAGAATAAGACAACAAAGAAATGGGCCCATTCTCAAATCCCACCCAAGGTGATCAAAGGTGTCTCATTTTATTTTGATTGATTTCTCATCTGTTCATATTCTCTGTTTAATTGGAAGAAATTGGCAGAGAGTGCTTACTGTCTAAACCTATTAGAATCAATTCCAAATTTTGTTTACCAAACTCAGATGAGTACTCAGGCTCATAGTCTTGAAAAAGCCTAGTAAGCTATACTTCTTCTAATTAGGTTACCTGGAATAAGTAGTTGTCCTAAAATTGTGCCAAAGAAAAGCCTCACAAGCATTTATGACATTGCCTGGTAGATGCTCAGAGAGGTTTTAATGCCTCAGTGGCCTGAAAGAATGAAAGTACCTCTCCAAGCAGCTAATTTACCACCTGCCTAACGCTGTGTCCATGGCAGTTACACAGTCGGTTGAAACAAAGCTAAATTGTCCCTTTGCTTGCCGTCCCTGGTCAAACTGATCCCATCCCTAGGCTATTATGGCACTGTGGAGAGACAAGTTTAGAGGCTCACAGAATTGGAACCATGAAAATGAGGCTTTCTCGAAATGCCTGCTGGATTTTGTGAATTCTGAATATAAATTCTAGGAAATCTGGAGTGTGCATACAGTGGATGGGAGACAGATGTTAGAGAGGACTCTTTCCTGTGGGTCTTCATTTCTGAGGCTGTGCTTCATGTTACCCGTAGTAACAAGGTAAAGGGAAACCAGGGGCGACTACCTTGGGAGTCAGTGAGAAGGATGAAGAAGGAGCTACCACCCTTATTCCCAAACCCCATGAGGTCTCTCAAAACTGGCTGTTCATGTGGGCTCAGCAGCTATGGCTACAGCAGAGGAGACTTACTGAAGTAGATAAGGATGTGGACTCTGGAATTAGAGGCCTTGGGTTCAAATTCCAGCCAAGTGAGCTTGGACAACTCACTTACTTCATTGTTACTAAGATCTTTATCTGTGAAAATCGGGATAGTAATAGTACTAGAATCATAGACTGAGTGTAATATCCTAGGAGGTAAATGCTGTATAGATACTCAACACTCTCAGCCCCCTTCCCCAGATAAAACTGCCAGAACTAAGAGCTATAATAGACATTAGTGTTCTGACCATATCTCCTGGGCTTTTCCAATTTGCATGCCAAAGACTGCTATGGAGAGTACTGGCCCAAAGATCAGTTTTTCACAAGTTGACCTGAAGGGAGGACAGGCCACAATTTCTTTAATGTTCCTGGAGCAAGCACCAAGCCAATGGCAGAAAGGATACCCAGTTTGGTTATCTTCCACTGAAATGAATTTGGGTGTGCTATATACCCTCTCCTAAAGTGCCTTGACGAGTTTGAGCTCCACCTGCTTACAGTGATAACTGACTTGATAATATGTACTTCATTGGCTTTCTTTTCTTTCTTTCCTCATTATTTCTCTTCTGACCCTCAGGTCCTGGGTTATTTAGCATCTCTAATAGGCTCATGTTTTATGCTTCTATATTTAAATATACAAACTTTATTAAGTAGAGAAATTTTTGGACTTAAAAACAGAGGACCCAAGCTGCTTCTAACTCACAGGATAAATGCATTTTAAGAAAATTCTTAGTCATAGTAGCAATTAAATAAATAACACACATAAAATGATTCTTCAAAGTCTTTATCTATTGTATCATTAGCAGTTCTCTCATTGGAGTTTTGTTTTTTCTTGGAATTTTCACCATTTGATATGCATTCTTCATTTCTAATTCTGCAAGGTAGAAGATTCATTAATACTGGCTTATTTCACTTAGCATGATACTCCAGTTTCTTTCATTTACTTGCAAATGCCATAATTTTATTCTTCTTTATAGCTGAGTAATATTCCACTGTGTATATTTACCACAGTGTCTTTATCCATTCATCTACTGAAGGGCATCTAGGTTGGTTTCACAATCTAGCTATTGTGAATTCAGCTGCTATAAACATTGATGCAGCTGCATCACTGTAGTATGCTAATTTTAAGTCCTTTGGGTATAAACTGAGGAGTGGGATAGCTGGGTCAAATGGTGGTGGTTCCATTTCAAATTTTCTAAGGAATCTCTGTACTGCTTTCCAGAATGACTGCACCAACTTGCAACCCCACCAGCAATGTATGAGTGTACCTTTCTCCCCACATCCTCAGCAACACCTGTTGTTGCTTGTATTCTTGATAATCGCCATTCTAATTGGGGTGATATGGAATCTTAGGGTAGTTTTGATTTGCATTTCTCTTATTACTAGAGATGTTGAATATTTTTTCATATATTCATTGATTGCTTGTAGATCGTCTCCTGTGAATTGTCTGCTCATTTCCTTAGCCCATTTGTTGATTGGGTGATTTGCATTCTTGGTGTAAAGTTCTTTGAGTTCTTTATAGATTTGAAGATTAGTTCCTCTATCTGAAGTATGAGTGGCAAAGATTTTCTCCCACTCTGTAGGCTCCCTCTTCACATGGTTGATTGCTTCCTTTGCTGAGAAAAAGCTTTTGGTTTGACTCTTTCCCTTTTGTGGATTCCTGCTTTTGTTTCTTGCACTTTGGGAGTCTTGTTAAGGAAGTCTGGTCCTTAGCTGAGGACATGATGAAGAATTGGACCTACTTTTTCTTCTATTTGGTGCAGGGTCTCTGGTCTAATTCCATTTCTAAATCCATTTTGAGTTCAGTTTTGTGCAGGGTGAGAGATAGGAATTTAGTTTCATTTTGCTGCATATGGATTTCCAGTCTTGTCAGCACCATTTGTTGAATAGACTATCTGTTCTCCATTGTAGGTTTTTGGCATGTGTCTAGTGTGAAATAACTGTATTTATGTGGGATTGTCTCTGTGTCTTTTATTCTATACCATTGGTCTACCTGTCTATTTTGGTGTTAATATTCATGCTATTTTTGTTACTATTGCTCCGTAGTATAGTTTAAGGTCTGGTATTGTGATACCTCCTACATCACTCTTCCTGTTCAGGATCACTTTGGTTATTCTGGGTCTCTTATTCTTCCAAATGAGTTTCATGATTGCTTTCTGTATTTCTATGAGGAATGTCTTTGGGATTTTAATTGGAATTGCATTGAATTTGTATAGTGCTTTTGGTAGTATAGCCATTTTGACAATATTAATTCTGCCTATCCCAGAACACGGGAGATCTTTCCATCTTCTAAGGTTTTCCTTAATTTCTTTCTTTAGTGTTCTATAGTTCTTATTGTAGAGGTCTTTCACCTCTTTTCCTAGATAGATTTTCAAGTTTTTTTTTTTTTGAGGCTATTGTGAATGGGGTGGTTTCCCTAACTTCTCTTCCAGAGCATTCATCACTTATGAATAGAAATGCATTAGACATTTGATCCACCCAAACTGAATCAAGAGGACATGCACAATTTAAACAAATCAATTTCAAGCAATGAAATAGAAGATGCCATCAAAAGCCTACCAACCAAGAAAAGCCTGGGACCAGATGGATTCTCAGTCAAGTTCTGCAAGACTTTCAAAGAAGAACTCATTCCTATTGTCCTCTAAGTGTTCCATGAAATAGAAAAGGAGGGAACCCTTCCGAACTCATTTTGTGAGACTAGTATCACCTTCATATCAAAACCAGACAAAGACACATCAAGGAAAGAAAACTTCAGACAAATATCCCTGATGAACATAGGTGCAAAACTTAACAAAGTTCTGACAAATTGCATACAAAAATGTATTAAAAAGATAGTGCACCATGGTTAAGTGGGTTTCATCCCAGGAATGCAAGGTTGGTTCAATATCCAGAAATCAATAAATGTAATTCACCACATCAATAGACTTAAAGGTCTTACAGTCATATCAATAGATGTGGAAAAAACATTTGGTAAAATACAGCACCCTTTCATCCTCAAAACACTAGAAAGGACAGGGATAGTAGGAACATATCTCAACATTTTAAAGACTATCTATGCTAAGCCCATGGCCAACATCATTCTAAATGGGGAGAAATAGAAAGCATTTCCCTTTAGATCTGGAACAAGATTGAGATGCCCTCTTTCACCACTGCTATTCAACATAGTGCTTGAACCTCTAAGCAGAGCAATCAGACAGACCAAAGAAATTAAATAGATACAAATAGGAAAAGAAGACTCAAACTATCACTATTTACAGATGGCATGATTCTATATTTAGGTGAACCAAAATATTTCACCAGAAAACTTCTAGGACTCATAAACCAATGCAGCATAATAGCAGAATTTAAAATCAACACTCATAAATCTAATGCATTTCTAATCATAAGTTAGGAATCCTCTGAAAGAGAAATTAGGAAAACTACTCCATTCACAATAGACTTTAAAAAAAACTTGTTATTTAAATTTTTAAAAAATCATCAGTATAATTAGGTTACTGGTGGAGTGAAATTTACAAATGCAACTTCTTCTTTTTTCTGTAGATTGAGCCAGCAAATCATCTTGGGACAAATTTTCCTTATTTTAGAAAAAAATCCTGCTTTACTGTGTAAATGCTTATAAAGGTTTTTGTGGTGTTTGTCTGTCCCTGGACTGCAGATCAGTGCGTTCCTATTTGAGCAAAGCCTCCTCACTCCCCGCACTTTTTGAATGTTGTGAATCAATTTTTCATAAGTTTAGAATTTTGAGAGAGAAAAAATCAAAACTCCCAGCCCTTTATCCTTAATGTTTGACACTGGGGAGATGGGAAGAAGCCATGTTGAACCTGGTTGAGAAAGGAGGACCACAGTTACAGATGAAAACTCATGGTATTAGACAGGAAATTGAGGCTTCAGCAAGTTTCCAAGAGTCTAAATAGGTCTGGCTTTGGAAGACCTTGTCCTAAACCTTCATATGGTTCCAGGTCTCATTGACTACTGTGGACTCAGCATCTGAATGTACAAGGGCCTCACTGAACCCTTGTCTGCTATCAGGGGATTCTGGTATCAGTGCCAATGGGCTGCCTCTGTCTCCTTGACTTTTTGTGTAGAAGAATGATTGAAATCCTTTGACTTACATTATTGTGATTGGGGCAACCTGGGATACCAGGCTGCCTGCCAATATAGGTGTGAAGAGTTTAAAGTGATTCATTAGAATAATTAAAAAAATGTGAGGTGACTGTGTCTATGCCTCTAGGCTAGTGAAGTAACTATTACTCAAGCATTTTTTAATATTATTAAAAAAACTTTAATATCTGCCTAGTGATATACTAAGAGAATATGTCATATTTTTTTCCTGTCACTTTTTCATTATTGGACATTTAAGTCTTTTGCATGAGACATTTCTAAACAGAACCTACTATTTGTTTTAGCACTCTTAGTGTAATAGCTGTAAGAGTACATTTTCTAGATGCTGAAAATATGCAACCATAGTGTCAAACAAGTCATTTACAACAAACATTCTTTGGAACATAGTAAAGCTAGCTTCCTTCTCTTCTTACATACCAGGGATGCTGGGAAGTTTTGCTCAGGATAAGGTACTATAGGGAGAGGAGACTCAGAGAATCAAGCATGCAGAACAAACTTGCTAGTATGAGGGTTTCTAGGGGACCCTTGATGAGGAGGATCAAGTTTAGTATTGTGTGCTGGATGGAAGGGGCACATCTATTCCATGTAAGAGGCCATGATGTTTGGTATGTGGTTTTTGAATCTTTGGATGAATGAGTGTTTTCACTAAACAGACAAGATTACAAGCCTGTGTAATTCATTCCAGAATTATAGAATCAGATTTGCACAAATTCGTCATGTAATTAAAAAAATATGTTGGGTAATATGCATAGTGATAGTTATTATTTTTATTGATATAATTGTATGTATTTATGGGATACAGTGCAATATTTGATACATGAATACAATATGTAATGATCAAATCAGAGTAATTAACATTTTCACCTCCTTATACATTTATAATTTCAAACTCCTCTCTTCTAGTTCTTTGTAAAATATGTAACAGTTCATTGTGAACTATAATCACCCTACTGTGTTGTACAGCATTAGTACTTATTTCTCCTATGTGACAGTATTTTGGGAACCACTCTCCACCCTTTCCACCTACATTCCCTAATTTCTACTGGCAACTATTCTACTCTCTATAAAACCAGACTTTCAACTTTCACATGAGAGTGAGAGCATGCTATATTTGTCTTTCTGTGCATGATTATTTCACTTAACGAATGTCCTGTAGTTCATTCATGTGACTGCAAATGACAGGATTTCATTATATTTTATCACCATGTAATTTTGAAAATGCCCTTTAACCCCTGTTTAGCCATTTTATTACATGAAAAATTGGTAATGATATCTGTATTTACCTATATAAAGAGCATGGTATTATAAAACAAATAGACCCGTGTGGATTCCTTCCCAAGTGATGTTATTTCAAGATACTATTCCCTGATAGTGGTTATGTGTTCTGGATGTAAATAACAAAAACAAAAGGTCTGAGGAGATGACTCAATAGTAGAGAGCTTTCCTAGCATGCAGGATGCCCAGGATTGAATCCCAAGCACAAGGAAGAAAAGAAAGGAGGGAGGGAGGGAAGAAGGAGGAAAAGAAGGAGGTAAGGAAGGAAGAGAGGTAGGGAGGGACAAAAACACTGATGCAAAAGGAAATAATGCTTATGGCTCATGATCATGAATAATACTTTGGGATAGATAGGATGCTCCTTTAGTCCTATTGCATAAAATTGAAAGGAGGCCATTGTACTGAACTGAATTCTTGTACTAGGCCTAACAGACCAAACCAGAATGGAGTTAAAATTCCATGCCACCAAGCTGAAACTAAGTTACTTATCTGACTTTTTGAGGAATCAGGAGAGAGGTAATAGGCAAATGTTAAACAGGCCAGTTTTGGGTGTCTTAAGGAAGTCCGCTGTGCTTTAACTCTTACAAAAAAGTAACCTGAGGTAGCCAAATATTAACCACCAGTTTTTTTTCTATTATTGCTTCCTTATTTCCACCTTAATGAGCTCACTATTTAGCTATTACACAGTGATAGCTTTCATTCTATTTTGTAGAACCCCCATTAATTAATTATGAATAAAATTCAATTAGACCTACAACTACATTTGTTATAATTTTACCTTTGATAGACCTGTGCTTCCTAACGTACATTGTTACTTTTTTCTAACTTCTGTTCATCTGAGAACGATGGCTGAATGAAACTATAGCTGCCACTTTCAAACTGGAAATATTAAGAAAATATAGAATGAGTTCGTTTTGTTTTGTTGTTTCCCCATTAGACCTTTGTCACTCTGTTCTGAGAACACAATACCCTGTAGAGGAGTCCATCCAGTCAGGCCCTGGCCACCTCACCTTGAAGGAGGAAGTCATCAGAAGTGGTCACTACGGGCATCTTGACTATTGGATCCATCTTTTTTTTTACTGACATATTTTTGTAGGCACCAGAAATTAAATTTTCTTCTACAATATAGAGATTGAATTTAGAAGTTCAGTTTTGGTGGGCATTATATGGAAACTGATTAACTGAACCATTAGATAAAGCTCAGTATACAAGATAAATGGTGATAAAACCAATCTCTGAAAAGGGATTAGTTCTCCACAATCAACAAGCTGCATTTAACATATATTATCACATTTGCATTCCAACTCCAGAGGCAAGTCAAAGAAGCTTTATTATCCTCCTTTTATAGTTGAGGGAATGGAGATCAGCAAGTTCACAGGTCATGCTATGACAACCCAAGTTGCAACTGAGAACTGGTTTCGGTTTTCTCACTCCTTTCTCTCTTTTTTTCCACCTCACCATGCTGCTTTCAAGGTGTCGGAGTCTTGTGAATTTTTTTTTTTTTATGTCTTTTTTCTCTAGAGTTATTCATAGTCCTGGAATATCTGTGCAAGGGAATGAGAGATGCTTCTGAAATTCAGTCACTAACATTTATGTCATCAGTAGAGCTCCAGCTAGAAACTTTTACCAATAACATAAAAGCTTAAGGCACTTCTTTTATTTTTATTGGTTTCTCTCTATTTCTGCTTTATGCATGTCCAGAGGGTACTCTTCTTACAATGTCATCTCCTCAGGGACAGGAATATAGAACATTCTTTTTCTTCATCAAGGCTAATACTCTGGTCACTTCTTAATTTTTTTTTTTAAAGTCTTTCTGTAGATTTGATTGGTTATCCTGAATCCCCTTTCAGATGTACTCAGAGATTTGGAAGTTTTATTTTTTACTATTTTCTGGCAACAAGTCTTCTTGAAAGAAAATTACAACAAGAGAAAAGTCTGTTCCTTTTGGGAATCCTCTCCACATAGAAAGCCTGAAGGAAAGTTGTAGCATATGTTAGAGACCCCGGCTGCTAGGAGCTGCGCCAGAAGAGGCAGCATGCAAGAGGGAAAGGTGATTCTCTGTTTTCAAGCTTCAGTTCTCTTCTTACAGAACTCCATTCTCTTGGCCAGGAAAGAGAAAGAGAATTGGTTATGGAGCAGATGCTGTTCAGACTTCCTGGTTTCAATGCAAGAGTGAGAAAATGAAATACAAAGGAGTCCAGATAAAAGTGGTGTGTGTGTGTGTGTGTGTGTGTGTGTGTGTACTTGTGCATGTTTGTGGGGGTACTAAAACTTGGGAACCAAATATAATATCTAGAACAAGGAACATTTCCTATTTCAAGTAAAAATGAAGGGAAGGAAAATGAATATTGTCTTCAAAAAAAGGGTCAGCAAACCTTTTCTGTAAAAGGCCAGATAACAAATATTTTGAGCTTTATGAGCCATATAGTCTGTCTCAAATTCTTAACTGCTGTTGTAGTACAAAAGTAGCCTAAAATAACACTTAAACGAATGGGCATTGGGTATGTTCCAATAAATTTTATGAGCACTGAAATTTAAGTTTTATAAACTTGCACATGTCATAAAATATTATTCCCATTTTGGTTTTTTCCCAACCATTTAAAAATGCAAAAGTCACTTTTAGTTTGTGGGCTCTACAAAAGTAGGCAGTGGACTAGATTTGGACCATAAGTCTCAGTTTGCTGAACTCTGTTCTAGAGAAAAGGTAAATGTAAAAAGATGTGAAAGAAGTTTCTTTTTCTTTTGTAGTATTGAGGGTTGAACCTAGGACCTTGCACATGCTAGACAAGTGCTGTACTGCTAAGCTACATTCCCAGCCCTTTTATTTTTTAATTTGAGACAGTCTTGCTAAATTGCACAGGCTGGTCTTGAACTTATGATCCTCCTGCTTCAGCCTCCCAAGTATCTGGGATTACAGGCACATGTCATGACACCCAGCAAAATGTTTCTTTTATTCTTCTATGAAGTGTGATTAGATAAGCACATTCCCCATGTGTCCTTCATTCCTCTTGTGCAAAGAAAAAATTTAGGACAATTACAATAAATTAGATCAACTACAATCTCATCTCTTCAAAATTTACTTAATTCTGTCATTTCAAAAGAATCCACACCAAAATTTTACATTTAAGGCCTACAGACTTTAATTGATTTAGAGAAATCTGAAGACCAAAGGAAAATATCATCTTTCAAAGTAGTATTTATTTGAAGTAACTAGCCTGTTTACATGAGCTTGACCTGAGAATTCATACCAACACACCATCGGGTTAATTTCTGCCCCATAATACAACAAAACTATCACATGATACTGAAAACAGGCACACCTGGAGTCAAGTAAAATAATAATGTGTCAAAATATCCTGCATATGTGGGGAAAGAAACTGTTTTGAATTGGTTTCTAAAAAAGAAATTAAAAACTAATTTTGAAAGCAAATCATTTATGATGAGGGGACTATAAAATGACTGTAAATGTTCATTTACAAATCTTCATTTTTAAGGTATTTTCTCTCTACTTAACTGTCCTTACCATACTCACGTGTACTTAGATTTAATTGGAGTATAATTTGAAAAGAATGTTGGACTGTTACCATAAACACAATTCTTTCTTCTTATTCATCACCATTAGTTCCATTGTGGCCAATGATGTAGACATAGACTTGTTGAAATGAGACTCATCCAGATACTTGCCACTCAGTTGTGGTCTATAGACTCAGAAGCCTCAGCATTGCGAGAAGTTTGTTGGGAATGCAGAGTCTCAGTCCCCACTCCAGACTCACTAGATGAAAATCTGCATTTGAACAAAATGATGCATGTGTAGTATGCCCATTAATGCTCAGAAAGCATTCAGCTATAGCAGTGGTTTTCAACTTTGGCTGTATGTCAGAATTCCCTTGTGGGGCTTTCAGAAATCCCATTGCCCTAGAGCTCGATCCCAGACCAATTAAGTGAGAACATCTGAGAGCAGGGCCTAGCATCAGTGTTTTTTAAAGCTCCCTAGCTAATTTCAATGTGCAGCAAAGTCTGAGAACTGCTGGGTAGGTGGACTCAACATATTATTGCTCTGAGAGTAAGAAGAGAGCACTCATTATCAAGTGGAAACCAGGTCCCCAGAACTAGAGGATTTATTAGAAGTGTTAAAAAGGTCAGCATGGCATATATTAAAAAGGTAGCTTTAGAGAACCATTTCATTATTTGAAGGATGGAATAGCAGCACCTCTCCAGCCAGGTGAAGAGTCACATACCCAATTTCTTTAGTCCTTGCCTTTAGAATAAACCTTGCAACTTTAACTGATTCTATACTGTCACCAAGAGTCCCTCTAATCTTAACAAAGATGCCAGGAAGAAAAAAATCTTTCATGTAGGATATTGATTTATTGACTATCTTTATTTATTGAGGATGAGGATAAATTAGTGAGTTTTGTTAGATTAGCAAAATTTCAAGTGTTAATTATATTAACTGATTATCGAAGCTTCCTGCCTGCATCTTAGAAAATAGGTAACTCCATTCAAAAAGTCTTTTCTGTTCTTGGATCACTAAAAAAATCCATCGGACTTATTCTTGAGACAAGTGAAAAGGCCAGTTTATACACAAGAAGGAATTATTGAACAGTTTATATATCACCTTATGAGGGTTCCAGAATTCAGTTCCGTGATTTGGTATCTTCTCATTAATAACATTAGTTAAGTTATGCCTTTAAATACTGATGGTTAAATTATTCCTTCAAAGGAAATGAGTCCACATAATAAGACAAAATATTCAGACTAATAAGTAGTTAAATAAAAATAAAAGTATGGGTTAAGCACAAGTTTTAATGGCTTCTGGTGTATATTGGCTCTCCCTAACTAAGGAGAAGTCTGTAGCATTAGAAAAACTTTGAGTTGGGTCTTCTTATTCCCTATTGCTAATTATGCATCATCTTTGACCCTTCCCACCTCATCTCATTCTGGTGTTTCAGGTTCCCAGTACCAGTTTATCTCCTCATTGCAGAGTTTTACATTTCAGCTTGCCATTGCTCCACACAGCCCAACTACCATATTTCTATTGCTCTAGCTGTTTCTGTGCTTAATTGCTAATTTCACAGACCTGTGGAACGCTGGAAGTGCAATTATCCTCCAGTGTAATTGCCTTCTGCAAAAATTGCCTCCCACAAAACTGCAAAAATTGCATTCTGTTTGGTACTACCTGTGAATGCGTATGGATGCCTTTTCAGTCACATAGAAAGGCATTCTATAGACCTCCCTGGCTTTAGATAAGAATTAAATTATATCTTTGGTTGGAACACCCCCTCTAATTAGTATCCTTTTTACTATGGTTATTTCAGGTGTCCCATTATCTGACATTCCTCCTGGGTATAGCAGTTGAGGTTAAAAAGTGGTCTGATTGATATCACTTGGGAGCTTTTGTCTGTTTAAATATTTCATGTTCACTTATAAAAAGTTACACTCATTGAATAGTTCCTGAATTCCTAAGTATCACCTGAATACAAATGTGACAATATGCAAACATTATTCTCAACATTCCATTATATACTAATTGACCTTCTTCATAAATATGAACAGGACCTACTGTGTATTAGGTAATATTCTAGATTTTGTGGAGAATTAAGTGATTCAGAAAAGGATTTCCTGCTCTCTGGGAGTCCAAGTGTAGGACAAGCACACAAATAACCACTATTCCAAGTCAAATGAAATTGGCATCTGAAACAAACAAATAAGTAGTACGTGCAATGGGAGCTCAGAGGAAAGGAAGGGCAAGAACAGCCTGGTGATGTTCAATGAACATCAGCCTAAAACACAAGGATGAGATGGGTTGGGGCAGCTCAAAGATGATGCATAATTAGCAACAGGGAGGAAGAAGACCCAATTCAAAGCCTGTCAAACTCTACACAGTCTTTTCCTTAGTTAGGGAGAAACAATATACACCAGAACCCATGAGAACTTGAACTTAACCTATACTTTTGTTTTTAATGGACTATTTTAGTACCCTGAACATCTTACCTCATTAAGTGGGCTTAGTTCCTTTAAAGACATAATCATTAGTATTTAAAGGTATAACTTAACTAATGTTGTTAATGAGGGGACAAAAAATTCACGGAACTGAAGGGTAACATTAGAGATGAATCTTGAAGTGGAGCACATTTTAAACAGGAAGGTCTCAGGACAAATGGAAACAGAGGTAACATTTCTTTAAATAGTTATGACTCTATGAAAATTCGGTGGACAGAAACAGCCATCTCTTCCTTCATCTAAAATCCCTGCGTGAACTGGAAGCGAAGTGTTTATATGCTTGGTAAGATTATGTGGCAACAATTATTCCTGTTTTCCTTTGACAGAAAGGACACACCCATCAAAAGTGAAAAGATAAGCCAATCCCAAAAAACCAAAGGCTGAATGATCTCTCTGATAAGCGGACGATGATACATAATGGGGGTGGGAGGGAAGCAAGAATGGAGGAGGGATGGATTGTGTAGAGGAAAGAAGGGTGGGGAGGGGGTGGGGAGGGGTGGAGGGAAGGAAAAATAACAGAATGAGACAAACATTATTACACTATGTACATGTATGATTACACAAATGGTGCGACTCTACTTCGTGTACAACCAGAGAAACAACAGTTCTATCCCATTTGTGTACAATGAATCAAAATAAAAAAATAAGAAACAAAGCAAAATAAAACTATATGCAAAAAAAGGGAAAGGAAACTGCTCCATTTCCATTCATACAGATTTTCATTTTCTTTTACAGTTGCATACTTTATTTGGTAGATGTACCACAGTTTATTCAACTAAGGTCTTATATAGGAGTTAGTAAGTTGTTTTCCATATTCCAGAATTACAAATAAGAGAACAACAAATAACCTAGTCCATGTGTTTTTCATATTGTTGGAGATGTGTCTAGTATAGGTTCTTAGACATGAGGTCATGGATCAAATGCTAAATGTATATGTAACTTGTTAAGTATTGCCATATTGTTTTTTATAGAGAATATACTATATTGCATTCCCATCAATAATGTACGAGAGAAATTGTCTCCTCAAATGGAGCAGTTTCCAGGATACAAAGTAAAAAAAGGAAACAGTAAGAAGAGTAAATATATTACCATTTGTGTAAGAAAGGAGAAAGAAGATAATATATGTATGTCTGCTTACTTTAAAAAAAAGCATAAGAGGAAATCGGTGGGAGAAAATAAGGTAGAAGGGTTATGTAGGATATGGTAGACAACCTCCATGATCTCCTAGTATTCATGCTTTTTTGTAGTCTCCTCTCACGGTAAATCAGGGCTCATCTTTGCAATCAGTTGAGTGTGGTGGATGTGATAATATGTATGACTTCCAAGACTAGGGAATAAAAGGCATTGCAGCTTCAAAAAAAAAAAAAAAAAAGTGAGAGGAAGAGTCAGGGATGCAGCAGCTGAGTGGCAGACTCTAGCCTAAAATGCATGAGACCCTGGGTTCAATCTCCAGCAACACATGCCAAAGGGGGTGGGGGGGAATGGTAAAAGGAAGGAATAGCCAAGGACTCATATACCTGTCACAACAAAAACAAACTAGAACAACTAAAATAGAGCCATGCTGTCCTAATCTGAAATCTGTTCAACAGATTCCTAGCATTTTCATTTTCTTTTTTAAAAAATATTTTTACTTATAAATGGACACGATATCTTTATTTATTTTTTATGTGGTGCTGAGAATCCAACCCAGTGCCTCACCCGTGCTAGGCAAACACTCTACCACTGAGCCACAATCCCAACCCTTCATTTTCTTTAGTTTGAGTTTGCAAAGTTCACTCTTTCCACTTGGAGAAATCAGGGACAAATCAAAAGAAATTTTGGGATATTGTTGATGATGTTCTACCTAAATCCTTCATTGACTGATGACAGCAATGAGTCAACAGCAGGTGGTAACAGTTCCTTTGCAATCATTATAATTCTTTGAAATAATTCACTTTTCTGTTCCAGAACTGTTTTTGGTGAGGAGGTCTGGAAGAGAGTGCAGATGGGCCTGACTTAAACAGTAGTTCCCTTATTAAAAGTGCACATTCATTATATTTCCTACTTAAGTTATCAGCAAATGAAAATACATTGTTAGTATCTCAAACTAATATTTGTTGCAAAATAATAACAGCTACAGCTGTTCTCCCTTTAATATTTAAAAGATAGAATATGTTCATTTAGATAAGTGTATCTGACATGCCATATTTTTTTTCTGTGGCACTCAGTGTCTCTGATGATACAATGTTTCTTTTTCATTATGAATAGACATCTATGTGGGCTTTTTCCCTTTAAATTTATGGAACATATGCGGTACCCACTTCACCCAAAGCTATAGAATAATGATGCTATTATTGTAGCCATCTGTCTCTTCACATCAGTGTCTTCTATGGTTTTATAGTCCAGTTTTAGGGCTCTGTAAGAAACAATGTTGTTTAACATTAATACCTGCCTTCATCTGACAATTTACATCTTTATTTGGAGTCAGTTCCTGAAAGCATCCACCCCCGTTAAGGATGCAGGGGTATGGGAGGAGGGAGGGATAACAGCTGTCTTGAGGGAGATGGAGCAAGAGCCGCCTCTTTTGCTCCACTTGACTGACGCCCAAAGGAAAGAGTGAGTCAATCTCCCACTTTCTATTATAACTGCATTTGCTGGTTCCCACCTTGACAGGCAGAAACAGTTCCAGCCAATGCTAATTTGGGTAACATCTAAAAGGCTTGCCTGACAAGGCAGATTCAAATTATGAAGCAAACCCCTCACATACTGAGACCTTGTTAGCTAGATTAGTGGTGGATTGGCTCCTTGTGACAGCTTGTTTGCTAGAGGTGAGCTATCTGCATTTCCAATGCAGGCAGGTTATATCATCATTTAAAGAAAAAAAAAATTAAGATGTCGTTTTTCTTGTTTGTCACAGAGTTCATGTAATATTCCCTCTCGATTTTCTCATTGTTGACTTCAGAAGGAAATAGCAGCAAGTGTGTACCTTTGAGTACGACAGCTAATTTTGTTATGGATGAACAGAGTATTGTGACAAAACAGTGGCACAGCTGTCACAACAGCTGTCACACATTAATCATGACAGTGACAAATAGCATAATTACCTTATCTGGAATTCCTAGCATGCACACTCAGTATGCCCCACTGCCAAGCGAGCATATCACGCATGGTTTAATTAAAAAGACATCAATACAGGTTAGTTAGACAAGGGCTAGAAGACATTGATCCAAAATGAAAATAAAATTATTTATAGGTTGGTGTTTAGGGACACCCAAAGACCAATTACTTAGCCGACATGATCATTTGAAACTATTTCCCTAACTGGTCCTTCTCAATGTGTATATTACATGGTAAATTGACTGTTCTGCCCCAAACTAGAGCCCTTCCTCCATTAACATTTGATCTCCTCTTTTTCCAATCTCAGCATGGGTTCTTGGGAGTCATCTTTCTGTTCTGTTAATTGACGGAAGGAACTCTATTGATAAATATGTAATTACCAGTGAACTAGTTGTGGCCAAGTTACTTTGTTAACTTGTTTTCCAAGACTGGTACTGAGCAGAAGGAAAATAATATTAAGCAGAGTGATTTTTTTTTTTTATTTGGAAATTCTTCCAAACTAAAGAATGTAGTGCAATAAAGGCAGGTGAGACTGGGTTTTGAGTCTAGAAATGACATTCTCTTACACGTGCTTCATTTTAATATACGTACCTGTATTCATGTGCATATGTGTGTCACATCAGTATGTATAAATATGCACATATGCCAAAGATATGTATATTTCTGCCCCCCTGGTATTTTAAGCTCAACAACTCATTGAATTTACTGATTGAATTCCTGGGAGCTGGTTCTTGAATTGCTCTGAAGCTGCCTCGATGAAATATTAATGAATCAATTTCCATAGACATGGACTCATTATCTTGCTGGATGCCATTGGAAAACACAGTCCTGCCTGCGGTGTCCTTCCACCTGCCTGTGACATGATTTGATTTCTCTTTCCCTTTTTTTAATTAAATAAAAAATTGCTATCAGGAAATTTTTGATAACTTTGGAATATATATTTTCATTTCTCCTCATAGACACCTAAATGGTGGTGAGACATTTAAAATAAATTTATGTACCCCACTTAAATAATATATTGAAAAGTGGGACCTGGAAACAAAGGAGGAGGTGGCCAGCCTGGTTCTGTGGTCTCTATGGTGCCCTTTGGAAATGAGGAAACTGCTATTTTTTAGAACAACAATTTACTTTGGGAAATATCTACAAGCTCAGGCCAATCATCTAATTGTTTACAAAGTTATTAACTTTAGAAAATGTTACTAAACACAAACACTTTTTTACTTTAAGATTGATAGAAAGTAGATGGAATTACTCAGGCTGTGTCTATGAAATGCTAAAACAGCTAGTTAGAGCATGAAAAATTCAGTCAGTCAAACAGTGATTATCCACATACTACATAAATAGCTGGTTTTAGGTATTCTGTTTTTTGTTCACTGAAATTGATTGGTTTCTTATGCTTTATACAAGTCAATCCAGGGGTGTAATAAAATGCACTGAACTATAATTATACCAAACAATTAGCTTCCTTCCTTTCCGTTCCATTCTGTTCCAGTAAAGATTATTAGTGCTTGCTTTGAGCACCATCCACACCCACTTTATAGAACTCTAAAATATTCACTGGTAAATGGTTACTAGTGTTGTTACACAAAGACTAGGATTATATTCTCAAATGTACTGGCTTTCATCATTTTGATTTAGAAGCAGTAATATATCTGAATGTCACTTAATCTGATGACAGTATCACCTTTTCAATACATACGTACTATATGATCTGAGGACAGTGTTACTGTTCCAACACATACATACTTCTAGGCAAAAGTTGAACATTCAAACTTGATTAAGAAATCCTCTCGGGGCTAGGGATATAGCTCAGTTGGTAGAGTGCTTGCCTTGCAAGCACAAGGCCATGGGTTCAATCCCCAGTACCACCAAAAAAAAAAAAAAATCCTCTCAATTATAAGGCAAGAAAGAATTATTTTCATTTTCATTGATTTGTTTTTGGCTTACTGTGCTCATCTCATTTCAGACTAGATCTTGGGAAGTCCACCTATAATTTAGCTCCTTCTCTTCCTTAGACTGACCTGATACATATGACTCTCTAGGTATTAAGAATGTAGGCCTTTGCTTGAAACGTTTGAATGAAAGCTATAAGCTATGAACACACACACACACACACTGAGGTGCAGGGGAACCTGAACATAGCACTTCGGCATACAATCCCATTAACTGAGCAACTCATCTCTGGAGCCCTGGAATAAATCTCTCCTCCAGGCATAAACAAGGTTAGAAATTACCCAGGACTGCTAAGAGGCTGGACACCATTCTAGAGATTAAATGTTAGGTTTGGGTTTCTGTTGAAGCTAAAGGCAAAAACCCAAGTTTCTTTAGAATTAACTCAAGGCCATTATTCCACTCAAAAATATCCAAGGAGATCTTAATGAACAAGAATTGCTTTTGATCAAGTCATAACTGACAAGTGACAGGAAAATAAAAGTCTCTTTAGCCTTTGTGATCAAGCCATTTACAAATAATCTCTGTCTCTGGTTTATGTTTCAGGGCATTTATTTTCTGGTTTGCATTGCTGTTTTTTATGTGGTGTCATCTCTCTTAGTATATTGTAAGCTATTTGAAAGTTAAGTCAGTGTCTGAATCTCCTTTTTCATCCTCATGGTGTCTAGGATTGTGCCTACATATTGTAATTGCTAAAATAATATGCACATCATGAATAGCAATTCATAGTAATTTCCTTCAATAATTAAAAGAGAGTCATGTTATTTGCCTGAAATAACCATATTGTTTCTTCATTTCAGCATATTGCCTGACTGAAATCTCCAATAAGGTCAAAGAATTTATTTTTAAAACAAGTTCTTCACTTCCTCTTCAAAAGACCATTCTATTTCCCTCCCTTTTCCTGCCTGCTAATATAAGAACTGACCTTTTATATGATTTTTGTTTCTAATAGAATGGAACTATTAATCCCTTGGCTGAGATACCACCCCCCTCAACTTACATATTTTTAAATTTTCCTGACCTTAACGGGTCTTGTATATATTATGCAAAACAATATTTTACATACCATATAATATAAAGTTCCTGGTTGTACTATCCCTTCTAAATGTGTTCTTTACACTACTTACTGAAATCCAATGGTGTATGTTTACCTATCCTGAGAAAATTAGTGAAAGCAAAGCTTATTGCTCTCTGTGTCCCATCAGTCCTTGGATTTGTGGCCAGATCTTTTACTCTCCATGCCTCAGAATATTTCAGTGGCACTCCCTCCTTCTAACAGTGACAATCAGCAGGTTTTTCATGTTGAGAACTAGTAGCAGCAATTGTGTTTATCTCCCTGACTAAGAGGTTTCCTATTTATCTTCCCTGAGGTGGTGCCCATGTGGCTGTCCTGATATTGAGCAGCTGGACAGATTACACCCTGGAGCCACATCTGCGGACACATAGATCAACACCATTTTCATTGCCTTGGTGCCCAAGAAGTTTATCTTCTGTCAGGGAGATTTACTGTTTTCTTCATGAATTGTTAAGGTTTTTCTCCTCCCATGTTTCCTTTCCTCCTCTACCATTTGGCTTCAAATTATATTAGCATAGTTTGTTGCAGATTGTTATTAGCTGATTGGTTAGTTTGGATTTCTGACCTTATTAATAAGAATTTCCAGTAGGTATTCTGTAGAGAAATCTTGATTGCAAAGAATATAACAAAAATATTTTACATAGAAAAAAGTGAGTTTATAAGTGAGGAAGCATTAATAGAGTTGGTTTTACTTGCCATATCTGAATGTATGATAAAGACACTGCTTGGGATGTTGGATCACAAGGACTAACTTTTGCTTACTGATGTTGATTCAAATATTAAGACAAAGTCCCTGAAATTGATGTTAATTTTTATATTTATAATACACTTTCACTGATACTGTCTTCAGTGATTCTCAGCAGAACCCTGTTAGGTAGGAGGGAGAGAGGTAATGATTTTTCAGTTATACAAATTAGAAAATCAAAGTTCAGATAGATGAGAAAATCACAGTCAGTTACAGAGCCAAGACTCACATCTAGGAAACCATGTTTACATTTCAACTTCTCCCTGTTCAGTTTTATGCTATCTCCAAATCTTCCTCCTTAGGACTCTCACTTCCTCAGGTTTTACTCTTACCTGCCCCAAAATATGATTCCTTTTTAATCTTCAAAATTCCGTGAGCTTTTGACTGAATTATGACAACATGTGTGAATTAATTCAAGTTATCTATCCATTTATCTACACTGTAAAGTGAAGCATAAAAGGGGAGGGTATAGTCTTTTGGAGTATTGATTATGTCAATGGTTTTTCATCTGCCTGTGCATTTGAATTACCTGAGGAACTTTAAAAATAAATAATGATGTCTGTTTCTGACCTCCAGAGAGTTTGATTTAATGGTTCTGGAGCTGATGTCCAGACGTGGGTATTTTTTTAAAGCTCCCCAGATGATTCTAATGTGTGTCCAGTGTTGAAAACCCACTGGGAAGCCAGGCACAGTGGTGCATGCCTGTAATCTCAGTGGTTTGGGAAGTTGAGGCAGGATGATTGTGGATTCAGAGCCAGCCTTAGCAACTTAGCAATACCCTACACACAACTCAGCAGGGCCCTGACTCTAAATAAATATATAAAAATGGGATGGGGATGTGGCTCAGTGGTTAAGCACCTTTGGGTTTAATCCTCAAAAGAAAACCACTGAAAAAAGTCCTTCTCTTCACACTCTTTGGAAACTCATCTCTCCCGTTTGTGCCCCTACTATCTTTTGAGAAAGGTCATGGCTCATTGAATACAATCAGAGTTCTGCCTCTTGGCCAAATTAATAGTGTTGCTCTAATATGTGTGTAGGTTAGCTTTGGATATTGTGGGAGAAGGGAAAAAATTTTGGAAAAGGGTATTGTGGAAAGAGATTCTGGGTAGAGGCATTCTGAAGATTCCACAAGGATTGTGATTTAGTCTGTTTCCTTAACTGCTGTTTCTCTATCATGTTGCAAGGTGTACACAGAAGGCACTCAATAAATATTTACTAATGAAAACTTCCCCTAGATCTCCATCACCTACAGTAATATAGCCCTACATGGAACTCTGAAATTTTCCCATCCTGAGGGAATCTGAATTTTAGTGTCTATTCTCACAGTGTCTCCACTCAGAATACTTGTCTCTGCATTTCTTCCTCCTGTCTAGCTTTAGCAACCTTTCTTTCACAAACCTTTCTGATACTCCTTTGAAATGTTATAGGCCATTACCTATGCTTCATTACCTATGTAGATGGAGTGGCTAAGTATCCAGCTCCTGGTCCACAAGCTTTGCTAAGAAACAAAGTGCTTCCCCCAGATCCGGTAAACAGACACCTTTGCTTTTGTGAACTTCCATTGACTACAATTCAGTTATAAAACCAAAGTTCACATCTCAAGTAAGAAGTGCAGAGTGTCTATGTAAATTTTGATATAAAGATCTGGGCTGTTAAACAGAGTACAATTCAGATAGGTCAGTTCTTTTTGTCTACATTGATATACTGTATGCCATATTTTTCAGCATATCATGACTTACTTGTTTTACATTTTGCAATTTGTTCATTAGGTCAAAATCCTGATAGAAAGAAAGATGCATGTTTGTAACAATATGAATAGATAAATAGCCTCTCTGTGGGAAGCATCACATTCAAAATAACCAGTAGAAAAGCAATGAGAATCCAGTGGTATGCAGATTCCTGGTTGGTTTTCTGTGTCTATTTAAAAATAACTTACAATGTTTCAATTCCATATGGAGTAGTTTCTAATCACAAATCAATAGCATGAACCCTAGGTACAAAGATTCTCTTTGTTAATACATATTAGTCCAAAGGAATGATGAAGGATCCATATTAAATGACTTGAGGTTTTATTTTTCATAAATATATTATATACACACCAATGAAAACATCATTTTAATCATGTGAGCAAGACTCACCATTGATTTATCTGAGATGGAATTAAACAATAGTTTCTGACAACACAATGGGTATAAGTAGTTCTTCTTAATATCATGTAAATTTAATCATTATATATTTTTATCAAAAATTTGTGAGCATTTTATTCAAGTATACTCATTTTTTAAGAAAAAACAAAATATTGTCAAATACATTGGAATAAAACAAAATTATGTTTTAGGTTGTATAAGATGTAGTTAAATAGAGAATTATGCTTGACTGTAAGGGATGAAGTAGCCTTATGATACTTTTTCATTTACATAAATATAGTTCAGGGAATAATACTAATGAAGTGGATGCGAGGTCACCTAGCCACCTTAGGAAAAGGTTACTGCTTTATTTTAAGTAGCCTATCAGTCATTATGAATTAATGTTGTATTCTAGGTGAAGACACTAATCATAATAAATTCATTTTGTATTCATGAGGGTGTCAAATGTACACCCAAAGGAATCTTGTGTCATTTGTCGGTATGGAGAGAAAAATTAAAATATGACCTATTCACGATCTCTTTGCAGTGGCTTATACTGGGATGCATATTGTGGTGCTGATGGACATGAAGTGCTCATAGGGGAAAGCTGGGAGCCTTCACCGAAATTATTGGAAGTAGAATGAAATCTGTGTCAGGAATGAGGACGGAAGGCTGCTGGCTGACATTTCTATGTCCTCCAAGGGATGCCAAAGGGTCAAAGGGGTACCTGAGGGCAGGGCCGTGAGTGGAAATTCATGAGCTCCCAAAAGAGCTGCCTTACTTAACTCACTACTTCCGAAATCTATTCCCGCCTTGCATTTGAGATAGTATTATCATCACTTTATCTTATAAAAGCGACCTAGGAAACTTCCTGGGAGGTTTGTAGGTACCTATAATTCAAAAGGACATCGGCCATTACACAAGAAAAAATTTTTTTTCTTCCTTTTGCCCTGTTGGAAGTATTGGAGAGAAACTCCTCTTCTTTCCTCCTCTCATGGAATCCAAAGGAGTGATACAGAGGCTAGATGGGTGTCTTGCATTTACAAACGTGTCTCTGTTGAATACAGTTAGTGTATTAAATGACTTGCTGATTTATTATTTTGAATACTGGTATGGCTGTTACTGCTATCTCTGTTATAAAAATGAGAAAACTTAGTCACAGATTGGTTAACTAAGTTGCCTGTGGTGACAAGTGGGGAAGTCAGCATTTGAACCAGTATTCTGTTTCTCTGTCATTATAACAGTACCTACTATATGAGATCATTATGAAGATTAAGAGAGGTTAGGAGGGTTAGGAGTATAAGTCTCTTAGAAGAGTGTCTAATTAATGTGCTAATAAAATTAATTGTATGGTTTGGAGTAAGTCTGCCCCCGCCCCCCAACCTCATTGGAATTGAATATTTCATCAGGAAAAAAGGGAAAGTCATTGAACTTACAGCTCTTTTTGGTTTCCTTTGATTGACTCTGACACCAAGATAGCAATTAATGTCATAGGTAGGGATCTGCTGCCCGCATTGCTCCGATGTTTCTGTACAATATTCAACTTCTGAGTCCAGTACTAAACAAGTCTCTGTATTTCCTAAACCTCCTCAGAGGTAGAAAAGGGAGACCACTGGTCTCTGTGGACTCTGGGTCTTAGAAGACCTATATCTCAAAAAGTTTCTCTATTTTTGGTATCAAGTTAGAACTCTTGCACAGCATTTTCACCTTGCGGCCCAAATGGATAATTTAAACACCGTGGAGCTCATTTCTCTCATCTCATCATGCTTTCTCTTCCCTTCCACCAACAACTCTCTTTGATGAAATAGAGACATACTTGTATCAGAAGGGCAGGACTCAGAAACAATGGAACTTCAGAACTTCAGTCTGCTAATCCTAGTATCCCTTTCATGCTCACTCCTCTTCCAAAGATTTAATAGCAGAGAACTAACCTGAGGCAGTCTATGTGTAACAGTTCATTTCTCTAGCAAAAATGTCCTATGAAGTATTAGATCAAATGAGAGGAAGTAGGGCTCAAAGGACTTGTCAAATGGCTGGAAATATGATTATTAGTTCTTTTTAAACCCCAGCTTTGCCACTGAAATTTCTAACTGGCTTTAGTTAAGATACGTGTTCATGCTGTTTTCTAACCAAGTAGAAATGACTTCCACTCATATTTATGTATATTCAAATACCATTCTGTGTGCAATTGACCTTCCCTGGACTCTTTTCTTGGTTTAGTCTATACCTAATAATTTAAATCCTAATAACATTCTGATTTGTGTTGTTATTCTAGATTGCAAGTTCTTACAAAGTAGGGCACATGTCTTGATCTAAAAAGCAATCTGGTATGATGGAGAGAACAATGAAATTTATCTCAGGGGAAGAAAAAAAAAAATGTTTGCAAATCAGGAAAAAACTTCATCGGTAGGTAAAAAATTGCAGGGAGCTCTGGCTGACACCCAAATTTTTATCTGGGGATACTGGAGTATGACATTCATACAACATTTTTTGAGTGACATTTTTGAGGAATGCAGATACTGCCTAAGATGAAACAATATACTCACCCCATTGTTTATTCTATTTGTTATCTGAATATCTAAAAATCAATGAGGATTGTTGTAATTTAGATATAAGGTGTTCCCAAAATACTCATGTGTGAGACAATACAAGAACATTCAGAGGTGAAATGATTGGCTTACAAGACTCTTAATCTAATAAGTGTGTCAATCCACTTGAATGGATTGACTGGATGGTAACTGTAGGCTGGTAGGCTGGAGAAGATGGGTCACTGGGCATGTGCCTCCAGAGCTTATATTTTGTCCTGGCTGAAAGGAGCTCTCTCTCTACTTTTGATTGTCTTATCATGAGATGCTCTCCTCCACCACACCCATCTGTCATGATGTTCTGCCTCATCTTGGGCACAGAACAATGAGCTGGCCATCATGCACTAAGACCTCAGAAACCATGAGTCACAAATTAACTTTTCTTATTCTAAAATTGTATTTGTCAGGTCTTCTGATTGCAGCAATGAAAAGCTGACTAAAACAAGGATGCTGGTGAGGACAGCTTTGCAAGTAGTTTTATGTGCAGTTTCAAAAGAGAGAAGTGAGATACCTTGCGCAAGGTCATTCTTAGACTTTATAGCTTACTATGACAAAGAACAACTTATGTACAACTCCCCTCTTTTTTATTTCATGTAAGTAGTCCCTTTACTTTTACAAATTAGATTAAGAGCAAAACTTTTATGTATACTTTAAAAATCTATTTTAAAAAGAAATTTTGTAAAGGATTACTAATTTTTTAAAAAATAATATCTTAGCACCTCAACTTTTGCCTTTCTATGGGTTAATATAGTGAACAAATCAGGACACTCAGAAAGCAAAGCAAAGAGCTGAAAATGTTTTAAGGAAAATAGTATTTAAGGGGTATGGGCACAATTATCCAACAACAGAGGAAGCATGAAGAATCTTGAGATCAACCAAAGTAGAAAACCATTACTTTATACCTGATGTGCAAATGAAAAGAATGATATTTCCAGAATTTGAGGGAGGCACTGTCCAGGACAAATTATGAATGGGGAAATACTTCCAGCTAATGACACTCAGATTTTGCAGGATCAAAATCCTGAAGAAAATTGTGGCATAGAGAAATGAGTCAGACACTTCATGATTCTGATATTCAAGGTATGTTGTTAAAAGTTTGAAATTAAGAAGCTAATAAAAAAAATCCATTAAAAGGCAAACTGGGATATTTAGTAGTTTCATGGTCCTGAGGAAATGAATAGTGAAGTTCAGCATTCAAAAGGCTCAGTTAGAAATCCTAAAGAACTAGACCTTAAGAATGAGAGTTAGATCAAGTTTTAAAAAATGTAACCCAGTCTTGGCTTCTAACTAGATTAAGATAGTTTTCCATAGAATAGAATAAAAGTTCTTTGGAGTAAGTTCATATCATTCAGAATTTCTAGAGTTGTTAATTCAAAATGCCCAGTATCCACACTTATCAAGAAATAACATCCAGAGAAAAGGTAAATGAGCCATTTATTTGGGTTATCAAACACATACATTAAAATAGCTTATGATTAAAATGTTGGAAAAATGGCAAAATTGAAAATGCACTTAAGAAATATAACTTATTTAAAAGCCAAATGAAACTGCAGTAAAAAAAAATACAAAAACTAAAGGATTATTTTAATTAGCAGGCAGGAAGCATTAGGAAAAGAACATTAGTTACTGAGAATAGATTATTAGAAAATATCCAGGTTGAAACATAAACAGTACTAACAAAGACAGCATGGTATTGGCACCAAAATAGACAGGTTGATCAATGGTACAGAATAAAGGACACAGACACAAACCCACATAAATACAGTTATCTCATACTGGACAAAGGTGCCAAAAACATGCAATGGAGAAAAGATAGCCTCTTCAACAAATGGTGCTGGGAAAACTGGAAATCCATACGCAGCAAAATGAAACTAAACCCCTATCTCTCACTTTGCACAAAACTCAACTCAAAATGGATCAAGGACCTCAGAATCAGACCACAGACCCTGCACCAAATAGAAGAAAAAGTAGGTTCAAATCTTCATCATGTCAGCTTAGGACCAGACTTCCTTAACAAGACTCCCAAAGCATAAGAAATAAAAATAGGAATCAATAATTGGGATAGATTCAAACTAAAAAGCTTTCTCTCAGCAAAGGAAACTATCAACAATGTGAAGAGAGAGCCTACAGAGTGGGAGAAAATCTTTGCCACTCATACTTCAGATAGAGCACTAATCTCCAGAATTTATAAAGAACTCAAAAAACTACACCGAGAATACAAATCACCCAATCAACAAATGGGCTAAGGAAATGAGCAGACATGTCACAAAAGAAGATCTATGAGCAATCAACAGATATATGAAAAAATGATCAACATCTCTAGTAATAAGAGAAAAGCAAATCAAAACTACACTACACTACACTAAGATTCCATCTCACCCCAATTAGAATGTCTTTTATCAAGAATTCAAGCAACAATAGGTGTTAGCCAGGATGTAGGGAAAAAGGTACACTCATACATTGCTGGTGGGTTGCAAATTAGTGCATCCACTCTGGAAAGCAGTGTGGAAATTTCTCAGAAAACTTGGAATGGACCCACCATTTGACCCAGCTATCCCACTCCTTGGCCTATACCCAACATACTACAGTGATGCAGCCACTTTAACATTCATAGCCCTCAACTCACAATAGTTAGATTGTGGAACCAACCTAGATGTCCTCCAGTAGATGAATGGATAAAGAAACTGTGGTATATATACACATGGACTATTATTCAGCCATAAAGAAGAATAAAGTTATTGCATTTGCAGGTAAATGGATGCAGTTGGGGAATCATGCTAAATGAGATAAACCAATCCCCAAAACCAAAAGCCAAATGATCTCTCTGATAAGCAGATGATGATAGATAACGGGGGGTGAGAGGGAGGCAAGAATGGAGGAAGATGAATTGTATAGAGGAAAAAGAGGGGTGGGGAGGGGGTGGGGGTAATGAAAAATAACAGAGTGAGACAAACATCATTACCCTATGTACATGTATGATTACACAAATGGTGCAACTCTACTTCATGTACAACCAGAGAAACAACAGTTGTACCCCATTTGTGTATAATGAATCAAAATGAATAAATAAATCTAAAAAAAAGGAAAAAGTGCAGAAATGATGACAACATATATGAGTTATGATGAAAGTGTCTAATATAGTTGTAATTGGAATCCTGGAAGAAGAGAAGAAAGCAGAAACACTACGTAAAGGAGGTAAATGGCTGAGAATTTTTTGAACTTGTTAGAAGATATCCAAGTCCTAGATTCAATATGAGATATAAACCCAAACCAAAGTAAATACAAAGTAAAACTTTATCTATCATGCTGTAATTAGATTGTTTAAAACTAAAGTAAAGAAAAGTTATCAAGCCAGGTTTGGTGGTACATGCCTATAATCCTAGTGACTTGGGAGGCTAAGACACGAGGATCATGAATTCAAAGCCAGCCTCAGAAAAAGTGAGGTGGTAAGCAACTCAGTGAGAGCCTATCTCTAAATAAAATACAAAATAGGCTGGGGATGTGGCTCAGTGGTCAAGTGCCCCTGAGTTCAATCCCCAGTACCCCCACTCAGAAAAAACAGTTTGTCAAGAATGGATAAAGAAATTGTGGTATAAGTATACACAACAGAGTATTACTCAGCCAGAAAGAAGAATGACTTATGACATTTTCAAGTAAGTGGATAGACCTGTGGACTATCGTGCTAAGTGAAATAATCTAGTTCCCCCAAACCAAAGGTGAAATGTTTTCACTGATATGTGGAAGCTAACCCATTATAAGAGGGGAGAGGGTAAGGGCAGATATTCAATTGACAAAGGGGAAAGAAGAGAAGGGAGGAGGGAATATGAAAAAGAAAGATAATGGGATCACTCTGAAACAATTTTCCTCTGTTCTTATACGAATACACTATAGTGAATCCCACCATCATGTACATCCATAAGAATTGGGTCTTAACTAGAATAAGATATATTCCTTGCTTGTACAATTATATCAAATGAATTCTACTGTCATGTATAACTAATAAGAACCAATAAAATATTTTAATTGCCAGGAAGAAAAAGAAAAGTTATCAAGGTGACCAGAGGGGGAAAAGGGAATATTGTTTTCAGAGTAGCAGCAATGAGACTCATGGCTGACTTCTCAACAAAAAGAAAAGTAATGGGATGATTATTTTTAAGGTGCTGAAAAAAAATTTCTGCAAATCTGCTCACCTATTCAGTGATTTTTTTAAATTTATTTTTATTGTAAACAAATGGGATACATTTTTTTTTGTACATGGAGTAACAGCATACCATTTGCATAATCATCATTTACATAGGGTAATAATGTTTGATTCATTCTGTTATTTTTTCCTCCCCCCCACCCCTCCCACCCCTCTTTTCCCTCCATACAGTCCCTCCTTCCTCCATTCTTGCCCACTCCCCCCCATTATGTGTCATCATCTGCTTATCAGTGAGATCATTCGTCTTTTGGATTTTTGAGATTGTCTCATCTCACTTAGCATGATATTCTCCAATTTCATCCATTTGCCTGCAAATGCCATAATTTTATTATTCTTTATAGCTGAGTAATATTCCATTGTTTATATATATATATATATATATATATATATATATATATATATATATACAGTTTCTTTATCCATTCATCAATTGAAGGACATCTAGGTTGGTTCCACAATCTGACTATGGTGAATTGAGCAACTATGAACATTGATGTGGCTGTATCTCTCTCGTATGCTGATTTTAAGTCCTTTGGGTATAGGCCAAGGAGTGGGATAGGTGGGTAAAATGGTGGGTCCATTCCAAGTTTTCTAAGGAATCTCCATACTGCTTTCCAGAGTGGCTGCACTAATTTGCAGCCCCACCAGCAATGTATGAGTGTACCTTTTCCCCCACATCCTCTCCAACACATTTTGTTGCTTGTATTCTTGATAATTGCCATTCTAATTGGGGCGAGATGGAATCTAAGTGTAGTTTTGATTTGCATTTCTCTTATTACTAAAGATGGTGAACATTTTTTCAAATGTTTGTTGATTGCTCGTAGATCTTCTTCTGTGAAGTGTCTGTTCATTTCCTTAGCCCATTTGTTGATTGGGTTATTTGTATTCTTTGTGTAGAGTTTTTTGAATTCTTTATATATTCTGGAAATTAGTGCTCTATCTGAAGTATGAGTGGCAAAGATTTTTCTTCCACTCTGTAGGCTCTCTCTTTACATTGTTGATAGTTTTCTTAGCTGAGAGAAAGCTATTTAGTTTGAATCTATCCCAGTTATTGATTCTTGCTTTTATTTCTTTTGCTATGGGAGTCCTGTTAAGGAAGTCTGATCCTAAGCCAACAAGTTGAAGATTTGGACCTACTTTTTCTTCTGTAAGATGCAGGGTCTCTGGTCTGATTTCAAGGTCCTTGATCCATTTTCAGTTGATTTTTGTGCAGGGTGAGAGATAGGGGTTTAGTTTCATATGGATTTCCAGTTTTCCCAGCATCACTTGTTGAAGAGGCTATCTTTTCTCCATTGCA
Source organism: Sciurus carolinensis (assembly GCF_902686445.1). Lineage (NCBI taxonomy): Eukaryota > Metazoa > Chordata > Mammalia > Rodentia > Sciuridae > Sciurus > Sciurus carolinensis. The sequence continues at coordinate 82,859,650 of NC_062226.1, forward strand.
TATTTTTGGCCCCTTTGTCTAGTATGAGAAAATTGTATTTATTTGGGTTTGTGTCCATGTCCTCTATTCTGTACCATTGATCCACCTGTCTATTTTGGTGCCAATAGCATGCCATTTTTGTTACTCTTGCTTTGTAATATAGTTGAAGTTCTGGTATTGCGATACCCTCTGTTCCATTCTTCCTGCTAAGGATTGCTTTAGCTATTCTGGGTTTCTTATTCTTCCAGATGAATTTCATGATTGCTTGCTCTATTTCTGTAAGGTATGTCATTGGGATTTTAATTGGAATTGCATTGAATCTGTATAGAACTTTTGATAGTATGACCATTTTGACAATATTAATTCTGCCTATCCAAGAACATGGGAGATCTTTCCATCTTCTAAAGTCTTCCTCAATTTCTTTCTTCAATGTTTTGTAGTTTTCATTGTAGAGATCTTTTACCTCATTGGTTAGATTGATTCCCAATTATTTTTTTTTGAGGCTATTGCAAATGGAGTTGTTTTCCTCATTTCCCTTTCAGAAGTTTCATCGCTTGTGTATAAAAATGCTTTAGATTTATTCGTATTGATTTTATAGCCTGCTATTTTGCTGAATTCATTGATGAGGTCTAGAAGATTTCTGGAGGAGGTTTTTGGATCCTCTAAATATAGAATCATGTCATCTGCAAATAGTGACACTTTAAGTTCCTCTTTTCCTATTCGTATCCCTTTAATTTCTTTAGTCTGTCTAATTGCTCTGGCTAGAGTTTCAAGGACAATGTTGAATAGAAGTGGTGAAAGAGGACATCCTGTCTTGTTCTGGTTTTTAAAGGGAATGGTTTCAGTTTTTCTCCGTTAAGAATGATGTTGGCCATGGGCTTAGCATAAATAGCCTTTACAATGTTCAGGTATGTTCCTACTATCCCTATTTTTTCTAGTGTTTTGAGCATGAAGGGGTGTTGTATTTTGTCAAATGCTTCTTCTGCATCAATTGATAGCCATATGATTCTTATCCTTAAATCTATTGACATGATGGATTATGCTTATTCATTTACGGATGTTAAACTATCCTTGCATTCCAGGGATGAACCCCACTTGATCATGGTGCACGAGTTTCTTAATATGTTTTTGGATACAGTTTGCCAATATTTTGTTAAGAATCTTTGCATCTATATTCATCAAGGATATTGGTCTAAATTTTTCTTTCCTTGATGTGTCTTTTCCTGATTTGGATATGAGAGTGACATTAGCTTCATAGAATGAGTTTCATAGGGTACCCTCCTTTTCTATTTCCTGGAACACTTTGAGAAGTATTGGAATGAGTTCTTCTTTTAAGGTCTTGTAGAACTCAGCTGAGAATCCATCTGGTCCTGGGCTTTTCTTAGATGGTAGATTTTTAATGGCTTCTTCTATTTCTTTGCTTAATATTGATCTGTTTAAATTGTGTATGTCCTCCTGGTTCTGTTTGGGTGGACCATATATGTCTCTAGAAATTTGTCAATGTCTTTGGTAGTTTGTATTTTGTTGGAATACAAATTTTTGAAGTAGTTTCTCATTATGTTATGTATCTCAGTGGTGTCTGTCATGATATTTCCTTTCTCATCACAAATTTTAGTAATTTGAGTTTTCTCTCTCCTTCTCTTTGTTAGTGTGGCTAAGGGTTTGTTTATTTTGTTTACTTTCTCAAAGAACCAACTTTTTGTTTTGTCAATTTTTTGAATTGTTTATTTGTTTCAATTTCATTGATTTCAGCTCTGATTTTAATTATTTCCTGTCTTCTACTACTTTTGCTGTTATTCTGATGGAATATTCTATATATGTCTATTAAGTCTAGGTCATTGATTGTGTTATTGAGTTCTATGGTTTCTTTGGTTGGTTTTTGTTTGGAAGATCTATCTAGTGGTGACAGGGGTGCGTTAAAGTCACCCAGAATTATTGTGTTGTGGTCTATTTGATTCCTGAAATTGAGAAGAATTTGCTTGATGTACAGGGATGCACCATTGTTTGGGGCATAAATATTTACTATCATTATGTCTTCCTGATTTATGGTTCCCTTAAGTTGTATGAAATGTCCTTCTTTATCCTTTCTCAGTAACTTTGCCTTGAATTTCACTTTATCTGATATAAGGATGGAAACCACTGCTTTTTTACTGAGTTCATGTGCATGGTAGGTTTTTTTCCCATCCTTTCACCTTTAGTCTGTGGATGTCTTTTTCTATGAGATGAGTCTGTTGCAGGCAGCATATTGTTGGGTCTTTCTTTTTAATCCATTCTGCCAGTCTATGTCTTTTGATTGATGAGTTCAGGCCATTAACATTCAAGGTTATTATTGAGATATGATTTGTATTCCCAGTCATTTGGGCTTATTTTTGGTTTTTAATTTGGCTTGGGTTCTCCTTTGAGTGGTTTTTCTCTAAGGTAGTTCCTCCCTTTGCTGACCTACATTGTTGTTTTTCATTTCCTCCTCATGGAATATTTTGTTGAGAACATTCTGTAGTGCAGGCTTTCTATTTGTAAATTCTTTTAACTTTTGTTTATCATGGAAGGATTTTATTTCATGTTCAAATCTGAAGGTTAGTTTTGCTGGGTATAGGATTCTTGGTTGGCAACCATGTTCTTTCAGAGCTTGAAATATGTTGTTCCAGGCCCTTCTAGCTTTTAGAGTTTGGGTTGAGAATTCGGCCGCTATCCGTATTGGTCTCCCCCTATATGTAATCTGATTCTTCTCTCTCTTGGTCTTCAAAATCCTATCTTTATTTTGAATGTTAGGCATTTTCATTATAATGTGCCTTAGTTTGGATCTGATGTGATTTTGTGCATTTGCTGTTCTGTAAGCCTCTTGTATTTGATTTTCCACTTCATTCTTCAGGCTTGGGAAATTTTCTGATATTATTTCATTGAATAGGTTGTTCATTCCTTTGGTTTGCATCGCTGTACCTTCCTCAATCCCGATAATTCTTAAATTTGGTCTTTTCATGATGTCCCATAGTTCTTGGAGAATCTATTCATGATTTCTTGCCATCTTCTCTGTTTGGGCAACTTTATTTTCAAGATTAAATATTTTGTCTTCATTGTCTGAGGTTCTGTCTTCCAAGTGGTCTAGTCCTTTGGTGATGCTTTCCATTGAGTTTTTTATTTGGTTTATTGTTTCCTTCATTTCAAGGATTTCTGTTTGTTTTTTTTTTTGAGAATCTGTATCTCTTTGTTGAAATGATCTTTTGCTTCCTGCACTTGCTCTTTCAGCTTATTGGTAATATCATTCATTGCCTGCATTTGCTCTCTTATCTCATCCTTTGCTTCGTGAATCATCTTAATCATGTATAATCTGAAGTCATTTTCTGACATTTCTTCTAACATACTGTCATTGGATTCGATTAATATAGAATCTAGATTTGTTTGGATCATTTTCTTCCCTTGCTTTTTCATGTTGTTCATGTGTCTTCCCCTCTAGCATTGCAGATGGGGTTATTGCAGATTTCCCCCTATAGGCTTATAGTGGCCCTATAGGTTTCCAAAACCTTTTCTTTAAGGGGAGATCAATATTAGCAGTGCCCAATTCAGACACTATGCAATCCTAGACCAAATAGCCCCTATGAGGACAATAACAATATTGTCATAATAAACAGAATGAGTTCAAATATTATCTTCAGTAAAACAGATTTGCAGTAAGGTCTGCAGTTTCTAATGGAGGACAAAGAGGATGTGGAGGGATGTAGAATGTGGCTGTTAATGGGATAAGAAAAGAATATACAGAAGTTCTAGATAATAGAAAGGGTGAGAGTGTAATCGAAATGAAATTGGATGTTAGCATGCAAAAAGGGAGAAAGAGACTCTGAGGGAACAGGTAAACAAAAGGAAAAGAGAGCAAGAAAAGTAAAGAAATAAAAACTTAAAATTTTTTAATAAGGAGAAATAAGAAAATCTACAGTATAACAGTCATATAGTAATGAAACCTCCCAGTCTTCAGTAGCCTGATGGATGAGAGGTACCTGACAATGAGTTTCAGGTTTTCAGCAGGCGTCTCAGGATGGGATTTGCCCCACCTAAAGATTGGAGCTACAGCTTCCAGGATTATCCAAGATGGCCACTCTGGTTTCCAAATGTGTTGGCAAATGGGGAGCTGCAGCTCAGGGTGTGGACGTGGTCAGCTGGAGGTCCTGGAGGCAGGGTGCAGTTGGTCAGGCAGGGGTCCTGGAGGTCGGGTGTGTTTGGTGTGGTTGTGGGATCCTGGAGGCCGGGTGCAATCAGTCGGTCTGGGGTCCCGGTGATAGGGCGCAGTTAGTTGGTCTGGGTGTCCTGGTGGCAAGGAGCAGTCAGTTGATGTGAGGGCCCCAGAGGCAGGGAGTGACCGGTCAGGCTGAGGGATCCTGGAGACGGGGCTCAGTCCGTCCGGCCAGGGGTCCTACGGGGCCTGGATGTTGTCTCAAAATGGTGGCAGTCACGTGTAATCAAACCTGCAGGTACTGTGACAGTGAACTTCCAGGCAACAGCAGGCAGCTGGTGCTCCACTGGCGGTCAGCGATCAGTTTGCTGACTGTTGTCAGACGATTGGGAAGTGAACCTCGTGCGTTGGGTGATGGATAGGAGTAAGGCAGGCAATAGACAGGTGAGAGGCAGGCACATGGTGGATGATCAGCACCTGACAGTGAGCAATCTGCATTCAAAAAAGGCGTCGATATGCTGGCAGACTGCAGGTGATCACAGCAGACAAACAGGGTAAACTGCAGGGGATCAATAAGCAGCAAAAACTGCCTCACCAAGAAACAGATATCCTCTGCTTGAAACCGGAGTTACAGAGTGACAAGGAACATAGCATCCCTCTAGTCCGCCATCTTGGATCTCCCTCCATCTCAGTGATTATTATTATTTTTTTATTGTAAACAAATGGGATACATGTTGTTTCTGTTTGTACATGGAGTAACAGCATACCATTTGCATATTCATACAATTACATAGGGTAATGATGTTTGATTCATTCCATTATTTTTTTCCTCCCCTCCCACCACTCCCACCTCTCTTTTCCCTCTATACAGTCCGTCCTTCCTCCATTCTTGCCCCCCTCTCACCCCCCATTACGTGTCATCATCCGCTTATCAGTGAGATCATTCGTTTTTTGGATTTTTGAGATTGGCTTATCTCACTTAACATGATATTCTCCAATTTCATCCATTTGCCTGCAAATGCCAAAATTTTATTATTCTTTATAGCCGAGTAATATTCCATTGTATATATATACCACAGTTTCTTTATCCATTCATCAATTGATGGGTATCTAGGTTGGTTCCATAGTCTGGCTATTGTGAATTGAGCTCAGTGATTATTTTTATACTCACTGATAATATTCTTTTAAAATGATAGTATATAAAGACATTTATAGGAGAACAAAACTGAAAGCTCTCACCTCTATCAGATTTGCATTAGTTAAAATACAAAACAAAATCTTCATGAAATACAAATAATCCTGAATGGAAACAGAATTTTAGGAAGGAATGAAGAGTAACAGAATGTGAAAATGTGTGACCAAGTATATATTCATATCAATCCAAATAACACTGATGTCTTTTGGGATCTGAGTGTATTATAGAATTAAAATATAGAACAACTTAAAAGAGGGGGGAAAAGTGACAAAGTTGAAATATTGTAAGTTCTTAAAATTTCCTGGGAGATGTAAAATTGATATTTATATTAAACTGCCATAAATCATAGAAGTCTGTTATCATCTCCAGGGAAATCACTAAAAAAGTTTTGAAAAAATATATCATTAATTAGCAAGTAGAGGGAAAAATGAAATAATGAGTGTTTTGGTATAGATGTGGTGTCTCCCAAAAGCTCACATGGGAGGCAATGCAAGAAGGTTCAGAGAAGAAATGATTGGGCTTTAATTAATCAATGAATTAATCCCAAATTGGTATTAACTGAATGGTAACTACAGGAGGTGGGGCAATGGGGACATGGCTTTGTATCTGTATCTGAAAAGTGGAGTCCCTCTCTCCGCTTCCTGATCACCATGTGAGCTGCTTCCCTCTGCCACACTCTTCCACCATGATGTTCTGTCTCACCTCAAGATCCGAGGTATGCAGCTGGCCTTCTATGGACCAAGACCTTTGAAACCATGAGCTCTCAAATAAGCTTTTCCTCCTCTATAATTGTTCTGGTTGGGTCATTTATTTACAGGAGCAAAATAGCTGACCCAATGCGAGGATACGAGCTAATCTAGTAGAAAGGAAGCAAGGAGAGAATATAAAAGAATATTAAATGAATGGAACAAATTATAAGATATAGGTATTAATCCAACATATCTTTAATTTCACTAAATGTAATGCAAATACCTTGAATCTTAGTTAAACCCATGTGTTTTTATGAGAGCCACACTTTAAATATAAGCATTGTACGATATTTAAAAAAAGGAAGATATATACCATGTGAACAATGACAAAAAGAAAGTAAAGTGTAACTGTACAAATATCATACAAGGTGTATATATATTTTTTTTTGTTTGTTTGTTTATTTGTTTTGTATTCAGGGATGCTTAACCATCCTTGGCCCTTTTTATTCTTTTATTTTCAGACAGGGTCTTGCTAAGTTGCTTAGGGCTTTGCTAAGTTGCTTCACAAAATAATTTAAAAAGCCAACAAAAATCTGCCATGATATCAGTTATTTGAACAATTAAAAAGGATGTTATTTTTTCCCTCTATGTAACCAGTACAAAAAAGCTTCATAGTATATTGACCTGAATATATTGACCTGAATACCATGAATAAAATGTAAATCCAGGTAGTTTTTTTTTTTTGAGATGAGAGTCTCACTTACTATATTGCCCAGACTGTTCTTAAGCTTGCGATCCTCCTGCCTCAGCCTACTGAGTAACTGGGATTATATGTCTATGCCACCACACCTGGCTCTAAGGACGCTTTTATACAAGAAATACTCTTGATATAACTTTTGGACTTTCCCATTTAAGTAAACCAAATCACTGAAATGTTCCTATTGAAGTTTTCCTTGACTTGACCTTGTTGGTAGCCTAAATTTTAAGAAGTAAATGGAAAAGAATCTTGTCTCTTTATTTAAGTGCATATTTACACCATCATGGGAAATATCAGCGTGATAATCAGAATAATAGATAATCACCCTCAGGTATTGCCTGTGTGTACTATCGTACACTGGGTGGCACCTATTTGTACTGATTATCCCATTTATGTTAATAGTTGAGTCTTGATACATATGATATGGCATATGTGAAAATAGCAACTTAAAATGCTTCTGGGTTTGAATTTTGTTTGCCATTTTGATGTTATTGTTTTTATCATTATCTTGAATTATTATCCTTATTACATTTCCTATATGACAGATGAAGTGTCAGAAAAGTACATATTTGGATTTGTTGACAGAAAATACATTCTTTATTAAGTAATATATTTAAAATTAGTGGCAATTAGATGAGTGATGTGTGTTGTGGTTTCAACACTGAAATGACTCTTAACTCTGGTTATATCCCAGCACATTTCCAATTAGTTCAAGGGGTATAAAGATCTGTTAAAAATTCTCAAAAATAATTTATGTTAAACTTATTTTAATTGAATAAATAGCATTCAGCATGTTTATAGTAGCTGATACCTAAGAGGAGGGATATAATTTTTTTTTTTGGTAATGGGGATTAAACTCAGTGGATATAAATTTTAGAAACAATGACAAGGCTTAAGAAAATGGTTAATTGTACATTGTTGCAAAACTAAGGAAAAATACTGGATTTATTGTCCTTAGTCTTCTAGAAACTTCCCTCTCATTTCTGGATGCAATATTAAGAAATGCTTAATATAGTGTTTTTCAATATAATTAAGTCTCCATGGGGGCAAAGGAGGTTTGCATTTTCTGAATAAGGGTATGGTTGAGGGATACATTTACTTGATAATAATAAATCCAAGATTGTAATTCAAAGGAATTTGAAGATCTCAATGTATGAACTATTCCTTTTATTAAAAGAGAAGAAAATGTCACTTTATAAAATTATCACTCACTTTGCAGAAAATAAGTTTGTCTCTAATAAAAAATGTGTTATTTGGTTAGTAATTTTAAACCACAAGAATACTGTGGTTTACTGATGTGGAGAGAATTTACTCAGATATTTTATTGATTATCCAAACGTGTTTAAAAGGTCTTTTTAATATTTTTTGAAAACTTAAATATATTTATCCCTTAAATTGATCTGAGTAAAGAATATATTCTTGCTGGGTGTGATAGCAGATGTCTATAATCCCAGGGGCTCAGGAGGCTGAGACAGGAGGATGGCAAGTTCAAAGCCAACCTCAGCCATTAGTGAGGCCCTAAGCAACTTTGCAAGACCCTGTCTCAAAAATTTTACAAAAGAGTGTGGTGTTCTGGGGATGTGATTCAATGGTTAAGTGGTTTTGGTACCAGGTTTAATCCCTGGTGTTTCTACCTCTCTCTCTCCATATATATATATATATATATTTTTATATATATATATATCCTTTAGTGTGTGTGTGTGTATATATATATGTGTGTGTGTGTGTGTGTGTGTATACTATATATGTATTCTTTAGATTACATATATATATATTCTTTAGTTTTCATAACTGTTGTGGTTTAAGCTCATGTGTGAAACAATGCAAGAAGGTTCAGAGAAGAAATGATTGGGTTGTGAGAGTCTTAATCTAATCAGTGAGTTAATCACCTGATGGGATTGATTGAGTGGTAACTGAAGGCAAGTGGGATGTGGTTGGAGAAGGTGGGGCTTTGGGGGTGTAACTTTGGGGTATATATTTTTATTGGCAGGTGGAGATCTCTCTCTCTCTGCTGTCTGATGAACATGTGAATCACCTCCCTCCACCATTCTTGTACCATGATGTTCAGCCTCACCTCGAGCCCCAAGGAATGGAGTTGGCATGTATGGACTCAGACCTCTGAAACTGTGAGCCCCCAGATAAACTTTCCGTTCTCTACAATTGTTCTGGTCAGGTCTTTTAGTCACAGCAGTGTAAAAGTTGACTAAAACAATAATTAAACATTTATCCCTGTTTACCTGGTGGTTCTGTTCTTTGCTATCTGAACTACACACCATCGAGATGACAAATTCAAGCTGCAGCAAACAAATAAAATTACACACCATTAATGCAAAATTTCACCTATAGTTTATCTCTTACCTGAATGCTTAGTACCAGAAGTGGTTTGGATTTCAGATTTCTTTTCAGATTTTGGAATACTTGCATATACATATAATAAAATATTTTGGGGATGGGACCCAAATCTAAATATGAAATTTATTTATATTTTATGTGCATCTTGTGTACATATCCTAAAGATAATTTTATACACTATTTTTAGAACACCTGCATTGTGACAAGAGGTTAGGTACGATATATTCTGTTTGGGGCATCATGTCAGTGCTTTTGAATTTTGAATTTCAGGTTTTCATATTAGGGATGCTTAACTTGTATTCAGTTGGGAAAAATGCAATAAATTCTGAATATATTTGTCACTTTTAAGCATTTATTAGAAGCCTATGACATTAAAAGTTATACAATCGAAGCAGCACTTCAAGATTAAATGAGGTGTCAGTGAACTTTTTCTGTAAAGGGCTGGTTAGTAATGTGTGTTAGTTAGCTTTTTGTTTCTGTGATCCAAACTCCTGACAAGAACAACTTAGAGGAGAAAAGATTTATTTTGGCTCACAGTTTCCCAGAATCCAGTCCATGGTTGACTCACTTCAAGGTAGAAACTTCATGTAAGAAAGGCATGACCAAGGAAAGCTGTCAGCTCTTGACAGCGAGATAGCAGAGGGCAAGGGACCTATTTCTCCAACTAGGTTCCATCCTCCCCATAATCCATTCAGCTACCAATGGATTAATTCATGGATGAAATTGGAGCCCCCATGATTCAATCATTGTCTAAAAGCACCACCTCTGAACCTTGCTGCATTAGGGACCATAGTTTCAACACATGAACTTTTGGGGAATTTTCCAGATCCAAACCATATCACAATATTTTTAGATTTGCAAGCCATGTGGTTTCTGTTGCAGCCGTTCAATTTTGTCACATAGCATGAAAGCAACCATAGACAATATGTAAATGAATGGATATGCTGTGTTCCAATGAAAATTGCAACCATTATGGAAAGCAGTGTGGAGATTTCTCAGAAAACTTGGAGTAGAACCACCATTTGACCCAGCTATCCTACTCCTCAGTTGATTGCCAAAGGACTAAAAGCAGCTTACTGTAGTGACACAGCCACATCAATGTTTATAGCAGTTCAACTCACAATAGCTAAGCTATGGAACCAACCTAGGTGACCTTCAACAGATGAATGGATGAAGGTATATATATATATATATATATATATATATATATATATATATATATATACACACACACACGCACACACACACATGATGGACTATATTACTCAGCTTTAAAGAAGAATGAAATTGTGTCATTTGCTAGTAAATGGATGAAGTTGGAGAATATCATGCTAAGTGAAATAAGCCAAATCCAAGAAGCCAAAGGCCAAATGTTTTCTTTAATATGTGGATTCTAATTCACAATAAGCGGGGGGTGGCAATAGGAAGAATAGAGTTATCTTATATTAGGTAGAAGATAGTGAAGGGAAGGGAAAGGGGTATGGGGGTAGGAAGGATAGTAGAGTGAAACAGATATTATTACCTCATGTACATACATGACTGCATGACTGATGTGATCCTACAAAATGTTCAATCAGAAAAATGAGAAATTATATTCCATTCATGTATGGTTTATCAAAATGTATAAATACATCCTACTGTTATATACAACTAATTAGAAAAAAATAAAAATATTTTGTGAGACTAGATGGTGGTTCTGTATTTGTTCTGTGGGTCATAGTCAACCTCTGATCAATAACTCATTAATTACTTACCATATGTCATGCACTGTGCTAGGCACTAAATATATAGAATGTTATCAGAAGTGTTTCTGCCCTCAAGGAGCATTCAGATTAAGAAGGAGGATATATACCTGTAAAGATTTGTTTTGCAGGACGTGACAGAAACAGAGAGTATATATATATAGAGAGGGTGGTGGAGTGAGAGAGGGAAAGAAAGAGAGAGAGAATAATTACTGAGCATTGTAAAAATTTATTCATGTACACAAGAGGAAGAATGTATTTTCCTGAATCCACATATCTTATATCTTCCAGAGAAGGAAATATTAATATATAAGGTGATGGCATCTTTCAAGGATAATTTAAAGGAAATATCATATTATTAGATATTATAAAATATTAATTAAAATGTGTCCAGATGGGAAACATGGTTTGTGTGTTAACAGTATTTTTTAGTACTTGATTAAAAACCATAAAATATGTGTGAACATATTCTTCCATCTCTCTAAGCCTCAGTTTTCATTTTGCAGGAAAGTAGCCATTCTATCTTCTCTTAAAGTGTGTCAGGAGGCATATCTTTCCCTCCCAAGAGGGAAAGATACGTTAATGATTCAAAGGTAAGTTGTTATAATATGAAGAAAGTATTGAAAAGCACTGATTATTCTTGGTTCCCTCATCTCAAACAAATAGGGGAGAGATCAGAGACTTAATGTGTTGGCAGGAATCCAAGCCTACTATGTTTTCAGACAGCTCAGAAAATCTAACCAATAGAAAAGGAAGCCCAGAGGGACACCAAAAATTAATGATGCTTGTAAAATGGTCCACTCTTAGGGACTTTCGACCTCCCAGCATTCTGTAGTGTGAGAGTGCATGCACGTATGCACTCCCACACATCACACACAGATGCACAGTGCATTTAAAATCTCATTGTCCTTCACACTCCATGTTATTAATGCTGTATGTACGTGCATGCAACCTAAATGTTTGGTATGTGACCAGAGTGTTAACATCTCCTTCTCTTTTTTGCTTGGTTCTGACTACTTGACTAAGTTCCCTTGGTATCCTAACAGACATATACACAACTACAACATCCACAGTAGATCTCATACACAAAATATGAACAAAAATTCATACGGAACACATGTAACACACAAATATGTGGAACACATACCCTATTTGCTCAGTGATCATATCACACTTACAAAATATGTGGCTACTACATAGAAAACATGTAACACAAAATACAGATAATACACAAATATAACCATAGACAAAATGATGGGTTTTTCATATAGCAGTCATGTATTTGCTACATTCACATTGTTTGCTTTATTTACATGTCACTTAAACATTCATTTATCTAATATTTTGTCTGGCTTATACAGGTTATATTCAGAATATTTTTAGGCATTTTTTTCTGTTCTGCCTTTATTTCATCATGCTTGACAAACTTTTCATTATCTTACTTTTACATATTTAGTTCACTGGAAGTATCTGAAAGAAGTGTTAGTGTAAATCTGGTAAATTTTATCCATTAGATATGAAAAATATTGATTATTCTGAGGTTAATGAGCTGAATCTCTTCACTCATTAGTTTTGAAATTGGAAAGCACATAAGTAGTCATTCAGCTCAGTCCTCTATCCTGAGTCTGTTGTTTCTGCCCTAAAAATCTAATTTTAAGAATTATAAAAATATTGATAACTTTGATGATATTGTTTTGGAAACCATCTATGATTATCAGTGTTTTAAAGGCAAGTTTTTGGGTTAATGTGTGTGTTCTGTCCATATTATGTCATTCAATCTGCTGGAGGACAGATTCTATGAATGGATGTATAATGTATTAAAATATTATTGATGATAGCCAGAGTAAAAATTGGAAAGAGTACACAGGGTATAAATAAAAAACAAAAGTGTGATTAATATTATTACTTAAAAACAACTCTGTTACTCTGGAAATAAGCTTATTGAGTTCAAAAAAATGTGCATAATTTCAATGAGAATGTTTGTGCCAATGTATACTTTCATAACATTGAAGATTGCCTTGGTCAGACTCTCATTTGTATTGAATGTTGCCATTAAAAAGAATTTTTACCACATATTACCTGTTTTAAAATTATATTTCCAGTTTGAATAGTTCCTAGATTTACTTTTTTATTAGATTTATTTTCATAGAAGATCAGTTTCAAGAAGAAACATTTGTAATCTAGCACAATACTTAAAATGAATTGGCACATTGAGGAAACAATTTTTAATATTTTAATTTTTTTTTAGTGGAAAAATATTTTCTGTGACATCTGGTATCCAAAATCACACTGGTTAAAAGGCCAAAAGGAACAACTAACTTCATGTCCTTAGCAGCCAAATTCTTCTGTTCTTGAAGTAAAATTCTAACAGATATTTGAAAATATAACACATTTCAGGTATAACAAATTTATTTTTAACTTTTCAATGCTTAATTTTTAGACTGCCCTGGAGAAGTTTTTGATGCAGAGTAACTCCTAATAAAGGTAGGGTTGTTACAAAATTTGAGTAAGTAGGAAGGAGTATCTCTTATGATCCATCTATTCATACTTCCTTTGAAATACAAAGTTCTGCCTTTGAGTTTCAGGTGCTAAATGCAAAGATATGCAGACAGAAGGACACAGGTTCTCACTTGTAATGCCATGTTAATGGATTAAGAAGGTCTAGTGACATATCAGTGGAAATGGTTTATGGATATTGCACTTGGCATGTATTTCATTCAGAAGACTATATAACTCTTTGATGCAAGCAGAGGTCATTGCTTTGCAAGTTTCAGACAACTATGTCTTTCATATTTTCCCAGAGTTTAAATTCACTTAAAGAATTAAACATTTCATAAAACTATTTCATGCAATCTAAATATCATTATTTTAATAATATGTGGGTAGAGAGCTCCTGACTCATAATTAATTTTCAAATCTATATGTATCCATCACAGGAAGAACTAATTATAAGCAAATGACACCAAAATGAATATTTACATGAAAGAAAAATGTCCAAATTGTGATACATTTGATATAATTTTAAAGTCTAATATAAAACATAAAGTCCATTATATATTGTTGCAGAATGAATATTCTTTATAATACTAGTTAATGATACATTGATAAATTTGTAGTTAAAAAAAGTTATATTGGGATGTTAAAGGATTAAAGTATTAAAGACATTGTACAAATTACTGCTAATTCCTTTTTAGTTTTATTGGCCTTTGGTTATGTATTTGTATGATTTATTATTGAATAGTCTCCAAATAACCAGAAACGACTATCTTTGATATTAAAGAATCACTTTAAACATAGTAGAAAAAGCACTCTTCTGAAAGACTCCTGCAGGATGTACTATATTACATATCCTGAAAGGCCCTTCTATTTTAATTCAATCAGATCCTGGATCCAAACAGATGTTATATGTATTCTTAGACTTACAGGAAATAAATGAAAATTTCAGAGGCCAATAACTCCCACAATATACAAACAAAAATACCTAATGAGTCAAAAGTCCAAAGAGTTTAACGTAAATGCTGATGTGGTACTCTAATATTAAATCAGAATCCTTGGAAGGAGCTAAAGAACTCTCTGATGTGTCGTACTCTTGGATCTTGGAAGAAAACAAAAACAAACCCTGCTTGGAAGATGGCATCTTCAGGTTAAGCCCTAAGGAGTCTCATTCTTTAAAATTGACAAAATGTCAACTCACAATCAAGATTATCAAACACAAAATAAAGGCCACTGTGAGAGGTAGCAATAGAAACAACATGCCAGATAAAGACATAGAAGGACTTCACACAGTGAAATGGTCAGATGCAAAATAAAACATAACTGTGTTTGAGGTGTTGAACTGAATTAAATGAGATTGCAAAAATGAACAAGTAACAAGACTCTATAAGGATGACCAGGAAAGTTAAAACCAGTAGAATTTCCTTAAATAAATATTTTAACAAATTATATTAAAAAAAACAATGGATAGGCTAAACAATTGATTATACATAAGTAAAGAGAAAAAACATAAACTGCCAGATTGATCTGGAAAAAATATACCATAGCACAAAGAAATGAAAATATGAAAGAAGGTTTAAGACAGAGGAAGGATTATATGTGAAGTCTTAATGAATTTGTAATTGAAATCCCAGAATAAGAGAATAGAGATAATTATGTATGAGGTAAAGAGTCAAGAGGCGGATTTAGATATTTGAGATCTGAAGACTATACAATTATTTCAAAATATTTCAAATTTTCCTTGAGCTGATGACTCTCATTATCAGTTTGTAATCAATGTTCTTGGTATAGTGTCACATTACAGGGTTTAGCTGGATCCTGCACCTTCACATCGTGATGACAACTGAGTAGCCCTGGCAGGCAATAGGACACTTTCTGGGAACTTTGATTACACTGGAAAGGCTAGGTGGCTATTTATAACAATCCTTAGGATTGCAAATATATAAATGTATCTTACTAAATCCAAATAAAGTGTCGATTGACCCTAAGACAGATCCCCCAAATGCCTGCAGTTTCTCTAGGGCTGCGTCACCCTAAGGAAATGTAAAGGTAGGAAAGTTGTAGGGGAGATAGAGAAAGATTGCAGTCAGCTGTGATTGAAAGATCTTCTTTCTGAAAATTTATGGCACACATGAATATATCTGGATCCACATGCAGGAATCTGGAAATCACCCAAGTAAAGGAAGTAAAGGACCCTAAAACTTAAGCTTCATTAGCTTCATTTGAAATGGACTGCTATGAAACAAAAATACTAGAATTGATAAAAAATTAACTCTACAGTGGAAGGAAACACATAGCATAATTAGGAGTCCTACCTGCTTCAGAGCAGTCCATACGGATCTGCTATTTCAGACTTCTGTATCACAGCTGTTCTTTACGAGTTTTACCTAGATGCTTAGGATGCAAATCAAATAGAACATAAACAGAGGCCATGGTTTCTATAATCAAACCTTTCTTCTCCTCCTCTTTAAGTGCTCATTATCTCAGAAAAGGGCATCATCGTTTAACTCTTTGTTCAAGCTGAAAATCTCAAGATTATTTTTTAGCCCATCCTTTCATTCACGTCCCTCATCCAACCCTTCAG
Organism: Sciurus carolinensis; assembly: GCF_902686445.1. Taxonomy (NCBI): domain Eukaryota; kingdom Metazoa; phylum Chordata; class Mammalia; order Rodentia; family Sciuridae; genus Sciurus; species Sciurus carolinensis. The sequence continues at coordinate 82,875,603 of NC_062226.1, forward strand.
GGGCACTTTCAGCATTTCCATGTCCCAATCCCTCTGTACACTGCCTTAGCCACCTTGTCTAAGCCTCCCTGACACAGTCTTGAACCTGGCCCATTTTCCATCTGGCATCTCCACAGTCAAGTACTTACACATCATCCAGATCAATGATCGTTTGAAAACAGAAATTAAGTTCTGTTTCTCCTATTTGTAGCAAGAATAAAAGTTCAACTCCTTAGCAGACTTATGTAATCTAGCCCCTGCCCATCTCTCCAAACTATTCTCAAGTTATTCTCCTTCCTTGTTGTCCTGGGGTCCTTGGTTTTCTTGTTTCCACAAACATGCCAAAGGTATTCTCACTTCTTGTTTCTTCTTCTGGAATATTCTTCCAGGACAACTTCTCATAGCTTGTTCCTTATCTCTTTCAGGTTTGCTCAAATGTATCATCTTCAGAAAAACATCTTTGCACTCCCTGTCTACAAAACTACCCTTTTTTCACTTTTGATTTAAAAAAAATTAAAATTTGTTTTAATTAGTTATATATGACAGTAGAATGCATTTATGCATTTTGATGTATCATACAAAAATGGACTATAATTTCTCATTATTCTAATTGTACACATTGTAGGATTATCTCAGTCATGCAGTCATATATATACATAAGGTAATTGCCTGTTTCATTATACTATCCTTCGTACCCCCATACTCCTTCCCCTCCCTTCACTACCCTCTACCTAATATAAAGTAATTCTATTCTTCCTAGTGCCCACACCCCCCTTATGTGAATTAGCATCCACATATCAGAGAAAAAACATTTGACCTTTGGTTTTGGGGGTTTGACTTAATTCACTTAGTATAATATTCTCCAGTTCCATCCATTTACCAGCAAATGCCATAATTTCATTCTTTGTTGAGAGTGGTGATAGAGGATGGGGTCTCTGACCCTCATGATTGTGGCATGCCTGGTTCTTGGGAATGTTTCTGTGCAAAGGCACAGGATGCTTAGCTTCTATAGCAATGTCCTGCATGACGAGCCTCTGCGCAAGAGCCCTATCAGTTCTAATCTTGATCTCAGGCACATAACACCAAGTAAGAAGGAACTCTTATGCTAGACAGTCACAGTGTTTCACCAGCTCTTCTTCTCCTATTCCCGCCTGCCTTATAGCAACTTTAAACAATGGACTTTCTTGAGAGCTACACAAAGTTCCTAATTTTGTACTTTGCAACTATGGATTGCAACTGTAGGAAAGCTACATAGGATGTCCTAGTTTCTGTAATTTTCCTGAATACAAAGAGTAATGGTTGCATAGTTTTTAACCTGATAATGAGACATATATAAATAAAGATTACTGATGTAACTCTTTAGATCTGCATCTCCATCAGAGAGCAGAGCTCCACCTGATCCCAGCTTAATCTTCAAGATCTGTGTCTGTGAATCTTTATTTTCCAATCCCCCTTCATCCCTCACTAGACCTGAGATTTGGTCACACTGGTCACAACAATTCTTTAAAGTTGAGTATATGGTGGAATATTAAATATATATACACATACCCATATATATATATATATATATATACACACACACACACACACACACACACACACACATACATATATATGTGCGTATGTATATAGTATATATTGTGAGTTGAAGATTTGGGCCTACCTTTTCTTCTCTTAGACACAAGGTCTCTGTTTTTGTGCCTAAGTCTTTAATCCACTTTGAGTTCATTTTCATGCAGAATGAGAGATAGAGGTTTAATTGCATTTTGTTACATGTGGCTTTTCATTTTCCCCAGCATCATTCTTCTGGTGCCTTTGTCTAGTATGAGATAACTGTATTTCTGTCGGTTTTTCTCTGTGTCTTCTATTCTGTACCACTGGTCTACATGTCTGTTTTGATGCCAATACCATGCTGTTTTTGTTACTGTAGCTCTGTAGTGTAGTTTGAGATTTGGTATTGTGATGCCTCCTGCTTCACTTTTCTTGTTAAGGATTGTTTTGGCTATTCTGGGTCTCTTATTTTTCCAAATGAATTTCATGATTGCATTTTCTAGTTCTATGAAGAATGTCATTGGGATTTTATTAGGAATTGCATTAAATCTGTATAATGCTTTTGGTAACATGTGCATTTTGACAATATTAATTCTGCCTATCCAGGAGCATGGGAGGTCTTTCCATCACCCAAGTTCTTCAATTTATTTCTTTAGTGTTCTGTCCTTTCCATTGTAAAGGTCTTTCACCTCTTTTGTTAGATTGATTCCCAAATATTTTACTTTTTTTGAGGCTATTTTGAACTGGGTAATTTTCCTAACATCTCTTGCAATGTATTCATCATGTATGAATAGAAATGCATTAGATTTATGAGTGTCAATTTTATATACTGCTATTTTTCTGAACTCATTAGTTTCAGAAATTTTCTGGTGGAATTTTTTGAATGTTATAAATATAAAATCCTGTCATTAGCATTAGTGATAATTTGAATTCTTCATTTCCTACTCATATTCCTTTAATTTCTTTCATCTGTCTGATTGTTCTTGGCTAGAATTTCAAGCACTATGTTGAATAAAAGTAATGAAAGAGGGCATCCCTGCCTTGTTCCAGTTTTTAGATGGAATGCTTTCAATTTTTCTCCATTTAGAATGATGTTGGCCATGGGCTTAGCATACACAACTTTATAATGTTGAGATATGTTCCTACTATCCCTAGTTTTTCTGGTGTTTTGAACATGAAGAGGTGCTGTATTTTGTCAAATGCTCTTTCTGCCTCTATTGAGATGATCATATGAGTCTTGTCTTTAAGTCTGCTGATGTGATGAATTACATTTATTGATATCTGTATACTAAACTAACCTTGCATCGTTGGATGAAGCCCACTTGATCATGGTGCACTATCTTTTTAATATGTTTTTGTATGTGATTTGCCAGAATTTTATTGAGAATTTTTGCATCTATGATCATCATCAGGGATATTGCTCTGAAGTTTTCTTTCCTTGATGAATCTTAGTCCAGTTTTGGTATCAGGGTGACACTAGCCTCATAGAATGAGTTTGGACGGGTTCCTTCCTTTTCTATTTCATGGACTAATTTGAGGAGTATTGGTATTAATTCATCTTTAAATATATTGTAGAACTCTGCTGAGAATCCATCTGGACCTGGACTTTTCTTGGTTGGTAGGCTTTTGATGTTTTCTATTTCATTACTTGAAATTTTTCTGTTTAAATTGTGTATGACCTCCTGATTCAGTTTGGGTAGGTCATATTGGCATCCATTTTCTTTCAGAGCTAGAAATATATTGTTCCATGACCTCCTAACTTTGATGGCCTGTGTTGAGAAATCAGTTGAGATCCAAATTGGTTTCTCGCTATACATAATTTGTTTTTTTTCTCTCATGGCCTTTAATATTTTATCCTTATTCTGTATTTTAGTCTTTCTCATTATAATGTGTCTTTGTGTGGGTCTGCTGTAATTTTGTACATTTGGGGTCCTGTAAGCCTCTTGTATTTGATTTTCCATTTCATTCTTTAGGTTTGGGAAATTTTCTGATATTATATGATTGAAAAGATCGTGCATTCCTTTGGTTTGTATCTCTGCTCCTTCATCTATCCTGATAACTCTTAAATTTGGTCTTTTCATGTTATCCTATAATTCTTAGAAGTTCCATTAATGAATTCTTACTATCTTCATGGTCAACTTTATTTTCAAGATTATATATTTTGTCTTCATTGCCTGAGGTTCTGACTCAAATGGTGTAGTCTGTTGGTGATATTTTCCATTGAATTTATAATTTGGTTTATTGATTCCTTCATTTCAAAGATTTCCACTTAGTTTTTTTGTTTTTCAGAATCTCTCTTTTTTTTTTAAGTGATCTTTTACTTCCTGTATTTTCTCTTTCATTTTACTCTTATACCATCCTTTACTTTGCAGATCAGTTTAACTATGTACATTCAAAACTCCTTATTGGACATTCTACTGTGTTGTCAAAGGATTCTGTTTTTGGAGCATCTTGGTTTGTTTGGGGCACTTTGTTCTCCTATTTTTTCATGTTGTTGGTGCATTCCCATCTATTTGTATATATCTGAGGCAGTACAGATTCTACCCAATAGACTAATATTGTCTCTGAATTTTCTAGTACCCTGCCTTTAAGGGGGACACCAATATCAATAGCACCCAGCATAAACAATATATAGGCTTAAACCTAATAGCTCCCCCTAAGGCATCTATTGCTTTTTTGGAGTAAAGAGAAATGATGAGTTCAATCACTGTCTTCAGTAAAAACAGAAAATTTGCTAAAAGTGTTTACAATGTCAAGTGATGGATAAAGAGAGCACAGAAATCTTGTAGGATGTGATATTCATGAGGGAAGAAGAGAGAAGCTAGAAGTAAAAATCCACAGGAAGAGTGGAAGAGGAACTAACAGAGATTGGCTGTTAAGTGGAGAAAAGGTAGAAAGAGAATTCAGGAAAACAGACAAGTGAGAGGAAGAATACAAAGAGAAAGAAATTAAAAATATAAGAATATACAACCAAACTGTGAAACACCATTCATGTATTACCACCCTCAAAAAACTGATGTATGAAAAATACCTTGCTCCAAATATAGTAGAGAGAGATGTTAGAAAAGAAAAAAATAAAAATAAAATAAATCTCAATGGATCATTGAACAACTGTCTCTCAGTGTTCAAAAGTTTCTCAGCCCTCTCTCTGAGTTCTCACAGGATAGCCTGGCCCAGACCAACCCTGGCAGACCCAGTCACTATCCTACTTATCTAGGCTTCAGATTCCCCAGGCTCGACCACATTGCAGTCCCAAGATCTCAATGCTTCTGGAATTGGCAGAGAGTCCACCAGGAAAGATCAATCCTGAGAAGCAGCAGCAGGATGGCGGCCACAAGCATGCCAAGAAAGAAGACCCCAGCTGCAGCCAAACCCGTAGGCACCCCACCACTGGACCTCCAGCTCCTGGCTGGCATCCCAGACAGGGACAGCTGTGCCCTGAGATTGTGGTGGCTGCAAACCTGCTGGCACCTCAATCCCCCATGCCCTGGCCTGGGTCTCAGGCCATGTGCTACCAAACCTTAAGTCTCCCTGGCAGCAGACCTATGTGTGGTGGTAGCAGTGGTAGTGGTGGGGATTGGTGGCAGCAGGTGGGGGTCGGTGACAGTGGGTGGGGGGTCAGTGGCAGCAGTGGCTGTGGTGGGGGTGACAGAGACTGTGCTGCAGCAACATCCAGGTGACCTCCGGGTGGTGGCAGTGGCTTCAGGGGCAGCCACACCTGGAGCAAAGGACGTTTGCTTTCTTTAACCCTCTTGTATCATTCCTAATTTAACTCATGGCTACGTGACATACTAACATAATATTATAAGCATATTACATAGCTACTTATTGATTATCTGCCTCTATAATCAGAATATAAATGCTATGAGGCACTCTTGTCCACCACTGAATACTCAGAATCCTAGAACCTGATTGGAACAAAGGTTCAGCCACATTAGTCTCTTTATTTCAGAATGCCTCATTACTGCCATAATTAATAAGGCCAATCAGAGCCAGTGTATCCCAGGAGATAAGAGATTAAGCTATGCATGTTCAAGTTTTTTTGTTTTTTTCTGAGGTTTTGGTCAACCCATCTTCTTCCAACACACTCATTGGTCATTGCGAGTGCCCATTAGAACTTATCAGTTCTTGCTAATATTGTTATGGTTCACACCGTTTCTGGAACTCTTTGGTTTTCTCAAAATCCCCAGTGCTCTCTCTTCTTTACATACATTAGGAAATATAAATGTACATTTTAAATAAAGGTGGCAAACTAAAGAGAAACAAGACAAGCATATATCTACTATCTGCCCTCAAATTTAATTGCTAATATATATTGTACATTTAATTTATACATAACAGTATTCTAAGTACTTTATCATAATTAGCCATTTAATCTTCACTGGAACTCCCAAAGACCTATTGTCATTTTATTGATGAGGAAATAGATACTAACTAGTAATATAATATAATATTAATATACAATGATATAATATAATAGTTCATGTTATAAGATCTATATTATGACCTTGTGTCTGTAACCATTATGAAATAGGCATCTGCAGCTTCCATACAAGATACAGGACAACCATTGAGCCACTTTACCCAACTTGTAAATGCTTGTATTACAAGTACTGTATGCATTGGGATCTGTCTCAGTTGTTCTTCTCTCCTTGACATTCTTCCATCCACTCCCCTCCTTGTTCTATTCCTTTTTGTAGAATTCCCAAAGGCCTATCTGTCCATAATGAATCCTCCTTCCTCAATTCATTTTTTCCCACCTTTCTCTTAGGAACTGCACCTAACTCTTCTTGTCCCATCAGCAGGAACATCAACAAGACTTCTTGTTCAATCTCTGCATTGTTCTTAGACCCTTTTCAGGAGAGAGCATTTACCACTTTGAAGCAATGTGATGTTGAGCAACTTGCTTAACTTCTCAGAGATGTTTCATCAATTATGAGAGAAAAGGAAAATAGCTTAGATAAACCTGTAAAACATTATAGTTCATGACTTTTTAAAAAACTTCAACAATATCAAAATTATAGAAAAGTTGCAAGAATAATGCAAAGAAGCCTCAGATACTGGTATACCCCTTATCTCATATTTCTAATGTTTTTATTTTAATTTGCTCTTTGCATCTTTCTTTCATTTCCACTTTGCTTTGTTCCTTTCTTCTTTCATTCTTGTCTAACTCATTTATCTATACTTTTTGTAAATGAACTCTTTAAGTTGCAGACATAATTCTTTTATTCCTAACAATTTCAGTGTGCATTTCCTTTTAAAGGAATTCTTTCACCTAATATGGCATAATTACAAAAACAAGGAAAATGACACAGATACAAAACTAGTATATATTCTATAGTCACTTTAACAGCTTAATAATTGAAAGTGGGTTGTGCTTCATATTTTACTTCCAACAGTATGGATTTTTAGTTCTTCTAGCCACTCAACAAGATCTTGGTATCATTTCTGTTTCCTGTGAATTTGCTCTCATCACGAAACTCTCTAAATCCATTCAGGTTCTTGGTTGCAAAACACCCAAACTATCTTTAGGTTATCTTGTTTAATACTTGAATTGTTAAGGGAGGTATAAGATATATACTAGAAACACAGAATTAGTCAAAGGCCAGGGAACCAAATTTTTAAAGTACTCAGGAAACAAGGAGTGTTACCCAACCAGAATGGCAGTGAAGTTCAGACTCCAAGTGCCTCTAGTGAGAAGCACTCACTGGCCCTGCTGTTTCCACTGATGCTGTTACTACCACCATTGTCAGCGCAACTGACACTCCAGTGATCTGACCACCCACACTTTTGTCCTTGCATCACACCCAAGGTTCTGGATCTGATTGTCCATGTTTGGGTCCAATGTTCATCCCCTCGCTGTAACTTTCATGAGAAGGGGGCCATCGCAGAAGGTTGGTCTGTAATACCTAGCCTCCAGACCATGTATACAGTGGTAGAGGGTCAACTTCTTAAAAGGTGTTTAGGGTGCTTCCTGGGAAGGGGAAGTTGAAGAATGGTGTATTGCATATTCATTAGCAAGGAAAACATACAGCTCTTATTAAATAGGATATATATAGATAGTTCTATCCAGACTTACAAAAGATTAACAGCAAAATCCAGCTATAATGACTACTAAAGTCAACTCCCAAATCATAAGTGAAAATGCTCATGGTAATGAAATATTTATTTCATTATAACTATAAACTTGGAGAGGAAGTTTACTTAAGAAAAGAGGTTTACCATCCTCCAAAGCTTTAAGACATGTGGGCAACACTGCCTTCCCCACACCTATCCTTCCACCACCACCAAGAAACTAAAATACTCCTGCATAGGATTTATTACAGTTAAGTTTAAATGTACAAATGACACATACGACCAGTCAGCAAGGATGTTCCTTAGTTGTTTTATGTAATATTTTAGAAGAGTAATATCTGGAACATTGAATAAATAAATTGAAAAGATATCACAAAACTATGAATTCTAAAGAAACTGACCAACCTCCTGTGACCCCTTTGAACCAAAAGACCACATATAAAAATTAATGGGACAAGAAAAAGAACTTGACAAAGAAATTGAAAAAGAAAGGAAATTACTACATGTAGCCACAACTGGGGACAGATCGTATCACAGGATTATTAGAATTTGGAGGAAAACATTATTATTTTTTAAATTGAATTGGATTATTTATTACAGTTCTAAAAAGTATTGAACATGAGGAAGATTCCTAGCAAATATTAGATTATACCAAGAAATAATGTATATGAGAGGAACGTCTCAGAGATAAATCTCTATATAAACATTACAAATATTAAATTTTTCTTCTTGTAGCACCAATCTGATAAGAATTGCCCTTATATTTTATAAATAGCAAGTACTATAATTCTGCTTTCTTACCTTTGCAGACAGAAGTGGTAATGTTTTTTAGAGATGACAGCTATGGTAGCCTTTTATGTGCCTGGTCCAGTTGGTGATCACTGTAAGAGAAGTACAGGAGAACTCTCTTGTGGGGAATGTGACTTGTCTACTCCATTGCTGAGTTTCAGCTAATTAACTCCTTCCATACCTGCTTCTGTCTTTCAAATTTCTATTCAGCCAAAATTTTACCTTCTCTAGGAAGCACCCTTGAATACCCTAAATGGAATGTTTTTATGTAGATCCTAGAGTTCCCTCCTACCTTTTAATATAACAATATCATGATGTTTTTGTTTTGTTTTGTGGGATATAGGATGATGGGTATGATCCTTTCCAATGGATTGTATGTGTGTGCATATGTATCCATATATATTATTTAAAATATATACTATATATAATATTTGACTTCTAATAATCATGTAAATAATGTTTGTTTTCCTAATAAATCTGTTTATATTTATATATACATGGATAGATCCCTATTTATTTCTTGTAACACTGTAGAATGCCAAGGACAGAGAAAATAGTTAATAATTGTTATTTAGAAGAATTACTGAATAAATGACTTACTGGACAATCCCAGTAATTCTAGTAACTAGATAAGTTAACAGGGCAGATCTATAGGAATAGAGACCTTTATCTTCATTTGAAATCTTTTTCTTTTTGGCAGTACAAGGGATTGCACCCAGGGTGCTCTGCCACTGAGTTGCATCCTCTACCCTTTTTATTTTTATTTTTTTTAACTTCTGGACAGGTCTCACTAAATTGCTGAGGCTGGACTCAAACTTGCCATCCTCCTGCCTCAGCCTCCCAAGTTGCTGGGATTACAGCTATTATACCTGCCTAGTTCTTTACATTATAATAGAAATATGTGTATTTTCCCCTACTTGCACCTCCCACCATTGGAAAATTCCAAATTACCTCACAGATTAGGTAACTATGTAATCGTGGACTAAGTTTCTCCTACTTTAACCTATATTCGGATCCTCAAGGATCCAAGCGGTATAACAGATTTTCTTCCTGCTATTCCTTGAATATTAGTGATATAACCTGCATCCCCACTGCTGGTGTATTGAGTATGTGAAAAATATAGTCTAATATTAAACCTTAGGTATGATTTTATAGCACTCTGCAGAAACAAGTTTGTTTCCTGAGAGCACCAGACAATGAGAAAGGAGAGACTTTAGTACTAGAGAGTCTTGTAAAATGAGAGGTCTTCTAAAATCGAAAAAGGACAAGTTCATTAAAACAAAACTACTTCAATGAATGAATATATGTCTTCATAGAAAATCCAGGTGGTCTCCAAACCTTTTGTTTTAGGCCTCTGTTTTTATGCCCTCGAAGAAATGTATAGGCTTTTATAACACGCAAAACAAATAAAGTCCCTTTTAATCACAGTTGTACTTAGAATTCATGGCAGACAAGAATGCAATGAGTATAATCTATTTGCTAACAAGCACAGCTAGCATTGCCCAATTAACTAAAAACTGGAAGAGAAAGTCATTTTCCTCTTTAATGCTGTTAGATGTTTTTGTAAGTGTGAATAATTGGGAAATTTTAACACTGAAAGTATCCTCTGAATTTTTGGTAGTAATTATGGTGGAGGGTCTGACCTTTTCAACATTCTTATGTGCTCTGCCTTGAGTCCCTTGAAGGTTAATGCTGTACATCACTGGGCTCATAAAGCATTGCTGAAAGATTCGAAGTCAGAATTTGTGCATGATTATTTCTCATTTTCATGGGTTTAAAGGCCCTGACTGAGGTTTTCTTCTGATGCTGGTCTCAAATGACTATATCTGCTGGCAGTAGAAAAAAATTGTATGTGAGTTTCCAGAGATAGACCCCAGAAAAACTGAGCACGGCTTCCAGTTTGGACCAAACCTTCCTTCTTCCAGCGTGCTCACTGAGGTGTTGAGAACCAAGTCTAGGAGACACTGTTTCAACACTGTATTCCTGCCTCCCACCCAGTGGGCATATGAGAAACACCTGGCAGTCTGGAAACATTTGGAGAAAATCGCTGTATTTGGACGAGCTGTCATATCCCACTCCAATATTAAAGCAAGTCTAAGTTTTCATTTTGGTTTGTAACTGTAATAGTTCTATAACTCCAAAGCTGGAAATACTCATAGGATGTGGACAGATCACAAAGCTAGACATATGCATCTAATTAAACTAAATTCTGCTTATAATTTATGTCTGGATTTTTTTCTTTTAGAATGAGTATGGGGGAAAGTTTGATTCATTTTGAATCCTCACTAAAGCAAATCTTACATCAGATGTTTAGGAACAAATAGTCTTGTGTCATTTTGCACAAAAGATTATTATAGGAAAGCAATATTTATGAGAGGAGTGTGGAAAAGATCAAGATGTACATTGCTCTTTCTTTTAAAGTTTAAAACTGCATAAATAGGTTTTATTATAAGGAAAACTAAAGGTTAGATCCATTTTTTATTAATTTAACTTAAAAAATTGGATGGGAGGTACAACTAAATTCAAAAAGGTATTTCACTTTAATTTGGTGCTCAGTCTTGCAGTTTGTTGAAGAGTCAATTCCATTTCACAAATCATGGAGGCAGACTTCTTAAATAAGCCCATGCTCACCTGACAGTAAAACTTTTTTGAGTTTCACCTGTAAGTAGTTTTGTTACTCTTCATTGTGGTTATATTATATTCAGCCAAAGGGTCTGAATGCAATAAGGATTTTATTTCTCTTTTAATGTGCCTTGGAAGATAAAGTGCTTCAACCACCAAATATGTGCCCACTGAAATGCTTTGAGGTTTGTGCTTTATATACTGTACAGAATTGTGGGGAAAGAAGTCTCTATGGACTTGAAATGGTAAAGCCAATATTTTAATTTAAATAAGAGCATTCACGTGGGAAGCTGGCAAAGTTGAACTATAGCCCTCACCCCAATTTGTTTTCTTTCTTCCTTTGAACTGACTACAAATTAATAAATAATTGACAGTCACTAAAAACTTGATACCTTTTAACTGAAGGCAGTGTGTGAGACCTTCTTTTGACTGTATATTAAAAATAAAGGAAGAGTTTTTTAAAGAAAATGGAGAGGGTTTGAGAAACTTTATGTCTTTGACACTGAGATCATTAAATATCTAAAGTTGTCGTGACATCTCAAATTGCCTTCACACGACAGCATATCTATTGTAACAAGTGTTTACTTATAAATAATAATATAAATGACCAAACAACCATTAGGGTGTTTTGCATTTTACGATATTTAAGAAAAAGAAGACATAAAAATAACTTTGCCAAAAACATGAGGGATCTATATCAGAAAGATGAGATTGGAGAACTTGAAACATATGGGCTTGTTAACTCCTTCTCTTTAACTCACTCATCACTCAAGAAGCAGCCTGAATTGCAAACTAAAATTGACCATTTCAGGAAAAGCAAAACCTCAGCCTTCTCCAGAGGGTCCAATATGGGTTGTGGTCATTATTTTTACTACCAGTAATTTTAAATCTTCTTGGAAACATTACCTTTCTAATTTACTGTAAATTTTAATGTATCTGTGAAACCACACTTGAGATACTGGTAAACAAGATGTGCAGAGTATGGAGCAGGAAGAAAATAAACACTAAATAAAACAACAACAACAAAAACCCATGTAGCATGCATGAACTTGGAAGTCATCTAGCTTCAAGATGTTTCATAAATTGCAATACAGCAGAAAATCAATCCAGTTTCTTTCTTTTTTTCTTTTCTTTTTTTTATGTTTACCTGTGGACCTACAGCAAGCTATAATATGACTCTGTGTACTGGGATGTCCTAAGCAGTGACACTTCAGGAGAAAATAGAATCTCCTCATACTCACTCTTCAAAAATGCAGTGACCCAAGGAAGCCATTCAGAGAGACCAAGTAAGTAAAGTGGAAGCATTTACCAAATTATTTTCTTCTCAGTATCTGTCTGATGATCTCCCCTAAGAAGATGAACTGTTGCTGAATATGTACAGTTGTTCTGACTTAATAATGCATAGAATATTCTGTAATAGGTCAGTTCTCAGTAGTAAAAACAAACTAAGTCTCATCACTGTGACTAGAAAGGACAAATTGAGTTTCCCTGTTACTGGTTTTATAAACAAAGTCTGAGTTCAAAAGAGGTCAACATTTCACAAGGTATTTATTAATTCAATAAACTTGGAAATTATGCAAATTTTATTAGACACTAGGGCAGCCATTAACATTAACATTAACATGGATTTTCCCCCCATATAGTAGAAACAAAATATGTTTTATTACAATAGAAAATTTTAAAAAACAAAACAAAAAAAGACAGATTCTTCTTGACTTCAACAAGGGTATTTTAATAAAAATCCCCTTTCATTATATACTTATATAGCCAACTAGTTATAGAGACTGCCATTTAAAGGTAGTGGGTTGAACATAGGCATATAGTTGTACTTCTTACTAATCCTCTACTAAAATACCAATAATCTTTAAAAACAGAAACCTGTGGGGACAAAACAATAAAAGAGCAACAAAATTTTAAGAAGTAAATGCAGATAAAGTGTTCTAATACAACAAATGTGAGAAAGTGACATCTTAAGTTGTCAGTGGGGTCAGGGAAAAAAATCTGATTTCCTCCAAAGAATTTCTACCATTCTCAGGCAATGGTGATGCCAGGTAACTGAATGTGGAAGGTGAAGGTGGAATTTTAAAAACAAGAGGATAACTTGGATAAATATCCAGAATGCAGAAAATATCAGGTGTTTCTTCTCCCATGTGGGCTGTGATCTAGAAACTTGTTCTTTGGAGAAGAGGTTCTCTGGGCTGGAAAACAGCAAGCAGCGTCAGGGGTAGGGTTTCATACTAAACAGGAGAATAAAGCAAATATTACTAGTCTTGGAATTTATTTATTTATTTTTTTACCATAGCCCTCTAGTTTTCCTTACTCAATGAAGTGCTTCTGGGGCCTAATGTTCTCATAACAGTAGAAAATCACAACAATTGGTTGTCACTTCTTAAATAATTGAGTACCAAAAAACCTTACATAATGAATAAATTTACAGGTGTAAATGCAAACCATTTCCAACTCAAGGCAAGTAATAACCAATGGTGGTCAGGTGGGAAAACATCACTAAGAATGAAACTAAGTCCTAAGGCTAGGACTTTCCCACCCTATTAGATCAGCAAGAAGTGACAACTGGTCCAGGAACTCTTGGCAGCCTGAGCAATCCTGGAATAGTCTGTCAGCCGACACATGAATACCCTGCACAAGCACTGCTGTGGTCTCAGATTTTCCAAGCCATGAACTTCTCTCCTGTAAGCATGCTCTCACCTCAGGCACCACATGGACTAAGGGCTTAAATCAAAGATATGCACAGGGCATTAAACATATACCAAGGGAACAGTTACCTTGAATACAAGGTCAAAATCAAGAACAAGTTCTATGATCCAGTGCTGGAAACAGACACAAGCTTCAAGGACAAATTTCTTTTCAAAGGTTTATTCTAGTTTCATGAGGTTAGCATGAGGTGTATACATTTGCCAGGGCAAATTTATACTTAGAATCAGCCCATAGAGCAGGTGCCTGGCACCTGATCAATCCATCCAGAAGTATTTGCATTGGACAATAAAAGGGCCTAACTTGTTGTACTCTTGATTGCTGTTCTACATCTGCTGCAAGGTAGACAGTGAGGCCAAGATGGAACTGCCAGTCCACACAGAGAGTGCTCTAGGGGAACGATAATTTTTATTTTCCTGGTGCTGGGTGCCAGGGCTGAGATCTCCTTCTGCATCTTGTCAACTATGCCTTGGTTTATATGGTGATGTCAATGGACACCACAGTATTGGCATAGAGGTCCTCGTGGATGTTGATATCACACTTCATGATGGAGTTGAAGGTTGTTTTGTGGGTATCAGAGAATTCCATGCCCAGGAAGGAGAGCTGGAAGAGTGCCTCTGGGTACCAGAACTGCTTGTTGCTGTTGGTGATCACCTGCCCATCAGGTAGTGTGTAACTTTTTTCCAGGGAGGAAAAGTATGCAGTAGTGGCCATCTCCTGATCAAAGTCCAAGGTGACATAGCACAGCTCCTCGATGTCATGCACAATCTGTAGCTTAGAGATGGTGGTGAAGATATAACTATGCTCTGTCAGGATCTTCATAAGGAAATCTGTCAGGTCCCGGCCACCCAGGTCCAGATGCAGGATGGTATGGGGGAGGGTGTAACCCTCACAGATGGGCACTATTTGGGTGACCCCAAAACCAGAGTCCATGACATTGCTAGTGGTGTGCCCAGAGGCATACAGGGTAAGCAAAGCCTCAATGGCCACACATAGCCAGGGTGTCAAAGGTCTCAAACATGATCTGAGTCATCTTCTGGTGGGTTTGGGGTTCAAGGTGGGCCCTAACAGCTCTGGGTGCTCCTCGGGGGCCATGCACAGTTGTTGTAGAAGGTGTGGTATCAAATCTTCTCTTTGTCATCCCAGTTGGTGATGATGCTGTGCTTAATGGGGTACTTCAAAACCAGGATGCTGCCCTGCTGTGGGGCTCATTGCCCACATAGGAGTCCTGGTCCCTGCCCACTATCATGCCCTGGTGGCTGGGGCACCGGGCAACAGAAGGGGACACAGCCTGGGGGTTGTGGCACCTTTTCATCACCAGCAAACCAGATGTATATGCCAGAGCCATTGTCAATCTCAAGCACCGTGATCTCTTCTTCCATTGTGATTGGCAGTGTGGCAGGAGGACACTGAGCACCAGCTAGAGACCAGCGAGTGATACGGCCTTGGAATTTGTCCTATAAAATACTTAATCAGCATCGTATAGTAAAACCAACAGCAAACAAGCCTCGACCGTGAACAATGAACACGGAACTTCCAATCAACTTTTTTTTTTAAATAGTTTCTTCTTTAGTTATACATGACAGTAGAAACCATTTTGACATAATTGTACAAGTGTGTAATACATCTTATTCTAATTCAGACCCCAGTACTTCCAATCAGCTGCTTGGTGCCCTAATCATTAATTGGAGCAGACTATAAAAGATCACTAAGCATTTGAGGGAAATATCTGATATAAATGGCAGAAATTAAAATGAGTCAACTGTAACAATGCAGAGGAAACAGAATACACAGGGAGAATGGAATTAAAACCCAAACCAAAAATTATTAAACTTGTTATAGCCATAAGAGAATATATTGCAACTGTAGAATGAAAGGTCATATTTAAGGAAAATTCAGAGAGCAAAAAGTATCATGTGGAAACCAAAAATAGTAGATATGAGTGAGATCAAACAGTATTTGTCTTTCTATGCTTGCCTTATTTTACATAACATGATGTTCTATTCATGTTGTCACAAATGACAGTTTTATTTTTTAAGGCTGAATAATATTCCACTGTGTACATGCACCTCACCACATTTTCTTTATCTATTCACTGCTTGTTGGAACTAGGTTGTTTCCATTTCTTGGTTATTCTGAATAGTGTTACAATGAATGTGGGAATGAAGATGACTCTTCAACATACTGATTTCATTTCATTTGTATATATATCTAATAGTGGGATATAATTTTTTGAGGAACCTCTATACTGTTTTCCACAGTGGCTGTACTATTTTTGCATTTCCACCAAGAGTATGCAGGCAATTCTTTTCTCCACATCTTCCCCACACTTGAATCTTAAGTAATTTTGATAATAGCCATTTTGACTAGAGTAAGGTAATACCTCACTGTCATTCTGATTAGTGTTTTACTGAGGATTTACTGTTGAACATTTTTTCACATACCTGTTGGCCATTTGTATGTCTTATTTTGAGAAATATCCATTTAGATTTCTTGCCCATTTTGAAATTGGATTATTTGAATTATATTTGCTGTGAAGCTTTTGGAGTTCTTTATGTATTCTGTACATCAACCCCTTGTCAGATGTGCAATTTGTAATATTTTTATCCTATTCTATAGGTTGTCTCTCACTCTGATGATTGTTTTTTTCACCTACGCAGGAGTTTTTTAGTTTGATATAATCCGATTGTCTATTCTTGCTTTTATTTTCTGTGCTTTTGGGATTTCATTTAAAAATCCTGTAGTTTTAGTTTTAGGTCTTACATTTCAGTATTTAAATAAGTTTTAGTTAATTTTATAACTTGTGGGAAATAAGAATCTAATTTAATTATTCCACATGTGGTTATCATGTTTTCCCAGCACCATTATTGCAAAGACTCTTTTCTCCAATGCATATTCTTAGCAACTTGTTGAAAATTGGATGCATTTAGATGCATGGCTTTATTTGTAGGGTCTATGTTCTGTTCGGTAGGTCTGTTTGCCTGTTGTTTTTTCCAATACTATGCTGCTTTAATTACTATAGCTTTGTTGTATGTTTTGAAGTCAGGTTATGTAATGACATTTTGCTTTGCCCTTTCTGTTCAAGATTGCTTTCACTATCTGAGTTTTTTGTGGTTACATACAAATTTTAGGATATTTTTCTAATTCTGGGAAATATTTCATTGGCATTTTGATAGGGATTGTATGGAATCTATAAATCACTTTGGGTGGAGATTTCATGGTAAAGCTATTTAACCCCCTTGGTAAAATTTATACTTTATTTTTGTAGCTATTTAAAGTAGAACCTCTTTCTTTTTAAATTACACATATTAATGATATAAATTAAAGGGTTTCACTGTGACCTTTCCATAAAACATATATTAAGCATTGACCATGTTCATGACCACTTTTTTTTCCTTTTACCTTCTCTCATTCTTCACTACCACTACCCACTTTCAGACTCTTTCCCAGTACCCAATAGTTCTTTTACTGCTTTCCACTCACCATTTTTAATTTTTTTTATTTTCTCCATATTAGAAAATCATGCAATACTTGTCTTTCTGTGCCTGAATTATTTCACTTAGCAATGATGACCTCCAGTTTCATTCATTTTTCTACAAATGACAGGATTTCATTCTTATTTATGCCTCAATGAACTCCAGTGTGTGTATGTGTCATAGTTTTTTTTTTTTTTTTATCTCGTCATCTGTTGACAGGAACCTAGGCTGATTTTATATCTTGCCTGCTGTGAATAGTGCCACAATAAATGTGGTTGTTCAGATGTCTCTTTGATTCATTTTTGAGTTAATTTTTGTACAGAATGAGAGATAGGAGTCTAGTTTCAGTCTTATATATGTGGACATCCAGTTTTTCTTCCACCATTTGTTGAAGAGGCTATTTATTTGATGTATGTTTTGGCACCTTTGTTAAGAATCAGTTGCCTGGAGATGTGTGGATTTATTCCTGGGTCCTCTATTCTGATCCACTTGTCTCCAGGTGTATATTTATGCCAATACTATGCTGTGTCTATCACTATAGTTTGGTTCTATAGTATGTTCTGAAATCAGGAATTGTAATACTTTCATCATTTTTTTTTCAGGATTGCTTTGGCTAGTTGAGATTTTTCTTTGCTTCTATATGAATTTTAGACTCCTTTTATGGTTCTGTAAAAATGTCATTGGTATTTTCATGAGAAATTCATTGATTCTGTAGTCACTTCATATATTATGGCCATTTAACAATATTAATTCTTTCAATCCATGAATATGGGATGTCTTTTTTCCTTCTTGTTTCTTCTTCATTTTTTTCTCATTTTGTAATTTCACATCCTTAGCATTATTTCTAGGGTTTTTTTTTTCCCTGATTTCTTTCACAGTGATTTCACTATGGGTATATGGAAAAGCTCTTGATTTATGTATATAGACTTTATATCCTACTACATTACTGTATTTATCAGTTCTGAAAGTGTTTTGGTGCAGTCTTTGGGATTTTCTATATATAGAATCATATCATGGTGAATAATCTTTGTAGTGCTATTGGATTTGATTTGCTAGTATTTTGTTGAAAGATGGAAGGATAAGGAGAGGTTGATCAATGAGTACTAAGTTATAGACAGGATCAAGAAGTTCTGGTGTGCTATTTAGTAGAGTGACTATAGATACGGAAAATAGACTGCATGTTTTAAAAACTGGAAGAATTTAAATGTTTTCATGATAAGGAAATTATAAACATTATGTAATATATATGTATACATGAAACATCACAGTACCCCATAAATATGCACAATTATGTTTCATGTACCAATTAAAAATAAATCTAATTAAATAAGGAAATCAAAAATTCACTAAAACAAAACATATATTACTTAATATTAAAAAATTTTAAAGTAGAAATAAAAAAATTAAATAAATTTAGTAAGATCAAGTAAATCTAGAAAATAGGGGAAAGATAAAAAAATAAGAAATAGAGAAAGTAAGAGGTTCATTTTATAAGTTTTGATAGCTAAATAACAGAAATTCCAAAAGAAATCATAGAAACAATAAAGTATAGAAGTTATTGAATAAATAATTGAAGATAATTTCCCACAACAGTATGTTTACAGACTGAATTGGCCTATGCAGTGTACTTGAAATAAAATCATACCAAGGAATATTATTTTAAAATTTCAGAACATCTGGATAATGAAAAGAGTCAAATGAATTTCAGAGATGAAGAGAGAGAAAACGAATTGGTACACAAGAAACAAGT
Source organism: Sciurus carolinensis (assembly GCF_902686445.1). Taxonomy (NCBI): domain Eukaryota; kingdom Metazoa; phylum Chordata; class Mammalia; order Rodentia; family Sciuridae; genus Sciurus; species Sciurus carolinensis. The sequence goes on from NC_062226.1 coordinate 82,894,557, forward strand.
CAAACTGGTTTTAGGTCTCTCAATCCAACTTCAGCTAGGAGAAGATGATAGAGAAATGCCTTCAAAATTCTGAGAAAAAAATAATTTCTGATTTAGGGCATCATGTCCAGTGAACTCTCCATTAACTATAAAGATAAAATAAGTTAGTTTTGTGATAGATATGCTCACAAAAATTGACTTTCCAGAAAGTTATGGAACTTATGGACATATCTGCTCTATGAGACAAGTTAGTAAGCCCCAAATAATAAACACACAATATCCAGAAGAAAAGTGACTCGTACATAAGAGATGGGCAAATGCAGTTTCCCCTAAAGAATGAAATGAGCTCCAGGATAAGAGCTGAACAGCAAGTTTAGAAAGCAACCAGTTCAGACAGGAGATGGTCAAAAGACTGGGAGAGATTGTTTTCAAACTGGTGACAATGATCAAATACCTTAGGGTTTAGAAAATACTGAGGGTTTTTTTCAGCTGGAGAAGTTTGGATGTAAAGTAGTGATGTTTTTAGAAATCTAGGTAAATAAAAATTTAAAAAGGATTAGTGGTTTCAGGAAAAATAAGCAAAAAAAAAAAAAAAACAAGATGTGAAAAGTGTAAAAATGCTTGTATCATATCATTGCGGACGTAGGGTTCATGATTTGGATTTGTTTCCAAAGGAGACCTATATACATATTGAATAAACAATGAATATCTGTGAAAACAATTAAAATTTATCAGATGTTATGACAAAGCTTTAATAAAGCATTGTTATTTAAAATTCATACAACTTTTGAGATAACATAATTTTCATTCTTGTAAATGAGAAAATAAAGTACAAGGTAGCCTAGGACATCAAATTTATTCTCCGAATTAGTGGCTATTACAAGATATAACCTTTTCAACAGGATAGAAAATGCATGATATTGCAAGGTCGAGTTTGCTTCCTCCAACCTTATTTTCCTTGAACCTTAAGTGTCAGTAACTGTGACATTTAATATTGTTTTGAACACTGTCCCTACAGATAAATGCTCACAATCTTGCCCATTGAAATAAAGTCTTTCACTAAGGTAATATAATCTTTCTGTAATACAATCTAATTTATTTACATTATAGCAACATCAAGATTTGGTGGATACCAAAATCTTAAGAAGATGATAATGCTCCATAAAGTTGATATAAAAGAGGCAATTCCGAGGATTGAACCTAGGGCCTCACACATGCTAGGCAAATGATCTACCACCAAACTGTATTTCCAACCCTGATATAGAAATTCTTGAAATGAAGAGGGCCATTAGGGATTCAAAGAATGAAAGCAAAGAAGAGGATGGATGTTTTTCAGCTGAGGATAGAATAAATTACTCTCTATGGGGAATGACATCACTTGGATAAGATTACCCAAATGATTAAAGGCCTGGAAAATGTCCCATTGAGAAAAGTCTAAACCATCTGAGATAGCTTAGTGAACAGAATGGAAAGTGAGAGATTACATATTAATGAATAGTTTTTGAATTTAGAAAGGAGTATCATTTAGAGGAACTTTCTGCTTTAGTGGGGTCTGGATATAAAGGATTAGCTGATGATAAAGTATAGGGTACTTTTGCTAAATATGGTGAAGGTTGTTAAAAACTGAATTAACTACCAAACAATGTTGCAGGCTCTCTTCAAAGGAGACTGTTACAAACATACTATTTTAGTCATCTGGAATGGTTTCTCTGTGGTACTACAGAACATCACAGGATGGGAAGTAAATCATGATTACCCTTAAGTGTTCTTTAGTTTTCTAATTTAAGGTTCAACATGAACTTCGCGTTGTTTCATTTTTTAGAACTCTGCATCTGATGACACAAGTCCTGTTGTGTAAGGATCCAGATTTAGATGAGATCGCCAGCAATCCTCTGGGCCCTTGCTAGTCACAGTGTGGTCCAGCAGCACCAGCAGCAGCAACTAGGAATTTAATAGGATTCCAGGACCACTTGCAGACCACCTGAGTTAGAAGCCATCCTTCAGAAATATTCCCAGGTGATGCATCTGTGCTGGAGGGAGGTTCGGGAAGCACTGGTATAGTGCATTACCTGTATCCTTAGAATAAACTGTCTTTGCTGTTTTTCTAAGTAGATTTGTTTTTAGATTCTTCCAAAAGATAATATGAAAGAAAAAAATTCTACCTGGACTTCAATGATCACATTGATGTGTGTGTGTATACAGATAGATAGATGTAGGCTTTTATTGTTGTCTCTATTGTATCATACAAGTTATTCTCCAGAGAATCAAAAAAGGAGATTCAAGGTTTCTTACTCAAAGGCATTTAAAAAAGAAAAGAAAAGAAAAGAAAAAGAAACACACACAAATAAGAACAACAAAAATCCATTTGACCACCAGGTTTTTCACAATGAAAAGGGAAAATTGAACACTGAATAAATTCAGGTTTTGTATAATGGTTTCTGTTTCACAAAAAACTAAAGGTAGTGACAACCTCATTTTCTGTTTCTTTCTCAATATCTAACTTCTCTCTCTGCTCCTGTATACACTACATCTTTCTCTCTCTCTCTCTCCTGTGTGCATGTATGTTATGTGTGTGTGTGTGTGTGTGTGTGTGTGTGTGTGTAATGTACTCGCACATGCATAGCACAAATATGTTTGTATAACCAAAAACCTTGGGAATCTTGTTTCAGCTTCAGCATCCTTATTTTATTTGAATCAAGATGTAGAGCTAGCTCTTTGGTTTTGAAGAACAATAAAAATTAAAACCAAGAAGGAAAGCTTCATAAAATATGGTACAAATCAACTACCCGTATTTCAAAGTATACTACTTTTAAGACAATGTGGAAGTAGAGAGAACAATTGAACAACATTACAGAGTAAAATTAAAGTCAACTATATCAGGAGGGTAGGGAGTTTCATAATGATTAGTGGGGTTTTGAACTTTTGCAAAGATAATACAAGATGTCTGTTTAATTTTTCCAATCAACCTTCCCAGATTTATTATTAAAATTTATTTTAAGCATTTTCCTTTCCCAACTCTATCCTATATGATCTAAATGAAATAAAATTACTTTAAATGCCATTATATCCTGCCTCCCCCTCCTTTATTTGTCCCAATGCCGTTGTAAGGAAAGAGATTGAGCTGAAGGAAATGAAATATTTGAAGGTAAGCATCATTTTAAAGACACCAAATAATGCAGTTTAAAATATGGAACATTCTCCCTGAACTAATTTAGAAAATGATTACTACTAGAGTGGCCAAGTTAACTCAAACTCATTCGGGCCAATTTATTTCTCTGAGCGAAGCGTGAACTCTCTGGAAGACAAAGCCTGTTTTAATTTTAAAGTGTTTAAATTTTTCATTTAAATAAATATAACTTTACTTCAATTATTTTTTTACATGTGACCTTTCATATTTTCAGTTTACAGACTAATAGATAAGAAATTCCTCCCATCTGATGCTGCGCATTTGTCTCGCACTTTTACAATAATTAGTGAGGTTTCTGGATGAATTATGCCATTTAACATCTGTTATTAACTATAACCACATTTATTGCCTCATAACAATATCATTACAAAGGAAAGCTGTGCAGATGAGAAGCATTTCTTTGTAAACCCTAATAAGTGTACAATGTGTGTGTAAATATTTACTTTTCCATAATTCTCTCCCTGTTTAATTGTGACTCTGCATTCAGCCATTTTAATTAGGTTGAATTTCCAGCCCTTTAGCATTTAGATTTTTAAGTAAAATTCTCTGTTAATGAAATTTTCTTGCTTTTAATTTATATTACATGTTTCCAAGAAATTCTGTCTGTGGAACTTCAAAGCTTTAAACAGGAATTGGGTGAAAGGAAGACTAGCAATGTGATTAGAATCCACTCCAGGAGTGCTGTGACCACTATAGATTTTAGTAACTGGTTCAAGTTTCTCTTTCTTTTCTTTCTTTCTTTCTTTCTTTCTTTCTTTCTTTCTTTCTTTCTTTCTTTCTTTCTTTCTTTCTTTCCTTCCTTCCTTCCTTCCTTCCTTCCTTTCTTCCTTCTTTCATTCCTTCCTTCCTTCCTTTAAAAATTATTACCTTGTTTGTCAAAAAGGAGAAATTTGCAAAACTTCACATTAGTATTTTTATGAGAAGTTTAAGTCATGCTCTCTATTTTCCTGTGTTTTTAGATAGAAAAGAAATAGCTGATTAGAAAGGACTGGAGGTTCTGTCATCTCACTGGGAGGAAAAGAAGCAAACTATGGGATAAAAGGTCTCTCATCTCTGAGTATCAGGGGGTCACCACTGGAGGAAGAAATGTTAACTCTGTATAACTTTCCATTTTAATGCTCAAGGAGTGAGGGCCTGTGTTTGGGGTTGAGTTAGGACAGGAGTGAGTTAGGTTATCTGTCCTAGTCCTTGGGTTTGCAATTTTAAGGGTAAATATGCAGGATTTCAGCCTTCCTAAGTTATTATCTGGTGATGATGAAAGGCAGTGATGGTGCAGAGGGTTAGGAGAACAGGATAAAGAAACACAGGAGAAAATTTGGTTCAGGGCACAACATATGTTCAGATTCTTGGTGAGAACAGCATCTGAGTCCACTACTGACAACAATATCAATAAAAGCTAACACATCTTTTGTAAGTACTTAATCTCCATACCAGCCCAATGAGATGAGTTCTATCATCATCATCATTATTCCCACTTTTCAGATGAGAAAAGAGATTCAAAAAAGTTGATTAACTGGTCCAAGATTACACAGTTAATAAGTTTCAGAGCCAGGGTTCAAGTCTGAAGTTGGCTCTGGAGTCTGCTCATAAACAATACTCCCTATTATGTCCTCTAATGACATGTCAGTAATTCATATTACTGATGGAAGTATTACTACGCACCATGCTCTGTGTTGAGGTCTTTTCATATATTATCTTATTAAATCTTCATAACAACTGTATAAAATGGAATTGGTTTTGCTTACTGTACAAATTGGAAGACTACTAAGGGAGCAGCTGCCATGGAGAAGACACTGAATCTCATAAAGACTTCCCCAGAACAGAAGGAACTTGAGGAAGGACCAGGTTATTCTGGGCACAGTGGTGGAATTTGCTAACAATTTGGTCTGGATTTAGTTGCCATTGTTTTTGCAGTTGGGAACAAAATATCTTTGAATTTTTAATCCTTCAAATGCTGAGAAAACATAATATTTACTTTTATCCTATCCCAAAGTTTCCTACAGAGGAAATGAGGCATGATATCTGATGATGAGTCAAGGAAAGACAAAGAGGAGGAAGCTAGGAAACTAGAGTGAGGCTAAGTACCTCCAAAGCGGGGGAGAGGACAATTCACCTGATCTGTCCCAGGCCTTTGAAGCAAGGGTGACTAGCAGGAATTAGAGACGGAACCACTTCTGTGGGCAAAACTGCCACAGATCTTTGGGGAAACTCAATAGTCAGAAATGAAAGGATTTCTTCTGTTGGTGGAGAGTCTGAGCTCTTCTTTTAGTCAAGAGGCAGGTAGTGAGTTGACATAAACAGAAGAGCATTTTCTTGTGAGGTAGGAAAGGAAAGAGGGTGTTGAGAAAGTAGTTGTAAGCACTGATAACTGGGATGACAAGAAGGCATTCTCAACAGAAATAAAAATTTGGGCATAGTCTCTAAATTTAGCTCACTCGTTTGTTAAAACTCCATGTTGTCCAACAAAAGTGAGGCTTACAGATGCTGTCTTGTTCGCTTTGATAGTATTGTTTATTCCTTGGAATCCTTGGGGTACTCTGTTTTGGGGGAAGAACACTGAAAGAATATGCAGCAAAAATATCTAGGTTTAAACAACTGGTTGATAGAACAAGGTGAGGAGCTTTGAAGGTCAGAAGTAATTCCACAATTACGTACCTAGAAGGAGTAAGGAGAGAGAGCTTGTGTTGACCATGGGATAATACTTTTGAATTCATATATGACAAATTTAGTGCATCTTAAATCGTGGTTTCTGTCCCCAAACAACTTATGAGGACCTTGTTACCCAATCTAATGTCATCCTGCTGATGTTCAGGCTCTAGATATTATGGAATAGTTATGATTTCTGTTGTCCAGGCCAACTGGATGCAGTTCATCAGACAGACAGGAACAGTACTCAGTCTGATGTGGGTTTTCAGACACTAGACTCTTAACTGAAATATCTTTAATCTTTTGTGAATCATTAAAATTCAATTTCAGTATATAAAATAGCTCCTATTACCACATCAAAGTTGTACTTTCATTAAGTTGGAAAGCCTGACAGATGTCTCCTGCCAAAATCTCAGTTCTTAAGAGGAATTTCAAAACTTCCAATGTGTAATCCCTTTTGCCATTCGCCCAGAACCGTAAAGATCATTAATATTGACTTCACAACCTCATTTCCTCTGCTAAACAGATGTCATCTTAACAGGACTTTCTTTGGCCATCACTAGTACTGACACTTATATTTGTATAATGCTATTAAAACATTAGATTGATGCTTTCACATTGTCCTGAATCCACATAGCATCATCTAACAGATGCAATCTAACAGAAGTGGGGAGGAATGTCTGAATTTTAAAAATGAAAAGCTCAAGTTTCAATTGAGACCCAATGACTCCACAAGACCACTTGTGCTTGGCAGAACCAGGACTGGAATTGGTTTTTTGATCCCTAGACTGATGATTTTTTTTTCACTTTGCCACTTTTGGATCTAACTCCAAATCTCAAGAACCATTAAGACTGTAAAGACAAAGAGAATCTTACATCTCTAACAGAAGATGATGCACAATTCCCAAATTAACTTGGATGTAATGTAGGAAGACTTTCACACTTATCTTGGAGCCGAGGAAGTTTTTACATTTAACCCAGAGAGATTGAAAAACACTAGACTTCACTAACAGCTCTTCATAACATCTACACAAATCATGTGAGCCTATTTCTAAGAATACTTGTATCTGACTGTCACACTTGATTTTGTCTTCTCATGAGTAGAGTGGCTTTCTTTTGTAATCTTCAAATCACTCTGCTTCCCACTCTTTAAAAGTCCTGAGCAGGGTAGCTATAGCCTCATGACATAACTTATGCTGGAGAAACACAGAGCAACACTCAGGAACTTCTCACAGTTTCATGAATACTATTCTTGATCCTGGGAATTTCAGTGACCTGGAAACCTAGTTTAAAAATAGCTGACATTCTTAAATTAACCTTCTTTGCCCGGTTATGGCAATTTTATGCAACAACAACACATTCCAGAGACTTGCCAGTACAATGATTTTTTATAAAGATGACTTATTCTTGACAACTGTTAGGTAGGATTTTTCCTCTTTTTCATTCAGTGAGACCTTGGATAGATATCCTATAACTAATGCATTGACATCATGAGTACTCCTGACAATGCAATTGGAAAAAGTGAAAAATCCAGGAGTGTCCTTCTTTACCAGCAGGAAAGAATAGAAAAATAAATATCTCTTTCCATTGGTTAATTTTTAGTTCCTCTGGAGATCAATGTCTATTTACATTTACTTACCTCAGGAGAGCAGGGCTAGACATTTTCTAGAGGGCAGGAATTAGAGGTCAGGAAGTTATTGAGTTGCATTCAAAAACTTCCAAGTAAAGCCTGAAACATTGGACATGTTGAAGGCAAGATAAAAAAGCTACTGAGAATTCCTGTTCAATTAATTGGCCTTCAACTAATTGAGAACTATTGGCTTTGACAAAATTATTGCTAAAAAGCATTCCAAAGCTGCAGATTTGGACATGTCATTCTCCTCCTGAAACTTCCCATATCTTCCCATCACATCACCATAAGATACAACTTAAATCTCATCACATAATATTTGTAATCTGGGCTGCACCTGCTCTTTACCTGTAGAAGAATGTATAATTCTGTGTGCGTCCTAGGCCTCCTTTTGCCTGAAATGACCCTCTCGTCACCCGACTCAACTGGAAAGTGCCCACTCTTCTTTCTAAATGCAACTCAGATGACACTGGGTCTTTGAAGTTATCTTTCCTGCCTTTCCAAGGTGATGTTGAATATCCCTCTCCTGTACTCCTAGGTATCTTATACGTAGCTGTGTGCTTATCCTTCTCCTCATCATCCTCTTCATACTATTGTGTTGTATTTGTCTTTTATCTTGCTTTTTCATACCAGAATGCCACCTTCTTGAGAGTAGGTATTGTGCAAGAGAATAAATGATTACATCCTGTGCTCAAAATGGAATAATGTAGATAACAAATGAAACACATGTGCTTATTTTTCCTTCAGTGAATTATTTTGTATCTTTAGCATGTCTTTACTTTTTGAGGTGGATCCAAACCAGGCCAGGAACTGTTGTTGTTATTCTCTTACACTTTCCCTAAACTGCCTATCACACTCCTATCTCTACTCTTCCCTATCCATACTGTTATGGTTTGAATATGAGGTATCTCCCAGAAAGTTTACGTAATAGACAATGCATGAATATTAGAAAGTTAAAGATTAGATTTTAAAAGTTGTTATCTAATCAGTGGATTAATCCATTCAATGGATAACTAATTGGAATGGAATACTGGAAGGGTGTGGTTGGACCAAATAGATCGGTGGGGGTGTGCCCTTGATAATTATATCTCGTCCCCTTGGCTTCTTGCTCTCTCTCTTTCTGCTTCTTGGTTACTATGAACTGAGCAGTTTTCCTCTGCTACCATGATGTTCTGCCTCACCTTGGGCCTGGAACAATGGAGTCTGCTGACCATGCACTGAGACCTCTGAACCATGAGCCAAAATAAATTTTTCCTCCTTCAAGTTGTTCTTGTCAGGTATTTTGGTCACAGCCACAAAAACGTGACCAATACACATGCAAACCCCTTCCTAGAGTGAGATCAATTGAAAATGCCTTTGCTTCTGAGCAATAATCAGAAACAGCTAAGAGTTCTTAAAACCCTAAAATAACAATAACAATAACAACAACAACAAACACAGGCAAGAGCTCATTTATAGACACATAGGTCCCAATTTTAACACATAGGTTAAAATTTATTTTTCTAATTACCTCTTAGTCTCTATCTCGCGTGCGCTCTCTCTCTCTCTCTCTCTCTCTCTCTCTCTCTCTCTCTCTCTCTCTCTCGCATTTTTGAAATTAGCCTAAATTCCTTTTTAGAATATCTTGATCTTTAAGTCTTCAGACAAGGCTAAAACAACTTGCTTCATCTGTTGCAGTTTCCTTTTTCATGACATTACAAGAATCAACTAAATTTTCAAGAGTCCAAAATGTTGCCGCTGAAGTACTTTCATATTTGAAAAAATTATAATCATCATTCTTTCTCCATATGCTACCTTTCCAGCAGGACTGTATTTTACCCTCAGAAATTTATAGTGTCAGAATTACTCAAATAATAGTTGAGAGTTAAACACAGAATGGTCTTATAACTATAACCCAGAGGAACTACCTCTTGTCCAGACTGGGGTCCCCGAATTCTTATAGCCCCAGTTCTGTGCCACCATCCTGGAATAAGCTTAAAGAATCACTGTTCAAAAAGGACACAGGTTTCTATTTTCATCCAATTCAACATGTGGTCTGAGATGCATGTATGAAGGCAGGTTTCATGGTATTTAAGATTTTCTTGATACCATCTGGAAACAGGTTTCCTTTTAACAATGTCAGTCTACCTTTGCATTTTTCCAGTTCCTACTTCCTTTCTATCCATCTCTCCCCTATTTCTTGGTCATGGCTGTAGAGACAATTTTCCTTACACATTTTCTTTGCAGAGCTCTTCTTAGACTCCATTAGGTAGGAGTGGAAGCCAGGGTAGCTTTCATTTCCTCAGCCCTGAATGCTCCTCTCATGCCTCCCATGTTTCTTTCCTTCCTACGTCCTTCTTCACAGGCTTCTCAGTACACACAGGACCCGTCCACTTAACCAGAGTGACCTGAACATTTTATGCTTTCTTGGGAATAAGCAGCTCTTACTCTTCACTACTACACTTTGTACATAATAGCACATCAGTAGATGCCTAAGTGAGGGAAGAAGAGTTCTACCAATTATGATTTTTTCCTTTGAATGCTTCTAATTTTTTTGTTTGTTTTCTGAAAGGGAATACTATGTCTATATTTTTTAAGCCCTTTCTCTGTCATTGTTATTTTTTCTGATAAGGTAGCTTTGATTGATAGTCAAGACAAAGTCTTTAATATGACAGACATGCTGATGAAAAAAAACAAATAGATACAACACAAAGTGAACAGCCTGAGGGAGGACTGATTCAACATTGATGTGCCCTACGTTTATAAAAATCACTCATTAAGAAGGCTTTTATCTTGAGACCATAATATCTCTAATTAGCATAACTTGGCTAATTAATTAGCATAAGATTCCTAGAAGTCTTCCTTCTAGGAAGTTGCTCAAGTAAGTGATTCTTAATCTTTTCATGTCCTCTTTCATGTTGGTTTTGTTAAAGTAAGCCAACATAAGCTTAGTAATAATTACCAAATTTTCGCTGGGTAGAGCAAGACATTTTGGCATTTCCACTTTTACTGACCGAAGGAACTTAAGGAAGATAAGCTCACTGTGGAGGGATGGATATCAATGGCCATTACGAGTTGTTAACACTAATGTTCTCTGAACATTATCCCACATCACTTGGCATTGGAATAAAAAGTCCCATGGCTTGTGCATGGACTTGCTTTTCTCTGAATTCAGGGCACAGATACAAATCAGCATTCAGTCAGGGGCCTCATGGTCTTGGGACAAGTTTCACCAGAGACTTCTGCCTCTTCTCTGTCTAAACTATCTCAAACCAAAGCATCCAGGGACTGTACTTCACAGTGGCAGCAGTTCATTGGAGGTGGGGAGTTGCAAAGATTTAAAATAATGGCAGATCCTAAAGCCTGGATAGTTTCCTTCTTTATATCCTGTTATTGTCATGGCTGGAACAGCTAACCTCAAAAAGAAGACCAAGGTTTTTCCTCCTTGATATCCATTGCTGGAGAATGTGACACATTTTCTTATAGAAATGAAGTAAATGAAGTGTGTACAATTTGAATAGCGTTGTTATGGCCTCCCAACACTTGGAATTAGGTCCTTTGTGGGTGAGACTCAGGTTTCCAAAAATTATATGCCTGCGAGAGTAGAGCAACTTAAAAACAAAAGTGAGTTATAACTTATTTATACAAATGTAAATTGTGGTCTAGTCAAAACAGAAATGTAAGTTCCCAGCTAGCTACCATTGTGTGTGGTACTGGCGTTATCCAACCATGCAATTCTCCTGTACCAACTTAAAACTTAGTATTTAGAACTGGAAACAATTGCTTGAACATTATTCACCAAGATTAGAATAAGTATTATATTCAGTTCAGCATTTAGTACAAGGACTGTGTAATACAAGAGAAAATTACTGAAACTTTAGAAGAAAGCAATTAAAATGGGGCTGCAAGAAGGAGGGAAACATTACCTAAGTGTGGGGGAGTGAGATTTGAAACTCTTCTGCTATAATTTCAGTCTTGATCAGCCTCCTTGACAATTTTTCAGATAGATACAAATTTCTTTCAAACTTATCAGATGTCTTTTATTATTAAAGTTATTAACAAAGGAAAAGTCAGATTTTTAAAAGTTCCCTTCTAGACTTTACAAAAAGAGAGACAATAGTTTACTCTTGGCTTTTTTTAAAAAAATTGTTTGTTTTCTATCATGATCCCTATTCACCTTAAGAAGTAAATTGAATAGGGAGAGAGAAAAAAAGAAAAGTAATTAGCTAGAATTTTCCAAAAGCAATACTGTACTAAAAAAATGAAATAGATAACCTCGAGGAAAATCCATCTACTAGAAGAGAATAAAGTCAATCCTTAATTCTGTATTCGAGTGCCCGTGTGGGCCAGGGATGCACTTATGCAAGCCTGCCCATGTGCAGTAATGCGGTCAGTTGCAGTGTTAAATAAAAAACTCTGTTCATGACATCCTTTAAAAACTCTATTTAGGAACATTGAGATAGGGGTAGGAACCACTACAACAGGATTTTGTACCAGGGGAGAAATATTGGGCTCAATTCCAAATACAACTAGTAAAACTGAATTTATAGCTGAGGAGCAGATAGGGATAAGTGGATGGAAATTTACTAATAGCAAACATCAGGGGAAAGGGGGATTCTGGCTCGACAGACCTAACATTCTAGCTTGAGAATGGGCCATGGTGATCAGATATCACCTGGGGAACAGGAGGGGATGAGAAAACTGATCAGTTATCTACAGTAATAAAATATTGAGGGGAGATTCCGGTTAAATTGAATTAGCAGGATTCTTGTTAAGATTGTACAGTTTGGAGAGGAACATGGAAATCCAAAATTTGAAACCTAACTGGCAAGAGAATTCTGAAGAACATGACTAGTGTTTGGTCCAGGAGAGAATCTTTGTCAGTAGCTCCTGCCCCTCCTAGTGATGGGTATATAATCACAGATTAAGACAGCTGCTGTGAAATAAAGCTCTATAATATTATGAGAGCATATAGCAGGGAATCTGACCTGGTCTGGAGATCAAGAAGTCCTCTGAGGAAACTGGGATATTAAGAAAGGGTAAGAATTCATCAGAGTACAAATGGTTGGGGTGGGAGGAAGCTCCATGAAACCTAGGATTTAAGGTGACAAATCAGAGGCAGAGAGGAGATTGAAGGAGGCGTGGGTGTGCAGAGCTAGAGGGAGAGTAGTAGGAAGCAGTGGTGGAAAGGGAGGCATGAAACAGAACCACAGGGCTTTTTAAACCTCATCATAGATTGAATCCCTTCCCTAAGACAAATGGGAAGGCATTATTTTGTGGTGGACATATCTGATCACATTTGCATTTTCTTTTTTCCCCATCGTTGTCATTGGTGCATTTTAGTTGTGCATAATGGTTTGATTTGTTACATATTTGTAAATGCACACAATATAACAATATCACTTGGCCAACATCATTCACATTTGCATTTTCAATGATACCGTTCCTATAGAATAGGAGAGAGAGAGAATAAGAGAGAACAGAGAGAATGGTGGTACCAGGGAGATCAAGATAAGGTAGTGTTCTAGTTAACTTTTTTGCTGCTGTGACCAAAAGACCTGACAAGAACAACTAGAGGAGGAAAAGTTTATTTGAGGGTTTATGATTTCAGACATCTCAGTCCATACATGGCTAATTATTGCTCTGGGCCCAAAGTGAGACAAAATATCATGACAGAAGCAGTTCAGGGCATGAAACCAGGAAGCTGAGAAAGACTAAGCTCTGCCCACAAAATCTATAACCCATAAAGCATACCCCCAATGACCAACCTCCTCCAGTCACACCCTACCAGCCTACAGTTGCCACCCCATAAATCCAGTGATTAGATTAATGTGATGATTATATTAATACTCTCATACCCCAATCCTTTCACCTCTAAACTTTCTTGCATTGTCTCACACATGAACTTTTGGGAGGTATCTAATATCTAAGCCACAGCAGGTGGGAAAATTCAAGAAATATGAAGTCAATAAGTTCAATCACAGGTTTTGATTTAGAGCTGGCTGAAATGTAGTGCTACTGATATAGAAAATAATGGAAATGGTCCAGCTTTGTGGATGGGGAGCCTTTTCCGTAATTTCAGTTTTGGCATGTGAAATTTTAGTGACTTAAAGATGTGACAGGAGATATTAACAGGTTTGAATCTGTAATATATGTGCACAATTCTATTTGGTGTTTTTGTCATTTGTGTTTATTTGTTTATTTTTGTGCAGTGCTGGGGATTGAACCCAGCACCTGTTAAGGATAGCAGGGTCTCAGGGACCTTATGAAACTGGAGTTGGTGTATTAGGAATGTAGATAGGAATTTGTGTGGGAAATGGAACATGGGAGATGGAAAAAATAGACTTTGCACTGCCTTTTGGCTTTATGCTCTAGCACTGAGCCCTTAGATTCCTCATTTTCTACAATTGATTTTATCTTTCTCATAAACTCTTCTCCTCACCTGTTAGGAGAGGTTCTGGAATACTTTAACCTGACAACTAATTTATTTCAGTTTCTCTTCTGACTTAAATAGTATCATTTATTGTATTCAGTCTCTTTGAGGTGAGTTCAGGTTTTCAGATTTCTGCTGCCTCTGTTTGTGCCTCATAAGATGGCATTGAGGCATAGGATTCAGCGGGGTTTATGTGACCTGGCAGCAATGGGAAAAAGAGCCTGGGCTTCTTATGCTAATCTCTGTACTCTGACTGGGCTTTTACTTCAGATGGTCATTCAAGTCCAGGTCCTGGACTCATGTTCTATGAATTATAACTCATCCCATTAACTACTGGGGACATGATGCAGGTATCCAGTTGAAAAGTAAATTGAACTGTCACACATTCTCTGACTCTCTCGGGATGCATTACTTTGTTTCTCCCTTTACCATAGCATTCTATCACCAGTTACAGAGTTTAGGTGGAGAGAGACTTTAGTCAATTCCTTCTTTGCATGAGCCCTGAGCATAACAAGTGTGTAAGTAATAATTATTGGATGAAGTTGAATTGATAGCTCATTTTCTAAAACTTATTGGCACCCATTGGAAGTCTCAAAACTATTTCCATGTGCTGTTCCCTTTTTTAATCAAATTTATGTGTTTTGTTGGTTGGTGTGAAGGAGAAATAAGGCATTATGAATGAAAGAAGACTCCTCATGGTATTGAAAACTTTTTCTTAAATCTCCTTTGTTCTATCTTGAAATAATCACCCCTTCTTCTACAAGTGCTAAATAGCAATGCTTATCAATTGGATTATTCTTTTAAAAGAAGCAAGGCTTAAGGTTGGCAAGGTTTCAGGGACCTTAGGAACCCTGAGTTGGTGGATCAGGGATGTAGATATTTGTGTGAGAAATGGGTCATCAGAGATGAAAAAAAAAGAAAAAAGAAAAAAAGACATTTACTTTTGGCTTCCTGCTTTATGGTCTTAAGCAGACATTCCTGTGCACTGTCAATTGCCAAGGCAAGAAAAAGACAAAAAGCAATAACACCAAAAAATCTTACTGAAGAAAGAAAAAGAAAAACGAAAGTCTTGCCACTTTAATTTCTGGCATAAGTTCTTACCTCCTGAGATAATAAAACATTGAGTCTTAGTTCATAAAATTTCACATACGATCTAGACTATAGGTTCTAGAGACTAGACTCTAGACCAAAATAGAGCAAGGTCCTTGCTTTTTCCGTTCAATAAAATCCTCAGAACAGGAACGTGCTTAGTAAATAGAAACTCAATCCATGTTTGATGAATGAAAGAATAAAACTTCTTTCTCTGTAAATGAAAAAGCTGAAGTTGAGAAAGGCCAAGGGACTTACATAGTCCAAGGGACTTACTGTGGTGGAGCAGGAGAGGAACCTCTGTCTCTTCAGTTCTCATTTGCTGCACTTCATGCAACAGGAAAATATTTCCTGCAGCTTAAACCACAGAAGCACTCACCCTTGAGTGCTGTAATAGGTTTCTAGAATTTATTTAAACCATAAAAAAAGCAGGATGAATGGTTGTTTTTGGCTCACTTAATGGATCAGATATCCAGGAATGCCAAAAGCATATTTATTTACTCACAGGTAGCAAAAACACCATATAATTCTTTTTGTGGTTGTCCGGTCAATGTAAATTTTTTTTTCTGTTCCAGTAAAGTGTACATTGATTGGAAATTATTGTTGGGAAAAGACCACCACTCAAACAGAGGATCTAAACTAGGCAAGATGTATGAACGCCAAAGTACCTGTTAGGGGGTTGTGAAAATGTGCATCTTCCTTTTATTTATGTTTTTAAAGATTTGTTCCACACAGAAAAGGAAGCTCTCTCCTGTGGTGAAAACTCAGTTGGTAAATGACCTAAGAAGATAGAAGAAGCAAATAATCTTAACCACTTGGATATATAATAATTAAACATCACATTGTACCTATGATAATAAGAAAGAGGATATGTTTTTAAACATTATAAAGTAAATCTTTCTTCTATGCCTTTGCTATATTTTACTTATTCAGTTTGGACTATAACATAGTTTGGGATTAAAAACCCTGAGATAAATAGTAGAATTATTAAACATTAGCATTTTTATATCTATGATTATTTACATAGAATATTAGGAATAGATCTATTACTAATTTTGTAGAGAATCACTGTATATTTGTAAACTGGGATGCACTTTTTTGGAAAGGTACTCTTCTCTAGGGCTTCCTGGAGGTAAAATCTCCACAGAATCTAGACCACATACAGGGCCCATAACTGTTGCTATTAATGAGTGAAAACATTCTCTAGAAACTAGAAGAATAATGTAACAGACTTTTATTAAAACAATCCTTGGGAAATATCTTCAACCACATGGCCTTGTAAGGTGATATCAGCTGCATTATTATTATCATTATCATTTGCATGTAATGAGCATTACAACAAAACTTTAAAATCAAGCAGATGTATGCCTTCCTGATTTTTTGTGCTGTTAAAAAAAATTATAGGAGGCCATTGTTATGGACTGGGTTCCCACACTACCCAGACCAAACCAGCAAATCAGATGAAGTCATGTAATCAAACTGAACTTTGTAACTGGCCAGTTTGAACAAACAAAAATCAGGATTTTCCTGTCATCCTGAGGCAGCATCATAAGGAGGTCCTTCTGTTTTAACCTGTTTAGAAAATAGCTTGAGAATGAACAATTCACTTTTTGTCCACTGTTTCTGCCTTTTTTTGTGGGGGGAGCGCATCTTTTCCATCTATAAAATCAAACTCATGCTGAGCTCATCAGAACGCTCATTTTATTTTATAAAATGAAGTATTGCCTTATTCTCAAATCACAAAAAAGAGTCCATTAGGTCTTCAATTTGTAAATAAGTGTATTTTCTCATTGAGGTGAGACCAAAAGGAAGAGAAGGAGAGTTCGGACTCTCTTTCTTTCTGAAACAAGTAATCTCATAATTTAAAATCTCTAGATAATATCAAAAGATGCACACACTCAGTACAGCCATTTATGCTACTTTAAATAACTCTCTACTTTTACACAAGTTCCAAGTGTTTTCTGGCTCCTGCCATTTCTGACATCACAGGTCATGAGCACCACTACCTTGCAGCGGGGGAATGGAGCTGGAACTAGACACAACAAGTTACATGCTCTCTTATTCATGGACTCAATAAAAGCACTTCCTCGGGGAGCTATTACATTTCCATGTTCAAGTCTGAGAGTTTGGGCACCCAGACACGATTGTCAGCTGCCCAGCCAGAGCAAATTTAACCTCGCCCTGAACTCTGGTGGAGCTCCAGTGGGACTGTCATGGAAATGTCAACTTTTGGCCAGGAATCCCCAGCTCCAAAGAAGGGTTTGGAAAGCCAAACAAAACAGATCCCGAGTTAAGAAGTGAGGGGAAAAGGAAGCCAAAAAGTTCGTATGAAGGATGCTACAGCTCAGCAAGCATGACAAAGAGTTGGAAGTAAGGCCTCTTGCACTGGTCACCTCTCAGTGCCTCCAGTTTTTCTTCTGTAAAATGGGCATCATCTAAATCCTTATTACCCAATTTATGATCCTAAGACCAACAGCACTGGCCTCACTTGGTAGCTTATCTCACTCCCATCCTAGAGTTACTGAGTCAGATCCTGCATTTTAACAGGAACCTCAAGTGATCCCTGTGCATACTAAGCTTGAGAAGTTTGGTGTAAAAGGTTCAAGTTCAAATGCCAAATGGCAAATCCATAATGGTAGAACCTCCTTTCAACATGAAGAGTGTGATGGCAAAGTGATAGCCTATCTCTCAGATACAAAACAATTCCTGACCTATATAAACAAGATCACCAAGCACTTGCTGTACTCCTGCCAGCATATAGGAAGCTGACTGATCAGAGAGTCCCCTAAACTCCCAGGGATTTGAAATCTGACTGTAAAGTTAAGCAGAAAAAAAAAAAAAAAAAGATATATTCATACACTCAGGAATATAACCCAGGGGCACTATTAAACCTAAGTTTGCAAAATCTATCTTGGGAAAGAACAGGATAACAGAGCCTGCTCTGGGAGTCTTATTTGCATAGATGTTTCTGAGTCCTTTGGGGGATTTATGCAGAGGGATTTGGGACTTTTGCCAAATCCCCATCATGAGTTCCTTCACTATCAGAAGGGCACAACTGATGTCCATCCTCTGAGAAAAGAGGTTTAGAGAATAGAAACTCCCCTTTACCATGGAACTCAGGAATCCAAGCCCCCAAGTCTAGCCTAATGAGATCATAGATGAAGCACAATCATATGACAGACACTTCCTTCTATCTTAAAGCCACTCTGGGGCCATCTCCCCAGTTTCTTGAAGAGTGATACCCCTTGTCTTTGCTCTTTCAGAGCTCAGCTTTAACTAGAGGACTAGAGAAAAAATAACCTTGAATTTGCTATCTGCCCAGAACTCTCCAGAGAAGCTGGGCACCCCAGGAATCTTGAGAAACCATAGTTAGAAGAGATACTGGGCACAGATGGGTCTGGCTGATAGTACAGCTAACAAAGCCTGTGAGAGCCACTTTGAATAGGATCAGGCCTGAGATCTGCTGCAGGAAATGAGATGGAAAACCACTAAACTGAATCCCTATCAATTAAGTTACTGTCACCCGGGAACTGAGATGATGAGGATTACACTGCTGGACTCTCCCAGGCCCCTTATCATATCAGCTCTAGGGAAAGTAATATTGTTACATTGGGACTATAAGGAAGATGAGCCTCAAAGTGGTTTGTACCCAAAGGTCAGATTTGAACTCAAGCCTACCTGGTTCTAAAATTGAAGTTCTCTTATTTGGGCTGCAGAAACCACCCACTTACCTCCACCAACAAGATGGTAGATGGGACTTGCCAACAAGAATCAAGGCCAGGCTTTGCAGTGAATCCTTAGTAGCCCAAGGCCTTAAACTGGGAGAGGCAGGTAAGAGTACCAGGCTGGTGGAATTTTCCTGCCTAGAGCTCTATAGTCAATCCAATGTGTGGTCTACAAAGAGCAGTAGGATTCCCGAAACCATACTTTCCTCCATCCCTTAACAAATACATTGCATCTCTCAGGAGGGGAGAAGCAAACCTTACCCTAGCCAGGAATGCCTGCTGGTTTGCAGCAGTACCAGCTTCATGGCCATGGGACCTGTGTGGTCACATAGATCCCTTTGCTTATAATGGCCCCATGCTTGGATTTAATGTTCTGCCATTGTTATCTTGAAATTCTTAATAATTTTGACTTTGAATTTTTGTTATGAAAGGGAAGTCTGGTAGGACAACAGAGCATACACCCAGGTCTTGGAGCCTTGCCGCGTGCATGGTCCCACCTTCCATATCCTTCCTGACTCCCTGGAACAGACTGTCAGTTGCCACTCCCCACCCGCTGGTGACCCAAGCACAACCCAGCATCCCATTGCCCCCCTGCAACTCTCCATTCAAGGATCCAGGTACTGAAAGATCTCGGTGCTCTTGGGTGTTGCCTGTCTGCCATGAGTTGAAACAACAAGCCTGAGAAAGGAGATATTGTCCCACTTCTGTTGGGAATCCTACATTTTCATTCTGCATTGGCCTTGAAAATTATGTAGCTGACTGTAGGCTGCAGTTTACTAGGGTTGGAACTTTCAAAATAATTAGAAGTTCAGTACACAAAGGAAGGGCACCTCTCCCTTCGTTCCCAGAGGCCACGATGGAAGTAGTCTCAATCATCCTTCTTTCTCTTTCCTTAGGCACTAGCTGCTCCTACAGGACTAGGACTGCTGCCTATTTATATTCTAGGCTAGCTCAACATCAAGTATTAGGAGCAAACTCTTTCCCTCTTTTATTCCTCCCTATAGTTATATTTTTTTTAGGTTGTGGCAGGGGAATTTTTGATTAGCCTTTCAACATAGTGGTAAGATTTGATACTAAGATTTATGCATTAGGGGTGAAATAGATGAACATTCCTCAGGACTGCTTCATTGCAAGGTTACTGGGGCCTATTTAACTTCAGTAAAAGCAATGTTATACATGGTCCAACTCACTGGTGTCTGGGGTCAAAGTTTCCCAAATGATGAATTGTTACTTTACTTAAGCTGCTTTGTGCTTACATTTCTCTTAGAGAACTTGTCAACAGAGGAAACCCTTGAGCAAAGCCATATTCATATGCAACTGATCTCTATCCAACCATTCTATTAAGACCATTGTATTAATACCTAATGTCACCATCCCAAGCCCAGCAAAGGGAGGAGGGAGGCAGATGGAAATTTGTGATCTTTCAATAAAATTCTCTTTAGGGATGAAGCAATACATTTCTTATCTATTAACCTGTGGGAACCTTTTGTCTAGGGACTTGAGGCAAGTTTAGCCACCTTAGGATATAATTCAACCACAAAATCCCAACATGGTACAATGAACAATTAGGAAAGAATTAGTAGGTAATGTAAATAGCAATCAATAGAAGTTACAATATCACTCACGACTAATTGTCATATTTTGATACAGGTGACAATTAACTATAAATCCAGAATTCCTTAGACTTTCAAACAACATCAAGTTTATACATTTCTAAGACCTCAGTTTTCAAATTAAGAAACCAAGGATCTAAGAGGTAAAAAGTCCTATATATTGTCACACAGGATTTTATCGGAATGATTGGTGTGTGAGACCCATTCTCCAAGAACTGAGGCCCTATTTTTTCCTTATAGTGCATCCGTAGAGGTTTATTACTTGTGGTAGATGATTATATCTAACAAAGGTAAGATTATGCCTAATGTTAGATGAACATTTCTGGAAGAACTTTGTAAATTTGGACTAAAATCTATGAACAAAGTATAAATGGAGAAATGGATAAGTATGTGTGTGTGTGTGTCTGTGAGAGAGAGAGGAGAGAGAGCTCATACTCACACATATCCTGCTTTATTAAGTGAGCATGCACACATTATTGGTAGGGAAAATTAGATGATAGCCTCCCTAGCAAGATTTAAGGATTCTTATTGCTTCCTCAAACTTATCACCACAATTTAGAAAAATGCCCCAAATTCCAAAATTAAAAATTCAGTTCCCTGAACTAAGCAAAAGAGGACTTTGTACCTGGTGAAATGTCATCACTTCACACATGAAACCTATAGACTAGAGAATGCAAAAGGACCTTACCAGTTAACTGGTCTAACCTCTGCTTAACATTTGACTCCAATATATCAGTGCCTAGAGAATAGTGCCCTATTCTGTGAGAAAATATCCATCGCCCATCCCTCCATCCTTCCATCTAATTATTCATTCATTAGTTTAGCCAATATGTTTTGCATCCCTTTGCTCTGCCAGTGGGTCAGATATTGTCTCTTATCTCTTAGTAACAAACTCACCCTCTTTATTCAGTTTATATTCTCCCACTGAGAAGCATTTCTAAGAGCTTTGGAATACAGGACAGCAGAGAAGGGATTTTTCTGCTGCAGTAGCTCCAGAAAGTACCTGGGCACTAAAAGATGGCAGAGGGATATCAGGTTTATCGACATTCTCCTAAGAAACTTCTACTTTTGTGCCACAAGCCCCTGAGATTTAATGGCAGCTTCACTGAATTTCTGGTGCTTCCAGACTTCCTCAAAACAGACAGAGGCCTCCCGGAACTTCACTTACCATCCCTCCCTACGGCTGTGTAAGTTTCTAATTCCATGGTTCTCAAAATATCTACAATGGTTTCTCTTTCCTGATAAATCTGAACAAAAACAGTCAAGCATTGGGCCATGGTCAAAAGATAGAGCTGAGTCAACCTGTTCCCTTCTCAGAAGCTGTTCCTTATATTGAGGAGCATCCTGTTTCTCTGCTCTGTGCATTGGTTCTTTTTGAATCCTAGGTAGCTGCACATATTAAATCATGTTCATTCATTTGTATCTCAGCTCAGGGTAGCCTTTGTGAGAAAAGGTGTCCCCGGGGAGGAGAGAAGAAGGTTGCTGTGGAAGGGAAGACTTCTGAGTGTGCATATGACATTAATCACTCTAGTTTTTCTAACTTTTAGAACATAGAGATTGAATTATGCCCTTGGAGAAGTTTGGATGAATCCCATTGTCTTCCGTGAGTCATAGACATTTTGCAGGACATAAGTGTAGGAGTGAGGGTCTTGGGAAGCCTGCCATGTCAATGGAAGGACCTTCACTTTTGCCTCTGGTAACCACTCAGGAGAAGGTGATAGGTTGTTCTCATGCTCTAGCATCTCTGTTCTTTACTAGTTGACTAAGAAGGAAAAAAATTGTGTCAACTAAGAGGGCCCTTTGCATTCCCAAAGAACTATCACACAAGGTGAGCCATGAACCAGACTTGACTTCTCTGTCCTCAAATTGCTGGAAAACTTTGTGGCCATGAACTGACCAGGCTATCTTTCATAGTGGCCAACTCTTGGCTGTGTACTTAATGGAAGGAGAGATGTAATTAGGTGGATAATATTTTATGGGAATTAGAAAACTCTTTAAGCATGAAGTTATGCTCAGGGTAAGCTCTGAATCCTCTATAAATATTTATTCTCTCAGAGAAAAATAATATTTCCTTAAGAGTCCCCTAATTTTTTTCTCAGGGTTTATAGCCCTTTCGGTATTTTCTGGCTACACAGATGAGGTTTTCTGAAGACGTTCTTATCAAAGCAATCACTCCAGTGTGTGTATGCACATGTGGTAGTCACATTAAATGTCCTACTTATATTTAATAGTTAGTAGAATTGAAAAACAATGAAGCTAATTGTATAGTAAGCAGAGCAATGATTTAAAAGGGTCTCCCCCAAATCAGACATGAATGTCTCCTCTGCACCTCAAGTTCTAAAGTAAATAAAGAGAATTTAGAGATCCAGTCAGGGAAAATGACTTGCAGGAAAATACTGAGTACTGATAAGAACAAGAGAATTGTATGTTCAACAGTGTATGGAAATGATGAATATATTTCAACAATGTTGATCAACCTTGGCTTTCAGGCATGTTTGTGAAGAGACTGCCTCATTTTCCCCTTAAAACCTGATTTTACTTTTTATTTATCTAAGCTGGTTAATCTTTCTTTCCCTGAATATTTATTCAATGCTTACTCTGTGCCCAACATTACCCAGTGCAGCATGAGGAAACCCCTATTGCATTTATAATTGAGTTGGAAAGTCAAGACATAACACCTGAACTATAAAGTATTGATAGGACTACATATGTGTGTATGTATGCCTGTCTGTCTATCTATCTATCTATCTATCTATCTATCTATCTATCTACCTATCTATCAGAGAGAGAGAGATAGATAGAGAGAGAGAGAGAGAGAGAATGAGAACTGGGAATTTAACCAGGGTTGCTTTACCATTGAGCTATATTCCCAGTCCTTTTTATCTTTTATTTTGAGACAAGGTCTTGCTAAGTTGCTTAAGTCCTTGCTAAATTGCCGAGGCTGACCTGGAATTTGTGATCCTCCTGTGTATGCACTCCCACACCCAACTCTGATAGGAAGATATTTATCATTAAATGCACTTCTCTTCAATTTCATGATCCTGTACAATGTACAAGACAGAGCACTAAGTCTTTCTTTGGATATTTTCCAATTTCTCCAGGTTTATTATCCATTTTTCTATCACTTGCTCTCAGCTCAGGCTGGTGGATCCATATAGATTACATCCACCTGGGATTGCCTTCTGGCGTCTGTAAATTTAGTCAGTGAGAGTAGTTATTCTCCTGGCTCCCTTCTTGTTGGATGGTCTGAGATGAGCTGCTTTACGCACAGTGCAAGTACTTCAGAGCACTGTAAGTACTCACTGCCATGACCCATCAGGCTTAGTAATGGCTCCCCACAATTGCCAGTCTAAGAGTACTGCACATTCTCTTGTGCTGATTAAGGAAAACATGGTTCTGTAAATTGTCTATAAAATTAAGTATATACCTCCCAATTTTGATGTGCCATCTCTTTCCTGCCTGGATCTGAACTCATATGAAGGACCTAAACTCATAAATCAGACAAATATCTCGTCCTCAAGTAGTAAGACATGTCATAGCATAAGTATGACAAGGTAGAATTTGTTAAGTAAGAGAAAGTATAGTGTGCCAGTGGAGTAGTAAACTTGAAATTAGGTCATATAGATTTTCATCCTTGCTTTGCTTCTAATTAATTGTGAGTACTTGAGAAAGAAATGATGCTTCTTTGGATGTTAGTTTCCTTAGGTGTATAATGAGAGGGATAAACTAGCTATGCTTAATATTTCTTCATTCTCTCTCTCTCTATTTTTCTCAGGGCTATAAAGGAATCGCCATTATATGCTAGAAAGGGGTGGCAGCTATAGGACTATGGTATCCTGAAGAAACATTAATTAACACACACCCAAATCACTAACAACTATGAAATTTCTGAGGAGGAAGAAATTTAGTGTAATAAGGGAAAGCTTTATGGGATAAATGGTACCTGGGAACTCTTTATTTCATGTTGTGTTAGAAAAGCATTCAGTGGGTAAGTGTTGGTAAATCCTTCTGAATTAAAGCAAAGCATATGGAATTTCTCCCATTTGTCACAGAGTAATATAGCTACAGAACCTGATTTACCTATGGTGGTTCACATGTACATGGTGCCAAATGTTGCCTGAGTTGTTTTTGAAGAGATACTTGTGACCAATTTAGGATACCTAGAGTCACCGCTGTTCTTGCCAGAGCATGTACCTCTGTTCTCTCTAGACTCCCTTAAGATTCCCTCTGTGCCTACCATCTGGTATAACACTGGATTTCCCTAAGCTAGCTAGAGCACTCCAAGACTTGTTTTCTGATATTGACTCAGACTCTTGCAGAAGTGAATTTGAGCTCTCAGAGCCTCACTGATTGTGTTACAAGAAGGAGAGGGAGAAGATGTGCTGAAGGTGGACTCCTAGATTACTTGTATGACTGCCAGTGAAGTTGGCAATTTAAGGAAATGCATTAAAAATTGCTTGTTCTTGGACACAATGGTGACCAAACCCTCAAGGAACTTAAGTCTAGTATAAGAAAGGAAAGGCTAATGCAGTATTTTAGAAGAACACTGTAAGCACTGCAATATGGTACCATGTATGTCTCGGAACCCAGAGAGCCCATGCAACTCAGCTGGATGATAGTTACCAAGGAATCTGAGATTCCTATGAGAGATAAGGCATTATCTTTTTTTTATGCTTTTTTAAATTGTAAACAAATGGGATACATGTTGTTTCTGTTTGTACATGGAGTAAAGTACATTTGTGTAATCATAAACTTACATAGGGTAATGTTGTTTGATTCATTCTGTTATTTTTTCCCTTCCGCCCCACCGCTCCCACCCCTCTTTTCCCTCTATACAGTCCTTCCTTCCTCCATTCTTGCCCCCCTCCCTAACCTTAACCCTAACCCTAAACCTAACCATACCCTAACACTAACCCCTCCCACCCCCCATTAAGTGTCAACATCCGCTTATCAGCGAGATCATTTGTCCTTTAGTTTTTTGAGATTGGCTTATCTCACTTAGCATGATATTCTCCAATTTCATCCATTTGCCTGCAATTGCCATAATTTTATCATTCTTTATGGTGAAGTAATATTCCATTGTGTATATATATATCACACTTTCTTTATCCATTCATCAATTGAAGGGCATCTAGGTTGGTTCCACAATCTGGCTATTGTGAATTAAGCAGCTATGAACATTGATGTGGCTGTATCTCTGTAGTATGCTGATTTTAAGTCCTTTGGGTATAGCTGGGTCAAATGGTGGTTCCATTCCAAGCTTTCTGAGGAATCTCCATACTGCTTTCCAGAATGGCTGCACTAATTTCAACTCAAAATGGATCAAGGACCTTGAAATCAGACCAGAGACCCTTCATCTTATAGAAGAAAAAGTAGGTCCAAATCTTCAACATGTTTGCTTAGTATCAGACTTTCTTAACAGGACTCCCATAGCATAAGAAATAAAAGCAAGAATCAACAACTGGGATAGATTCAAACTAAAAAGCTTTGTCTCAGCAAAGGAAACTATCAGTAATGTGAAGAGAAAGCCTACAGAGTGGGAGAAAATCTTTGCCACTCATACTTCAGACAGAGCACTAATTTCCAGAATATATATAGAACTCAAAAAAACTCTACACCAAGAATACAAATAATCCAATTGACAAATGGGCTAAGGAAATGAACAGACACTTCACGGAAGAAGATACACAAGCAATCAACAGATATATGAAAAAATGTTCAACATCTCTAGTAATAAGAGAAATGCAAATCAAAACTACCCTAAGATTCCATCTCACCCCAATTAGAATGGAGATTATCAAGAACACAAGCAACAATAGGTGTTGGTGAGGATGTGGGGACAAAGGTACACGCATACATTGCTGATAAGGCATTATCTTGATCAGACATTACAACAGTTACTCACATGAAGAGAGAAGGATGTTCACATTGATAGTAGGATGACCAAAACCAGGGAAGTATAAAATAACAAAGGATGTGTTTGAATTATTTTTGAATTATTATATCCTGTAAACATATAGGACCTTGATGTATTAGGAATAGAAAATAAAAGTAGAGGAGTGTCTTGTTTAGGCTTAGTTGAGCCTTTATGGACTTCCTCTGGAACCTAACCATTCCAGATAGCTTTATTGGTATGGGAAGTACATTTTCATATCCACCAAGTCAATTTATGAGAACATTGTGAGTGTAGCAAGTGTGTAAGTTGAGGCTCTTTGTGCAGCATTATTTACCACACATCTCTTGGCAAAGTGAACTGAAAAATAGCAACAATAAAAGCTTCATATTTTTGCTGGGTGAGGTGGCTCGTACCTATAATTCCAACAATCCTGGAGACTGAGGCAGAAAGTTTGCAAGTTCCAGGCCAGCCTCAGCAACTTAGTGAGGCCCTGTCTCAAAAAAAAAAAAATTTTTTTTTAGAGCTGGATATGTAGCTCAGTGGTAAAGTGCCCCTGGGTTCAATCCCTAGTATCAAAAACAAACTAATTAATTAATTAAATTTAAAAACCTACTAAGCAAGCAAGCAAACAAACCCTTCACATTGTTGAATCAATATGTAATGGAATAATATCATTCCATTCATGAATAACTCAGAAATCATACTATCTTACCAAAGAGAGAAAGATTGATGCCCCCAGCCAAAGAAAGCTCTGTGAGGCAAAGGAGGATTGGTAACATGCTCTTGCAGTTCCCTCTGGGTTGTGGAATTGTTGTAGTTTTGCTCTCCTCTTGGTTTTAATGGGTGCCTGAGAAATACTGTAACTCCCAGAGCTTTGTAGGAAGGAGGAAAAAAAAAAAAAAGCAGATTTAATGCTATTCTAAGTCTTTAGACACATTTACACATCCTCCATCTGCTTGGGAGGGAAATATTCAGATTTCAATAACAAAAATTGTACAGGTCTTCCTTGAGGCAACAGAAAATGCATGTGATAAGGGAATAGCCATGAAGTGCAAAGGCGCATTTAGGTCTTAGCGCTTATTGACTGGAGCTGCAAAGAAGATGTGAAGGATGTGTGAAAAATCCCAAATAAAAGAACTTGAGTAACATACAATATGGATAAGAAAATGTGCTTTAAAGGAAATGCAACTGTCACAAAAGAACATGGTCGGGGGGGGGGGACTGGGAAGAGGGGCTGAGGGAGAAGTATATGACAAGAATGAAGATAAGCAATATTCTCTTCTTAGAAGCTTGGCTCAGAGAAACAATATTCTGTTCTGCAATTATTGGTGTGCATTACATTCATTCAAAATACAATTTAAAATGCAAGCATACTGAATTAGATCTGCTGTATCCCTTCCACCTTGCCACCAGTGAGGCAGATTTTGATCTTGTAACAACTAAAACCTGTACTCAATGTGAAGAAGGATGGAGACAGCTGCAGCATGCAAGCCTGAGAGAAGCTGGATTGCATGAACCCCTACAGTTCCCTGTCATGCTGGCACAGGGCATGTTGAGTCAACAATCACACTCAGGGCAGACAATTGATGGGAAGTATATTAAATGTGTGTTACTGTTCATGCCGACCTTCTGGGATGAAGCACTGGAAGTGTTTTGGGTTGGTTTACAGCCAATCTGGTGGACTTGTGCAGCACATTGTGAAATGTCACTTTTCTATTTAAACTTGGAAAGGGCAATGGATTCACATGCTTACCAGTTGTCATTTTCATGCTATGCTGCAGCACGAGCCCATCTGACTTGCAGTGCATAGTTTATGTATCAGCTATATATAACACCTCTTTAGCACCTGCCCAAAAGTTTAGGCCCTTAAAGAAATTTTTAATTTCCGTCTCTGTCCCTCCCCATCCTGAGCATTTAGACCAGGGGCTTGGAGAAGATAAAGAATGACAATTTATGTGCTCCATTACTATTTGGGAGTGGAATTATGAGATCTTTAGCAACTGGGATTCATGTCAAACCGGAGATCCTCATTAGTCCACACCCTCAGTTTGGTGAAATAGAGCAGGGTCTGCACAAAAGGAATATCTTGGCCAACAACCAATCTTCCCACATAGAGGTCAGTCTCACCTTCTTGTATGAGGGGGAACTCTAGAGAACTTGATCATGACTCCCACCTGATTTCTGCCAATCACCTGCTAGTATTTACTATGACCCAGTCATTTTGACTGTTTGTGTCTCTAATACAACTTGGTGATCCCATAGGCAAGGTTGGGGGCACAGGACCCATTTTGCCTGGGGTCTAGGAACTCCTACAATGGGACACTGTCTTCACTGGCAGCTTCTTACTACATTGCTCCCTCCTGTATGGACAGACTAAAGAAATTTCCCTGACGTAGTATGTGTATTCTCAGGGTAGGCATTAGGAGGTTTTTGTTTGTTTGTTTGTTAGTACTAGTACTTAACTCAAAAATACTTATTGTATTCTTAACAGATGCCAGGCACTGACAGAGTTATAAATGATAACTGCTTTATGGCAACTCTTCCTGTACTGGGGAAGATGGCTACAAACAACTATAATCCAAAAGGTTGCCATTACTCAGTACCATAAGGATCAAACTCCAAATGGAGGGAGCATAGAGAAGAAAGCTATAATATCTGAATAGTGGTTTCACAGAGGGCTCTAAAGAAGGCAGGTTTTAAAATGAACCTTGAAGGATTGGATGGGATTTCTGGAGGAGAAACTGATAAAAGTGTGCACTCAGGTAGAAGGAATAGGGTGAGCACAAAATGTATTTATGTAACAACAATTGGCATTATTGTGCTGGAGTAAGGGGTATACACAGAGGAGATGATATAGGAAAGATGAATTAGGAACATTAACCTGAAATAGGTTGAGTCAGGAATTTCACCATCAAGGCTAAGTATATGGATATCAAGGCTACCTATGGTGGTGTTGAGAATGTACCAGTGGTTCTCAGCTGCAGTAATTTTGCGCCTCAGGGACATTTGAAAGGTCTGGAGGCATTCTGAGCTGTCACATTGTGCAGGGTGGGTAGAATCCAGTGGGTAGAGTCCAGGAGGCTGCTACAAAGAACCATCTAGCCTGGGATGTCAGTAGTGCTAAAATTGAAGAACTCTGAGATGGAATAGATGAGGATTTGACTATTAAAAGGGGAAACAAGTTAAGACAGTATTAAAAAGGTCAAGCTGAGATGAAGAATCTCATCAGCATTCTGGAAGAGAATGCAATTTTCCTGAATATTTTTAGGTAGGATTGGCCAAAATAGTGCACCAAATTATCCATAGTGAGAAGGAAGGAAAGGATAAAATTGAGTCAGCAAAATAACCTGGTAAGAAAAGCGATACATCCCCTTGTCTAACAACACTGAATCAGAGTCATATAAACCTGTATCCAAATCCCAGTTTCCCATTTACTAGTTGTATGGTCTTCATAAATTTCTTTAGTTTCATGGGATTATCTTCATTAATATAATAAAGATAATACCATCTCCCTCACAGATCATTGTCAAAATAAAATTAGATCATGTTCATTGAATGCACAGTCAGTCACCTAGTTGTTTTCGGTAAATGTAGCTACTATTCTACCTCTGCTGCTATGTTTCCTCTTGTTGTTCAGCCTGGGGAGATATCAAATGCTACTTCAGAAAAATCTTAACTAATTACCTCCTTTGACCAACACTGATACCCAGCAGAAATCAAAGCTACCAGTGGTAGTGATTTGGAAGAAATGTTGGCAGAAAACTTAGTTTGCATGGAAATTCTTCTCTGATCTTGAACTGAAGGGACAACACAGAAGATGTTAATCCTTGGCAACATAAAGAGATGAAGACGATGGGGCACTGAAAAGACTTGAGACCCCACCTAATAATAGAAGGCTGATTAAATTAATGTGTATTGAGTACCTACACTATGCACACACATTGGGAAAAGCAAAACACCCAGTGCATTATTAGCAGCACCATGTGTGACAATAGCAATTTAATCAAAAACATCTTATGAACAATGAGAAGCAAAGATAGCACTTGAAATCACTTGACAGGTAATTGGATTTGACTTCACCTTTTGAAATCTAATATGATTTAAAAGTTTTTTCTTTAAAAATATCACCATACTAAAATTACATATTTGACATGTATAATATATTCCACTTTTTGTATTGCTAGTTGACTATTTCTGTTTTTCAACCAAAATGATCTCTCATTTTCTGTTCTGTTATGCATACATGCATTTCCATATATTTAAGAAGAGTGCACATCACAAAAGGAAACTACTAGAATTCACCTCTCAGAGTTTTTCCAATCATAATGGCCTGGAGCTAGTGGAAGTGCTTTCAGTAGATGTGATGATCATCAAGACATAGATTTCTGAGCATTTGGTTTAGGTGGATTTTTTTTTTCAATTTCTGAATGCGTTGCCTCCATAGTAACATCTTCCTTTTGGCACCATCCCCCAAGATTTGATGCATGTGTTGTTTGCATTGTAGGGTGAGTTTATATGAAGATTTTTGTATATGCTACACAGAAAATAGATACTTACTATAATAAAATATAAGAATTTTCAAACAAGAGAAAGACCAGAAGAAAAGACATAGGTGGGGAAGAGCAGTAAAGGCAGAAGGAAATGCTAAGTAGATAGAAAGGGAAGAATAAATAAAGGAAAGCAAATGGATAAATGGTTGAACACAAGTGCCTGTCTTCTTCAAGACAGACTAGGTAAGTTCTGAAGGTACTATTATGTTTTACATATGAGGTGTCCTTCAAAATCTCCAGCATTAATGCAAGACTATTCAGAGGTGGAATGACTGGATTGTAAGAACTGTTACTTCATAAGTCCATCCTACTTTGAATGGACTAACTGGGTAGTAACTGTAGGCAGGTGGGACATGGTTGGAGGAGGCAGGTCTCTGAATCTTGTCCTGAAAAGTTTCATCCCTGTGTCCCCTTTCCCCTTCCCTTTCTCTCAACTTCCTTGCTGCTATGATGTTCCCTTCACCATGTCTTTCCCCCATGATGTTCTCTCTCACCGTGAGCTCAGAGCAATGGAGTCTATCATCAATGAACTGAGAGACCTCTAATACCCTAACCCCAAATGAATTTTTCCTCCTTTTTTTCTTTTTGAGTATTTTGGTCACAGTGATGCAAAAGCTGACCAAAACAGGTACTGAAGACTACTCTGAGATCCTGTCATTTTGAAAGCAGTGTTCCCTTTTCAACTTATCCTTTAATATTCACTGTGGGGTGTATGTGTGTGTGTGTGTGGGGTCTACTTAATTCTTTAAAGTTTTATTTAGCACAAAATGTGCTTTCAAATGTGTGTCTTGAAATATTAATTAAATTAGTAGGAGTCTTTTTATCCTTTTTGCAGTTACTTAAAAATTTGTAAATAAAAGAGCTACTTCTTTTCCATGAACAATCCTTAACCAGGGGACTTTGCCAAAACAGACTCATACTGAGGATTTGGAATATATCATTCAGCCATTTCTTCCTAAAATAGTCTATATAAGGTGAGAAATTATTCTTTTTAAAACTTTTTAAATATTTTTGTTTTAATTAGTTGTATATGAGAGTAGAATGCATTTATACATTTTGATAAATCATACATAAATAAAGTATAATCTCTAATTTTTCTGATTATACATATTGTAGGGTCA
Organism: Sciurus carolinensis; assembly: GCF_902686445.1. Classification (NCBI taxonomy): domain Eukaryota; kingdom Metazoa; phylum Chordata; class Mammalia; order Rodentia; family Sciuridae; genus Sciurus; species Sciurus carolinensis. The sequence goes on from NC_062226.1 coordinate 82,926,405, forward strand.
CATATTCTTGTTACAAAACTTTATTTCCTTTGCAATTTCTGTGATGCCATTCAGTACTGCATTCAATGAGAGACATCACAGATATTCAACAAATATTTTTAAATAAATAAATGAATTAACCCTAAATTATGTTTATACAGTCAGTAAGGCAGGCATTTCCCAATTCTTTAAACCTCCCATGAAAGCAATTCTTGGTTGTATCCTCACATAGCCAAGAAACTACATATGCATAGATATGCACATTTATGCATATGTATTCCTATAATTATATGCATACACACATATTCTGGACTTCTTTTGAAAGGTTTATGTGTGATGATACACTGTATATAAAGTGTATCTTATGTTGCTATCCATTCAAGGCATGTATACCAACTGTACATATGTTTCACCATATGGCAGAACTTCAATGCCCATCTCTCAGTCTCATTCTTGGAGTCATTGAGTAGATGCCTCCTGAGATTAAAAAAGTCTTAAAATAGGTCTGAGATCTCAGAAATAATATTTTGTCAATGGTAAATAACATGAGAAAACAGATAAAACATGAAAATACCCTTGCTAAACAAACTACTGTCCATATACAGAATTGAAGCTTGTAAAACTCCTCTTTTTCAGTGCACAGTTTTTGCAAATACCTCACCTTTAACTTCTCACTTTGGTTGCTATAACCCAAGAATTGATCAGCTTTAATCTCCTACAATCTTAGAAGATGTAACCTTTGAAATTCCTCAGAGTCCTAGTTTTAGTAGCCACAAAATGTTGGGCAAATAGATTGAGTGGAAGACATATTTTGTCTTTTACACTAGCATATTTATAGTGAAGTCCATTTCTGAATATTTTAATATCATTACTGTAGCTCATACTCCAAGAAAACCAAACTTACAAACCTCATGCTAAGTGTCTATTTACTAATTAATTTCTTAATCTAATCATCTAGCATGATAATACACTTATTATGGATAATGTGCTGTGAGTTCTTTGTTTCAGTCCATTTTCACAACCAACCTTACTATGTAGGATTATTCTTTCAGTTTTATAGAAGAGTAAACTGAAGTTGAGAAACATTCATAACTTGCCTAAGCTCCCCCAGGTATCAAGAAGCAGTAGGATGGTATTCAATAATTAGTTTAATGAATAAATTGATCAAAGAAGAAAGTTGCTTGAGAACATCATCCAGTTTATCTCACTCTTATGTCTATTCGATACATTATATTGACTCCCAATAAATAACTTCCTTTTTATATACTGAAAAACAGGAGGAAAAGACATTGCCAGTTTTAAGGGCGCATTACAAATTCTAAGAGCCTGACTTTTGATATTGACATCAGATATTCAAAACTATCACACACAGGAGAATCAGTGTCCCCAAATATGTAGATGAGAAATGTACAGCTCACCGAAGTTTAGATTTTTGCCTAGGTCTACACAACTAGGAAATTAATTTTACAGATAATAACTGTACAATTAGATAATAACGAATGCCTGTCTTATTCCAAACATCCTTTTAGTGTATCATTCATAAGTGTGAACAACAAACAAACATTTGAGGAAAAGATCTAGAATGGAAAAAAGACTGAAAAAAGTAAATTCAACAAAGGAGCCCTGAAGAAACACACGGTGAAGAAAAACATCCCCATTTAAAAATTTTTCTTCAAATACATCAGGGATGCTTTAGGTTGGAATCCTCGTTTCCATCATAAGAGTCATTTGAGACTGGACTCCTTTGTGATGAGAAACTAGGAAGTATCCTTTTTCCACAGAGGATTTTGTACCTGCTTCCTGAGAACTGGCTTTGTAACTTTCCAGATACTTTGCCATCAAAGAACATTTACATCTTCTAATTGTGATTTCTTGTTTATATCCATCTATTCCTTAATCACTGTGATTTGGGAAATTAGAAAATAAAGTTGAAAAACTATCCTTCAAAAGTAGAATCAAAATGTTTGAGAAGGAATAAAAGGCAGAAAAAAAGATAAAGTGAATTATGGAATTGTGACTACCAGGAATTCCAGAAAGGAAAACCACATTGGAAATAATTACAAAAATATTTTTTTCTGAAGAATTCTCCCCAAATGATAGGTTATATACAAATATATGCCATTTTATATAAAGAGCTTGAGCATCTGCAAATTTTGGAATCCTTAGGGGTCCTAGCACCAATCTCCCATGGATACTGAGGCATGAGTGTATTTATGTGTTGGTTCTCTGTGGAACTAAACTTCCCTATCCCTGCATCAGGCTACTTCAAGAAATTTTACACTCTTGTGGAGGTATTGATGAGAGATATATGGAAAACTAAATTTAAGAACAAGGTAATTATTGGCTAGACAAAACAAATAGATAAAAAGATACTAACTATGGATATTAGTTCGACTAACATTTGATTTGTGACATACATAATGAATGGATGTTTCTTGTAGGATTTTGTCATTATGACCAAAATACCTAACAAGAACAACATAGAGGAGAAAAAGTTTATTTGGGCTCATGGTTTCAGAGGTTTCAGTTCATAGTTGGTCAACTGCATTGCTCTGGGACTGAGATGAAGCATGATCTTGGCCAAAAATAATGGCATAGGAAAATTGATCAGCTTATGGTAGCCAGGAGAGAGAGAGAGAGAGAGAGAGGGAGAGAGAGAATGAGAATGAGAGAGAGAGAGAGAGAGAGAGAGAATGAGAATGAGAGAATGAGGAACCAGGGACAAAATACATGATCCCCAGGTCATGACTCTGGTAAACCACTTTCTCCAACCATACGCTACCTGCCTAAAGTTACTATGCAATAGCCAATTTGAATTATTAATCCATCAAATGAATTAATCACTGATGAAATTAAAGCTCTCATCTAATTATTTAGCCATCTGCATTAACACAGGAGATTTGGGGGGACATCTCATATCCAAACCAGACTAGGTGGATATGTTAGGAAGGTAAAATCCTTGTCTTTCACTATAGATAATGGAGAAGTAATACCTAAGATAGAAAAAAAGAGAGAGAGAGAGAAAGAAAAAAAGTAAGCATGTTATCTAGAGATATAAAGATAAATTTCAGGAGAAAATACTGAAAATGTTTACCTTTGGAAAGCAAGAATCAGGAGTAGAATGGAAGTTCAGGAAAAACTGTTTTTAAATACCATTACATTAATTGATTATGTAAATCATGCACATATATAGTTTTGCTTAAATAAAATTTTTAAGTGTGGAACATGGTATTAGCATTGAATCTCACTTGTGTTGAATTATTTGAATCTTGGTATGTAATTTGTTTTAGAAAACATCTGCATTTGAAGGGCTCCTCTCATAAAACACAAAAGACAGAAAGCTTTGCTGTGGGCTTAAGGTGTGGATGAAATGACACATTTAAACTGAAGAAATCCCCCCCACGTTAAAAGCATTCAATCCAAGGAAGGCTCTGCTGTACACATGTTCCGACATATGGTGAATTTTCAATCTCTTATCTCTGGATATTAGTTTTCATTGTCAGAGTCATCAAGGGGCCATTTTGCAGAAGAAGGACCTACTAAAATGGGTCAGGGACTTGGTGGCTGGAAATCAATCCATTTTTTAAACTACAGTATTCCATATGATTCAGCACTCTGTAAACAAACAAAACAAATACAGTTCCCATACTCTTTGAATATAAGACAATTATTTAAATAGCTTGTCATTTTTTATATTTTGAGAATATTGCATCTGTATTTTTTCTGTGACTTCCTATGTTTTTGGTTTATGCAACCAATATTCTTGATCAGAGAAGAGGATCATTCATTTTAGTTTATTTGGTTTTAAAAAATAAAAATGACTATATTAAAGTATAAATAGATTAGTCTCATCACAGGTGAAAATTAGTCACCATCACCTGCCAGGTTTATTGTTTTCTTATAATGAGCCTAGTTGAAAGGAGATCAGACATAGATACTAGGAATCTTTCTGTATGAAAAAATAAATATGAAATATGTGTCTGTGGCTCCACACATGCACACATACCCAAGTGCATGTATATATTCACATATTCACAGGAATACACATACACACAGTGTATGTGCATATGATTTTAAGAAAAAAAACTTAAGAAATATTTTCATTTTGGGTAAAATGATGTCTTTCTTAATTTAATCTTTCCATAAGGAAAAAATAGTTTAAGCAAAAGGTCAATGGGCAGAAAAATATTTTTTAAATTAGCAATTCTTTTTCTAAACCCCACAGGAAACTGATCTAGTGCTGTGAGTTCACTAAGAGGAAAGCAAGTCTCTGTCATTGTAGTTACTGGAGGACTCTCCCGCCGGCTTTTCATGAGTACGCCTGGACTTTGCTACTCTGGAAGACTGTCTGCAGGACAAGGCACTACCAGCAGTTCAACCTGGAATCTGCAGAGCCAATCACAGTGTTTTTCACCAGAGTGAATGTTGCTCTTGCTTCTTATCTTGTTCCACAATTCCAGAGGGCTCATGTAGGTATTGATTTCCAGGAATAATTTGTGATTTGCTCCAGATTAGCATTTTTTTGTTGTGGTTTGTTTGGTTTGGTTTTAACAGAGAGATCCAAAAGAGAGCCCCTCATATAATATCCCATACCAACCTTTCTAGCATGGCGAGGGTTAGCTGTTCATAAACTGGAGCAATCTTTACACAGTGTTTGGACCCCTTTGAGAGACCGTGTCTGTCTCCTGTGTACCATGTATACAGCTAGCTATGAAGCACTGTCTTTTTACTCAAATCAATCATGGAGAACAAGAAGTACAACAGATTTTTTTTCTTTTCTTTACTTCCTCCCTCTCTCCCTCCCTCCCTCTCTCTCTTTCTCCCCCCCCCTCCATCCCTTCCTCCCTCCCTCACTCCCTTCTTCCTCTCTCTCTCTCTCTTTCTAAATCCCTGAAGTCCTCTTTGCGCTTTGTTCTCAGTGTTCAGGGGCTAAAGGGAAGTACATGTGTCACATAACAACTGCTTGTATAGAGGCATCTGAACTCAGATGCTGGCAATGAACAGTCAGGCAGAATTGCAATTTTTGCCTTGTCACTAGAAGACAAGTTCAAAAGTGGGAGGGACACCTTTGCCAATGCAGTCTATACTTTCAAATGCCCATTGCTTACTTAGACTTTATAGGCATATGTTTAGGAGGGTATTTAAAAAAAAAGACATTTATGGAGCTCATTGAAAACTGGCTTTGGACAGTCCCTGCCATAGCAAAAGACATACTAATCATATTGGTGATCTACACAGGGTCAACAGATGGATTTGACTGAACTCCAGGATAAATAGCAGAAAATAATCTGCTTGCGGGAAACTTAGCTGCTTCAGTGTAGAAGGAGTCTTGAAGTCTTGCCGGAATCTTTGAATGAAACATAATTCAATTTGATCAAGCAATAGACCTGACATTCTAATTAACCCTTTATTTGTTGGTCACCCATACCACCAGGAGAAGGGTGATTCTACAGAGGATTGAAACAGATCTCTGTTCTAATTTTTTAGGTACTTTGTATTTTGTAGCAATCAGGACATTAACACAGTCAAAATTAGTAGTTGTGTGCACCTAGAGCAGGTGTTTTGCCTTAAAACTATGTGTGCTTTATAAATTTGGAAATTTAGAAGAGCAGCAGAATGCCACATGGAGAATGAAGCTCACATTTATGAAATGATCTAGGTCTACTTTACCAACAGGAAAAACTCAGATGCAAATATTTTCCCTAATGTTCAGATTACATGCAACATGGTTCGTGTGGATCTCTTCCATGCTAGGGAGCTGGAGAAGTTCTGACAGCAAGCAGTGAGAGAATGTTTGGTTCTGGTGTAGGTTACAGGTCTAGTCTAATCCTGTATCTTAGCCTTCCTAGTCCTGTATGGCTCTGCTTTTTAAAAATTTTTTCATTTGTCCTTTTTCATTATACATGACAGGAGACTCTATTTTCATATATTCATACAAGCATGGAATATTTTTGTTCTAATTAGGATCCCAGTCTTATGGATGTACACAATGGTGAGATTTGCTATGTTGTATACATATATGTACATAGAAAAGTTTAGTCAGATTCATTCCATTGTCTTTCTATTCCTATTCCCCATCCCTTCCCTTCATTGTTCTTTGAATGAAAGGCTATCTATGCTAAGCCCATGGCCAATATCCTTCTAAATGGAGAAAAACTGAAAGCATTCCCCGTAAAAACTGGAACAAGGCAGGGATGCCCTCTTTTAACACTTCTATTCAACATTGTCCTTGAAACTCTAGCCAGAGCAATTAGACAGACCAAAGAAATTAAAGGGATACGAATAGGAAAAGAAGAACTCAAACTATCCCTATTTGCTGATGATATGATTGTATACTTAGAGGAACCAGGAAATTCCACCAGAAAACTTTTAGATCTCATAAGTGAATTCAGTAAAGTAGCAGGATATAAGATCAATGCACATAAATCTAAGGCATTTTTATGCATAAGTGATGAATCCTCAGAAAGAGAAGTTAGGAAAACTACCCCATTCGCAATAGCCTACAAACAAATAAAATACTTGGGAATTAATCTAACAAAAGAGGTGAAAGACTGCTACAATGAGAACTACAGAACACTAAAGAAAGAAATTAAAGAAAACCTTAGAAGATGGAAAGATCTCCCATGTTCTTGGATAGGCAGAATTAATATTGTCAAAATGGTCATACTACCAAAAGTGCTATACAGATTCAATGCAATTCCCATTAAAATCCCAATGACATAACGACAGAAAAAGAGAAAGCAATCATGAAATTCATCTGGAAGAATAAGAAACACAGAATAGCTAAAGCAATACTTAGCAGGAAGAGTGAAGCAGGGGGTATTGCAATACCAGAACTCCAACTACACTACAAAGCAATACTAATAAAAACAGCATGGTATTGGTACCAAAATAGACAGATCAATGGTACAGAATAGAGAACATGGACACAAACCCAAATAAATACAATTTTCTCATACTAGACAAAGGTGCCAAAAACATGCAGTGGAGAAAAGATAGTCTGTTCAACAAATGGTGCTGGGAAAACTGGAAAACTATATGCAATAGAATGAAATTAAACCCCTATCTCTCACCCTACACAAAACTCAACTCAAAATGGATCAAGGACCTCGGAATCAGACCAGAGACTCTGCATCTTACAGAAGAAAAAATAGGTCCAAATCTTCAACTTGTTGGCTTAGGATCAGACTTCCTTAACAGGACTCCCATAGCACAAGAAATAAAAGCAAGAATCAACAACTGGGATAGATTCAAACTAAAAAGCTTTCTCTCAGCAAAGGAAACTATCAGTAATGTGAAGAGAGTGCCTGCAGAGTGGGAGAAAATCTTTGCCACTCATACTTCAGATAGAGCACTAATTTTCAGAATATATAAAGAACTCAAAAAACTTTATACCAAGAATACAAATAACCCAATCAACAAATGGGCTAAGGAAATGAACAGACACTTCACGGAAGAAGATATACAAGCAACCAACAGATATATGAAAAAATGATCAACATCTCTAGTAATTAGAGAAAAGCAAATCAAAACTACCCTAAGATTCCATCTCACCCCAATTAGAATGGCGATTATCAAGAATACAAGCAATAATAGGTGTTGGCAAGGATGTGGGGAAAAATGTACACTCATACATTGCTGGTGGGATTGCAAATTAGTGCAGTCACTCTGGAAAGCAGTGTGTAGATTCCTTAGAGAACTTTAAATGGAAGCACCATTTGACCCAACTATTCCACTCCTAGGCCTATACCCAAAGTGTCGGGGTTTCGGCCGGACCCCTGGCCCTAGGTGTGGCAAGGCCAAGATGGCGCCTGGCAGGATGCCAGTGTGGTTGAGTGTAGCTAGCTTGTGCGCAAACAACTGATGTCGCTTGAGGAAGTTTCAGTGATTGGTTGAGGCCCCCTCATGGACACTGCATGCCTGTATATGCTGCCTGTATCTGTCCACGCTCTCCCCTCGTGCTCTGTATGATGATTGGTCGCTTGGGGGCATATATCGAGGTGTAGCTTCCCCCAAAAGAGGAAGAAGAAGCGAGAAACAAACCACGGCAGACGCGCGCAATAAAGAGCTGAAAAGAACCAGGTGTTGTGTCTCTCTGCGGGCAGGGAGCGCGACAGGTGGTGCTGAAACCCCGGGAGCTCAGTAACACGATAGGTAAGTAATCAACAGGTAAAGTATAAAGTTTGAAAGAGGTTGCGAACCTGATCTCTAGACACATAAAACGGCTGTGAGCCTGAGTGTAAAGGAAAAAAGGAAAGAGGCTGCGAGCCTGAGTTAACAGGAAAGAGGCTGCGAGCCTGAGCTAAAACAGAAGTATATGTAGTTCCTTGTCAATGTGTGATAAGCGATTGATGTGTGTTCTTGTCTTTTCTTTTGTTCTCCTTGTTTGGTTTGTGTGTGTAGTCTTCTTAAGTCTTAGTGCTAGTGGATTATTACATCATGGGAACGGAACTATCTAAGACTAGGATGCAACAGCCCCTCCGGGAACTGTTAAAGGGCAACGGCACTCCATTAAAGGCAAAGACAGCACGTACATTCTTAGATACAATAGAAAAGGTATCCCCTTGGTTTCTGGAGGAGGGGTTGTTAAACATACCTCAATGGGAACAGCTAGGAGAAGATCTGCACGTAGCAGACAAACAGGTATCACTCCCTGTGGGGACTCTAGCCATCTGGTCTTTGATTAAATCTTGCTTACAAAGTAAAAAGCCAAGTTCACAAAAATCTTTAGAAGAGGGAAGTCAAGTTTTAGAAGAAATTAAAGAGGAACAGTCATGTACTTCAGGAAGGAGAAGTGAAATAGGAGGGGGAAGTGAAATGGGTTCTGACTCTGAAGGGGAACTCTCAGGAGAGGAACTGGAACAAAGGGTACAAAAATTAAAATTGGGGAAGGAGCGCCCTCTGGTGCCTGTTACACCCTCTGCACCCCCAGTGGATCTACCTCCTGTTACTGGGTCTAGTAGACATACAGGATGGTCTACAGTACAGGAAGATAGCGTTTATCCAGTGTTTGAGGACGCACAGCAACAACGTTATCACCAACCTATAGATTTTAAAATGGTCAAACAGCTAAAGGAAGCTGTCAGTACTTATGGGCCTCAATCTGCCTTTACGGTGTCTCTGGTGGAAACCATGATGTCTCTAAATTTATTACCTCTAGATTGGACTAATTTAGCTAGAGCCACATTATCAGGAGGGCAGTACCTTATGTGGAAGACGTCTTGGCAGGAACTTGCAACAGATACTGCAAGGCGTAACGCAGCTGCAGGAAATCCACAAGTAGACAGAGATATGTTAATGGGAACGGGGCCTTATGAAGGGGTACAGGCTCAAGTTAATTATCATCCAGCGGTTTATGCTCAAATAGCAGTAGCCGCAACTAAGGCTTGGAAAACATTACAAGGAACTGGAGACTTACAGGGACAGTTGTCTAAAGTTACTCAAGGAAACAATGAGCCGTATGCAGATTTTGTAGACAGGTTAATACAGACTGCTTCAAGAATTTTTGGGGACGCTGACTCTGCAATGCCTTTGGTAAAACAATTGGCTTATGAACAGGCTAATAAGTGGTGTAAAGAAGCAATTAGACCTTGGAAAAATAAAGATCTTACTACTTATCTGAAAGTATGTAAAGATATTAATGAATCTACAGGAAATAATGCGGCATTTGTTGCTGCTATAGACAGACAGACCCAGACACTTGCTAATATTGTTTCTCAGGGATTTGGAGGGAAATCTAAACCAGAACCAAGGAAATGTTTTAGCTGTGGACAAGCGGGTCATTTAAAAGCAACATGCCCACAAAAACCAGCTTCGCCTCATCAAGCCCCAGGCTTATGTCCTCGGTGCCAAAAAGGTCCACACTGGCTCAGTGAGTGTAAATCCGTTAGAGACAAACAGGGTAATATTCTGCCACCCAATACCAGGATGACAAAAAACGTGATGAGGGGCCCGCCCCGGGGCCCGCCACAAATATACGGGGTAATCCAACAAGTGCCCAGGCAGTGGTACCCCCCGACAGAGAAGGGGACACTGCCCAGGAGCGGAGGGCCACAACAGGAAGCGCAGGATTGGACATCTGTGCCACCTCCAGACTCGTACTAACACCTGATATGGGTGTACAAATGGTGGACACAGACTGGGATGGCAATATTCCTGCAGACTCAGTAGGGTTGCTCCTTGGCAGAAGTTCTTCTACTTTAAGAGGTCTTATAGTCCACCCAGGAGTAATTGACCCAGACTTTCAAGGACAAGTTAGGGCTATGATTTCTTCACCCAAAGGGATTACAGTCATTTCTCCAGGAGACAGAATAGCACAAATGTTAATTTTGCCTAGCCAACATTCTTTATGGCCTAGTAGGGAGACAACAAGAGGAGATAAAGGATTCGGGTCTACAGGTGGACCCTGGGCTAATTTTACTATGGACCTCCAAGATAGACCCATTATGCAACTAACAGTAGGGCATAAACCTTTTATAGGATTACTGGACACAGGAGCTGATAAAAGTATAATAAGTGAGGCAGTTTGGCCCAAAGGTTGGCCTGTAGTTACAGCTAATCAAAACTTACAAGGGTTGGGAGTGGCTCAATCGCCTAACCAGAGTGCTGCTTCACTGTCTTGGAGGGATAATGAGGGTCATTCAGGGGTGTTCCAACCATATATTTGTAAAATACCTATTTCTTTATGGGGAAGGGATGTCTTAACTCAGATGAATGCTAAGTTGACAACAAACATTAATTCTAAACCTGCAGCACGTATGATGAGAAAAATGAAGTATACAGAAGGTTTGGGATTAGGGAAGGAACAACAAGGGCCTTCACAACCCATCCCCCTTCCTCCTCCAAAAAACGATTTCGAAGGGCTGGGTTTTATGTAGGGGCCACTGTTATTACACCTATTCCAATAGTTTGGAAGGATGATAAGCCGCAATGGATTCCACAGCGGCCCTTAACTATAGAAAAATTACAAGCGGCTCATAAGTTAGTACAAGAACAAGTACAGGCAGGACATTTACAACTTTCTACTTCTCCCTGGAATACACCCATCTTTGTCGTTAAAAAAAAAGGGTCTGGAAAATGGAGACTATTACATGATTTAAGGGCTATTAATGCACAGATGTTTCCTATGGGTCCTCTACAACGTGGATTGCCATTAGTCACAGCCTTACCTAAAAATTGGCCCACCATTATTTTAGATTTAAAAGATTGTTTTTTCTCAATTCCATTACATGCCAAGGATTGTTGGCGATTTGCTTTTACTTTACCTTCTCTCAATCATGCACAGCCTGATCAAAGATTTGAATGGACTGTATTGCCTCAAGGCATGGCTAATAGTCCTACGTTATGTCAAATTTATGTAGATAAAGCCTTAAAACCTACTAGGGAGACCTTCCCAGATTTATTGATTTATCATTACATGGATGATATTCTTCTTTGTCATGACAATAAACAGTTACTGGAAAAGGCTTTGCAATTCTTAATATCTACTCTACAGCAATATGGTTTAAACATCTCTCCAGAAAAGTTACAAATGGGAGAAACTCAAGAATATCTGGGCACTAAACTTACGGCTACTATGGTAAAGCCTCTAAAACTAACTATTAGAACTAGTGAACTTAAAACTTTAAATGACTTTCAAAAGCTTCTTGGAGATATAAATTGGATTAGGCCATATTTAAAAATTACCACAGGAGAATTAAAACCTTTATTTGATATACTTAAGGGAGATCCTGATCTTTGTTCCCTGAGGATCCTTACTCCAGAAGGACGAAAAGCTCTTACATTGGTGGAACAAAGATTACAGTCAGATCACACAGAAAGATGTGATCCATTCCAGCCTCTAATGTTAATCATTATTCCAGAACAACATAGTCCATATGGAATTATATGGCAAGGAGGACCTTTACAAAGTATTAATCTCCCAGCATCGCCTACAAAACAATTACAAACATTTCCTAAAGCAATAGCTCAATTAATATATAAAGGGTTAGAAGCCTGCGTTACTATATTTGGAAGCCATCCTGAGGTCATTATTATTCCCTATACTAAACTACAAATACAATGGTTGATTCAACATGATGATGATTGGGCTGTTTTGTATTGCTCAACCACAACAACATTTGATAATCATTATCCTAAACATCCATGGATACAATTCTGTAAAAATACTCCAATTATATTTCCAAAAATTACCAAAACGCAGCCCTTACCTCATTGCCAAACCATATTCACTGATGGATCTAAAAATGGAGTGGGAACAGTAATAATTGATGATAAAGTAAAAACTGTTATTCTCCCCCCTTCATCTGCCCAAGTAGTAGAACTTGCTGCAGTAGTTTTAGCTTTTAACATTATGATAGAGCAGCCTTTCAATCTATTATCTGACAGTCATTATATAGTACAATCAGTGCCCTGTTTAGAAACTGTTCCTTATATTCCTGATGGATCCGCAGTTGCTCCTTATTTTCGAACTTTGCGTGCATTAATCTTAGACCGCAAGTATCCCTTTTATATAGGACATGTTAGAGCTCATTCTAATCTGCCGGGGCCACTCGCCAAAGCAAATGCTAAAGCTGACAAAACTACAAAAACTGTTTTTGCTTTTACAGCATTCAAACAAGCCCAGATGTTTCATTCACAGTTTCATGTCAATTCTACTACCCTTAGAAGAAAATTCAATATTTCTAAAGATGCTGCCAGACAAATTGTTAAAACATGTCAACATTGTGCTCCATTATTACCAGTTCAGTCTACTGGAGTAAATCCCAAGGGACTTTTACCTAATCATATTTGGCAAATGGATGTTACTCATTTTTCAGAGTTTGGAAAACTTAAATATGTTCATGTGTCAGTTGACACTGCCTCAGGAGTGATCATGGCCTCTACTCACACAGGTGAAAAGGTTAAAGATGTCATACAACATTGTTTACAGGCTTTTGCAGCCTGGGGCATTCCTAAAATCATTAAAACTGACAATGGACCGGCTTACACATCCAAAAGTTTCTTACAATTTACACAAACTTTTAATATACAACTTATCACAGGAATTCCTTATAATCCTCAAGGACAAGGCATAGTGGAGCGCACTCATTTAACGTTAAAAAATTGCTTACAAAAACAAAAAGGGGGAACAGGTGCTGACTTTAGAGCACCTAAAGATAAACTAAATTTAGTACTTTTTATTTTAAATTTTTTAAATGTGGATAAGAATGGACATACGGCTACAGAAAGACATGCTAATCCCACAAGTACTCAAGTGTGGGTAAGATGGAAAGATATTCTCACAGGAACATGGAAAGGCCCAGATCCAGTTCTTCGGTGGGTCCGAGGGTCTGTTTGTGTTTTCCCGCAGGATCAGCAAACACCGATCTGGATACCTGAAAGGTTGACGAGACTGGTGCATCAAAACAACGATGAAGAACATCGTGCTGATAAACATCCTATTAATGATGACATTGACACCGGTGAAGACTCGGGACCTGTGGGCAATAGTTAGAGTTTGGCCATATCCTCTGCCTTTAACTAATACCTCCTCTTTATTCCCTCCCATATTTAGCACTAATGCTTCTACGGGATTGCCTGTACCAGCTTCTCCTGTTCAATAAGGGTTCTTCTTCACTCCCAATTTTAATGATAATTTCACAAATAATGATGTTCATTTAGGCATGAGACGTGTCAATCCTTCTACAGCTGGCTACTCTTCACTTAGACCTCAGGATACACTAATTTACAACCTTTCTTTGCTCTCTTAGGAGGACCAGAAATATTACGTTTCCACCTACGCCAGTTTGTGTTTTTTCCCCCCTTTTATGTTTTTGCTAACAAACAAAAAAGATGTTTCTCTCAATCTCTCTCAATGTTGGAATGCTTCTAGGTTCTCATGATCAGTCTTAATGCATATTCCTACCTTCCTACCAGTCCCAGTCTTTGTTACAGATACAGAACTGCCAGTGCTATTATCAAGAAACAGAAGAGATCTTGGCATCACAGCAGTTGTGATCACTGCCATTGCAGCCGCCACTGCCGCAGCTGTAGCCTTAACTACGTCTGTACAATCTGCAGCCACAATCAATAAGGTGGTTCAACAGACTGCTACTGCCTTATCTACTCAGCAGACAGTGGATCAACACTTAAAAGCAGGGATTCTTTTAGTAAACCAGCGAGTGGACTTGCTTCAAGAACAAATAGACATTTTACAGGAACTGTTAAACGTGGGATGTATTTATCGTCTGACGGGACTGTGCGTTACACCTGTAGCTTACCATAATTTCAGTTATGCAGCAAACTTGTCTAGAATCTTGTCTGCTCAGCTACAAACAAATTGGTCTTATACATTTGATAATCTTACTGCTATTCTTAGATCTCAAATTGTTAGCCTTAATGCTACTAGAGTTAATGTAGCCCCTATGTCCGAAGTGCTAAGTTGGTTATCCTCCTCTTTCAGCTTTGTAAAACAATGGGCAGGTATGGGAGCCTTTTGTATGTTCATGGTTGTTGCTGTTGTCTTCCTCACACGCTTTATCATGCGCATGCGCCGAGATCAAGCTAGAGATCGTATCATTTTCCATCAGGCCATGGCTGCCCTAGAGGCCGGCAGTTCCCCACAAGTATGGCTCACGATGCTGGATCGCTAGCCAGACGGGTAAGGTAGGAGGTAACGCCGTACCAACCTAAGACAGGAGCTGTAGCATGCTCTGCAGTTATCCGATGACGGGTAAGGACGGTGGTTGACCACTCCGCCTAAGACAGGCTTGGTCCCGAGCTTTTCTTTTTAAAAGAGAAAAGGGGGAACTGTCGGGGTTTCGGCCGGACCCCTGGCCCTAGGTGTGGCAAGGCCAAGATGGCGCCTGGCAGGATGCCAGTGTGGTTGAGTGTAGCTAGCTTGTGCGCAAACAACTGATGTCGCTTGAGGAAGTTTCAGTGATTGGTTGAGGCCCCCTCATGGACACTGCATGCCTGTATATGCTGCCTGTATCTGTCCACGCTCTCCCCTCGTGCTCTGTATGATGATTGGTCGCTTGGGGGCATATATCGAGGTGTAGCTTCCCCCAAAAGAGGAAGAAGAAGCGAGAAACAAACCACGGCAGACGCGCGCAATAAAGAGCTGAAAAGAACCAGGTGTTGTGTCTCTCTGCGGGCAGGGAGCGCGACACCAAAGGACTTAAAATCAGCATACTACAGTGATGCAGCCACATCAATGTTCACAGTTGCTCAATTCACAATAGCCAGATTGTGGAACCAACCTAGATGTCCTTCAATTGATGAATGGATAAGAAACTGTGGTATATATATACAATGTAATATTACTCAGTCATAAAGAATAATAAAATTATGGCATTTGCAGGCAAATGGATAAAATTGGAAAATATCATGCTAAGTGAAAGTGAGATAAGCCATTCTCAAAAAACCAAAGTGCGAATGATCTTGCTGATAAGCAGATGATGATACATAATGGGGGGTGGGAGAGAGGCAAGAATGGTGGAAGGAGGAACTATATAGAGGGAAAAGAGGGGTGGGAGGGGTGGAGGAGTAGGAAAAAATAACAGAATAAATCAAACAGCATTGCCCTATGTAAATGTATGATTACACAAATGGTACGCCTTTACTTCATGTACAATTCGAGAAACAAGCTGCACCCCATTTGTTTACAATAATAAAAAAAATCAAATGGAATTTCTATTTATCCTCTGTCCCCCTTGTTGTGGTTAGCATCCACATATCAGAGAAAACATTCGAGTTTGTTTTATTGGGATTGTCTTATTTCACTTAACATGATAGTCTCCAGATCCATCCATGTCTGAGTGAATGTCATAAATTCATTCTTCTTTATGACCGAGTAATATTCCACTGTGTATATATACCACAATGTCTTTATCCATTCATATATTGATGGACATTCTTATGGATGTGAGTTGTCCCCCCCAAAATTCACATGTAAGACAATGCAGAGGAGAAATGATGGATTGTAAGTCTTAACCAATTCGTGATTTAATCCCCTGGTAAGGATTAACTGAGTGGTAACTGAAGTGGTAGGGTGTGACTGGAGGAGGTGGAAATTAGGGCATGGCTTTGGTGTATATATTCATATCTGGTGAGTGGAGTCTCTCTCTGCTTCCTGATAATCTGAGCTCTTCCCCTCTGCCACACTCTTCTGCCATGATGTTCTGCCTCATCTCAATCCCTGAGGAATGGAGCCTGCTTTCTATGGTCTGAGACTTCTGAAATAAACTTTTCCTCCTTTAAAATTGTTCTGGTCAGATCTTTTAGTTGCAATAGCCAAGAAACTGACTAAAAGAGGCATGTAGGTTGGTTACATAGTGTAAGTATTGTGAATTGTGCTGCTATAAACATTGATGTGACTGTGTCACTGTAGTATGCTGATTTTAAGTTCTTTGGATACATACAAAGGAGCAAGATTACTGGGTCAAATGGTGGTTGCATTCCTAGTTTTTTGAGTAGTCTGCATACTGTTTCCACAGTGGTTGTACCAATTTGTAGTTTCATTCTAAAACATCCACATTAAATAGAAAAATCAAGGGGAAAGTGGCTTATGAATAACTTGAAGTACCAGGAATCCTTGTTGTTCTTGGAGTGAGAATAGTATGTATTTGTGTGTGTGTGTGTGTGTGTGTGTGTGTGTGTGTCTGAGAAAGAGAGAGAGAGAGAGAGAGAGAGAGAGAGATTATGTGACTCTGCCCATTACACATGCTCATTAAGTTTTTGGTGGAAGAGTGAATGAATGCTCTTGGGAGATGATTCACTTCCCTTTTTGCTCTTTTCTCTTTCATTAAGACATCTCTTATGGTGTCCATTGAGACCAAAGGCCTCTTCCTGAGGTGGCATGCTTCTCGGGCCTCAACCATTTACCCATGGATGCTCATTTCCCTTAGTTAATTGTAAGCATTTTTGGAGAACTTGAGGGGTTTATGAAAAAAGTCTAAATCATGATCCTTGTCAGTTTTCAAGATATGTAGAATGTGTCAGGAAAGCAAACCTCACATGGCAAAGCAATTAGAAAAGAGACATTAGAGAAGGCCAAGGTCTGAGGTCCTAGGATTCAAAGTCAAACCAGTGAGTCCTGGTTCACTCAGTGCATGGCCCCGAGTGGGGAATGAGATATGGATAGGGTTTATTAATAGACAGGAGCAGACAAAGCTATTCAAGGTGGGAAATAGCAGGAAAACATGGATGCCTCAGCCAGTATTGGTCAGTCACCCTTGTGAAGACTTCTCCGACCTCCCAGACTCGAAGTTGCATGAGATTTCTCAGTATTTCCATATCATTTGCTTGTGCTTCGAAGAAAGTGTTTACCTACATTTTCCTCTTGCTGACTTGAGTCCTTCACATTTGTATGCCCAATTCTGGATCAGTGTCTAGCACATGTAGGTGGTCAATAAAATTTGTAACTGAAAGTCTAAATGAGTGGAAAATAAAAGCAAAGGCTTGTGATGAGATGAACACATAAAGTTTAAACTTTATGAATCCAAAGCCTATTTCCCACCTTGACTGCAAGGATATATAGGGTATGATCCATCTGCCCCTCTAAACTCACTTTAGCTGTGATTACTCCAGCTGATCCGCAATGCCTCTTAGATGTTTCTAGAACTCACCACACCTCTTCCCACTTGGGGTTTTTACATATCTGATTTTTTTTTTCAGTACTGGTGATTAAAACAAGGGCTTTGGACTTGGTAGACAAGTGCTCTACCAGTAAGCTACATAACCCAGTCAACATTTCCAGGTTTTCTGCCTAGAATGCTCTTTTCCTAGATATCTGCATGACTTGCACCCTCACTTCACTAAATTCTGTATAAGAGTCCTTAGGGAGCCCTCTAGAGAAGGGCTATCTGAAATAACATGCTTTCAATGCCACATTCTCTTACTATGCTTTGTTTTTTTCCTTGATCTGTCTGTGTAGTATGTATGTCCTCCACTTAAAATGTAATTTGCATAACAGCAGAGATTTATTGACTTATAGAGTGTTTGGCACATAGTAGGCATTCAAGAAATATTTCTTGAATTAATAAATTAAAATAAAAAGGGATGACTAAATCTGATAAAAATTTTTTTTGAGGATCTGAATGAGAAATGGTGATTTATAAAGGTTCATCTTGCAGGAGTATGCAGAGTAGATTAAACAGAGAGCTCCAAAAAGCAGGACAGCTAATTTGAAGGCCTAAGTTGAGCAGGTAGAGTCTGGGAGGGGAACTCTTGAGCAAAAAAGGAGTGATTTCTCCAATTCAGCAAGTGACCACTAGTAGGGAACATTTTGGACAAATTCCCTGTCCACCCTTTCCCTGCTAAAGAAGTTGGCAACATTTCAACAGTCTCTGGTTATAAGAAGGTAGTTCCCTTTCCTTGTGTTTTTATGCATCATAGAGCTACAGAATTGTTCCATTAAATGCCTATCTCTAATCATGAAATTTGCATGCAGAAAGCACTTAGCTCATCTGGAAGGAACTCCAAGGGCTAGAGTGAGCACTTAGCAGGTTAGGCAATCATGGGCTTAAAGAATTATGTTCAGTTGCACCAGGCAGTTTTGAGTGCACTTCTGGAAAATAATTTAAATCTTCCTCCTCAGACTAAGATATACACTTCTTAAACCTTGTGCCTAGCAAGCTTCCTCAGAGCTGAGGTTCCCTCTAAGCCAATGCACCTCACAGGTCGTGAGAGGATGTGGAGGGAGGTGCTGAAAATGCTCTTTCTTGAACATTTCAGATGTCTGGAACCAGCTCAATGTAGCCAGCCTTTCTGGAATTTCCCCTTTAAGGTTGAACACTGGGCTTAAAAAGAGATTGTGAGTCTGTTATACTATAATGCCAGTTTGGTCTTATAAACTGCTTTGTTTTAAGCCTGCTTAAAAGTAGTGCAATGCAAGTAGATTATTCATTTGCTAACTGTACCTTGCTGAATTTCCTTGTAAAAGAGTCCTGGTTTGGTTTTATGTGGAGTGTTTCTTTTTTCACAAATAAAAGACCCAAGGAAAGAAATGTGACTACCTGACAATGTGAAAAGCACCCCAAGTGGATTCTGCAGATGAGCTAGAAATGACAGGTGAACATTGTGTCTTAAAGTCACCCCAGGGGATTCTCCCTCTGATGTGAAGGAAACAGCAGGGTCCATCCTTTCTGATTTAGTCTTTGACAGGTTGCTTTTCTGACAGCGGCTGCACTGTACTAAGTGCTGGATTGGGAAAGGGACAATGTCTGAAGGGCGCCATTCACCAGTGACAGGGGGAAAGAGCGGATCCTGAGGAGCTGCCAGGATAAAATGCGAATGATTGAAATTAGGAAAGTCACTCAAAAATCAGTGTTGGTGGACTTAATTTCATAAATGTTTGAAAATAATGTTTTTGGAATAACAAAACTAAGTTTTAGTTAAGAACTATCACACTCCCATGGACATGGCTTTTGGGGATTTAATAAAGGAGCTAACTTTATATAATAAAGTTGGCAAATGGATAGTCCCTTACCACTGGCTTTAAAACAAAAATAACAACAACAACAACAAACAGGCTGTTGAATTCCATCTTCAGAGAAATAGGAAATAAGATAACTTTTTTTCCCAATTGCTCAGGGTTAATCATGTCTCATACCAAGAAGTATAAGAATGAAGTTTGACCTAGTTGACAGAAAAAAAGTATATGTAGACTATTACCTCAATGACAAAATTCTCAGATGGACAGAAATATGTCATCATGGTAGAAATGGAAGACAGCTCTCACTCTGTTTCTAATTTCTCCTCGAGGGCAATCTAGGGATATCAAACAAATAGGTCTGGCTTCTTGATTATCTTAGGTCAAGTTTTTGAAACACAATTCTCATTCCTTTTCTTTTCGATAGAAACAAAAACATTTTTCCTCCCAACTCAGAGCTGCATTGATACCTTGAATGAATTTGTTTCCCCCAGGGTGCGTGGTTTATTCTTAGAAGAGAGTGTACTTGGGTTCTTTCAACACAGCTATTAGCTAACTAACTATTTTACAAGATATGTCTTTTTTCACCCTGTAGTTTTCCTTCAAATGGGAATCAGTGAACTAGATGATATATTTAAGCATACAGCCAGCAGATGGTCAGGCTGAGATGAGAACATATGGTTGAATATATTGTTTGGTTCAATCTTCCCTTGGCACAGGAGACATATTCGTCTTAATATTCCCCTTTAGCACCTGGGTAAAGAGGGTAAAAGACTTCCCTCAATTCTAGCAATCTCTAAGGCCATAATTGGTACAACTTTCCTATTTCACACGTAAATAAAGCTTTGAGTTGGGCATAAAAAGACCCACCACAAAGAAAGTTTAACACAAAAGATTTTTTCCTCCTTCTTTTAAGAATTAATTTTATTGAGGAATCTTCCCATGCAATAAATTAACTAACTTAAGTATTTCAGTTTCAGTGGATTTTAACAAATGCATAGGGTCATGTTACGATCATTGAAGTTAAAATATGGAATAGGTGTATTATCCCAAGGAGTTCTTATTCTCCTATTTAGTTAAGCCTGTCCCAACACCTTAGCCTCCAATAACTTAAAAAGTTATGTCATTGCAGTTTTGCCCACTCTGCAATTCTACCTAAATGGATTTATACTATGCGCATTTTGGATTTGGATTATTTCATAAAGCAAAATGTTTTTGAGATCCATCCATGCTGTGTGTGTCAGTAGTTTGTCTTTTTTCCTTGTGGGGTAATTTCCCTTTGTATTTTTTATTCAGGAGTTTGTTGATGGACATTTGGGTTGTTCCTAGGAATATACTTGGGTTGCAAAAGATGTTTTTGTTTCTCTTTGGTTTTGAGGACTTCGAAAAACTGACAGGAAATTACACAACAAAACTAACCATTTTAAAGTGAATAATTATTTCAGTGAGTGACATTTAGTGCATTCCTAATGCCATCCAACCACAAACTCCAACCAGTTCCAAAATATTTTCATCACCTCAAGAGTGAACTCTGTACTACTAATCAAACATAAGCTTTATCTGCTTTGTCTCTATTAAATTACCTAATCTGGTTATTTCACATTAATGGAATTATTTAATATGCATCCTTTTGTGTCCATCTCTTTTCCTTAGTAGAGTGGTATTTTTTGTTTGTTTGTTTTTAGATTCAGCCACATTGTGGATGCTATCAGTATCCCATTCCTTTTTATGACCGAATAATATTCCATTATATGTGTACACTGTAATTTGTTTATTAATTCATTCATTGATGAACATTTGGGTTATTTTCATCTTTTGAATATTGTGAATAAATATACATATGCAAATATTTGAGTTATTGTTTTCAGTTCTTTGAGGTACATGTAAAAATAGAAATGCTGGGTCCATATGGCAATTCTGTTTAACTTTTTGAAGAACCCTCAAATTGTTTTCCACAGAAGCTGAACTATTTTATATTTCCATCAGCAATATAATTGGATTTCAATTTCTCTACATCCTTATCAATACTTGTTACTTTCTTTTAAAAAACTTATAACCCTTCTAGTAGTTGTGAATCCATATCTTATATGCATCAAATTTGCCTTCTGTCGATGTTTGCTTCATGTATTTTAGTCTTCTACAATTTGGTATGTACCTTGATAATTTTTATATCTTTTTCATGTATTGATACTTTATCATTAAATGTTGGATTTTTTAAGTCTTCTATAATAATTTTTAAATTAAAATATGTTATTAGTATAGACATCCCAGCTGTCTTTTGGTTAGTACTTGCATTGAATACTTTTTCCCCAACCTTTCACCTTAAAACTCTTTTTAACATGGACATAACTTGAGTATATTCTAGATATCATGTAGGTGGAATATTTGTCTTAAGTAATTCTACCATCCTCTGTCTTTCAACTGGTGAGTTTAATCCATTTACATTTAAAGTGATTGCTGATGAGGAAAGACTTCTGCCTTTTCACTCTGTTTTAATATGTTATATTTTTTTGTTGTTCCTCAATTCTTCCAATACTGCCTTGTTTTGTGACTGATGAACTCTTTTCTAAAGTAGTATATTGATTCCTCATTTTCTTTTCTATATATTTATTATTTTCCTAATGATACCATCAGGATTAAAATTAACCTCCTAAATTTATAACAATATATTTGGAGCTGATATTTATTTTACATCAATAGCATCTAAAATCTCTGCTTCTATACAGCTGCATTTCCCTACCATTTGTGTTGTTATTATCACAAATTTTATGTTTATATCTGATGCTCATTAACAGAGCTTTCTAATTGCTATTATGATTTTAAGTTATGTGGAAAACAGAAAGAAAAGTTATAAACCGCGAAACCACAAATACAGTACTTTTTTGTTTTTTGGTTTTTTTGGTTTTTCTGTTTTTTTTGGTTGTTGTTGTATTCACTTATTGACTTTCCTTTCCTGGATTTTTCATTTCTTCATTGAGCTTCCAGTTACCATACAAAGTCCTAACATTTCAACTTGAAAGACTCTTTGGCTTTTCTTGTGGGACAGCTCTATTAGTAATAAACTCCCTCAGTTTTGTATGTTCAGCAAGAAATAAATGTTTGTTATCATAAACTGCTAAGTTCCAGGAATGTTTATAAAGTAGCATTATTGTAGCAAAATCTTTTTTAAAAACTGGAGTAATAATTGGTTGCAGGAATGACAACAACCTAAAATACATGGTATTGGCTTGTAAATGAGACAGTGGGTAGCAGGAAAACAGTTTTAAGTAGCCTATTCTTGGCCACCCAGATCATTTAGAGAGAAATACTTGATTAAACTGTATCCTCATGAACTTGTGGCATTGGGCTTGGAATTTTTTAGGAGAATTGCCAATGTGGGCGTGAATTTTTACTATCTTCATTTGGCATCTTTCCTTAAGAAAGAGAGGAACACAGAAAAACTTATTAAAACTGACAGAGTATGGAGCTGAAGAAATAACTCATTTTGGAGAGTGCTCACCTAGCATGCGCAAGGTCCACGTTTGGAATCCCCCGTGACTCAGAGGAGAAAAAAAAAAAAAAAAAACCTAAGAGAGTATGGAATGCTCAGAAATTGTAGAATTTTTAAGATTCAAAATAAAACTCTCATAAACATTATTTGAGATAAAATTCAGAAATATTTTAAGTTTAAAGGGTTTCTAGGACTCAGCTTCATGACAAAAGACAAATCGGGGCTCAGTTTTAAACATACAGCGTCAATACAAAGATCAAAACAGCAAAGTAACTGTCATATTGTTGGTTAATAACTCTAGATAACTTAGGAGGAAGTTGATCATTAAGTTAGCCAGAGTGGCTCCTATAAAGGAGACTAAGAATGTAATCCCACTGGACAAAAATATTGGCAAAGAATCTGCCATTAGGTCTAGATGGAGGTTTACCTCCAAAGGAACAGTGGATGTAACTTTTGGCATATAGAACTGATTGAATCAAACACATAGATTGGAAAAAAAAAAAAAGGCAAGTGCACATTAGCCTGGATTTAAGAGTGAATAATGAAAGAGAACTTAGAGATTCCAACTTCATACAAGAAGGAAACAGTTTGAGGACCCTGTTTGTGCTCTAAGAAAGGCATATTCTCTGAGGCTATTTGCAGATATGGCCAACAAGGATGAAAGAGAAGTTACGGCCATGGTGGATTTAAAAACTGCGATGGAGCTGCAAATTAGTGCAGCCACTCTGGAAAGCAGTATGGAGATTCCTTAGAAAACATGGAATGGAAGCACCATTTGACCCAGCTATCCCACTCCTTGGCCTATACCCAAAGGACTTAAAATCAGCATACTACAGAGATACAACCACATCAATGTTCACATCTGCTCAATTCACCATAGCCAGATTGTGGAACCAAACTAGATGCCCTTCAATTGATGAATGGATAAAGAAACTGTGGTATATATATACAATGGCATATTACTCAGCCATAAAGAATGATAAAATTATGGCATTTGCAGGCAAATGGATGAAATTGGAGAATATCATGCTAAATGAGATAAACCAATCTCAAAAAACCAAAGGACGAATGATCTCACTGATAAGCGGATGATGACACTTAATGGGGGGTAGGAGGGATTTGTGTTAAGTTAGAGTTAGGGTTAGGGAGGGGGGCAAGAATGGAGGAAGGAAGGACTGTATAGAGGGAAAAGAGGGGTGGGAGGGGTGGGGCGGAAGGGAAAAAATAACAGAATGAATCAAACAACATTACCCTATGTAAATTTATGATTACACAAATGTACTTTACTCCATGTACAAACAGAGAAACAACATGTATCCCATTTGTTTACAATAAAAAAATCAAGAAACTGAAAAAAATAAAAATTTAAAAAAGAAACTGCGATGGACAATGGACTAGAGTTACTTCTAGGAATTTTATGTGAGGCCTAATCAGGGCACATTACCACCCTCAATGGAATTTTGGTGACTCCTATGTTCTTCCAATTCTTTTCTAAATGGATATACATTGCAGATAATCTGCCATTTTTTATTACCATGTACATGTAGAGTAATTGACTTGTCATCTTGATTCATAAGTTCTTCATAAGTTGCCACATTTTGATCTGATACCCATCTAGACTTTGATTTTGATGGAATGTGACTTTGGGTATCATTGATTTGAATCTGGGAAGGAAAATTGTGACAATCGGGCAAACTGCATTGCATTACAAAAGTCAGCAAACTATGGCCCCTGGACTAGCTGAAACGTAGCCAGACATTTTGTGTTGCTCTTTAAGAAAAAAATGTGCAAACTTATGGTGTATTGAATTATTTGTCAACATTTATTTCTATCCTCCCCCTCCCCACCCAACTAATGTTATGTGGGTAGCGTTTACTTCCCTGTCCTGATATCTTTGTGTCTGACTATGTGAGTTGCTTTGGCCAGTTGAATGAGAATGGAAGAGATGGAGTATCACTTCTAGTATGAAGTCTAAAGAAGCATTGCTTTTTTGGTACACCCCTCTTATTTTTGACAATTCACTGTGACAGCCCCAAATGAAAAGAACCAATCATGGGTCTCAACGGAGGTCTCATAAGATTATATTGCATCTAACTTAGTTTGTCTAACTACACTCTTCTACAATATTTGCACATAACAAACTGCCTAATAATGCAATTTACACAGAATGCATCCCTGTTGTTAAGTGACAGATGAGTGTACCTCAAGTATATCTCAACCCAAACCACAACTTGGGCCACGCTCAGATGATCCAACTAAGCTTCGCAGAGACCTGACCCACGTGAGGAAAGATTGATGACAGACAAAATAATGTCTGTTTTGGAAGCCACTGTGTAGTATAGTAAAAAAAAAAGAATTTAGTCTTGTTCCCAGTTCTTAGCAGTGAGCTTCTAAGACAATTTGAATTATGGTATTTTGTATGTTAATGACATGTCACGTGATGAGAGAGGGGCCTAGGTAGCTTCAAAATGAAGGCTGGTCACCAGAACAAAACCACCTATGGTTAAAGGATTAGACGTTTCAGCCCCACATACCAGTCTCTCGGGTGAGACAGAGTCTGAAAACTCAGATCAATCATCAATAGCCAATGATTTAATGAATCACGCCTTCATAATGAACCTCTATAAAAACTCTTCAGCAATCCGATTCAGAGAGCTTCCAGGTTGATGAATGTATTCACACGCTGGGAGATTAGTACACCCAGAGAGGACATGCAAGCTCTGCATCGATCCCCTCGCCTAATTCTTTACCACAGGCATCTCTCCATTGGTTATTCCTCTGTAGTATTCTTTTAGCATAAACTGGTAATTGTAAGTAAAACACTTTCCTGATTTTTGTAAATGGTTGTAGCAAATTATCAAACCTGAGGAGGGGGTCATGGGAATTCCTGAATTTTTAGTGTGCTGGTAATAAATGGGAGTAATTAACCTACCCCATTTGTGACTGGTGTTTGAAATAGAAACGGTCTTATGGGGACTAAGCCTTTAACCTGTGGAGTCTGTGTTAACTCTGAAAGTTAGTGTCAAAATTGAATTGTTGGATACTTCGTGAAGAGAATTGGTATTAAAACATGGCATATATTTGATGTTAGAAGAAAAAATACTAAGTTTGGGGGGATATTTGTCACATAGCATACTTGCAACACAAATGTGACAAATACAAAGAACAATTTTCTACACAGAATTTAAAACAGAAAAGCTACATATTGAAATATATTTGATTAATTTACTATAAATTTAGTCATAAAATTCTCAGTGTTTTTTAATGTAATCTTGAAGATGAATTTATCCAAGTATAGCTGGATGCTCAGTCAAAAAAGCAAACTGTAGGAGGTCCTAAGAAGTTTTATCTCATTAATACAACGAAAGTTGTGAGGTACTAAAGTACTTAAAATACTTAAGACTTTGTCATTTGTATCTTAGAGTAATTAAACCTATGAGGCTCTTGTCGAAGGATTTTGTTTTTTTAAAGAGAACAAATGGACCATGACAGCTCTATATATCAAATCAGACAGAGTTTGCTGAACTTGGTAGAGAGAAGACAAACTTTATTTTTAATTTATGCTTAAGGCATAAGACATAAAAGCCATGATGAACCAGGTTCACTGGAACACATTTATTGGAAAGAATTTTTCTTTAACTTTTGTATTTTTAAAATGTTGTTTTCCCTATGCGATCTATTTTTTTTTCCTGAGATATTGTAGGTTTTTGTTAAACCTTAGGGATGTTTTCAGGGTAATTGCTAATCTCCAAAGCAGGTTACATACAGAGAGGTCTTGCATAACCAAGAGAGATCCTCAGAGCTGGCAACTCTGATCTGTGTTTGCTTGACTTCATGTACATGGCAATGACCTGGAGAATCCCTTATTATGAAAAGTTCCAGAAATTGTCTCTACACAGAAAACACCTTTCAAGTCAACAAAATAAAAGTTTGTTCAACACATTTTGGAATGTTTTAGATTTGGGGTGGCACAGAATTGACTTAAGATATTATTTATAATTAATCAAAAATTAATATAGCCTATTTAAAAAGTGACTTTAATTGCATGTTTGTGGTATGTCACATAGTATTCTCATGCTGAAAGAGGATGGAACACACGTTTATCTGAGTCAAATATTGTATAACTTTGGAGGGAGGCTTCTGAAAATTTCCTTTCTTATTGCATAATATTGAGTCTTGTTTGAAAATACACTGAAATATAGGATGAGTGACAGTAAAAAGTGACCCTTTGTTATAAAAACACATCCTACATGATTTAGTCCATGAATAGATGTACTGAAATGTGAATGGACATGGTTCACGTGTAACCACACTTGTATAGTTCCAACTTTTGAATATATGTATAGTCAAAAGGTATAAGAGGATCAATTCATGAGCAATGTCTCCTACTCTTTCAATTCTGTGGAATTGAGCCTCCACTCCATTAATGAGGCCTTAGTCTTTTTGTCTGTCTGACCCACCAATGACTTTCTTAGTCTTGGTTCCGCTTTTTACAATGGTTCTCTTAATCTCAGACAAGTTTCTTTGACTTGGGTGAGTCCACAGTGCTTCCCTTGGGAATCAATTCTAGCCTCCGCCCCCCACCCCCAAGTGCAGAAGCTACTCACTCTCAGAAGAGTCAGACCCTCACTTGGCCACTTGGTTTCCTTGCGAGTATTGCTAAGTAACATCAGCTGTGGAGTGGCTCCCTAATAGCCACTCTTCTGAATCTCAGGAATTCATTACTCTGTTCTCAAGAAGTCTGTGAGAACCAAAATCCAAACTGAAATCTGGCAGGCTTATTTTCTTCTTCAGAAATCCAGAGACCTTTGCAGACCAACAGAGAGCACCATTGTTCTGGTCTACTTGCTACTGTTAGTCTGCAGTCCTCTGCTTGGTTCAATCATTCTCTCCCTCAGTCTTGGAACCATGACTTTAGCGCCCCCTCTAGGCTCTGTGCGCAGTGCCAACCATTGGCCCTGTATTTTATGACTGGAGGGAGTTTACTTGCTCTTGTTTCCAGAAATAACTGGTATCCCAAAGACCCGAAGGGTAAAGTCAGAGGGCTTCTTCTCCCTTCTGAATCTCAGAGGCCCTGCTGCACACCTCTACTTGTGTACAAAAGGTAGCTCTGGGATTTTTATTTTGCATCTACCCCACTGAGGTTTTTCTCCATCTGTTGTGAGATACAGCTGGGACATTAGAAGTGAGGTCAAACCCAGCTGGTTTCACTGATTTTCAGCAAGCAAAAGGTGACTTTTTACCTTAATTTTTTAAAATTTTATAGTTTAAAATTGGCATGCAGTCTCTATGGCTGGAGGCTACTTTATTCCTCTGACATAGATGACTGAAAAGCCTTGGAACATAAATATATGCAATAAGCCAATAATTCTGCCTGCCTTGCTGCTGCTCCTACAGGGTATCTCAGAGCTGGCAAACAGAAGGGTAATGGGAATTAGAAGGAGGGGAAAAACAGCAATAAAAATATAAATCAAAGAAAGAAGGAAATCCATTTTCTCCTTGGCAGCAGAGACAGTGCTCCGCTAATCCATGCTGAGTGCAATCCAATACTCCTTTATATAATCCTGTGCCGGTGGAAGAAAATTAAAGTTTAATGCAATAACGGCTGACACAAATCACTTTTGTTGCCCAGAAGCAGATTAAAGAATAGTTAAAATCATACAAATCTAATTTCTTTTTTGTTGTTGTTGTCACTTTATTCTGTAACATCTTGATGCTTTAATCCCTAGCATCGGTTTTTGATTATTAAACATATATTATCAACCTAAGAGAGATTGTGGGAAAAACAGTGACAGCCAGGAAATGATTTGTGCTTAAATGGTACATGTTAAAGCTCTTTCAAAATCCATAAATTTTTCATAGGTTCATAGAGGTCCATGCCTTTAATCAATCTGTGTCAAGGGGATTTTAAAATAAGCATAAAGGTAATGGAATGCTATCAATCATAATTGGGGCTGGAAAGAACCATCACAGCCCATCAGCTATCACGCCTGCATTATGTGTATGTATGTGTGTGTGTTGGAGCACATGCCTTGGCATGGTGTATTTCCATTCTCTATTTTTGATTACTGCCATCAATGAGATAATTTGAAGACCTTGTATAAAGATGGACATGAAATTTAAAAAAGAATTAGTTGTGGCTGTAATTTCTCCCTTTCTCTCCTCTCTCCACAGGAATTATTTACTGTCCCTATGAAGAGTGACTTGTGCAGTACACTTGCTTCATCAGAACAGAAGGGTTTTCAGATACAAAGCTTCCCTACTTTTTAATGTATCTAAAATGTCCTTTCCTGGATACAAATGCTACAAAGGATTGAGAATTTCTGTCCCACCTGGAGATCCTAGATCAACACAGTGAAGGGGAAATTTGTGCAAGTTTCTTCATAACAGAATTATTGGGAGATAAAGAAGTTTTTACAAAAGCTCCTGCTGCAATTAAGTTCAACTTTGGCTCTTATGCATGGGATCCCTGTAACACTCTAGTGTTTTCCATGGAAGGTTGTGAAGTCATCTCAATTTCATGGGAATTTTGTGGCTAATAGGGATTACTCTTCAGCTCATAGTGCCAGCAAGAGATTTCTAAGTAAAAGACAATTCTAGATACATGCTTTGTTTGTCTTATCAGTAGGATTCCTTTCTCCCCATAAGCAGAATCTGTGTGTGTGTGTGTGTGTGTGTGTGTGTGTACACGCATGCTTGCATTTTAACTTTAGCAATAGAAATTTCAAACATCAAAACAAAGTATAGTATTGCTCAACTTGAGAAATTATCCACTAATGTCCAGTTTTAATTTCCTTTCATCAATATTTTATCCTTTCTTCTCTAAATATTTATGGATTCAAATATGATATCAGAGATTTCACAGAAGCAAATCTCTGATATCATATGAAATCCACAAATATTTCAGCAGAGATCTCCAAAGATATTTATTTTTCATATTTTAACATTATGTCAACTTAGAAATTAATAATAAGCTTTAAATGTTATTAAATGTCCAATCACTGCTCTGGTGTCCTTGATTGTCCAATAAATGCTTATTTTTAAAAGTTCATTTATTCAAGTCAAGACTAAAATGTTTCCAATTGCAGTTGGTAAATAGGTTTTTCAAATGCTTTTAATCAAAAACCTTCTTTCTTACATCTCAATCTCTCTTTTTCTGTCTCTCCTTTTTTAATTGTTGTAGAAACTTTCACACAGTTTCCTATTTGACTTTTACTGACCAGATCCCCTTGGTATTTCTTGTAGCTTGGTAGTTCCATCTACAGGCTTGATCTGTTCCAAAACAGGTCCACCTGGCTCAGTATTCTTATTGCTTCAAATACTGACAAGGTTTGATGGAAGGTATCTGAATGCCAATCCAAGGGTGGGTTCAGACATAATAATTTGGTAGTCATGCAAATAAAGTAATTACAAATGTCAGAGGCTATGCGTGGAAGGGGTTGTTGCAGAGGAACCTGGGCCTCCTTGGGATTCATTACTTTATGATTGACCCAAGTTATTTTCTTTCTTGTTCCACCCACTGTAGGTATATTTTTCAGTAAATTTATAGATTCTCAGAATTTTGAATTTGTATATGGTCATAGAAATTCTAATCTCAACTACTAAATATTTATTTTAAAAAGGACACTGAGACCAAGAGAGAGAATGTCTAACTTGTTCAAGGTTGCATGACTTTTTAATCAGCTGACTCTAGAATTCCTATATTTACTAAATCAAGAGGTAGGCTTCAGTTCTACAGAGTCAGCTACTTCTCTAATGTATCATGTATACCCATAAGGCAAAACTTCTATTCAGGGTGCCCTGAACTTTAATAATCATTCTCCTATGGGAGTCTTGTTGGTGCTATAGGATTAAACATTGTTTTCTAACAAGTTAACATGTATGTATTGCATTTACTATCAAAGCTGAAAACCAAAAATCTGTAAGTAGAACTATATGGCCTAAAGATTAATTTGTTGAAGATTCCTCTAGTATCAGGAATGTTTTAAAAATCCATGGTACCATTGCTTAAAGTAAATATTAATTTAACCTTGTGACTTATTACTTTTAGAACCAAAAGACATGTTTATGCTTTTATCACCTGTTTCTAAATGATTCCAGTTCAGAACTTTAAGAGGGAAACTTTTCTGGTGGTAGTGCTGATGGTTAGTGCTCAGTCAGTTCATAAAACCAAACGAAATGTAATTTCAAGAGGGATTAAAAATAACTTTAATTGATTAAATGCCTTTCAACACTTGGTGTAAATTAATACATAAAATGACTCTAAGGAGCAGAGAGACGACTATTACTTTATGTATGAGGAATTGAGCCTCACAGAGTTTAAGCAAAGATGTCCAAGCTCGCACAGCTAAAATATAGAAATTCTGGGATAGATCCAGAATTGTCTGAATCCAAATCTGCCATGATACATTTTGTCTAAAATGGTGGGATTGGGAGTCAGAGGATCACAGCTCAGCTTCTAATTATCTGTGTTCAAATACCGCAAATCACTTGACCTTGACCTTCTAGTTTCTCACTTCTCAAAATAGATTATAAAAAGAATTTAAATTTGTCATTAGAGTCAAAGTGCTAATGTATGTGAATGACACTTTATAAATGGTACTGTATTATACAAATCCCTGTTATTCTTATTTACCTTCTTCCTCTAGCACATACATGACAATCACTTGACCTGTGTGACTCACTAGAGATTTGGAGTCAAATGAAAGTCTCTGTCCTATAACCCAGAGAGACTTCCAGGGTCAGTAACTCACGGGCATACTTGTGAATCTTGGGCAGAAGAGATATGATTTTGCATGGCATGCTGTGGTGGACATGGGGAAGAACTGCTCAGATTGTCATTTAAGGAAGGACTTATTGCTCATCTTCTAGGAATGCTATCAGCGGCACCTGATCCCTGTCTGAATTGCCCCAACTGCAGAAAGCTGCATCCATTACTTAAGAATAAACGCTTCTGGGGACAGGTCAAATCTAGTGGCTGAATGCACCAAAGATTCAAAGTCTCAGCTAGTCATTTGCCCTGGAACACTTATGAATTTCCCATGAACCTCAGTTTGACTTATCTCATTGACCATTCTTGATTTCTTCTTCTCACTTCCATATGGATTCCTAATCAATATCTGGGATGCCATACTCCATTTCATCATCTGCTTCTAAACAGCCTAACCTAAGACAGGTGTATTTCCAGAGATATTTTCTTTTCATGTTTTATTCTAGGGAAACAAACTATAATGTGCCTGCCTATTACAAACCTATAGTCAGTTTCAAATCTAATTCCTTCAGACTTAAAGTGCAAAGTATTCAGAGACTTTGTAACTCAGGTAGGACATTTTGGGGATGATGTCTTTGAATAACTTGAATTTGGAATTTTAAAAAATTTGCCTGTTCATGCTGCAATACCTGAATATGTCAACTTGATACCTTTAGTAACAATGCTTATGACAAAGAGAGTATATCATTATTCAACTCTTCCTATCTTAAGAAGAGAGAAAAAAAGTCTCTATAGATTTGATTTTTTTGGATCAATGACTGGATATAACTCTGAGGACTGAGTAGAAAGATGATTGAGGAAATGGAATATAGGGAAACCATAGAATTAGAACCAGGCTATAGGATTGCTGGTACTCCGAAATATATGTAAAATGAGCAGAATGTGAATAAAGATAAATAACTCATTGTATAAAATAATAGACATTTTGTTAATAAAAGATAGGTGGAAAGTACATAGTGTCTTTTTTTCCAGTGCTGCAGGTTAGTTTGAATTTTCATAAAATTATTTGTTTCTAAAAATTGAAACATGTGAAGAAGAATGGCCTTTTATTTCACCATTTAATCATTCAGCAAAAAAGAAAATAGTATATATAAAAATCAGTTATATAAGAGACATAAAGGAACATTATATAGTAATATAAGTTTCAATAAATAAGAAGTTATAATAATTATAAATGATTATACACCTAATAACAGACTATTGAAATATATGAGGCAAACACAACAAAATTAAAGGGACAATATACAGTTATATAATGAAAGTGGAAGACTTCAATTTCTACTCTCAAAAAGGATAGGACAAGTAGAAGATAATTAGGAGATAGAAAACTTAAATAACACAAACCAAAAAGATTTAACAAATATGTATAGAACATTGTATTTACCAACAGCATTCATACTCTTCTCAGGTGCACATGAGACATTTTCCAGGAGAGACCACATATTAAGCCATGTTAAGTTTCAAAGGACTTTTAAAAGATATATTAAAGCACCTCTGTGACCACAATGGAATAAAGTTAGAAATCAGCAACTGTAAAATTTTATAAATTTGTAGAAATTAAATAAGATAGTCTGAACTATCCAATAGATCAAAGAAGAAATCAAAATAAAAACTAGAAAATACTTAACAAAAAATGAAAATAAAACATAACATACCAAAATATATGAAACACAGCAAAACCAGTTTATAGCTATAAATATATAAATAAACAAGAATGATCTCAAGTCAACTACTAACTTTACAGTTTGAGGTACTAGTAAAAGAAGAATAAACTAGCCTAAAGCTAATGAAATGAATGAAATATTGGTGATTAGAACAGAGGTCAATGAAATAGAGAATAGAGAAAACCAGTGAAACCAAAAATTGATTCTTTGAAGAGAACAATAAAATAGACAAATGTTAATCTGATGGATAAAGGAAGAGAAAGAAGAGGACAAGGAGGAGAAGGAGAACTACTCAAGTCACTAAAATCAGGATATTACTATTGATTCTACCAAAAGTATTACAGAAAGTTCTATGAACAATTGTATGCCAGCAAATTGGATAAGCTACTGAAATGGAGAAATGCCTAGATACATAAAAATCTTACCAAGACTAAATCATGAACAAATAGAAAACCTAAGTAGAAGTATGGAAGTTCTACAAATATGAATGATATTGGTCCAATTATATTGTTATATTTTGTGCATGTACAATTATGTAACAACAAATCATTATGTACAACTATAATGCACCAATAAAAAAATGGGAAAGGGAGAAAAGAATAGAAAACCCAAGTAGTTCTATAACCACTAAGGAGATTTAACTAGCAATCAAACAACTTTTCAACAAAGAAAATTCTTGAACCTGGTGGTTTCATTGGAGAGTTCTACCAAATACTTGAAGAATTAACACAATTATGCCAACTTCTCCAAAAAATTGAAGAGAAAGGAAAACTTTCTACCTTATTCTATGAGGCCAGCATTATCCTGATACCAAAGTCAGACAAAGATACTACCAGAAAATTACGGACCAATTTCTCCATGACATTCATGCAAAAGTTCTTGACAAAATGCAAGCAAACTAAGTTCAGCAGCATATTAACAAGACTATACTTCATGTCTAAGTGCTAAGTGGTATTTACTCCTGAAATGCAAGAGTAGTCAGTTCAACTTAACACACATACTACATTAACATAATTTCACACTCTTTCTTGATAACTACTTAACAAACTAGGAATAGAAGCATACTATCTCAACATAATAAAACCTATATGAAAAACCTAGAGTGAACATCAGACTCAATAGTGAAAAGTTGAAAACTTTTCCTCTAAGATCCAGATGAAGATGAGGATGCATACTTTTACCATTTCTATTCAAGATGGTTTTGTAAGTACTAGCCAGAGAAATTAGGCAAGAAAAAGAAATTAAATGAGTCTAAATTAAAAAGGAAGAAGTAAAATTATCTCTATTTACAGATAATATGATCTTGTATGTAGAAAAATCTAAAGTACTCCACAAAAATCTGTTAAAACTAATGATTGAATTCAGCAAAGAAGAAAGAAAGTCAACACACTAAGAAAATCAGTTGTATTTCTATACAATAACAATGAACGATCTGAAAATAAATTAAGAAAATAATTCCATTTGCAATAGCATCATAAAGAACAAAAAGTTTTTAGGTATTAACTTAATCAAGGAAGTGAAAGACTTTCATAATGAAAACTATAAAACATTGCTAAAAGAAATGAAAGAAAACATATATAAAGGGAAACATGTCACTGTTCAAAGATTAGAAGACAATGTTATTATCAAATATATTCAAAGTAATTCACAGATTCGATGCAATTCCTATCAAAATCCCAGTGACATGTTTTGTTGTTGATATTGTTGTTGTTTTTGGTAGAAACAAAAAAGCAAATCTTAAATTTCTTTTGGAATCTCTTAGGGTCCTGAATAGCCCAAACAATCTTGAAAAACAACAAAGCTAGAGGACTCACATTTCCTCTTTTCTAAATGTACTACCAAGTTTTGGAAAGAGTGTGATATTGGCAAAAAGACAGATACTCAGACCAATGGAATAGAATAACAAACCTAGAAATAAACCTTTATGAAAATGGCCCAAATGATTTTTGACAAGGGTGTCAAGTCCTTTAACAGGAAAAGGACAATATTTTTAACTAACAGTGCTAAACAAAACTGGATATTCATGTGAAAAATAAGAAAAGTGGACCCTAATCTAACAGCATGTTCAAAAACCAACTCAGAGTAGAGAAAAGATTTAAATTAAACCAAAACTATATACTCTCAGATGAACACAGGGTACACGCTTCATGCCATGGATTTTGGCAATGATATCTTGGATAGAAATCAAAAACACAAACAACAAAAGAAAAGAAAGGTACACAGGGTTTCATGAAAATCGAAATACTTTTTTGTGTCAAAAGACACTATCAAAGCTGGGCATAGGAGCACATGTCTGTAATTCCAGCATTGGGGGTATAGCTCAGTGGGAGAGTACCCCTAGTTTCAATCCTGTACTAACAAAAAACAAGCAAATAAAAAGTGTTATAGAGTAAAATGGCAAAGAGTAAATAGAGAATATATTTGGAAACTACATATTTGATAAGAGTGATTTTTTTTTATTGTAAACAAATGGGATACATGTTGTTTCTCTGTACATGGAGTCAAGGCATACCATTTGTGTAATCATAAATTTACATAGGGTAATGTTGTTTGATTCATTCTGTTATTTTTTTCCTTTCCCCCCACCCCTCCCACTCCTCTTTTCCCTCTATACAGTCCTTCCTTCCTCCATTCTTGCCACCCTCCTGAACCCTAACCCTAAACCTAACCCTAACCCTAACCCTAATGCTAACCCCTCCCACCCCCCATTACATGTCCTCATCCGCTTATCAGCAAGATCATTCGTCCTTTAGTTTTTTAGATTGACTTATCTCACTTAGCTTGATATTCTCCAATTTCATCCATTTGCCTGCAAATGCCATAATTTTATCATTCTTTATGGTGGAGTGATATTCCATTGTATATATATGCCACAGTTTCTTTATCCATTCATCAATTGAAGGACATCTAGGTTGGTTCCACAATCTGGCTATGGTGAATTGAGCAGCAATGAACATTGATGTGGCTGTATCTCTGTAGTATGCTGATTTTAAGTCCTTTGGGCATAGGCCAAGGAGTGGAATAGCTGGGTCAAATGGTGGTTCCATTCCAAGCTTTCTGAGGAATCTCCATACTGCTTTCCAGAGTGACTGCACTAATTTGCAACCCCACCAGCAATGTATGAGTGTACCTTTTTCACCACATCCTCGCCAACACCTATTGTTGCTTGTGTTCTTGATAATCACCATTCTAATTGGAGTGAGATGGACCTTAGGGTAGTTTTGATTTGCATTTCTGATAAGAGTGATTTTTAAAATATGCAGAGAATTCTTAAAATTCAAAACTAAAAAAAAAATTAGATTAAAAAATTGACAAAGGTTTTGAGTACACATTTCTCCAAAGAAGATACACAAATGTCCACTGAGGTATGAAAAGATGTTTAACATCAATAATCATTAGAGAAATTCAAATCAAAACTACATTTAAATACCATCTCACACCAACTAGGAGGGTTACTGTAAAAAATGCAGAAAATAACAAGTGTTGCAGAAGCTATGGAAGAAATTGGAGGCCTTGTGCACTCCAAACTGTGCAGTTGTATGTGCTGGTAGGAATGTAAAATGGTACAGAAGCTAATGGGAAACCATGTGGCAATTCCTTAAAAAATTAAAAGTATAAAAGTATAATTACCATATGATACAGCAAATCCACTTTGGAGTATATACTCAAAAGAATTAAAAGCAGGATCTCAAAGAGATATTTGTATGCCCATATTCATAGCAGCATTATTCACAATAACTAAAATATGAAAGCAATTCCAATGCCCAAAGATTAATGGAAAAGAAAAATATAGTATATACTCACAATGTAATATTATTCAGCCTTAAAAAGGAAAAATTCACATATGCTACAAGATTCATACGGATGAAACTTCAAAGATATTTTGAGAAGTGAAATAAGCCAGTTGCAAGAAAAGACAGTATAATTCATTTGTATGAGACAGAGTAATCAGAATCACAGAGACAGAGGGTCAGGGATATGTAGAGATTTGCCTAGTAAGTGTGAGGTCCTGGGTTCAATTCTCAGCACTGTCAAAAGAAAGATTCATGGAGACATAAAGTGGAAATGTACTTGTCAGAAGCTGAGGGGGAATGGGGAATTACCGTTTATTTAATATGTACAGAGTTTCAGTTTTACAAGAAGGGAAGGGTACAGAGATGAGTGATGGTGATGGTTGCACAACTTTATGAATGTATTTAATACACTGAACTGTACATGTAAAAATGGTTCGGATGGCAGGAGTTGGAGACATAGCTCAGTGCTAGAGTACATGCCTACCCCAGATCTAAAAATGAAAAAAAAAAAGTTAAGGAGGAAAATTTTGTTATGTATATTTTACCACAATAAAAATGATAAATTTTAAAGCAGTTATAAGAAAAGGAAAGATAAAAAATGCAAAGATTGAAAAAGACATGTACTGCAAAGGAAAAGCCTCCCTTTCCTTTAAATATTCATCCCTAAAATAGGCCACTATAAACAGATTCTTATCTAATTTTTTCAGAAAAGAAAATTGGGCATATATCACTGTGCATGTTAGGGTGTATTTATATGTTTAGTGTAGTCTTTCTCTCACCATGTTATTGGTGTTTGTGTGTGCGTGTGTGTCTGTGTGAGAGAGGAGAGGGAGAGAAAGAGAGAAATAAATATGCCATTATTGTGCTTTTAAAAATCTTATTGCCTAAATCCACTCTTAAAAAATTATGTCAATTTAAATATTAGGTCTTAATATTGACACTATTCAAATGCAGAAACATTTTCTGCCTACTATTTAGAAGACACTTATTAAACTATTATTATTTTAGATCCGCTTATCATTAATCCAAAGCAGACAAAACAACAGAATAAAGAAACATCTCATGATTTTTTTTTTTTTTTTTGTCCTAGGGTTTAACTCAGGGGTAGTTTTCTGAGCTACATCCCAGCTCTTTTTGAATTTTCAGACAAGGTCTTTCTAAGTTGCTAGTGTGTCTTCAGACTTGCCTCAGTCTCCCAAGTATCTGGGACTACAGTGTGCTCCACCATGCCCACATTCATGATTGCTTTTAAAAGTTCTTTCCTATTTCATTTGCTCTTGATTTAGTTGTTCTGTTGTTATACAATGTTCCTACAGTTTGGCTTTTGAGAAACTGTGATTAAATCACAAACAGTAAATCTTGCGTTGGTATTTACTGATTTCAGCAGTAAGTTGGCATCTCTTAACTAGTTGTAAGAGAATCCTTTGAGGTGAAAATATCATAGTTTAACTCTTATTAAAAGGGAATTGTGGGGCTGGGGATATAGCTCAGTTGGTAGAGTGCTCACCTCGTAAGCACAAGGCCCTGGGTTCGATCCCCAGCACCGCAAAAAAAAAAAAAAAAAAAAAAAAGTGAATTGAGTTTTCCCTTTCTTTCCAGTCAGCCTACTCCAAGGTTCAAGTACTGCCCGGCCCTCTGCACTCAGTCATTCACAAAGGTCATGGACTGAACAATCCTGATGGTGCCATCTGACGGCAGGTGAGGGAAAAGTCTCTTTTCTATGGGCTTTCTGTCACCTCTTTTATTTCTTTAGAAAGGAGATATGTATAATTAAAGCTTCTCTACTTGTAAGTAACTTCCATGGCTCACTTTTTCAGTCTCACACAAGCAATACAATACTGTGCATAGTTTTTCCATTTTCTTCTTCTTTCACTTCTTTTCCTCTCTTAGTTCCATCTGTTCATAACCACCACAAATATCTGGAGAGCTTGCAAAATTTGTGTTAATGAAAAGCAAATGCATAGTTAAAAAAAATCCGTATATACGTAATACTTTAACTATGATATAACTAGTTTAAAAAGAGTGCTTTCTGTGCAGGTAAACTAGTTTTAAAAGGGTGCTTTCTTTGGAGGGCCTCCCCAAAACTGCTCTCTTTTTAAACTCAAAAGGACTATACAGAAATGTGACACTCTTAAGCTGTATTTCACATACTTGATGAATTGATCAGAGATACTGCTATCATGATTTAGTCAGAAAAAGTCATGTTACTTGCCATACACTTATAAAGTAATGAGACTACAGTTGTTCATTCATTCATTGGTAAATATGTGCTGGACATTTAGTGAGCACTGTGTTAGGAACTTGGGGATATAGACATAGTTATAAGAAAAAAAGAACTTCTATTGTCTGTGTGCATGTTTGGGGGCATTAAAATTTTTTCTTGGCCTCTCTGTTCAGGGCATTTAGATTCCAATCACTATGGCAAGACAGCTTTTAAAATATCTCGGATGTCATAATTTGGTTTGATCGTGACTAGAGATTTTACCCACAGTATAGCTCGTAAGCCTCTGTATTAATTTTTGCTCCCAAAGACTTGGTTTAGATTTTATATTTTTCTAAGCAGTTTTTGGGATATATCACTTTACAGCTCTCTTGTGTTTTGGCACATCTTTTGAGCGAGGCATTCCCTGCCCTTTGTTCCAGGCTGTCTTTTCAAGGATATTTATGGACAGAAAAGCCCTAGTAGATAGGGATTGTCTCTCCCTGAGGAGCCAAGGTCAGGCATGCTTACTGCTCATTATAAAAGTTTCAAGTTCCCTAAACTCAGGGTTCCTGTTTTGTAATGCAACCTTCTGCATGTGTAGGTATCATCTGACCTTCTTCATGTCACCCTGTGGGATTTGGAGGTTCTTGGGACTACTGCAAAACTGCTGATACTCTGGCTAGTGGTACTGCTATGGGTTATAAATTATCCTTCATCTATGACCCAGGAGTCCTGTATCTTCTGTCATCACCCATGAAACCATGGCATGACAATTTCTTAGCTAGCTAATGGTGCAAAAATCTCAGACCTTTCACAGTCTTGATGGCAACTCTGCCAAAAAAACCATGTTGAAACTAATGCTATTTCAAAAGTGTTGCTGGTGGATGATAATTCACATCCCCAAATTTAGTAGGAATGAGGCAGGGGAAGGAAGGGGTCATGTTCTCTAGAGTCCTGTTCTTGAGAAACTTGGCCATAAGTCCCAGACTCAGAGGAGAAAGTGGAGTCAGACCTCTGAAGACAGAACTGAAGTGTCTGCTTTGGTGCCAGGCTCTTTTGGAGAGTGTCTATTTTCATGTAGTTTGCATAAAATATGCTAATTTTATGTCTTCTCAAACACAAATTATTAAGCAGGATTTTAGCTTTGTGCAGTTTGTGGGTCCTCCTTACCCATAGAATTACTGTGATAGACTGGAGCTGTGTCTTGCTTCTCTATGCTGCCTCATGAAGCCGTCACTGTGCTTCTCCCTCCTAGGTGTGGGGTATCATCTGCCAGGATGCAGTCTTGCTTTTTACCTACTTCTGAGCTAGAGACCCATGTTTTTGGATCAGAAATCTGACTTCACAAACCTCCAGGCCCTGTTCTGACATGGTATAGTTAACAATGCCAGCACTGTGACTTGTGACAGTTCAGCAACTCCCTTGATTTGAACTCCTTGGGTTGGGTCTCTCAGATACATGTGCTGGGTGTAATATTTTCTCTTCTTCATTTTCTACATGCATATCTCTTTTTCAAGTTTAAAACAAGCATCTTATGTATCATTTATTAATTAAACACAAGGTAAATCACTTTTCTGTGTGGGCTCTAATGTATTTGACAGTCTTGTACTAATTGCTAATTTGCTTATTTTCTATAGAGATTATGCCCCTGATTTCCTCAACAGTGCTTATTTGCCATTTTTTACTAATAACAATTAATTATATTAGAATATCAAACTAATTATATTAGTATATTAATTATAGTTTATATAACAGAATGCATTATACACTGAATAAAAAGGTTATTATTTATATAATGTATATAAAATTAAATAATTATATATAATGATATTTTAATAATAGGTAATGTTATAAAATATAATGGCATTATGCATAATATATAATATTAAAATATGTATTATATTATTATATTAATGTACAGAATAACTCTACCATATATGACTAAAATAATGTATTTATATTTATATAAATACAGATCATTAATCTCTACAGGTAAAATATCTAAGTATCTACTTGCCTAGATTCACCAGTGGTAAGGTTGCTATGGTAACAAAGTAGCCTCCTAAAAGCATCACCAACAGACTAGACCCCTTGGAAGACAGAGTTTCAAGCAATGAAGACAAAATACATAATTTTGAAAATAAAGTTGACCATGGAGAAAAGATGTTAAGAGACCATGAGCAGAACTTCTAAGAAATATGGGATAACCTGAAAAGACCAAATTTAAGATTTGTTGAGATAGGTGAAAGCTCAGAGATACAAACAAAAAGAATGCACAATATTTTCAATGAAATAATTCAGAAAATTTTCCAAACCTGAAGAATGAAATGTAAAATCAGATACAGGGTCTTACAGGACCGCAAATATTCAAAATTACCACAGACCACACTAAGGCACATTATTATGAAAATACCAAACATTCGGAGTGATAGAATTTTAAGAGCTGCCAGAGAAAAAAACCAAGTCATGTTAAATCAATCCAGATCTCAGCTGATTTTTCTAACTACACCCTCAAAGCTAAGAGGTCATGGAATAATATATATCAAGCTCTGAAAAAAAGTGGTTGCCAGCCAAGAATACTATACCCAGCAAATTTAAGCTTCAGAGTTGACATGATAAGCAAAAGTTAAAAGAATTCACAACCAGAAAGCCTGCACTACAAAACATACTCAGTAAAATATTTCATGAAGAAGTAAAAAAATAAAAGTGAAAACCAGCAAAGGGAGGAACAACACTAGAAGACTAGTCAATCAAATAAGAAACTAATTCAAATTAAAAACCAGGAATAAATTAATATGGCAGGTAGTAAAAATCATATCTCAATAATAATAGCAAATATAAATGGCCTAAACTCATTAATCAAAAGACATAGACTGGTAGATTGGATTAAAAAAAACAAGTCCCAACAATATGCTGTCTCCAAGAGATTCACTTTGGGGCTGAGGTTGTGACTCAGTGGTAGAGCACTTGCCTAGCATGTGTGAGGCACTGGGTTCAATCCTCAGCACCACATAAAAATAAATAAATAAAATAAAATAAACACGTTATAAAAAATATTAAGTTAAAAAAAAGAGACTTGCCTCTAGGCAAAGACATCCACAGACTGAAGGTAAAAGGATGAGAAAAAACATATCATTCATATGGATCTTGTAAAGAAGCAGGGATTTCTATCCTCAAATCAGATAAAGTGGACTTTAAGCCAAAGTTAATCAGAAGGGACAAAGAAGGACATTTCATACAAAGTAGCCTCCTAATCTAACTGACTTAAATAA
Organism: Sciurus carolinensis; assembly: GCF_902686445.1. Lineage (NCBI taxonomy): Eukaryota > Metazoa > Chordata > Mammalia > Rodentia > Sciuridae > Sciurus > Sciurus carolinensis. The sequence continues at coordinate 82,968,991 of NC_062226.1, forward strand.
TGAGTTAGTTTTTGTTCACACTCTATGTCTAATGTGATTGGAGAGGGGTCCTGTCCCACATAGTTGCTCAGATTTCAAGTTGAGCCATCTTGCAATATTGTCATCTTAATGTGTGGCTCCCAGTGTGGCCAATAAAAGAAAAGAGAGTGAGAAAGGAAAGAGAATTTGGAAAACTTTCACTTTCTTTTCTTTGTCTCAGACACACGGAATTTCTATTCAGAGACCACTAGATAAATCTAGTCACATGACCCTCCCTTATTTGCAGAAAGGATTCCAAATATAGGGAAGCACATGGAATAAGTGGTGAGCATTACTGGACCTTATGAAGGAATAACTGACCAATAGGAAGAACAGTGGAGGAATCTATACTCCTGCCCTTTGGCATGACAAGTGTGCATGTGCTTCCTATGCCATTGCAGTAAGTCGCCCAGCTTGAGCATTCTTATAACCAAGCCACCAGACAGGGGACCCAAAGAGCAAGAAAGCTATGAATTTCTGCTGAGGGCAAGAGTTAAAGGGAGCAAAAATAAAATAGCAAAGGCAGATCTCCAAGAAATGAACAGACGTGCCCCATGCTAGCAACAGCATGTGAACACCTACCATTCGGGTGACATCGAGGCTAGGAAATGTTAGGCAGCAAAACAGGGACAAATAACAGGAAAGAATGGCAATTGTATGCCTAATTCATAAATAGGGCTTTGTCCTTTGCTTCCTTTTCCTTCCCCATACTTGAAATAAGTGTAGTTAAACTTTTTAAAGGAGGAAAACTAATGACCCCAGAATAAAACGATTCCCTAGTCAATCCTAATCCTAAAATGGAGATAAGGAAGAGAAGGAAAAGAACATGTAGTTCGTGCACACACACTTGTATTCTTAGACTGAAACACAGTTGGCAATAGGGAAAATGATACTTTAAATTAGATAAGATAGAGGTTTTAAACTGGACTGGAGTGGTTGCTTTTTATGGTTATTTGCAGAATGAGATGGACCTTCACCTAAAATTTGATTTTGATGTCAAGTGATAATGCCACTTGCCCTCAATAAGACAGTATGGAAAGGTTTATTGCTTATTATATCTGGGGAGACCAGATTAGGCCTCCCAAGCAGATCCAAAATGACTTGAGTGAGCCAGGGAAGGAGATTGACTTGGGGTTTTAGTGGAGTGAATAGGTCGGGGCAGGTGAGAGGTTGCCTGTACATGTAACCTATCTCCTTGGTGCCAAAAGGGGCAGCACCAGATTTTCCTATCAGCTTGTCCAGAAGCAGGGCACAGGGAAGTGGATAGGGAGACTTCAAAGCCATCAACGATCAAACATGAAAGAAGTCAGACTTCTCATTACTACTCTTAATAACGGCAAGTGATGAGATATTGTGGACTCTCCCTGAGGCATTGGTTGAGGGTCAGACAAAAGGTGACCATTTGCAGAAGATGAAGAGGATGCGACAGTTCATGCCAAGTCCCCTATATGGCAGGTTGGCCTCTGAAGCAGCTTGAGACGCAAAGGTCTGGTTCTCAGTTCTCTTTTTAGATTGATCTAGAGGTCAGTGCATGCCCTTGTTCCTATTACTAAGTAAGTGAGTTCACAAAGTTGAAGAGATTCTACGAAGTTCTTTAGTTTTATTAAAGATCTGTTCAGTAGAGAACCACCCTATTAGCCTCTGGCTGACCAAGCAAGGAGAAGAAACTCCAGGCTATATGTATCAGGTATAACACATCAGCTGATGGACTCTAAGAAGAGGGAGGGCCTCTCACTAATGTATCAGATATGATAGAGCCGTGAGCCATGGGGCTGACCCAGTGTTGGCACATTATGTCAGAGGCCGAGAGGTGAAAGGTACCAGAGTACCTGCAAATATATTAGGGGCCAAGGGCACATGTCTTGTCAGGCACTAGTGTCTTCCTGGACTAAATTATTTCATTTAACATTTAATTAACCACATGAAATAGTTGAAAGGCTCACAGTAGACTCATTCAAAAAATGAAACCTAAGTTAAGAGAAAAGAGACATTTGGGGTAGGAAATAACATGAAAAGTATATAAAATGTGTCTTTTCCTGTCTTTCATACTCTTTAAATGTTAGTTCCCCATAATTAAAGGCCTTTGGGGTTCTGGATTAAATGGAAGTTTTATAAAAGGTCTATGTTAGAGTAGGGATAATACTTTCCCCCACCCACTGTTTAGTGCTGAGTAAGTTGCTGTGAACACTAAATTTATTAAGATTGTTTCCCCCAAATATAACTAAAAATTGAAATTATCTGAGACTCATGCCAAAAATATGGATTCCCAAGCTTCAGACCTGACAGACTACCTCAGAGCTTCTAGTATGGAAGTTCACAGATTTGCATGTTTAACAAGTATCCCCCAGATGATTCTGATAGTAACCAATTTCAGATACCACCTCGGCATGATATTGGCCCTATGTTGAACTGACAAAGTTTGTCCTTTAGCCGAAGAAAACCTGGGCACTATGGAACAAAACACCAACTCTGAGAAAATATGAACTCTTCTGGATTTCGTTCAACTTGTTAATTCTATTCTGGGCCTACTGTGGAGGGAACATATTTGTGGAATAATACACAGCTTCTTTATGTTGTTCGGTAGGTCTGTCAGTGTTATTTAGGTAACTTTCCTTGAGTATAATGACACCATGTCCATATCACAAGTAGGGTATAGTTCACAAAATGCCATAATTTCAAAAATATGTCTGCACCACCCCACTCTTCCACACCCAGACCTCCAACTTTTGAGAGCAAAGAGCAACTGATTTTTAAGATGGCACTTCTATAATTAAGGCAGGGATTATTTGTTGAAAAAAAAAAATGTGAGAATTAATGAATGAATAACTGCATGAATACATAAGTATATTCATTAATTAATTAAAGGAGTTCAAAAATTACAAAATGGTCAGAGTACAAAAATTGGTCAGTAGTTCTTTTTCAAAGACAGTTTATATGATCATTTCTCCCAGAGTTACTTACACACCCAACACCATAAAAATCTGAGTACTAAAGCTTATGTAAAATGTAAGTGCAGTAAAACCTTTTCAAGATCCTAAGTAAAAATCAGCTGCTAAAAATTCTTAACAGGGAGAACATCCTAAAAAGAGAAGTGGTAAAGTGTGCCCTTATGTATAACCTGAAAACATATATGTGTCACGCAAGAAAGCTGTGCAAGTAGGAACTTGTTAGGAGTTTTTATTATACTTTTTATTCATTTATTAGCTTGGGTTCTTGCCTGACATTGCTACATTCCTCTTCGTTGAAGAATTTTAGTATGTTTGCCTATTTATATGGCATCTGCGTTTGTGCCAGGTTTTTTTTTTTTCTTTATATAGTATCTAACATACCACGGTACACACATTGTACTTAATAAAGATTATTTGAGCATGAAGATTTGATTAGTGGCAAATAGTGGTTGAATATTTAACAGAAGAAGACACTCTGCATTTAAATGTATGCTTGTTTTAAAAATGATAGTCAGAAATAGTTGTGGGGGGCTTAAAAATGAACCATCATGTGTTCTGGGTTATGTTGGCAATAATTCTCTACTATATTAGTTCCTTCAAAGGTGAATAGTTTCCAATTATGACATAACCTTAACTTGCCATCTGTTATGAAATAGTGTATGAAGCTTAAACTTGGGATTTTCAGCTTCACAAATTCTCCAACAATTATGAACTCTCACTGACTTCAAAATTAAGCCCAGACAAGGTTAACAAGCCCCTGTCATTCTCTTAATGTGATCGTTCATCCATGAACCTTGCACATTCTTGTATTTGTGATATTCACTTTAAAAAATAAACATTCTTGTAACCTTCCTGAAAGTAAGAATACTACAAAAAATCAGGAAGACTGTTCATGCTTAAGGAGCCTTCTTCAAACTGAAATTCTCTGTCCACTTCCTGGAATCCCACCCAGAAGAACCTAGGGAGTTAATAACTTTTCAACACTTCTGCCCATGGTAGAGTCAGGATTAGAACTCAAACCTTTCTAATCCAAAATTCTTTCTAGTGTCTCACATAAATTGATAGAAAATGTGTTTCATAAATGAAGATGAGATCTAACATAGTAAAGCAGTCGGCATCTGTGATTTTATAAAACAATATTCTTGTGAATATGCTGCTGACTCTTAGCAGGGTCAGATAATCTATACAAATCTGCTGCTGTGGGCAGGATCTGCCATTGCTATCTATGATTTGCCAAGTGATTTTCTCAGTAGACTGTCTATTTTGGTTTCCAGCATAATAACTAGCATCTTACAAAATATAACTTGCTTTCCACATAGTTCTCAGTAATGACCAGAAATTTAATAATAATGACAGGTGTTTGTCTCTGATATGAAGAGTATTTCCTAAAATGATATTGGGTTTACTGTCATTTACCTGAGCTCAGCTCAGGATCTCCTCTCCCTTCTCCCTTTTAATTGAGGCTCACTACTATGAGGTGGAAAACTAATTCTAACACTGGAATTTGACCCCAAACTCCCAAATTTGTGCTATTAGCCATTACTCTGCATGTCCATCTGTGTGACCTACATCTTTACCCTTGCTGAGTCAGCCTGAGTAAGTGGCCACCTCTAGTCACCAGTGTATGATTCAGAGTCCCTGCTAAAATACCTACACCCTACAACTCTGATCCTGTCCCCATCATGCACAGTGAGAGAGAGAGAAAGTTGCTTGTCTTGAATGTTCAACATTTCATTGATCTTCAAGATTATTTTCTCCTTCAGTCAAAGTCTTTGGGGAGCAAATTTTCAAAGTCAGCAGCAACTCTGGCTCTCTAAATTATATTCTTTCATGATGAAAGAATTCTTTACCACTTAGACCTGCCCTTCCCACATATACTAAATTCAATCCAATTTAACAAGAACGTGTCTGGTCAATCACAGGTCCAAATGAATACCTTTATTCTGGGTACATTTGACATAATAGAAATTATTCTCAGAGTAATCAATTTAAAATATACAATTTGGGGAGATATACTACTGATTCTACTGCTGAGCTCTTTTTTCTGACACAGCCCAATGTGTCTTTTCAAAGAGCAAGATTTTGTGGTCAGGGCATGGAAATGAGAGATCCTACAATAATCAAAAAGCCATCCAGCTGACCAGCTTTTTATTCTCTCATTTGGTCATTGTCTTCCCCTTTCAGGCTTTCAGAAGAAGAAAAAAATATTATTCCCCACAGTACTGTCTGAAAAATTAGATCAGGTCCTGATTAGGCAGAAATTCCAGAATGAATGCAGTATTTTTTTTTAAAGTGGCAAATATACCTCTGAAGTTCTATGTCATGAACAGTTTAAAGGTCAAAAGAGTTATAGGCCTTAAGTGTGCAAGAAACAAATTGTCATTTATCACTCCTTTCTGCCCATCCCCTCACCTCACCCATTCTTCTTTCTGTTACATATTCCCTCTTATCCTTTGTTCCCTCATTCATTCCTTCCATTTGTAAACTTTTATTGCATATTGTCTAAAGTCTATGTTTGTACTGCTATGATAAAATACCACAGACTGGGTAAGTTACGAAGAAGTCTGTTTTCTTATAGTGTAGGAGGCTGACATGTACGAAATCAAGGTGCTATCATCTGGTGAGGGCCTTCCTTCTATGTCCTCAGACGTCAGAAGAATAGGAGAGCAAGCTAGTCAGATGCCCCATGAGCCTCTTTCTTAAGGGTCTTGATCCTATTCGTAAGGGTGAAGTACTTGGGGCCTAATCACATCTCAAAGGTCATACCTTTTAATACTAACAACTGGCCATTAAGTTTCAAATGAATGAATTTTGGAAGGGTTACTTGTAAACCATAGCACACTCTGGTTCCAGATGAGATGAGGGGTAAAACTCAACCTTCGCATGGGTCTGCATGTGGGTAACATGTGGCATCACAATACAGAAAGGAAAAGAATGATGAGAACTCAGCAGTGGTTCACAGGCACAGCTGCATTGGGAAGGACCTATAGAGCTTATTAAAAAATACTAATGCTTAGGGTGCACCCAGAACCATAGAGTCAGGACTTCTGGAATGTTGGGCATTTTTCCCTGATTGAGCACCTGTGGTTTACATGGAGAATGCAAAAGAAGAAGGGAATTCCAGAACTTGGGGTAAGAGAGCCTTTTGGTCCAATATGCCTGTTTCCAAAGGCAGATGTTATGATTTGTGTCTTGAATGTACCATATGTTGAAGGTCTGGTTGCCAGTTTGTGGTGTGCCCAGGAGTTGGTGGAACATTCCTTTAGGAGGTGGGGCCTAGTTGAAGGAAGTTAGGTCTTTGGGGGTGTGCCCTGGAAGGGGCTATTGAGACTGCTCCCACTTCTTCTTTTGCTTTCTGGCTGCCACAAGTTTGACAGACCTCTCTGTCAGGCACTCCTGATGGTGTACTGTGTCATCATAAGTCTAAAGTGATGGGGGCAAATGACCATAAACTGAAACCTCTAAAACCATGAGCCAAAATAAATCTTTCCTCCTTATACAGTGATTTTCTCTGTATTTTGTCACTGTCACCGAAAAGTGACTAATGTAGTAGCCTAATAGGTCCTGGCAGCACAAAGCAGATCCAAAGAAACATGCAATAAAATATCAGTTTGCTTTTCTAAAATTAACAAGGCAAAATTTCTCTTAGTCTTCTCAGTCTTTTGACTTTTGAAACCATAATTTACAGAGTCCTGACCAAAACACCTTCTCTTCCTTGGTGACCCTCTAGAGGAGTAAACAAGGCCACCTGACAGCTAGCTCCTCTTTACCTGGGTAGCCCACTTTCTTTCCAGAATCCCTTCTTTTGCTCATGAGTCTCCACTTCTCAGCAGTGAAACTCCTAAGGAAGAACAAGTTTCCCTTCTAAGGGTAACAGAATTTCAGGTATCTGTCAGACAATATTTGCAGAACAAAGAAAATGCAGCCCATTTCATGGAGAAGGAAACTGAAGCAAAGTTTAAAGTACCAACCAAGCTCCTACTGTTCTTATCTAATGCAACCTAAAACTCAGGTTTCCAGATTCCAAGTCTCTGTTTCAGCACCATAATGTCTAGTTATGAAACAGATGACATTTTTAATAAAATGATAAGTACCAACCATGAAAATAGAGAAGGCATTCTTTCAACTAACAGGAAAAGCTGTATTTATTTAACCTTCATACCTGAGTACAGAAACTATTAATAATACTAGTTCCTGAAACTAAAGACAAAACATAAAGCAAGAGGGCAAAAGGCATCATTTTGGATCTCAAGAAGCAGAATAATTGTTCAGTGGCCAAAGAGGAAAAAAAGAAGAAAATAAGGCAATAGTATACAGTTTGGTGGACTGATCCCAATTTCTCTCTTTCTTGTAGCATGAAGAATGCAGCCCAGTAGAGCCATGTTTGCAAATGCAGCTGAAGTAGGACCCACCTGGTACCTGTCAACTAATCAGGTACCATTCCCCACAGGATAGGTGTGGTATGAGGCTGGGAAGCTGTGTGCTTCATTTGGTAATAGAAGTTGTTGGATATAACTGAGATGGAGTCAAGACTTTGCTATTTTGGGGCAAGGGGTGGGTTCTGAAAGGTAAATAGAAGAGAAGAGATGTAATAAAGTTTGACTGGTGTGCAGAAATACCTCTTGGCTCTTATATATTTCTACTTCTAGTTTTGTTTTGTTTTATTCTTGGTTAAGCAGAAAATTACAGGAGATGAGACAGGTAAACACTGAAGGAAGGTACTGCTGAGATGTTTTTTATGTCCTGTGTGGAGGGCACATGGTTTGAAGGTCTTGGCTTTCTCCAGCCTGGATCAGATTGTTGATGTTCTTTGCTGTGTAAGATAAAATAATCCACAACATATTGATGTTTAACTACTTTGGTCTATGTAAGTGTCCTACTGGGGCCATAAAGCAGGATCACATTCCAACTGGTGCAGGTGAGTTTTTTCATTATGATCATGGATATTCCTACTGCCAACTAACCAGGAGTAAATCATTCTTGGGAAAAAATAATGACCTGGAATAATTTTTTTTTTTTTTTTTTTTGGTACTGGAGATTGAACTCAGGAGCACTCAACCTGAATAAAATCCCCAGACCTATTTTATATTTTATTTAGAGACAGGGTCTCACTGAATTGTTTAGCACCTTGCTTTTGCTGAGGCTGGCTTGGAACTCATGATCCTCCTGCCTCAGCCTCCTTAGCAGCTGGGATTATAGACATGTGCTACCATGCCCAGCAGATTTTTAAGCTGAAGAAAGATGCTTCTCCCTCTGCTCTGCCCTTGTTGAAACTCAGGGTGTTCAAATACTGCCAATGAGGGGAGTCAACTGATATTAATTGGTGGAAAGAAGTCAGATGCTAGAAAGAAAGCGACCCTATGGGTTTTCCATAATATTTTCCTTCCATCATCCTTGCTGTTCAATTAAGTCATTGAGAATTATACTTGGTGGTCTTAAAGATAATGTGGGGAATAAAGGAAAGACCTTGCTTTGTGTATGGGTTGTTTAAATCAAGCAGAGGAATGTGATTTTCCCTCTGAATGCACAGAGATGATAACAGAAGGACACCCCTCAAAGATGACCATACCCAGCAGAGGGATGGTCCATGCTCAAGGGAACAGTGACAACAGAAATAGAGGAAGTGAGTCAAAGACCACCAGGAAGCTGATTTTGAATATGATAAAATCGGCAGTGAGAACTTTCAGAAAGAACTGGTAGAAAATGTGCAAGTATCAGCTGTGAGTGATTATAAATAACTTCAATTAGAGGCAAATTCATGAAGTTTGTGCTCTGACTGGCAAATATCTTTATGAGATGATCCAGGAACCAAGCAAGTACTCTAAATACACTGCCAAACATTGTCATCTGTCATCCTTACAAGCCAGGTCTGGTAATAAAAACTGCTAACAAACATGTACTACATGTTTCTTATATGCCACATACAATGCCAGCACTTTACAATTCTTATGATAACATTGTGAGTCTCATACTACACGCCTCATTTTGATGATGAGGAATCTGAGGTTTTACAAGTTTAATCAGTTGCCAAAAATCAAAAGCTAATAAGTATTGCAACTAGTATGTTCCAAAGCCTGAACTCTATACTATTATAATGCACTGTCCATTGGGAATCAAGAAATGAAAGCTTAGAGTGATGGGGTGGGGTGGAGGAATGACAAGAAAGAAGGGGCTAGAACTAAAAGAACAAACTTCTACAATTTGGGGACATATCAACTGAATTATTTTTCAGGGAAAAAAACAAGTAAAATAAAGTATATCAACTGAAAGATATGTCCTTCTTTTAGAAATATTCAAGTGAAAAAAAAAATAAGTATCATAGAATGTGGAAAATGTGATAATAAGGGTTTCCCATAGTCATAATTATCAAATATTATCAAATATTGATAATGATTTTCAGAGAAGTAAGTGACTTGCTCAAGATTCTACAGCTACTTAATGACAACAAAAGAACTTAAATCCATACCTGCTTGAGTATTAACTTAATGTTTAGAGGGTAGAAAACCTCTATTCCTAATTTTTTTCTCTGAAAACAAGATTGTGTGACTCTACACTTGAAAGGATGTTTTTAGATGTGGCTTCCATAATTGCTGCTCCTGAAAGCAATGTAGGTGAAAGTTCTACAATCACCTTCAGACATTTGGATGCATTAGAGAAAATGATAATGGCTTCTGCAATTTGCCTAGTAACCACCCCTTTCAGGAGCTTTCTTTTAGAGCCAAGTTACTTATGTGATTTCCAGCCAGTTTACTTCAGAATCTAACACTGAAATGGTTCAAGTCATTATACATGAAGGGTTATTATTATTTCATACCTAGGAAAGATATAAATACATTTCAGCCCCTCTCAATGTGCAATATTCTTCCTTGTTTGTGTATATTTGGAAACTATAATAAGTGTTTTCATACAAATTAATTTAATTGAATCTGATATTTGTTACTTTTAAGGTTAAAGAAGTTAAATGTGACTATCCAAGTTTTCTGCTTACAACTAAGGCAAAGCTTAACTACAGGGAATATTTGTTTCACTGAGTAACAGAATTCTGGAAAATTTAACTGCCAAAAAAGAAAACTTAAAATAAATGTGATTGTTGGAAAATGACTTTATTGTCACATAGGTCTATAAGTATGTAGATATAGGTAGATGAATACATGTACTCACATTCACCTGAAGTGCATTTGAACTTATAGAAAGATAAAGGATACATAAATGCTGCTTTTAGTCTACAGCTATAAAATATTCCAGTCATAAACAAACACACTCGTACATATAATCACATACACATACATACTCCTTTCTCCAAAGAATAGTCCCAGAAATCTGAATGTAAATTAATTTTGTATTTAAATTGATTTTAATTAATGAGTCAATATTTGAGTAACATACTTTTGAAATATTGATTCCTTGAGCAATTTATATGATGTAAAAAAATAGAAGTAAGCATTTAATCTCCCCAAAGCAAGGCACCTGGAATTTAATATATATACACACACACACACACACACACACACACACACACACATTGCATTTGTTCTCTCCATGTTAGTTACAAATATTTATTTAGCACTTGCTATATGCCTAGCATTCTTTTGGGTCTGGAGATGCCATATGTATGCATATGTATGTGTATACATATTTCTCTCTCTCCTTTTCTCTCTCTCTATACAGATAAAAACACACAGAAAGAATCTCTGGGAGAGAATGAAGGTATGAATTTGTAACCAGAAACTTAATTGAAACAAAAATTCTTTGATCTCCCAGCAATCTGTCTGTCCTTGGGAAGCTGTTAACTACATATGGAATTGAGCTCTCCTGGGCACTATTAGCAACATAATCTCTCCTTAATCTCAGTCTTTTAGTCTAGACCAGACATTTATATTTGATTACCATATGCAAATTCAAGTCCTTAGCCAGAAAATCCAATGTATTCATTTGAAAGTCCACTCTGCAACTTCAAAGTCAACAACAGATGGAGAACATTATTCCAAGTAGAAATATACACGTTCAGATCTTTCAGCTTTTTGCCACTACTTGTAGGCTATGTACAAAAACTGAGGATGGATAAACTTAAGACATCTGGTCAAGTGCATCTCAACGTAGTTTATTTAGTAATTGCCTCTCTTTGAGTTCAGAATAGCATGCTTTTAAAAATCCTTCAACCGATAAGTAATACCAAGAAATTGGCCCCCACAAGTAATAAATTCCTTTGATATTCAGCAAAACACAACAACAAACTGGCTGTCAAGTTTGGCGACCATTTGAAAAGAGGCGGGCTTCCTTGCTGAACCTTGAATGGAAACATTATTTTTCCTACACCAGAAGGCCATCATCACTCTTTCACCAGAAGGAAGGTCACACCATCTTTCACAAAAGATTTGCCTGCTTGTAATTACCGCCTGCAGCCTACAGACAAACGCAATCTTTTAAAATGCTAACTGTGTTATACTTATACCCAAGGGATTCCTGGGTACAAATGTAACGTGGCCTCCCCAGTTTGTCTTAGCGGGACCTTACAGTGCTGATTGAAAACAGCTGAACTAAATCAACAGTTACCTTGAGCCAGGGGCCTTTGGAGAGCAATTAGAGTCAAGGCTTGGGTTTTGAACCCAATATGCTCTGTCAGTCTCAATGATTTGTGTTTGTTGTACTCAGTCTCATTTCCTGCATGAAATATGAGGCTGTATAAAGAGGAAAAATTCCCAAGATTAAAAAATATTTGACCTCAGTGCATTTGTGAGCATAGAAGTACACATGTCTAAATGACCATTTGGGTTTGTAGTACAAAGTTCTATTGATGTTGGCAGCCTGAGCTTCCCAGTCTCAAAGCCACATGAATGGTTTCAAGTTTCAGCCAAAAAATGTTTTCCACATGCTTTAGTGTGGGCCAATTTACACAGTAGATTTCGTGGATACTGCGGCCAAGTGCTTCATAAAGGGCTGCCTTCTCTGGGATCAGGGAAACCACAACAGACACATTGCTAATGCAATCTAATTATCTGCTTGAATATTTTTCCAGATGTATCCAATGTCTAAAAATACTGCAATAAAAAAGGTATTATTTGACTCCCTCGACTGAAACAGTGGCATAAAGAACCTGTTTGTCTAGAGGGAAAGTTATGACATTGTACTTCTATGACTGCATTTAAATCAGTCAAACAAAACAGTACCCACAGGGTGGGCCCTTGCTTTCCTTTTGAATGAGTCTTCCAAACTTAGACCTCAGTGTAGGAGATCATTCCTTTATATAAAAAGGTGACCCTCTCACTTATAAGTTAATTCCTCTCATTTGTGGTTTTCTAATTTGATTGAGGTTGGTCAGTGTACTTCATGACAAAGCAATCTCCTGCTTTTTCCTCTCAGTTCATTGTACAGGCTCACAACGGGACAGCAGGCCATTTCCTTCCTGTCAGTGGAAAAAAAATCTTTTGACTAATAAGTTGAGATTTTTTACCCTGTCCCCACAGAAAAACTGGCTGTTCTGAAGGTCTTAATGTTTCCCTTTTGTTTTCCTTCAGCAGAATTTATTTTTGTATAGCAAGTTCCATACTTCAACCTCGTTTCCTTTGTGTCATTTGGACCTCAGTTAGTCCAGCAGATACACGATGTTATGCCAGGTTATTGTTCAAGCTGTTGGCAGCCATGCTCCTTCCTAACACATTCAACGGCCTGGGAGAATATAAGTGCGTTCAGTAGGAATTGGCTGAACTAAATTGAGAGGTCAGTTTTATCAACCTGCATCTTTATACACATTTTTAACAAGGACTTTAGAGTGAACTATAAAATTCCTAATACATAATCAAGACTAGGCAACATACACACACACAAGCCCACCCTCATGTACACACATATACACTTTTCCAAAAAACTGAAATACTAATGAAAGTGTTTTATATCTGTTTTGTTTTGGTTTTCGGTTTTGGAGGTTTCTCTTGGCTGTCCCCTACCCCATCCTTTTTCTACCAGGAAGAGTTGGGAGTAGAGGGTCTCATTCTGTCTTATATCTTTCAGGAAATAATAAATCAGAGGCAAGACATTACCTTGCAGTTTATTAACTGTTTTCATTCATAACCACAAAACTAGTCTGCCAGCCTGCCTCATTCTCAGCTAGAGCAAGTAGAATACCAACCTGGAGACATGAAGATACCTCTGAATAGTTCTACACCAAAGTTTGTGACTGCAACTAAGAAAAAAGAAAGTTGAGTGCCAAGAACTTGATGTGAGCTAATGATGAGCAAGAAAGTCCCCCCAGGCTGGCTCATTCCATCCTCCTTAATTGAGCTATTCTCCTTGCAATGAGAGTTTTTGCGGATTGATTCAACTCTATTGTTTCTTGTGAAATCTTGAAACCATATCCTCATTCACTCCACTGTTGATTTTTTCCCCCCATCTGGGATATGGTTTTAAAATATGTTCATAGTTCTCTAAAAGATGTCCTTAGGGAATGAGGTCACTTGGGTTTTTCAATTAGAAAAGAATAAACAGTTTCATTCCTCTGGCAATCTTTTTTTTTTTTTTCATCATATGATCCATGCTAATAGCAATGTATGATTATCCTATTTCCACAAACCATCAGGATGTTCTCAGGAAAGTGGGCGACAGACAAGAGTTGCGATGAAATGCTAGTCACTTGGGCAAATAGAGAATATTTTATTTAAAAGTCAATTGTGTTTTGACTGTGTATTTATAATCTGATTGTTTAGAATTTAGTTTGTGCTTTCTTATAGAAGGGGTATTATGAAAGGTATGAAACACTTTCACAAAACCTTGTTTTCTGCTTTTTTTTTTTTTTTTTTTTTTTTTTTTTTTTTTTGCTACTTTTCCATTGAGCTACATCCCAAGCCTCGCAAAGCCTTTTTAACCCATAGAACCCTGTGTTTAAGAGGCAAACCCATCTCCCATTTACATGGGAGTCTGGGTACATAACCAAAGACTAAAGAATAGAAGGAAAAAGTGGCTTTGTTCCTGCATTGGTGGTAGGGTTCTTCCAAGAAACTTTTTGGAAAAGATAAAGTTGGTTTGGTACAACCTCCCAGAAACTCATCTTCAATTTTTCTCTCACTTTGCCATAGCCATCTTCCAGGTAGTTTCAGGTCTCCTTAAACTTTCTTTTTTTGGGAAGTCCTCCTTTCCTCTTGTCTCAAGTGTAGGACAAAATACATTCGGTTCTTCACGCCCATTCATCAAAATACATCAGAAGGAATGCCTGGTGATCATAATAATTCTAAAACGGAATATGAGTCATCTCTTAACCATCACAGGTCATTTGAATTTTAAAGTAACATGTAAATTAACCTCAAAGAATCTTTAATCTGTATTTTTCAGGTAATGTGACCAGAAGGAAAAAATTCAAAATGTTTGGGAAAACGGGTCTTGGTGTCTAGGGTCCACCTCACAGTCAGCCTTTCCTGGCTTGTGTATTTTGTCTTGAAATAAATGTTCTGACTTAATCACATACGATCCTCTCCCTCCAAGCTCTGTGTGGCAGAGAAGAGACCCCAGAACTCCAATATACATAAATCCTGTGGTGTTCTTTTCCTTCATTTGCTTCCTTTCTATAGCCATCTTAACAATACATAGGTAATTGTACAAAATAAGGTAGGTCTCTGACACCTATATTTAAGTCTTAGAAAACAGTATCTCTAACCTTCATAACTACGAGCAAGTAGAAGCATTTTTTTTTTTTAATTCGTCACAGAGCAAGTTGAGAAAGGAAGCATTTTGAATTGACTTGCTAGGAGTTAGACTTTCATGGGTCCTAAAATTGACTATTTGGATTTGGAAATTTTGGTTTGCATTTTGAAGACCTCGGCAGGACACAGAGAAATGTTTCTCAAAATGTGGTCTCTAAATCATTTGTGTCCTCTGGTAGCTTTTCCACAATTAGACTATAAATTTCTGAAGAAAAAGAAATTTAAAACCCTTTGTGAATGAATGTGCTAAATATAATTCTCACTGAGATCTATGGTCATCCTGTGGTCATCATACAGGTGGCACTTGGGTTCTGAGGACTCTGGTGATCAGATCTTAACTTCTACTTAGTTATTTGTGTGCAGTGCTCTTGATTAATTAATTTCCACATTATTATCATGTCTCTGTTAGCATTTGTTATATTTGCCTTTTTCCATATTACTATTGGGTTTATTGTTCAATTCTAATTTTATAAAAGAAGCTATCACAGAAAAGTAGTTTATGAAAACATAGTTATAAAAGTATTGACAGAAATACACCACCACCATAATCACCTTTAGTGACAAAGTTTCAAGTGAATATAGAATGTGATTATGTATGTGCTGAGACAAGGGGAAAGCAGCCAGAAGCAGCCAAATATACAATGAAAATGGGAAATCCAAAAATAAACAAAGGAAAATTTTATTTAATAAGGCTAGGAATCATTTTGACCCTAGTATGTAGGAAATTGTCTTTTATAAATCTTAGTTAAATTGTGGCAGGAAGCCACCAAAGCTTTGCATGTAAGTACTCTGCACTTCTCAGGTTTAAAAAATGATGTTTTTCCTATGGAAATATTTTCCAGTATTGAATTGCTGGATTTTATTACTAAGGAAAATGGGGATATCAAAACTATAGAGGTGGGCTGGGGAGATAGCTCAGTTGGTAAAGTGCTTGTCTTGCAAGCACAAGGCCATGGGTTCAATTCCCAGCACCACAAAGAAAAAAAAAAAAAAACTACAGAGGTGTGTTTCAGAAGTTATATTCCTTGTAACAAAAACAAATATAAGTCATATTTTTTTTTTAGGTAACTGGTAAAACTAACTTTCAGAGTTAAAAAATAATAAGCTCAAAGTGAA
Organism: Sciurus carolinensis; assembly: GCF_902686445.1. Taxonomy (NCBI): domain Eukaryota; kingdom Metazoa; phylum Chordata; class Mammalia; order Rodentia; family Sciuridae; genus Sciurus; species Sciurus carolinensis. Next base: position 82,984,763 of record NC_062226.1, read on the forward strand.
AGCATAGTAAGTATTGATGAAATTTCCCTGTGGTACAATAGTTGAACATCATGGAATACTAATGACATGTAATGTGTGCTCGAGGAAATATTTTGCTTTTCATTTGGCAAAGTCACTGGTATGTAAAGTATGAATCAGATCCTAGACACTATGTGAACTGTATATTGAGGAGAAATGTTGATAATTTTTTCCCTGTTAATTATTCAAAATCTACTAGCAGATATTTTCAGTCTGTCACTGATGTTTTTCTGAAGCTTGATACAGACTGGGAAGAGTTTTGGTACTGTTACTAATAGGACACTAGGACTGTGCACAGATAGGAGAAACATTGCCACACAACAAAGACTTTGTGACAGACTGCCAATGTGCACACTTTGCTACGAAGAGAGAGTGGCTGGTGATGAGAAATACGCCTCCTAATCTTGATTCTGTGGTGTTGAAGGAAATACAGAAATTTGTGGATATAATTAGATGGTATGTATCTTTTTAGCATACTCTGGGAAACAAGATTCTTCTTTTCCACACTGAAGTGTGTTGTCCTTTGAAAGGCAATTTTCATAACTTTTTTAAGTGATTAAATATAAACCACAAACAGAAAAAGGTGCATAGTACATAAAAGTACCACAAAATGAATCTTCAGAAAGCGATCTTTTTTAGGTATCGCCTGTATGAAGAAATAGGATCTTGTCCACACTGCAGAGGCATCCTCTGCCCAGGTGTTTTTTCTCACATTACTCTTACAGTAAGTAAGACACTATCTTGATATACATGGTAATTTCTTTCTTAATATTCTTTGCGCCTTCACTGCTTTATATGTAACACCAAATAAAATGGCAAATAAAAAATATTGACTGGTTTTAAACTTTATTCATAATTTAAAGATATTTTAATAGATGTTTATAAAATTTAATTATATTATTGTATATAGCTCCTGTGGGTTTTTTTTTTGTTATTGTTTTTTGGGTTGTTTTGGTATTGGTGATTGAACCAGGGGTGCATAACCACTTAGCCACATCTCTAGTTCTTTTTAATATTTTATCTAGAGACAGAGTCTCGCTGAGTTGCTTAGGGCCTTACTAAGTTGCTAAGGGGGGTTTTGAACTCGTGATCCTCATGCCCTAACCTCCTGAGTCACTGGGATTATAGGTGTGCACCACTGTGCCTGAGAGTTCATTTTTCTTTGGCACAAAATTCCATTATATCAACAACCACAACTTTTCTATTTATCTTAACATTCTGAGCTCCTGATGGACATTAGACTTGTTTTCAGCTCTTGCAAAAATGGCTGCCATGAACTTTCTTTTTTTATGTTTCCTGACATACCTGTGAATGTATGTGAATGTACGTGAATGTATGAATGTATGTGAATCTCTCTAGGTATATACCTGAGAATGGAGTAGTTTGGTATTGTTTGGTCATAGGATATTGTTTTGTCACAGATATGTATGGTCAAGAATACTTTCCTAAAGTTGAAAGATAAGTGTTGGTGAGAATGTGGAGAAAAGGGGAGCCTTGTATTCTGTTGATGGGGAAGCGTACTAATACAGCCATTATGAACTGGTTTTTACTACAAAGACTACTGCTGACAGTCTTTTCAGTTGGCCCAAGCGCAAGAAAGTGTTGAAGGATATCCCTGTATTTTTAATTTGCATTTCAATGTGTAGATTGTTTACATGAATACTTGAAACTATAAATGAAATTTTTAAATGTCTTTATAATATTGATAATACCAGTAAAGACCTTTTTAATCATTTGAAATAGTTCTTTGAAGTGATGTGACCAGCAATATATTTTCTTTCTTTTTTTTTTTTTTTTGCGGTGCTGGGGATTGAACCCAGGGCCTTGTGCTTGCAAGGCAAGCACTCTACCAGCTGAGCTATATCCCCAGCCCAATATATTTTCTAATAGCTTGAAACTATCATTTCAAAGCTAAAAAATGTTCTTTTCATAGCCATTTTAACAAATATTTATTACAAACTAATCTATGTCATAATATCTATTTTGACACGTTCACAAAACTTGCTATTTTTTAAATTGTCAGATAAATAAATTAATTTCTGAACTTTGAAACTTACATTCAAATAACCAATAGAACATGAACAAAGATTTTCTAGATGTTAGCATAACTGAAAGGGAGTAGTAATAATCCATTTACTGCATCTCTCAGTTTGGAACTCTGAAATCCACAACTTTTGTATTCTGTTCATTGACATAAAAAAACAAGCTGAACATTGTATTTGGAAAATTTTCTCTGTAAGTTTTACTTCAGTGTGCAATGGAAATATCTCAAATCCTGTCAGAGTCTTCAAACACACAGTAGCGTTCTTGATGAGGTATAATATCACACAAGGATAGTTGAACAGACTTAATAAAAATAATAAGAAAAGAAAACTGGGTACAGGGCTTATGGATTGAGTTAAGGGAGTAATTTTTATATCTTTTTTGGAGATGCTACATAAAATTATCCCAGTCCTTGGGAAGAAATGATAATAGTAATGATAATTATATTTTGTACCATGCTTTGTATTTGCTATTTAGATTATTTTATAGAAAAAAAATAATGGTCACAATTACTCCAGAAGACCACTTGAAAGTCTACTGATGACAAAAATTTTATAAACAGTAGTACAGTAGAAAGTGCCCAGGACTAAGTGTTTGTGACAAGAATTACAGGGTTAGCATAGCTTAGCAATGCCCCTTACTAACATATGGTAGAATCATTAATACTTCTGAGTTTCTATTTCTTCACCAGGAAAATAGATCTTATTACAACTGCTCTGATTTCCTCATATTCTGTGTAAGTGAAATAATATGGAAAAATATTTTAGAGACCTCTGTGCTTCCAGTTGTGTTGGAGAGCTGTTATCAGACTACCTGTTGTATAAGAATGATTTGAAAGTTGAATACAATGCAAAAGTATAAAAAAAACACAAAGCGAACAATATACTATTTTTAAAGGGACTGGAGACAAAACAGCTATAACATGTGGGACCATATTTCTTGAGAAAATAGAAAATAGAAGCATGGAAAATTAAGACCCAGATTCCACAGGCAATTTCCCCTCCATGCATTTTGTGACCACTAATCAGTATTTAAGTAGGGTGAAATTCTGAGAAAATAAGTATTGAACAACTACTAAGAAGGTAAGCAGAGATTATCACAGTTTTAAGATTTTCTGAAGATCCCAATAAACACCTTAGGATTGAAGTGGAAAACCCTGAAAGAATAATTCATAGGAGTAATAGCAAACCAGAAATAGACTAGATTTTTACTGAGTCAAGGGGATATACCTTTTATATGCCAAGCAGATAAAAACTAAATCCTCTCTGGAAGAAATAAAATTACCCAGCGCCACTACAGTTTTTCATATGTGTATTTATCATTTTTTCAAATTTTGCTAAGCATGCCAGGAAAAATAACCAAATCTATAAAAATCAAAATAAAATAGAAAAAGGTCCATCAATGGTCCAGCTGTTAGAACTAACAAGTGTGAGATTCGAAATAGTAGCTATTCAAGAAAAATGGAGGTGGGAGTGCTAGGGATGTAGCTCAGTGACAGATAGAGTGCCTGCTGAGCATGCACGGGACCTTGGGTTCAATTCCTAGAACTACAAATAATAATAATAATAATAGAATTAAGAAACTCTAAAAAAATAAATAAAAATATTTATAGTTAATGACTTTAACAGCAGATTAGAAATAATATAAGTATCATTATTAAAGGAGAAGACAGGTTAGATTGAAAGAAAAAAAGTGAGAAAAAGAGGGAGAATCTTCAAGACTCACTAGAGATAAAAGGGTAACAGTGGAAAGGTTGAATTTATATGTAACTGGAATCCAGAAAGAGAAATGAAGCAGAAAGGGAGACAAGATTCTTTAAGGAGATCAGAGCTTAGAATTATCCTAAAATTGTTGAAAGGCCCACTGATTCAAGAATATCTATGAACCAAAAGCAGGGCAAAATCAAAGAACATCACACCTACACACATCACAGTAAAACTGCCAAAAGCCAAAAACAAAGAGCAAATTTCAAATTTTCTATAGAGAAAAAAGACAAACTACCTTCAAAGGAACAACATTAAATTGATGGTAGAGTTTTCAACAGTGTGAATTCTTTTTCAAGTGTTTGTGAAAATTCACCAGAGGATTTATCTAGGCATAAAATATTTTTGTGAGAAAGTTTTAGATTTATATGCAATTCATTGTATAAAAGATATATTCATTTTTGGTTCCTTTGGTTAATTTTAATAATTTTTAAAATATAATTTTTCCATTTCCTACAAAGTTTAAATTATTGACATAACACTTAAAATCATATATTCATTATTTTAATGTATACTTTGAATGAATATTCTTTTATTTTCCTGCTAGTGGTAATTTATGACTTATTTCCATTTTTCTATCATTCCTTCAAGAGGCTTATCAATTTTATATATGTTTGAGGATAAACTCTAGACTTTAGTTTTACTGAATTTTGTTTTCAATTAAATTGATTACATCTCTTAAATTTCTTTTCTTTTTTTTTTTACTTCTTTAACTTCAAATCATTTTTTATAGTTTCTTTTATATTGCTTACATCTTTGATGTTCAGGCATTATCCTTTTCTAATATAGGCATTTTGACTTTAAGTTCCCTTGAAGAACTGGAGTAGCTCATTTTAAAGGTCAATATAACCTTAGAACCAAAGGACATTCATAAGAACTTTTCTGTTGCAATGAACATCTCTTCTATTTGATATTATATACTGTAAGTTCTAGCCAGTACAATAAGAAGAAAAAAATGACTTAAGTAGCAAATACGTAGAAAGTAATATAATTGGATTATTTGTAGACAATATGATCATGCACACATAAAATTAGCAAGAGAATCTAGATATAAATCATACAATAATTTTAATCAGGTAATTGGGCACAGGATCAGTATACAAAATTCAATTAAATCCCAATGTGCTTAAAATTGGAGAAAAAATAGTCTCTAACAAATGGTGCTGGGCAAACTGGAAATCCATATGTAGAAAAATGAAATTAAACCCCTATCTCTCACCCTGCACAAAACTCAACTCTATGGATCAAGGACCAAGGCATTAGACCAAAGAACCTGCATCTACTAGAAGAAAAAGTAAGCCCAAATCTCCATCATGTCCACTTAGATACCAACTTCCTCAATAAGACTCCTAAAGCACAAGAAGTAAAATCAAGAATCAATAAATGGGGTGATATCAAACTAAAAAGCTTCTGCACAGCAAAGGAAACAATCAAGAATGTGAAGAGAGAATCCACAGAATGGAAAAAATCTTGACTACCTGCACCTCAGATAGAGCATTAATCTCTAGGATATATAAAGAACTCAAAAAACTTTACATCCAAAAAACAAATAATCCAATCAATAAATGGGTGGACACTTCACAGAAGAATTTTGATTGATCAACAAATACATGAAAAAATGTCCAACATTTCTACCAGTTAGAGAAATGCGAATTAAAACTACACTGAGATTTCATCTCACTCCTATCAGAATGGTGATTATCAAGAATATAAGTAACAATAAATGTGGGCAAGGATGTGGGGGAAAAGGTACACTCAAACATTGCTGGTGGGAATGCAAATTGATGCAACCACTATGGAAAGCTATATGGAGATTCCTCAGAAAACTTGGAATGTAATCCCTTTGACCCAGTTATCCCACTCCTTGGCATATACCCAAAGGACTTAAAATCAGCATACCAAAGTGACACAGTCACATCAATTTTTAAGGCAGCTCAATTCACAATAGCTAAACTATGGAACCAACCTAAGTGCCCTTCAACAGATGAATGGATAAAGAAAAATGTGATACATATACACAATGGAATATTACTCAGTCATAAAGAAGAATGGAATTATGGCATTTGCTGGTAAATTGATGGAACTGGAGACTATCATGCTAAGTGAAATAAGCCATTCTCCCAAAACCAAGGGCCAAATGTTCTCTCTGATATGTGGACACTAACACACAATGAGCAGGGGCAGGGAAGAATAGTTTATTGGATTAGACAAAGGGGAATGAAGGAAAAGGAACGGGAAGGGAATAGGAAAGACAGAATGAATTGGACATAACTTTCCTATGTTTAGTGTAACTCCACATCATGTACAACCACAAGAATGGGACGTTATACTTCAAGTATGCATAATATGTCAAAATACATTCTACTGTCATGTATAACTAAAAAGAACAAATAAAAAATTTTAAAAAGAAAAAATTCCAATATTCTAATAAAAATTTTCTAAGATGAAAAATTTATATCATAGAATTTACCCTATCAGCAAAATATAAATTATTTAGAAAAAAATACATAAGGAAAGCTGTAAAGGAGCTTTTTTAAAGGTAGAAAGCATTCCAATGAGAAATTAAAGGAGACCAAATAAATATTACCTATACCAAATTCACAAATTAGAAGACTCAAAATTGAAGAATATTAATTCTATGGATGCATTAAATTATAATTAGTATAAAGACAATATCAATAGAAGGATTTGAGGAAACTGATATCCTGATTTTCAAACAATCTTTGAAGAATTAGAACAAAAGGGGAGTAGTTATATTCCTAAATATCAAGACTTATTATAAATTTAAAGTAATCAAAACATTATGGGATTAGTGTTATAAAACAGCTTTAATCAATAGAACATAGCAGAGAAATCAGAGGGAAAACCACATGTTCAGTCTTCTGACTCATCATTGTGATATAAACCATGCAAGAGAGAGAATCCTCTTTTTTTGTAAATGGTGCTGGATGAATTGAATATCCACAGAGATTTTTAAAACAAACTTTTACCTCGTACTTTACACTACATATAAAAACATCTTCCAGTGGATCAGACAAAAATGTGAAGTATAAAATAATAAAGATTCTAAAAATAATATGAGAATAACTTCATGAACTTGGGATATGGAAAAAAAAGTTTTATATGAGATACAGAAAATATAACTATAATAGACAAGATTGATAAATTCTTCATTATATGTAATAACTTTTATTTTGGTACTGCTAATAAGAAAATTGCAAGTTATAGAATATATTGACAGTGATATAACCTACTATAAGGGCACCCTCCAGTTTAATAAGAGAGAACCAGAAAACTTAATTTTAAAAAGAGTCTTGAACTGACATTTCAACAAATGATAATAAGTGCATGAACGTATGCTTAGCATCATTATTTACATGGACAATGCAAATTAATCTACAATGAGATATCACTACATGACCATTTTAATGACTACAATTCAACAACAACAAAGGCAAAACCAAGTGTACATGAAAATGCAGGACAACAGAAACTGCTTATGGGTTTAAATGACCTTAATCACTTAAGGAATCTATTTAGCAGTGGTTGTGAACATATGACCATCTGGCCTTGGCAATTTCTCCTGTGTAACAATGGAAAAGCACATATACATGCAGCAGAGGGCACATGCAGCAATGTTCATAGCTACAATATCCAACAGTAAAATATGAGAAATAATCCAAAAATCCAAAATAATAAAACAAATATGATGTGCTGGATTTGTACAATGAAATACTAGTAATAATGAAAAAGGAATAGATTACTACTAAATGCAACAGGAATTAATATCACAGACACAATATTTAACTAAAGTTTGAAATGAAACTTGATTCTCTGCTGCTTCTGCTGCCAGGTTGGGTCTGCCTAAGCTGCAGTTCTCTGCAGCTGAAAAAGCCCTGTTTGGTGTTAGCAGCTGATCAGAACAGGGAATACCCAGTGGTGCCACCTCTGAGGATCACAGCCAGCAAAGCTGGAATCTTCTCTACTACTATTAAATGGCCTGTTGCATCTTAAGGGTGGAACCTAGCAGCTCACTGTTAATTTCTTTTGAAGAATGTAATCCACAAGCAACAATGGAAGGCAAGAATGAAAGGAGTAGGATTCACTTAAGTGAGAAGAAAAGTAATAGAATCTTTCCAAGGTGAGAGGAGTCTTGATTCAAGTTACCATACAAGTGTGTTAGTTTAGTGGTTAATATAGTTACCAGGTATTGGAAAATGCCAAAGCTATTGGTCAAAATCTTACTGAAAAAGGACCGAGGCTATTGATTTAAATCTATGTTAAACAGATATTGGGAAAGTACCAAGGCTATTGGCTCAGCCTGTGACCTTCTAATTGGCTGTGTTCTTCTAGTTCTATAGCTTGAACTTCCCTGTAACCTCCATTCATGTCTGCCCCTACTTCCATTTTCTTGCCACTAGGACAAAGATTTAGCTGGAATGTTGGAAATGTTTCTATAATTTTCATTGGGCAGTCCTTACATTTGAAAAATAAAACCTTAACTGTAACCCATTAACTATCCTATCTCATTCAATATTAAGTCACAGAGAAGGCAAGAGTTTTTAATATCTGATTCTACTTCCATGAAGTACTAAAACAGTCAAAACTAATATATATAGTGACAAAAGTCAAAAGGTTAGTTACATTTAGTGAGAAAATAATGATTGGAATAGTTCATGGAAGACGTTTGTGGGTATTGGTAAATTTGATCTGGGTAGGGGCTAACAGGTATGCACATAAGTAAAGTTTATTGAGCTGTATGTGTTAAATTTGTGTTCTTCATAGTGTGCATGTGAAGGTTCACTACTAAACGTATGTATGAATAAGTCCTTTTAACCAAAGAGAAAATTCAGGAATTCCTATTATTTCATCCCTCCTCTGTCTAATCCCAGTTGATTATAGGATCATTATAATCATTTGCCTTATACTGATTTTCATAAGTATCCACAAGAAAGAAAACGAGTACCTCCAATCTAGATCAGAGGAGGAACACTCAATGCATTCCTTAAAGGAGAAAATAATTGAATCTGTAAGTGGAGCTACCTACAGAGAGGGATGTCTCTCACATTCTGTTACAAGATCCTTAATGGTAGTGACAGCAAATTAATCACCATGCATGGACGCACTAATAATACAAGCTAATGCATATTCAGGATTTACTCTGTGTTACATGTATGATGCTTGGTGTATGAGGTCACTTACTTCTCATAACAATCTGTGGGGCAGCTACGAATTTGCCACCGTTTATGAGTACACCATAGAAATGATGTAACATGCCGAGTCACTCAATTTGTAAGTGGTGGAGTTCAGAGGCAAGCCCAAGTAGTATGAATCTCAAGACAATATTGTACAAACTTCCAAGAAAGCTGTTGGGCATATGAATTGAGAGTATTCTCTTTATCTCCATTATAGAATGAAAAAAATTCATTTTTAAAGTTTCATCTCTGAAATTCCTGTTCACTAGGCAATGTGATTCTTAAGACAGCTACAAAAGTTTTTTCATCTGTGAGTTCCCATTGTCTAGCACAGTTGCTGGCACATAATAGGTGTTAGGTTTAATACATATTTGATTGATGAGGTAACCAAACCTGAATTTCCATAGTTGAAAGGTTAATACAGAATCTATCCAGGTCTTTACACTTGTTTGTAACTGACATCAAAATTTCAGAGAAAGCATCACAAGGTAATAAGAATATTCATCAAAGAATTCTGATTCAAATTGTAGAACTTAGTGATATTTGTTAGAGCAAATAAATGAACAATTTGTCCACAAAAAAGCAAAAAGAAATGTCCTAGTGACTGTTTGAGAATGTAATTTAAAATATTTTTATAGAGCCTGTGGAGTAAAAGCGACCTTTAGGGCATCTGAACAAAATTCCTCCAATTCTTGACCACATTTTCCACTTTCTCAGTGGAGTGATGACTTCTTAGTGCACTGTTTGTGTTTCCTGGACACGCTCTTGTGTTCTGAAGATAAGCTGTCAACACAATCCCAGAGAGTCTTCTGGAAGGGAAAGCATGCTCAGGGATACTACTTCTGCCATGAGACACATGCCCTAAAAATGTCCCTTTCTTCACCAACTTTGTTCTGGGAGAGGAACCAATTTTCCTCACTTTTGGAATGCATAGGATCTACGGAAATGTCTGGATGAGGAAGTTAGCACACCATCCCAGGAATACTTTGGTCTTTGGTTTGGCAAAACATCCCTCCCCACTGAAGGTGGTAACAGCTGTGCAACAATTTATGGGAGTGGCATGAGGTCTGGCTACTGCTTTTATTTTTTCCCCTTCTAGGAGCTCGTTTCCTTTGAGTCATTTTTTGATTGTGATGGATTTATTTTCTTTTGTATATTCATTTCAAAGAACTCAAGCAATCTTTTTTCAAGATTCAGGGAAACAAAGATTCATGGTTCTGATGAAAAAGAGTGTTCAACATCTGTCAAAGCCTATGTTCCTGCACATTTTTTAATGGCATATATTTGGCATTCTAAAAAGTTATGTGATATCCATGATGACACCTAGAAATTTCTCTGAATTATCAATGCTCACTCTCAGTGTATGAACCATTCATAAGTAAAATTAAGATGTCCTGGAAGATACAAATTACTCTCAGCCTTATTGGTGTTATTTATTTATAGTAACAACACATAGAGTGAGATCTAGCCTCTTATATTTTTAAGGGCACAATCCAGCACAGATGCTCCTCAACTTACAATTGGGTCACATCCTAATTAAACTCATGGCAAATTGAATATGCATCATGAGAATATCCTGTTGCATATCACCAACCTGGCAAAAGACCTAAATTCAAAATTCCAACTCCAGTTCCTACTGAATGCTTTTGCACCATATTAAAGTTGGAAAATAGTTAAGTCAAACCCTTGTAAGTCAGAGTCCATCTGTGTGGTTAACTACAGGCAGAGTGTTTCACAGCAGGTGCCTAGAATATACTCATCTTGCATAACTGAAATTTTATACTCATTGAACAGTAACTCTTCATTTCCCTTTCCCCTTAGTCCCTGGTGACTACCACTCTACCCTTTTGTTTTATGAGATTGACTATTTTACATATCTCATGTACCTAGAATCGAGCAGTACTCATCCTTCTACAACTGGCTTATTTCACTTAGCATAAGGAAACTTCCATTACTTCTTTAACATTAGGCTATTTCAAAAAGGGGGGAAAGTAAATCAAAGAAATGATTGTTTTGTAATACTAATATAATTTTGGTGATATTCAAGAATGTCCTCATCTCTGGCAGCCTCCATGACTTGTTTTGTCCACCTCTTGACCTATAGAGTTATTTAGGAAAAGGCACTTTTCAAAAAATATTTCTAAATTCAGGATACTGTATATTTGTTTTCTGAAATTTTATATCAAGATTCAAGAATACAAGCAACAATAGGTATTGGCAAGGATGTGGAGAAAAAGGTACACTCATACATTGCTGGTGGGGTTACAAATTAGTGCAGCCACTCTGGAAAGCAGTATGGAGATTCCTTAGAAAACTTGGAATGGAACCACCATTTGACCCAGCTATCCCATTCCTTGGCTTATACCCAAAGGACTTAAAATCAGCATACTACAGAGATGCAGCCACATCAATGTTCATGGCTGCTCAATTCACAATAGCCAGGTTGTGGAACCAACCTAGATGCTCTTCAATTGATGAATGGATAAAGAAACTGTGGTTTATATATACACAATGGAATATTACTCAGCCATAAAGAATAAAATTATGGCATTTGCAGACAAAAGATGAAGTTAGAGAATATCATGCTAAGTGATATAAACCAATCTCAAAAAACCAAAGGCTGAATGATCTCTCTGATAAGCAGATGATGATACATAATGGGGGGTGGGAGGGAGGCAAGAATGGAGGAAGGATGGATTGTATAGAGGAAAAAGAGGAGTACGAGGGGTGGGGTAAAGGAAAAATAACAGAATGAGACAAACTTCATTACCCTATGTATACGTATGATTACACAAATGGTATGACTCTACTTCATGTACAACCAGAGAAACAAGTTTTACCCCATTTGTTACAATGAATCAAAATAAATAAATTATAAAAAAGCTTCAAAATATTTTTACCTAGGTAGATCTACTCATTAATAACAATTTAGAAGAACAAATTCAGGGAAAGAACTCTCTCTTCTCTTTTAGGACAAATGTAGGTTTACTGTGAGAAAAGGACTCGGAAAATATAACTAACAGCTTCCTCTCCCCATGATGCAAATTAGGTCAAGTCTGCTTTTGGCAACTTTTTATTTTCCCTTTGAGTCTCTTAGTAGCAGTTTAAGATTTTTTGTTTGCAAGCAGTAGAAAAGACCCTAACTTAAATGAAAAAAAGAATTGATTGGGAAATAAACACCAAGGATAACATTGAAGTGATATGGAAAAAAACCCTATGAGAAGAATAAAAACATCGACAAAACTTGGTGAACCTATAAGGAAAGAACAGGTGGCAGAGAAGTGCAAGTGATCTATGTATCAGAAACTGTGATGGAGAGTTGGTTATGGAATAGTTCACTGAAGGGAATGTGGCAGTTCCAACTCTTCACCAGCATTTGATTCTGGAAAAGAGATCTCATTGGCCTGGATTGGATCACAGGCTACCCATTGGCTACTGGAAGGCAGAAAACCTTGATTGGCATATTGTATCAATCAGCTATTACAGTATAGCAAACCACACCAAAGTTCAGTGCCTTAACATTATACTCATGTGTTTCCTATTTGTAAATAGGCTGGGAATTAGCTGATGTAGACTTGGCCCAGTGCTGTAGTTGTTTAAATATGTGGGTCATGTGGGAAAGGTATGTTTCACACGAATTCATTTTGGGGTCCAGATGGAAGAGCAGCAACTCCATGGGAAAGAATCTTCCCATAGCAAAGTAAAAAAAAATAAATAAATAAATGCACGGGGGCATATTTGAAGCTTGCATTTCTGTGGCCTCTACTAATATCCCATTGGCCAAAGCAAGTAATATGACCAAGCTCCAATGGTGAGCAAGAACACTTAGCTTTTTGTGGGAATGATGGCAGAATTGGCAAAGAGAATAGACACAGGAATGAATTAAGAAAGGGGACCAGTAATGAAATCGGGGTAATTACACAAGAATCAAAGAGATAATTACCCCAAACAAAATTGTGATATTTTTGTCATATAAAGGATACTTGGCACAAAAACAAAATAAGACCTAGAAATGCCCAACCCCTGAAAGGCTTATTCTCACCTTGTTCTTATAAACTAACTTAGTGATTCCTCTTTGGGTACTTTCACACACTGATAAGCTTTCTAGAGCCAACAACATGATCTTTATGGCAGGGATGTGAAAAGTACTTTAAAGTATAAGCAGTAAAAGTCAGATTGCAGTTATATAATGTGTCTACTTTTAGGAGGAGCCCTGAAAGTGATTGTAATTTCAGTACATTAGGACAGAAAAATCATATGGGAAGGGGAATTGTTGCTCAGTTACTTATTATATTAGAACCCTGAACATCTATGCAGCTCATAAACTAGTCCAAAGCAACAAGTCCAGTTCAGCACTAGCCACTTTTAAAGCATTATCCTAATACATAACAGTAGTTGTTCCTAATCTACAAGTTACCTTGCCTGGAAATACTGATGGATCTTGAAGGACATAATACTTTAACAAGTCAAAGGGTCTCCTAATGTTAGTCTAGGCTGTGAGTACTTTAAAAGTCAAAGAAGGGTCTGCTAATGCAAAACTAGACTGTAGGAGGATCATCAAATCATATAAGCATTCAAATCTCCTAAGAATTCTAATGTGTGCTTCACTGAAGTTCTAATTTCTACTTTTCTTCTGAAACTCCAAAACTCTCTAAGTGATTCCAAGATCCAAAATTATCCAGATTTAGAATCCACCTAGTACAGATTTTAAGCATAAAACTACAGATACCTTGAGTGGAAGATGGCATGACTTTCCAGTGTCACACAGGTGGTTCTTGGGTCAGATCTTGAACTAGTACTTGATCTGTGGTCTCCCAGTCCATTGCTCATTGCTTTACACTCCGCTGTCAACTTTGTGTAAATGCCCAGAAGATAGGGTGCTAATCTGTATTTCTAGAGAGTCAATACCATCCCTTCCCCATTCTCAGGCACCTTAATTCCCTTCAACCTGAAGTACAAATGGATTCAGATATATTTCATATTGATGTGGATCTAATTGCTCATGGGTTCGCCTTGTGAATTTGTCTTCAGTTCCTAGAAAAGTGAGCTAAGGCTATTTTTTACATGAAACCTCTGAGTTCTTTCTTTTGTCCTGTAGGCACAAAGATCCAAGCCAAGGTTACTGTGATAAGGGAGACAGCAGAGGTCCATGGAAAAAATCCCAGAGCAAAATCATCAACCCTCAATGGAATGTGAATTGCAAGCCAAGAACTATTAGTAAAAAGAAAAAGATGAAAAATAGAGGAAAGAAGGACATGGAAAGTGAGCACAAGGTGAGAATGCAGAGGGCTTGAACTGGTTCAGGCAGCCCACCTCTCAGCAGGTCAGTATGCACAGGTTGGCATGCAGGAAAAGATAGGGCAAGGGGCAGGCCCCTCCAAAGGAAGAATGATGGTCTCCAGGAAGGGAAGATATGCTTAAAATTAAACACCGAGGAGGAAAAGGGTGTTTACAGTTTTCTGAGATGAGATTCAAGGCTGAAGTCATAATTTGGCAGCCAAACCAAAGAAATTTGGTTTCCCTCAGAAAGATTTATGTCTTCTAGGGTTGAGAAATATGTCTGACTGCCAATATTTCATAAAGTAACATAGAAAGAAATACTACCTACATTAGTGTTTGGCTTGGGACTTTTCACCTTTGTTTGGCAAGATATTTTTCATTTTGATAGAGGGAGTGAGTACCATTCATGTCAGCTTCCTATGAAGATCTCAAAACTGATTGCTTAAATTATCTGGTTCATAATACAGAGATATTTTAAATGGTAAAATGAATAGACAGAATCTGTAAAACTAACAATCTTTCTATTCCGAAGTCCTTTGAGATAACCCTAACATCAAACAGAACTAAAATAAATGTAATCAAAACCTTTGGGAATCTCACATAATAGTTGAAAACAACAGAACTCAGGACAACTCTGCCATTTGTTCACATTTGCAAAGTGACTCAACATTACTGAGTCGCAGATTCCTTATCTGTTAAGTGGAGTTAATAAAGGACTCCACTTCAGAGGGTTGCGGAGAGGATTAAATGACTTAAATTTTTAGACCAATGCTTGACATTCCAAAATACTAATTGTTATTATTCCATACTGTGGAATACCTGAGATATACCAATGTCAAATATTCTCTATTGCTATAGTCATATTGTCATGGAAATATCCTAAAGAGGTCAATTAGGTTATCTTTTCCACTTGGAAGTGGCAGAAAATTCCTTTATCAGGTTATGTGTCTTTAGTTAGGGCTCAGAAGGCAGGGTCATGTCAAGAAAGGACAGTGTTTTTGAAATGATGGGGAGGAAAATTTCCTCCAATCTTCTTTGACCACAAACCATATTAGTCCCATTTTGTGACTGCCTTGAATTATCACCAACCATTTGAATTTATCTCTTGAATTTCACATTCCTGTTTTCCACCCCAGGGCCATTTTCCTCTGGTATTGTTGTCTGCACACACTAGCTTTAATCTCCTCCACAGATGTCCATCACCTTATTTGTTTTCCTCCTGCCTTTATCTCCTTTCTTTTCCTATACCTCTCTCTTCTTACTTCTTTCCATCCTTCCTCTCTCCTTTCCTTATTCGTAAGTCTGTGGGTTCCAGCTGTCCTTCACTCTGTTATTCTCTTCAAGTTCTGTGTTAACCTACATCAGGCACCACCCAGACAAATGCTAATTTCTCAGCCCTGCCTTCTTTTAATTGTTCTTCCATGCCCTCGGTGTCTGTGCCATCCAATTCTCCTGCTCTGCTCCACCTCTAGTTCTTTCTCAGCTGCCTTCACTGTCACACAGATAAATAATGTAGCTGACAGATGGAGTTTGGCCTAGGGGTAAGCAATCTAGGGCAGCAGCCAGGCTGTCCTCCTGGTTCTTGCATTTGCCATCTGAGTGACCTTGGGCAAGACCCTTGACCCAGCTAAGCTTCAGTTCCAACACATGTGCACCTTGTGCTCTGATAATCATGGAGATGTTATTAGGCTCAAATGAGGCAGTCTAAGTATGTTTGTTTCACTTCTGTGTATTCCTATTTAATTAATATCACTATTGGTCCATCCTTGCTGACAGTCCTGATATCCTACTCACTTCCAACCTAAAAGAATGATAGTTTCTACTTTTAACCCTGCTATCATTCCTATTGGTAATTGTTATGACCCTTAACGAACCCTCACCACTTTTCTCTTCCCCACATACTGTTTGCATCAATATTTTCAAATCACCCAGAGTTTGCTACATGTGACAGGCTATTTCTCATTCCATGACTTCTCCTGTGCTGTTATTGCTGCCTTCTGTCTGTCTGGTGAACATTTATTTCATCCCAGCTCAGACATCCTTTCCTATTTGAAATCTCTGCGGGTGGCACATGTCTATTTCTGTGCATTTCATTTCCATTCAAAATTATTTATGTTCACATCTAGCACTTCTCCTAGACTTTGAGCTTCTTAAAAGAACCTTGATATGTTAAAGTCGTAGCACCATGCATGGCACAATCATTATATGGCTCGGAAGCATTTGTTGACTTGAGCTGCAAGCTCAAGTTATCCTTTTCTGATCATGTGAACAGAGACCTACACTAGTTTTGGAGTTCTACAACTTGGAATCAAGCTCTGGCCAACTATGGATTTGAGCTTTCTGATCTTGACCATGCTTTTTAATCTAACATACCTAGTTTTCTGTGCCTGAATGGGGACCATGACAACTCCTATGCATTGAATGCTCATTACTTACCAGACCACGTATTTGCTCATTTACCTTTTCTCATTTAGGTAATGTATCTATTATGATTCACATTTTACAAATAAGAAAGTCAAGGATAGAGAACTACCTAAACAGTTAAAAAGAGTTTCATAATTAGAATTCTTGCGTCTACTCTCACTGTTCTTCAATACACTGTTGGAATATTAAGGGTGATCCTTTAAGGTAATCAAAAACCTAATATCTGTCACTTTGCAACGAAATATACTCCACTAGTTTAAGTGCATCTAGGAAAAGAAATTATCTACTCTAAAAACCCTATAAACCCCTGTCCTGTAAACCCCCACGATCCAGCCCCTAATTACCTCCTTGATTCCATCACACATAATGCTCCACATCTTTCACAGTGTTCAGGGACATTGACTGAATTACATTTACTAGACCTGGAAATCTCTTTTCCCATAAGGCATTTCCATGTGCTGTTCCTTCTGCAGGGAGCACTCTTCCAGCAGATCTTTACATGTCTGACTGCTTCTTCTCATCCAAGTCTTAATTCAAATGTCACCTCTTTAGAGTAATTGTTTTTCTAAAACCCAATCCCATCGGTCTGGTTCCACTACTTTCCATTTTATTACCCTATTTTATTTTCCTGAGCACTCTCATCACAACCTAAAATTATTTGCTTATTTATTGCCTGTCCTCTGTATTCTCAATGAGGATCTAACATACTGTTAAAGGAATGAACTGTACAAAGTCAACTCAGCCAAGAGGGAGGGAGGAACTGGGATTTGAACATGGGACCACCTATATTCTTAA
Source organism: Sciurus carolinensis (assembly GCF_902686445.1). Taxonomy (NCBI): domain Eukaryota; kingdom Metazoa; phylum Chordata; class Mammalia; order Rodentia; family Sciuridae; genus Sciurus; species Sciurus carolinensis. Next base: position 83,002,281 of record NC_062226.1, read on the forward strand.
ATGTGTCCTTTCCCCATCCCAGTCATAAAGTTACTGGGAAGAAACAGTCATCTAATAGGGAGTGTTTTAGCCAGCCTTTTTGCTTCTGTGACTAAAAGACCTGACCAGAACAATTGTAGAGGAGTAAAATTTACTTGAGCGCTCACAGTTTCAGAGGTGTTAGTTCATAGAAGGCCAGTTCCATTCCTCAGGGTTTGAGATGAGGCAGAAAAGTGTAGCAGAGGGAAACATCTCCCATGAAGCAGAGTAAGACTCCACTCACCAGATACAAATATTTACTCAAAGCCACTCCCCAATTCCCACCTCCTCCAGCCACACCCTACCACTCCAGTTAATCCCCATAATCCCCATCCTGGATTAAATCACTGATTGGGTTAAAACTCTTACAACCCAATCATTTCTTCTCTGAACTTTCTTGCACATCTCAACCATGAGCTTTTGGGGGACACCTCACATCCAAACCGTAACAGGGAGGCACACTTTGTAAAGTCCAAGAGTTAGGGCAATATGAAGTTGCAGTCTTGCTACTTTGTCCTTTATTGTCCTCTGCTGGATGCCACCACACATTCAGGCTGCCATTTGCAGGAGGCAGTAAGTTCTCATCAAAGTTAAGAAAGAAAGACTTTTGGCTACAGTCAATCTTTCTGGGGCCAGTTCTTTAAAACATACTGGTGACATCTTTGAGGAAAACTCTTCAGGAACATTAAGGGAAAATGTCCTGAAAATATTTCATTCCTTCTTCATTAAATTAAACTCATTCTATTTTCACATAAAATTTAGACCTCTATTCAAACCCCAACTGTGCCTGCACAGGTCTTAGAGCGGGAAAACCAAAATTAGAGTGAGAAGAAACTGTACGGAGGCTTGATCTTAATATCTTCCCTTTCATTATGGATAGGAAAGAAAATTGAGGCATATAGGTAAGGTCACCTGGAATCAACAAGTTAGTCACACAGCTAGTTAACGGCAAAGGCAGGCTGAAAACTCAGGTCCCCAGGTGCTTCTTTCCTAAAATGTGTTGAGTTGCTTAAAAAAGAATTTAGATAAAATATCATTATATAAATTTCCAAAGGCGATTATGGTAAAATGAAAAAATATATACTTAGGTCCAACCCAAAGTAAATGTTTATTCTATGGTGGGCAAATACAATAGCAGCCCACATATATTAGTTTTGTATTTATAAAATCCCCCAAATTTCATAGGCAAAGAGTTTGCTTCAATATGTTTATTCCTTTTCACTGCATTCCTTTTCAACTCTTAAGTTATCATCATCATCATTTGAGGATTTGCTAAGATCAGAAGTCTCTAGAATAATTAGCTTGATTTAGTCATTTACAATGTGTTGATACATCAAAACATTGACAGTGTAGATAATAATACATATACAATTTTTATTGTCATTGAAAATAAATTTTAAGTCTCTAGAACAACACATTATTTAGATATTGGAACAATTCTACTGCAATCCAAGCAAAATATAGAGTATAGTTTTTAAATCTATTAATTACAGAGGTTAAGATTTATTTTAAGTTGTGTTTTGGGAAACAGACTGCAGCTTCATTGAGCCCTGAGCCATTGAGCTCTGCCCTGCTGGTGTCTTGTGTGTGAAGACAAGAACTGAAATGAAGATGAGATACAGTCAAAGCACAATCTTACTCTTCACAGATACAACTGTTTCAGAAAGTAGGTCATAGAAATTGAAAACAAGATTTACAAAGTTTTACTTATCCGAATGTCTAAATAATTTTACTTTTTTAAAATTGTTTTTCTTTTGTTTGAAGAAAACAAGTTCTTGTTCATGCAGAGAATATGAGGAGTGGTGGAGACTGAAAAGGAAGAAGACACAATTCCTTGGCCTTTTATTAATTGGTGCATGTTAATTACACAGAACGGCATATATATTCATACATGCCTATAGCACAGCTTGATCAAGTTCATTTCCCTTGACCTTTTAGATTTTCTTCCAGAATGTTCCTTCTGGCCTGGGTACATGTATTTATTAGCCTATGCACACCCACCATAATTTCTCCAAGTACTCAGAGAAAACTGAACTTCCTCAAACATGTATTTAAGAAAGTAAAAGCTTTTAAACTACTCCCTATCATTTTTAGTCAATGGACCTAGTTTCTTCCCTTATAGGAAGTAGACTATTATGTTTGAGTCATAGATCATTACTATTAGTAACACATAATGCCATTTGGAGCATACTTGCATCCAAGAAAGTTTCCATGTTTACAGTGTCTACTTGAATTTTTCCAGAGAACATTTGTCATTGCACTCAAGAGCAGACCTATGGGTAATCATTTAACCCAAATAACTGCAGTGATTGCTACTTGTGTGGAAAATTATAAAGCTACAGCAGTAAGAAAGCCAGGATTGCCAAGTCTAAGTAGGCACTACTTTTTGTTAAGTATTGGGTATGAATGAATTACTATGTCCTTAAATTTGGAGGAAATTGAAGAAGGGGAATCATTCTTTGGTGAGAATCACATTTCTTAATTTTCACTTCCTCTATTTTATTTTCACAAAACATAATGAAAATTCATAAAAGACACATACAGAGAATACCTAATTAGGATTCCTGCATTCTAAAGAGGTTAGTGGTGTTGAGGTCTCTAATATACATTTTTTAAAATATTCTAGAGGCGAAAAAAAAAATCGAAACACATTAAATAGATTTTTTTATGCCTCATCATGATTTCATGTATACCAACCATTCAGTGAAAAAAAAATCAAGATGATAATTTCTGAAATATTCAACACAAATATGTGAACAAGGAATTACTGAGAGATAAGTTAGCATGGAAATAACTGTTTTTCTGGAATTAGGACTGTTTTCAGTTTGAAACTAAAAATTATACTTTGATTTACATAATTTTGTCATCTTCGTTGTCTCTAATAGACATAAGGTGTGGTATACTTGTAATTATAGAGACAGCAGTTCAGATACTAGTTGGATGTGCATATCAGGCACATAGTTCCTTAAAGGGTAATAGAGTGAGGTCATACTCTGCAAAGAGATGTCAACAAAGACAGTTTTAGCCTATGGATTTATTTCATTTTCCAGTAACATTTTTTTAAAGTGAACCCAACTTTTAAATTAGTAGGTGATTTTCTCAAATGCTAGTATAAAAAAGGGTACAAATTGGTGCCCATAATAGAGGAATGTAGCCCACATTTATAGTTAATTAAAAGATTGGTACTGTATCGTAGAAACTAGATTTTGTCATGGCAAAATATATTTTCTATTTGGAAATAAAACATGAAAGATTCTGCTGTTACCTCCCATTGGCAATGAGATGGAAGTTTTAAATTTGTGGTCTCTCTTTATGAGTGGTGAGAGGTAACATGAATGGATAGATTTTGGAAGAACTAACCCACTCCGAGATGAACTGAGTGTGTTGACAGAACCTCACTAACTCACTTCCCTGAGAGCAGCAATCAACAAGACTTCCTGTGGAGCATGTTTAACCACCAGAAGAAAGAATTTGTTTCTGGCAGGAAAGCATCCTAAAAAATTTGTTGTCCAAGTTTAAATATAGTTCTTTAGGGCTTAAGGACATGCTGCTAAAATTTGGTCCTTCTGAATTTCCTTAGAGCAGTAAGGAAACTGTCTCTATCTATCATATTGAGAATGGGAATACTTTTATTTGATCTACAGAGTAAAAGCTGGATAAATAGACTCAACCTTATCCAGGTCTTGGGCAGCAGGAGAACCAAGGTGATTAGAGGGCAGGGACCCACAGTTCAGCTATATCGAAGCTGTGTTTGTCAGGAACATTATTCATTCAAACCAGAGGTTAAATCCAGGGCAAACAGCAAAATCAGGGAGAAGAAGCAAAAACTATGGCATTAAATAAAGGACTAACTACTTAAAATCAGCACAGAACAGAAAGAAAGATGGTAGCATTGTTGTGTGTGGTTAAGAGTCAAACAGAGCTGAATTCAAACCCCAGCACTGCCTCTTTTTGGCTGTGAGACATTGGACAGCTGTGGTTACATTATTTGCTTAATTACTAGCTTCTATTCTGGGTCATCCCTTCAGAACCCTTCCCAGTGGAAGGAGTTCCTGCTACACTCATTGATGTCGGATTTGGCCATGTGACTTGCTTGGACAGAACAATGTGAGCAGGCATAATAAAAATCACATCCAAAAAGGGGATTTAGTATTTACTGCACAATTGTTTTCATTGTTCTTTTCCCTCTGCTGTGAGAAGGGATACTGCAAATGAGGAAGGCTCCTTCGGCCTGGATTTTAGGATAAAGAGGACTTGTAGGAGAAACCACAGCCAAAACACAGACCTGTGGCTAATATTTATCCTAAGTTGTTTACTACTAAAATTTGCGATTGGTACAACCAGCCTACTCTGCCCCAAACTGACTAATGTAGAAGAAAGTTACAGAAAACTCTGTATGCCCTCAAGATCCTCATCAGTAAAATATGGATAGATTTATTGTGAAGAGAATATTGGATGATATTTGGACAGTTGGTGTTTTCTCAGCAGCATCCAAAGGTACCAGTCATTCATATTATCCCAGGGACCCAGGCTGGGAATTCATAGAACAAAGGATCAAGAATCTAGAAGGACTAAGCAGGGATGGATGAAAACCACAAGACCAAGGGTTTTGGTTGGGATTTGGTGGGAAGCATGAATAATTGACTCTAGGGATGGAATAGGAGACAGGAGTAGACACTTGATACTGAGGACACATGGTAATGAACCAACTGCCTTTTGAGGCACATGTTTGCAAAGATTCCAATGAAGCTCAGATTCATATGAAAGCATAGTTAGATCCAGACTTTTTAGTGGGGACAAATATGTAGATGGGATATTAGGAATTACTGACATGAGTTTACATGAAGAAAAATTTTCCAAAATAAACTTTCTTGTTTGCTGCCAAACCGGGTTTTCAACTCTTAGTGTTGTCAGAACACATTAGGGTTATGTCTAAAATAATGGTAAAATTCTCTCCTTTTGATTGAGTTATAGTTTTTATGAAAGCTATATCATTTTAGCCCAAATTACTTTTAAAACAGGAAATGGGCTATTGACTCTAAACAAATTTTAAGTCTATTAACACAGAGAGCTATATATTTAAAATGATATAGTTGAATTTAATGATAGTGGTGAACAAATTAAGGTTGCGGTTGATGCTGCATTAACCATGTGGGTTTCTTTCCATAGAGTGCTTAGAGGGAAAATTGATCAATTACTTGCCCTAGATATAGTACAACAAGCAAGGCTCAACTGGCTCTAATGTGTTTTATTAGGTAGGACACAGCCCACCAATAGCGTGGTTTTGTGGAGCTAGAGGCTACACACCAGGAGTCCAATAATCCATTGAAACTGTTTCAGTGATTTTCAATACTGTCCTTATATTGGAATCACCTGGGGCAATTAAACCTGATATTCGGTCTTTACTCCCAACTAATTAAAAAATATAAAGACAAAAAGCCTCTGGGAATGATGACTAGCAATTGCAATTAAAAAAATAAATAAGACTTAACTGGTGATTCTAGAGTGAAGACAGAATTGAGTACTATTGAGTAAGAGATGAAGAGGTGGAAGAGAGTAGTTGAAGACCTGGGATAAACAGAGGAATAGAGAGGGCGAGTTCTGATCAGTACTTCTCAAACTTCAACATGCATAAGAATTACCTGGGGATCTTGTCAAAATGTGGATTCTGATTTAGTAGGACTGAAATGGAAACTGAAAATGCATTTCTAACAAGCTCTCCAGTGATGTGATTCTGTCACCTGGATCACATACATAGAGCAGCAAGAAATTTTAGTAAATTCCTAGTGAATTTCAGGCTACTAATAATGTCTGAGTAATGACTTTGAGATAGTACAAACAAGGCAGAGTTACTTAAAAAGACCAGAAGAGAAGTGAATAAAATAAAGATGGCAAAAACCAATAGAAAGACTAGTTACCATATCTTGAATTTATTCAAAAACTTCTGAATTTTGTCAGACGACGAATTGAAGTCTGATTGCCTTGTATCAGATGATACACATGGATATGGAAATTAAATATGAAGATATGAAACTTCCAAAGTAGTAAAGGGTAGGTGTTTAATAAAGACTATTCTTTCTAAAATAGAGTGAATGTCTATGCAAGGTCATAGTTCTGAGAGACAGCAATGGTAGGAATCAATTCAAAAGCAAAATTAAATGGTTTTAAATGGTATTTCCAAAGGTCCTGAGAGAATTTTATTTAGTGTCTAGACATCATAATGAAGTACATTGGGTCACACAGTAATTGTATTATTTCCTTTTTAACTTTCTTTCAATCCTGATTAGCTTTAGGGGGGAAAAAATCTAAAGCTTTAGCTTAATTTGAGTTGTATGTCTTTAGTAATTCTCTAACATCTGCTAATTACTCACTTTAATAAAAAGAGAACTGTCATCAAATTCAAATTCAAAACTCTAACAGGCAAAAAGAAAAAAAAGCATTATTTTTATTGCAATTTTCATTTGTCATTAATTTCTGCTGCCAGAAAGTGATTTTTTTTTAAAATTTTTGGCAGTGATATAAGCTTTTCCTTCAATGAAATTTAAGTAAATAATCAACAAAATTTACTGACACAAAAGGGAAATTTTTAAAATTAAAAATGTTTTACTGATTTTATCTTTTTTTCTGCATGTAAACAGTTTTGTGGTTCAGTTGAATATCCCAAGTAATTTACTAATGAAGAGATTCAGGAAATATAAAAACTGTTTTCCAAATGTGTTTCTTCTATTTTAAGATTCTGTTCAGATTTAAAGAAAGAGTGGGAATTTACTTTTATATTTAAAATATGATTTCTTTCTCTTAATTACTTGATGTCTAGTCATTACTCATTTTCACAGCTATTTTCTTGATACACAGAAAATTTGTCTTCATCCAGTGATTTAGGAGCCAAGTACAATATTTAATTTAGAGGATTCACCAGGCCTTGACAACACCAATACCAAAAACAGATCATAGATTCACAGAATTGAATAGTCCATAAGGAAGGAATTTCTGTTCATATGTACATTCAATTCATTTGTACTGTCTTTTTAGTTCTTATTACCACATATAGCATGCCAAAAAATCCACAAAATTGTGCAGTTTCTCTAACTCCCCAAACTTTAACTCCAAAAATTTGTTTCACATCAGAGTTGTACGTAGTGTGCTTTAACAAATGAATCTCCCAGGCCCTGCATCTATCCTGTTATCGTATGGTAATAGCGATGAATTGGTAAAGAAACAGAAATATGACAAGATGGGAACTTAGTTCCCTTAGAGATTGGTGGGGCCGCAGCATGTCTAGATGTGTTAATGTGCTAGTGTGTGGTGGCACCAAATCCATTTGCACAAGTCATGAGTCAACATGCCTAAGGATGTTGTTGAAAAGGCAAGAGTCAAAATGCCTGATTGTTGCTGTAACAAATTACAACAAACTTGATGCCTAATAACAATGCAAATATCTTATCTTGTAGTTCTGGAGGTCAGAAGTCCGAAGTGGGCCATGCTAGGGCAAAATCAAGGTATTAGCAGGACTATATTCCTGGAAGGTTTAGGAGAGAATCCATTTCTTTGCCTCTGCCAGCTTTAGAGTCACCTCATTCCAAGTCTCATGGTACTTTTCATGTTCAAAATTAGCACTCATTTCACTTCAATCTCTGCTTTCATCTTTACCTCTCCATTTCTATGGCTCTCCAGCCTGCTTCCACATTTAGATAATTCTGAATAATCTATTTTAAGATCAGCAGCTTAATAACCTTAAATCCCCTTTACCATGTAGCATAGAATATTCCTAAAGGACATGTATACCTTTGGAGTCTGTTAATCAATTTTTTGTTGCTAGGACAAAATACTTGAGATAATCAACTTATAAAGAAAAAAATGTTTATTTTTGGTTCATGACTTTGGAAGTCTTTTTCCATTATCAGCTGGCCCTATTGCTTTGCAAAGGCCTGTGGTGGTATAGTACCCCAAGACAGGAGTGCTTAGTGGAAAAACAAAATGACCAGGAAGCAAAACAGAGATAGGGGACTTTGTGGGGATGTGTCCTCAATGACCTAAGACATCCCACCAGGCCAAAACTTTTAAAGGTTCAACCACCTCACAATAACACCACCTTGGGGACCAAGACTTTAACACATGGATTTTTGGGGGGACATTTAAGATCCAAAGTATTACGGAGACCATTATTTTTTTTTTTTATCACACAGAGGCAGAGAAAGGATGAGAGAAGATATAGGACTGATTATTAGAGTTTAGTCCTTTCTAATTTACCATGAATAGTTTCACATTGGTCAAGAAAACATGCGCAGAAAGAGAAAGAGAAAGAGAAATAATGTGCAAAAGCAAAAGATATGTGAAAAAAAAGTAATTCTACTTTCACTCCATTGATATAAGGGGGACACAGAATGGGGGAATATCTTGATTTACTTCGGTAGGGAATATTGGTTAGAAGTGGGAAGACCTCCAGGAACCAGATTGCCCTCTTTCTGATTTATGCATCTCTGGTACCCAGTAGAAGCAGCAGAACAGCAAGAGGTAGCTACAAAATCAAGGGAGTCAGAGGTAGTGATAAGACACTTAATTAGTTTTCAGAAACAATTGTGGTTTAACCATAGACCACACCAGGAAGGACTACAAAATAAAGTGTACAGAACATGGCAGGCAGATTTATGATGGACTAGATTTATTTATGAGATCCTTTTGGAACCTTCCAAAAGTAACTGCACAACTACTTCAAGGACTCAAGGGCAAAAACAAAACAAACAAGCAAACAAAACACAGACAGAATGAATTCTGTAAAATAAGATGTGTTATGCTAATAGGGTCCCATATTTCACAGTATCCAGAAGAAACTCAAGTTCAGGTGATGATGGGAGAGAAGAAATGCCTTTGGGTTCAGCAGAGTAATGCCCTCAAGTAATCAAGGACCTCCCTATTAATCTATATTTCTGATTTTGATCTGTACTCTATATCTCAATTAACTGGACAATTTAACTCTCACCTCCCTGCCCAGATGCTTAACTTACTGCCTCACATCAATCTAATGGGTTTTAAGTTTAGTCGTTTTTTTGTTTTGTTTTGTTTTGTTTTCCCCCCAGAATTGAGGCATTTTACTGATATGGTTGTGTGCTTTGGGCATTTCAAGGTGTTTGGATACTGTGATGGTCAGACCTTGGTGGCTGGTCCAGATCTCTCCTTTAAGAGATCTCTCCTTTAAGAGATCTTTCTGGTCTGCCTGTCAGAGCTCAGTTTGCTCTGCATAGAAAAGAGCTGATTTAACCTATATTACACTTTAACTTTGGAAATAGCCCATTTTCAATGACCCATCTGTGCAGTGATACAAATACCTCCCCCTTACCTCATTTTGGTATCTCTATGAATTACCATCCCTGGTTCAGAACACCCTTTGTCATCAGGGAGAGCTCTTTTGTGACTCTTTGACAGTTTAGCTTCACCTTCTGCCCATGGCCTGTGAGAGGTAGAGTCCTGGTAGCCTCAACATGAAGTAGTGATACAAATATCAAAGCTTTCCCTGGTGGTGAACTGAGATGGGATTGAATATAAGGAAATAGACTGATGGACTCAGTGTCTCAGCCATTTGAGAGTTTTGGAGAAAATGATAATTAAAAGGACAATGAGATTGAACTACTGTTGCTAAGTGCAATTTATGCAGCAGAGAGACAATGAAAAGACTGATGTGATTAATGACCAGTTTAAGGCAAAAGTATGATAAGTCAAAGGGCCTACAGGGCTACATTTAAAAAGATTCTTCTGTGGCAAGCAAATACATGAAAAAATGTCCAACATCATTAGCAATTAGGGAAATGCAAATTGAAACTACACTGAGATTTCATCTTACAACCGTCAGAAGAGCAGCCATCAAGAATACAAATAATAATAAATGATGGAGAGGATGTGGAGAAAAATGAACACTTTTACACTGTTGGTGGGATTGTAGATTAATACAACCACTATGGAAATCAGTATGGAGGCTCCTCAAAAGGCTAGACAGAGAACCACCATATGACACATTTATACCACTCCTTGGTATTTATCCTGAAGAATTACTTGTCTCACTGCACTGATACATGCATACCCGCCATTATAGCAGTACAATTCACAATAACCAAACTATGAATCCCAGCCTAGGTGTCCATCAACAGATGAATGAATAAAGAAAGTGTGGTATAGATACACAATTGAGTTTTATTCAGCCATAAAGAAGAATAAAAATTATGGCATTTGCAGGGAAATGGATGGAAGTAGAGACCATTAGTTTAAGAGAAGTAAGTCACTCAGATGGTCTGGCGTTGTATGTTTTCTCTTCTATGTGGAACCTAGAGAGGAAAAAGGAAAACAAAGTTGGGGGTGGATTGCCTAAAAATCAAAAGGAGATCATTAGAGGAAAGGGACCAAGGGTGGGAGTGAGGGAGGGAGTGGGGAAGTGCTGGGGAGTAATATTGGCCAAATTATATTGTTATATTGTGTGCATGTATGAATAGGTAACAACAAATCCCATCATTATGTACAACTATAATGCACCAATAAAAAATGTGGGGGAAAGAAAAAGGACTCTTACTAAGCTGGAGGCTATAAAAGGTAAAGATTGGTTTTAGTATTTTAATTATAGGGGTTGCAGACAACCTGAATGCCCAGACTCAGCAAGAATTCTCCACAAAAATCAGGACCTTAGTAGAGAAGGAGTGGGGCCCTGCAGCTTCAAATGGGACTTTTGTGTCAATGCACTTAAAAACCTTAAAAACCCCATAATATTCTAGAATTTATTTGACCAGCTTGAAGTAGAAAAAGATTTATTAATGCAGCCTAAGATTATACTAACTCTTCAGTGATTGTTGGCTCCTATTAATCTTATTTTCACTGTTAATGACAAGAACTGTGTCAAATTTATATCTGTACCTTGCTTGTCAGAGGACTTGGCACTTACTCTGTCATTAAACTCTCTCTCTCATGACAACTGGTGAATTTCATGTTATATAAATTATACTTCAATAAAGCAGTTTTTAAAAATTAAAAAAGAAAAAAACACCAACAAACTTATAAAGCACAATACCCTTTCTGGTCCTGCAGAAGGAGCCTGCTCCTCTTTACTAAGATCTAGCACTATGCCCTTTAAGAAGTACCTCCACTTCCTCTCCCAGTCTCCAGACACCAGAATCTCAGTAAGAAACCAATATTTGTGAACACCACGGGGTGGAAGATATTCCTTATGGATATATAAGTGCCTACCCCATCTGTGAAGTTTTGGGAGATGGCCAGTTGTCAAAGGGGTGGTGGAATTCTCCTTTTGTTGTAAAGAATAAATTATTGTATCTTACATTTCCTGCTACTAATAAAGGAGCACAAGCCCCGCAGGCCTTCTCTGGTTCTGGCGATGGAGTATTTTACATTTAGCAATATGGTTTTGATTCATACACCACGGAACATGAAAAGCAGCCAGTTCTGTGTAGGGCCTAGAGCAGGAAAGGGATTTGCAGCAGGTCCAAGCTGTGGTGCAAGCAGCCCTGCCTCTTAGGCCATAGGACCTGGCAAATCCTATGGAACAGAAATATTTATGGTGGAAAAAGAAGCTGTGCAGAGTTTATGACAAATCTCAGTGGGAAAATCATAACACAGACAGTTAGGGTTCTGGAATAAGGCCATGCCATATGCAGCAGAGAATTATACATAATTCAAAAAAACAGCTCTTAATGTGAAATAGGACTCTGGTAGTAAAGGAAAATCTAACCACAGGGCATCAAATGAAAATGTGGCTAAAACTGCTCATCATGAGCTGGATTTTATCAGACCCATAAATTCGCTGTACTCGGCATATCCAGCAGCATTTTGGTAACCTGGGACTGGGCAGGATCAGGGGTGGAGGGCAAAATTAACCAGCCGAGCAGGTGGTTCATAGTCCCATGTCATGTACAACTTAGTGTTAAGATTGCGTCTCTGTCAGTTCATAGCTATGACTGCCTTAGAGATGGACTTCTTTCATGTTTAGTGGACAGAGGAGGAAAATGATCAAACGTGGTGTTCAGATGGCAGATTGGCAAGCTGCAGTACTCAAGCTGCCCATGAAAGACAATGGCGCAAGAACATCCTCCTTCTAGGCAGAGTTTTATGAGATAGATCTACTAGGTATTTTTCAATTTCATCAATTTCTACCCTTCATTATTTCTTCCAACTTGCTTATTTGAGGTTTTATATGCTTATCTTTCTCTTGTTCCTAGAGATGAAAGATCACATCATTTATTTAAGAACTTTCAGTTTTTTCTAATAGGAGTGTTTAATGCTGCAAGTGTCCCTGTTTTTAAACTGCTTTATTCAGGAGGCTGAGGCACGAGGATTGTGACTTCAAAGCCAGCCTCAGAAACTAAACAAGGCTATATGCAACTTAGCAAAACCCTGACTTAAAATAAAAGGCTGGGGTGTTGCTCAGAGGTTAAACATCCCTGGGTTTAATCCCCAGCTCAAAAAAAAAAAAAGAAATAAAGTTTTAATCACAAAATATTGATGTTATATTATATTTTTATATTCATTCAGTTCAAAATCCTCTTCAATTTCATGACTTATGTGTTTAGTTTCCAAATATAGTTTTCTAGATTTCTTTCAATTCTTTTTTATTATTATTTTTTTTATTTTACAGTCTGCATTTCGATTCATTGTACACAAATGGAGTACATCTTTTCATTTCTGCAGTTATGCATGATATAGATTCATATCATTTGTGTAATCATACATGTACACAGGGTAATGATGTCTGTCTCATTCCACCATTTTTTATACCCCCCTCATTTCCCTCTATGTTCCTCCATTCTTCTCTCACCTCCAGTTCCTATTATATATCATCATTCACTTATCAGGGAAAACATTCAGTCTTTGGATTTTTGGGGATTGGCTTATTTCACTTAGCATGATATTCTCCAATTCCATCCATTTATCTGCAAGTGCCATAGTATTATTCTTTTTATGGCTGAATAATATTCCATTGTGTATATATACCACAGTTTCCTTATCCATTCATCTTTTGAAGGGCATTGAGGTTGGTTCCACAATCAAACTATTGTGAATTGAGCTGCTATAAATTATGATGTGGCTGCATTACTGTAGTATGATAATTTTAAGTCCTTTGGGTACAAACCAAGGAGTGGGATAACTGGGTCAAAAGATGGGTCCATTCCAAGTTTTCTGAGGATTATCCACACTGCTTTCCAGAGTGCCTGCACCAATTTGCACCTCTACCAGCAATATAAAAATGTGCCTTTTTCCCTACATCCACACCAACATCTATTATTGTTTGTGTTTTTGATAATAGCCATTCTAATTGAAATAAGATGAAATCTTAGAGTTATTTTAATTTGCATTTCTCCAATTACTAGAGATACTGAACACTTTTTCATATATTTATTAATCTTCTTCAGTTAAGTGTCTGTCCAGTTCCTGGCCCATTTACTGATTGGGTTCTTTGCGTTTTTGGTATAAAATTTTGTAAGTTCTTTATAAATTTTGGAGATTAGTGCTCTATATGAAGTGTGTGTGGAAAAGATTTTCTTTCACTCTGTAGGCTCTCTTTTCACATTATTGATTGTATCCTTTGCTGAGAAAACACTTTTAAGTTTGCATTTATCCCATTTATTGATTCTAGCTTTGATTTCTTGTGCTTTGGGAGTCTTGTTGAGGAAGTCTGATCCTAAGCCAACATGATGAAGATCCTAAGCCAACATGATGAAGATTCAGGCCTACTGTGTCTTATATTTGGTGCAGGGTCTCTGGTCAAATTCCTAAGCCCTCAATCCATTTTGAGTTGAGTTTTGTGCAGGGTGAGAGATAGAAGTTTAATTTCATTTTACTGTATATGAATTTCCAGTTTACCCAGTGCCATTTGTTGAACAGGCTATCTTTTCTCCATTATATGTTTTTGGTTCCTTTGTCTAGTATGATGTAACTGTATTTTTGTGGATTTGTCTCTGTGTCTTCTATCCTGTACCATTGGTCTGCCTGTCTGTTTTGGTGCCAATACCATGCCATTTTTATTACTATTTCTCTGTAGTATAGTTGAAGTTCTGGTATTGTGATACCTCCCACTTCACTTTTTCCACTTGTGATTGTTTTGGCTATTCGAGGTCTCTTATTCTTCCAGATGAAGTTCACGATTGCTTTCTCTATTTCTATAGGAATGTCATTGGGATTTTAATTGGAATTGCACTGAATCTGTATAGCACTTTTGGTAGTATGACCATTTTGACAATATTAATTCTGCCTATCCAAAAAGATGGAAGATCTTTCCATCTTCTAAGGTTTTCTTCAATTTCTTTCTTTAGTGTTCTGTATTTTTCATTGTGGATGTCTTTCACCTCTTTTGTTAGATTAATTCCCAAGTATTCAAATCACATACAAAAACATATTTAAAGAATAGTGCACCATGATCAAGTGGGGTTTATCCTAGGGATGCAAGTTTGGTTCAACATCCGGAAATCAATAAATGGAATTCATCACATGAATAGACTTAAAGTTAAGAATCATATGATTATTTCAATAGATGCTGAGAAAGCATTTGATAAAATACACCCCTTCATGCTTAAAACACTAGAAAAAATAGGGACAGTAGGAACATACCTTAACATTGTAAAGGCTATCTATGCTAAGCCCATGACCAACATCATTCTAAATGGAGAAAAACTGAAATCATTCTCTCTAAAAACTGGAACAAGAGAGGGATGCCCTCTTTTACCACTTCTATTCAAAATTGTCCTTGAAACACTAGTCAGAGCAATCAGACAGACCAAAAACATTAAAGAGATACGAATAGGAAAAGAAGAACTCAAGCTGTCACTATTTGCTGATGACATAATTTTGTATTTAGAGGATCCAAAACACTCCACTAGAAAACTTCTAGAACTAATAAATAAATTCAGCAAAGTAGCAGGATATAAAATCAATATGCATAAGTCTAATGCATTTCTATTCGTAAGTGATGAATCTTCTGAAAGAGATTAGGAAAACCACTCCATTCTTTCAATTCTTGATTTCTAATTTTAACCTCATTGTAAATAGATAACATGCACTGCATAATTTCAGTTTCCTTCAGTTTATTTTCTAATTGAAATCTTAAAACTATTAAGTTAAATTATTGAGATTACTTGGTATAAATCTATCATCTTTCTATTTGTCTTCTATTATTCTCAGATATTCTTTATTCCTTTTTATTTCTTTTTCTGACACAGATTAAAGTATGTAATTATTTCATTTCATCTCTACTCTTGGCATATTAATTATATATTTTTGAGTTTTATTGTTATTACCATTTTTATTTGCTTTTTTTATCATGGGTTATTTTGGTTTTTGAAATTTTGCTATTTTACTTACTATAGACTACCTTCAAACCACTTTCCATATAATGTCAGAAACACATAGTAAACCTTAACCCCCTTATCATTTGTGATGATTATATTTTTTTATTTGCACTTATATTTTTATATCCCATAATCCATTATTATTATTGTTGTTGTTATTATTATTATTGCTTTAAGCAGTAATCATCTTTTAAACATATTTAAATAAAACTTGCATTTCCCCACATATTTACCACTTTTTGGCATTCTTCATTCTTTTGTGTACATCCAAATTTCTATGGGATGTCATTTTCTACTGCCTGAGGAAATATTTACAGTGCAAATATAGTGATTAATTCTCTCAGATTTATTTGTCTTAAACAAACAAATATTTCATTTGTTTTAAAAATAATCTAGAATTCCTTACCCAGTGAAAATAGCTATTAATTTTGAAGATATCTTCACTGGGTGAAGAATTCCATATTGACCGTTCTTTCTGGATGCTTAAAGGTCACACCATCATCTGGTTGCATAGTTTCCCGTGATAGTCTGTTGTCATTCTTATCATTTTAACTCCTTTCTTCTAGATAGTTTTTAAAACCTTTTAAATAATTTTATACTTACAGAAAAATTAACAAAATAGTACAGAGACTTCTTATATACTCTGCAGTTTCTCTTAATTGTTAACATTTTACATTACTGTGATACATTTATAGCAACTTAGGAACCCACATGGATTCTTTATCATTAAACTGGATTTTTTTTAAAGTTTTTACGTTTTTTTCTAGGATCCTTTTTATATTCCAGGATCTATCCACGATACCAGTTTACATATAGTAATCATATCTACTTAACTTATTCTTGACTGTAACACTTTGTCACAAACTTTCCTTGTTTCTAATTACCTTAGAATCTTTTGTAGAAACTCCCTCAATTTGCACTTGTATAATGTGTTCATTATATTGGGTTTATGTTTTGGGGGGAGGAAGATCACAGAGGTGATGTGCCATTGTTATCATATCGTATCAAGAGTACAGGCCATGAATGTGCCCTATTCCTAATGATGTTAATATTCATAAACTGGTTGAAGTAGTGGTTGCTTGGTTTCTCAACTGTAAAGTTACCCCCTACAACTATACCCACACCCACACATAGAACTTTCATTACTCTTTAGAAGCAAGTCACTAAGCATAGGCAACACTTAGAGATACTCAAATACTTGTAAGTAGTATGTACATAAATTAAATTTTTTCTGTATAGCAAATAAACCTATTCTACACCATTTAATGAATTATTTTTTTGATGTTTTAAATTTTTAAAAAAATTTTTTTTTCATTATTTATACCTGACAGTAGAATGCATTCATGCATTTGATAAAACATACATAAGTGGAGTATAATATCTCACTTTTTTAATTGTACATGTGGTAGAATCACATTGATCATGCAGTCTTATATGTACATAAGGCAATAATGTCTGTTTCATTATACTATCCTTCCTACTCCCATAACCCTTCCCCTCCCTTCACTCCATTCACCTAATCTAAAGTAACTCTATTCTTCCCTAGCACTGCCCCCTCGAATTGTAAATTAGCAGCTGCATATCAAAGAAAACATCCAGCCTTTGGTTTTTTTGGGATAGGCAGAATTAATATTGTCAAAATGGCCATACTACCAAAAGCATTATACAGATTTAGTGCAATTTCTATTAAAATTCCAATGACATTCTTCATAGAACTAGAAAAAGCAATCAGGAAATTCATTTGGAAAAATAAGAGACCCAGAATAGCCAAACAATCCTTAGCCAGAAAAGTGAAGTAGGAGGCATCACAATACAAGACTTCAAACTATACTGCAGAGCTGTAGTGACAAAAACAGCAATATTGGCACCAAAACAGACATGTAGACCAATGGTACAGAAAAGAAGACACAGAGACAAACTCACATAATTCCAGTTACCTCATACTAGACAAAGACACCAAAAACATTCACTGGAGAAAAGATAGCCTATTCAACAAATTTTGCTGGGAAAAACGGAAAGCCACATGTAACAAAATGAAATTAAACCTCAGTCTCTCACTGCATGAAAATAACTCAAAGTGGATCAAAGATTTAGGCACTAGAACAGAGACCATTAATTTATTAAATTATTTATTAGTATTGATAAAGACTTAAGACTATTTACTTTATACTTTGGGCTATAATGTAAAACTGCATTATTCATAATTCTGTTCAGATCATTCCAACTCTGACCTTTTGAAGGTCTTCTAGGTTGGATCCTTTGTCATAGATACATACGTTCATGTTTTTTTAAGTAGTTAGGATAGCTCACAGCATGATTTTCCAATGTTTGCTTTTTCTTGGGGTTCATTGAGTTTCTTGGGTTAGTGAGTTATTAGTTTCCTGGAGACACTGTAACAATTGTCACAACTTGGGTGGTTTAAAACAACATAAATTTATTGTCTCAAAGTAACAGCACCTAGAAATCTGAACTCAGGGTGTCAGTATGGCCAACTCCTCTCTGAAGGGCCTAGGGAAATATCCCTCCTTGCCTTTTCTATGTTCAGGTGGTTGCCTTGAAATCTTTAGGGTTCTTTGGCTTATAAATATACATTGCTCCAATTTCTGCCTCTGTTTTTATATGGTCATCTTATCTGAATGTAGCCAAATTTTCCCATCTTTATAAATACACAATTCATTGAATTAGAGAACCTAACCCAGAATGATCTAATCTTAATGACATTACAAAGTTTCCATTTCCAAGTAAGGCCACATCAGGTTTAAGATGGACTCAAATGTGGTATGTGTGTAGAGAAGAGGGTAGTACACTATTGAACTCATTAGAGTTAGCTTTATAGTCTTCATTGAATTTGAAAAATGTTTTGCCATTATACTTGTAGTATTTTTTTCTGCATCTCCCTTTTCTGAAACATTATTATATAAATGTTAAACTATTTAATATACTCTCTGGTATTGACACTCTGATCTGTTCTTTTCCTTTTTTCTGTCTGTGCATCACTCTACATTTATATCTTTAAGATCACTGATCTTATCTTTTACAGTGGCTAATCTGATTTTAATCCCATCTAGTGTTTTTGTTTGTTTGTATTTTTGTATTTCAAGTATTTCATCTCTAGAATTTTCATTTCAGTCTTTGAAAATTTTCCATTTCTTTTCTCACAATGCTTATGTATTCATTGATTTCCTTCAATCCATTAAATATGTTTATATGGGTCATGTTAATGTCTTTGTCTTCTAATTCTGTCATCTCTGACTCTTTGAGATCTGCTTCTATTGTTTTATTTTTTTTTTCTTCTCATTTTGAACCAATTTTCCTCCTTTGCCAAAACTTTATTCCCAATTGGATGATACACAATGTGATTTCTTTTCATTTGCTGGATTTGGTTCTTTTCCTTCAAATTATGTTGGATTTTGTTTCTGGCATGAAGTCAACTTAGAATCAGTTGCATTCTTTCAAGTCTTTTGTTTTGAACTTTGTTAGGGCACATTCAGAGCAGTCTTGAGTTAGAAGCAATGCAGCACCAGCACTAAGACTGTACCCATCTGTAGACTCTATTTGACGCCTGCATAGTATGAGGCTTAAACAATGACTGGTAGAACAGAAGCTATTCCTAGCCTTGTGTGAATGCCTAGATTTTTTTTTCAAATTACTACCCAAAACTTTCTGTCACTCGTCCTTGGCTTCTTAAAAATCATTCAGACATTTAAACAAAGTCACATATAGAATACAAAACTCTTGACAGGTACTATTTCCAATTCACCTTCCACTGTAAATATTCACAGGATAAGCCAGCCTTCAAAAAGGTTGTGATGCCATAGAATCATAGTCCAAAATGACTAGCCCCATGTTTTTGGTCCTACTCAACATCTGTGGTGCTTTAATTTCTTCTAAGCAGTCACATCGACTGTCTTCCTGTCTCAAGTTAAGCATTCTAGGGTGAGGGATCCCTAAAGATATTTGAATTAAGTTGTTAGAATTTTTTTGAGTCATCTCTTTACCATGGTATATTTGTCTGCCCTCAACTTTTATATGTGACATAATACTGAGCCCTGTTACCACAAGGGCGGAATTATCTAATTGTCTTTGAACTTCCATCACCAATTCTGCATACATACTGCTATCTCATTATTAATTTATTGCTTAGGAGCTCTTCTCCTTTACATACACGCACCTCTGATCATCTGCTACTTACTAATATCCCATTCTTTACACATATCCCTCCACCTCCCTTCATCAAGACTGATCTGTATCTTCTCTCATTCCCTGGACCTCTGAGATCTGAGTGTTAACTCATTTACAAATGTTTTTATCTTGACACTCTTTAATTTCTCACCTAGGGAATGAGTTGTCTGTGAATTTTAGGGGAACTGAGAAATCCAATAAGGGAGGCTCTGTCAATGATGATGCTTCTTGGCAGTTACATCTTGACATTATCTGTTCAATTTTAATAACCTGTCCCTGGCTAATAACTATTTCCATGGGAATGTCTGTGTGCTTGGGCTGGTGCATGAGTAGGGAAGAGGGAAGCAAAGATGTGAGCTAAAGAAGGAGAGGCACCATGATTACTTTTGATTAAAGAGGGGATTTCAAGTAGTTCTGTCTTACGATGTTACTAAAACAGGAAACCAATGAATATTCCTTTATCCTGAAAGCCTATAAACAGGCATTAGCATTAAATAACTTCCTAACTTGATCTAGTGATTGTCATCAAATTTCTTCTAAGGATCAAATTAATATAATGTGGCTTAAATAGCATTGACCTTTAAATACTGTTTAATCCCACTGATATCCCTCATTTTCCTTTCTGAGTTTGCATTTTTAAGTGGCATTAAAGCTGCATATACTTAGCAGTATTTTTATCTTTTTTTCCTTTACTAACCAAGGGCAACTATAATAAAACAGTACTAAAAAGTAAAGAATGAAAGTTTCTTGGCATTTGAAAAGTAAGAGACAATACATGGCAGAGAGATACAGGGGTGGAAGAAATAGTCTATATCACTAGAGATAAGACAGTCTATGAGTACACAGCAAAACTGAAATTGTGTGTTGTAGTGACTGTGACCCTGTGCATTCAAATAGATTTACCAGTGTAAACACAGACTTCAGAGTTGGAGTAGATTGATGTTCAGATTCTGTCTACACGAGACTAGAACCCACACTCACCTATACACAAGACTGTTGGAGACTTAACTTGTGCCCCAATTCTGCACATTAACCCCAGACCTCCCAGCATCTTGGAAACATTGCTTCATTCATTTTTACAGCATTCTGTTTGGGGAGTTAGGTTACAAATATTATGGGGTAGTATTATAGAGTTGAAAAAGCTGAATTACAGGGAGGTTATGCAGCTTGCTCAAGGTCAGAAATTGGTAATTGAGATCAAATACAAACTGGAATGGACCTGGGGAGAGTTCCCAGGATATTGGCAGTGTCACTCCAAAATCCTTTCAGGGATTTCTACATGCTATTCCCCTGGCAGTGAATTCAAAAGTGCTAATGGGAACTTTCTATGAGGCAATTGTATAAGCAGGTTTTTTTTTTTTTTTTTTTTTTTTGGGGGGGGGCAGGTACTGTGCTGTTACTTTAGATTCTCCTACATTTTCAGAGGGATAGAATTAATGACTGAATTAGTCTAACACCAGATACATCTCTCATTTAAAGTCATAGACACCACTTTGCAATACAGATGTCTACAATTCAGCAACGCTTCCTGAAGAAGTTTATTATGATGCAAGGAAGCTTATAGGCTTTCTGAAGTCACAGACTAGGTTATAGTTTCTTTTCATTCAAAAGGAAACTTGAGAGGGAACTTTAAAATACAATCACAATCAGTACTTTCTGTGGACAAGTGTGGGCTTGAAAACCTTCATAATGCTATCCTTTTTCTGTGGTTATCTTCATTGCCAAGTAAATCTCAAGAGCTTCATATAAAGGGATTTGAGACATTCTGTGGTTTCTCAAACTTTAACTTTCTTACTCACTGGCAGTCCAGTGAGTTTATAGGAAGTCAAGGAAATGGAAAGAAAACCTGAAATTGTGTAGTTACTCTCATAGTCACATGAGGCCCATGTCTCTGATTGTGGCCACACATGCCTCATCGGAGAGTAGACGTTTTGAAGGATGAAAAGATTAGAAATTAGCCTGAGATTTCTGATCCAGTCTTCTGCAATGTAGATAACACTATTTTCCAAGTTTTAAAACTATTTTTAGATGTGTCTAAAATGTGATCTTGATAGTACCAACAAGTTCTCTGGACAATATATGGCAAAGTTTAATCTTTTCTCAAAAGATGACAGATATTTTATTCCCTGAACCAAAAGTGTATATTCTTTTAAATACATTGTTGACTTGTGTGTTTACACTATTACTCATATGATAAATAATCAACAATAATAATTTTATTATTTTAAGCACACACATATGTGCTTAAAATATGTATATACATAAAAATCTTGTTTAATTATTCTAACAAATCTTGAATGTAATTATTATTATTCTCATTTTGCCTATGAGAAAAAGGAAAGTCTAACTCATGACTTTACAGTTAACACACTGACAAAATTGCCTAATGTCAAAGCATGAGGTTAAAATTAAAATAAAAAGAATAAAATCAAGCTGTTATCCATATACTTTTCCATACAATTAATCTAGAGAGATAAAAGTAATTGAAAATAAAAATCATTTTATTATTAGTTTGTTAGAATAATCTATATGGTAGGGTAGAACTATTAGGACCATTTTTCCGATGAGGACTAAGGTTCAAAATTATAAATTGAGGCTGGGGTTGTGGCTCAGTGATAGATCATTTGCCGACCATGTGTGAGGCACTGGGTTCAATCTCCAGCACCACATATAAATAAACAAAAAATAAAATAAAAGTCCATTGATAACTAAGAACTATTTTAAAAAATTGTAACTTGACATGAATTTTTTGATATTGACTAGGTATTGAGTAATAGAATTGGGACTGTGTAACTCTTCTCATGATGTGTCTTTCTTTACTGCTTAAAATTTAACAAAGAGAAAATCATGTCATTCTGATCCTAGTCAATATAATCAAGGCAAAATTTCTGTAGGATGTACTGCTTTTATTCCAATAGGTAGTATATAACTACCCGATTTGCTGTATGCCAGTTGTGGGATGTGTATATGCCCTTGGAGAATCATGCAACAGAAGCACAGGAGGTCGGTCAGCTGGGTCTGACATGAAGTAGCAGTATTTTCTTTGTATGAAGTTCTAGAAACATTTTTCGCATCCTCAATCTGAGAGCTTTGAAAGTTTAGAATTTGAATCACCTCTTGAGCTAAATTTTGACTACCATATTCCTCCAGGTTCCATTACAAATTCAGAGTCATCTCCCTCTGGGAATTCTTCATTCCCTTGACAGACCAATGTGTTTCTTCTGCATCATCTTACCTATAGGTGGGTCAGTGGAGCAGCCAAATATCTCTGTGTATTAGGTAGGTAGGAAGTAATTAGATTGGTGGGTTGGCAGATAGACTTAGATAGATAGATAGATAGATAGATAGATAGATAGATAATAGAAAGAAAGAATAAACAGATAGATCCCACTCTGGATCTGATATTGGGTTGCTGTGCCATTGACTTTTTGACCCTAGTAGGCTCTTAACAGCTAATGCATTTTCTCACTTTGCACATGGGCCCTCTCACCACAGGCCTTCCTTAGCAAAAGGGTTTCAGAAATCCCAGTTTACCTTCATTTGGATTATCTACATTTCACCTGGCTTTTCCACTCAAGTTCATTTTTAGGCCAAGAGCCCAGCAGTGTTATTCTTTTAATTTTATATGCCCACAGAGCTGAAACATTTGAAGTGCAAGCGTGGGACCATATACTTTTCAATTAGATGTTGGCAACACAAACACTCACAGACACTAACTGGCACAGAACAACCACCATTCTCTTAAACTAATGGATATACTCTGATGGCATGCCCAATGGTACAGCAATTTGGGAGCCTCAAGAACTATAGAAGCCGTGGAAATTATAGTCCACTGCACAAGAGGAAGTCCTTTAGAAAGGTTTTGCACAATTAGCTTATTTCAGAAATTAAGAATGTCAATTGGATCAATCAGCCAAATCTTGGCAGGACATTGATACTAATTGCCTTTTGTTACTATTTAGTTGCCTCTCTGTTTCCTTGAGTAGAGAGAACCAGAGAAAAAGATCATTTCTTACAAAAGTCGATAAAGATTTAAACTAAAACTGATTTACTTGAGAAAGCATGGGGCCACAAGCATGCCTTCCCCCAAACTTTTGAACTCTGTAAATTTTAAATATCAAGTTCTTTTTTTCCCCCACATATAAAGTCTCTCATTAAATATTCTATGTCTACGTTTGGATGTAAGATTTCTTTGTGTAAGTGCTTATAACTACATATCAAATTTTAATCTATTGCTATTATTATTATTTGCAAATTTCTAGTAGTCGTTTTTATGGTCTACAACCATGGGTGTTATTGTTCCCTATCCATCTTATAATTTCAACTAAATCAAGCAATGAAAATTTTATAGTGCATCCCTAATTGTGCACCAGACTGGAACTGTTCATACAAATTCCAAGCAATTATAAGGCTTTCTGGGAAACATTGGCAGCAAACACTAGATTAAATGTTTATAACTGCAAGCCAGATGGGAAACAGAGATAAGGAAAATCTCATGGAAACTTATTTTTTTCCCAAACCACAACACTGTTTTAAATTAACCTGGCCAAGGGAAAACATTTTCACATTGTTGACCAATAACAAGTTTTTAGTAAGTAATAGTCTTTAAATTGTGGGAATAATTTTGCAAAGATAGCCATTTGTGTCCCCTGTGACCAATGTTAAAAACAGATACCAGATAGACTTGATGGGTGATTCCAAAGATGTGTTAAAAATGCTAATTTAAAAAGTAGATACTTAGAAGCTAAAAATGTAACTTATATGACAAATGGGGGAAAATCACATGGAAATATTTAGCTGTACTTGAGAATGTCTGACATGGAGACTGTGGAACATATATAGGCTAGGCAATTTACTCATTCTAAAAATCCATTTGCTGTTTGAGAATTCAGGGAGAAGGTTGCCATTTTTAATGATAAAATCTGTCTCTTAATGGAATTGGACAATAAGTGTCTCACCCCACTTGAGCCCATGCTCCCTTCCTTTCATGTGATTAAAATGTTCTGAAAGTTTCAGAGGAAGATTTACAGTGAAGCTAATAATGCTGAAATTCCAAGTCTCCTTACTTACATGGGGACTTCATCCCTGAAAGAATTCCTAGCAATAACTGTTCATGTGTGTGTGTTTATGTATCTAAAAGCAGACACACACACAAATATATATATATATATATATATATATATATATTTATATATATATATATATATACATATATTTATGCTTGTGTGTATTTTTTTTCAGGCCGTGGATTGAACCATCGAACCAAGGGACTCTTGCATCACAGGTGAGAACTCTACTACTGAGTTAAACCCCTAGACCCAACATACTCATCTATTTTCAAAAATTTGTGGGAGAAGATATTCAAATTCTAATTGGTTAAGGCTACTGTCCATTTCCACTGTGATTTTCTCTCCATCACACTTCCTCCTTGTCAGGTGGTTTTGGAGTGGGCATGAGCATTTTTGGATTATGACAAAATGGAAGTTAAATTTGAAAGACATTCTTTTGCTTTGTCAGGAAGTATTTTTGTGGGCTGTATACAGATCCACACATACAGTTAAGTTATTACTATTGTCTAAGTTTGAAAATGACTTCTGAGAATAGTCTTGCCATTCACTGTACCTAGTCACTTGTTACAGAAACATGAAGGTACATGGAGTTTATTGCATTACTAACATGTTTTACAATACCTGACATATTTCATGGAGGAGAAACAAAGTTTAAATTACAGATAGAAAGGAGTTAGTCTATGGAATATTTTTCCACTCAATAGTTTATGGAATATTTTCCCAGTTAATAG
Organism: Sciurus carolinensis; assembly: GCF_902686445.1. Classification (NCBI taxonomy): domain Eukaryota; kingdom Metazoa; phylum Chordata; class Mammalia; order Rodentia; family Sciuridae; genus Sciurus; species Sciurus carolinensis. Next base: position 83,027,616 of record NC_062226.1, read on the forward strand.
ATGTGTAAAAGGTTTTCAAAGCTTAAAATATCTATATCATTTTAAAAAAATAAAACTTTTAAGTTATGTTTTTTAATATTTAGAAAAAATAAAGCATAAAATTATTCAAAAAATTCACAAAGGCTCAAAGATAGTATTATTACTTTTATTTGGAAAGATAGTTCGAAGTATTTAAAATAAATGAGAAATTAAAGATTCCTGATTTGGACATATACAAGGAATATCTTCTTTTTCACTTTTAATTTTATCATCAAAGGATTTGAAAGAATATTAATATAAAAATAATGGGATATGTCATATAAGAGTTAAGGATGAGGAGTGAAATCAGTAGAAATCATCCTGATATTAAGAAGGGAATTTGACATATCAAAAGAAAGAATTCATTAAGCTAAACAGATGTATTTTGAAGAGAAGAAACTATCAGACCCTGGGATTGTTGTGAATCCAGCAATGAAGAGAAAAGAGTTATATGAATACATTTGGGGAAATATTTAAATTTGTCGCTGTATGAATGAGCTCTTATGTGTTGTAATTTCTCAAACTTAATGGCTTACATTATACTCTATAGGCCAAATCTGGCCCACAGTCTATTTTTGTACATCCCACAAGCAAAGAGCAATTTTACATTTTTAAAGATATGTTGAAGAATAATAAAGAAGAAGAGAAGGAAGAAAAAGACAGTGAACAACAACAGAGACCATAGGTGGTCCAAAACATTGAATCCTTTATAGAAGAAATTTGCCAACCCCTGTTTCAAAACAATTTATTGAACTCAGCATGCATCATGTTGGTGATTTTAGGATGGGCTCAGATGGACTGCTCTTCTGTTGGTCTTGTCTTGGCTGATCTCACTCATGTGTCTGCAGTCAGCAGGCTGGGTGGGGGTGGGTTACCTAAAGACTGGTGGTCTGTGTATCCTCCCTTATAGGTTTAGTAGCAGGTGAACAGTCAGCTTGAAGTCAGGGCTTATTTTTATGAGGATAGTTGTGGTGTTTCTAACAATAGCAAGCAGAGACAAACCTCAAATTGAAGTGATTTTTTGGCCTCAACTTAGATCATATTTAGTAATAGTAAGTCCTGCAGTTAGGTTCAGTTACTTCAGGCAAGGGGAGATATTATGAAAATGGAAGGATGAAGAAAAAGGAAAAATTTGTGACCATTTTTATAACCCATCATACTTGTTGAGTTGATGTGAAATAATAACAGAAGGTCATAAAAAACTAGTCATATGCCATTGCTATAAGCACACTGAGAATTAACTCCTAAGTAAGTGATGTCAATTTAATGACTAAGATTAGTGACACGCCAAAAAATTTGAAATGCCCTGAAATTTTTCTGTTTGCATGTGAAAGAAATCTGATGAATGCTTTCCTAAATTGGCCACAGTTCTGAGATTTTACAAGGAATTATCAATAACTAGTGAATTTGAATGAATCTTTGCTAAACCATTAGCAATAGAAAACATGATTTAGTATGATGCTAAGAGAAAATGAATTATTTTCTATCTTTTTTGAAAAGTTATTACAAAATCATAGTCCAGTTGATAATGAAAATATTTATAAAGCAAAAAAATGTAGGAGAAAAAGCACATATAGATATGTGCTAGGCATTTCATTTAAAAGAAGCTTTTTTGATTTTGTGAGGTGGATAGTATTTTTAGCTTTTTGAAATTTATAATTTATTATGAACTTTTAAATTCTAAAACATTTATTTTCACATCTAATGTTAGATATACGTTACATGTTTAGATATACGTTATAAGTTTAGATATATGTTATATTTTTTTCTTATATAAAGCCTACAGAGTTTCCCAATTTCAGTCCCCATACCTGAATCCACCTAGGAAAGAGCCAGGAATTGTTTCAGCTCCAGAAACCAAGGTCTGACCAGGACAGCAGCTGGAGCAGAGAAAGGAGGGAGAAGAAAATAATTTACAGCTCCTTGTGTGATTATGTGTGGTGGTACATGGCATCCTGCATCTTCTTGTCAATTCCATGTTTGATTAAAAAGCCTTTAGTAATCTCTTCTATCCACAGTTTTGTCACATACAAATATCAGCTCTAGGGTGATCCAATCTCTGTGGTTATTGAAGATGGCTAAACTGATATTTCAAATATACATTCACCTTTGTTATCCCTGTTCCTATTTCTCTTTCAATTCCTCCCTCTCTGGAAGGTTTGTTCAAATGAGATAAGAAGGGGATTTCCACTTGACAAGTGAAGTAAAAAAGTTTCTGAGAGACTACATAACTTGCCCATTGTTACATGGTACACAGAGGAAGACAAGACAGCAAACAGTTTATGTGTATTGCTGAGGATCATTCTGTCCCCATCTCTTCCCTCTTTATTCTTTCAAAGCAAAGGGGCTGCCTCTCTAAACTGCTGAGAAGTTTATCTTACATAGAATTAGTAGCTTTCTTATATGGTAATCATTGTTCATCCAGAGATCCTAAAGATATAGGGAAAACATTTTTAAACAGGAAAAATATTAAACATTAGTAAATGCTGAGTACCTAAAGTGTGGCACATAATTCTTCATATGTGAAGATTCAGGTAGGTGGTTTTAAGGGAGTATATGATATATATAAAGAGATTTGTTGCTGGGGACAATTCAGAAAGAAAGGAAGAATGATGAGTGATGGCTGGTAGGTTGGATTTATGGATATAGTTTCATTTAACGTATTAATTCCATAGTACCTATCATAAAGTATAGAGTTGAAGATCCCAGAATGACTCTTGGAAATCATCTAGTCCAAGTCCCTGCATTTATAAAAGGAATACTTGATTTTCCCTAACTCTACCAACAAATCTGAGTTGACAGAATCACCCAGACAACCAGAGACAGGGTTTTTAACTGTTTCCTCACTTTCTCTAGACTGAACTACAAGGACCAATCAGATCATTACTATTCAAAACTAATATCTGCTCTTTAAACCTATCCCTAGCTTGATTCAGACCCTAAAGTTACTTCTGGCTTACTGCTATATCCTGGTCTTTTTAAGATTTTATTCCAAGCCTGAAAACTTTATTCTTCATTTTCATTTTGTTGTTTATTTTCATTCTATGTATAGATAGTAATTGCATGTAGAAAATAGTAATGAATTGAATTATTCCCATTCCACAAACAGTGTGAAGGCATTATCAAGGAAGCTGAATGACAAGACTTTTTATCTTGGATAAAAAGGTATAGTCCTTGAGGAGAGCAAGTGAATTTCATGTATTATATCTTTTTATATGGGTTCAGCATATGTTGGAACCTTAATATATATTTGACAGTACAAATTATGGAATCACCAGCCAGTGACTCAATACTGCCCTTACAGCTGCTAGTTATCATTATCTTTATATGTCAAATGATGACATTTTGATCCTGAGTAGATGAAAATGAGATTGGGATAAGCTATTTCCAAATGACTCAAAGGACAGTTCTCAATGCTACTACCAAGAATGAATGTTAATAGGTCAAATGTATAGTAATTTAATTATTTTGTCTTTTAAAAATTATTTCAAATAACCATTCTGAGAACCTAATAAAAGCTGAAAGAATAGTTATTATTACCATTTTGCCACTGAGGAAATTAAGGTAACGGACATCAAATGAGGAGCTCAAGGTTACAGACCACATCAAGAGCAGGACTGGGATCAAGCCTCAGATGCTTTCCTGGGTCACATGACTCTCTGTTCCTTTTCCTATAGGATCCATTTTCCCAAACTATTTATCACCATTAAACATTCTCTCCCCCATCTAGTCTAAAATAAAAATGAATAATATTTCTGGTTTCCAAAATTACTTAATTTTTTATTAGATCAGTGGTCTCATATAGTGCTTCTTCAAAATACTTATACTGAAACAATAGAATTCTCTTCCTTTTACATTAAAAAAATGGTGTTTTGAGTAATTAATACACACCTGTGATAAATCTTCAAACAGACCTAAACATTTCCCCAAAACTTGAAGGATAAAATGGATAGGAAGTTTCATAATTTCTGCAATCATTTTATTTGATCATGAAATCCATGTACTTGACATCAAAAAGCAGATGACTGCAGATTCAAGACACTATCCATGACTGTAATAATTTTAAAAATGTGCCTGAAAAGTAAAACCTAGATAATTACCAATCTATTACACTTATGAGCTTCTTGGTTAACATGTCCAGAAGCCAATGTCATTGCAATGACTCAAAGGTATGATCCAATAATTTATTTTACTTTATATTCTTGGACAGAACATGCCTATTAAAAACTACATGACTTTAACCTTCAGTTACCTCTCACCCCTAGTTTTCCCAAGGTCACTATGTCATCTGACCTGAGTGCAAGGCTTCTGAGAAGAAAGCCCACAGCAAAGGGACAGAAACTGTGAGGAAATCTGAAACAATTGTGTAAGCAGGTCTTAATGGCTATTCTTTGGCTTAATTTAAAGTCGTCTTCCTACACTTTAAAATTTTGATATTTCAGACACAAAATTAAAATGATGCCTCATCCAAATCATAAATGGAAGTCCAAATGCTGTATAATTGCTCCATCACCCCTAGGAGAAGTTCTGATTAAAATGAGTCATACTGACCTTGGATGACATGGCCTAAGGGGCAATTATTCCCCAAGGGACTTAATTAAATGCAATTAGACCAGTGAGAGTACATTTAACGAGTCCCCTTGCGATACCTATGTTTCCAATCTATTTTTTCAGCAATTTTCACTAATGATTTGATGCACTCAACATCTGTCAATGGATAATGATTGGGCACTCACTACTATAAGGTGAAGATATAATACCTAGGTCTGATTCAGGAATTAGAGAGAAATATAGATATATGTCAAGTTCAACAGGAATACAAGAGAGCATCTGTTTATAGGCCAAATGGGCAATGGGGAGAGTGGGCAAAATACTGTCAGAGGAAGAGGTGCTTATTCTGGGTGGAAGCAGACATAGGTGGCCTCAGGGACAACTTGAAGACTTGCAGGATATAGATAAGGATAGAATACTGTGAATCAGACCTCAATTCTGTAAAGAATTCTGGGGATCGTCTTGTCTCATAACTTCTTCTTACACTGAGTACTCTGGAGCTCTTAAGGGGTATGTAACTTACTCCAAACCATCCTATTAGTGACATGAACTATTTTTTAAAAAGTGAGCAAAATGAGAAAAAAGTTGAGTAGTACAGATGCATGAACTATATTTTGGGGATGGTATGTTGACCAGCTGTGTAAGGTAAATAGTACAGGTAAATATTTGTTGGGAAAAAAATTGGGGCTGATTTCTAAAGTGCTATGTTTAGAGTTTGATTTATTTTGTCAACAAAAAGGAATGTAGACATGTTTTTGGGTTGTGGGTTCTTACAACTAAAGTAGCATTTTTCAGAAGATTAATTTGGTAATTAGGTCCCTTATGTATTGAAAATTGTCAGGACTGGACAAAGACCTGGACAACATTAATATCAGTTATAACAAGAGTCTCAAATGATAACTATGGTCTCTGGCTATATTAAGAGAAGCCAATGCAAGTGAATAATATCAAGTATGATGCCTAGGTTTCAGGTAAGTTTGTCAGGAGGTGTCAGGCAGTGGTGATTATCAGATGGAAACCAGAGTGGAAAACTGGAGGAGGAAGGAGACATTGAGAGAAAAAGGCATGGGCCAGGACTAGAGAGTTCTGAGAAAACCCAAGAACTCAGTCAGAAATGAGATAGGATCCAGGAAAACAGTCAAGATTTGAAGGGAGCCTGGGCATGGCAGATCAGAGCAAGATTGCAGCCTACAACTAGCAAACAGGCAGATATCAGGTGGGCTCAGACATGAGGAATGGGTATAGCATGCCCAAAGCAATGACCAAAGTCAGAGAATTTGGAATGAACTCTGAGATTATAAGCCAGACCTGCTGACTGAGCAGCAACAAACGAGAAGAGTCTGGTGAGCAGGGAAGTCTAGAACTCATTTGTGATTTCACAGACACATATGGAGGCCCAGCTTTAAGAAACATTTATACTGACAATTGGAGCACCCCAAAGGCAGATGAAGTGTTTTCTTGTGGGTCTGAAAATCTGGAGAAGCACTAAAGAAATAAAAGCAAGGAATAAAAAAATGGAAATTTAATATTTAAAAATCTACAGAAGTAATCACAGAAGCAGAAAAGTTAGTATTGTTTTTATTTTTAATTTTATGGTTGGGTTGGGGGAACATGGTGGAAGCAGAACATAAAGTTGTTGGTGATGCTAGGTGTACTTCTCTGGTTCTGCTGGATATTGAAGAAAACTTTGCCCCAACCAAGTAGTAGCTTAGATGTTCCTTACTAAGGAAGTATCTTACCCCAGAACTGCAGAAGAAGAGTAGGGTACAGAAGTAGTAGGGTGCAGAGGGAATTCACCCAGGTCTGAAGACAATGATTTAGTTTTTTGGAGAAAAAGGAAAACGGCAAATAAGGTGGAGCTGGTTTCCAGGAAGAATGGTGAGTTTGCATTTTGTCCAACTTCATGTGGAACTGACAGCAGAACCTTGAAAGAAATTCTTTACCAGCCCCCTGAAGAGGCAAACTAGCTGGAAACTCAGATATTTGCCATCTTACATGAATTAAAAATTGAAAGTGGATGAGAGAGGCATCATTGCTTATTATTGCTAGCCACATAAACTGTTTACACAAGATTGTTTCTATTACTTCATTTTCAGGATGTTCACTCATTTCATACTAACAAGAGCATGAATGGTTATGGTAGACTTTAACCTCAGCTGGACTGGCTCATAATTAGATATACAACTGTTGAGGTTGTGAGTTGCAAACAGAATAGGAAGTATGATATGGATATAAAAGGAGACCTGCTTGCAAGGAGCTGGAGGGTCAGAGACTGATGGCAGGTGGTCATCAGTAACCATCAAATATGTGCTTCATAAAGCAGAGTTTACAGCTCCAACAGTCACTTGAGTTAAGTCTGGTTCATGTCAGCCCTTGAAATATCAGGGGAGATGTGGCACAAATATTCTCTCTTGAGATTTCAATTATTTTCTGTTTGCTATCATAGCATCCTTAGCCTGGTCTTTCACATGGCATCCAGAAACTTCTACCCTATTCCAGCCTAAGCTATTGAACCAACATGAAAATTTTAAAATAAGATCAAAACAAATAAAAGTATTCTGTGGGGAAAACTACCTTGAATACAGACGCATTTGGTGTATAAAATTTCTGAATATAGCACAGAGTGACTGAATACCTCAGGTTCTCATTTTTCCACTGATGCAGCTTTAGTGCCATTAACTGTGGGTGAACTATGGGGTGAGTGTGACACTGTAAATGCAGAGACAGGTCTGGGTCCATTGGCTTGGTGATAGCAAGGATGAGTGTGTTTCATGCCAGCCCTGTTGAAATACACCCAATTTTGGAATGACAATTTAATATAAGCAGCCAAACATGGACTTAGTCCAACCTCAAATGTCCTACTAAAACTGTGTGATGGCTCATAAAGATAGCTCTATCTCCACGAATTTTATGGACTAAAGCAGTATGTTGAAGTGATAGATAGCACTCCAATACCTCCATTAAAATCTCTGTTGGTGTTGTTTTGGACCACCCTGCAGTGGAGGGGAATTAAGTATACAAACTCTTTATTTTAATTCTGATTCTGCACAGATGAATTGATCTTCAAATTTAAAAAAAGTTCTAAATATAACCAATCAAAGAATATTTTTCATGCTTATTGCTTTGAGAAGGCATTTTCCACTGCCATTAATGTCCCTTTTGTAACAATCTATGATCCTTAGTGACATATTTCCTTTCAGAATTTACTGCCATGAACACATACTCCCAAAACATCTGGCATTTCTTAAAAATTCAAATAATGAGAATCATAATGACACATTGGTTTTTCCTTTTTTCTTTAGTTTCCAGGGAACTCAGAACTAAAAGCAGTGCTGAATTACTTATCCCAAGGCAATGATCTCCTTCCTATTTTTTGATCTGCATTTCCCTCTTTTAAAAAATCTTTATTATTGGAGTATTTTGGAAAGTTGTTAAGCCCTTCAATATTTGGAGGCATTTTTACAGGGGTGCAAAATGTTTTTTCTAAAAAATGCAAGAGATAATCAGCTTTTCATTATCTGAGCTTCACCAAAATATGCCTGTTCATTGTGACTCTAGATGTTTTTCCCACCATGATCTGATTCACTGAGTCAGTAATATTAATATACAATGTATTATTGCCTCACCACTGAGCTTACCACAGGATTGCATTCCTATTTATTATACTCCAAACTAGAAGAAGGTGGATTGAAGGAGGGAGGTTAGAGAAGATGAGATGCAGGAAGCACAAGAGAGGGGTATGTAGTTTCATGAACAAATGAGAATAAAAGTGTAAGTGATATTCATCAAATATTGTCAAATTCTTTTTATCTCTAGTTATCTAAAATCCCCATTAGCATTAATAAGTGAGAGGTTGTTATAATGGCAGTGCTTCAGGGTTTTATAAAGAAGAGTATATATAAAATTTTGATCATACACAAGATCCACTGAGGCAAATGCCAAAATTGTCTTATAGTTAATTATATTTATTTTGAGTCTACACTTGATCTTAGGTACTGAAATATTTTGCTGTTATCCAGATTCTTTTGATCTTTGCAATTTTGGGATGAGTGTAACCATTTTTAATGCTATTTCAAAATAAAATCAACTATGAGATTTAGTAACTTCTAATGAAATCATAGGGTACCCAACAAAATGAACTTCTGCACTGAGGTTCAACTGATCTTTTAGGATAGAAATTTGTGTAAGAAAATATGAATGAATTTATTCAATGGGAAAATCACCAAAATATGCTGATTCCTTTGGATGCCTAAGGACTGAAATATTACTCATATCTTCAAAGACGAAAGAAAACCCATTTTTTCTTTCATGTAAATTTAAAAGTAGGAATTATAAATGAACTGAGTTTTTTTAGTGAACTTTCTTACATAGAAAGAAGAAGGTGATGTTCATAAAGTAACCTCGCATTTTGAAATATATGTACGTTAAGAAATAATAAGGAACTCAAATCCTAATTAATCCTAATTTCCAGTTTTTGTAAGACTGATAGGAGAAATCCAGTAAGAAAGAACTACTAGAATATGAATGGTAATTTCAACAGTTTTGTTTCTTCCTCATTGAGAATTTCTTAATCTTTTTGAAGCTAGAAAATTCTCCCAAGACTGAACACCAATGTAATTTACATAGTGCTGTAGGATCTCTTCATTTGAACAGAATTTACCTTTCAAATATATCAAATAAACAGACCCAATTTTTGTTAATTGGCCATTTTATTGACTAAACTCTATGAATTAAACATTCATTTCACTGTCACTTTTAAAAATTACTTGTAGTGTTCATGATCTCTGAGACTCAATGAACCTTACTGAAATCTAATTCTTGAAAACAAAAATGTCTGTCTTTAAGAAACAGGAATTTGATACAAAGCTAATTAATTTTTAATTAATTTATTCAACAGCTACTCTTTGAATACTTACTGAGTTCTGATGGAGACACCTATGAACCAATAAGACCTGTTCGTTCTTTTTGTCCTAGGTCTTACGGCTAGACATGGTGGTGACTTCCTTGTTAGAGCGAACTCAGTGCAAGGCTATACGTTTGTATGGAGTACAGGGATGGTGGATTCCTAACCCATAAGGAGATCAGGGTAGGAACAGAGAACCACAGACCAGGCTTCCCAAAGGAAATGACCAAAGCAACTGGAAGGGGTGATGAACAGAGACTGATGCAAACAGTGGGACCAACAAGAGGAAATGCTTGACCCACTCGAGGAACATTATGGTCATCAAGCAGGGGAGGAAGGAACCCAGGCATAACCAAAATTTAATTCAATGTTAAGACCTACTATAATACAAAGCTGCGTTGCATCACAACCTAGATTGTCAGTCTGAAAGCTGCTCTCTCCGCCCTTTCCGGTGCAGCCATTTTCCCCGCCTCCCAATCACTTGTCAGTCTGTGAACATCCTAGCTAGCTATTGGTTCATCAGTCAGCTTGCAAGTATCCTTCTCTGTTATTGGTCCCCTGTTAGCCCAGAGGAATTCAACTGCTTAAGGATAGCTCCCCTGCCATCTTTTCTCATGCTTTCTCTTCCCCTTATTCATTTTCTTTCTCCTCCTCGCTTTTCACACTCTTTCTTATGCCGCCCTTTCTCTTTCCCTTTCTTTTCCTCTCATTTTCTCTCTTACCCTGCAGGGAGACACTCTGTTTGCTTAATAAACTCCCTTATGTGATTTCCTGTGTCCGGTGTGGTTTTTGTGGGATTCCTTACACCTACCACACATGAACAAAGAGCATAGGAAAAGATTTATAACCCCTCACATACTGAACTGACACTTTCTGAGGCTACCAGGGGTAGGCAACCCTCATCTGAAAATGGCTTGAAAGAGTAAAGAATGAAGGCTGGCTTGACTTCTTTGTAGCTATGAGATGAGGCTAGATTAAGGATTCTGTTTAAGTTCCCACTAACACCGAAGGAGGAAGCACCCTTAGTTTTATCAATCTGCCCAGACATGGGGTGGAAAGGGGAACAGTGGAGCTTGGAATCTGTCAGAAGTCAGTCACAAAAATTGGAGCCATATTATTTCAAGTAGTTAAATAAAAGAGAATTTTGTTGACAATCAATTAGGGGTGTTATTGAAAGCCATTCCTTGTTCCTGGTGCCAATCCAATAACAAGGACATGGTTTTGAGACAAAGGAATAAGAAGGGTTATTGCTTTGCTAGCACAGGAGAAACCCAGGGGACTCTATTGCAAAGGCTGCGATTCTGCCATCAGCAGGAACAGGGGGCTTTTAAAAAGGTGATTCAAAGGCTACATTCCATGTGTTCTCTGTTGGAGTTGTAATTCACTTGTTAATTTGGGAGATAGTAATTTCTGAGATCTTCTGGTGCCATCTCCAAAGTCTGGTTTACTTAGTTCTTATGGTGGGTGTGTGCTCAAGAACAGATAAAGAGACCTAGGATAGGGAAGAAAGGTCCTGTTTCCTCTGAGATTAGGGAGGAGCAGGGAAAGAGGAAGAGAAAGAAACATGTCCATTTTAAAAATAAGTTGCAGTAACAGAGCAATAAGGGCTAAATTCAAAGCATAAAGTGGACCACTGTTTCAGGAAGATCAAGACCATAAGAAGGGAAACACTTTAATGATAAGGGTGGACTATAACTAAAGCAATTGTGCTAACAAAATATGTGAGCTTTAAGTGATATTCATGATCTAAATTAATAGGAGATAATGAAAAATTTAATGATGTTTTGGTTTGGGTTTGGAATGACTCCAAAGGCATAAATGCAGCAATAGTCAGAGGTGGCATTTTTGAGAAGTGACCACATCAGTGGATTTATACATCAATAGATTAATAATTTGATGACATTAGTAGGAGGTGGTAGAAACTTTAGGAGATGGAGCCTAGTTGGACGAAATAGGTCACTGGGGACATGCCACGTGGAAGGATATTTCCAGTTTCCAGCCTTTCTCTGAATCTCTCTCCGCTTCATAGCTGCCATGAGCTGAGCAGCTTTCCTCCACCATGTCTTGCTATCATGATGTTTCTTCCTTAGAGCTAACTGATCACAGACTAAAATATCTGAAATTATAGGGGAAAATAAATTTTTCCTCCTCTAAGTTAGTTTTTTCAGGTATTTGTCATAGCACAAAAAAATCTGGTCAACACAAACAATAAGATGGGGAAGGAGAAGGAGGAAGAGAGATTAGTTAAAAATGGGACCCAGGTATATGGATAGAGCAGTTAGGTGGAAAGTAGTGATTTCTCACTGTGCACATAATGTAGGAGGAAAAACAGGTTTAAAGAACAGATGATTAATCTAGTTTGAGTATGCTAAGTTTGGGTTATCCTTGATATATGGACAGATGGAAAATTTCTTCAGAGAAGAAATAAAAGTTATCAATATATTAAATAATTATAATCTTGGAAGAGTACTTTTTAATAGGTAGGGATTAAAACTATGGAAGGTAGCTAGGAAAGGAAGATACAAGTTGAAAAAGTATCTAGGATTGAGAATGGAGCACCAATATTTAAAGGGAAAGTATAGATTTAGGAAACTCCAGATTATTGAGAAAATATGGCCAAAGATGCTCAAGACAGTCAAGGGAAGTGAATATTCCAAGAAGTAGGAGGTGGTCACCATTCAAATGTTCCAGAGAATTCAAGTACAATAATACTGAAAAGTACATATTTGATATACTACCTAAGATTTCATTGGTGTCTACAGATAAAAACCATTGCAGTTGGTTAGTAGAGACAGAAAACTCTTTTTGAGAGATATTGGCCAAAGGATACAAAACAAAAGAAAGTTGATGGATATAGGCCAGTAAATAACAAGAGGTTTAAGAAAAGGAAAAAGGTGTAATTGAAATCCCAGGAAAGATGGATATTAATGGAATCCATGTCATTTATCAAGGTATTAGCCATAGGAAGAAGGAGAAATCCCTCTTCCATTTGTATTAGACAAATAATAAAAAGGTGAATGTGGAAAATTTGAAATTTCAGTGGCCACAATCTGAACATTCTCATCCCAATGACACCTACTCTTTCTGAAGCAGGAGGTGAAGGGTGAAATAACATCCTAAGACTGAGGAAGTAGAGTGGAGGAGGGAGAGTACTGAGAGGGAGGATTGAGTGAGGGAAATTTGAGGAAAGTAAAAAGAAAGTTCGACCTAGCTGCTGGAAATATGGAGAATGGGTGCAGGGAGAACATATTCAGAAAATATATGATTGCAAGGGGCACTGAGGAATAAGATGTTAAGACTAAAGATCATGAATTTTTAGAGCCACATTTTTCGAGAGTTCTGATGCTGTTCAGAAGGACTTAATTACATTAGCAAAGCACTGGAGGAGAGGGAGAGATGGATGACTGAGGGTGAGACCTTAGAATTGAGGGTTAGAAAAATCACAGGTGAAGAGTCAGTTTGAAGATGTAAACCATGTTGTCAGTCTTGGGTGGGAAAAGCGTGAAGGCTGGGTGTGGCTAATAGAGGGGTTCAAGGTATTACAAGTCTCAATGGGGCAAAGAATAAGTCTTTAGAGTGACATTTCGGGAGGCCAGAAACAGTAAAGTTGGGGGTGCAGCATGCAAATTTACTGTTGTTAGGGGAACAGTTCCATATGATGACACTGTGGTGTGTGTCTGAGAGAACAGATGGCTGGAGTGAAGTAGAGGCAAAGGTCTCTGGAGGAGGGGTCCTAGGTGTCAGGGGACATATTCATGCAGGTGTTGAAGTTGCCCAGGAGGATTTTAGTATATGAGTCAGGCTGGAACACTCTAGACTCACTAATGAACTGACAACAGGATGGAATGCATCTCATAGAAGCAAAGTTTTAAAAAGATACTGTATAAATGATAGTCTAGGAAATCAGGTGAACATCAATCCCACCTCTCTTCCCTAAATTAGGAAAATGAGTAGATTCTCCTAGAGAAGATATCAGTGACTCACTGTCCTAAAAAGAGAGCTTCTAGGAAGAAATATGAAGAATTGATAATTCAGACAAAATGGAGTACTGAAGCCAGAATTGGGGACAGGGAGTTAGTGTAGAAATAGGGGATCCGGTCAGATCAAGGAAATGGGGGCCATGAGAGCCATCTGCCTCTGGAAGTTGGAGACCACCCTGGGAGAATGGAAAGTCAAGGACCTGCAGAGCCTATTGATTACCAAATTTACCTACCCTTGTCAGGGACTACAGGCAAGGAGATGCTAATTAATGCCCCCTGGGTCCTTACCTGCCCGAATCACCTTGGCCCTCCCCCTGCCCATAGCCTCTCACTTTATGCAAAACCAGGCCTAATCACAGAGGCAGGAAGGAAAGAGATAAGGGGGAAAGAACGGGAGAATAAAACCTATAAAAAGGACAAGATTTGCTCAATCCGATGGTTTCCACCTTTGGGTCCCCTTCTTCCACCCGGGAGGGAGAACTCTGCTTTTACTTTTCTTTAATAAATCTTACTTTCTACTCTACGCTTGCCTTGGCGTGCTTCTCTGGCATTATACTTCAACATCTGAGGAAGCAGGACTTGCCACTGTAGATGGCGGTATCAGTACCATGACTTTCTCAATGTTTGCCCACATATCCAATGATAGAAAAGTACCCTGAAACTGCCTGGAGGTTTCTGTGGCTGCAGGAACATGCTCTCTGTCCCTGCTCTACCTTACACAGGGCAAACAGAATGGGTAGGAGGGCTTATGCCTTCAGGCTCAGCACTTAACAAATGATGGAAGGAGATAGTGGATGCACGCTCATAACTTTCTTTGTCCCAAGATAAGACAATTGTAAAGTCCCCAGAGGCATTGAGCTACAGTTGTTATAGCGGTAACCTGTTCATTAATGTACCCTGCACTGGTCTCCTTCCCTTGTCTGCATCATTCCCATTCTCTTAGCTTCCTGGAATTGGGGTTGTCAGTTAAAATGCAGAATACCCAACTAAATTTTCATTTTACATAAGTAACAAATTATTATTTTATTATATGTCTAATATATTGCTTAGAATATAGCATATACTAATTTAAGTTTATCTGAAATTGTATCTGAACTTGTGCATTTGTATTCACCAAATCTATCTAACCTATCTGAGACTGCCTTCTAAATACTCTGCTTGTATTCATATCCTTGCCTTAGGGTCTGCTTCTGATGGATTCTAAACTAAGAAGGTCAACAGCTATCCTGGAGGGGTGAACTTTAAAGAAGAAAAGATTCTGATAACAAACTTCAGAAGCAATATCCTACAACATGACCCAAATCAGATTGAAATTATAAAGGGCTATTGCTCTAATTCTGGCTATAAACTCAAATTACCAGGAAAAGCCTACAAAGCTAATCTCAGCACATTTTGTCTGATTTGTAGAAGCCATCACCTCATCAGAAAAACACCTGTTATCCAGTTGCCTTTATTAAACTCAATGCCAAGTATCATTAGTACAGTTATGCTATGATAATGCTCTGTTCATTCCATCACCAAATGTTCTAAATGTCTATCACTGGAGAACAGCCTCTCTTTCAATAAAAATAACTGGATAAGAAAAGAGAAAGTTGCATATCCCTTGGACTCTCCATGAGTCACCATTTCCGAACATTGGGTTTGATTACATCAACACTGGGGATCCCAGATGCATTATTGTTAATGAGCTTTCAAACGGAGACTTGTTTTTTTTTTCTTTTTTAATAATTTAATTAAATTCCCAAATGTTTACTTGTTGCTATTCCTCCTGAGTGATCCCTCTGCAAATTCTGGGTGAAATCTACTTTATCCATCTACACAACCATATTATCAACATTTTCCAGGATGATATTTGCTTAGTCCCAAATCCTTGTTCCGTGATTCTTATTTTTATTGCTTTATTTCCTCCAAGCCTTGATGGAAATATGGTTTCATTTGTTCATCAGTGCAAAAATAAGCCTTTCAGAGCATCTACATCTCCCCAATATATCTGGTGATTTGTGTCGAATTTCAATAGCAGAAGTTCACTTTGTTTATTACTTTTGTTCATGTACTGTGAATGTAAATCACTGGCACTAATAAGAGGTCATACTCAATTCAGGTATAAAATTTGTTCAAGTATGGAACAAAACTGCTAGTTTAGGAGTATATGATAACATCTTAATATTTAAAATGATGTCCTATTAGTATAATAGTATAATGTAGGCATTCACATTATTGTTATTTTAATGCAATGGTTGGCTTGTTTTTTTTTTTTTTTTTTCTCCTTATAACAGCAATAGATAGCACTACTCTATGGTAGTATTAGAAAACCTGAAGGTGATCAATAGCACTTGAGTCATTGGGTTAATGCTCACTTTAAAGAGAAATGAATTTCAGTTTCTATGCATTCGCAATCTTCCTTTTGATTTCCATGTTAAGCTTACTGACTCCAAAGTGTCCTTTCAGCAATACTTAGAATGCTAGAGACTCAGCTATGTCCTGAGTTCTTGACTTTGCTCCATGTTCAACACTTGTTTGAAATCTGTGAGGGGCTAGCTATGGAATCTCAATAGGTGGCTGGCAGAAACAAGTGTCTGGTTTGAAACTTCTGTTCTGAAATGACCACAAAACCAAGTAGAGACTGGGGAACTGGGCACCATCTTGCAAATGAGTGGTCTTCCAAAATGAGTACTGAGATCCAGCCTGGCAGGAGAATGTCTACAGAGGAAGCTACTGAAGTGGGCTCTTGTTCTTCTCCCCTGCCTGTGTAACCTCCAACATTTTGAAATCTTAGGAATCTGTATCTATGCCAGAGTTTGAAGGAAAATACTCTCCTGATTCACAAATTGTGAAATTGCTTGAATATAAATGAGAAGTCAAGGTGCATGAAGAGAGCTATCTTCATTTGTTTTCATTTTGTATTCCTGTCTGCAGGTCAGGATTTTCCCTATGGAATAAATGAATGGAAGAAACTCCTCACAGAAGAGTTTCTAAGGGTCACATCCAAAAGGATGCAGAGTTGCACAGAATCCTCCTATCTGCCTCATTGTGAAGACTGCATATTTCTAATAATCAAAGCCAGATGGTTTCTCCATGTGCAACTCAGGCCGATGTATAACTACAGTGATATTGCTGTCCCCTTTCCTTGGTCCATGTGGTTGACTCTATGATGTATTTGATCATGCCACAGTAACTTAGATTGATTTCATGAAGGGTCACAGTGATAAGGTATGCCAGGCTTTATATCCCACCCATAGCAGAGGGCTTACTACCCAGCCAGCTGTTTCTAATTCAGCTGGGTAATTAATTTTACTTAACTTTAGACACATTCTGAGCAATTTTTACATCATTTAGAGTTTAGACTATGCTTGCATGAAATAAGAGCAACAAGCCAAATTAGGCAAACATTCAGACAATGTAGGAATTTATCATCCTATGGGAAAAGCTACTTGGTTCTTTCATGGAATTCAACAGCTCATTTTTTAAAATTACATTTTATTTTCACAAACTAATTTTAACACTTGAACCTAGCAGGCTGCACCAGTGTTTGCCAACATGAAAGCTCTTTCACAATGCTAATGTCTTCAGACCATAACTTTGAATCCTTCATGCTGTCTCACCTTCATAAGATTTTTGAAAGATCTAAGTTGAATAATAAGAATTCATAGGCATTTCCCTCAAAGCTTTCTGAACTCCCTGCAAGCCACTTGCCCCTGTTTGCAGAACACTCCTCAGAGTATTCTGGGAGCCAATTGTTGATGTGCAGTTTTTCTTAAGACTTGGGACAAGGGCCACATCATTTTAATCTGGGGACTGACTCTTTTTGAGAAAGTCCCAGATAAAGTTAGTGATTTACAAAAGCTTTTATCCGTCTCCTGATGGCTTTTACAGAGTGGAACACTACATGACCCATGTGATTTGTTTTCATTTACAAAGGTGCAGAGGCTTTGAATTTAAAAATGGAACGTTTTCTTCTTGTGCCAAATGTAAACAATTTAACATCCATTTCCCATCCAACTATTTTACCAGTTCAAAAGAGTTTATATGAATCTTATCTGTATTATATTTCCTGCTGATTGGCAGTGCCTCCTGCTTTAGCTGGGAAGCCAAAAATGTGTTGGCTCGGATATGAACAGGAAAGGAATAACAAAGAAAACTGGGAAATAAATGTAATGAATGGTTACAGGGTGCTGAAAACTATACTTATCGTTTCTTATTCTTGTGGTGTTGGTACTGCCATATTGATTTGTGCCTGGGAAGTCTTTTATGCAAACGTACAACAAAAGCTTCGGAGTATTTTGTCAACAAGAAAACACAGTTTACCCTATCTTCAAAGTCCCCATCTAGTCCTGATTTGAGCAATTCCATATTCCTTGCTGCTGAGAGCTCCCTGACTCCGGAGGAGGTTTGCACTGGATACAGTCATTCACCATAAAACATAAGAGTCCCACAATGTCACAGAGCATGTTTTCAAGGCCAGGAAAACAACTCTGCAAGAATGGTGAGGAGTCCAGAGGATGAAAAGAACTGTGGCTATTCCAGGACAACTTAGAATCAGTTTACTGAGCCCTTGAGACCCATTTTTTTTTCCCCCTTCCAGAATGTGAAAGGCATTTATTTGGCCTATCGTTTGAAGACCTTAAGTCTTTCTTATAATCAGGGTCTGCACGATTGGAAAGGAGAGGAGGAAAAGAGCAAAAGCAGCCGTCTAGACATTTCCTAGTGGAATATCATATTTATAAACCGTTTTCCTTGCCTTCTCCTAACAATACATTATGAACTGAGGTAAAAAGTTAGATCACAAACTTAGGTTCTATTGTAAGGAAGAAAGGCAAGAGCTATGAATTTTTTTTTTTTTAATTAACCACTCATTTTTACTTCAAGTTCGCATAACATTTTTTATCAAAGGCCCTTCTGTAGTTGTCCTTTCCAGAATATTCTCACCTCCCACAGTCCCACATCCCCTTTACTTTCACCCTTTATCCACCCCCAAATTTTACTCCACTTTCAAGCCTCAATTTAATGAACTTCCCATATATATAGGGTATGCTATTTATTTTTCACTAAGTACCTGACCAAGAGGTGATATCATGACTATTACTACCATATAATAGTTGGATGTTTATATTAAAGACAGGGCACAGTTATAACTTTAGTCCTGACTAGAGAGGAGCAGTGTGAACATGCTTTCTGAAGCTTTGTATGTAAAATAATGATAGAAAGAGCAATATAGAATACCCAGGTCCCAGTTTGTGGGAAAAGCATGTAACATCTCTGAACTTTCCTTTACTCATCAATAAAATGAGGGCATAGAGTCTGATGACCTGGAAAATATCTGATTTTTAATTTTTTTTTTTTTAAGTTTTCATGCAGATTGTTGCATTTCCAAGAAACTCCTTCCCCAAAAGTCACTTCCTGGCATTAAATGCCCTTGCTATGAGGAGCATCAAATGATGTCTTAGAAGACACATATATTGATCTTCATTTTCTTTTTTTAAAAAATCTTTTTAGATGTTGACAGACCTTTATTTTATTTATTTATTTATATGTAGTGCTGAGAATCAAACCCAGTGCCTCACACATGCTAGGCAAGCGATCTACCCTGAGCCACAACCCAATCATTGATCTTCATTTTCATACGTTCCCTTTATTGAATGTTTCCTACCCTTCTGTCTCTTTATTTGCTGCTTGCCCTCTCTATCTATCTCCTTTTTTTCTCCTTCAAAAAAATATACTTTATTCTTCCCTAGCCCCCCATTGTGAATTAGCATCCGCATATCAAGGAAAACATTAGGTAGAAAGGAGTGAAGGGAGGGGAGTGGTATGGGGATAGGAAAGAGAGTAGAAAGAATCAGACATTATTATCTCATGTACATATATAACTATATGACTGGTGGTATCTTACATCATGTATAACCAGAAGAATGATAAATTATACTCCATTGTATATGATGTATCAAAAAGTGCATTCTACTGTCATGTATAACTAATTAAAACAAATAAAAATATATATACTGATTTCCTGTCCCTGCATTTATACATGGTTACCATTGGAAAGGTCATTGATTATTTGGACAATGATAACAAGATATTTCATTAAAAAGTAATCTCTAAATATTGAGCAACTCCAGAGATGGAATATTCTCATTAAGTTCATTTGGTAATATGCAGTGTATGCATTTAAATTTGAAGGAGGAGGCATATCATTTCTTAGCTTCAAAAACCTAACTCCTGATAAAATACCTCAAGACAAGATTATTTTTGAGAAAGGTGCAAGTTTAGTCAAGTGATATACCTAACTGTGTACATTTTGTATCTTACCAAGTATCAGCTTTTCATCACTCTGGTCAAAATACCTGACAGGAACAATTTATAGGTAGAAGAGTTTTAGAGGTTTAGTCCATGGTCAGTTGACTTTATCACTCTGGAACTGAGGTGAGGCAGAACATCATGGTGGAAGGGTGTGGCCAAAGAAAGCTTTGCAGCTCATGGCAGCCAGGAAGGAGGTTGGGGGAGGGAGAGAAAGAGAAAGTGGGGGAGAGAGAGAGAGAGAGAGAGAGAGAGAGAGAGAGAGAGAGAGAGAGAGAGAGAGAGAGGAACCTGGGGAAAAATCTGGGACAAAACATAGTTTCCAAGGGCATGCACCCAGTCAGTGACCTATTTCCTGTAGCCACAGTTATCAACCAGTAGTTCATTCAAATTATTGACCTGTCAAAATGATTAATTCACCTGTGAAATTATAGATCCCACAATCCAATCATTGTCTTAAAGCCCCACCTTTAAACCTTGCTGAATCAGGGACCATGCTTCTAACACATGGGTTTTGTGGGGGACCCTGAAGTTCTAAACCACAACACCAAAACGCTTGTCCTGCAGTATTACCTGGCTTTAATTAGATGCCCCCAAAATATCTGTGAAAACATCAAATTGGAGGATGAGAAAGTTACCTTTCTATTATATATATATTATAGTACTAACTGACTAATAGGTGGTTGTTATCATGTAGACTACTTCATTGAAAATGGAGAAATAATGTCAGTGAGTCTCATATGCCATCCTCCATTACCTGTTCCTTCACTTTCCCAAGAAAAAGCTATTAGCCTTATTAGTTGCCCACATTATTTAGGCTTTATTGAGATTTTGAACTGTATAGAGTTCTGTCCTATGCCACTAGCATTTTACATAACTAATCTGATGCTTCTTTTACAATCTGATGGAGAGACCCATAGGGGTGTTTTTAGGTTTATTTATCTGAAGGCATTGACTGGACCTTTGCATGCAGCTTATTAGCCAGTCTTTTTTTTTTTAAATGTAAGTGAGGGAGTACGACACACACCATCTCCAGCTTCCCTCATGACATTAATATCTTATAGCTCAAGAAAGCAACAGTGATGTTCACAGAATGGTCTTTGTTTACTTTAATACACAATGGATAAAAATGATGGCATTGATCACTGGTTATCTCTGAGTAGTGAGATGACTGTGGGTTTAAATTATTATTTAAACTTTTTTATTTGAACAGCTTTACAATGAAAATACATGATTTGATATGCAAATGATACAAAATAAAGGCCCTCCATTGAGAAAAAAAATACCCTAACTCTAGGGGGAAAGATAAGACAACAGCAACCAAATATTAGTTTCCATATCCAGGCCTAGATCTGAGTACTTCAGACTGCAGCCCACAATTTGTCAACCCCATTTTGGATATTCTTAGTAACTCAGGACAGGGCCTAAGAAGGTACACATTTAACAAACTTTAGGATGGCACTTTTTTTTTTTTTTCAGAGGAGGGAAAGGTTTTTGGCTCATCATTTCAGAGGTTCAGTCCACTGTGGGTTGACTCCATCACTCTGGGCCCAAGGTGGAATGACATGGGGGAGAAGTGCTGCTCCATTCATGGTAACCAGGAAGCGGAGAGGGAAAAGGGAAGATGAACTGTTTCAGGGTACACTACCAGGGACCCACTTCCTCTAGCCCTGTCCCACTAGTCTATACTTACCACCTAGTTAGTCCTTTCAAAGTAGTATGGACTGATGAGTTTACAGCCAAAATGGCACTCTGAAGAAACTGCATCTAACAGTGTAACATTGAATGGATACAGTTCTTGGCTTACATTTATGACTGAATCAACTTTAGCAACCACTATTTCTTATGTGACTATCACTTAAAGGGCAAAATGCCTGCCTCAAAATCTGTTTGAGAGTCTCACCATCATACTTGATGTTTCTTTTTTTTTAAATAGAAAGATCTTGGGTTCAAGAATTGTCAGAAGGCTCATCTTCACTAAGAAAGTGTGATTCCGCCCCAGAGAAGAACTGAATAAACCCCAAAGGCTCAGCTCAGCATCACAGAGTTCAATTTATCTGGGTCCTAGATTCCCAGGACCCTCTGAAACCATGCAGTGGGAACGCACAGAATGATATCTAAAGTCAGGGGAAAATCAATAGGTCAGTGACTTGGAACCAAGTCTTTATCTAAAGCTTTGGTATAAGAATGGACTCTCTGTAACAAAATCATGGGTCATCCCTAAGCAACGGATTAGCTGGTCAGTGAACTGAACTGACTTTGTTTCATCACTAGGTTTCATTTGAAATGTCAAGGAAGAAAAACTCAGAGAGAAAGAAAGAGATAAATGGACACTAAGATAAATGAACATTAGCTCACTAAGGGTTAGATCATGTGTAAGTTATTTGCATTTGAAAGAATACCTTAATGAAAATAAGTACCGGGTTAATTATGATTTTGATGTTTTGACCACATCACTGAGGTGATGACAGAAAAACATGTAAAATGGATGGTTCAACAATAGGATGCCTTCAAATGACTGGTTCTCACCCCAGAAAAAGCAATGCTTCTGACATTTATGTAGTGCCTACCCATTGCCTAGCATTTCCTGATTTGGTTAGACCCACATGATCACTTTAAATAGGGGACCCCCCCAAACACCAAATCTTTGTTTTCAAAGTCAGAGTCATTTTGGCCAAATGCTCAATTATATTTTGCCATAGATTGATGGCTAAATAATTTTCTTACACATTTGATATAGACGTACATGTGTTCATGTACCTTTGTGTGACTATAGGTGATATGCCTTTTTCCTTTAAGTGCTTCTCAGTCTCCATATTATTCCATAAGGCAGAAAAAGAAGAATGAAAGAAGAGGCATAAAGGAAGCAGAAAAGAAAACGATCAAGAACAAGAAAAGAAAGGGAAGAGAAAATGATAAGAAAGAACAACCAGAGGAGCAGGATTTATTAAAAAAAAAAAAAAAAAATGGAGTGGAGAAGTGAGTTTGAGGATCCTGGCTTTCCCCTCCCTGCACATCTTGTCTTTCCTCAAATTCTCCAGCTGCCGCAGACTCTTCCACCATGCCTGTTCCATCCATCGTCCAACCCTGTGCATGCCAAAGCTTTCTTCTCATACTTCCAAGAATGGTCTCCAATGCTCCATTTAGAATCAGAATTTTTTTTAAAAAAATCTTTTTCCCACCTTACAATTGTGCCAAGAAGCTAAAGAAAACACAGAAGCCTATAAAGAATTTCTGCCACTTTTCTATTGTTTAAAACCATGGATGGTAAGTGCATAGCTCCATAAGGCCTTTCATGAGGCAGCCCTTAATTCCTCCCTCCCAGCTCCAGAGACCTATTTAAATTTATGCAGAAGGATACCAACAGCCCTCCTTCAAATTAAATTCAAAACTGCCCATTACTAGGCACCCCATTATGCATTCCATTCTTTGTAGGGTTTTATTTTGAGGATGTACATTGTTGGGTAGAGAGGCCTTTAGGGTACAGTATATTTCAAAACACAATTAAAATAAACTCTTCAAGTGGAAATGTAACATGCATTTGTATTCTATTAAAGCCTTTGGCCTTATCAACTTCAGAGGGCTCCTTTACAAGGTCATTAGTAACCAGCCGTACACATTAAGCAACAGGCATCAGCAGCACAAAAACAAACAGGGGCCCCAAACACCACAATAACTTCCTGTACCTGTTCTTGTTTGCTTGCTGAGCCCTCCAACATTGGGAGTTGCTGAAATACATAAAAGCGTAACAGCTTGAGTCAATATTTGCCAGGCTAAGCAAGTGATTTTATTTAGCAAGATGACTGAACCCCTTGAATAAATACATCTCCTGGTAGGCAGGAGAACAACTCCAGGCAGGCACCAAGTGAAGGGCCAAGGGCAGGTCTCTCCTTGGTGTGGGGTGGGGCAGGGCCCCTGAGTCTTCAGAGGGTCTTTCCCCTTGCCCTTTTCCTGTAGGTATAAGGGGTCTGGTGCCAGAGGCAAGGGAAAATGCCTCCTGTGTTTTCCAGGCTAGTGCTTCTCATCACAATCGCCTGGAGGGATTGCTCACCCACTGATTGCTGGACCCACACCTGCTGATTTACTGTCTGGGGTGGGACTTGAGAGAATTCACCTTCCTAACAAGTTCCCAGTTCCATCAAGGATGTTGATTCTACTGGTTCTGGGACCACATTTTGAGAACCACTAGTCTAAACAGCTCTGTCCAATAGAAATATAATGTGAGTCACATGAGTAATTTGAAAATTTCCTGTAGCTATGTTAAAAGACACACACCCAAAACTAGGTTTAATTATGCATTTATGCTAGGTATCCATGGAGGGCAGTTTCCAGGAACCACCTGTGAATACCCAAATCCCTGGGCATTTAAGTCTCTTATATAAAAGGGTGCACTATTTACCTATAACCTGAACACATCATCCCATATACTTTAAATGATCTCTAGTACTTTTGTATTTTTTTTTAATATTTTCTGGTTTTATTGGTGCATTATATGGTACATAATGGTGAGATTTGTCATTACATATCCATACATGCACACAATATAACATTAGAATTTGGCCAGTATCATTCCCCAGTATTTCCCCTTTTCCTCCTTTCCTCCCTTCCCTTTGCCCCTTTCCTCTATTCTACTCATATCCTTTCAATTTTCATGATCTAGATTACTTTCATAGTACCTAATACAATGTAATGCTGTGTAAATAGTTGTTATACTGTACTGTTTAGGGAATAACAAGAAAAAGGTCTGTACACGTTCAGTACAGAGGCCAATTGTTTCCCTGAATACTTTTTATCCACTGTTGGTCAAATTCACAGATGTGGAACCCATGAATATGGAGGGTCGATCAACATGTAAATTGTTATTTGATGTTCTTTCTCTTGGTATAAGTCTTCAAGTTCCAATGTGTACTTTACACCTACAACACATCTTAATTCTAGCCAGATTTCAAGTGTTTAAAGGTCCCTGTGGCTTGTGACTACTGTACAGCAAAGTTCTAGATCATTCCTTATTCTCTCGGAACCACAAATTCCTTACGGCTATGAGCCACCTTCAGGACACTGGCTGTTCCCACAGCGTAAATCTTGCTGTGGAAGTAGAACGGGTATCCTCACACTCAAGGGCTTCCCCAGTAGTGGGTGCTAGCTGAGGGGATAAAGTTTTGAGATGAACTTAGACAAGAGGTATAGGGGGCATCCATATGTATGAGCACAAGGCCCCTTGAGATATCATATAGATTCAAAGCAAGGAGAAGATGGAGCAAACTGATGCATGTTGTGTGTGTGTGTGAGTGTGTGTGTTTGAAAGAGAGAGAGCATCCCACTGATTCCCTTTCAGGCTTCTTTTGGTTACACAACAATCCTTTCCCCATAACACACCCTTGATGGATTTTGCAGAACTCTGCTTACTGCTGCTCTTGCCACATCTCACGTGCCTTCAGGGAACTTAGTTTTTGGGTCTGGAGCTGACCCAGAGCACTGCTTATACTAGAAGATGCCTCAGCATGCTGCAGGACTCTCCTTCCTGGCTGTTTTTCTTTCTTTTACAAGTGGCTTGGGGGCTGACTTGAAGGAGTGATCATAAAGAGAATGATTACTTTTATGCTGGCTGCAATGAAGAGAAGATTCTGTGAGGAGGGAGTTATACATGGAAATCAATACCAGCATTGGAAAGAATCCCCTTTTGCCCATATAAGTGTTGCCCACAGGGTCAATAGCTGGAATTAACCTGGATCCTTTTTTTATTATTATTATTTTTAATAAAGCTGCTTTATGATAGACTCTGATGTGAACTCCCTGGCTGCAGCTGCACCAACGTGAAGGAAAAGAACAAACGGTGTTATCTGAAAGTTATCGCTCGTCCCTGTGGGTACCACTCCCCACTCCACCGCCCTCGCCTCCCAGTCTCCAGAGACTCAGAGAGGGGAGAGTGAAATTAAGCCTTTTATGAACATAAACAGATACCAATATAAAAATGAAAGCATTCATTGCTCTGATTTTATTGGTTGTTTACTTTTGTAAAGTAAAATAATAAAATTTAGCTTTCGTAGATATGGCTGTACTGACTGCCTAGTCAATGCCAACCCTATGCTTGGTGCTTTCCCTATCTCATTTAATTCTTTCAACAATCCTAATAAGATAAAGACTTGGAGACCAGGGAGGAGGAATCATCTCAAGAAAGATAATAAATGGTTGACAGCCCACCTTCGCCAAAGTCTTTTTCACTCCCAAATCTGTGTGGCTTGCTGGATCAGGAAGACTTACTTGATGGATGCTCCCTTCCTTC
The DNA here is from genome assembly GCF_902686445.1 of Sciurus carolinensis. Lineage (NCBI taxonomy): Eukaryota > Metazoa > Chordata > Mammalia > Rodentia > Sciuridae > Sciurus > Sciurus carolinensis. The sequence goes on from NC_062226.1 coordinate 83,053,642, forward strand.
CTATATAAAATAGATGTCGAAAGCTTCAGGCATCTGTCTGGGTACCTTCTTCCTAGCCACCTCCGGTCATTGTTTCATTTAAGATGTATAAGGTTGGGGCAGTGTTGGGGCAGTTTTCTACATTAACCTCTATTAACAAAAATAATCTTCAACAAATTAACTCTATTAAGTGCCTCCTAATTGGCAATATTTTTGCAGGATTTCTCCTATCTAATAATATTCCTCCCGTAAACATTCCACTTTTGACCATACCTCTATATCTAAAAATCAAGGCGCTACTAATTATGATTATAGGATTCACAATTGCCATAGAACTATATCAACTTACCCTCAATTTAAAAACTAAATACTACTCTAACACACCTAAGTTCTCAAATATACTAGGATATTTCTCAATCACAATACACCAACTATAGCTTTACCTAAACCTCAACATAAGCCAAAAATCAGCATCGACCCTATTAGACCTAATCTGATTAGAAAAAACAATCCCAAAATTAATCTAGGTCAGTCCTTGAATCCTCTGTTTCCTCACACTTCACAACCAATTCATCAATAAATCCTGTTAGGTCTGCCTTTCTTTCTTTCTTTCTTTCTTTCTTTCTTTCTTTCTTTCTTTCTTTCTTTCTTTCCTCATATTTATATTTTTTTCCAGTAGTGGAGATTGTACCCAGGGACACTATATCACTGAGCTACATACCCACCTCTTTTTATGAAAGTTTTTCGATCAGGTTCTCCCTAAGTTGCCCAGTTTGACCTCCAACTTGCATCCCTCCTGTCTCCGTCTTCTGATTCACTGGGTTTATAGGTGAGTGTCACAGCATCTGTGTTAGGTCCACTTTTATAAGAGATCCAGATTGTGACAATGCTTTGCCGCCTTCCCTGGTCCCCTACCCCACTGCGATTCAGGCTCTGCCAGTCATAACTGCAGCGTGGCACTTAAATGAGGTCAGCCTAGTCCAAGTCTAGAGTCTCTCAGCAGATTACTATCTCTTTAAGAGTAAAAGTCAAATTCTTGCAATGGCCTGTAAGGCTATATGTACTCATTCCTGAACACACACATACACACACACACACATACACACACACACGCACGCACACACGTAAGCGTACACAAACACATTATCCTGCAGTTCCCTCTTCTTCCACCTTCCCCATTCCTTGCTCACATCTCTACAGTGACATTGTCTCATGGCAGTTCTTCACACTCCCCAAGCACCCTTCTGCCTCCAGGATTTTATACTAAGGAATACCTTCTTCTCATTTAATAAAATGGCTCATTCCTTTACTTCCATCCAGTGTGTTGTTATCAGAAAAAAAATCTCACCCTGACTACCTTATAAAAAATAGCAACCCTTCATGACTTGTCATTCCCACTTAGCTGAATTTCTCTCTGGCACTTTCTACAGCCCAACATATGAAACATTTATTTACTTATTTGTTGTTTCTGTCTCTCCTGCACCCTCACCCTCTGCATCAAAATAAAAGTTCCATAGAGATTCGTTTGATTCACAGCCAAAACTGTTTCTGGAATAGTTTCTGACAGGAAGAATATACTCTGTAAATATTTGTGGAAAGAATGAAAGAAAAGCATTTGTGTGCCACCAGACAAGGGGAGAGGAGCAATACAATGAATTTTAGAAAGATGGTTGGATGTCCACATATAGAGAATCTCTCTGTTCCAGGTCAGTCTTGACTGACTCCCTAGAGTGCAAACCCCAGAGGAGTTTCTAGTTGGCAGTCAACACTTGTTCAGCCTGACACATTTCAGAAACTTCTCTGCACCCAGCATCCCTGGTATTGAATAAAGCAAGAGCACTACAATGGGCTGTGTTGTTTCCCATGATTCTCTGCATTTCTCAGAACTCAAAGGAGAGCAGATTGTCATCAGTGTGGGACTTCAGGTGGTTAGTCAACAGAGTAAATCCAAAGCCTCCATCCTTTCTGCTCTGCTGTGCTGTCCCAGCTGAGTCCTTTAAGGACAAAGATATAAAGAAGAAAAACCGACAATTTGTAGACTTAACCCAGTTTGTGTTGCAGATAGTTCTTTTAGGGTGACTGATCATACCTTGAACAAGGTGGGTTTCTAGATGGGCATTGGAACTAGGGCAGAGTTAATGAAAGCTGGTCTGCTACTCAGGACAGAATGAGAACAGGTCTCAACATATAATTCTGCTACTTTGGCTTTTCTAACTTATCTGAACTCAGCAGTTCTTTGGATGATAATGTTGCTAAAAAACCTCAACCCCTCAGAATGGAGCACTGACTCTCCAAACTGATGCTTGCCAGACAGCAAACTAGAAAAGTTTTTTTTTACCCTCACAGATCTAATCTCCTGTAATATGGCAATTTCCATCTATCTCTTTAGTGTTCTTTGGTTTGGGGGGATCTTGTCATACATGGGCTACCTTTATTGGTTCTATTAACTAGTAATTCCTAAATCTGCATGATCTCTCGTTTGGTGTAGGCAATCCCATTGTAGGTATGTGTACGTCATGAGCCAGAAGCAATAACCTGATTCAAAATAGTCAGGGAGGAAGGCTACAGCCTCCCAGCAATATTTTAGACTGTCTTCAGCGTCTCTAGCAGGAAAATAGTTCACAAGAGTAATATATTCTGGGAATCTGCTGGAGCACTCACCTGACAAAAGCCCCATTGAGATGTCGTTCATTCCCCTGGGAGCGTTTCTGTTTACACATACCTTTGCTCATCTTTCAGTAGCATAAGAAAGCTGAATGGAAACTTCAGTGTTTGAGAATACAAAATGGATTTTGATGCTTAAAGGACTTTGATATGGAGAAAACCAGAGTTAACAATCCTTATGTTTAGACTAGTTCTAAAACCCTAGAATTTGGGAGTTGTGTAGGACTGTAGAGAATGCTTCAGATGCAGTTCAGTATGGTAACCACAAACCCCATGTGATTATTTATGTTAAAATTAAAAATAACTTAAATCTATTAAAATTAAAAATTTAATTTCTTATTCATACTAGCTGGTCAAAAGCACATGGGGCTAGTGGCTACATATTGGGCAGCACAAATAGAGAACACACTTATCATTGAGGAAAGTTCTATTGAAGATCGCTGGCTAACCAGTTGGACTGCTCCTCTTACAGAAAATAAAACAGAGGCTTATACAGGTCAAGTTCAAGCATCTTTCCCTCTTTCAGACAATGTCCTGGTTGCAATGAGAAAGGACCCAGTTTGTCTTACTTCTTTTAATGCTACTGACCATCTCCTACCTCTAATGACAGTGTCAGCTATTATTCTGTCAACACCCAGCACAAACACAAATGAATCAAGCTGGTGACATAAGCAACTGGTATGAATAAAGGCAGGAAATTTTGCCTTCTCCATGACACTTTCTAGGACTAATATGAAGGGAAGAGATAGATTTTCCTAAAAGCACTGTACTTAGATGTACAGCTCACGGAGCTGCCTCGGTTATTGTGGGACTTTAATTCTTATTTACCTAACACCTGTTTTTTTACCCTGATTCTTCAGTTTTGTGTAATGAATGTCATTTGGGGTTTTAATTGCCTAAATCATTTGAAGAAAGCCTCCCTTATACCATGTACTCAGGGCATATTTAGAAACATCTGGGCCATAGCAACAAATAAGCAATTATGGTGATACCTACTAACACCTTGAATAGGGAAGAACTAATTTCAATTACCTTGTAGGTGGAAAACTAAGATGTCAGGGCTGAGCAGGCTATAGTTATAAGGTTAAGAACCCCCAACAAGAGGAAGACTGGGGAATTCCTATGAAACCTGGAACATATTTACACACAGGAATTTCTCTCTAATCATTTGCTCAATTTCCCTATGCACTTTAAGAATCTTATGTTTAGGCCAAGGACTCCAAGCAAATACTACCATTTTCAGGGATGACATAAACCTGAAGAAATTTTAGAGCTTCTATGGGTCAGGGACAGTATTCTTATTCATCTATATCCCCATCACACAATACTGTCCCTGGAACATAGTATGCAGCCACTGTCTGAGGAAGAAAGAAAGGAAAGAAAGAAGGAAGGAGATATTTTTAAAATTCCATATAGCCTCTCAAATGAAAAAGGAACCTATGTCATGGAGAACCATCCAAATTTAGTCTCCTTCTCCATATGGCCAAAGGCAATATGGCGATTTTATTATCTCTTTAATGTTCTCTGGCTTGGGGGATCTTGCCATACATGGCTGGGCTTTCTTTATTGGTTCAATTAACTAGTAATTCCTAAATCTGTATGCCATTTTGTTTGGTGCAGGCAATCCAGTCCCTGAGGTGGATAGCTCTTGTTTTTTGTCTGCTTTTCCCCCCTCACACTAAGAGAATCTCTCTTCCTTTAACCACCACTTCCCTACAGGCTGTGTGTGTCAACCAGAATTGAACCCATTCTTGGTTCCAAGGATGCACAAAGGCCATGATCAAAGAGATGAGTTGAAGTGTGAGCATGACTAATTGGAAAAATTTAGAGAAATGTGAAGAAGAAGGAATGCTTTCATGGTGTTTTAAGTTGGAGAAAAGTCATCATGGAAATGTAGCTGACCACATTTAGCACCTCACCAGCCAACTCAGAGGCAAAAAAAGATGGAGACGGACAGGTACTTGATTCCCTAATTTGAATATCTTGATACAGTCTTGAATATCAGTTACCTGAACCAACAAATTAACCACCCTCCCCCTTTTTAAAGTCTCTTTAAGTTTTGATTCTGATTCTTGGAACAAAAAGAGTAATGATTATGAAAAAGTCATTTATGAAATATTACCATCATGACCCTTGCTGTCATTACCAGAGACTTTCCCCAGGCCAGACTATGATTTGGAAAGTAAAGCTTTCCTCAGATTCCCAGGCTCATTGGCCTTCACAACATGGCTCTATTTCCACAAAGGTGCACTCTGTTTTCTACACACTGTATTCTCTGCTTTAACCCCCAGACTAGCTCAGGTATCACCCATTTATAATGCCTTGTGCTAGTCTTCTACACTTACCCTTTCTCAGCCTTTAATTTTTCAAACCTGTCTCAAGAGCCAGCTTAATCCAAGAGAAAGCTATGGGAACCATAGATTCATACAGCATAGTATACTTTATATATTTAATAACTGATCTATTGTGGCATTTATCTGCATAAAAAATTGGGTAATTCATAAGTGAGGTTATGCTTTCTGCTCTTCCTCAGGCAGATGGACAGCTTGGTACAGACCAGCTGTCATGTGCTTCTAGTGTAGGTCCAATACCTTCATGGTGGGAGGTGCTTTCCATACAATAGATTTGGGGTCTGTAATATGTTGACTAATTTTATTCTCCATTTTAGAGGTTCAAAGGTACATAGCTACTAAGGGATGAAGCTAGAATTTGTCTAAATCCAAAGCTATAGTTCTTTCCAATATATGTTGTTTTTGCCCAATTGTTTTATTGCCATGCATTTTGGAGAACAAAACAGGGAGACATTGAAATGTTGGTCAAATAGGTATTATATAGTTTATATACCAGATTTCAACTTTGTAATAAAAATGAGAGACTTGTAAGTAATAAAGAAAACAAAGTTGGCCTGATGTTCATGGCTTCCCATTATTATTCTATCATTAATTTATGAAAGTGTCTTATGTTATCTAGCTGGCACTGTCAGGTCATTCTGTGTTTGACCTTTTTATGTTTTTATTTTTGAATATAATTTCATGTGATAAGTTTCAGAAAGTTATGAAACCCATTCTAGTTCTAGTGTAGCTAAAGAATGACAGATCTTGTTGACCATCTGATATTAGAAAGCACAATCCTGGAGTCCTCATCACGTCTTCATTATGCATCTTAAAAGAAAAATAAAGGTCTGGATTGAAGCCTCAATTAGAGCCTCAATTGTGACTCTCAGAAAATTAAACATCTTGAAGTATTAAGATATAGTCATGTTCCTAACAACTTGCCCCTCTTTTTTGCAACAGCTAATGCACTTGGATTTTCTTGACTTTTGTCAAGTATCCTTGTAGACTATGCATCTCTTGAGGGCAGAGACTGTGAGAGTCTTTTTAACATAATGTTCCAGGACCTAGCAAGCACACAATGATCAGTAAATAGTTTGCTCTAAAATGTTATTGAAAAAATGTACATTTAAGACAGAGCACTGTGTGTTGAATGCTGGTTTACTCTCTTTTTCATTGGTTAAAGGTTGGAGAACTGAACTTGAGAAAAAATACAACACATGCCTCTGATCAAGATCTCTTTTAAGATGGTGTCTCTTGTTCAGTGGGTACAAATCAAGCATGCTCTGTGTCTCAAGTAAGGTAGAAAGAAAAAAGTTTATCCTTAGGATCTCCCTGGCAGGACAGCTTTCCAGAGATGAATGCCAAATGAGAAGGAGGAGTGACTTGGAGTCCCTGATGGTTCTTTCTGCTCCTGGAACACTTCTCCTCTCAGGGGGATGTAGGAATATCTAAATAGTCAGACAGCTGCATTCTAAGGAACAATCACTTCCCAGAAGTAGTACCAAAGGAGAAATCACACACTTGAAGGTCCCAGGTGGAAATCCAGCATCTCTTCTCTCATCTTTTTCCAGGGGTTGCAATATCTGAAGTAGTTTCAGCTCAAGGGCTTTAGCAGTTTCTGTAAGAAAGACATACCTGGGCAAAGGAAGGCAGCTGTCATAGAAAAACTGGGTCACACACTTACTACACTCTAGATATTTGAGGAAGTTTTGACTTGAAGGTCTATACAAGCACCTTCACCCTCTCATGCATAAGGAATGGTAAGCTGCAAACAGGTGCTCCACACTGTGGGGGCAGCCTCACATCTGGATACTCTACAATCCTGTGTTCTCTACTTAATTGGGGAGTTTGCTCCTTGATTCAGTCAGGAATTTGGGCAAACTGGCTTAGATCATGTCTCACGTAATACCCTTCATCACCTCTGTATTTTTTTTTTTTTTACTCAAAATGCAAGATGTTCAGTTTACATAATCCAGTTCTGATTATGAACAAGTCACCTAGTTCTATCTGAGCCCAGTTGTAAACTCAGTTGTTTATCTATTTAGCTTTTCTTTTTCACCAAGTATTTATTGAAATCCTGCTATCTGCTAAATGACTAGAAAAAGGACTAGTCATATCTACTGCACACAGTAATTCCAAATATTAAGTGAGATAACTTAAGAAACTTCTTAGCACGGAGGGGGATAGTTAATAAATTCCTGCTGTGTATGAATTTGGAAACAAACACTGACAGTGAGGGGAAAGAAAAGTCTGTTTAGAATTTGGTCCAGTCAGTGTTTCAACCTTGTCACAGAAACAGGGTCATACATTGTGTTTTATTACTAAAGACTTTAGAGTGCGTTTTTTCCTTCAATGATAAAATGGAGGTTATCAGTCTGAATAATTGCCAATAGCCCAGGTAAAATGAAATTGAAGATCAACATCTACCTATGGGCACATATTTCCCTAATTTTGCTTTGGAATTTAATTTATATTATAAATCATATAAGATAGAGCCTTCTTAACAGGGAAACCACTCTCTATGGAGCATGCAGGAAGGTGCTGTAACCTCAGGTTAATAGGAGGACTTTCCTGGAAGCCTCCCTGGAACAGTCCAGAGCAATGGTGCCAATACAGCACTCTGCACACACTACTCTGCAAAAGATCCCCTCTTAGTTCTCCCAGCCTCTCCAGCAGGTCGTTCAGCTTATACCACACAGATGGTTGAACAGTGCTGCTGGGTTGCCTGAAGAATTTATTTATTTCTGTTCTCTATACTCTGGAAACATAGAGTAGAGCTAGAATGAAAAAAAAAAAAATTCAAAATACCAAGAAGTAGGTGGATATCCTAGGGCCACAATGAAAAGCCAAAAAGTTCTTATTGGCTGCTTTGCTTGGTGAATCAATGGGGGCTAATTAAATGTCCTACTGAGAAGGGAGAGATGGTGTGTTTTATAAGGCTGAATAATCCCTCAGTGAGGCAAAGTAAAGGTTTCTCTCATAGGAAGCTGCTGACTAATGTGAGGTGGGTGGACTCTTTGGAAATGCCCTAAGCAATTCCAGCTGGTATACAAGTGAAGAACCATTTATTAACCAGCACCTTGAGGGCCCCAGTGAGAGAAAGAAATTTAGGACAATTATGCATTTTTTTCTACTCTGCTTCCTCAAGAATTAGACTTTGCAGCACTGTTAAAAATAGAGAAAAAATGTAAGAGAATTCTATACTAGAATCAGTTTCTACATAATTCTCCACAATGCAAAAGTAGAGACAGTATTCTTTTAGCCAAAATTTTTATATTCTTTTTTGACCTCACAGTCAATCTTCAGAAATCTATCCTTCACTCCGCTTTTTGTCTCACCTGGCCTGGTTGGGTGCCCCCTGTGAACACAAATAGCTTTAGATCTTTGCCTTCTCTTCTTCAGTAAAAATTGGCTTCCTAAGAAGATAAAGGGGGACACTTCCGGACCTCTGACACTTCTTACCATTTCTTTTTGTCTTTGAACAATAGCTTGAAAGAAAGACACTTTATTAAATGCAAAGTGAAGGAAAACTTCTTGATCAAATTCTACAGTTTTTTTCTTAAGTCCACATACATAAAATTCTGGTAAAGATCTTGAGGAGACATTTTTAAGGAGAGTGGATTGCAGAAACATTTATTTTTATTACTTCAGGAAAGTTTTTATTACTTCATAAAGCATTTGGCGTTATCCAGACAGAGTTTAGGAGAGATGGAATAAATTCATCTTCATTTATTTAGAGAAATATAACCAGAGACTCTCATAATAATAGAAGAAAAAAATCTGAAATTCACTGATTTTGAAATTCAATTGTATGTGTTTAAAATCAGCCTCCAGGATAGTATGGGGTGTGAGGTATAATTATGAAATAATTAATAACAAGTTAATTACAAACTCTGTTGATAATGATAATGCCAGTAAGCTATGGTGGCTTATGTTTGTTTTACTTATTTATTTTTATATATTTAATTTTAAGAACTGATACATAAAACATAAAATTGTGCATATTAAAGGGGTGCCATGTGATATTTCAACATGTGTAGGCATTGTAAAATGTTTAAACATATATATCTCCCCAATTATGTCTACTTTAAAAAATAGGAAATGTTAGCAATTCCATATTATTCCAACATATTACATATTCTTAAGGTTATGAAATTCATTTTGGAGTCCATTTTAAGACTGAACTTTTGGAATTCACCTTTAAAGTTAAGAATGTACCTGGTCTAGATGCAGTGGGAAAGATTAGCTTCATCAAAAAGTAGAGCTATGATTCGTTCAAATGATGTCTGTGATATGGTAAACTAGGAAGCTCTGCATTCTCCTTACTGAAAGAACATTGAGAAAAACCCAAACAAAGACTGTGTGAACCCAACTTTATCAGAGCTCTGGAAAACAGTGAAGGTTTAGAGCTACCAAACTAATATTTAATTAAAAAAAAAAAAAAGCCATCTTCAAAATGGTAGGAAATTTCATGGCCTTTTTACTTACCCTTTTCCTATTTCCTCCTTGGCAAGGTAGGTTTTGGTCTTCAGGCAGCATACTGGTTCTCAGTCCTCTACCTTAAACTGGAAGGAGAGAGCAAAACTTATTTTAAGTTATTGTATACATCTATTCTAACTTTTCTGAGAAACACTCAAAATATTCAAAATACAGATTCAAGGTAGTCATCTCTGTTTTAGTCAACTGGAACTTAGGCAGGAAAAGTGGGCATTGCTTTGAAAAGCTGAAGAGTGATTACAGATCAGCATATTCCCAGGCAAGAGAATACAGGTGAAGATGAACAATAGGACATCTAAGTGCCAGAAAAACTGATATGAGACTCTTTGGAAAATTAAAGCATTTAAAAGCATTCCTGAGTATGGAGGAATTTAAAAAGCCACAAACACTTTCAGGAAAGATGCATGCTCAAAAAAGACTAAGAAGACCTAAACGTTCACCTAGATTATCTCTAGATTCATAAGAAGCCTAGCTAAGTGTTGAAGAGGTTTCTAAGCACGGATCCAGTCTGTAAAGATAGGAAGAGTTTCTGGTACTTAGAGAAATCTCTGTCAAAATATTAGCTGAACATAGAGACATTAGTGATCCTACATTACCCAGAATAATTTTTGCAAAAATAGTTTGGGAAAAAACAAGAGCAAATGGTTTATTCAAAGAAACAGAAGGAAAAACAAGGAATCACATTTACTAGCTAAAGACTTTAAAACAACCATCTTAGATATGCACAAAACATGAACAAAGGTCTAATGAAATCAGAGAAACAAGTATGAACAAAATGAGAAAATAATCAAAAAAGAGAAATTATGAAAATAAATCAAATAGAAATTCTAGATCTGAAAAATGTAAGAAATGAAAAAGTTCATTAGAGAGGCTCAATATAAAATGTAATTAGGCAGAATTAATAATTCAAAACTTGGAGATAGAAAAATTGATATTATCAAATCTAAGGAACAGAAAGAAAAATAATAAAGGAACTTGAAAGATATCATCAAATGGACCAATCTTGATATATTATGGGAGTATTTTAATGTAGAAGACAGAGAACAAAGAAAAAAGAATATTTGAAGAAAATAATGACCAAAAAAATTCCTAAATTGGCTAAAAGATATAAAACCTACAAATTCAAGAAAATGAACAAATTCCAAGTATGATAAACTCAAAGTGACTTGCAATAAAATACACTGTACAATAGAGCCCCCCAAATATATGAAACAAATATTGATAGACCTGAAGGGAGAAATAGACAATTCCACAATAATAACTGGAGATTTAAATAATCCACTTTGAATAATGGACCAAACACCCAGATAGAAGATTGATAAGAAAATTGAAGAATTGGACAACACAATAAACCAGCTGGACCTAACAGATGGAACACTGCAACCAACAACAGAAAAAAATACATTTTCTACTCAAGTACAAAGATTCTCCAAGATAAACCATATGGTAGACCACAAAATGAATCTCAGTAAACTTTGAAAGATCAAAGTCATGCAAAGTGTCTTCCAACCAAAATGAATTGAAACACTAGAAATTGACAGCAGAAAGAAAAGCCAAAAAAATGTGGAAATTAACAGTGTACTTGTTTATTTATTTATTTATTTATTTATTTATTTATTTTTGTGTGTGTGGTGCTGAGGTTGAACCCAGAGCCTTGTAAGCATCCTACCAACTGAGCTATATCCCCAGTTCAACAGTGTACTTTAAAACAACAAATTCTTTAAATAGAAAGTTACAAGAAAAATTTAAAAATACCTCAAGAACAATGCAAATGAAAAACAACAGGGTAAAATGTATGGGATGCAGTGGAGGCAGTGCTAAGAGGAAAACTTACAGCAGTAAATGTATGTATTAAAAAAGAAGAAAAAATGTGAATCAATAACTTAACCCTACATAATAAAGAACTAGTAAAAGAAGAAGAGGAAAATAAGTACAAAGTTAGTAGAAAGAAGGCAATAATAAAGATCACAGCAGAGATAAATAATATAGAAAATTTAACAACTAGAGAAAATCAATAAAATCAAAAGTTGGGTCCTTTAAAGATCAATGGAATTGACATTTCCTTAGCTAAGCTGACCAATAATAAAAGAGAAAAGATTCAAATTACTAAAACCAAAAATAAAAGTGAAACTATTTCCCAATTTTACAGAGATAAAAAAGATTATAAGGGAATACTATGCACAATTAAACGCCAACAATTAGATAATCTAGATGAAATGGGACAAATTTCTAGAAGCAGACATTCTACCCAAACTGATTCACAGAAGAATAGAAAATCTGTACATATCTATAAGTAGGAAGGAGATGAAGTTAGTAATCAAAATCAATCACACAATGAAAAGACCATGACAAGATGCTTTCACTAGTGAATTCCACCAAGTGTGTATAGAATCAACACCAATCTTTCTTAAACTAATTTTACTATTTTACCAATCTTTTTAAAACTATTCCAAAAAACATTGAAGAGGAAGGAACATTTCCTAATTCATTCTATGAGGGCCATGTAACCTTGACCTTGAAGCCTGAAGAAGTTCTATAAGAAAATTACAGAGTGGTATCTCTTATAAGTCCTGAAGCAGAAATCCTTCACAAGCAAAAGTAACTTAGCCAAAGGATTATACACCACAACCAAATGGGTTTTATTTTTAGAATGCAAGAATGGTTCAATATATAAAAGTCAATCCATGTGACAGAATGAAGGAAAAATACTACAAACTGCTTGATCATCTGAATCGATGCCAAAAAAGCATTTGTTAAAAATTAATTTAAATTAAACCATTTGATATCCATTGGTAATAAAAATACTTATTAACCTAGGAATAGAAACTTTCTCAACATGAAAGAGGTTATATGTGAAAGATTCATAGTTTGCATTGTTCTTAAGATTGAAAGACTAAGAACATTTCCTACAAGTTCAGGACAAGGCAGACATCCATTTTCACTACTTCTATTTAACATAGCATTAGAAGTTCTAGTCAGAGGAATTAGGCAAGAAAAATAAATGAAATGTTTTCAAATTTTAAAAAAGGAGTAAAATTAGCTTTGTTCATAGATATGATTTTGTACATATAAAATCCTAAATGTGGGCTGGGTAGATAACTCACTTGTTATTACAAGCACAAGGCCCTTGGTTTGATCCCCAGCACAGCAAAAAAAAAAAAAAAAAGAAAAAAAAAAAATCCTAAATGTTCCACAAAGAACATGTTAGAGCTAATAAGTGAATTCAGCAAAATAGAATACAAAGTCAATACACAAAAATTGTTGTATTTTTATATTAGCATTGAATGATTAAAAAAGAAATTATGAAAGCAACTCTTTATAATATCATTACAAAGAATAAAATACTTTAGGAATTAACCAAGGAAGTGAATACTTATATAATGAAAACTATAAAACATTGTTGAAAAGAAGTAAGAAGACATAAAGAAATGGACATATAGCCCATGCTATGGATTGTAAGATGATTTTTTTAAATGTAAATAATAGCCAAAGAGATCTGCAGATTCAATCCAATCCCTGTCAAGATCCCAATGACATTTTTGTTTTTCAGAAATAGGGAAGCCCGTTCTAAAATGTATATAAATCACAAGGGTCCCTAAACAGTAGAAAATTTTTGAAAAAGAACAAAGCTAGAGGACTTACAGATCCCAAAGACAAAACTTGGCATAAAGCTTGGCATAAAGCTACAATAATCAAAATAGTGTGGTACTGGTATAAGAAAGGACTATTTACCAATGGAATAGAATAGAGGGCTGAGAAACATACTCATATACACAATCAAATAATTTTTGACAAAGGTACTAAGATCATTCAGTGGGGGAAACGACAGTCTTTTCAATAAATGTCACTAGGAAAACTGAGTAACCACATGCAAATCAGACCATACTTGACACTATCTACAAACATTCTCAAAATGGACTAAGGATCTAAATGTAATAACTTAAACTAGATAACAAGACATTGGCAATGATTTCTTAAATACAACACCAAAGGCATAGGCAGAAAAAGACAATAGTAACAAATTGAACTTCATTAAATTTTTTAAAATATGTACATTAAAAAACATAATCAACATAGTTAAAAGGCAGCCCACAGAATGGAAGTAAATATTTTCATGTCATTTATCTGATAAAGGATTAATACCCAGAATATATAATGAACTACCAAAATATACTATCCAATTAAAGAATGTGCAAAAGTTTTGAGCAGACATTTCTCCAGAGACAATATATTTGAATAGTTAATAAACACATGAAAACATTCAGCATCAACAGTCACTAGAGAATTGCAAACCACATGAGATACCACTTTACATCTAGTAGGATGGTTCTATAAAAAAAAAAAGAAGAAATAAGTGTTGGCAAGGATTGGAGATGTTATAATCCATGTTCATTGATGTTGGGAATATAAAATGATGGATCCACAGTGAAAAAAAATAATATGACATGTCCTCAAGGAGAAAGACATAGAGTTACCATATAATCCATTCATAGATAAAAATTCAAAATGGATGATTAGCAGGCACTTAAACAGTCACTTGTACACCAATTTCAATGGGATTATTATTCAATACTGCTGATGTGGAAATTATCTAAATGTTCATGTCCATTAGCAGATGCATGGATGAATAAAATGTGATACACACACACACACACACACACACACACACACACACACACTTATAGTCTCTTTGTCTGTTTTGTTCTGCTATAACAGACTACCTGAGACCAGGTAATTTATAATGAATAGAAACTTGTTTTCTCATGGTTCTGGAAGCTAGGAAGTCCAGGACCAAGGACTGTACGTTTCATTCTCTGGTTTCAAAATGACACTGCATTGCTCACCTCTGGAGAGGAGGAATGGTATGTCTTCACATGGCCTAAAAGCAGAAAAGGGTGAATACACTCCAAAAAATTATTTTTATAAAACAGCACTAATACATTCATGTGTGCTGACCTAAAGTCATCACAAAATTATTGTATTTGGAATTAAGTTTTCAACACATGAATTTTGGAATATGTATTCCAACAATTGTGCAATGTGTGTGCACACACATGCACACACACAATATTATGTAGTCACATAAAATAATGGAATTCTCCTACTCCTACATTCTGCAACATAGATCAATCTTGAATGCTAATTAGTCCAGATGTAAAATGACCAATATTGCTGAATTATACTTATATAAAATGCCTAGTATAGGCAAATTCATAGAAAGTAGAATAGAAATTACCAGAGGCTTGGAGGAGGAAGAAATGGGAATTATTGTTTTATGGGAATAGAGTTCTGTTTGGGATGATGAGAAAGTCCTGGAAGTGGTGATTGTTGCAAACATTCCAAATGCATTCAATACCACTGAATCATAAACTTAGTGAAGGTTAAAAATCCTTAATTTTGTTATGTATATTTTATTACAGTTTTCCAAAAGTTTAAATGTGAAAAGGCTCCCCACTACATGTATTTTACACCTTTTAATACCAGCTGAATTTGCACTACAAATTCTTTCTTTTATAGTCTCATATCTCTATTTGTCCAGTCATGAAAATAGGGACATTATATTTTATTTGCATATTTTGTTGTCTTCACTAGATAATCAGTTCTGTGAGGACTGCAGTCTGACTTGCACTCTGTTACATCCAATACCTAGTCTGGTACTTGACATCTAGCTGTTGCTGAATAAATATTCATGTAGCAAATTGAAGTTCATTATTTTTCCTAGGATTCCAAGTCAACTTTTTAAATACTCACTTTACTTTGAGGAGAATAAAAAAAAAGGCAAACCAGACTGCAGGAGATACCATTGTACATTTTAAAAAGTAAAATAAAAAAAAAAAACTTTCAAGAAAACAAAATTTAAAAAACTCTCAAATTTTTTATTTACTCTGTTACTTTTGTTAATAAAATTAGCTACATGGAAGCTATTGCTGACTTTTTCTACATTAATTTATTTATTCTGCAATTTCTGTGATCTTCAGGGCCAATTGAAATATACTTTTGCCTTATTAATTTAAGCATATGTTATGAATGAATGTGAGATGTTCCCCAAAATGCTCATTAATAATTTGAATGGACTACATGGTAGAAACTATAGGCAGGTGGGACATGGTTGAAGGAAGTGGGTCACTGGGAGTCTGCCTTTGGGGAATATATCTTGTACCTGACTCTCTCTCTCTCTCTTTCTCTGTTCCACCTCCTCTCTCCCTCTACTATCTCTGTCTCTCTTTTTCCTTCCTGACTGCCATGACCTGAGGCAACTTTTCTCTGTCACACATTTCTACCATGATATTCTTCCTCACTTCAAGTCCAGAGTGATGGAGTCAGCTGATCATGGTCTGAACCTCTGAAACTACGAGCTCAAAATGAACTTTTCCTCCTCTAAATTGTTCTTTTCAGGTATTCTGGTCATAGTAATGAAAAGCAACTAACATGGCCTACCTCCTAGTGATGAAAAGGGGCAATTGCAGGTATAAACTACAGATAATTAATTCTGACTTAACCAATTGCAAAAGAGATCTGTTTTGTTGTGGTGGTGGTTGTTGTTATTGTTGACATTATTCCTTCTCTTAAAGAATGTTTTGAGTAGGAGCAAAGGAATTACATATATATATTTGATTTGTGATAAAAAAAATCAATTAAAATAACTGTGGTAATTGATCTGCATAGATGTCTCCTTGATGAATCAGACTACTCCTTCTTCTTATTTTTATGTAGTCCACATCTACACTGCTTTGCTCTGGCCAAATATAGCCAATAGAATGTGATGGAAGTGATTGTATGACTTTTAGGTCATGGGAATTATGCAACTCCATCTTTGTGGCAGGCACCTCTTGTTTTGGGGGAAGCCAGCCACCATATAAAAAGTTTGGCAACTCTGAAAATTACATTCTCTGAAAAAATCAAGATGGCCACATGGGGAAAGAGTGACAGTGAGCACTTCTAGCTATTCTACCCATTCTTGCCTACATGCCAGGCACATACTAATGAAAGAACTATCAGACTTTCTAGCTCCAGCAGATGCCATATGGAAAGGGACAAAGGCCCCAGCTACGTGGTTGCAGAAATGAGATCCGCCCAGATGAGCTTCAGGCAACATGGCACAGAAACAAGTCAGTCCCATTGTGCCATGCCCCAGATCCTGATAAACAAAATCAGGAGCAAAAGAAAATGGTTGTATTTTGTACCACTAAAATTTTAGGAGGTTTATTACACAATCAGAACAACACTTTTAAGTGTTCGAAAACAATTTCATTGTTTCATGCTCACACAAACATAAAGATGTGTCTTCTGGGAGCACCTAAAACAGTTCTGACTTGCAGATCTGTCACATAGGAGAGTCACCTGATCTTTTTTATCATCACCTATAAAATGGAATAATAAATAATATCTCCCTGATAATATGGTTGTGCATATAAAATAAAATTTTGTATGTGAAAACACTTGTAAACTCTGAACTGCAGTACAAAATCTCTAGTGGCAGTGGTGATACTGGGTGGTGACAGCAGGGTTATGTGCTGTGATGGTGGTGGTGATAGTGGTTAAAGATTAATCAGGTAGCAGTCAGTGCTCTCTGTGAACTCGCGAGCAAACTACACCTCTGCAGGGACATTCTTGAATCTACACAGAGGAGTGCTCTGTAAAGGACAGAAACACAGGACTGACTTTGTTCTTAGAAATCTGACAATATTATTCAAAACATATTATTTAAATTTATGAAACATTAATCTATATGTAGTGGAGTATTTTTATTCAAAAATAAAAATTGGACCTGATTGCGTAGACTCCAATTTGCTCTAAGAGTTCAGAGTTGAAAAAAATCAAAATGGCTTTATATTGGAGGTAGGTTTTTCCCCTGGAAGCAGTGGTGAGTGGGTGCAGAGTAGAGGGGAGACTTATAAAACAAAAGTGGAGAGAGAGAATCAAATAAGGGAGCCACTGAGGTGAAAATGTTGGAGCAAATGCACTTTGAGGTCCATCCAACTTAATGTGGGAACATTCTCAGGGACACTGCATGTTCCAGGGTCAACTGCCTGCTCCATACAGCATTCATGTGGAGTCCTCTTTGATCTGCGTCCAAAGCCTCAATTGCTTTTGTCTGAAGCAAAACAAAGAAACACATATTTCTCTACTCAGGAGAGTAGCCTTAGCCATCACCTTTCTGGGCATGGTTTGCATTCTAGAAATTCATTTCTTGGTCAGTAGGGAAATGAGAAAATGGGAGAGTCAGACATCAGTTTTCCCACAGAAATATTATTACAAATTGTGGTTACATTCCCAGGATTCCTTCATGGAAAGTTACAGAATCCAGCTAGTACAGCCCTTCATTGCTAACTTGTCTAGATTCTCTTTGCAATTGTCCTGATGCAGAACTTTCCAGATTTTCCCTAATCATCCTGTCCTCCCATCACCTTTCCTCTGATTGTCTCTGTTTGGTGACACTTCTCCAAGAGAATCATAGGAAACCTTTAGCCCAGTTACTCTCTGAGACTCTTCCAGGTCTTTTGGGTCTTTTAGTCAGCTTGAAAAAGCTGACTAAAGTGAAAACTGCTGTGATCAAACAAACAAATCAAAACCAAAAACAAACAAACAAACAAAAACCTGACAAGAACAATTTGTGGAGGAAAAAAATGTATTTGGGGGCTCACTGTTTCTGTCCACAGATGGCTGACTCCGTTGCACTGGGATGGAGGGGAGGGAGAACATCATGTGGAAGGTCATGGCAGAGGAAAGCAACCGGGAACATGGCACCAGGAAGAAAAAAAAAGGACTTTGTTAAGGAAGAGCAAAACGTAAACTCCAAAGACATACCCTCAATGACTCACCTCCTTCAGTCACACTATCTGCCTAGTTACTATCCAGTTAATCCCTGTGGGGGGATTAACACACCAATTAGGTTAAGGCTCTCATAACCCAATCATTTCACCTCTAAACCCTTTTGCACTGGCTCTCACGCGACCTTTTGGTGGACACCTCATATCTGAACCATAACACCAGGTCTGCATGGCTTCCTGGACACCCCTTTTCTTACTTGCTTCCGGGGAGTGGACCTACCTATTTCTCTTTCACTTCCTCCCCTGTATCCCTGTGTTCATATCACCCTCTACCCTTTCAGGCCACAGGCAGCACCTGCTTCCCCTCTCTTCAGTTCTCTGAAGATGAAACACATCTTTTCTATGACTGCAACTCACTTCTATCACTTCCCCAAGGGAAGGCAGGAGGATGTGGGAACAGAAAGCAGGAAGTCAGTTTTGTGTCTTTTCTAACCATTGGTTTATAAATGGAGCAGGCATTGGATGTTCTCTAGACTTCACCTCTACCTGTGCCAGGCACAACCAGAAGGGTCCAGAGCTTTCTTTCCTCTCCCTAGAAAGACACCTAGACTCTTGTTATACTAAAATACTCTATCTGCATTACCTCTGACTCATTCCTCTTCCTTTTTTCTCCATTCTCTAAATGACATTGGGAAGGACTCTACCTTAGAGCTACTTTGGAGGAAGAGTTGACAATAATCATAATTAGAGCTGCCATTGACTGTTTGTCTTCTCTGCTAGAAACTAACCTAGGCTCCAACTTAATATAACATGTAAAATTAATGAGCACCAGATACCAGGCAAATTCTTGCACAGACATGCACAAACATACACACACACAATATGTATATAGTTTCATTTAATAGCCAAGCAACCCCATAATGTAGAAATCATTAATTCCCCTCTGCAGAGGAGGTAACTAAGACCCAGAGAGTAAAGTGACTTACTCACCCATCCTCGTATCTTAAGGTATGGTAAAGACTCTTGATTCTCCCTTTTGAGACTGCTGCTCTTCATCCAGGAAGTAATCTGAAACAAGGCCTCACAGCCATTCCTTATGTAGCAGTTACTTCTTCCTTTCATTTTCCCTGCTCCAGACCAAACCCCATCCCTGACACATGTAGGCCCTGCCAACGGCTCCTCTGTCTGCCAAACAAAAATCTCCCAATGAGAAGAAGTGAAAACCAGGCTGTATTTAGGGTGGGTCCTCAGGTCACAGACAAATCTCAGTAATTGGGGTGTAGGGAAGAGAGAAAGAAGTTGAAAGACACAAAAGGAGCTGGGTGCACCCTGATATTCCCACAAGAGTTTTCATGAGGATCTAAGGAGACCAAAGGAGAGGAGACATGATTAAACTCTCAAATGACAGAGAGGTATGATGATACTAAGTACATCACATTTCTACAACCTTACAATGTTTATTATATTTTTAAGTTTCTGAAAACAAAAAGCATTTTACAGTTTATAAATATATTAACTTTGGTAAGAAATATCCCCTTCCGCCTTCCCAAAAAGAACTTCTATGTCAGAGGTGGATTTTATGATAGCATGCTTCTTAGAATCCAGAACATTCCATATAGATCAGTCTGATGTCCCCAAGTCAGGAGCTGGACATGAGACTAGGGTTGTTTTTGCTTATGCTTAATAAGGTTGTCTATGTTTATGCTTAACGAGAGTGCATTTTAAGACATATGTTCCTACCTGAATAAGGTAGTGGGACAAAGTCTCTAGTTACTGTCTTGCCACACCAGAGAAGAAAAGTGGAAGAGGTGGACCAACCCAAAATTGCCTAAAAAGGTGAGGAAAGAAAGGATGAAGTTACTCTCACCCTCTTATTAGGCCTAGGGCAAAAAGTACAAATGGAAGCCCCCATGGCACTCTCCCTACTCTTCTTTTCCCCCATTCAGCCCTGTGAAATAATTATACATATCTACACACACAAATTACACCACTGACCCCAAGACTCGCCACATAACCACCCCTCTGACCTAGATGCCATCAGTGGCCTGGTTCACCCTGGAGTAGATCTGGGGAAGATGCTTGCACAGGCTTGGAAAGCATGCACAGGGACCTGTGGGCAGGGAATTCCAGAATCCCAATACGTGGAACATGTTCCAAATTCTAGACTCAGGAAATGTAGATCCCTTACCCTAAAAGCAAGGGTAAGCAGAATTCAGAATATTGCCTTTCTTTCTTTTTTTTTTTTTTTTTTTTCTGTCCCAGGGCTTGAACCTACAGACCCTTAATAACTGAGCCATATTTCCAGCCCTTTTATGTATTTACTTTAGAGATAGGGTCTCACTGAGTTTCTTAGGGTCTCACTAAGTTGCTGAGACTGGCTTTGAACTTGAGATCCTCCTGCCTCAGCCTCCTGAGTCACTGGGATTATAGGCCTGTATCACTGTGCCTGGCAAGAATACTACCTTTACTTTTCACACAAATTGCCAGTTCAGGGGTTCCCATGACCAACCTCAGTTTTGATAATGCTATAGAAGGACTCACATGTAACTCACTGTTAATATTATTTTGGTGTGTTACAGAAAGGTTATAGATCAAAAGTAGTCAGGGGAAGAAATATACAATGTAAGGTCTGTGAGTGTTCCAAAGGAGGACTTTCCAGTTGTTCTCTTTCCCTGTTGTCACTAACAGCATTAACTCTCCTTGGTAAAGATGTGTGATAGTCTGCATGGAGTATTTCGGATTAGGAAAACTTCCCCAATCACTGGTGTCCAGAATTTTATCAGGAATCAATAATATCCATAGTTGACTGCATCCCTTAGAGACCAAGCTGGTATCTTTGGTTTCTGTCTCCCCTGGAAGTAAAGAAAATGATAGGTGGCCCAAGTCCCTCTTCAAAAATCACATTGTTAGACTCTCCATTATGTCTCAAGGTCCCAGATTAAATAAAAAGAAAAAGCAAAAACCACGCTTTTCCTAGAGATCACCTTCTAAAAGAGGATTAAGGTCAAGGGTTCTTTTAGGTAAGGTTAATTCTGTATTATAAACCTATACTCCTGCTTCTTGGAGATCAAGGTTATCAGAGCAGATACAAGAAAGCCTATTAAATTTGAATTTTAAGCAAACAGTGAATATTATTTCAGTATAAATACATCCAAGGCACTGCACCATATCAACTTTTACCAAAAAATCATTTGCTATTCATCTGAAATTAGAATTTAACTGAATATTTTATGTTTTTACTCATTCAATCTGGCAACACCAGTGGGCAAGAACAAGGATAGAAGTGGTCCAGAATTTTACCTTGTATAACATGGGCTCCAAATAATGACTCAGTTTTCTGGCCCTAAGATTGGACTGGGCAGCAAGCATATCTACATTTGTGTGTGTGTGTGTGTGTGTGTGTAAAACTAAATCAGAGCTGATGATAGACAAAAGTCAGTCCCAGGATTTCACCAGAGATGACAGTTCAGAGCAGGAAGAGTTTAAGAACACAACTGAGGCCAAAAACAACACACTGACAAGGAGAAAGGGGTCAGAGGATTGGGGTGGGGTTGGCTGCTCCAGACACAGCATGCTGCCAGAGCTTGTTGGCACCCATCAGTGTTGGACCTCCCAGGCTCTTCCCTGCCAACATCCTCTGCGGCGGGAGTCTCCCTCCTTGCACTGAGGCATACCCAGGTTGACATCCCAGTTTTTTTCCTGACTAGCTATTGTCCTTGGGAGGCTACTTTATTCCTTTGAGATTGCAATTTCTGTTACATGTATAACATTTTTTTTTTTTCTTTTTTGAGGATAGGGTCTTGCTATATCACCCAGGCTGGCCTCACTCTCAAAACTCCTGCCTTAGCCTCCTGCCACTCTGTCTGGCTTACACATTTTTTTAGAGGAACTGAGATAATTTATGTAAAGCACATTGCAAGTAATAAGCATTTAATCAAATGAACTTCTTTCTTCCATTTTTTCTAATGAATAATTTATTTTGTTATGAAGGCATCCAATTTGAAGTTACCCAAAAGAGAAAAATCAACTAGTGAAATGGGTTGAATATGTGTTTTTGCTAAGGATGTCAAATACTGGTGGGTTATATTCTCCATCCCTGTTCCACATCTTTGTAGTCTCTATGGGCTTGAAAGAGAATACACATAAGCATAGAGAAAACAAAATCCATATGGGAAAAAAAGTTACCAACATCCCACACATGATTGTGTTTCTCAGAAACCACTCCCCAGAACACCAACATTCAATATTATTTGTGTGGCGGCCTTTGTTCCCAAGGAAGATATGTATTCAAAAAGTTCACATGTTCTTCATCAGGAGTAATCTTCAACCACAAAAGGAAAGATCTCAAAAGCATTGGAGTTAATACATTCCTCTTGCTAATGTAACCAAAATATTCCAATGTTTTCCCCTAATACTCTCAATTTACAGCTAGCAGACAGATGCTTCTTCTCAAAGGCTTTCATAAATCTTCCCATATGAGATGAAAATGAAGGATTTATTCTTGCCCATCTTTTAATTTTACTCAATACTCAGTGAGTTATTCTTACAGCTGGCATTTCAAATGTATTAGTAGAATTTATCACTCAAAGGCTTATGCAAGGACTAAATTACACTAATGAATTGACTATGAATTTGAAGCCTAACATGAGGCCAAATATTTTCTGGCTTCATTTCTGTATCTCAGCAAACGGCTTAATTTGCTCCCTACTTATCCATTACTGCTAAATTGTCTTGCTATTATTACAGTAAATGGTTGCAAACCCTGGGTTGCCCTGAGGCTCGGGCTGAGTGGAATGAGGACATTTACTGTAGACAGAAAAGGTAAAAACCTGCCATCCACTCACTTTTTTACTGAGGCAGGAGGAGATCATAGCCCAACCCGCCTTTTTCAATACCTCTCATAGTCACCGGCTACTCTTAACAGCTAGCATTTCCAATGTATTAATGGAATTTATCATTGAAAGGCTTATGAAAAGGTTAAATTACACTAATGAACTGACTCTGCATTTGAAGTTGAACATGAGGCCGAATATGTTCTGGCTTAGCTTTTTTTTTTTTTGTATCTCAGCAAACTACTTAATTTTCTTCCTACTCACCCATTACCACTCAATTGTCTTGCTATTATAGCAATGCCTGCTAGCACTGTTATAGTTAAGAGTCTGTGCATGTTTTCATTATAAGTGCCTATTTTGAGCTTCAAACTACAGGGGGAACTGTGAAAATCTCACAAGGTTCTCAAACATTGCTGGAATTCATCCACCTTTAGACTTTTACTTTTGTGCACATTAAAAATCAGGACTTTTGAGGGGAAGAATTCAGGTTTTTCTCAAACAGTTGACTTTTTTGCTTACATTCACTTGTGCTAACTTTAATTAAATTAATTAATTATTATTACTATTATTTTTGTGGTGCTGGGGATCAAACCCAGGGCCTTACAAATAATAGGCAGGTGCTCTACCACAAAACCACCACCCAATGTCTCACTTTAATTTTAGATTACAATTTGGCTGATGCTTATTTTAGCATCTTCTCATTTTCTTTCCCAGTTTGGGGGAGGGTATTTTAGTGAAAACTTGTGCCTCATACATAATTATAAAGATTTTATTCCCTGATAATCAGCCACTAAATAAGATTTAATTATTTTAAAAAAAAAAGGGTAGGAAATGTCTTCTTAAAGTTTTCTTCTTTGAAAGACAAATGGCTCAATGAAGCTTGTAACAGAGATATTCTGTGCACTTGAGAAAAACTTGAAAAGTGCACAGAGATATTCTGTGCACTTGAGAAAAACTCAAGTATTTCTGATAAAAATGTAAAGGGGCTGAATGCCTTAAATTCTATATGTAAATTCTATATGAAGATTGAGAACCTTGCAACTCAGGATTAAGTTTTGGAAGGAGAAAAATCCAGCAAAACAAAACAAATCCATTATCTTTGCTTAAACATCTGGAAGCTCCAAGACTCTGTGACTCTATTCTTGTAAAACTTACCATGGGCCTTATAACAGCCACAATGCTGCTAAGGAGATTCTATCACCAAATCCTTTCCTTCCTTTGGATATGAGGGGTGGATCTTCTCATGCCTTTCTTTGGAAAGGAAGCTCTGCTAGAGCCCTCTCAGACATGGTCTGAAATACAAAGTCTTCCTCAGCTTCCACAAAACAACACTCCCCAGCAAAAGGCCTGGAAGGTGGAGCCTGTATCATTACAAATTCCTCCCACTATGAGATTCCAAGGCTGGCATCCAACTTCCCACTGCTATGACTGAGCTCTGGTGGAACCTGTATTTTAGTGCAGTGTTTCCATGGTGTTTCCTATCCTTTCTCAGTCAAATACACCTTTCTTGAACTTTGAACCACATGCAGCAGGACACCCCCCCACGTTTTTCTCCTGCCTGCTAATTGCCCCTTGTTTAACTATCTGGTCATTCACCCTCCTGCAAAAAGCTCACATACAAGCCATCCTCCACTCTTATAATTTATCTTCTGTATTAAAAATTGCTAAAGATGATTGAGAAAACCGATTATTCTGTGATATACAGAAGCTCTCTTCATGTAATCTTAGAGGTCAAGTTGTGCTGGATGGGGAATTAGGGACTTCCACGTGACCAAAGAACGTCCTTTAGCTTCCTTCCATGCTCTGGACTTCCACTGATATCTCCTAAACATGCCCCAAGACACTGAACCTATTCCACTTATGATTCGCCAACGAAAGAATACACCACAGTGAATCTCCACATCATGTACAATCACAAGACTGGGGTCCTAATTAGAATAAGATCTACTCCATGTTTGTATAAATCTTTCAAAATATACTCTACTGTCATGTATAACTAAAAAGAACAAACTGAAATTTTTTTTCAAGACACCTGTGAATCTATCCAATGAAATCAATGTCTCTTGGATAAACTTGACTTTAAGAGAACCTCCCAATTCCAGTTACTCCAGCGTATCCTGCAGACCCATGACATCACTGTTGCAGCTTTTGAACTCTCAGAATCAAGTGCTGCTCCAGTTGCACCTTTGGTGGAGAAAGCTTTCCGGCATTCATGGCAGTCTGACCTTGCATACAAGGACAATGGACAGTACTACCCATACACTCTGTCTTACACTCAAATCTTTTGTTTTGCCATTTTCTTCTTCTTCTTTTTCTTCTCCTAACATATGAAGGAAAATAACTTTTACCTGTTAGGTTTAATTAAACAGATGACATAGTGTACAAATCTCAGGTTCAAAATGATTTCTCATTTACATGTGTCAAGAATAAAAAGCAGAGAACAATTATGTTTGTGGAGTCTTCTGGCACAGGGAGAAAGATCCCAAACTTGTGATCTCTCAGAGGCGCTAGTAGAGGCGTTCAGACTAAGACTAGCAACCTCGATTGCTCACTTTTAAAAAATTCTAAGTGCATTTTAAAATTGTAATTCCTTGCAAGAATCTATTTGTGCTTTGAAGTATTCCCAGGGTAGGAGACCATGTTCTTTAGGTCTATTTTATTCTCATCATTTGGATTTTTTACCTTTTAGGGGAACAGAATTACACCATCTCTGATTTTAATCTGTGTGGCAATTGGAGAAAATCCCAAAAGCATGTAAGGCAGGGAAAAGCCAGTGGGTCAGAATTGATAAGCTCTAAATAGTGATCTCTTCTTTAAAGTCTGTTTTTTAATTTCCTTTTCCTTTTTTTTTGTAAAAGCAAGTTTACTCTGCATTTTGAAGACATACTGGATGGAAAGGCTGCCAATTGTCCGCCCTCTTATTCATTTATAAATATGAAAATAACATTTTTATATTCACATTTTGGTATGAAATAGTATGTTCTGATTCTAATGGCAATTTATGCCAAGGAAAACAAGGTACTGATCTATGCTAATGTGATGTAATTATGCCACAGTCAAAGGAAAACGTATGGTTGATGTGTGTGATTCCAATGAGAAGTTAAAGGTCAATCTTCTTGTTTGGGTTTTTCATTTCAATTCTTTCTTCAGTGGACCTAAATTCATTTTCTGGGAAATTATGATCATGTTGTTTATGCATTGATGGTGTGGTATTTTGGACCATGTGACAGCAGAGGTCAGTCCTTCCTACTGTATTTCTTCTATAGGCAAACAGTTTAAGTATCCAAGGAGGAATAGATTCTCTTTCACACACATGCATGTGTGCAAACACAAATGAACATACATATACATACACATATAGAGTTGCTGGTGTGACTGAGCAACTGAGAAGTTTTGCATCCTTGGCTAGGAGTTTGGAATACTATAGTCAGATGAATTAGAAGATATGGAAGGCATTTCTTCAAAGATACCCAAAGATACTCTTTTCCAGTTTTTCCAGGCAAGACCTCTAATTCCTGGCTCCATGATTTTGCTCTTTTTCTAGATTTCACTTCCCTTTCTCTGATCTCTCTTTCCCCTCCTTTCGCCTCTCCTACAGAAACCAGACCAAAAGGCACTTCTTAATCTCCCATCTTTTCTCAGGTCTGAAGCATTTACTTGTTCCACTGAGCATCCATAGTATAATGCCTGTAAAGATACATTAGAAAAGAGTATAGTGTGGTGGTTATGAGCAGAGACCTTTAAGATATAAAAACCTGGACTTAACTACTAGCTTGGTCTCTGATAAGTTGTATGCTTACCAGAAAATTATTAAATTTCTCTAACTCTTGATTTATTCCTCTATAACATGAGAATGACAATATCAATCTTATAGTTTTGTTAATACAATCAAATAAGATAATACTTATAAAGCATTTAGCCAAGTATCTGGTTTATAGATAATATAAAATAAATTCTGACTGTTGGTATTCTGCCATAGCACTTTCCTCTTCCTTCCTGAATACTATACCTTGTTCTAAACCCAACTGACCTCCTCCTGTACTAGGCTCTAACTTCATCTAGACTGGGAATTTGCTCTCCTTCTCCTTTGCCTTTCCTAGAGGTTCTGAGACAGTGCCTTACACAAAATTCATTTGTTAAGCAGATGAATAGTAGAGATTTTAAGCTAACAATTTATGTTCTTTGAAAATGCAAGGTCTTTTCAGGTTGCCTTAGTGGGGCCAATGGGAAATAGATATCATGTTTTAAAACTGCAAACAAGGAGATTCAAGCACTACAATGATTAAATCTTGGGGCTAAGGATGCTCCAAAGGACAGTGACATGTATGTCTCTGTTGATCTATGAACTCTCAGAAGCAAAAACAAAAATGAAAATGAGACAGAATCTCAATAGAAAAATCTATATTGGATCTATGAATACCAAACTACCAGTCAATATGGTTTACTCAGTGGAACAACAGTGTTTAAAATATCAATATTTTCTATGAAACATCTGTTGGTTGACAGAATTAGCCATTGTAAGAACTAGTTGTCAGTCAGCTCTTGGGTACCCAGACAGCCGTCTCTATTTTAAGCCTTTGGATAAATTGTTGAAGCTAAATTTATGGGTAAAGATTTCTCATTATTTTAAATTCTGAGTGTGAACAAAAAGTGCATGCAATTTAACAAAAATAGTAAGTATGTACTTGAAATATTTTATTTACAAATCAAATCAGGTGACAGTCACTTCATCATTCTTATGATGTAGAATGGTGTTAAAGGTCTGCTTTCCTCACTGCCTAGGTCTCAGAGAAGTCTCAACTCAGTGGAAAGTGAACTTAGTTTTTCTCAGCCTTAACATTCAAAGGCTTGTAAGAAAATATACCATAATACCGTGACTTCTAATTTTCCCATGGCTTACATAAATGAGGCTGTCTACTGGTGGGTATATGTAGGGTTTTTGTTGTTTTTGTTTTTGTTACATTCTATCTCTGAATTGTTTTTGAAAAATCATTTTAATTTATAGAAGTATTATACATAAAAGAAGTGTATACATTGCCATCTGCTATAAAGTGTCAGAGGGTCCCTGTGGCAAAGTCCACTGCATCCTGTGGTTTTCAACATCATTACTTGAGGGATTCAGCAAGATTTCTCCTAAACACTGTTAAGACTTTGCTGAACATTTGGCAGCATTGAAATTACTTTAAGCAGCTCATTTGGGTGATAGCCTGAAAACCTTTCCTGTTTTTATGATGAAGTCACCTTTATAAGGGACAGACAGGGGTGCAGGTAGGGAGCAGTCTGCCACTAAATAAGAGAAAGTAAGCCCTTGTCTTGGACACACTCATGGATTTCTGGAAGGTGAGATATCTATTCTCAAAGACATTATCCAGGAGCATAGCAAGTTTAGGGATTTACCTTGGTGAGAAACTATACTCAAGAGAAAAGTGAGAAGAGTAGAAGGTTGGAATCACTGATTTTTACATCAACATCTGTTGCACTGGGTAGATTAGAGTCACCACCTGGACTCAGGTTGGCATCCACACATACACGCATTCACACACTCACATCATGAACAGCTAGTGAAACTTCTTTCAATATTTCTTTTCTCATCAGTTGTACTAAAACTTTCTTTGTTCATTATCTTTTCATCACTTTAACAAAATACAGGAGAGAAACAACTTAAAGGAGGAAAGATTGATTTTTGGCTTATGGTTTCAGAGGTCTCAGTCCATGGTCCGCTGGATCTATCATTTCTGGGCCCGTAGTGAGGCAGAGCACCATGGCAGAAGGATGTGGAGGAGCAAAGCTGCTCACCTCATGGTGGCCCAGGAAACCGAGAGAAAAAGAGAGGAGGCGGCTGACACTCAGGATCCAAATAATCCAGCTGCATGTACACACACCATTTGCCACGCATCTAGTGCCTATCTACTCCGAAGCCCTGTAGTTTTCACATTTCTAAACCTGTAAATCTTTTCACAACATGGAATTGTAGATAGAAATTGATCATGTAAATCTGATAAAAGCAGAGCTATTCTGTTTAAACAGGTATAGAGGGGCTTTCATCTCTCTTTCCAGTGGTCCCTCCTCTCTATTTTATAGTGATACCTAAGTCGCCCCCATGAAAGTTTAGGTTATATCAAACACATTTAGAAATCAGTGGTTTATTCTCTTTTTTGTAGTAGCCTTTCCAAACATCAAAAACTCACTTCTATTAAAGTCCATTTATCTTTATCTATGGATTCAGATAGCTCCTTTACTCAGATACCCCTCAACTTTATTGCTTTGGTTTGTGGGACAGTATAGCAAGCAGAAAATAGGTGACTGGATACCAAGCTTCCCAAGGACAAAACAGCTTCTCTTTACCTTTGCCCCCCAAACTCCATCTCCAACACTTGCAACACTGACAGGGGCTGGCATAAGAGTAGTCCATTGAATGAAGAGGTGTAGGAGTTCCTCTCATTCAAATGTTTCAGTTTGTAAACTCCCATGGATGTGAACAGTGTTCTGCACCAAAGGCATAAGTCTTCCTATCACCATCAGATAACAATGCCAGTTGTTTAGACATTTAAATCCTAGCCACTGTCTTGATCCTAAAGAAATGTCTTGAGGAAGACAAATATAAAAGCACTCTTCAATTATCCAGAGATGAGAACAAAACACTAAGAACTCTATCTTTGAAAAAGTGCCACCAACAAATAGGGCCACTTGTATACCATGTTTTACCAAGAGAGTCAGTTAAAAAATGATGGCTGGTCTAACCA
Source organism: Sciurus carolinensis (assembly GCF_902686445.1). Lineage (NCBI taxonomy): Eukaryota > Metazoa > Chordata > Mammalia > Rodentia > Sciuridae > Sciurus > Sciurus carolinensis. The sequence continues at coordinate 83,083,461 of NC_062226.1, forward strand.
CATCCTTGACCACAGTTCCTATTCTCCTAACCACAAATTTAAGCAGAGGTTTGGGGTGGGGGCCAAAAGAGAAAGTTATGAGAATCAATAGTGACAACAGCCTTATGAATACAAAGTTCTTGGATTAAGTTTTTTTTTCCCACTTCCTTAAAGTCAAAGTGGATCACTGGTGACAAGTGGAGATCCTTACATGTAACTTTCCTTTTAGACATGGCTTTGATAGTACATTTGTTCCTCTGCCTTTAATTTTTCTTAATTAGGTATATATGAATTGAAAGATGGGAGGTGAAGAAAAGGAGAGAGAGGGAAGTAGTCCACCTCTCTATTATCAGACTTGGAAAGGGGGCCCAGATTTTCTTAGGTTTAATGGACACTGAGGAAAGTAGATTGGGGCCATCTTGAGAAGATGGCCTAAAAGGCAATGGAGTACAAGGAGCAAGCACTCATGGAGTGTACTGTGAATAATAGGAGCTTGTTGGTGTGTGGGAAGTGGAGGAAGACATGGAGCTGTTGGCAGGTCCAAAAGGCCCTGCAAAAACTCACACACACACTGATGTACTTGCACCACAACTATGCACTGAGGTCTTCAGTAGTCATTCAGTGTTGGCTAGATATGTTATAATTACCCACAGAAGAAGAACAACAATCATGGATAGATGCTCTTTTTCCCCTAGTGTACTTTATTATCTTAGGAATGATATTTCTTGTACTTTATTATCATAGAAATCAGATCTTGAAAAAGGAAAGAAAAGTTCAAATTCAAATTAGGATATGCTTAATGTTAGAGGTACTACTAAACTTAGGGAAGAAATAAAATGAAATATGAGAACAGAATTATAAGCAGGGCTTAAGTGAAAGAGTCTGGAAAATGACCCCTCTTCCTAAAATGTCATTTTGGGTTCCAAAAGAAGGAACCCAAACTATAATCATCTTTGAATAAAAATATGAAGAGAACATCAGATTTTAAAAAATCTATATTTAGAGTTCCTGCATACCATCTGCCTTGACAATCTATGTTCCACAGATTAATCACCTATATAATGTCATTTTGGACTCAAGAAAATCTTCCTTGTTTGAAACTTAACTTGTTTATAAAATGAGGTGTTAACTCAGTATATGATGTAAGTTCTTACTGATAAATACTATTTTGAACTGTTTTAACCTATAAAAATACATCTAATTATATACTTTTTGTAATGCTATAAGTTAGATTTTTATGCATGTTAAATGTTGTACATTGCAAATCAAACAGTACAGATAGCATAAAATAAAAAGTGTAAGCTTCTTCCTGCCATGTGTTCACTCTCCAAGTTAGCCACTGACAATAGCTCTTGTTTATCTTCTCAGATATGTCCCACATCTCCACAGGTATGCAAGCACACAGATGTGTTTGTTCTCCTTTTAATGAAAGTGTCATTTACCACAGTCTTCTAAACTTGCTTTCTTCATTAAAAATGTGTCTCACATCTGCCTTTGTGTCAGTATACATGAATCTACCGCATCCCTTTTAAGAACTACATAATATTTCACTTTATTTTCATCTTGTATTTTAATCACATCTCTATTAATGGACTTCGAGATCAATTATATGCTTTCAATGTGATATCACATAATAAAGCAATGATTATCCTGACACACAGGATAATCTTCTAAAAGGAAAGTCTCATGTAACTGTGAAGTTACAAACCTATGTTACAATTCTATTGAGAACGCAGAATCTGAAGCATTACCTGATGGTAAAATACTTGATAAGTAACCAGAGAAGATTTGATTATGTTCAATATCATTGATAATTTTACATAACTTTAAGACACTGCATTAGAACCCTCCATATTGGTCATTTATATCTGATACTAGCAGACGGTCTTATATAACCAGCACATCCCATAATGCCATGCTCAATATCAGGTTTTTCTGAATGTATACACATGCCTTCGTATGCAGAGATATGGTGAGAATTAATGGAGGTGGTACATACAATCTCCTTGTGATTGGGGGATTGCAGAAGGTAACATAAACACAGTGATTATTTTGTTTCTGGTTCACTCCACAGATGACAAAGCAAAAGCACTGCTGTGAAGCTTATCTTCCAATTTGTTTGTCATTCTTCAAAATAATCTCAACCTTTCCCAGTTTATCTGAGTTCAAAATACCTTCTGTTTTAACAAACCAGGGTAAAGGGCAGAGAATGCCTCTACTGAGCCCTTGTCAGAGCTGTCTTTAAAATCTCATACCATGTTTTTTCCCCCTAAGATAAATGTTTCTGTCAGCATGAAACTCTTATTCTGGTTTTAAGCCACTCACTACCTCCTGTTACTGCTGCCCTTGCCCATTCAATCCGACTGTCCACCCCAGACCTGGACCAGCCCCTGACAAGTCCAGCCCTCCCTGGAAGATAACCAGGTCTGAAAATGGTGTTGATCTGAGGACTGTTTATACTCAACATCATAAGTTCAGAAACCCTCATATCAGAAGCCCCTCTTCTCAGAGGTGCGTCTGTGTGAGGGTACGTGTATGTATAAAAAGAAATTTCAGTTTTCAATAAACTGTTTACTGTTCAAACATTAAATAAATGTAGAACTGTTTTAATCAGCTGAACAAATATTTAATGTACACTCCAACATAAGAGCTATGTTTAAAAATATCCTCTATGCTGCTAAGACACAAGGAATTTATGGAAACTGGTGACCTAAAAGGTAAAACAAACATTCAGAGAGAAAAAAATGAAGTACGTAATTTTAAATTTAAACTTATCTTCCCCCAGGTCTATTAGTATTCAATGGTACTTTGTGTGTGTGTGTGTGTGTGTGTGTGTGTGTGTGTGCACATGAGATGTGTGTATGTCTGAAGTCTTAGGAAGTGTTGGTTATATTATAAATATGTTTAAATTTTCCACAAGAGCTAGTGGTTGAGTGACTACCAAATTAATTTCCTTTAACTTGTTATGACAAGGTAAAGCACAGCGAAGTTCATATTCTGTCTGGGACTATGTTTCTTGGAGCAAATGTTTGTTTGTTCCTTAGGTTCCAAACACTGGAGGACATTCACGACAGGAATAGCTGGGGTTCTGTCTACAGCTGTTGGAAGGGATTGTCTAAAACTCTGACAGGAAATGCTAAGTCCTTAGAAAACATTTAATCCCCAGTAGATTTTGTGTAAATATCATAGAAAGTTGGCAGAAGGTGTGTGTTTTTAGAAAAGTAATCTCTTACCAAGATTCATGGGAAAAATCCCTTCATAAAATGGATGCCATGCTTTTATCGCCTATGGCAGTTTTAGTTGTATCAGTGAAAAAGAAAAAAGAACTAAGAGTCTTAAAGTGATTAGTCCTGCTTTTCCACTCTTAATATTTTGCTGTTCCCACTAGTTAAATTTGGAGAGCAGTCTTCTAACACTGGGCATCTTCTCTGCCTGAACTGATGCAGAACAGAGAATCTAAGGGCATGTGCAGCACTTGGTGTTGGTGGCATTTATTTCTCTCAGTGTTTGGTGGTAACATAGATATAGTCATATGTGGGGGCATGTGAGTGCATAGCTACAGGTTCACCTGTCATTTCAGTTTCTGCAACCACCCCATGCCAAAAGAAGCATCTTGAACAGATTTCAACTCAACTGACAATGGATGTAGTAAATCATACTTTGCATTCAGGGACTTAAAATACCAGACTTATTGACTTTGAAATACATACATGTCTTCCTTCTTCCAGATTAGTTTCCTTCTGGTTTACAATAGATATTAAGTGTAAAACTTGAATTTTCAAGTCATTTTGTTTTCACTATTTCTTCTGGAACATGTGATCATTCACAAGTTGATTAAGAAAGTTTCCTGCGGGGTTGGGGGCATAGCTTAGGGAGAAAGTACCTAGCTGGCCCTAGGTTTGGTCCCCAGGAAAAAAGAGAGAGAGAGGGAGGGAGGAAGAGGAAGGGAGGAGGAAAAGAAAAAAGAGAAAGAGAGAGAGAGAGAGAGAGAGAGCACAATGGTTCAAAAAGAAATGCTTCAATTTGAGTTGGATTCCAAGTCATATCTGGCTCTAGCTACTTTGGTGACAATTCATCCGTCTGTCCATAATCACTGATAAAGTCATTGTGCTTCTAAGAAGACTGGGAAAATAACACTTCGGATCCTTAGTTCAGCTGTTCATAACCATAATGAAGAGGAACTGGAAGCTAAGAATTAAAAGGAGAAGAAAGGAAAGGAAGCTATTTAGCAATCAGAAGAAACACAGTGTTTATGAGATCATTAGAAACCCATTTGAAGTGCTTTTTCCTAACTAGCTTTAGCAAAAAGGAAGTTGTTAACTTAAGTCAATGAATACAACCCTGTATCCACATGGCTATGAAGCAATTAATGCACCTTAATGCCATAATGAAATGGTTCAGAATTATGAAATGCCTCCTCCAAATTTGGTACTATTTTTCCATGAGGACCTGTGAGACAAGCTGGTTCTTATGTCAACATCTTATGTCAACAGAAAGATGGTGCCCATGGCAATGGATGCTCAGGCATAATGCAAATATACCTGCCTCCTTCTTGATGCCCTCTGAAATAAGTACTATATTTGAACTAAAAAAAAGAGGGGGAAAATTAGGATGTTTGTCTGTTTAGCTTCAGGTAAAGCCTTGACCACAGCGATCTCTGGAACACCATGAAAAATGTATGATATTTCCTACTGTGTTTTTATACATACAATGCATAAACATAGAGAGAGAAAAGGGTCTCCAAACTGATATGGTTTGATTCAGGCTATTTTTCTTTCACTTTTAGCTTGCTACACCTGATTTCAGGGTGTCATATTAACATACCATCTTACTTAATTCAGCCTACTTTCCTTCCCCAATCCAGTTTTCTATACCTGATGTGTGGTAATGGTATTAACATACCATCCACATAATGAGGGCTTAACTGGACAGAATAAGAAGCTAAAAGGCAGATTCCCCATGTACTTTTCAGACCTTGGACTTCTGCTTACCAACCTATAGAATAGAATTACATTTTATTCAATACTTGCATGAGTAATTTCCCAGTTCTAAGATTCATTGCAAAACAACAGCAACTTCAGGTTTCCTCTACCCTGCTGTTTTATTTGGTATGATCATTTTGTTTCTTCTTGAGTCTGCAAGCCATAGATGTAAGACAATTCATTCCTATATTAATGGTCATTATTTTTATGATTATTATTTCCTATGGTTTCCTATTTTAAAATAAGTCTTGAATTTAAGGTGATCCAGGGCACAAAAAAAGGTGGAGGGGTTTAAGTAGGGGCTGCTTTGGCTTAGGCATATCCACATTAGCCAGCAAATGGGCTTTCCTTGCAAGCAGGAAGGGAAGCTTTTCCTGGAAGATGAGTGACTCACTGAAACCTGTCAGGGGATGAAGATGCTCTGTTGACCATGCATGCATGGAGAACTGGGAATCCTACTCACACACTCAGGTGACTATGCAATTTCTCCGCAGTGGAGACTGGGAGAAAACAGCAGGCTGCACCACCTTTACCATCATATATAACTGTAGTTTCCCAGGACTGTTCGGAAAGGGCTGCTGACTCAGTTGGACGGGGAGATCCTGGAAAGACGCACCTGTGCATTTTGACGCCTGTGGTCAGGTTTACTCAATAGCAGTTTAGCTATTCAAACAGAGTGGGATTCTGATCAGACCCAAGCATTGTGCGTGCTAGTAAACAAACAAAACACCCCACACGGCCCCTTTCCTTTGAAGGGCAGTGCAAACCCAAGGGTCAGTGGTCAGGAGGAATCTCACCAAACAAACGGAAGCAGTTTTTGCTCCACAGTGAAACCTGAGTAGCACACATCTCAGGCAAGCTTTATCAAAACACATCCAAAATAAATGCAAATGGGGAGAGTGGGTTGGGGCCCCGGGTGGTGTTCCTACTTCAAAGTTTGGTCCCAGCTGCTCCTGGAGAAGAACCTCCTTCAGGATTTCTCCCACAAGAAAGCACTCCCGAGCTTGCCTTTTCTGGATTAGCTGTCTTTGTCTATTTGGAACCAGAAGAGATGATGGCTCTTCTGTTTGTTTTCTGTTGATGTTAAGCAGATGCACTGAGCTACTACAGCCATGCAGGCCTAGTTCAAGACGAAGCAGCAACAGGAATGTAGTAGCTGTGAAACCAACATGAGAACAGACTTGTCTGTTATTTTTTGCCTATGGGTTTGATATTTTCGTTTGATTTAATGTCCCAGGTTTCCCAGTGGAAAGTGTACCTTCCCATGGCTCCTTTCACAAGCCGAGAGGTTCCCTTCTTAATGGGCTATGACATAAGCTCACTACCATTTCAAGATCAGCTACCATTTTTTCAGAAAATAATACCTAGACTGTATGTATTTATTTTCTCAAACCATAATTTTGCTAAGAAAGGTGGTGAAGCAAAAGAAGAAAGACTTGGGGGAAGGTAAGGGAAAAAGCAGATGATGTGTTGATCTTTAATTCTTTATACATTTTCAAAGTTTGAACTTCATTTGAGCGGGTTTGAATTCCTCGAGCTTTCTGATAGCTAAGTATCACTGTGAACAAAACTGCCACTCACATTGGAAAATCTTTATGTTTCCTAAAAAAATAAATAAATAAATTTAGATGTGCAGCTCTGCTTTCAGAGTAAAATGCAATAAAATTGAATTGAAGATATTTTAGTTTGCAGATTTTTAAAAATCTTTTATTCCTTAGGTAAAATAAGTTTTTTTTTAAATTTATTTTATTTTATTTTATCTTATTTATAGGCATTAGTGGTTCCAGATCAATTTGGAAGTGAATAGGGTATAACATATAAACAGATTAAATTAGTGATATGGTAAAAACCCTGATTTGATGGTATCTATAAGTCGGCCCAGATAATGTTACGTTAGAATCTTTTTCCTTGGAGAAGAAGAATTATAAGAGAAGCATAAAACTGTGACAGATGCATTCCATCAGGTGAAGGGCAATGGGTTCCTGGCATAGCAACATCCATGAGGAAGATCACCTGATAGACCCAATTCTAAAGACTTGAATTTGACTGAAGATTCCAGGATCAGACATCAAAACAGGAAGCTCAGACTATTGCAGTCTTATGAGTCCCGTAAGCCTCTGACCTGCTCTTGAACTAAGGTTGTCTAGCTACAAGAACAGCAAGAGTCATTATTTTCTACTTGTTATTTTCCTGAATACAATTTCTTGTTAGATGATAGTCACCTGTTATGACTAAATTGTATGATTATCTTGGTACCCAGATTTTACAACAGAAGTCTGTACACATTTGAGAACCACCTTAGGTAGAATCTATGTGTCCTAAATAGCTAAGCTGCTTTGTGACTAAACACACAGCGTTCTTATGGATAATGAGAAAATTCATTTAATGGAACACTGTGCATTAATGTTTATTGACTCATATTTTTGTTTTGAACATTTTTTTAAGATTTGCGATTATAATCACCTAGGTATTTTCCACCAATAAATATTGCTATGGTGGATACAAGATGGGAACCAATCATTTTGCAAAATTAAATGTGCTGATTTGACAAATTGTTTTTTTTTTTCTGTGTAACAGATTCTATGCTAAAACATAAACTTGAAAAGTCTTTTTCTTTTCTATGATTAAGTACTTGCTAAGGAGAATATAAATATATATATGTGTGTGTATATATATGTATATATATTTATATTTAATTTGGAGCCTATGGATGTTTATATATAAATTATATAAATTCTAAATCTAAATTTAAGATAACTGAAAGAATAAATAATTTTTGCCTTTTAACAAAACAGTTAAAATATATTTTCTAAACAAATTATCTTTGAATTCTTAGCTAAAATGCTGCATAGTATGTTAGTTTTCATTGCCATGACCAAAATACTTTACATAAACCACAAGAAAGAGGAAGGTTTATTTGGGTTTGTGGTTTCAAAGATTTCAGTCCATGGTTGGCCAACTTCATTGCTCTATGCCTGTGATGAGGCAGGACATCATGACAGAAGGGCATGGTGGAAGAAAGCTGCTGACCTCATGGCAGACAGGAAGTAAAGAGAGAAAGAGGAAAGGGCCAGGGTCAAGATATAGCCCCCAAAAGCACACACTCAATCACCTACTTTCTTGAAGTAAGCCTCACCTACTAACAGTCTTTATTTACCAATTCCTAGTTGAACAATTATGTTCAAATTATTAATATATCTAGCATATTATCTTCTAATTATTAATCCACAAAATGGATTAATCCACTGATATGATTAGAGCCTTCATGATGCAAACAATTTATAAAGGCCCCACCTCTTTACATTGCTGTATGGGAGACCAAGTCTTTAAGCATGAGACTTTGGGGAACATTCCATATTTAAACCATAATGTATAGCTTTAATGAAAGCAGTAAATTAAGGTGAGTGAAGCCATGCATTTTCAAGTTGCAATTGTTGCTGAGGGAATTCTACATGATAATATGATCCACCCTTTTGACTTAAAGCCACTTGAGATGTAATAATGAAAGGAAAATATTCACTTATTTATTCAACACATCTGAGAGCCTAGTTATATACCAGGTGGAATAAAGGAGTTTGTAGTCTAGTGGGGAATGTGGGGATGCAAATGATAATTACACGTATGGTTCCATAAAAGAGGTCTATACTATGAGAACATAGACAATCAGGGAAGGCTTCACAGAGGTGGTGTTCTTCGAGTTCAAGTTTGAAGTATAAGTAAACCTTAAACAAATGAGGAATATGTGCAAAATGTCAACTACATTGGCATGTGCAGTGTAGGGACACAATGGATGTAAATTCTCTTCTTCCTTCTGCTTATGTTCTTTTAAGTTGTGGATGGTTATTGTTAAAATATGTCTAAATCTCCCACATTTCACTTTTGCCAGTCACATACTATAATTAAAATTTTCCCATAACAGATACAAAACCTGATATACAATCACATTAAACACTGAATACTAACTCGTTGCATTCATAAAAATGTATGTCTGGTCTATCAGTACAGTTGTGATCCTAATCTTTTCTTTGTATGCTTAGGTATATCTGGCATATTATGTTCAGTTCTGGGTATCGAATTCTCACAGGGACACCAGTAAACATAAGGTAATGGTAAGACAACTATAGAATTTCTAGTTTTGTACACAAAAGTCAGTTAGAAAGAACTGTGCTTTTAGCTTTAAATGGAAGGGAACGTGTTTAACTGCTCATGATTTAAAATCCTTCATGTGTAAGACAAATTTGACATCCTGAACACTTGTGGGTGATACATCCAAGACTGGGAAATGGAAGTTGCAGGGTGATGAAATTTAACTCAATTATGGAAAAATCTAATCTTCACATACTCACCATCAAACTCAGTCAACAATCCAATAGGATCTTAAGATTTACACAAATGTCACATAGTTTCTTGGTCAGATAACAGAAAATTTGCTGCAGCACTGAGATTCTGTGATCCTATGATCTAGCCAACGTAATCTAAATTGGGGGTATTTTTTATTCCACTCTGTTAATATTTAGCCACATTTGTCCCAGCTAACAAAAAATTCTTGGAACATATCAAGCAGGTAATTTTTTGAAATTTTTGCACTTCAAATTGTGTATGGAACATCTCCTTATACATGTACAAATTGTTATGTTGATGACTTAACTAATATTCACTCCTTATTATCTGTACTGTAAATGAAGGCAAGAAATTCTTTAACAGAAGAACTTACCCTATAGTTTTGGAATGAAGTAAGGCCCTTGCAAAGACCAGAAGGCAATGTCCTACAGGGAGAAAATTGATACCATGAAAGAGCAGTTCTCTTGGAAGCTCAGAGAAGAAGTCCACTAAGGAAAGCCAAACATACAAAAGTCAAGATTTGCCAACTCTGGTGGGAAAAAACCTCAGCGTTTGTAACCAATCCAAGCAAAAGTCCAATTTCTAGCAGTGGTAAACTGTCTCTTCTTGACTGAAGAGAACTAATGGGCTTTCCTCCCCCAAATCTTGGGTCTTGAGTGGCTCTCATCACAACTGATTAGGAGGCTCAGAGGATCCCAGGGGCCAGAGGGCATTTGTCTAGGAACCTGCAGGGTTCACTGAACATGTTATTCTTGGATATGACCCAATGGCATGATGTGGACAGAATCTGCTGGGGATAGTTTCATGGAGATAATCAAACAGGAGCAGCAACTGAAAGTAAACTTGACAAACACACTTTTATAAAGGGACCTAAGAGTGTGGATTTTATTTACAAAATCATTTCGATCAACACTCCTGGAAAAAACCCTTCTCTCCCACCCTGACACCCCAATCTTCATTTTGTTGTGGTGGTTGTTAATTCTCATAACATAAAATTAATCATCTTAAAGTGGATGACGAACATTCACAGTGTCGAACAAATGCCGTGTTCAATTTAGCTCTCACTTGTATTTTCACCCCAAAAGGAAACTCCAAACCCATTAAGTAGCCACTCTCCCCATCTCTCTGCTTTCCCCAGGAGATTACTGTCTCTGTGGGTTTACCTCTTCTGGATTGCATTAAATGGAGTAATACAATACATGACCTTCTTTCCCTTAGTCAAATTATTTAATGATTAAATGTATTTTCTGAATGAAGCTTTACTTTGTTATTCCTAGTACCTTATTTTGAATATCAATAACTATACTCTGACTGTAGGGATCTCTAGAAAGTGCATTTGTTCCCCTTTATAATTCAATAATTTCTACCAGGTTCAATTCCCAGTATCTTAACAAAGTAAAAAAGTAGGCAGGGATGATCTTATTATTGCCATTTAATGGGGAGAGTTGGTTCAGCACCCCAAGTAAAGTTATCCAAGCACTCTGATCTCATTATTCAAGCCCTTTTCATAACACCACATGGGTCCTGTCAGGGTTCTTACTAACACATCAAGCAAAGCCTTCAAATGCTCAGAACATAGCCTAATATAGCCTAGCATCTGTAGTTTTAAAATCTCAAAAGCACATTTTAATGAACAGAATGAATGAAATCAGCTTTTGGGTATCTCACTGCTATTTGTACTCAACAGAGGGCTGTTTTTCACACATAACAGATAGGACTAGAAGTAAATCTCACACAAGACCAGACTCTGTCCCTAGTCACCTGGAAGTCAGCTTGAGGGCCCAGTCCTTTGGCCTTGAGTGGTATCTGGATGTTGGCTTTGTCACCTGTACAGTAAGAATGATCCCTCAGGTCTCTTGCAGATCAAAATTCCATGATCCTCAGTTAAGCCCAACTCAGACTCAACACCAAACTCCCATGTCACTACAACTACTCGAAAGATGGGCCAATCAAAAGGTTTGCCCATTGCTATAAGCCAGTGGCCTTTCTACGTTGCTGAAAATTTTCAAGAAATTGTGAATTTCAAGAATTGTGCTATATCAAAGTCACTCTCCTATTTGGATTGTATTGACTAAATGATTTATATGCTAATAGACAATGTATACAGAGGGTTTAATAATTTCATGATAGCCATATTCTTCCCTTCCTGGTGCAAAGCAGGACTTCAGACAAACTGTTCCTCTCATGGTAGGTCTGCCACCTTCATTACTCATGAATTTTACACAAACTGAAGAGACTGCCAAGCAGCATTTTTAGCATGTTCTTAGACACATATTGTTTTCAAGCTGGCGCTGAAACCCAACCTCTTACTTACCATCCACCAAATATCAATATCTGAATCTTGTTTTGCCGCATTCACTGATTTTCCTGAGTCAGTTTTGATTTTTGGCCGTGGCTTCCGCAGGACTGGAACTAGTCAACTTTAGCAGGGCTAGACTGCCATCTAGAGACCAGAGTTTTAGTTCCAACATCTTGGTCCTCAGTGAGCTTGCTCTTTAACAAGAGCAACACTGGGCCAAAAGAGAAAGGTTGAACTTTCCTGGACAAAGTAGGAGGTGCCCAGAAAGAGCTCGGTCAAGAACCCAGAGCTTGAGATGGCTGGGTTCTGAATGTTCTCCAGTCACAGAAGGTTCAATGACCATTGAAGACATTAATGACAATGATTAGACAGAACCCTGCTCAAGAATGAGTTATTCAACTGGGAATTATAAACTGTGTCCTATTTGCTGGAAGTAGAAACTGCTTTTGAGGATTTCTCAGTTCTCAACATCACCTAGAAAGGAGAGAGACCTCCAGGGCGGTAAAGGCTGAAGAAGTCTTTCGTTTTACATGAGAATTCAGTTTCCATCCTCCTCATAAAATTCAAAGCTACCTTCCATTTTTTGCTTGAGCATAACTTAGTTTATCTATGCTGAGTACATCTGATGGCACCTTCTACTTATTGTGCCTATACCTTAAAGGGACCAGTAACCCCTCCATTCATGGAATTTAGATCTGAGGATCATATTTCTAGCATTTTCATAGGACGTACATAATTTGGAAATCCACCCCCATACCTCCCCTCAAAATATTCTTCAGGGCCCTGTGCTAAGTCCACCTGCCCTATCACCCCATCCTTCAATGAATGTGATAGCTGGCTAGAAGATACAGAACTGAGAATGAGATGGCTGAGATTAATTAACATAATATCCATCTGGTAACTGTGCCCAGAACTTCAGCTACAGAAAAGTTCTATAAATAAAAAGTGATGACTATTACTGTGAACTCAAAAATCATAGGCTAGAAGAGTTCCTCCATTGCTGGTGCTAATTAAATGGTCAAGTCTGTCCATCAGAATGTTATCCAGGGAAATCATTCAGCCTTTGGTTTTTTGGAATTGGCTTATTTCACTTAGCATGATGATCTCCAATTCCAGTGAGAGGGAGGAGGGGTATGAAAAATGGTGGAAAGAGACAGACATCATTACCCTGTGTACATGTATGATTACACAAATGATATGAATCTACATCATGCACAACCATAGAAACAAAGAGATGTACCCCATTTGTGTACAATGAATCAAAATGCAGTCTGTAAAAATTAAAAAAAAAAAAACATAGTTTAAAAAAAGAATGTTATCCAGGAGTCTTTCCACTAATGTTAAGAGTAACCCAAAAAATGTGCACTATCTTGAATATTTTCATAAATACAGGATGAAGTGAACTGCTGGATTCAAAGTTCCAGTGATATCATTTTTGACTAGAACTGACATGTTTTTGGAAACTTTAAAACCCAAAACAAAACTTACCTTTGTTTAAGGTATCAAATGGTGTTTGGAAAACAGATACTTTAGTTTGATGTGATAGAAAAAAAAAAAATTGTATTTTAGAGTCCAAACAACTGAGTTATGGATCTCTGCTCTCTCACTTTCCAGAGAGCCTGAAAAAGCTTCAGTTACTACACCTAAATGAGAAAAGTGACAAAAGTCACTATGAGGATTCAGCAGAATAATATATTTAAAAATGCCCCACAGGTAGTAGGTGCTTAACAAATGTCTTTCTTTTCTTTTTTTTTTCTTTCTTTCTTTCTTCTTCTTCTTCTTCTTCTTCTTTTTTTTTTTTTGCATATTCCTTTCTTTCTACTGTAGTGATGTCTTCAGCTAGAAATGGGATGTCTATGATATTTGTTCTGATAATTCTGCCTTTGGAATGCTAAACCTTCTAAAGCAAAACTCCTCAAGCTTGCATGTGCATAAGAATCACCGATCATATTAAAATGCAGACGTAGCCAGTCTGAACTAAGACCTGAGATTTTTGCATTTCTTTTATTTTTAAAATTTTTAAACAATTTTAGTGCATTGTAGTTATTTAGTAGTGGGACTCATTTTGACATATTCATAAATACATATAACAGTTTTCTTCATTTCAATTACAAGTACTATTCTTTTCTGTCTCCTGCTTGCCCCCATCCCCATCCTCTATTCTATTGATCATCCTTCCACTTATTTTTTATTTTTAATTAATGTATTATAGTTATCTATAAAAGTGGAATGCATTGTGGTATATTCATACATGCACCTACTATAATTTGGCCAACTTCTTTCCCCAGTTTTTTCCCTATCTCCCCCCTCTTCCCTCCTTCTTTGTCCCCCACTTCTACTCTACTGATCCACCTTCCATTTTTTAACTATTTTCTTTTTTTATTTCTTTTTTATCTCCTTGGCTTCCACATGTGAGAGAAAACATTCAAGCTTTGACTTTCTGAGTCCACTTTATTTCACTTAGCCTGATTTTGCACTTTTAACCAGCTCCCAAAGACTTCTGCTCGTTTGGAGATCATGTTTTGAGAAGTAAGGTTTTTTAAATGGAGAGTCAGCAAACTTCTATGCATGAATGAATGAATATCCTGTGTTGGTAAATAAAGTCTTATTGGAACACAGGCACACTCATTCACTTATGTACTGTCTGTGGTTGCTTTTCTGATACCACAAGCAGGGTTTAGGCCTTACAGTTTACTGACCCTTGCTCTAACCCATTCTCTGCTTTGTTCCAGACATAAACTAATTTAATCTTTGGCAGAAACACATAGAAGACCAGGAGATGCCTGGGAAGGACAGGGCCAGGGGGAGGAGCGGTTAGTTATCTGTATTAGCTCCTATTACTATTGCTAAAGGTCTGACGCGAGTCTCACTGGGATGAATCCAGGACCTCAGAGGGCTGCTTTCCTTTCAGGAAATTATAGGGGGTAATTCTCCTTGTCCTCTCCAGTTCCTATAAAGTGCCTGCACTTCTTGGCTCAGGGTCATCTCCTGTCTTCCATATCAGCAGTGTAGCAACTCCCTGACACTTCTGTGGGTCACCTCTCTCTCTGACCACAGCTGGGAAAATCTCTCTAGTTTTAAGGATTCATGTGATTTTAATTAGACCTGTCGAGGCAAATTCCCCCATTTCAAGATGCTTAACACATTTTCCATGTAAGGTAGCATATTCACAAGGATTAGGGTGTGAATATCTTTGGGGATTCTGCCTACTACCCTACTTCAAAGCATATTCTTCAAATGACGATTTTCCGATTATTTCTCTACTGTAATAATTTAATTAGCTCATCTTTACATTATAATGAAAAGATGTTAGCTAAAGCCATATGAGGGAAAGCCCATGAAACATATACAGAAGGTAGTCAAAAGTTTACATTTGTATGCTTCTTTTCCCACCTGACAAGGATATAGGCCTGTACCCCAAGGATACCATGTACAGTTAGTAAAGTGTGCAACACCAAAGAAAGCCTTCAAGTTGCTCAGGGCACAGACTTCACAACCATACATGGGAACCTTCCCCTCCCTGTCCCAGCTGCCTGACCCTGAGATCAGAATTTGTCTATACCTCTAGGTAGGAATCATGATTACTTTTTTTTTTTAATAGATATTTTCTTCAGCTCACACCGTGCATAGGAAAATTTGCCTACATCAATATATTGTGGTAAAATTAATCACCGAGGGATGAAATCCAACCTATAATATATATCATATATGGACTATATATATATATATGTGTGTGTGTGTGTGTGTGTGTGTGTGTGTGTGTGTGTGCATGCATACACACACACGCACACACACGCATCCTAATGGCCATGGTGTGAGACCACTTAAGTAGCAAGAAGCTACTCCAGTCACCCAACCCAGAATCCAAGACGGAAAGAGGGAATACAAACGCTGACCTGTGACACAGGACACGAAGGCTGGGTTGGTATATAGAGAAGAGAAAGGAGCTCTCTCAGGAATACTTAGGTGCACTTGTAGCCCAACAAGGTGTGGAAGGGTCAAATTCACATCCCTAACAACCATATGCCCAGCTATGTTTAATTCTTTCTATCCTGAGCATGTCATGGTACTCCTTATAAAAAGCTTATTACATAAGCCATTTTCACTGCTATAAGAACATTCTCTTTAACAATGCCAGAAATGGGATAACAGGTAAGTGACCAAGAAAATAAACGTGACCCAAGCATTGTATAAGATTTCATTTAGCTGAAGGTTAAGACAAATTATCACAAAATCCTTAGAGATACTGTTACATGGTCGCCGAGGACAAAAGGTCTCCCTTCAGAAGAGATTCTGAGAAGGAAAGTGTGCTGTTTCAATCCTCAGCTAACTTTTAGCTAATGACTCTTGCCTTTTCTCCTACCAGCTCTGCTTATTAGAAGGAAAATACAATCTGGAGTATGTGCTGTCAGAATGAACAGCAGGGTCAGTCACTAATCCCAAATTGTGTGCCCCAGGATGCCTGCTGCAGAATGAAGAAATGCTTACGTTTGATTAACCTTCCAGGTAGAGAAAGGGAGGCAGGCAGGGGTCTGTAGCAACATGACAAGGTATAATAGTAGTTTTAAAATATGGCATTCCTAGGGGGATGCAAGAAAAATCACAGCACGAGGTGCTGACTTAGTATAAGGAATGAAGATTGTGTCTATACAATAGTAAGCAAGCCTTTGGGGGAAGAACATCGCCAAGCTTGGCATTCATTTTCTCCAAAATGTTTGTAAAGATATGATAATCTCTTATATCCATGTGGTGCTTTACAGAGTGCATAATGCTACAAGGGCAACACCCCATTTGTTCTTCAGTACTATTCTTTGTGTCTAAGGGTTAGGATCAACGAATGCTTTTCCTACAGAAAAAAAAAATCCTGATTAGCTGACAATGCACTTTTTGTTTCTTAACCTGGCCTTTTTGGAAGCAATTTCTTTAGGTATAAACAACGAAGAGAAAGGAACATGATGGGGTGAGAATCAGGGCTATTGTGGCAGTTAGGAGTTAGGGAAACCATAGGGCTTGGAAAAACATCTCCTGAAACCATTTCTCTCTGACAGGAATACTCATGGGGCAAAGAAAGCACAAGGTCATTTCTATTTGTGGGGCCCTGGGTACAATGAGGAAAAAGTCTTTATATGCTGTTATTCTGACAGTGAGTTCCATGTGACAGAGGTGGAGTAAAGCACTTAGCACTTTGTAGGCACTCAAATAATGTTTGCTGAACAAATGAATGAATGGCACAAAGACAAAAGAGTCACCATAAAATAATTCAAACTCAGTGACTCCACTGCCAGGTTTGATCAAATACGTGTGAGGAAACTTGTGAAATATATATTTGCACTGGGCATTTTTCAAATACAATTATTTCTGACTCTTTAGCTGAAGAAACTGTCATCATTAGCTTGATGTGATAATTCTACCACAGACCTAATGTAGGTAATTTAGGTAATGCATATTTTGATAATTGTTTATCCTAGCTAGCTGTGCCCTGTGTATAAAAGACAACTTCTTCATTACGATCAAAACTGGATGACAGGAATAGCAGCTTAAAAGTCTTGATTTCCTTCCCTGTTTTATATTCCACAACTATTGTATGCATATCCAGAACTTCCTTTTCCACTGTAGAGACACAGAGCATCTTGGGTCTTCCTCCTCTGCTGGATTTTTTAAACCAACAGGACTCTGAATTCTCACCCACACCAGCAGCACATTGAACTTACACCAATGGGTGAAAATCCACACTCTTTCTACCTGTTCACTCTGCTCACTGTTATAAAATCAACATTGGTTGAGAAAGAACTAAGAATGCACCTTGTTGATGTTGGATTCAATTTTCCAAATAAAATGATAATAATAATACAAAAGAAGACTTGAGATTACAAACCAAATCTTCATGCAGACCTCCAGTGCAAAGTAGTCTTATAGTTGCAAATTCCTTCGTGTGAGAATAATATGCCAAAATAGACTTTGTTCTAGACAGAAAGCAACTGGGACAATAAAGAGTAGTGGGCACTTGCACTTGAGTTGATGTACTAATTTCAAATGGAAACACAGCACAAGTTTTATGGAAAGGGGAACTTGCCAGAACGTTAACTTTTCAGTCATCAAAGTATACTTATAGACATTTGTCTTTATCTCTGATTTTCTGCGCAGGTATTTGTTAACCTGATAACAGTGTGTTTTATGGTTGTTCTCCATTAGCCAGTGCTTAGTTTTATGAGCCATGCAAAGAAAGTAGAGGAGGAGCCCGGCCTCCTCAGCAATATTTGTTATTGTTGATTTTCAAAGGAATTCAGAGACCACCTTCTTTCGGGAGGAAGGGGAAGGAGGGTAATTTATTGTTGCCCAAACCCCAAAGTGCAGCACTTGGTAGAACTCACACCATGTCTTAAGTTTGAAAGAGAGGATAAAAAGCAATCTTAGCTATCCAAATATCTATGAAATCATCATGACTTATTTTCAAAAAAAAAAAAAGAATAGAAAAATAAGCACGTGGAAGAGTATTGCTCCTTTCTTTTTTTTTTAAGCCTTGAAATATGTTTAAAAATATTTTATGAGGTCACACTAAAAAAAAGAGTAATTGGAAGAAAAATTCTGCTTGTCTAAGCGAAGAGCACATTTGTAGCGGTAGGGTAAATGTTTTATCGATTGAGAAGCTGGGAAACTCAAGTCATTACTCACCATGGGCTAAAGAATAATTGCTAATGCTCTGGCGGAAAGATTAAAAACAGTTTCTGGAAGTATTTCTTACAATGATCAATGGTGTATCATCCCAGGCCATTGGATCTTCAATAACATTTTTCCCTTTTGGGATACAATCAATTTTTATAATATGATTCATTTGCCAGTGGGCATGCTTTCTTCATACGATGAAAAGGCACTTATGCATCTTATATTGTTGAAAAGTAATCTTATACAGCCAAAGATCAGGCTGTGGTATAGAAGACTCACCTGAATCCATCTCTATTTTAAATGGGTTTGGGAAATCATCTGGGGTGGGTGGAGGGAGGGGGCAGCGGGCAGTTGCTAGTTTCTTTGTTATTGCTTCGTTAACCCTTTAAGAATGCATTTTTAGCACACTAACAGCAGTTCCTGAACTTTATCATGCATGGGTGGTGACTCAGGATGCTATGTTAGACTTGAGCATATGCCACCATGAGCTGGACTCATTTACAACACTAATTACCATGGCAGAGCTCTCAGGTCAAGGGTTGCCTCACAGCTGTCTGCTGGCTGCCCACATCTGACAAGGTCTTCAGCATCCTGCTGCAGAGCTCTAACTTGGTCCACTGCTGCTGAATCCATCAATGCACCTCTGCCTTCATAAATAATGGCCTCAGTCACGAGAAGATATGCTCATTCCAAAATTCCTCCCGGGAGAGAAGGCACTGAAAGCCTGGGCACAATGACCTCTCTGGCTCTGGCATGCCATTGGACTTCAGATGAAGGAAAAGAATGGCTCCATCACCAGACTGCCAAATGAATGGGCGGTAGAAAAAATAAACAGTAAAGCCAAGCAAAGGAAGTGATAAAATGTTCTTTTGATAGGTGACATGCACCCCCAGCTGAAATTTTATATGAATTTGAGAACAATGGCTTTTATGAGATTATAGACGGTCCAATCCACTTTCTGACCATTCCAAATTCTCCTCATTCAAATCCCTAGATCTTTATTTAGGGAACAGAACATCCAAATTAAAATAAAAGGAAATCAACAAAAACAATTTTTGCAAGTTCTTTTATATTGACTGCTTTTCAGATATCTTTTTGTTCGATGGTGAGATTATGCCCGACTTAGGTTTCTGACTCCCTGGAAATGAGTTTTAATATGAATATTTAGCATTGTATAGACATAATCACTCACTATTTTACATTTTTGCATGTGTCTAGCCTATTTATTTAGTGTAGGTTTTCTGTCTCTTAATTTCAAAAGGAAAAATGTATTTAATATTCAGGAAAATAGAAAGGGAAACATCTAGAATGATTCAGAGATTTTACTAAATCAAAGGTCCTTATATAGTTTAATAATGTCTGCAATATGAGTCTTACTGAAAGGTAATTTTAAATCATCTTAACTATCATTAAAGTTAAATTTGTTGAATGCTTACTTTGGGTCAGTCTTCAAGTAAAAGCTAACATCTGTAAAATGTATTATATACAAGCCTTTTACTTGGTTGTTTTTTGTTTTTGTTTTTATTTTTACTTTTTGGGTGCTTTTCTTTCAAATCTTAATTTTTAAAATTTTTTTTATTTTTATAGTCCGCATTTTGATTCATTGTACACAAATGGGGCACATCTTTTCGCTTCTATGGTTGTGCATGATGTAGATTCACACCATTTTTATAAGGGTTTTACAAACACAAACCTATAAGTGGGCAACTATTATTATCTCTTTGGGTTTTTAAATTTTTTGTTCTTACAAAGCAAGAAATTAAGCAAAGAGGTTAAGCAATACTCACCACGGCCACAAGCTAAGTTACGGTAAGACCAAGAATAGAAGCAGGTCTACTCTGAAGGCAGGGCTCGCATCTTCCTTACCAGGTTTCAGCATAAATCTTTTTTGCTTCCAATTCACTGAGAGTGTGGATGTAATCACCCAGGTTAACTTATGCTTCTAAACCTAGAATTCAAGACCTTTCCTAATTATTCCCAATGAACTACCCTCATCCAACAGGTGTTACATTTGGTAACTGGTATTCTGAATCTTTAAATTCCCATCAAAATGCTCCCCTTGCTAGTTGGTCTGCTTCTATCTTCTCCCCCTTTTCACTTACACTTTTGCCACTACAAATATCACACTGTAAATTGACCCTGCCAATAGCTCTTTCTCACCCCTCTAAACGTTTGCTTCACTTCCTTTAATTTTGTGTGTCTTTGTATTTTAGTCATCTAAAGTGTCACATATTTTATTATATATTTATGTTACTCTTAGTGCCTAGCACCACACAGGATTCATAGTAGGTACTAAATTATCTGCTAATTAAATGCATAAAAAGTATATATAAAATACAGAATATCCATTCATTGGGAATAACTGACATTCTATTCTGAAAGCTAATTTAAAAGTATTTCTAGATAGAAAAATAATTCCTATAACAAAATTTTAGATTTGTTGGGTTTACCTAAATAGAGTTTTAGTCAAAACTTGGTCACTGGGTAATGCGTTAATGTGCTAACACACTTTGTTATGCTGACATAACCAAGTACCATAGAGCAGAGGGCTTAAACAGCAGAAATTAATTTTCTCAGCATTCTGGTGGCAAAACCTCCACATCCAAGGTGTCTGCAGGTTTGGTTTCTCTTGAGGTTTCTCCCTGTGGCCTCTCTTCTTGTGTCCTCGCGAGTCCTTTACTCTGCACTGTGCATCTCTGATGTCTCTTCTTATAAGGACACAAGTCAGATCGGATAAGAGGGTCTACCCTAATGGCCTCCTTTTATTTTAAGCACCTCTTCATGACTCTTTTTCCAAACATAGCCACATTCTGAGTTACTGGTGAGGGGTGAGGGTTTTATGAATTTGGGGGAGGCACAATTCAGTCCATTATAGGGAACTTTTGGGCAAATATAGAAGGTGAGATATTAAGATGAAAACATTAACATGTCACAGGAATAAGGACTTTTCAAATAACCCTTTAGAATCCTTTGCCCTAGAATGCTTTTCAAAGGTGGACCACTCTGATGGTGAATCTGTCAGCAAATTTGAAAATGCCTGAATTACAAGATTTATAGTTAACAAAGTGAAAACCCAAGGTGATTTCAGCTATAAAGCCATTCATCAAGTATAAACCAGGACAGGAAGAATCTCAGGACACAGACCAAGTTAGAGAAAAGGAAGAAGTACATTCAAAATTTTTCCTCCCATACAAACTTAGGAGAGTTTGAGCAGAGTGGTATAACAAAGCCTGACTCTTCGGGTAATTGTGTTGCCCCAGTCTTGAGCCAGCCTGCTTTCGATGCTCCAGCGAAGTAGAAAAGAGAGCTTAGATTTTCAAGGCTGCAACTCAAGCCAGAGGTGTGCTGTTAACGTGCAAGACAGGGGGAATTTGTAATATATGGCTTCCAAATTTATACTCTTCTGACCCGGGTAATGAAACATGAACCACACATCCAGCTTTTGATAAAGTAGTGCTCAGTTGTGCGGTGAGGGACGGCAAGTAGGTATTTATTTCTCTGGCTGCCATCCTAACTTGTCCTTGACTGGCAAGGTTTTCCCATTAACCCCTTTCTCTGAGGACTCCAAGGAGGTTGGCTCCAAGTGATGAAGTCTGACTACATGGGCCACCCATCCCATGCATTTCCATTTGCTGGTGATAATCTCAGTTCTGTGTCATTGCTGTTATTACAATGATAACATCTCATTAGATGATTACAAATTTCCCAAATGAAGAAAGAGAGGCAATTTCTGTGTACTGTTCAGCTAGCCTCCAGTAAGGTAAAAGCAGACTGTCAGGATTCCCCATCTCAGAGATGAACCTGATTCAGGAATGACCCTGGATGGAGCCATTATACTCCTTTGCATGTAACCTTACAGCACGGGAAGTTCACTGACCCAGTTTTTGAGACTGAAAACAATGAAGACTGCAAGTGATATAAAATGAAAAACTTTAGGAATACTAAATAATGATAGCCATCAACAGTGGAGTTAGGACAATGAAATGTTGCTTAATGGTTTAGATGAAAGAGGTCATAGCAGAGGAGGTGTACAGAAGAGGAGAAAGCAGAGGGAAGAGGAGAGGGAAGAGAAAAGGAGAATTTAATGACTGATATGGGCAATGCTGTTCCAGATCTTCAGGAATCTGTCATCTTGATACCCATGTGGCTCAGCATAAACATATTTCTGTAGAGAGAGCACAAAGTGAAATACTGGACTTAGCTCCACGGCAGGATGAGCTGTTTGGGTAGTGGATAGGGATAGTAGTGCATGTGTGCACAAAGGTGGCATGGAGGAAAGTGTGACTTTGGGAAGAAACAGGATCAGTCTCTGTAGGAGTGGAGCTGAAAGGAGAGGCTTCATGTTAGCACATTATGAGGGATAATGAAAGAGATCCAATGCTCACTTTCATGGAAAGGGCTATTGTAACAGAAACAAAACTAACACAGTCCAGTGACAATCCAGAGAATGAAGAAGCAGTTGAATCCTTGGAAGAAGAAAGATTGTGACCCTGGAATGAGTTCACTGGTGCAGCCTGTGGGGGAAGGGGCTGCTGGCCCAATGCAGGGTTGGGAGATTCTCTCAAGGACATGGCATGGAGGAGCTCACAGCACTAACTGGGGTGGCACAGAAGCAGCAGAAGTAGGATTTCAGCTGAAAATCAATCCTCTCAGCAACCTGAGAGAATGAAAGATCAGGGAAGATATTGGCAGGTTCATAGTCACTCTGTCTTCTACTGCAAGAGCTAAAAGGAGGGGTTGAATAGCTTCCAGAAATGAACAGAGGTTCAGTGACATGAGAGTATGGCCTTTGTCACCAGAGTGCAGCCTCAGAGTACCCTCAGAGTAAAATCACATTAGGATGCATTCAACACAGGGCTTTTTAAGAGTGTATTAATCAGATTTTCATTGCTTTGTCAAAATACCTGGAAAAAAAATTTCAAGGTGAAAAAATTTAGTTTGGCTTACAATTTCAGAGGTTTCTAATCACAGTTGATTGGTTCTATTGCTTTTGGCCTGAGGTGAGGCAGAACATTCCTCAAGGGTATACCCCCAGGGACTCACATTCTTTAGCTAGGTTCCAGCACCTCCCAATAGTCCATTCAGTTATGAATCCATCAATGGATTAACTTATTGATGAGATCAGAGCCCTCATGATTCAATCACTTCCCAAAAGTCCCACCTCCAAACACTGCTGAATTGGGAACCAAACCTTCAACACAGAAACCTTCGGACATAAGACTTTAAACATTCCAGATCCAAACCATAACAAAGAGTTTCAAAATCACTGAGAAATAAAACCTGATATTACATAAAGTTTAATGAACATGAGGGTACAGAATCAGAATTTCATTTCATTTTGTGGGTTTAAGTTACTGATGATGTCTTAAACATCATGTTCTATGAGCCTCATTTTCACATTCTCCTGTGAAAATGGGAATAAAAGTTGCCTCATAGAGGTATTGGGAGTGATGCACATAAAACATAATATAAATATTTATTGAGCACCTAGAATGTGCTGGAACTGAAGATTCCAGTAAGGAAGGCAAAGCTTTAGCCTCTGTGGGGTTCAGGAATATATATTGGAGTCCAATAATATGACAGGGTACGATTCTCCTCACAATTATGTTGGAGCTATCAGACCAGGTTCAGAAAATGGAATGGAGGAAGACAAGATATGAGTCTGGGATGCAGTATGGGGATGCAGGTAGGGATGTGGTGTGAGAGGACTGGATTCCAGCTGTGGAATGGAAATAGAAGTGTGTGAAACATCCCCTAATTTGGCCCTGAGAAAACGTCTTGTTTTCTCAACCCTCTCTCCCCTTCTGTGGCTATTGTGGAGGCCATGTGTTCCAGGTGGTGTAACTATAGATTTATAGAAGCTGTGCAACCCTCATCTGACCTTAGTGGACAGTAAAATTTAACTGCTATGTTGAGTCACTGAGTTCTCTGAATTTATCCGCTACCAGAGCCAGGTCCTGCCTATCTTACTAGGGAACCTGAGGAATGATGATATGGCCTACCACCTACACGAGCTTGGAGACAGATCCTGCTCCAATCGAATATTAAGAGAACTGTATCCCTGGATGACCCCTTCATTGCAGCCCATTTAGAAACCCTGAGTGAGTAGCCCTCCTGACTCACAGGGACTGTGAGATAGTAAATGTTTCCTTGTTTTAAGCTCCGAAATTTTGGCATACTTTGCTACAT
This sequence comes from Sciurus carolinensis, assembly GCF_902686445.1. Taxonomy (NCBI): domain Eukaryota; kingdom Metazoa; phylum Chordata; class Mammalia; order Rodentia; family Sciuridae; genus Sciurus; species Sciurus carolinensis. Next base: position 83,107,914 of record NC_062226.1, read on the forward strand.
AATGACAACTAATACAAATCCAAGTGGTTCATCAAGAGATGAATGGATAAATTGTATGGCCATACATAGGAATGGCCCTCAGCTATAAAAAATAATGAACTATTGATGCATTCTGCAATATGGCTGAGTCCCCAAACAGCTATGCTGAACTGCAGAACCAGACCAAAAAGAGTGGACACTACAAGATTCTATTGATATAAAAATCTAGAAAATGCAAAGTGTTCCACAGTGAAAGACAACAGATTAGCAATTGCCTGGGAGAGGTGAGGTGGGGGTGGAGATTTACAGAGGTGGGGACAAAGGATTATCAGGAGGAACAGTGAGGAAACTTTGCGAGGTGTTGGATATATACACTATCTTGACGGTGATAATTCCACAGGTCTGAATGTATCAGATTTATCAAATTGCACCATCTAAATTAGTATATTTTATTATATAGTAATTATAATTCATAAAGCTGTTTAAAATACTTTTGTCTGGTCATATGACTCTCTAATGACCAATTTTGTTTGTCAAAGTGACTTTTTTTCCCCAAGTCCCTTGGAAGCCCTATAGTGTTCTCTTCCTCTGGCCTTGACTTTGCATGTACTTGTTCCCTCTTTCTCTTTTCTATGCATTTTCCCACCTTTGTCTCCCTGTAAAAGAGACACCATCCATTACAACACCAACTTCCTACAAAATAATGACCTGATAAAATTTCTCTCTTTTTGCCCAGGTTAAATGGGTAAGCATTTCATTTATTTTTCAGGCATTGACCTTCCTCTATAGACTGTACCCCAGAAGTCAGACCACAGGCTCCCAGGTTTGTGCATCCCCAGTCCAGACACAAGCTCAGGAGCTTGTCGGAGGGTAAACAGATAGAGTGTTTGCTCAACCATACTCATTAGCTCTATAAAAATGAGTCAAAAGTGCATTCTATACATTGTAGGTCCTCTTCAGAAAAAATAAGACCAAATGAAAACACCTGGCAACAGCCTCAGTCCGCAGTATATCAGAACCAGGCTGCAGGTGTATCACCAACTCCAACCTCTTTAGACACCTGTCCTTGTTTTTTTTTTTTCCTTTTCAACATACTAGGGTTTAAACCCCAAGGGTACACTGTACCGCTGAGCTACATCCACAGCCCTTTCTATTTTATCTTTGTTTTATTTATTTGTTTGTCTGTTTGTTTTAGTTTTGGCTAAAATTTTGAGGCTGACCTCAAAATTTTGATCTTCCTCCCCAGTCACTAGGATTACAGGTGTGCACCACTATGCTCCAAGATTCCAACCTCTTTAATGTGGTTTATTCGTTGTTTCCTTGCTGAGATGCATAGTAAGTTTATTGCTAGTCTTCCTTCACTCATCTCTTTAATTTACCCATCACTTTGCCAACAACCAGAAGAGTCACCTGACTATGACAGAAAGCCTACCCTGACTTGGACATGAAGTCTGGAATCTTGATAAAATTTCGATAGGATGCTGCCATTTTCCAAATTGTATGTACAAGCTGTTTTAACCTTTTAATAGCTGAAGCTTCCAGAAGCCATAATTTAGAAGATAACTAGTACATTTTATGATGAATGGATAGAATGAATTGATCATTTGACCTCAGCAGAACTGAGCACGCTCAATTGTTTTACTCATTTTGATTAGACACATTTTTTTTTCTTTCTTTTTGGTAATTGCTAATGAAATAATGTCAAATAATGGATATCTACAATAAACATTACAATAGTTGGCAATGTTATAATTTAATTGTTTGATCTTTATGGAGAGAGTTGTTTTATAAGATTTTCAACAAACCCAGTTATATGTCACCAAAAAAATTTGCTGGGAGTCCCTGGAGTAATCTGAAGTGCCCGTGATTACCGGGCGAGAGTATGCATTTCTTGTCCTGTCAAGTTACTTTCTCCTCTACACTGGGTGTCAGGGAGAACAGTAGACAGGGTGTATCCAAAGCCCCAGTGGTTTTCCTCAGGCATCAAATTCTCTTCTGATGCTTTTTATGTTTACACTTCTTCCTCTTATGATTTAACATCACAACCACTCTTAATTCTCCAGGTGAGGTAGAATTTATCTATGATGAGGATGAGGCAGGTCTGAAGCAGGGGTTGTGAAATGATCATTTCTGTGCTTTCACCCAGTATCACAGACTCATTTGAAAACCAGAGAAAAAATTTAAAGTCAGAGCCAGATGGAGGGTAAAGGACAAGGACAGTCTGAATCAAGGACAGAAGTCCACTAGAAGAGTATATGTTGGTAAGAGGTGTGGCTCTGGAATTTGAATGACAGTTGAGAAGAGAATGTGACATCAGTTGCTGGTTCAGAAAAACTAAAGGGCAGGTGCCCACACTGGATAAATCGTGGGGAAGAGTAAATGAAGCCTGAATCACAGCTTTACTGTGAAAAGCTCTGTGGTCCCACTGTCTCAATATCCTCAGACATAAATTGAAGATGATCATATTTGTCTCATAATATTTACTCATCTTCCAAATTGGACATGTGGTAAATAATATAAAATGTGAAAACCTTTTAGAAAAGTCCCAAACATGTAGTAACTGCTCAGAAGCATTTCTGGACTAGGGTTATAGCTCAGTGGTAGAGTGCTTGCCTCACACGTGTGAGGCACTGGGTTCAATCCTTAGCACCAAATAAAAAAAATAAATAAAGATATTGTGTCCATCTACAACTAAAAAGAATTTGAAAAGAAGAAAGAAATCAATGCAGCATTTCTGAAATGATTTTCAAAGTGTGCAAAGGGAAAAAGAGTTCTGTGGTTAAATTAATCAGAATGTGTGGATTAAATAATTTTAAATTGTTTACACTGATATGGAATCTCCAATAGGATTTAATATATTAATATTTATTGCAGAAGCATTATAGTTAGCATTTCCTAAATTTATTGGACCAAAGGACAGTTCTGACTGCATTTTATGGAACACTTATTGGCAGTGGTAAGCTACCTGACTGGAAGACAAAAAATTCACTCAAGGTACCAGCAAATGAGAATGTTTTGCTTCAGTGAATTTGCTTACTTCTAGAAAGAAGCTAGTTTTACTTTTAGCTTACATGCGTTTTATATTTAAAAGTCAAGTATTACTTTAATATATAGTTTTATTGCGTAATAAATGTGAAATAAATATTGGAAACACCATAATCCTCTCAATGAAAGAGACCAGCTCTTTCAGAAAAGCTAGTTTAGTATAGTTTGAACCTACTTCCATAGAATTAATAATTGATAAGACCCATCAGGTAAGAGTGCTTAGTAAATATCACTCAAGTATTAGAGAACTCAAATTGGTAATGGAGTTTTATAATGATAAAGAGTCGATTCACTTAGAATATGTGACAATTCACAGTCACAGAAGGCAGGGTAAACTACCACATAGGCTTACAACACAGGGTCAACACCCTCTTGAGCCCAAAGAACAGAATATTGAGGAAAAGAGGATTATTCTAGAGCACTACAATCTAATCAGCTTTGTCCTTCGAGGTTTCAGACTTGCCATGATTTTTTCACTCTTTTCTATCTCTTGCTTTTTGAATAGGAATGTATATCCCATAACTGACCCACCACTATATTTTAAAAACAATTTGTTGTTTTATGGTTTCATAGATTCTCAGCTAGAGAGAAGTTTTGTCTTAGAATGACTAGTATTTTGAATCTCACTCATATCAGATTCAGTTGATATTTAAATGAGATTTTGAATTTGGAGTTCATACTAGAGTGGGTTAAGCCTTCTTCAGTGATTACTGAGATAAGGTGAATATATTTGCATGTGAGAAAGACAATTCTCACATTGTCCTTTCCCCTTCTCACATGTCCGCCTTCTCATATGCAGAGAGAGGAAGAGTATTATGGGTTAAATTGCTTCACCCCCTAAAATTTGTATGTTGAAGACCTAATGTCCAGTACTGCAGGATTTGGCTATATATGGAGATAGATCTTTAAAGAAAGGATTAAGATCAAATGAAGTCATTAAAATGAGATCTAACCCAATATGATTAGAATTTTTAGAAGAGTTTAGGATATAGTCACACCGAGAGGAAAGACCATGCAAGGATAGAAGACACCATGTATAAGCCAAGAAGAGAGGCCTTGGAAGAAGTACCCTTGTGGCTAGCTTGATCTCAGACCTTTAGCCTTCAGAACTATGAGAAAAAAATTTCTGTTGTTTTAGGCCACCCCGTGTGTGTTCCTTTGCTATGGCAGTTCTCACAAAGTAATACAAACCCAAACACAGGAAGCAAAACTGACAGCACTAAAAAGAGAAACAGATCCATAATTATAGTTGTAGCTGTCAACATTCCTGTTTTAGTAACAGACAGAACTAGTCTCCAAAAATCAGTAATGATATAATATCAACTAACTAGATGCAATTTTTATTGATCTTGTAATTTGCTATTGGGATTGTTTTAGAATTGTAAATTGATACTCACATAGTACCATAAACAATAACAGAACACACATTCTTTCTAAAGTGCACATGGAATGTTCACCAAAATAGACCCTGTACTGGATGACTAAGCCAACATTAACACACTTCAAAGAACTGAAATCATAAAATGCATGTTTTCTAATCACAATAGAATTTAAGTAGAAATCCAAAACAGAAACATAAATGGGAAAGACTCCGGGCCTTGGCCCCATGAGGTGCTGCCCCATCTTGGGCCCGGAACAGTGGAGTTGACTGTCTGTGGAATGAGACCTCTAAAATTGTGAGCTGCAGATAAACTTCCCCTCCTCTAAGTTGTTTTTATACTCTCAGCTGACTAAAAATTAAAATTCAGTGTATCAAAATGTGTTGAATGCAGTTAAATCAGTAATTATAATTTTTTTAAGCACTAAATATATTAGAAATAATAAAGATCTCAATTTAAACTTCCACCTCAAGAAGTTAGTTTCAAAAAAACTAATTTAACCTAAAGGAAAGAAACAGTAAGAATGGAAGCAGAAATCCATAAAATTAAAAACAGCAGCCACATCAATGTTATAGCAGCTCAACTCACAATAGCTAAACTATGGCACCAACTTCAGTGTCCTTCAACAGATGAATGGATAAAGAAAATGTGGTATATACATATGATGAAATATTACTTAGCTTTAAAGAAGAATGAAATTCTGGCATTTGCCTGTAAATGGGTGGAGTTGGAGAATATCATGCTAAGTGAAATAAGCCAAACCCAGAAAACCAAAGGCTGAATGTTTTCTCCGATATGAAGATGTTAATTCACAATAAAGGGCAGGGGGAGGCTAGGAAAGAATAGAGTTACTTTAGATTAGGTAGAGGGGAGTGAAGGGAGGGGAGGGGGTATAGGGATAAGAAGGTTAGTAGAGTGAAACCTACATTATTACCTCATGCTCCTGTGTGACTGCATGACTGATGTGATACTATAATATGTATAATCAGAAAAATGAAAGATTACACTCCATTCATGTATGATCTATCAAAATGTATAAATGCATTCTACTGTTATGTATAACTAATTAGAACAAATAAAAAATTTTAAAATTATAATATGGAAAAATCAATATAATACAATCTTGACTTTTTTAAAAAAAGATGAAATGAAAAATTTATATATAAATGGAATATTACTCAGACATAAAGAAGAATAAAATTATGGCATTTGCAGGCAAATGGATGAAATTGGAGACTATCATGCTAAGTGAGATAAGCCAATCTCAAAAAACCAAATGATTTCGCTGATAAGCGGATGATGACACATAATGGAGGGTGGGGGGGCAAGAATGGAGGAAGGAGGGACTATATAGAGGGAAAAGAGGGGTGGAAGGGGTGGGGGGGAAGGAAAAAATAACAGAATAAATCAAAAACTATTACTCTATGTAAATGTATGATTACACAAATGATATGCCTCTACTTCATGTACAAAGAAACAAGATGTATCCCATTTGTTTACAATAAAAATGAATTTAAAATAAAATGAAGAATATCTAGCAGTATATATATATTTATATATAAATATATACATATATATATTTATATATATATATATATAGAGAGAGAGAGAGAGAGAGAAAGAGAGAGAGAGAGACAAACTACCAGTAACAGAAATGATAAAGGAAATACCACTATAGACTATGTTGGCTTTATAAGAAGGGAATACTAAAAAACAACTCTGTATGTAGAATTTTATGACTTAGAATGAACTAATATGGCAAAAATGATTAATGTGACAAATAGGTGCAGAATTTTATGAAGGTGAAAATGATAAACTGAAGAGTCTTTAGTAAAGAATTTGAATTCAGAGGATTTTCAAGATGGCGGACTAGAGGGTGACTGCATTTTACTTCACTCCAAGAATCAGGATTCAAGAAGAGGAGGTATTGAGAGACTTGGGACCAACTCAGACCCGCCAGTTGAGTCTATCCCACTGAGCGAGGCTCCCTGGCCAGGGCAGTATTCCCAGAACACAGGGAATTTTGTTGAGTAGAGTTGCCCAGTGAGACTCCCCTGATGGAGCTGTGAACTTGGACAACTGGGAGCATTGTAGAGGACGGCCAGAGAGAGACTTGGGCGCAGAATGAGGCTCCCAGGCCTGGGTGGCGGGACTGGACTACAGGCAGCTTCTAGGAGGAGGGCCGCTCAGTAAGAGACTCACTTGCATGGTGAGGCTCCCTGGCCCAGGAGGTAGGTCCAGAACCCTGGGAACATCGCAAAGGAGGGCTGCCAAGCCCAGGTGGTAGTTCTATACTGAAGGGAACTTCTCAGAGGAGAGCTGGCCAGCGAGACTTCCCCACCAGGTGAGTCTTCCCTGCCAGGCAAGGCTTTTCCACCAGGCCAGTAGAACCAGAGACCCAGGCCCAGCCCAACTATGCCCCAACCCCCAGTCTATTCCCCCTTCGGCTGATCATCAGCCGACAAGCGGAGGCACCTCTGGCCACTAGCAGAGAATATACCCCACCGGAAGGCCACCACCCCTAAAGGAGCAGCTTCCTTGTGGAGCACCGCATTATCAAGTTCCTACAAGACTTCAGGCTACTGAAGACTAGGAGGTGAGTTAATGGAAATCTACAGGGACACTATAAATCTATAGAGGAAATCTGCAATATCTCAGAGTTTCACTACTAGAGGGGAAGATACCTGAGCAATATGAGAAAACAAGGGAAGAAAATGTCCCAAACCAACCTAGAAGCTACCCCAATAAGATCCAATGACAGTATGGCAGAAGAAATGTCAGAAAGAAAGTTCAGAATGTACATAATTAAAATGATCAGAGAAACAAAAGATGAGATGAAAGAGCAAATGCAGACTTTGAATGATCACACCAATCAACAGTTAAAAGAGGGGGGCCAAGATGGCGGACTAGAGGGCAGCTGCATTTCACGCTGCTCCAGGACGTAAGATTCAAAAGAGGAGATAGTGAGAGACTTGGGACCAACTCAAAGCTGCCGGGTGAGTCTCTCCTGTTGGGGAGGCGTCCCAGATGGGGCGGTAGCCCCGGAACGCAGGGAATTTGTGAAGTGGAGTTGCTCGGCGAGACGCCCCTCCCCCCGCTGGAGCGGTAAACACGGACAACTGGGATCATTGTAGAGGAGGCGGCTCAGCATAGCGCTTGGACTCGAGCAGCCGCTGGGGCTCCGGGCGGCTGCCTGGGGAGGAGCTGCGTGGCGAGCTGTTTGGACCCAGAGTGACCGCTTCCGAACACCGGGGGATTCCCCGGAGGAGGAGGAGAGGCCCGGCGGGTCGCTTGGGTCTAGGAGTGACTGCATCAGAGCCACGGGCAGTTGCCAGAGGAGGAGCTGCGTGGTGAGCTGTTTGAACTCAGAGTGGGCGCTCCTGAGCGCCGGGGGACTGCCCGGAGGAAGAGGAGGAGCGCGGCGGGACGCTTGGTCTGGGAGTGACTGCATCAGAACCACAGGCGGTTGCCAGAAGAGGAGCTGCGTGGTAAACTGTTTGAACCCAGAGCGAGCGCTCCTGAGTGCCGGGAGGTTGCCCGGAGGAGGAGGAGGAGCGCGGCGTGTTGCTTGACCTGGGAGTGGCTGCATCAGAGCTGCGGGCGGTTGCCAAAGGAGGAGCTGCGTGACGAGCTGTTTGAACTCGGAGCAGCTGCTCCAGAACACTGGTGGCCTGCCTGGAGGAGGAGAGCGGTGGGACGCTTAGCCTGGGAGTGACTGCATCAGAACCACAGGCGGTTGCCAGAGGAGGAGGCGAGTGGTGAGCTGATTGGACTAAAAGCAACCGCTCCTGAACACCGGTGGCCTGCCTGGAGGAGGAGCGTGGTGAGTCACCTGGTCTCGGAGCCACCGTTCCTGAACACCTGGGGGGCTACCCCAAGGAGGAGGAGGAGGAACAGGGCGGGTCACTTGGACTTGGAGTGACTGCCTAGGGCTACGGGTGGTTGGCGGGAGGAGGAGACCCGAAGTGAGTTGTTTGGATTCCTAGTGACTGCGTCGGAAACCGGGCGGCTGTCCGGAGGAGGAGGTGTGTGGCGGGTCTCTGTGTCTCCGAGCTATTGTACGGGGCTCCAGGTGGTGGCTCAGGGGAGGAGCTGCATAGCCAGGCGATTGGTGCAGAGCAGGGTCCCAGGAGCTAGGTGGCTTCTTGCTGGATGAGCCGCACAGAGACACGCCTAGGGGCGGAGCGAAGTTTCCAGGGCTGCGGGCAGAATCTCTGGGAGAGGCAGCCTAAGGAGACTCGCCTGCGAAGGGTGAGGCTCCCAGGCCCAGGACGTAGGTCCGGGCCCCTGGGATCGTTGCAGAAGAAGACAGCCCAGCCCAGGAGGTAGTTGTAGATTGAGGGGAACCTCTAGGAGGGCAACTGACTAGCGAGACGTCCCCACCGAGTGACTCTTCCCGGCCGGGGGAGGTTTTCCCACAGGGACGGTAAAGCCAGAGACATAGGCACAAACAGGCCTTGCCTCAGCCCACAGTCTACTTCCCCATTGGATGACCATTGGTCAACAAGTGGAGGCACCTCCGCCCACTAGCAGGGAATATACGCCACCTGAGGGTTACCACACCTAGAGAGGCAGCTTCTTCGTGGAGCTCTGCATTATCAACCTCCTCCAAGACTTCAGGCTACTGAAGGATAAGAGGGGTTATACTAGCAATCTTCAGGGACATTATAAGTTGATAGAGGAAATCTGCATTATCTTAATGACCCACTGATCCCTGAACAATATGAGAAAACAAGGGAAGAAAATGCCCCAAACAAATCTAGATGTTACATCAATAGAATCCAACGACAGCATGGCAGAAGAAATGACAGAAAGGGAGTTCAGAATGTACATAATTAAAATGATTAGGGAAGCAAACGATGAGATGAAAGAGCAAATGCAGGCATTGAACGATCGCACCAATCGACAGTTAACAGAGCAAATTCAGGAAGCAAAAGATCATTTCAATAAAGAGTTAGAGATATTGAAAAAAAACCAAACAGAAATCCTTGAAATGAAGGAAACAATAAACCAAATTAAGAACTCCATAGAAAGCATAACCAATAGGATAGAACAGCTGGAAGACAGAACTTCAGATATTGAAGACAAAATATTTAACCTTGAAAACAAAGTTGAACAAACAGAGAAGATGGTGAGAAATCATGAACAGAATCTCCAAGAACTATGGGATATCATGAAAAGGCCAAATTTGAGAATTATTGGGATTGAGGAAGGTTTAGAGAAACAAACCAAAGGAATGAACAATCTATTTGAAGAAATAATATCAGAAAATTTCCCAAATCTGAAGAATGAAATGGAAATTCAAGTCCAAGAGGCTTATAGGACTCCAAATACACAAAATTACAACAGACCCACACCAAGGCACACTATAATGAAAATACCTAACATACAAAATAAAGACAGAATTTTAAAGGCGGTGAGAGAAAAGAACCAAATTACATTCAGGGGGAAGCCAATACGGATATCAGCAGATTTTTCAATCCAGACCCTAAAAGCTAGAAGGGCCTGGAACAACATTTTTCAAGCTCTGAAAGAAAATGGATGCCAACCAAGAATCTTATACCCAGCAAAACTTACCTTCAAATTTGACGATGAAATAAGATCATTCCACGATAAACAAAAGCTAAAAGAATTTACAAAAAGAAAGCCAGCATTACAGAACATTCTCAGCAAAATATTTCATGAGGAAGAGATAAAAAGCAAAGAAGCAAATCAGCAAAGGGAGGAATTATCCTAAAGGAACTGTCAAATAAAGGAGGAACCAAGATGTGTCAAAAATTTTAAATATGAACCAAATGACTGGGAATACAAATCATATCTCAATAATAACCCTGAATGTTAATGGCCTGAATTCATCAATCAAAAGACATAGACTGGCAGATTGGATTAAAAAGAAAGATCCAACAATATGTTGCCTGCAAGAGACTCACCTCATAGAAAGAGATACCCATAGACTAAAGGTGAAAGGATGGGGAAAAACATACCATGCACATGGGCTCAGCAAAAAAGCTGGAGTATCCATCCTCATTTCAGATAATGTGGACTTCAAGCCAATGTTAGTTAGAAGGGATAAAGAAGGACATTTCATACTGCTTAAGGGAAGCATAAATCAGCAAGATATAACAATCATAAACATCTATGCCCCAAACAGTGGCTCATCCATGTATGTTAAACAAATCCTTCTCAATTTTAGAAACCAAATAGACCATAACACAATAATACTAGGTGATTTTAACACGCCTCTTTCACCACTGGACAGATCTTCCAAACAAAAATTGAACAAAGAAACCATAGATCTCAATAACACAATCAATAATTTAGACTTAACAGACATTTATAGAATATACCATCCAACCAAGAGCGAATACACTTTCTTCTCAGCAGCACATGGATCCTTCTCTAAAATAGACCATATATTATGCCACAAAGCTAATGTCAGCAAATACAAGAAGATAGAGACACTACCTTGTATTCTATCAGATCATAATGGATTGAAGTTACAAATTAATGAAAGAGTAAAAAACAGAAACTACTCCAACACCTGGAGATTAAACAATATGCTACTATATGATGAATGGATAACAGAAGATATTAGGAAGGAAATTAAAAAATTCTTAGAGGTAAACGAGAACAAAGAAACAACATATCAAAATCTCTGGGACACTATGAAAGCGGTACTTAGAGGAAGATTTATTTCATGGAGCGCATTTAATAAAAGAAGTAAAACTCAAAAAATAAATGACCTAACACTACAGCTCAAAGCCCTAGAAAAAGAAGAACAGACTAACACCAAAAGTAGTAGAAGACAGGAAATAGTCAAGCTGAGAGCTGAAATCAACGAAATTGAAACGAAAGAAACAATACAAAAAATTGACAAAATAAATAGTTGGTTCTTCGAAAAAATAAACAAAATTGATAAACCTTTAGCCACACTAACAAAGAGAAGACGAGAGAAAACCCAAATCACTAAAATTCGAAATGAACAAGGAAATATCACAACAGACATGACCGAAATACAAAACATAATTAGAAGCTATTTTGAAAACCTATACTCCAACAAAATAGAAAATTTCGAAGACATCAACAGGTTTCTAGAGACATATGAATTGCCTAAACTGAACGAGGAGGACATACACAATTTAAATAGACCAATTTCAAGTAATGAAATAGAAGAAGTCATCAAAAGCCTACCAACAAAGAAAAGTCCAGGACCAGATGGGTTCTCAGCCGAGTTCTACAAAACTTTTAAAGAAGAACTCATTCCAATACTTCTCAAAGTATTCCAGAAAATAGAAGAGGAGGGAACTCTCCCAAACTCATTCTATGAAGCCAATATTACCCTGATACCTAAACCAGACAGAGACACATCGAGGAAAGAAAATTTCAGACCAATATCCTTAATGAACATCGACGCAAAAATTCTAAACAAAATTTTAGCAAATCGCATACAAAAACATATTAAAAGATAGTGCACCATCATCAAGTGGGTTTCATCCCAGGGATGCAAGGTTGGTTCAACATCAGAAAATCAATAAATGTCATTCACCATATCAATAGACTTAAAGTCAAGAATCACATGATTATTTCGATAGATGCAGAAAAAGCATTTGATAAAATACAGCACCCCTTCATGCTCAAAACACTAGAAAAAATAGGGATAGTGGGAACATTCCTTAACATTGTAAAGGCCATCTACGCTAAACCCATTGCTAATATCATTCTAAATGGTGAAAAACTGAAAGCATTCCCTCTAAAAACTGGAACAAGGCAGGGATGCCCTCTTTCACCACTTCTATTCAATATCGTCCTTGAAACTCTAGCCAGAGCAATTAGACAGACCAAAGAAATTAAAGGGATACGAATAGGAAAAGAAGAACTCAAACTATCCCTATTTGCTGATGATATGATGGTATACTTAGAGGAACCAGGAAATTCCACCAGAAAACTTTTAGATCTCATAAGTGAATTCAGTAAAGTAGCAGGATATAAGATCAATGCACATAAATCGAAGGCATTTTTATATATAAGCGATGAATCTTCAGAAAGAGAAATTAGGAAAACTACCCCATTCACAATAGCTTCGAAAAAAATAAAGTATTTGGGAATCAATCTCACAAAAGAGGTGAAAGACCTCTACAATGAGAACTACAGAACACTAAAGAAAGAAATTCAAGAAAACCTTAGAAGATGGAAAGATCTCCCATGTTCTTGGATAGGAAGAATTAATATTGTCAAAATGGCCATACTACCAAAAGTGCTATACAGATTCAATGCAATTCCAATTAAAATCCCAATGATGTACCTTACAGAAATAGAGCAAGCAATTATGAAATTCATCTGGAAGAATAAAAAACCCAGAATAGCTAAAGCAATCCTTGCAGAAAGAGTGAAGCAGGGGGCATCGCAATACCAGATCTTCAACTCTACTACAAAGCAATAGTAACAAAAATGGCATGGTATTGGTACCAAAATAGAAAGGTGGATCAATGGTACAGAATAGAGGACACGGACACAAACCCAAATAAATACAATTTTCTCATACTAGACAAAGGGGCCAAAAATATGCGATGGAGAAAAGATAGCCTCTTCAACAAATGGTGCTGGGAGAATTGGAAATCCATATGCAACAGAATGAAACTAAACCCATATCTCTCACCATGCACGAAACTAAACTCAAAATGGATTAAGGATCTCGGAATCAGACCAGAGACCTTGCATCTTATAGAAGAAAAAGTAGGTCCAGAGCTTCAACATGTCGGCTTAGGACCAGACTTCCTCAACAGGACTCCCATAGCACAAGAAATAAAAGCAAGAATTAATAACTGGGATGGATTCAAACTAAAAAGCTTTCTCTCAGCAAAGGAAACTATCAGCAATGCAAAGAAAGAGCCTACAGAGTGGGAGAAAATCTTTGCCAATCATACTTCAGATAGAGCGCTAATCTCCAGAATCTATAAAGAACTCAAAAAACTCTACACCAGGAATGTAAATAATCCAATCGACAAATGGGCTAACGAAATGAATAGACACTTCACAGAAGAAGATATACAAGCAATCAACAAACATATGGAAAAATGTTCAACATCTCTAGTAATAAGAGAAATGCAAATCAAAACCACCCTAAGATTCCATCTCACCCCAACTAGAATGGCAATTATCAAGAATACAACCAACAACAGGTGTTGGCGAGGATGTGGGGAGAAAGGTACACTCTTACATTGCTGGTGGGGCTGCAAATTAGTGCAGCCACTCTGGAAAGCAGTGTGGAGATTCCTTAGAAAACTTGGAATGGAACCACCATTTGACCCAGCTATCCCACTCCTTGGCCTATACCCAAAGGACTTAAAATCAGCATATTACAGAGATACAGCCACATCAATGTTCATAGCTGCTCAGTTCACAATAGCCAGATTGTGGAACCAACCTAGATGTCCTTCAATTGATGAATGGATAAAGAAAATGTGGTATATATATACAATGGAATATTACTCAGCCATAAAGAACGATAAAATTATGGCATTTGTAGGCAAATGGATGAAACTGGAGAATATCATGCTAAGTGAGATAAGCCAATCTCAAAAAACCAAAGGAAGAATGATATCGCTAATAAGTGGATGATGACACATAATGGGGGGTGGGAAGGGTTAGTGTTGGGGTTGGAGTTGGGTTTAGGGAGGGGGGCAGGAATGGAGGAAGGAAGGACTGTATAGATGGAGGGGAAGGGTGGGAGGGGAGGGGGGGAAGGGGAAAAAATGGCAGAATGAATCAAACAACATTACCCTATGTAGATTTATGATTACACAATGGTATGCCTTTACGCCATGTACAGACAGAGAAACAACATGTATCCCATTTGTTTACAATTTTATAATAAAAAAAAAATATATAAAAAAAAAACAGTTAAAAGAGCAAATGCAGGAAGCAAATGATCATTTCAATAAAGAGTTAGAGATATTGAAAAAAAAACAAATAGAAATCCTTGAAATGAAGGAAACAATAAACCAAATTAAAAACTCCATAGAAAGCATAACCAATAGGATAGAACACTTGGAAGACAGAACCTCAGACATTGAAGACAAAATATTTAATCTTGAAATCAAAGTTGACCAAACAGAGAAGATGGTAAGAAATCATGAACAGAATCTACAAGAATTATGGGATATCATAAAAAGGCCAAATTTAAGAATTATTGGAATAGAGGAAGACACAGAGAAACAAACCAAAGGAATGAACAATCTATTCAATGAAATAATATCAGAAAATACCCCAAATCTGAAGAATTAAATGGAAAATCAAAAACAAGAGGCTTATAGGACTCCAAATATACAAAATTACAGCAGACCCACACCAAGGCAAATTATAATGAAAATACATAACATACAAAATAAAGATAGAATTTTAAAGACTGTGAGAGAAAAAAATTCAAATTACATTCAGGGGGAAACCAATACAGATATCAACAGATTTTTCAACTCAGACCCCAAAAGCTAGAAGGGCCTGGAACAACATTTTTCAAGCTCTGAAAGAAAATGGATGCCAACCAAGAATCTTATACCCAGCAAAACTTACCTTCAGATTTGATGACAAAATAAAATCCTTCAATGATAAACAAAAGCTAAAAGAATTTACAAAAAGAAAGCCAGCACTACAGAACATTCTCAGCAAAATATTCCATGAAGAAGAGATGAAAAACAAAGATGTAAATCAGCAAAGGGAGGAACTACCCTAAAGGAATAGCCAAATAAAGGAGAAACCAAGTCGTGTCAAAAAACAAAAATGATTCAAATGACTGGGAATACAAATCATATCTCAATAATAACCCTGAATGTTAATGACCTAAACTCATCAATCAAAAGACATAGACTGGCAGATTGGATTAAAAAGAAAGATCCAACAATATGCTGCCTGCAAGAGACTCATCTCATAGAAAGAGATACACACAGACTAAAGGTGAAAGGATGGGAAAAAACATGGACTCAGCAAAAAAGCAGGAGTATCCATCCTCATATCAGATAATGTGGACTTCAAGCCAAAGTTAGTCAGAAGGGATAAAGAAGAACATTTCATACTGCTTAAGGGAAGCATAAATTGGCAAGACATAATAATCATAAATATCTATGCCCCAAACAGTGGCTCATCCATGTACGTCAAACAAATCCTTCTCAATTCCAGAAATCAAATATACCACAACACAATAATACTGGGTGACTTTAACACACCTCTCTCCACACTGGACAGATCTTCCAAACAAAAATTGAACAAAGAAACCACAGATCTCAATAACACAATCAATAATTTAGACATAATGGACATATATAGAATATACCATCCAACAAAGAACGAATACACATTCTTCTCAACAGCACACGGATCCTTCTCTAAAATAGACCATATATTATGCCGCCAAGCTACTGTTAGCATATACAAGAAGATAGAGATACTACCTTGTATTCTATCAGATCATAATGGATTGAAATTAGAAATAAATGACAGAATAAAAAACAGAAACTACTCCAACACCCGAAGATTAAATGATATGCTATTGAATGATGAATGGATAAGAGAAGACATCAGGGGGGAAATAAAAAATTCTTAGAGGTAAACAAGAACAAAGATGCATCATATCAAAATCTCTGGGACTCTATGAAAGCAGTCCTTAGAGGAAAATTTATTTCATGGAGCACATTCAATAAAAGAAAAAAAAAATCAACAAATAAACGACCTAACACTACAGCTCAAAGCCCTAGAAAAAGAAGAACAGAGCAACACCAAAAGTAGTAGAAGACAGGAAATACTTAAAAATCAGAGCTGAAATGAATGAGATTGAAACAAAAGAAACAATCGAAAAAATTGACAAAATAAAAAGTTGGTTCTTTGAAAAAATAAACAAAATTGATAAACCTTTAGCCACACTAACAAAGAGAAGGAGAGAGAAAACTCAAATTACTAAAATTCGGAATGAACAAGGAAATATCACAACTGACACGAGTGAAATAGAAAACATAATTAGAAGCTATTTTGAAAATCTATACTCCAACAAATCAGAAAATCTCGAAGACATCAACAGGTTTCTAGAGACATATGAATTTCCTAAACTGAACCAGGAGGACATACACAACTTAAATAGATCAATTTCAAGTAATGAAATAGAAGAAGTCATTCAAAAGCCTACCAACAAAGAAAAGTCTGGGATATGGATTCTCAACCGAGTTCTACAAAACCTTTAAAGAAGAGCTCATTCCAATACTCCTCAAAGTATTCCATGAAATAGAATTGGAGGAAACCCTCCCAAACTCATTCTATGAAGCCAATATCACCCTGATACCTAAACCAGACAGAAACATATTAAGGAAAGAAAATTTCAGACCAATATCTTTAATGAACATTGATGCAAAAATTCTCAACAAAATTTTAGCAAATCGCATACAAAAATATATTAAAAAGTTAGTGCACCACGATCAAGTGGGTTTTATCCCAGGGATGCAAGGTTGGTTCAACATTTGGAAATCAATAAACATAATTCACCATATCAACAGACTTAAAGTTAAGAATCACATGATTATTTCAATAGATGCAGAAAAAGCATTTGATAAAATACATCACCCCTTCATGCTCAAAACACTAGAAAAAATTGAGGTAGTGGGAACATTCCTTAACATTTTAAAGGTCATCTCCGCTAAGCCCATGGCCAATATCATTCTAAATGGTGAAAAACTGAAAGCATTCCCCCTAAAAACTGGAACAAGGCAGGAATGCCCTCTTTCAACACTTCTATTCAGCATCATCCTTGAAACTCTAGCCAGAGCAATTAGACAGACCAAGGAAATTAAAGGGATACGAATAGGAAAAAAAGAACTCAAACTATCCCTATTTGCTGATGACATGATTCTATATTTAGAGAAACCTGGAAATTCCACCAGAAAACTTTTAGAACTCATAAGTGAATTCAGTAAAGTAGCAGGATGTAAACTCAATGCTCATAAATCTAATGCATTTTTATTCATAAGTGATGAATTCTCAGAAAAAGAAGTTAGAAAAACTACCCCATTCACAATAGCTTGGAAAAAAATAAAACACTTGGGAATCAATCTAACAAAAAAGGTTAAAGACCTCTACAATGAGAACTACAGAACACTGAAGAAAGAAATTAAAGAAAACCTTAGAAAATAGAAAGTTCTCCCATGTTCTTGGATAGGCAGAACTAATATTGTCAAAATGGCCATACTACCGAAAGTGCTATACAGATTCATTGCAATTCCAATTGAAATCCCAATGACATACCTCACAGAAATAGAGAATGCAATCACGAAATTCATTTGGAAGAATAAGAAACCCAGAATAGCTAAAGCAATCCTTAGCAGGAAGAGTGATGCAGGGGGTATTGCAATACCAGAACTTCAACTATACTACAAAACAACAGTAACAAAAACGTCATGTATTGGCACCAAAATAGACAGGTAGATCAATGGTACAGAATAGAGGACACAGAGACAAACCCAAATAAATATAGTTTTCTCATACTAGACAAAGGGTCCAAAAACATGCAATGGAGAAAAGATAGCCTCTTCAACAAATGGTGCCGGGAAAAATGGAAATCCATATGTAGCAGAATGAAACTAAACCCCTACCTCTCACCCTGCACAAACTCAACTCAAAATGGATCAAGGACCTCAGAATCGGACAGAGACCCTTGCATCTTATAGAAGAAAAAGTAGGTCCAAATCTTCATCATGTCGGCTTAGGAACAGCTTCATTCTTAAGAGTCAAAAGTTGAAATGACTGAAGTGTTAAGTTTAACAAGTGAATAGACTATTGATATACACAAAGGCCTTATGCTGAGTGACAAAAGTCAAAGACTTCAGGGTATAAATTATATGATTCTGTTTATATGACATTAAGGAAAATCCAAAACCAAAGTGGAGAACAGATCAGTGTTTCCCAGGAGTCAGCTGCTGGCAAAGACAGCACTTCAGAATCCTTTGAGGATGTGATTTCTTTATTCTTGTCACTTGTTCTGTTAATTTGTTTTCAGTATTCATGACTGTTTCTTTTCTTCTGAGAGCCTAGAATTTTGGAATACAAAACAAAGCAATAAATTGTCTATATTTTTCTTTTATTTCCTGCCCCTGTTTCCTTTCCTTTGACAGTGAACGTAAGTGGTCAGGTTGAAGGTGAGTGGGTTTTACTGGTAGGAGGAGGTAACCATATTAATACTTATTTCCTGGTGAGCAACCAGAAGTCTGGATAGTTTAACAACTTGCCCAAGTTTACACAGAGAGTTGGAGGTGAAAGTGCATCCCCAACTGAGTCATAAGATTAATATCTTAGTGAAATGAAAAAAGCACCAGGAAAGCAGAGTAATTTGCAGACTTGAGCAAAGCAGGAAGGCCACATGATGACTTTTGAACTCTAGGCATCCTTGCCTTTGGAGTCTCCTCTCCCATAATATTAATATTAAGCTTTATTTATTCAATGTAATTCTGTGTGTGTGTGTGTGTGTGTGAGTATGTGTGTATTTGCTGGAGATTGAGCCCAGGACCTTGTACCTACTAGGCAAGTGCTTTACCACTGAGCTACATCTCCAGTCCTAAGTATAACTTTGACTGCATTAACTTCTTTTTCCTATTTCAGGAAAAAAATAATAGATTTCCAAGGGTCCTAAAATATACATTTTTTTCTGCTTATTGTTCATTTCCTGTTATTTTCTACTTTACACAACCCTAAGTAAGAGAAGCAAGTATAAGCAAATGTCTCCTTCCTCATTCACCATTGCTTCTCTTCTCCAATTTAAGCTCTGCAAGGTTCTCTGATCCACTCCTAGTGGTTCATGCTAGTTGCCACTAAAATGTCCTTGTCTTGTTTCATATTTTGAAGACCTGAAAGATCAGTCTATGTGTTTACTCTTCAACCCTTAAAGTTTATTTTTTTCCTGATTTTACAAGAAACTACTCTATATGGTATAACAGTGGATACATGTGATAACATTTGTTCAAAACCAAAGAATGTATAACATCAAGAGTGAACCAAGTATAATCGATGGATTTTGGAGGATGAGGATGTGTCAAATGAGGTTCCTAAATGATAACAAATGCATCACTCAGCTGAGGAATATTCACAATGAGCAAGACTGTGCATAAATGGGAGAAGGGAGTATTATGAAAAACATCTACCTCCTTAGTTTTTCTGTGAACCTAAAATGGTTCTAAAGAGTAAGGTTTATTAAAAACAAAACTTAAAACTTTTTTGTGACCTTCCAAGTATTAGGGGCTCTCAGTAATGTGCCTAACTGTGCCTAACAGATGCTCTGTATTTGCAAAACAGTCACTAATTTCTTAGAGACAAGGCATGATAGCAGCATTATTACAGTGATGACACTTCTGACTACAGACTTTCGTCAGGGAAAGGGTTAACACAGTTTCCACATTGTTAGACAAATACATTTCAACCTGTGGGTCTTCACATTTTCTTTTCAGTAAAATAACCCAAACTCGTTCCTTTCATCCATACCTGAATACCATGTGTTTTCATGTGCTGATGAAGAGAAAACAAACAACAAAGGGAAAAGATTTCTGAGACTTTCTTCCCTGGACTGTCAATCAATTATGCAGCTTCCTTTCCTCATTGCTACAGATACTGGAACAACCCAGCTTCCTGAGCTGCAGCAATCAGCAGTGGCTTGGTGGGCAGATATTTGTATACCCAACAGGACACAGTAAAACCATTGTTTCCCACTTGCAGGCATTCCTTCTTTTTATCAAGAAGCCAGGTAACCAACCACCTGCCCCAACTAATCAGGAAATGTTACCAGGAATCACCCCCTTTTTTTTTTTTCATATTTCTAAAGTATTGCATGGATTTATTTAATTTTCATCTCTTCGTGGTCATTTTCTCTCTTGCCCATTCTGTGCCCATATTCATGTGTTCATTTTCCCTCGGGTATTCCTATTCCTCTTGCATTTATTTTCTAACCTCCTGGTCAACTTTCAGAACCTATCTCCAAAAGCACCTATTCTATGGTTACTTTCCAGATGTTTTCTCTTAGAATCAACATCTCTGTTCCTTCCATGGAAATTCTACTCATCTCTGCCTCTACTACAAAAGATGTCGTCATGCATTATGATAGGTCCTTCCTTTCTGCTTGGGAGATGTGTTAGTCAGCTTTTCATTACTGTTACCAAAATACCTGACCAAAACCACTCGGAGTTGGAAAAGTTTACTTTGGTTCATGGTTTCAGAAGATTAATATATAGTTGGCAGACTCCATTGTTGCCACCCGCAATTTATCGGAGGCGGACTGGAAATGAACTACTTGTATTTCTGAGCTGCCTTTTTGCTTGCTTTTATCACTAGTTTATAGAGGAAGAGAGGCTTTGCTTAGAGGAAGAGAGACTACTTAAAGGAAGAAAGACTTTGCTTAGAGGAAGAGAGACTTTGCTTAGAGGAAGAAAGACTTTGCTTAGAGGAAGAGAGGCTTTGCTTAATTTTAGAGGTGCTACACTTTCAGAGAGGTTACATTTTCAGAGGTTTACTGCTTCTTAGAGGTGGGTTGCTTCTTGGAGGTGCGGGGTGTGGTGCACAGCCTGCGTCCTGCATCCTGCAACCTGTGACATGCGACCCGCAACCTGTGACCCGCAACATGCAACCTGCGACTTAGAAGTGTGTCCTTAGTCCTCCATCCTGCGATCTCCTCCCAGGTGAAGAGAATGTCTTATATACCCTAAGGCAGCCAATCAGCTTAGGATTAAGTAGCACAGTTGGAGCATGTGCCATGGTATCAATCAATCAAGAATGAGGAACATCTCTTGACCACTAGCACACAGGAGACATTAACCAATCAGGCAAAAGCTCATGAGAGATCACGCTGTATTAACACTAATTATGCGCTACCTCTTGACCCAACGCCAGCCGCCATCTTAGGGCTACTTAAACATGTCTCTACACTCCATCACTGTGGACTCTAGGTGAGGCAGAACATCCTGGTGGAGGATATCTGCTCAGCTCATTAATGCTGGGTGACAAGGGAGAAGAAGGGGCCAGGGGCAGAATGTTATGGTTTGGATATGAGATGTGTCCCAAAAGCTTCTGTGTTAATGCAGGAATGTTCAGGAGTAACAAGATTGGATTATGAGAGCCATAATATCAGCCCATTCTAGTTTGAATGGACTAACTGGATGATAACTGTGGGCATGTGGGGCTTGGCTGGAGGAGGCAAGTAACTGGGGAAATGCCCTTGAAGGGTTTATCTTCCCTGCGGCCCCTTGCCCTTTCTCTGTTTCCCAGGGGAATCGGCTGAGCAGTTGAAATCCACCCTGCCGTTCTGCCTCACCTCAGGCCCAGAGAGATGAAACCTGTCAGTTATAGATGGAAACTCTGAAACCTTGAGCCAAAATAAACTTTTTGAACTCTAAGTTGTTCTGGTCAGATATTTGGTCATGGTGACAAAAAGCTAACTAATACAGCAGGTATTTAAGTAGTCGTTGAATTCGAGGATTGTGTTAAAGTCCTTTCTTTAGGTTCAGATTGCTACAATTCATTCCAGGGCCTCTCCCAGGTATCTTGATTTGAATGATGTAAAATATGCAAGCATTGAAGAGCTAATGCATACTGCCAAGACCTTCTGACAGTCCTCAGTTTCTCTGAAATGAGGTACTTCAAAGAACTTGTTAAGGATTCTAGAAGCAGACACTGAGTTAAGTCACAATGTATTATATCAAGTAGTTCATTAGAAACCACCAGGACCATCTAAAAGCAAGTTCCAAAATTTCCTTTCATCACAAAGTCCTTAGTAGAAGTCAGTGTGCTCAGGAAGAAATGCCTATACTTCTCCAAGTCCAAGCTATCTATGGGAATATCTGTACAGAGTTTACTCCTTCTACTTCTTTACCCCAGCCTATTCAAGATTATCAGTACAATAACATACTTAACCATGGCAACAAACTTTCCCAATATGTTTATCATGTCAGCGGCACTATTTGTTTCTTATGTATATTGTATTGCTTTTCCTTAAAATATTCTTAATAATTATTAAATGGTAATAGCAAATAAATTATGATTAAGCCAAAATGATTAGATATATTTTGAGTGATCCTATTGATTGTAAGACCACATCTCTTCCTCTATTCAGTCTACAGCATAAAGGTTGACAGTAGGGAAGGAGGTCCCGGTAGGGAGGAGCATTCCTAAAATGATTGAAGTGGCCCAAACTTGGGTCACATCCCACCTCATGAGTACCTTGTTCAGGATAGGTGCCCATGAAATGTTAGGGCTAGGGCTATTGCTTAATATGTACATAAACTTTTAGTAATTTGCAAAATAAAAAGCCAAGGATAAAGTACTTTTAATTGCAAAAATAGGCTTGAAGTTTTGAGGAAAGTATAACAAGTCACGAAAGTTAACGTATTCAGAAGTTCACGTCTCACACTCACCAGCCTTATATTTCCACATACTCAGAGGAGCCCTTGGACACCTGAGCATCTCTATTGTTTGTACTTCCTATGCTGCTTTTCTAAGAATGTTGGAAGAAAGAGGAGGTACAACACTAACTTCACTCATCATTGTTTGAAATTGTTGGAATATAGGAAAAGGGGTGATATAATGCAGGTTTTGTTTTGTTTTAATGATACTCTCCTGGTGTTTAGCACTTACTGCTTTCTGGAATTTCTGTATCTGACTGTGAATGGCAGCAGGGAGAGGAGTGGTTAGTGGGGAAAACTCAGCCAGATCCTATCAAGGGAATGGAAGCATGATAGAGAATGTGCTTTCTGTTTTCAGGATTTGGGAGCTACAGTTTCCATGCATGTTATACACCTCCCACCATGGTCCATTATGGTGTTTAATAAGTGAGTCTTAGAATTACCCCATACCAGTGGGTTTCTGTGGTTCCAGTTTTGGCCATTGATACCTATGTAAATATTTCCTGTTACTTCTGTGGGTCTGTCCCACAGCCTGGGAAAATTCTCTTTAAAGATTTGCATAACAAAAAAGTCTCATCATCAAATTAACAAATATTTAAGTTAGGACCGGATAGTGGTGCTTAAAGCAGATGTATCAATTTGGTAGAATCACATAAGATTATACATCTCCATTTATTCATCTGCAGGGATAGTATCAGTTATAATACTGATGATCAACCCTGTTGTGAGGATTCAGTGGGAGAATATATGAAGATTGCTTCACAGCCTGTGGAAGAACTATACAATATTTACTCCTTATTCTTAACTATTTTTAAAAATGAAATTTATAAAATCTAAAACAATGATAATAAAATTATTCACAAAAAGGGTCAAGTTTAACATTCATTTGGGAATTAGACATAAAACAATCCTTTTAAATGTGCTTTTATGTCATGTGGACATTGATTTATCATAAATTATTCATTGTATCTTTGAGGCTTGTTTAATCAGACAAAGATAATCAGAAAACGTGTAGGGCTAAGCGACTTCAGATATGAGCTTGCAGACTCACAGAGGATCTTTGTTGCCTGAGAAAAAGATTCTGGCACAGGGCTGGGAGTCCTGGGCCAGCAGGATTTCTATTTTCTTTCCTCTTCCTTCCTTCATCTTTTTTCCCCTGGGAGGTCTAGAAACACCACTTTCTCATAGTATTCTGTTACTTTTTCTAGGCCTCAATAGGACTCCATGGTTCCTAGTTCATTAAATTTCAAAGGCAGCAGTAAAGTTTCATGCAGATTTGCAAACATCAGGAAAAAAAAAAAAGATAACAGATTCTGTCAAATTTGGAATCAAAATTAATTTTTAATAAACAAAGCATGATCTTTTTAAAGTAGACACCTTAGATGGACAAGCAGATTTCCTCAGTGCTGTATAAGAGTATAAGATGCAGTGGATACGTGCCCTGAGAAAAAGGATGTTAGAATATCCAAACAATTTTAAGTAGTGGGACAAAAGATAGATGATGTTTCTAAATTTGTGATGTAAAGGAAGAAGTTCAGAAAACACTCACTATGACATTGAATTCCACTCTCCTATTTGCTAAGAGAGCCCCATATTGAGCAAAATAAGACCAAGCTTAGAGAGAAGGCGCTTCCTGGTAAACTTGAATGGCAAACAAGATGTAAACCATCATCACTCTCCTTTTGGAAGACTTCACAGAGTCAAAAAATTGATTTCCCTTAGAAATAGGAATTTTGCCAAGTAACAATGCCACGATGGGTTTCCTCTCTTATATTCCTGTTTACTGGGAAGTACTTGTAAAGTTTAACCAAGCATCATTATTTCAACTTTATTTCATATTGACGGGAATAAAAATGATTCTCACATAGCTGACATTCTGAAAAATGCTCTTAAAGCATCATTACTGAAATGAGAATTTCAGAATGACTTTTTTCCTATCTTCTTTCACAATACAGCTTATGTAGACTATTTTCCCTGTTTGCTGCTTCTTTTAATAATGCATCAAATTAAGTCAACTTCAGATGGGGAGCACTTCAATTCCTTATGTGGAGTTGGCAACAACATAAACTGAGCCCACACTACATTTTTTTTCTTTTCTTTCTTTCCTTTTTTTTTTTTTTTTTTTTTAAAGTATCCCGCAATTCTAAAAGCAAGTCTAGCTTTGTACTTTTGTCCAGTTGGAACTCACACGAACACTTCTGGAAGTGATTCTGGTTGCAAAATGTGCTGAGAAAGTTAAGTTTCTTGATTGGTTGCAAGAGAAATGTGACCAAATGATCTAAGGAAGAAAAAAGATAGTAGTTCCTATTGGAAGTTTGGCAAAGAGCAACAACAACAACAAAAAACATGGAACATAAATACTCAAATTTATCACATCTCAAAATTATAAATGCAAATTAATACTCCATGGCCCCAAGGGTCAAGCATAGTCATTGATCTCAAGTGTTCTTAGTTCCATTGGTCACTACAGAGCAAAAAGACTGGTTTCATTATATTTCTTGTTTAATTGGTTTTAGAACTGCTGTCAATCTCTCTCTAAGAGGTTGACCCAATATTTCCATATATGTGTTTGCCATTATAAGATGTTGGGACAAGATGTGTTTGCATTTAGGTGGCAAGAAGGAACTTAGACATAATTCTTCATTCTTAGCAGGAAACCCCAGCAGAAATCTCAAAACTCCTCACCTAGTTTTGTCTTTAGTTGTATATAAAACCTGAGGAGCAAGGCCCAAGGGCAAGGCTGCTCTACATAAGTGTTTTGATTATATTGACTACAACCCAAGCTCTTTAAAGACCATTAAACATTAATCAGGATTTATGTCTGCCCACACTTATCATATAGTATGTCATTTGAAAATCTGTAGCCCAGTTTCTCTTTTCTACTCATGCCAAAGAATGCCCATACAAAAATATTGTAAACTTTTCTTAGAAAAAAACAAACTTAAAAACTAATCTATTAATGGGTGACTTTGAATTTCTGTATGTTGTGTAATTTGAGCTGCTGAATTCAATTTATTTTTCTGCAAGCCAGGTTAAAATCAAATAAAACTGACTTAATGTTTTGTCTTGAAGTGTTGGTACAAGATTTGAACCATTTGACATCTACCTCCCATGTCTCAGCCCTACCCACTTCATATCAAAAGGAAGGGAGAATGAGAAATGACTTGATTTAAGGCTGAAGGTGGGAATCTCTTGGAGATTATGGAATTTGGGGAGAGTGTAGATTCTTTGTATTATGGATACACTCCACATAAATTAATCTCAATTTACCTTTTCCACTGTACCTGTCTTCTCAGCCATGTTACTGGAAAAGTCTTTCTAGCTACTTGAAAGACCTCCTTCTTCTCTTCTTCCTACTCCTCTTCCTTATCCTCTACTTCCTCCTTCTTCCATCTGAGAACATCCTCTTATTTAACACCTTATGTTGAAAAGACTATCATTTCTCTATCGTGTCACATTTGCTCTCTTGTCAAAGATCAGTTGATTATATTTGTGTGGTCTATTTCTGGGCTTCCTATTCTATTCCATTGATATACTTGTCTATACTTTGCCAATACCACACTATCTTGATATTTGTAGCCTCATAGTACCTCTTGAAGGTTATAAATGGTCAATATTGCAACTTTCTTCTTCAACATTATATTGTATATTCTTAAGGATTTTGCTTTTTCAGATAAATTTGTCAATAAATTTTTATGCAAATTCAGGATATCTAAAGAATCTAAAGATTACTAATCAATATGAAAACATCTATTGCTATCTGTACATTTACAAAAAACAATGTGGTGATCATTTAAAAAACAAAATACTGATTTGCCTTAATCTCAATTTACCTTTTCCGCCGACCCTGTCTTCTCAACTATGTTGCTAGAAAAGTCTTCCTTGCTACTTGAAAGACCCACGCTGGTTAAAGAAGTTCAGAAGTAATTTACAATTTGCATACTGTAGAAGGTATGGTAGGCCCTATTATGGTTCATGCATGTTTCTTAAGTGTCATGGAAAATGGTATATTCCAAAGGCTACTAACTAGTATAAAATTAAGACTTTTTTCTCCCAAAAGGGAATTTGAGATATAATTTCTTTAAAGTTCTAAATTTTGGGATCTTTTTATTCACTTGATACCTGTGAATTTTCAGGTAAAAACCAAAGATGTATTGCAGATTAATGCTAATTTGGTCAATATTAGAGAACAAACATATTATGTGGACTATCTGTATTAGAACCAAAAACATACTGACTTCTTGAAAGAGTTCATATGCATTGTGGATTAAGTCACTCAGTGTTTAGTCTCCAAAATCTTCCATCCATTTTCAAAACCTTGTCTGCTATCATAGTATCCTGCCCTAGTTTACAGAAGTGCCTCCTTCCTTTCCTCAGAGCATATCCCTAAAATTCTTATCTTGTTCTAAAAACATTTTATGAGCAACTCTTCATTAATAAGCATGTTCTGCATTTCTTTATCTGCTTCTCTTTATCTGCTTCTCTCCCTCATACCTGTATAAATACTGTTGATTGTTAAACTTTGTAACATAAGGATATAAGGAATGGCGTATTGACCTAACTCCACACAATGCTACATTAAAAGCAATCTTTCACCAAGGAATAGTGTAATGATCTTTAATAGAGGTGAGCCCTGTCAGCATATTTTCAGTGGGAGCCCACAGTATTTGGTCATGCTATTTAGTGTTTTCTATCATATGATGTTCTTAGCATGGGACCTGTGATTATATTCAACAGAATCACCAGAACTTTACACACAAACACACACACATATAGTGAAAAATCGGATTATCCCTCATCATCTCAGCAGGGGAAACTCTTTGTGGTCCATTTTCCCCTACTTTTCTAAAGAATGTGAGTCTCACCCAATGGGAGTTATTCTATTCTGGAGTTACTCATCTCTTTCAGTAACAATACCAACCTTTCCATTTTGTTCTAGCTTCAAGATGTGGTCACGAAAATAAGTTAATACCATCCTGCTAATTGCCAGGGCTAATAGAGAAACTACCACCACTCTTCAAATGGTCTTCATTTACATGTTGATTTCTCACTTCCCACTTGGGAAAGGTATGTTTGGTTCTAAATGCTTTTGATCTAATGGTTCTGTAGTCTGACCTACTTTCATTTTTCTTACTGCTGACATTTATTTTTTTTCTTTATTTAAGGGCAGAAAATAACAGAAAACGGGTAATCAGCATGCATTTAGGTCATTGAAAGTGTCCCAGTTACATTTGCATTTTTCTGTTAAAAGTCTAATGCTGCCTTTGAATGATTTAAGATCCTTGGACAAGGCGAAAAATAACCCTTCCCTTCCATAAATTCAGAGTGAAAACAAAAAGAATACATAATCCACCTGCCTTGATTTGGGACCATGTAAATTATATCAGTTGCAGTCATAGAATTTGTCATTCTACCAGAAATCATCCCCTTAGGACCAAAATCCAGGTAAGGCAGAGAGTCTCTCTTTTTTCCCATAGCAAAAGAGGCTTTGAAGCACCCAGTGGACAGAATTCTACCTTTTGATGACTGGGTTTCAAGGCAGAGTGTGATCTCTGCCCCATTCAGGGGAAGTGACATCCAATGGAAGAATTCCAGAGCTCTATCTCTCTTACTATGGGGAATAACACTAGACTTGTGCTTCAAGTGTTATTTACTTATTTCAAGAACCAGAATCAAGTTGGTACAGACCTGCAAAATGATTAAATAGCAGAGAGGACATCATATTTAAGAAGGTGAAAGTGAGCCATATCTGACTCTGTTTGGGACAGAGAGAGGCAACCACGGTGATGAGTTTGGTAATGAAGGGGCTCTAGAGAGTGGTAGGAGTTCTCGGTGCCACCAGTGAGAGGGGCCTCACATCAGTTTCCCAGTCGTGTTTTCTTTTACTCTTCAAAGGTTCAGAGCACAGAGCGCTTCTCAAACAGCACTCCACTTTGAGCTAGTTACTCAGAAGGTTAATACAGAACCTGTTTCTGAGGCCAAGTAAGTCTGAGGAATGCTGATTTATAGAAAGTTTGCATACTTTTTTGCTTTGTTTTTACTTTACAGTTTCTGAGCTTTTAGTAAGAAAATGTGTTGTAAATGTCCAGGTAAGGTTGTGCATAGAAATAAGACATTAATATGGTGTGTCTGTGAAAGTAGTACCAGTACACCATGCCACCCTCTACCTCTACCCTACATATGTTTCTTAACCTAGATTAGAAGGACTGAAAAAAAAAATCTTTGATAGCCATTAGTAAGATGGCTAGAAATCACATTTTTATAATCTTACAGTCTTCTCTGGCCTCCTGTCTCCCCTGTCTCTGTCCCTGTCCCTCATATCCCTAAGCTCAGTCTTACCCCTTGGTAACACATTCTCTTCATGCTGTGGTCTTTCTATATTACCAGTCTGACTTGACCCTCAATGACTCTTCATGGTCTCAGATAAAATGATAGAATACAAATTTTTTGGCAAAACCCCAAAAGTAATTGGTATTTTTGCCTCAGTTTCCCTCTCCAGACCATGTCACCTTACTACCTGCAGAGGTTGACACTTACAAAATTATGTTCTCTTTTTCTCAACTCCTGACCTTTGAATATACAGCTCTTTCTCCAATAAATCTTCCATCACTACTTTTCCCACTCTATTCTCTTCCTAAAAATAACCATTACCATTTCTTTGAAGGATATGCCAATGAAATGAAGACAGAGAATATATTTTGAGTCAAATATAAGGATATTTAAAATGTTATGCCTATCACAAAGAACTTGAAAATAACAGACTCCAATGGAAAAAAATTCAGAATCTAATACAAACTCATTAAAGGAATCTTCCAAAGGACAGCTATCTTATTGCAACGTAGATTTGTATCAACTGGATCTCTCTTACAGTGTGAATTCTTAATTAAGGCTAATTCTATAGATTCAATGTAAGTGGAGGACTTCAGCTATCATCTGATTATTTTAGGAAAAATACCATTATTTCTTGAAAACATCTAGTAAATCATGACAAAAATATTGGGTTTATTTCTTGCATTAAGTAATTACTTTACTTTCTTGTCTTATTTAGTATCTGTAGATATGGGCTCATGGTTCTTCATAAAGCTCAAAAGTTAATAATATCAAAGAATTTTCTTGGAACCCCACTGTGGCTGGTTTTATACACAAAGCTCATTCAATGTTTCTTGTGGGGAAAAGAAAAAGTAAATGCTTACTGTTGGTTGTTTCAAATATCTTTCTGAGGACAGTAAGTTCCCCTCAACCCTATGAGACCTTGGTTGTGATAACATTTTTCAAAAAACCTTCTCCAGACCTCCAACACTGAGCTAGTATACCTTATCACACCTTAGGGCCAACGCCTGTTTGTTGGCATGCCTTCCTTTCTACAGTATAAGCCAGTGTCTTAAAAGCATTCTTGTTTTTTCAGAACTTAGTACATGGTACTTGGTAGGGACAATCATTTCCCAATAGAAAGAAAAATAAACAGTAGTTTTACATGAATAATAGAGGTATTAGAGTTTGTAGGGAAATCTTTTCTATCTTAAATACAAGGACACTAAGTCACCCCATATCTGACCAATTTAGACCTAATTAGCAAGGCTTCTGAAATATTCAAGGCTTATGACTCTGCGAGGTGAGTCAAGAGGGGGTTCATGTGTCTGTAATGAAGGAGGCAAGGGAGAGAAGAGAGCCAGATATTAGCTAGTAAGTAGTATTGATTCAAAGGCTCAAAGTCAAAGCAATAAAACATGGGCTACTATGCTCTCCAAGAAAATATGCATTCATGTAGAGATCTTAGAGTATAACAAAACAAGTCTGACAAAAACCAGTTCTGCATGTATAGGACATAAGTATGAGGATTTATAGGAAATTTCCAGAATAGACAAATTCATAGAGATAGAAAGTAAGTTGTTGGTTATCAGGGGAGGAGGAGAAGGAATGGGAAGTGATTGCTAACAGGGATTAGCTTTTCATGTTTTATTTTTTTCCCCAGGGTTGGGGGTAATGAAAATATTATGAAATTTGTCATTATGATTGTACAACTTTGTCAATATAAATAAAAATACCACTGAATTGTACAGTTATAATGATGAATTTTATGGTTTGTGAATTACATATCAATATAAAATAAAAAAGTATTGATGCAGGGAGGGAGGGGTAAATGCTGGGGAGTGATATTGGCCAGGTTACATAGTTATATTATGTGCATGTATGAATATGTAACAACAAATTCCATCATAATATACAACTATAATGCACTAATTAAAATGTGGAAATAAGAAATGGAGAAAACTATGTTATATGCATTTATGAATGTCAAAATGAACCTCACTATTATGTATAGCTACAATGCACTAAAAACAATAATAAATAAATAAATAGGTATTGATGCAGAAGGTAGTAAGTTGTAAATAAATAATCTAAATGGTTGCTGTTATTATAAAACATTTTATAGTATTTGTACTGTGAAAATAAAAATATCTGAATTAATACCAAAGACTAAAATGCTCTCTGGCAACCACTTTCATCGTTACATTTTAGCAGGCTCTGGATTATTTGCTATAATGTTATAATCTATTTTCAAGCCTGAACTTTTAAATTGTATCTGGTGTTCAAAAATGGATACTTGAAGGAAATGTTCATACAATACCTTATTATAACTGGTTCTTTTTCATAGATAGATATTAGTCCTCCTTCATCCTAAACTTTTTCTCTTATCCTGCCTTTCAACCATTGAGAATTGCTTATTTGAGAAGAAAAAGGATTTTGTGGTATCTCCCTTCATTTTCTCTTCTCCTTGGAATATTAATTTTTTTAAATTGATTTTTCTGCTACACAATGTTGAACACATTCATTTCTGCTATGTTTCCAAGCTGCATGAAATCTCTAGTCACTTACAAAGACAAAAGGCCTTTGGTTGTGACCCTGTGTTCAGTATTCCTACTATCACCAGGAAAGACTTAGTTCTCTTTTTCCCTTAGAGTAACATCTTTGGAGAGTGAAGCCACAAATAGGAATTCTATTACAATAAAGTTGAGAAAACATTTTATCTTCCATAACTTGACATTGAACTTAGAATACACATTACAAGGAATATGATAGTGTTTGTGAAATTCACCAAGAGATTCATTAAGAGATCAAGGAACTAGGATGGCAAAACAAAAGCAAGCAAACCAACCAAATCCAACAACACTGACTACATCCAAAACAAAACCAAGTGGCAAAGTGCCCTCAGGTCCCCATCCCCTAAACATGAGTTGATTTTGAGTGGGGAGAACTACAAGACCAAAATGGTTTCAATATGTGTGTGGGCAGAAATCCAAAGCAGCACCAGATCCAATGATGGGAGAACCCTGGTTTCCCTAGCAAGTAGATGGGCAGGTTCATCTGGACTTTCAGACTAGCAGTTGGAAATGGAAGAATGTTCTGGTACAATTTACGGTATAGATAAGATCAAAGAGAGTAACAATAACAAACAAACAAAAACTCTGTAGTATTGAACCAAAATTGAAAATATCAGTATACAGATGCTACTCAACTTACAATGGGGTTATGTTCTGCTAAATCTATTATAAATTGGAAATACCTTAAGTCAAAAATACATTTCATACATCTAATGGTGGATCATCCAGCATCATAACTTAGCAACACAGTATGCTGCAGGGCATCCTTTGCTGACCCTGGAGATCACGTGGCTAACTGCAGCTGTCCAGCATTGTGAGAGAAAGTGCACCACATACAGATATCCCAGGAAAAGACCAACATTCAAAATTCAAAGTACAATTTCTACTGAGTATGTATGATTTTCTCACCATAGGAAATTTTAAAAAATCATTAAGTTAAACCTTCACAAGTAGCAATAATCAGACTCAACTTTTTTTTACTCCAAATGACATTTTTCACTAAGAGGAAATAAGATACAAAAGAGAAATAACTGACTACATGTTCTGAAGCAGGACTTGAATAAAATAAACCAGAATATACCATCATAGGAAATAACAAATAAGTGATTAGAGAATACTATATCAAAAGGACTTGAAAACCAATTCAAAAAAGCTGCCATTGGTCAAAATGGAACAACTTGAACATCAATAAATACAATGCAATGAAATGTAGCATTTCAAATATGTTCGAAATCAATGAGCTCATAATGAGATACTACCAAAAAAGAAAATGACTGTTGGTGAACTTATTATTTGGTAAAGGAAGAAATCAAGCATTTTTCCTATCTTGCCTAAATAAACTATTCTATTGTATAAACAAAGAACAGATGAGGGGAATCTTTTCCTTATAGAAATATTTCAACTAGTAAATGAAGAAGGAATGAAAGAATTAGAATGTAGTCATTTGGAAAACTCAGATTAATTAGTGGATCTAGAAATTACTCAGATACAGTGACTAACATCATGAAACATCATCTGTACCTTCCAATGGAAGAACTCAACACTGGTGTGAGGTTGTTTTGCCTGAAAACACAAAACCTGCATCTGTGATGTCTCTAGATCAAAATACCAATTTAGAGGGAATAGGAAAGGTAGAGACATGCTACATGACACCATTGATACATACTTAGCAAAATAAAGATTGTGATGAACTACAAGTCAGACAAACCAATTTATTCAATAAATTAATTATAAGCAGAGAAAAAAGAGATAGAGGGTTATCGTTACATTGAAGGAGAAGGAAGAAGAAATATCATTCAATAGCAAGATATGGATCTTCTATTCAAATTGATTAAAAAAATATATTTTTGAAGACAATGGGAATTGGAGTACTGATTTTAATTATGACATTTCAACTTTATCAGGATTTTACCATGATTACAATGATATGGTGCTTATGCGTGTACGTGTGTAACAGAGGGTTTATGATTTAGAGAATGATATGAAAATATTGGGAGATAAAATAGCATCTGAGGTTCACTTTAAATAATATGTAGGAGGGAACTGAAATAGGTTTAGAGATGAAAAATCTTGGTCTTACGTTAAAGAATTATTAAATCTGGGTTTTGGTATGTGGAAGTTAATACATTTCTACTTCTGGGTGTGTGTTTGAAGTTTTCCATAATTTAAGAGTTAAAATAATATAAAATATACTAAAATACTTTAAGAAAATGGAATATGAAGGAGAAATTGATAAATATCTTGTTTCTGAGTGTTGTAATAAGACTTTGTTTATGTAAATCATTACTGAAGATATTCAGTAGATAAATCCACTAAAGTGAGTAGTTGGAACACTCACTTATGAATAAGTGAAAATTCATTTGCCCATTATTTTACACAAACACTGCTGGCATTGGCTTGGAGTCTGAAAAACTGAATTATGTTCTTTTATCTCCCCTATCTATGTGAACATGGGCAAACTACCCACTGCCCTGTGCTATGTAAATAACTGGGGGCTAAGAAAACCATTAGATCTCTGGTTTACAGTGAATAGTCTTATTTTTATTCCATCCCACTAGAAGAAACTGGAGGGAAAATAAGAAAAATTGAGTTAGCAAGCAGTAAGCTGCACACATCTTAAAAAACAGAGATTATAACAAATTTATTCATTACTTTGTTCCCAATTCATTTTTTACAATTAATTGTGCAAACTTATGGGGTATGATGTCATAATTTGATTCATGTATACAAAGTGCAAAACTCAAATCAGGGTATTAACATTTCCCTTTCCTTAAACATTTAAGAAATTTTTAACGGGTAATAATTGTACATATTTATATGGTACAGTGTGATATTTCAATACATGAATACAATATGTACTGATAAAATCAGGGTAATTAACATGCACATCTCTTTATCATTACTTTGTGTTTGAAGCCTTCAAGCTCTTCTCTTCTAGTTATTCATAAAATGTATTCTACTCCCAATTCTTATCACAATACCTGGTACATAACAAATACCCTGAAAGATGTGAAAGGATGAATGGATAGGAGGATGGATGAGATGAACGAATTTTATGTAAGTGAATGCTATGTATGTATAAGCAAATTCCAACATAGTCATCTTAGACTATAAATATCTACATCTAAATTTTGATAATTTGGGGGGAGCTACAGTTGCATTTATTTTCTGTCTAGACTAGTGGTTCTCAAGATTTAATATATATAAGAATTGCCTGGAAGTCTCCTTAATGGCTTGCTGAATTCCATCCCCAATTCTTGCATTTCCCTTTCAAACAAGCCTCCAGTTTGTGCTAATGCTGCTTATCTGTGGAACAAAAGTCAAGTAATATTAATAAAGCCTGATCTTCTCACCCATCATTCCATTAAAATTATTGGAGAACTTTTAAAATATTCAGATTCCTGTAACTCCTGTTACACCTACTGCATTAGAATTTTTGAAGGTGAATCTCAGAAATGTGAATTTTAAGAAACTCCTTGAGTTATTTTTATGCACGCACACTCAAGTTTGAGAATACTTGATGAGTGCTGTCCAATAGAACTCTGCAGTGATGGGCGTGGCCCAAAATTGCATGATCCAGCATGGAAGCAATTAGCCACATTGAAATAGTGTGGCTACTGTGACTGGAGAACCGAATTTTAATTTTAATTTTTATGTAATTTAAATTGACATTTAAATTGACACATGGTGCAAATGTTACTCTATCAGAAAAAGGCCTAGATTTTCAAACTTTCCTTTTTGAAAGTAGAGTTCTCTTTAGTGGTGGCAGAAGGGGAGACCCAGTGTATGGTGTTCCTAGTATCCCAGTCTTCAAACAGAGCAACCTCTTCGTTTTGGGGAGTTTTCAGTTGATATTCTGACTCCTGACAACTGAAGTCCATGCCCATTCTGAAACAGCTCTAAGTCTTCTGCAAAAGAAAAATAAAATGCTCTGACACATTTTTAAATGAATGGCACATACTTAGTTTGATGAAGTTATTATTTGCCTGCTATTGACCATAGTTTGAGTGTTATCTTCATGTCATCTTCTCAAGGGATTCCCAATGTACTCACCAAGTTATTATCTCATTACTCCTCACAGTGACTTTGTAAGCAGAAAAAAGGGCTTGGGTTATTACCCCCATTTCCCTTGAAGGGAAACTGACTTGAAGGAAATAGGTGCTTGATGAAGCCTCCCAAGCAACTCCCTAATGGGATGTTATTTTACAAGAACTTGTCATTCTCTATGAGTAAGTAATTAAGGTTCCTACACTCAAGGACACCTGGACACTATTTTAAAAAGTAATTTGCTTTCTGGAGCACCTAACTACCCAGAAGTTTGGAACTTGGGCTCTGGATGAAATGGGGCTAAACCCAAACTGGACTAAGACATCCTAAAATTATAGGCTGGCTCATATTCCTAGGCCTCTGAGGTTTCATGGCACAGCCCATGGGCTACAAAAATAAATTAATATGGAGAAATGTCTGAACTAATTACATTTCTTCTTCTCCAAATCACAGTAGGGGTAGGAAGAATATTTTGGGTGGAGTAAGAAATAGGAGATTGGAGATAGGGTAATAAGAATCTCTCCAAATGACAAATTTCAGGTCCTCCCCAGGTGATTTCGTTTTATAGCAAGATTTATGCCTGGGGCACTATCCTCAACTAGATAGATTGAGACAAGACCATAGGCCATCGTGAAATCAAAGGCATGAAATAGTAATTAGCTACAAGTAGCCCAAGGAGACTCTAAAATGCTGTCAAAGTCCAAAATTTGCAAATCCAGCTGTAACTTCACTTTGCTTTACACAATGTAATTTGAGTTACCTACACAAAGCCTAAAGGAATGTAAAGCAAACATATCCTGGATGGGTTTACTCTGCTAAGAGGTGGGAAACCCATGCTGTTCCCTTAGTTTTCTTCAAACCAGAGCTTTCTCTCCTTGGAAGGTGGGGCGAAGGGATTCTGGTGGTTACAGGGGGGTGGAGAAGGAAAGGGAGGGAGTTGAGTGCATAAAATTGGGATAGCACTCGCTGTGTTTAAAATAGAGAACACCTCCAGAAAAGAGGCCCTGGGTAGACTTTATTCACTTAATAGACTTTAAGTGCCTGAGGACACGGTACAAACTTGTATCACGTTATCAGACAGGCCCCCTCACGGCATCAGTGTCGGCAGAGGCTCATGAATATGTAAATATTATATGTATCTTGGAAACATGCTTGACAAGAGAATAGCTAAAATGAACTGATTCTAGTTATAAGCCCATCAGCCTGCCATTCTTTATGTTTGAACAGGCAGGCTATTGCTAGGTGACAGATCATTAAGGCTATCTACTCAGTCAGCGGAAATGAAGAAATAATTTGTTCCTAATAACCTTCAGATGACCTCCCAGGCAAAAGGGAGTCTTTAAAGTGCTGTCTCTGCCGATACATGTCAGGCGGGCGGGTGGGGTTCTTCTGGCCCCGTAGTCAGAGCAGGGTGGCTGGTGAAACAGATTAATAAACACCTACTGACAGGGACATATCGGGGAAAGATCTCATCACCTGCCATTATCAGGCTGATGAATAATTCAGAGCTCTCCATCAGAGCCGGGAATTTCAGGCTGCACTGCGCTCCACACTGGCAGGGAGGAGGAAGCATGAAGGTGCTGATTGCCAGGATTAAATGAGAGCCCGGGAGATAATGCTTCTGTTCCAGACTGTGGGGCATGGGGGGGGCGGCGGGAGAGAAAGCATGAAGGCAGATTTGCCTCTTTAGCAGTCACCAGCAGGTCAAGGAGCCAAGAAGCAGCAGGATGCTCCTCCTCAAAAACTACTGACTAGTTTGGCACCCAGTGTTGCCCCCAGCAGTTATTTGTCCACCATCATCCTGGTAAAAGAGGTCTTGTTTCTTTGCACTGCTGATGGGTTCCAGAGGAACAGACAGGCCAATCTTCTTACAGTCCCCTCGCTCCTTGAGTACTTAATCTGGCTCCTATCTCTATCCTCTCTCCATCTGTGATGATATATTTACACGGCAGGTGAAATCATTATGTAACGGTTTGGGGTCAGATGGGCTTCAATGGGGGAAATGAGGACATCGGCTAAGCACCAACTGTGTGAGCCTAACCTTGCTATATGACCTCTCTGAGACACAGTTTCCCAACCCATAAAATGGACTCAGTCATACCCAGTGCAGATGGTTATTGTAAGGATTTAAAAGAATACCCACAGAGAGGTCCAAGCAGACAACCTGGACCACACAAATGCTCACTTTATGCTGGAAATAAACAGCTGCTTTCACCTACCTGTCTGGATTTTGATCAGGGACAAGGCAAGTACCAGATGGCATCTCCAAATGTGGTGATTCAAAAAGAGTTAAATAAAGGGATATTTCCACAGGTGCTGGGATGGTTTAGCAAACCAATAATGAGTTGGTGACATGCCTCCAGGACAGATGACAGCATGGATCTCTTATCCCTTCTAGGCCTCAAGGGAAGATCTGCTGCCTAACAGAAGTCTCCCAGAGAAAGTGATAGTCAACCATGGTGACCTGCACTCCCCACTGCCCTCTCCTCCTGCCCTCCAGTCTCCTGCCTTCTCTTTGGTTGAACCAAATGGCAAGAGGTCTATTGATGGCCCTACATAGATAAGCCCCCTTGGGAACAGAGCCCGGGTGAGAAAGGAGGGAATCAAATCTGGAGGGACAAGGTGGCGGAGAGTCAATGACTGTCAATCTGACTGTCAGCATTCCTCCATTTGCGGTGCCTTTCAAAGAATGAAAGACATGGTGCATCCATTTCAGTAACATATAGAGTAATTGAGGTCAGTGGGAGAGGGAAGAGGAGGAGGGAGAGATAAAAAGAGAGAAAACTACAAAAGAGAAAGCATTTGAATATTACAATGGGAAAACAACTGATTTTAGGAATAAAAAACATGCCATCAGTTAAATCATTTCATATCCTTTACTAAGTCACTTCTCCACCTCTCTAGTTCCAGCACCTATAAAATAAAATCTTCAGACTAGCTGATGTCGCCGACCTTTCCTTGCCTGGACTCCATGACTTTAAGCATGATAATAGGGTAACTCCATCAAGGCTTTCCCCTCCTGCAGAAGGTAATGGTGTAGAAGGCAAAGATTGCTATTCTTGAAACCCAGAGTCACACAACATCCCTCCTTAAATTTAAAGTCGATTTAGAGCTAAGCATAAATGATGTGAAATGTGCACATCATAAACACCTAACCATGCCATGTGTTCAGTCCCAGTTGAACTTTACTGGGCTGGAGCTTCTTTACTTTGGTCAAGAGGTAGGAGGAAAATATGATGTCCCACTTGTAACAGATAATTTTGGAAAAACCTCTGATCAAAAAGCTGCAAAGACTATAATTGTTTTGAGTCAATCAGGTTTTATAAAACACTATTTAAAAGAATTCTGTTAAGTGACCTGAAGATGAAGTGTCTTTTTCAAACACAGTAGGTTTTAAGACAGAAAGTGAAAGTTAGGAAGCATCTGGTAATTGTGGGGCTGAGAATAGGTAGAGAAGTGAGCCATGGAAGGAAGGAGACACCTGTGTTTGAGACTGACCAAGTACAGCAGACCCAAGTAGGATGCGATACAAAGTCTGGATCTTACAAATTCCATTCCTCTGTATTATTTTCTTTCCTAAGCATTCTGAATACTTTTGGTGCTACTGTATTTTGTATTGCACCCTTAGTTACAAGGAATATTGCTTGTTGGAGAAAGACTTCCAACAGCTCTCAGAAAGCCTTAAAGAATTATATCTTCAGTCATTTGATTCCAGAATCAACATGAAATTCATTCATTCATTCATTCACTTATATCTTCAAGAAATATTTACTGAGCATCTGTTAGGTTTCAGGAAGTCTTCTGGAAATATACTCATGACCTAGATAGATACCATGTTCAGGGAAGTCTCTTAGTCATAAATGGTACAGAAAAGCCAGCCCTGACAAGATCTACAGAAAGAATATCCCAGGCAGAGCAAGAAACAATTGCAAAATGCCCTGGAAACATGATCAGGTTTGGTCTATGTGAGGAGCATGAGGAAGGGCCATGTGACTGGAGGGGGGTGAACCTGAGACTGTGGAGGGAAGAAGTGGGTAGGCCACAGGGCTTTGTGAAGGTACTGCCATATCTCCAGGCTCCACAAGAAGCAAGTAGCATTGAAATGGTAAGTTCAAAATCTTCTTGAGTTCAGGCTTCTCGTGTTAACTTTGCATCATAATTCAACAGATGGAAACAACAGGACAGGCACATTCAATCAAAGCCAGGTGCCTCAGGGATGCAGTTAGACCATAGTGTCACCTCCCATAACACAGAAGCCATCCTATTTTTGTCACTTAATATATTTGTATTTCTTATAATTTTGATAGGAAAATATCTAAAAGGCCATTCTTTTTTAACCAACCCATTCTCTTTAGGCCCCACAACACATGGGCATTTCTAATTTCTAATTTCAAAAAAGGGTGAACCAGCCAGAGCACCCAGTCCATTTGTGCATGAGGGACTTGGAGGGACACCTCATTCAACAATGGAGAAGGATCTCCAGCTTGTAATTTCTGCTCACCTGGCCTTAGTCTTTTCTGTGATGTATTTATATTCTTGGGTTGCAACTTAGAATGCCAGAATATGTTTTCTGGGCCTTTACCATTTTTCATGAGTTAATTTCTGCTATGTTCAAAAATTATAATTTCTCTTCTGAATACAGATAAGGGGAGAGCCAGGTCCCCTTAAGAATCCATCTGAGTTTGGATGAACTGTATGTATCTCTGGAGAGGTTTCACTATCAATTCTGTCCTTGATGGTGCTATGTAATCTTCTCTATGTTTCCTATTATCTGAAAGTAGATATATTCTCTTTTCAGTAAATCTTGCCTCTGAGTTTACCCATGCTGTTGTCAAATTTTTTTTTCAAATATAAGTTTATCAGTATAGTGAGTATCCAAAACTTCATTGAGCAAGGCAGTTGCTCAAGGTAAATAGTTAAACTTGAAAATGATAAGCAAAGAAGCTAAGTCCAAGAAAGCAGTGAGGGGAAAGAAGAAAAATGAAGATGATTTGTAAAGAATTTCAAAAAAGAAAGTAGTGTCTCTTGGTTCTTTTCTTCCTTGATGACAAAGCTATGTCATGAGCATAAATGGCTAAGAGTTTCTTACATCAAGAGTATGAAGATGTTTGATGGAAAGGAAAGTGACATGGGACACAACCGCAGGGAAAGTAGGTCCTAATTAGGGTAACCATATGTTCTGGTCTGCCAGAGAAAATATTACTTTCCACCTGTTGTTCTGGAATGTTTACTAACAACATTCTCCATTCACTTTCAAAATCATCCTTTTGGATGATAAATTATGTGGTTGCCTTTGTTCTCCTGCTACAACAAACTTGCATTTCAGCCTAGTATTCTATGACTCCATTAAAACGAAGAGAGAGAAAGGAAAAAAAAAAAAAAAAAAAAAAACAAGAGTTTGGGAGGTTTTATTGA
The DNA here is from genome assembly GCF_902686445.1 of Sciurus carolinensis. Lineage (NCBI taxonomy): Eukaryota > Metazoa > Chordata > Mammalia > Rodentia > Sciuridae > Sciurus > Sciurus carolinensis. The sequence continues at coordinate 83,149,074 of NC_062226.1, forward strand.
AAAAATCTGCTTTGCATTAAGGGCTATCAATTATTTCTGAGGAGCATGTTTATCTCCTTGTTTAGTACAGCTGCATCTGGCTTAGCTAATAACATTAGCTAATGATGATTGGAAAGCTTATGCAAGTACTACACTAAAGATCTTGAATGCATGATCTCCATTCTCTCCATACCGATCTGGTTTCTATTTTATTTGGACTTACAGTCATTTCAAAGCATCCTTCAAACTTAATTCTAACTAACCATAAAATACTATTCTCTTAACCACCATTGATACCTAGGATGGTCTGAACCAAAAAAAGCAGGAAGGTACTTTAGTGAATTAGGATATTTTGCAGCAGCAAACAACTGACAGGAGCTCGAACTGTTTATTTCCTGGTCAGGTTGCAAGGCCATCAGGGATACCTAGGGATCAATGCTCAGTACTATTCCCTCTCCGGAACCCAGGTTGATGGAGTAGACCCCATGTGGGCTAGCACTCCAATGTTTTGGTGGAAACAATGGTACATTCGCTCTTAAAGCTTCATCCCAAAAAGACCACTTTGCTTCTGCTCACGCTCATAGTTCATAGGGCAACTCAAGTCATGACTACACCTAGCTCCAAGATGACAGGAAGAAAATCCTACAATAAGACTGCAAAAGAGAATGGGAACATTTGGTAACAACAACAACAACAACAAAATGCTATTGAGTTACACACCAAGGTATTCCTAAGACAAAAAACCTGAAGTTCCTCTCACCGCTTTATTCTCTGAGTTCCAATTATTTCTCAGTGAAATTTCATAGAATTACATGTGCATTTTGATTATATTTATTTAATGCTTCATTAGGCTCTTTGTTAGCTGTAGACTTACTAGCTTATCTCTGCTATAAACTGTTTCTTCCTATTGCAATGAGCAGGTAGAACGATGTGATATAAATACTTCTAATCCAGGTCTGTCCCTCCTCTCTCAGAAGGTCTTTGCTGTATCTACCATACAACTAAGAGATGACAGTTCAGTGAAGGGAAAGGTGTGTTTGCCCCAGGAGAGAGTGTCTTTATGACACTGATCTGCTCCGATGAATCCACTAATGTGAAATTTCTGACCCAATAGGCAGTGATTGCACAGCTCTGAGACTCCTCTCATTATTCATGAAATATGTGCTGCACGACATCAGCCCTCTCCCTGCAGACTCGCTGCCAAGCAATTACTCATTTCCATCACTTAGCTTTTTTATTATTATTATTTTTCAGTGGGTGTCTATATATTCAGCACACTTCAAGAAGCAAAGCACAGTCCCAGAATGAAAATGATGCTTGTCTTGTTTGATTTTAAATAGAAAAGCACTTTCAAGTCCTTAAAAATTGATGTTGTTTTAAACTTTACAACAAGCAATAGGGAAAACTGGTAGCTGCAGAAATAAATGGAAAGCAATCAGGAGCATTTCCACCGTTATACATATTTGCTACCCAAGAGCTGCTGGAGGGACTATCCTATATGTCCTGATTTATTTCTCTGACTCTCCCCAGGAGCCCTTAAGAGGAACAATGAACCAGAAATGGCGACAAAGCTCTGGTTGCAGTCCTTTGCCAGAGGCAGGGGCACTCATGTGCACTGGCCCATGCTTGGAAAAGGGACAGGCTCCAGGAACCATGTCCTTTTCTTATCATAATGTTTACTTGTTAAATCCTTGCAGATATAAAGTCCAATGTAGAAGAATGGCTGCCTCCTGCCGCTTTGTGATCTAATCTGTGCAGAGTGCTTGTATCCCTGTGGACATCCCAATGGAGGAATATTCTGACCTTAGATATTGTGCCGGAAGAATTTTTAAAGCTGATGTAGCTGTGCCAAACAAAGAATCCTCAGTCCTAGGCTCCAGTCCTCCTGTGTGGTCAAATCTTTTCATGCTTTGTGATTAGTTACCGTGATGGCTCCTGCTCTTCACAGTTCCTACATGGACCCTTTTCCACAGCAATATGCCATTCCTGGTTGAAAAGGCAGTCTCTTCTCCATCTCTTGAATGTCAGCTGGCCTGATGACTTGTTTGCCTACTAGAATGTGCAGAAGTAATGGTAGGTCAGTTTTGAACAGTCCATACGTATTGTCACCTGACCTGTCTTGCATTTTTGTTTTGACCATGAGAATGTACCCAAGTCAGCTCACTAAGAGATGAAAAACATGGTACAACTCAAAGCCTCCCAAGTTGTCCCAACCAAGTCCATCAGAGCAGCTGATAGCCAGTTGTGTCCCCACCCTAGACGTGGGAGTGAGCCCAGCCAAGACTAGCAGAGCTGCCTACCTGATCCTAGCTAAACCCACCTTTTATTTATTATTAAAAGATTTTGTGACTACTTGTTATAAAGTGCTATGTAAACAACTGATTGTCATACCACCAAGAGATCAAATTTCCTTTTTTTGATCTTCCCACATGTGGACATGTTTTGTTATCTTCTGTCTTTCATTTTTCTTCAATATCAATTTATACCATTACTCAGTGCATACTACCGTTCTAGACAACACAGTTAACAGACTGGTAAATCAGAGAACTTCCTCTCAAGGAGCTCTTATTCTAATACAGAAGTTCTCAATATTTTTTACCTTGACACTTAATGGATTGCATTCATATGTGCAACACAATCTCAAGAGCAAACTCAGAGTTATAAACAATTTCTGGTGCATTTGCTCTTTTTATGCCCATGTCTCCTATGCTTAAGACATTGCTATGGAATACTAGTGAGTGAACGTGGTATTAAAAAGTTTGAAACACATGATAGAAGTCACCTGAATCATCTGTATGTTGTTATTTTACCTACTCTTAGTTACAAATTACAACAGACTTCACGGCTCAATGCTACATCCTGGGGTTTGATATCCCAGATGAGAACAAAGGACCCGATAGAAGGAGATTGCAGACACTGAAGGTATTAACTGCAATCCAAAATAGATCGAAAGAAGGTTTAGCCACAGAGTGTGGGGAGACTCAGAAAGAAGAACAACACATTCTGAATCGGGCACGTGGGGAGGCTTCCAAGAGGAGTTGACACCTGATCTAAACCTGAAGTTTTGGCAGAGACTGAATCACACCATTAGAAAGATGTACTCCTTATCACATCTCCTCCAAACCCAGATGTTCCCCAGTCCTTTGGACTAGACTCAGTGAAGGTTGAAATTGCAAGCAGAGGAAAGAAATTGCATGTGATTGCCACACAGACTCTGAGCCCAGCTTCTCTGACTCTGTTACTGTATGTCCCCCAAAGGATATTCAAGGAGTTAGCCTCCCTCATTGGAATTTCTGGACAAAAAAGATTAATTCAGGTTGGGTACAAGGTCCTCTGTTACCTGATAAATGACAGATGTGGGGCAAATATGGGCTGCTTCTCCTAGGGCTAATGTTCTTTTCACTTTATTGAATGTTTGATGACCTTTAACAGTCCTTCTAACCTTGGCTTCTGAGCCATGTTTTCTCTTTAGTCTTTTCCTGCCAACCTATAAGAAAGATTAATAGAGACCATCCCTCCCACTCCAGCTTCTCTTCTGGGGACCCATCAGAGCTATCATAACTCCTTAAGAGGGAGGACTTCGGGATTTGGGGAGACTATTTTAAGCAAAGCTCTTTCCCTGTTTACTTCTTCCCTATCCCTGCAAAGTGTGACTGCGGGTTTCACTCTATTGCATGGTATTCCCAAGTGTCTTATCTGTTATGTGATGGCACGGGAATGAGAAACATCTCCCCCTGGACATAGTGCCACAGTGAGGACAATAAAGTGGTGATGGTTCTGCATGATAAGCTGGTAGCATCTAAGAGTAGATGCCCGTTACACTACAGCTTCAGTCAGGGTTGCGTGAAGGACAGTGGAAAGGGGATGTGCTGACAACAGGCAGGACTTTCAAGCAGTGTACCTGGTTATTTGTGTTGCCTGGAAGGACAGGGAGGAAGGTGTAGAACTATATTGATTCATGGTAGTGAATGATGATTTGGTTGGATGACCAGGGACTCAGAGAAATATCATTTAAAAGTTGGTGAACAAGAAAGTCTGGGGAGAAGTTTGCAGACAGATCTTTCAAAAAAGGCAAAATACAAAAAGACGTTTGTATTCCACCAAAGAGATACCTCGAAAGAAGAGCAACTTGATGATCAGGTGGTCAAGATGAGCTATGTAGTGGTAGATATTGGTCAGCCTCTTTTCTGAGCCACACAGGCCTTGCCCATTGAGCTAATAATCAGTGATCATATACACAGAAACAGAAGTTAAGTATGGACTCAGCATTATGAACTTCCACTGACAAGTCTCCAGGCCTGCTGCAGGCTCACCTCCCTTTGCTGGTGCACCTGCAGAGGTAGTAGCTAAGCAGGGACAATAGCTTTCTCTGCAAGTTCTCAGATCTCCCTCTTCCCTGTTACACTATGCCGGTGGGATGTACTGGGTTCCTTGTATGTCGATTCCAGCCCTGGCTTCAAGAGCTTGTCAGTGTGCATCAGATGTATTAGCAACCCCTCCTCTGATCCTTCTGCTTCCATTTCAGACCTTCACTTCCCCAGCAGGGGGCCCACATTTTTATAATGTCTAATTCCTGTAATAAATCCCCTCTCCCCATAATACTCAAGGAGGCTTTGATTCCCTGCTTGAACCCTGGCTGATCAAAGGGAATCAAGGACAGGAGTGTCTGATACACACATTTCATCCACTGGAACTTAGGTTGCTAGCATTACAGGATACAGCTTTCCTGAGAAGTTTCTCTATCGTCTGGGAAGTAAGGAACAGTATGGAAAGTATGGAATGGGATTCCCATGCCAGCAAAGAAACAAAAAGACTAGAAGGAAATAACCCAAATCCAGAATAGTAACAAAGGCTTTCTTTCAATATTGAGACTGAATTATTTATGCTTTCCTCTTTCCCACTGTTATATAATTTCCAAACTTTTTATAATAAATGTTATTTTCTAGTGAATAAGATAATCAACTTTATTTTGGAACAAAAATCAGGGAATTTATAAAGAACAGATCACTTGATAATTTATATAGATATTCTAGGGCATAACACAAAATCTATTTGCTTAATAGAGTTGGATTAATCAGTTTGCATCCAGTTTATACCCATAACAAGGTTTTCCACTAAAAAAAAAAAATACCCTGACTTTCAGCATCTTAAACAATAAATAAGAGTAAATGGATGTGCTAGTGAGGCCCCATCAGGTGCAAGACAGGCTTTCTAAGGCTCAAGGTGTAGTGGTTTATTGTAAGGACATGCATAACATTAAAATTGATGGAATTTTAAATTGCTCTAAATTGAATGGAGGAACAGAACACAGTAGGGTTCCTTAGAGACTGGCCCTGGCTTGCTGGTGATTCTGACTCTGAAGTATTTCCTGGGAACTTGATAGACAGTCATGAGTAAAGACTCAAACAATGTGCAAATAGGTGTTTCAGTTTTTTTTTTTTTTCATGTATTTCTGTGGTGTGTGGGGGGGAGTGCACACACGTGTGTTTGTTGAGAAGGTAAATTAAATCATTTATAAGAAAAAAGTTTAAAGTGTACCTTAACATTTTTGCACATCCCTTGTACTTCATCTTATGGGCAATGTGGAGTCTGGTAGGGTTTGAAGTGGGAAAGTTTTCTGTTCAAATTTGAGATCAGGATTAATAATAAAACACCCTGGTAACTACGTGTAAAGAGAAAATAACAGAGGCAGAAAGGCCAACTAGGAAGCCATTGTAACAATTTAGGCAGGGAATAATGGTGGACTGACCCAAGAAACCAGCAAAAAGGAGTAAGAATTATGTTGGAGAAACTAATGAAAGCATCCCATTAGCATTGTTAGAAACTTGTTTGTTTAATGAAAGGCTAAACTTTCACGGTGAAAAGCAGATAAAGGTTTTCCTTGCTTTTTTGCCTACCACTATAACAGATTTATTTTTTCCTATCTGCCTGCAAAGCAGAGTGATGATACATGCTAACATGATTGCTTTATCTGGATGAGGAGAAAGCACTGATTTTGTTGGATGCATTTGTCATGATAGACTGGATTGTGCTACAGTAACAAGTAACCCCAGTATCTCTATGGTGTAAAACATAAGGTTGATTTCTCATTGACCTTACGTGTCTGTTATGGGTCAGCTAGGGGCATTGTTCTCTAGCAGCCTTGCTCCAGGATCAGTCTGAAAGAGCACCTATCCTCTGTCTCCATTTGTCTTTATGTGTGTTGGATGGAAAGAAAAAGTAACCAGTCATGTACCAGTTTATAAAACATCTGTCTAAAGTGGAACAAACCACTTCCACTCACATTCCACTGACCAAAGAAAATCATGGCCACACCCATCTTCAAAGGAACAGAGAAGTGCAATCCTACTGCCTACCCAGGTAGAATCAGAAATGTTTCCGGGAACACATATTAAATTCTACTTCAATCATGTGGCTCACTAGCGGTGTTGTCTGGCTGCCTTGAATCTCGTGAACTAGGCAGAGATCAGGAAAAAGAATTTAAAAGCAAGAACTCACCCACAGAAGCAAGCAGTGATGCTCTTAATTCCCACAAGCTTAGTTAGGAAGCCCCAAGATCTTAGCTATTCATAGTTGCAGACACCCAAGGTATTTCCTGACAGATTATGGATGTGCAGTACACTAACAGCCTTAGTAGATTTCCGTTCTGGTTTCTGTCTTGTCAGGAATCTTCCCTGCGGTCTACCTAGGGCCTCCCAAACCATACCCAGGGCTTGTTCTTCACCTTCTGCCCTGCTGTGCACAGTGACTATTAAGCAGCTGTCCTCTCCCACCTTGGGGAGGTTTGTGCATCCACAAGGTATTGTTAGTGCAGCAGCATATGCTAGTGGAGCACTTGGGAAGCAGACTGAATGGAAAACAGAGGGGCTTAATTGAATTAGAAGCACACACTCTGGATGTTTTGGTCTGCAATCTCTGTAGCCCTTTCTCTCTTTGCCAGAGAAAATCTGTCAACATTCACATGATCTGTTAGTTTGGAGGCTTTATTCTCTGCACTTTCTGCTAAATCCAGTAGCCATCTCTTATCCCCTTCCATTCTCACATTCTATAATCCAAAGAAAAGAACTCCTCCGACAACAGTCTGCTGTTTTCATTAGAAACAGACAAAAGAAACAGTGCTGAGTACCAATAGGGACCTGGGAAATCCTGCATGCTGAGTTCCACCTCCCTTGGCACCTGCCAGTCCTCCAGACAAGGGTCCCACACTTTGCTGGGTGGTAAGAAGCAGTCAGCCTGTTTGTTAAAATAAAGACAACCCAGCCTATCCTGTGAAAAACATAAACCAGCAGCTCTGTTTTAGGCCTAGGAATCTAATCCTAAAGGTACTTAAAATGGGCTGGGCATATGGTTCAGTAGTAGAATGCTTTCCCTGATGTGCATGAAGCCCTGGGTTTGATCCCCAGCACTATAAAACAAAAAACAAAACACTTAAGTTGACTCTTATTTCTCATAATTTTGGGAAAACTGACTAGAGCTCCTTCCTTCCCCCTTGCAACACTAGGATGTCTTTCAGCTTCATAGCTGGAGAACAATACGTGAAACCTTTTTTTAATATTCTCAATTCCATCTTTCCCCTTCTAATAAATGATTTTTCCTCTGGGTATGCATATCTACTGTATTTTCATATACTCCAGTGCAGAATTGGGGTATTAATATCTCTAGCTATTTCATTATATATGTTTAGTTTTTTTTCCACAAAGGTGAATTAAGGCTAAAGTTAGTACTTTCTTTTGTTTCTCTTCCTTCCCCTTCTCCCCCATCTAGTGTAATATTTGTCAGTCTATGTATATCTATGTCTATATCAGTATTCATGTCTCTACTTATATGTATCTTCCCTTAGAATGTAAACTGCATGAGATCCTGAGACTTCCCTCCTCCACAGCATCCAGAACTGTGCCCAGTATATATTAAGTGCTCCAAATAAGTGAGTCTTAACAGATGTATTCAATTAAAAAGTTTTGAACAAGTCAGAGGCATCTCAAATATTAAAGGTATTGAACAAGAGCCTACTGGATTACCCTTTAATAAGTTTGTGCTGCTGGCCATCTTCCACGTAGCATTCTTTATCAATAAGTTGACCACCCTCTTCTTCCTTCTATCATCTGCTTTCAGCTCCTGTTCTCTTTCCCTGTTCAGACTCCCTTGGAGAGTGTTTACCTAGAGTAATGGACAGAGAAACAGAAGACCGGAGCTTTACACAAATAGTGTACAGCTTTGCTTTCTGTTTGCCAACAATCTAGTCCTTAAAATTGTTGTCAATAGCAGCAGGGAACTATCCCAATGTCTATATTGAGGTGAGAATGATCCAGACATGGTCAATGAGCATATTCCTTTGTCTTAGGGTTGTTTTAGAAATGAGAGTTAGACCCCCAGGTCTAAGTAGAACTTGGGGATTTTGCCAGGACTTTGGACAACACTGGCTCTTCCATAATACAGTGAGGTTGCTAGCTGGAGGATATTAGAGTAGGCTAGTTTCTAGGGACTCTGCCCTGAAGAGGCCCACCTGGGAGTGACAGAAACACAGAACAGGTTGAAGTGCTGGCCAGGGATGGGAATAGGTATGGAGAGAGTCATGGCAACACTGCTGAATCACAGGAACCTGTCAAGGAATGCATGTTCACCACAGCAGGCTGGGGAGGAAGAAAAGAGCTTTCTCTGCAGGACGTGTGCCGTCTGGGAGCTCCACACACATGGCCAGTCTAACCCCTTATCACCCTTTACCCATGTCATTCACTGGCTGACCTCACTGCTCCCCACCCCACAGTCTTTCTGCCGCACTCTCATTACCACACCGTCTGCAAGAGAATTTTCTTCCACTCTGATCCGAGAGGTCTTCTAGGTGCAGGGCCAGATTTTCCATGTTTATCCCTATACCTAGCTCTGTGCCTGGAGGTGCTCAGTGCTGGGTATGTGTTGGTTACAGGATTAAAGGGGCACATGTAGCAGATTAGAGTGTTAAACTCACAGTTTCTTGACCTGCAAATCCAAGGCACATGGCTTCACTAAAAATTAAAGCTGCTAAGGGAAAAACACTTTTGCTTTCTTGACCTTGCGGGGCCAGGGAGAGTCAAATATGAGCTGAAGGTGTTGGCCCTCCTCCCTGTCTGCTCAGAAGGCAGCCTCTGGCCAATTTGTGAGAAGCCTCTCTGCTGAGAGGCCGCCAGCAGCCTGCGTGCTCCTGCCAGCTGGGCTGTTTCTCCGCAGGCCTCTGAGAGGCTGAGAGAGATGGGGCATGACAGAGCCAGGCCTGCTGCTCTGCTCACTGGAGGATGCCGGGGGCGGTTTGGATGCCCCACTGCACGCTGTGGGAAACAGAAGGAGAGTGTTGCAGTCCCCAAAGGGAGAGGGCAAGAGGAGAGGAGAGAGAGCAAGCGGGGGAGGTTTTTTAGTTTAGTTTAGTTTTTAACATCTACCCCCAAGGAAACTGATAGCAGCTATCCCTGTGTAAGTATATAGAATTCACTGAAGGGAAATGCAGGCTGAGACAGTAACACCTGGCTCTTTTTTTCTTTTCCTCATATAACACTTCCCTTCAACCCTTAGTATAGGTTGGAAAAATAACCATTTTCTTTTGAGAAGTATTTTGAAGCAACCAATCAAAAGGCCTGTTTCTACAAAAACCGCTGCCTGTTACCATCTAGGATTTCTACAAGTTTTTTTTTTTCCTCCTAAAGGGAGAGACTGATTTACCTTACTTCACCTAAATCCTATTGGCTCCTATCAAATCACTGCATGGCTACACATCTCCTTTTTACCTGGGCTACTTTTTTTCTTTGAACTCCTGTTTCAATTGTGTCCAAGCACAGATAAGGTGTTGCTAGCAGGAAACAATGATTGCACCCAAAGATAAATGTCAGTGAACACAATTTGAGCAATTGGATGTCAGTTTCTTTCCTTCTGGCAAATATTTTGATGAATAAGATCTCTCCATGGGCAAACATCACTCTCAGATGTCCCGTGTTAGCATCTCAGCTCTGCCAGGCTCCCTTCTTACTGTCTGCCTTGAGGGCAAAGTTTAACCTAAGTTTATACACAGCCAATCCAGATGAACAAAGGTTCATAGGATATGGTTAAAGCCAATCTTGACAGCACTAGAGAAAAAGGTAACTTTGCACGCACAGATCATGATCGGCGACTCAGATTCAGCTTCTGAGGAAGAGAAAATGAGTAGAATTCCTATCCAGGTGTGTCCAATTGTTAAAGGCCTAGTGTTTCAATCTATTCTCTGAAAAATATAAAATACAAGCAAAGTTCCAAGGTGCGCTCATAACATTATGAAAGCTAACGGCTTTCTAATAACTGTTATGATGTTCGTGAAATGACTTCTATTAATACCACAAGTTTTGCAACCGTGCCCTAAGTTTGTTGGATGACTTTTGGTATTTCTACCATGTGGTAGAATGATGAAAAAGGTCCCACATATTACTTAATGGGTTAAGGTAAGTATTCTCAGTTGCTGTAATACAAACCGAGTTGGCTCCAATGGAAATTCCACTAACTAGTGACAACTTGGTATTTGCTCCCAGTTGATCTCAGAAATGAGTACTGTTTCATGCCAAGTTTACAAACTAGCATTGATAGTTGTTAAGCTGGGTATTTCAGAGACATGTAGGATTAGGATAGGTGAGATCCCTCAAACAAATGGCCAGTATAGGTAATACCTCAATTCTCTTGTTCTAGTTCTTGCTTTACCCTAGAATCTTATCATCATCTGTAGCTTGTAGCTCTTGAATCTCTACAAGTGTATAAAAGCATAAAGAATTATTGAAGGTACAGAATCAGCATATTCTTATTTAATAAGAGCAAGTTTCTGAACTTTGAGGATTACCTTTCCTTCCACCTTGGTCCCTTAGAGAAAGGAAGATTTCTCTTCCTCTTCCTAATCTTTCCTTCTCTAAAGACCCTTGCCCTGGCCCTTCTGGGAAGATTCTCCCAGAAACAGATTGAGAGGACTAGCATGCAAGTTTTTGATGGATGACCTTCTGAGGAAAAAAAAATCCATAGTAACTCAGGACTCAAATCAAGGAAGCTGAACTTTTGTCTCCCCACTACAGAGCCATTGGCTCTGGGGAAGGGCAGTTAAGAAAGTGCTAGATCTGCTTGGTCTGTATATAGAGGTTGGCTCCAGTGTCCACTCTGAAAGTCTAGAAGTCAGTCCTTCAGTAAAGCCAGAGGAAGAGGGCAGTTGAGTGTCCAGAGCTGGCCTAAAGGATACATCAACAGTGTCCCTTCTACTTCTACAAATCATATTTGACTAAGGAACTTGCTTCATCTGGGTTGACCAAAGGAAATATGGCTCTTCTCAGAAAAACCAACATGATTTGCCTGTTCACTTTATGGCATAATAACACATTAGGGAACTTGAGCTCTCTGGAAATCTGGAAAGAAAGAAAACATTCTCCTTCGATAGTATCACCCAGCCTGATTGAGAGAGAAAACAGGAGTGATGGTTACAATAACCTGCACTGAACTTGAAAGGAGGAGGAGAATCACTTCTGAGGAGACAGCATATGTTCCCCCAATCCAGTGAACCTATGACTATAGCGCTTGTCATGTTATGAGATGTCTTGTTAGCTGATAGTTGACTTTACCCACTCTTTCCCACCTCAAGTAAGAACAAACTGGATATAGTGTTTGAACACTTGAATACAAGGATGTTTATACCACTCTATGTTTGTTTAGAGACAGTACCAGGTTTATGGATGGGCATTCAGGCTAAGTATAATGGAATTTATCTATTTAATCATATGTTATTCTTGCCACAGGAAACCATGACATAATGTAAAATCTCTTTATAATCCCACATTATATCTATGGAATTATAATGTGCTATAGAACTCACAGTGTTTACCTTTATGAAAAATGTCCACTTACAAAGTAGGAATTATTACCCCATTTTATCTACTGGGAAACTGAGCATCCAATAAGTGATAAGTTCATGTCATTTTGATACCTTATTGCACAGAGACATGTGTTGACTATGAATAGTCTGAGATGTCTTTTCCAAGCAGTCACATCCCTTGTGGTGCGTGGGAGGTTTTTAACTTTGGTGTTTTTTTTTTTTTAATCTCCTACATATCATGCATTCCCATATGATCAAAATGATTAAAATCATTTTTGTATTTGCTCCTTTTATCTTAAAACTGTACTCTCAGTTTTCTCAAGGAACAGAAACTCCTAATGTAATAATCATTACTCATAAAGTCCCAAGTGACTTTGGTGGGCATCTGGTTGTCATTAAGAGTTGAATTTATCAGACAAATCATTTTGCTTAATTAGGTGGCTAACTGGCAGGGCCTTTCTTACTGAAAAAGCATTAAAATCAGCAGCAAAAGTTTTAAGTCCTTGAATGGATTATTTTTAATTTGTTCTCCTGGATTATATTAAGTTCTCACTTGTAACCCCTGGGAGTTAATTCAAGTTCCAAGACACTTTACAAAGCTCACACCAATTGTTCAACTTAAACTGAGGCTAACCAAACTTAAAATAATAGAGTGAGTCAATATCTCAGGTACTACTGTACATAGGACTATCTCTTACTGTGGTATGATACTTTAAATATGGTTAATTCCTCATATCCATAAAGCTTAGAACAAATGTGAACTAAAAATGTAAGTATTACTAAATAGTAAGCTCCAAGTCATCTTTGGGTAAAGGTGGGGGCTTTTTGATTGCAATTGACAGCTGAATTGTATAATCACAATCTGATCTTTCATGCAGAAACTAGTGAGCAGTGATATGTTTGTTTTAAAAATATTATACAAAAAGGAAAAAGGTAGGAGTTACATCTCAGTTTCAAAGTTAAAAACAAAGAGTCATTCAAACTATTTAAAAAGCAATTAGCCACAGAGGAAATGAGCAATAAAAATGAATGATTTAGATGAAAACTGTTAGAGCAAAAAATCTGGAATGCAATATCTCACTCCACCAAGACTAGAGGCTTCGACACTTTAATAGGTAGTTCAAGCCTTTTGTGGGAGCAGCAGGTAATGTCCTTTTACCTTATCTCTGGATAGGAAGCTGAATTCTATTCTTTGGATTCAAATATTCCCCAAGAATCCTGTAGTGGCGCATAGGTCTAACAACTCTATCAGGGAGGAAGAAACAGCAATAATTGGTTCCCATGAGCTTCTCCTTGAAATAGTCAAGGAATGGAAGATAAACTGATTGAGCTGTGTGGCCAGGCAACCAGGCTTGGGAACACCATTTGGCAGAAAACAACCAGAGAAACAAGAAGCAGAGTCAACCCTAGAGACTTCTAATGTGCTGAAGTGGCTATGAGAATGTTTGCACACATCTACCCAGGATGAAGAAATTTCAAGCAGAGTTTTTCCAACATGCTAACACTTGCTTACAGTGAAGAAAGGTGCTATAACTTACACCTTAGACAGACACCTTCTTAAAGTCCAGGCTGTGCTGAATCATAAACCCGCTGCCCTCTCCTCTCATTTAACTGTCTTACATGAGCTACCTTGTCTTATACACAATTTTTTTTTTTTAATTTTAGTATCAGTATTTTCCTGGTCATTTTTTCCTTCTCATAAATAAATGAAGTTGAATAGAATCTTGTATGCACCAAATTTCAATACCATCTTAAATAATTAATTTATATGTAAAAGTAACACAATCCTAGCAAATTGGGAAATTTGGTCAATTTTACTAAGTCCTAATAACCTGATTAAGTTTTAAATAGAAGATAGATTAGATGACAGGATAGACTTTTGACAAGGGTAATATTATTAATAAAAAATAAGTCACAGAATTCATGGATCTTGGTTCAATATCCCTTCTGTTCCATTAGTAGTTTGTCAGCAGATCTAAGGAATGGGTGAGCTCAGTCTTTTAATCTGCCACTAACATTTTGTATGTCTGTGCAGGCTGTAAATTTCCTAGATTTCAAGTTTCCTAATCTCTAAAAGGTGTGGATTGGACTCCAGAGGAATTTACTTTTGCTACAATACCTATTTGTTATTAATTGTAATTTATAATAAATTAGGAAGTCCCCTGTAGCAGGAGAGGATTTTATTTGAGTAAAAATTCGAAAAGAGAAACTTGGTGGCAATGTTAAATGCCAACTACAGAAGAAAGGTGGTTATGGAATGTGATAAAGAACATTCATCATCATAAACACCATTACTGAGTACTTCCCACAGGTCATGGAGTCCACCATGGGCCTCCATGGGGTTTATTGGTGTTACAGAACAACAAATTACTATTTATGACCTGTATTGACTTTTACCATTTCTGCCTTCTCAAATGGGCAGCTTTACTCAAATTGTGGGAAAGTGAATCATGCACTTTTCTTTTTTTTTTTTTTTTTCATCTTTCAGAGACTGGTAGAAAAGAAACATGGGAAGATTAACACTTCAGTCTCTTTTAGAGCTGAAAAAGTAAAACTAGTTTATAGGTATTAATGAATCTTCAAGTAGGTTTTTAATAAGAATTCAATACAATGGAAGGGAAGATAATAATCTAAGATTAAGTGCATTGCCAGAAAGTCCCAGCTTGAGGGGTGCAGATCAGTGTAGTGAGAGGCTGGATTGTGTAAAACTGGAGAGTTCTCCAAGACATAAAGATACATAAAGCTCCTCATCTTCCCATTCCTTTAATAAAGTTTCACACACACACACACACACACACACACACACATATGCAGAAGAGTTCAGATTCTTCAAATCAGAATGAGTCATTGTGGAGGACAGACACTGAACATGACAAATTAGTGAGAATCAAGAGAAACTGAACCCCAGACTCAAAACTGTCCTTGGATTGTATAGCACTCCATGGAATTCATAGGAATCGTGAGGAAGTCTTTGACTTTCACTTTGTTTTAGTTAGTTTTTTTCGCTGCTGTGACTAAAAGGACCCAACCAAAACAATTGTAGAAGAGGAGAAGTTTATTTGGAGGCTTACGGTTTCAGAGGTTTCAATCCATAGACGGTAGGCTCCATTCCTCGGGGCTCAAGGTGAGGCAGGATATCATGGTGGAAGAGTGTGACTGAGGGAACCAGCTCACATGATGATCAGAAAGCAGAGAGAGAGACTCCACTCTCCATATACAAAATAAATATCCCATAACCTTACCCAATGAACCACTTCCTCTAGCCACAGTCCACCAGCCTCCAGTTACCACTCAGTTAATCCCATCAGAGATTAATTCACTGATTAGGTTAAGGATATAGCCCAATAATTTCTCCTCCAAACCTTCTTGCATTGTCTTACACATAAGCTTTTGGGGGACACCACATCTAATCCATAACACACTCATAACAAGGAATTGAAACCTAGGACTTTTTATTTTGTTTTAATCTGAAAGTACAACCTCAAATAATACTTTATTCCCAAATCTTACAACAGTCCTATAAAGTTCATATTGTCATTTCCTCTTATATCTTCTTATTTGACAATGGTTTAAACAGTAGACTAGCATTATGGTTTAGGTAGAAAAGTAAAGAATGTTCAATGAAATCTTAGGGTGGTTTTAATTTGCATTTCTCTAATTACTAGGGATAACAAGCACTTTTTCACTTTTTCATATATTTGTTGATCACCTGTAGATCTTCTTCTGTGAAGTGTCTGCCTAGTTCCTTAGCCCATTTGTTGATTGGGTTCTTTGTATTATGGGTGTAAAGTTTTTTTAAGTTCTTTATAAACTTTGGAGATGAGTGCTCTGTCTGAAGTATGTGTGGAAAAAAATTTCCCCCACCTTGTAGGCTCTCTTTTCACATTATTGTTTCCTGTGCTGAGAAAAAAAAATGTTTTAGTTTGAATCCATTCCATTTATTGATTCTTGCTTTTATTTCTTGCACTATGGGGGTCTTGTTAAGGAAGTCTGGTCCTAAGCCAATGTGACAGAGATTCGGGCCTACTTTTTCTTCTATTTGGTAAAGGGTCTCAGGTCTAATTCTTAGATCCTTGATCCATTTAAGTTGAGTTAGAATGGCTATTATCAAGAACAACAAGCAATAATAAGTGTTGGCATGGATGTGGGGGAAAAGACACACTCTAACATTGCTGCTGCCTTTGCAAATTGGTGCAGCCACTCTGGAAAGCAATATGGAGATTCCTCAGAAAATTTGGAATGGAACCACCTTTTGACCCAGCTATCCCACTTCTCTGTTTATACCCAAAGGACTTAAAATCAGCATACTACAGTGATGCAGTCACATCAATGTTCATAGTAGCTCAATTCACAATAGCTAGGTTGTGGAACCAACCTAGATGCCCTTCAATTGACGAATGGATAAAGAAACTGTGGTATATATACACAATGGAATATTGCTCAGTCATAAAGAAGAATAAAATTATGGCATTTGCTAGTAAATGTATGCAGTTGGAAAATATCATGCTAAGTGAATTAGGCCAAGCTCAAAAAAAACAAAGACTGAATGTTTTCTCTGATAAGTGAATGACAATATATAATGAGAGAGGTTGGCGGGGTGAAGAAAAGAATGAAAGAACTTTGGATGGTGTAGAGGAAAATGGGGTGGGAGGGGGTGGGGGACAGAAAGATACTAGAATGAAACAGTATTACCCTATGTATATGTATGATTACATGAATGGTGTGAATCTACATTGTGTACAACCATAGAAATGAAAAGTTGTACCCCATTTGTGTACAATGAATCAAAATGCAGTCTGTAAAAATAAAAAGGATTTTAATTAAAAAAAATTTAAAAAGAATGTTCAGAGCTTTCAATTCTACCTCATGTCATCAACCAAAATGCTGCAATTTTGATTAAATGGTTTCTAGTGTTGTTGTTTATAAAACATGTGACATGATGGTGGCAGCCACCATTGATTTCTCAAATTGAGGGACTTTAATAGAAGCATGGTAAGATGATCTGTACTCGTTTAGGTGGGAACAAGATGGTGAAATTCCAGCTTACCATGCTCATCCTATTCCTTGCTCCCATGACCTTCTGGACTGAATGACACAATTCTATCTAAGGCATAGGAAATACAGTGTCACTGAGGTATGTTCTGATCATGCTGATACCACTGGTTATCATTACCTTGACAAGTCCTGCTTCCTCATATGTCGAAGTATAACACTAGTGAAACATGCAGATGTAAGAGTAGAATAGAAAGTAAGATAAAGGATAGCAAAATAGACTTCTCCCAGATGGAAGAAGGGGACCCCAAGGAGGAATCCATGGGATGAGGAAATCCTGTCCCTTTCATACATCTAAAGTTTCCTTAGTTCTCCTGTATTCTTCTCCCTTATCTTTCATTTCCCCCCATCCTGTATCACCAACTGGAAGATGTTGGTGGAATGGCCAGGGAGTGCAGGTGGGCTGGAAGGGTCAAGGTGGAGTACTAGGCAGGAAGGGAGTGGCAGCCCACTGGGTATTGATTAGTAGCTCTCCATCTGCTCAGGAGTTGCTTCATTAACAACCTTTTTTGGAGAGGTGGTATCAAAGAGCTCTGGAGCCAAGAATATTCCAGTCTCCCAGGGGTGGTTTCCAACTTCCTGGACTCAAATTGGCCTCCATTTTCTTGATTCGACCTGATTACCTATTCTACACTAACTGCCTGTCTTTAATTAGGGCTTCAATACCAGGATTCCACAAACATCTGAGACAGGCATTTTTTGGTTGATTATAAAACAAAACCAACACTCAAAAAAGGACTTGTCACCAGATTTCCTTGGGATTCATTTTTACTTACTCTGCTTTTATAAAAATAATCAAAGTAAAAATTCAAATTTCTCCTTTCAGAAGTTTCATGAACTCATCAGATATTTTTTTTTCTACAGTGTCAATACTAAATGTCATCTTTGTGCCATTAAATTTATTATATTTCATGTGGAGGATCAAAGTGAACTTTCAAATTAGTTCCTCACAGTGGTTCCACATAGTGTCAGTTCTAACATGGAAGTATTTGTGCTTATAAAACTCTTCACCAGGTATAGGGATGAGAGTGCTGAACAGATTTATGTGGACCCTCACACAATTACGTTTTTCCCCTTGTTTGGGATATGGGTCAGAATTCAGGTTGCATTCTGTGTCCTTGGGATGGCATAAAACCGAGTAGCAATTATAATCTCAAAACTGTCATTTAGCATTAATGATCTTTATCTTCTGAGTTATCTGCTTTCTAAGACCTAAGAACACATGATAATGTGGAGTTGATGAATAAAACCCGCATATTCTTATGAAAAAAATGGAAAAATGAAACCAGTTTTATTTATCTCAGAATCCAAGGGTGATAGATTAATATATATATATTTTTTTAACTAGAAAAGTGTTGGGGGCTATGCCATGCGGACTACACCAAGATAGCGCCTGGCAGCCAGCCAGAAGTTGTTTTGATCACATTGGCGGTGAGGAAGTCTGTTAACATAAACACACTCAGGTGCTTTATCATTGGCCGTGTTCAAGTGAGTCCACGCACACAGGTGTGCACATGTGTTCCTGAGGGCTCCTGCTCGTGCCTGCTCGTTTTGACCTTTGCCGTGATTGGGCACTGGCTCCTCACCTGATCTTAGCTTAACTGGCATGGCCCTACCCTCCGCCTCCTGGAGGGAATATAAGCGGGCAGTAGGCAGAAGGCAAAAAGCAGCAGTAAGCAGTAGGCAGAAGGCAGATGGCAGGTCAGCAGATCACAGATGGCAGTATGCGGCACGCACCACTAAGAAGCACCTTTGATAGACAGCACCTTTAGTTCTCAGGATGCAGGACGCACCTCTAAGAAGAAGCAGCAGAACTCTAAGAAGAAGTAGATCTCTGAAAGCGTAGCAAGTCTCTTCTCCTCTAAGCAAAGTCTTTCTCCCTCTCAAAGCCTCTCTTCCTCTAAAATCAAGCTCTTTTCCTCTTTTCCTCTATAAGCTAGAGAATAAGCAAGTAAGCGAGGAAGCAGCTCAGGAACAGAAGTAGTTTATTTCCAGTCCATCTCCGATAAATACCCGTGAGATTGTTGCTGTAGGCGGTAACAAATATCCGCAGGATTGTTGCTGCGGGCGGCGACAGAAAAGTATTTTCTTCACCACAGGAAATTTGAAAAGTTTTTTTTTTAAACTCAAAACCTTCCATTTTCCATCCATTTTGATTTTTTCATCCATTTGAGATCATGATTTGTATACAATTGAATATACTGTTTTTTAATATGTCATTTGGAAGAGTCGTGTTGCAGTGGTTTCCAAGGGCTGAGAGTGGAAGTAGTGGGGAGATGTTGATCAATGGGTACAAGTTTCAGTTATGGAGGAAGAATAAATTCTGAATCTCTAATGTACAGCATGGAGACCATAGTTAATAATACTATATCAGAAAATAGACATGGGTTAAGGAAGTAAATCTTAAATGCTCTCGACATAAAAATATTAAACCTATCTGAAGTGATGGACATATCAATTAGCTTGATTGTGATAATCATTTCACATTATATATAATGTGACATATATATGTCAAAACATCATGATGTATACCACAAATACATATCTATTTGTCAATTATTCCTCAATAGAGCTGGAAAGAACATTTTTTAAAAAAGAGTTGTAGCCAACCTCAGCAACTTGTGAGACACTGTTTCTAAATAAAATACAAAAAAGGGCTGGGGGTGTGGTTCAGTGGTTAAGCGCCCTTGAGTTCAATCCCCTGTATCAAAAAAAAAGAAAAAGTTTTCGTAAGTTCTTCCTAAAAATAATTTTTTCGTAACAAAATAAGTCTTTCTTGTGCAGGTAAATTATGATTCATATGCATTGTTTACATAGGGTATTTAAACTATTTTATTAGTTTTTAAAATTAAACTGTGGTAACATGGGTGATATTTAATAGTATCAACATGATGAGAAAAATTATCTAATATAACTATGTCATTCTTTTCACAGACAGAATTGACTCTATACAGGCAGAGCTATGATATCTTCTGAATATGTATGTCTGTGCTTTGCACATGACTCTATCAGAACAAGTAAAAACAAAAACAAAACAAAAAACTGTTCCTTATTCTATAAACAATTGAAGTGACCCAGAGTTCAAAAAAAGACCCAACTCCAACAACAAGCTGCTAGTCCTGGTTCTGAGTTCATAAACAGTCTCTTTTAATGTTGTATCCACACTATGTTTTACTGTTTCCAACTAGATTCTAGTACAGTTAATATGGCTATGGTCCAGATATGGTGGTTTCTTTGGCCTTCCCTGTTCTTTTTGAAAGATAATTGATTTCTTTGAGAAGAAACTCCAACCATCTTCCTACTTTGGGAACTGTGAGTTGGTTGTTGAATTTGTTTATCTTATATAGTAAGAAATCTTTTTCATGTTTCATTTTTTCTTTCTCCTTTACTTTGGAATTTAAATGTCCCCCAAAGACTCATATGTTAAAACTTAGTCCCCACCTTGATGGTATTGAGAGGTGGTAGAAATGGTAAGAGGTAGAGCCTAGTAGGTGGTCTTCAGGTCTTTGAGCATGTGTCCTTGAAGAAAATAGTTGGATCCCAGACTATTCCTCTTTCTCTCTCTTTTTTGCCATCTGGTCATGAGGTGAACAATTTTATTCTACATGCACTGCTGCCATATTGTGTTGCCTTGCCACAGGCCCAAGAGTGACAGGGTAAACCAATCACAGAATAAAACCTCAAAATGGAGTTGGGCAAAAATAAACCTTTTCTCTTTATAAGTTGATTTATCTCTAGCATTTTGCTAGTGACAGAAAGCTAACCAACACATCTTCTTGCTTTGCTTTGTTTTTTATGAAACTTTCTGGTTGAGTGTTCATTTCCCACCACAGCCCCAAATAGCATTTCACTGTTTTATTTTCTTTATTTCAAATCATTTTGTATTTTAATAGATTAACTATTACAAAAAGTATTTGCATTGCTGCTGCCCCCACCAACCAGAATCTCAAAAGCCTGCCTGCATCACAGAAGAGGGTCCATTTAGAAGGCTGGCAACTCAAAGACACGAGGGCGGAAGACTTGCTCTAGTGCTGAAATGTTATTCTGTTAATGTGTATCCCATGCCCAGTATTTCTTATTAATAAGGCATTAAACAAGGGGCAATCCACTGTTTCCATTGCCAAAAGAAAATGTCTCCCTTTTAATTAATCAATGTAAATGGGCTTTTACTGGAAAACAGAAGGGAAGTATTTCTAGAACTCAGGATATAATGTTACATCGGGGAATAGCATGCCCTGTTTTTATTTTAAAGTAGAGAATTTTTTAAAAATGCAGAGACACTAGGTCTGGAGTGACAGAAGAGAGTTCATTCACAAATTATTGCAGACAGAACAGGTGCTTTCTTTATAAACTCAGAACTTTTGTTTCCTAGTTCTTTTCTGTTACAACTTATTTGCATTTAATCTGGTAGAAGTTCAGGTCAAGCAAATTATCTGGATGGAGCAATTTATGAAACAATAAATAACTCATGGTCAAAATCCACTTCCTCCCAATTTCTATTTATCTTTCTTTCATGTGCCGATGCAATTATCCTTTAACCAGAACTTACACAAATATTGATCAAAAAAGGAGCACCACAAGATTACTGTTTGGCTTGGCTTGACTTCAACTCGCTTCTCCTCAGTGCCTTCCTGATGCAAAACTTGACTCTTCTTCCATTTCTCAGTTTCTTTCTATTTCAGTTTTTCTTTCAAGATGATCTAATTTGAAATTGATTCAAATGAATTGATCCAAAGCCTCCTAATTTTCCCTCAATGTCACATAATCTATTGTTTAATGTAGACATTTATATACTATACGCACTATGTAAACCAAAGGATCTGACTTAATTATAGAAAGTCAGGCAAAGATAATGTTTCAAAATGTCAGTTGACAAGTGCATTTGTCTCCTTTCTTTTCTGTAAAACCATAACAGCAACCCCTGAGGATGAAAGGGGTCAGAACAGAGATATCTGTAGAATAACAGATGGAAAGAATTTTTGGAGCTTGGAATCTCTAGACAGATGAGTCATATTGGTATCATTTTGAGAAGAACCAACATACACTAAAAGGTAGTAATTCTGCACTTCCAACTCTGAAGGTAAAAACGATGAAGAATCTGTAATTCTAAGGCTGTCCAGTTTTTAAAATTTTTCATGAGGGCAAAATGAAGTCCTTTTCAGGAACACAGCATCTTAAAATATTAATTCTCTGAAACTCTTTCTGAAGAGGATAATTAGAATCGTTAAACTCCACAAAAATGAATCCAAACGCCAAAAGAAAGAAATGGGATAGTTGGCGAGCTGGGGAAGGGGGAGCCCAAGAAGGTAGGCTGAGAACAATCAGTTCAAATGAAAAAAAAAAAAAGTCATCAAAGTGTGAATTTGCTGAAAATTAGGATGTTTTTTGAAGCTTTTAGTGTGCTCAACACTGTTCCTATACATGACTGTGTGTGACTTCCCCTAAATGCAATCCACTGGGGTGGTTTGCTGACTTGGGTTCTTCCCCTCTACTTGCCTTGGTCTGAAGTACTCTGTCATGGCGATTTTTGCCACAGCAAGGGCAAGGGTAGGACATAAGTTCACACAAATAGAAAAACCAGTAAACAGTGTTAATAGGAAAGTCCATTTATTCATTCCTTCATAAACTGATAAGAGCAAAGTCAAGGGCAGGTTGGGGGCAAGAAAAGAGCAAATATTAAGCTTTCATAAAAGGAACAAAATTCCCTGAAAAGTGGTTATTCAGTATTTTAAATATTTGGCAAGTTGATCAGGGCATTAGATAGTAAGTGAGTTGACTCTAACTAAAATACCTTTAAGATGAAGAAAGGATTTTGTGAAACTACAAAATGAACAAGAAATGATGTTAGTAGGGCTAGGATGAGAAAGTTATGTACTTCATCTGCTGAGAAAAAAGAAAAGCAATCAGAAACTACAGGGGAGGAAAATGCTATAGAAGAAAACTATGAATCTGATGAATATGAATCTGAAATTCAGCATGATTTTAACAATATGTACAGCTTAAAAAAGGAAGAAAATCCATTTGATCTTCACATAAGGAACAGTCTTGGTTGAGTGGTGTAAATGGGGGCTGGCGTAGCACTGGAACCATTAGAGAGAGGAATTTGATCATAGCACACCGTTAGAAAATGCAAAAAGCAGAGAGAGTGAGCTTCAGGTATGATCAGGACATGACTCCACTTTTCTGTAATTCTTGCTGCTTTTTCTTCTTCTGCTAGCTGAGTGTGAAAGCTGGCTTCCTTCTCAATTGCAAGATGGATACCTCCATCAGTGAAATCACTGCTCCTATTTCTAATTTAGAGGTGGGGGGAGGAGCATTGCTTCCCACAGTCAATGAGCTTCATGTTCATTGGACCATCCCTGGACCAACCTTCCAGACCGGAGCCACGTGCTAATGCGCTTGGGCATAGATTGGCTGAAGAACATTATTTGGGTGAGAGCCATCCTACCCATGCACAGGCTGCTCTGCAGTAAGGGAAGGGCAGGACAGGTTTGGTGGAAGCAAATACAACATCCTATTACTTTTATAGCTTTTTGAAACTTCCCAGAGATTTTCCTTTTTCTTCAGAGTTTAGAACTGCACTGGGAATAATGGCGGTGGAATATGAAGATTGACTGGTGTTAACAAATCAGCTAAGAACTAATAAGATAGCATAAATCATATTGTTGAGCACTTAACCTATACCAGGATTTCTTTAATTTATACTTAAGGTATTTCATGTATTATGCGCAACAGCTCTATGAAGTAACTACTGTTATTATCCCTATTTTACTGATGAGGAAATTGAAAGGTTGAGAGGTTAAGTAGCTTTCTTTAGGGTCACAAGGCAACTAATAACCTACTACAGCTTGAATGTGGTTCATTCCCACCAAAACACCTGTTCAGGCTTAATTCCTCATTGAGGCAGAGTTAAGAGGTGTTTGGGCCTTTAAGAGGTGATTAGGACATCAAAAGGAACTAATGCTTTTCTGGTAGAAGTGGGTTATTATCACTCTCCCAGGAGTAGGATTGGTTACTGCTAGAGTTGGTTATTAAAAAGTTAGTCTGGCACCATCCCTCTCTTTCTGTTTCTCTCTCTTTTCTATTGCACATATGCTTGTCTTTTGTGTGTGCCCACTTGCCTTTCTGCTTTTTACATCATCTTATGGTGCAACATGAGGCCCTTGCCAGATGTGGTCACTCAATCTTATAGTCCCCAGTCTCTAGAACTGTAAGCTTAATAATCCTCTTTTCTTTATAAATTACCCAGTCTCAAGTATTTTGTTGTAGCAACAGAATACAAACTAGGACATAAACCTATTTAGGTAAGCCAAAGCTGTGATTCAAACCCATACAACCAGCCTTTGTAGCTTAATCACAAAGCTTTTCCTTGAGGAAGCAATCAGAAATTCATAGCACCAGCAGACTGCATACCAATATGGGTTTTGAAAATGCTATATCTATTTAACAGGAAGCAGATTCAGGCAGAGGTTCTAAGGTTTGTTAGTTGGTTTTACAAATTTCCCAAAGCAGAAAAGATTCTAAGTTTAAAATTTGCCTGAGAGTCAGATGCCAAAGTCAAGTCAAGCAGCAAATGATAAAGCATTATTTAGCAGTGAATTATATTCAATATTTATTTAAATATTTTTATTAACATAAGTATCACCCTATGTTGACTTTTCTTATGTCAGCAATTAATATTATTATTTTTCTCAGAGATAAAAATGACTCATATACTTATCTCTGTACCCATTAACATACTGGTTCTCAATTCTGGAGGAGCTTAAAAACTTTCTCATTAGCAACTCAGATCAACATATAGCTAACAGGGGTCTCAGCTTGTGTCTTTGTGACATGTACTGAATATGGCCAGTCTGATTATTCACAATTTTCAAGTACTTATGGTAAAGACTGATTATATTTTTTCAATAGAGGTAGATGGAGAGTAGAGACTATTCACCTTTTCCCAAACCTTGCTACCAGAAAGTCTCTCTCCAAATTCTACCAAATATACTAATATGTATTAGCAAAGACAAAATTATGGTTATATAATTTGAGTTTGTAAGTTCAAGAAAGTCTGCAGATCCTTTAAAGAAAGTTTCACTGCAACACAAACTCAAGGTCAGATCAACACTTTTGGTTCTGAAAAGTGAAAGAATTTCCACAAGTAGATCAAAAATAGCACTAAACCTAGAGGGTTACTGAGAATTGGGATGGTGAGCTTCTTGGATTATTGGAGATTTCCTGTAAACTGATAACATACATCTTCTGGTGTATATATATTTTTAAATTTTTTTGTTTGTTCAAATTAGTTGTACATGACAGTAAATTTTGATAAATCATACATAAATGGAGTGTAATTTCTCATTTTTCTGATTGTGCATATTGTAGGATCACATTGGTCATGCAGTTATATATGTACATGAGGTAATGATGTCTGTTTCAGTTTACTATCCTACCTATCCCCATAACCCCTCCCCTTCCTTGACTCCCCTCTACCTACTATAAGGTAGTAACTCTATTCTTCCCTAGCCCCCCTCCCTTATTGTTAATTAGCATCCACATATCAGAGAAAACATTCAGTCTTTGGTGTTTTTGGTTTCGCTAATTTTGCTTAGCATGATATTCTCCTACTCCATTCATTTACCAGCAAATGCCAGAATTTCATTCTTCTTTAAAGCTGAGTAATATTTCATCATACACACACACACACACACACACACACACACACACATATATAATTTATATATATATATATATATATATATATATATATATATATATATAAATCACATTTTCTTCATCCATTCATCTGTTGGAGGGCACCTAGTTTGGTTTCATAGTTTAGCTATTGTGAGTTGAGCTGCTATAAACATTGATATCACTGTAGTATGTGATTTTAAGTCCTGTGGATATAAACTGAGGAGTGGAATAACTGGGTCAAATGGTGGTTTACCCCTAATGCATAAGAAGTTAAATGAAGTATCAATAAATGGGATGGATTCAAAGTGAAAATCTTCTTCTCAGCAAAAGAAAGAATCAATAATGTGAAGAGAGAACCTATGAATTGGGAGAAAATCTTTACCACATGCACCTCAGATAAAGCATTAATCTCTAGGATACACAAATAATTAGAAAACTTTGGCACCAAAAAAACCAAATAACCCAATCTATAAATGGACTAAGGAACTGAACAGACACTTCACAGAAAAAGATATACAATTGATCAACAAATATGTGAAAAAATGTTCAACATCTCTAGCAATTAGAGAAATGCAAATCAGAACTACTCTAAGATTTCATCTCGCTCCAATCAGAATGGCAATTATCAAGAATAGAAGCAACAATAAATGTTGGTGAGGATGTAGGGAAAAAGGTACACTCATACATTGCTGATAGGAATGCAAAATGGTGTAACCATTATGGTGTATATTTTGATAAAGATATTTGACAAGCTTACTCACACAGTTCTAGGGTAGGTTCCTGCATGGAGTACTTCAACTCCTACCTTCCCTTCCAATAGGACATAAAATTAACTCACATATATTACCAGAGACAACTGATAAAATGTGTAATTAAATCACTGTATCACTATTAAATTTTATAAATTAATAAAAATTTGGAACTGTAGTTTGGAAGCTATTCTTGGTATGGTAATTCGGTATGACATTCTCAAGAACCACACTGCTAAAAATTAGTATTTGAACTTGTTCTTTCACAACAAATTTTAGATATATCTCCACCCTCAAACCAATTTGGTAAAAATATTTATTTTATTCTCTTTGATCAATCAAATGATAACAGGTTATAACAATCAAATAAATCAAACAATAAATCACATCAATCAAATAATAACAGGTTATAACAACTATTCCTCAAATTCAGTTATAGTCCTACTGAATATTCTTTATCTAAAGATGAAGCTTCATAGTTAATCTCCAGCAGCTTGTATATAAAATAAAATGAGAAGAGGAAAAAAAAATGTTCATCATATTCAAATAAATACATACATATAACAAATCAAAGATAAAATATTCAAGGCTGCTCTAGTCTTCATTCCTGTTTTTGACCACAAACCATAATTGATATCTATTGCTTCCTCCTTCTATCACCTAGCCTCCAATTCCTTTACCCTCAGCATGAGTCTCAGTTGGTCAAAGTTCTTCAAGGATACAGAATTCCATTCCTCAAGTGTCCAAGTCCATAATCGTCTTTTTTTGGCTCTCGTATTTTTTGCACTAGCATTCACTATTGAGCATAGAAAACTGAGACATATCAAAGAATCCCCTGGGTTTAACACATCCCAGTAGCAAACCAATTTTTCCTTATTAATCAGGATCAAATCAAGATTAATCTCTCCAGCCACTACAGTAATCCTTTCTTTTTTCTTTTAGCCTGTTGACTGAGCGACATTCGAGGACCCAGAATAACCAGCTTATGATCCCATCTACCTATTCAGTGGACCCAGTTTTGTATTTTGTGGGATAAGCACTTTCCCTTAGGAACTAAGACCTCTGAATCATCAGAGTTCAAAGTTGCCAGGACGAGAATCAAATTCTACTCAAATTCTGTGAGTAGATTATTAGGATTAATAGTGAGATTTGCCCCTCTCCTTCCATACTTTATTTCCTGAACATACATATTTTGGCTGTGGAGGAAACAGCATCATATCTTTCAGGATGTTTCTCCCAATGGGCACCACACTGAGTTTCCACTAAGTCTAATAATTTGACAAGCATTTCATCTTTTAATTGAGAGACACTTTCAAGTGATTGGATATGTGATAAATGAATTTACCCTTCCTTTGCAAACAAATTATTTCATATGCTACAATGTTATGCAGAATATCATGATCATAGAGAAAACATTTTTTGAGTGGAAAGTAGTCCTCACAACATGGTTATGGAAAGAGGAGGCACTCCACTGAGGACCAATCTTGGTTTCCTCTGTGATGGAAGAGGTCTGCTATAATCATCAACATGTCAACATTTAGCTCTCTAGGCGATGGTGCGATTTCTGTGGATCCATGTTGGCCACTGTTTTTGACCAATCAGATGCTTAGCCTAATTTGTGGTAGGTCAACCTTGGGGAAGGTAAGTCCATGCTAATGAGCCATGCACAATGCTTCCATCCCTACCACTATTGTCACTTTATTTCTGGACCCACTAATCAAACATTGGGTGGCTATGGCAAGAGGTTGACTAATATCCGCTGAGAAAGTCATTGTATCCACCTGGTTGATAAAGCCTCTCCTGCAATAAGAACAATGCCTACTGGTAGACATGCTTATGGATCACAAATATGGAGCATGATATGTACCCATTTTGTAAAATTGACCATCCATTGAGGTAATTCTGGTAGTCCTGAGCTTCCAAAGCAAGAGTTTTTCTGTTTTATGGATCTAGCAATATTCTAATAAAATGCTCCTCTAGTTTTGTTTCTAGAAACACAGTTATCAATTGTAGCCAAATATCTTTGCAATGAGGAAATGCTTATGACTGGTATATTTGTGTTATCCCTGTGGTAGATATGCTACCTTGTCTGTGGTGATTAAGTATTCCTCCTTGGCCTCTATCCCTGAAGGTTCCCTTCAGTACCACTAAAATTGTGGAGGAGTCCACATCCACAACACAAGAGAGCAACCGCAAAATTTTTCAAGGATATAGCTCTTCTCCCCACTAACATTTTTTTAATGTTTGGGTGAAGGACAGGATTTATAAACTCTTCCATGGAACAGTCAAGGGCCTGTGTGTATATAGGTTGCATGAGATCAATCCAGAACATCATTCAGATTCTCTCCAAAGTCTGGATTCTCTTTTCCACATCATATCAGGAATGCCCTGGAATCTCACTCTCATTAACTATAGACCACCACTGAATCCAAGTTTCTGTAAAGTTGTTGGAACCCACAGCTTGCATGAGTTAACACATCAAACCCACAATCTCTGGAAAATGCACCCCATTAATGAAGTCAGCCCAATCTAGTGTTGTAATTTGATATCTTTGGTCTAAGATTCTTGAAACATGTTCCCATACATTTCCTACAGCTTTCTGTTGATGTGCATTAGAAAAGTCTTGCAAATCTTTTAGTATATAAGTATCTCCTCCTCAGATGTAATGTGTTCTTGTCCCCCATAACCTAGTGATATTTGACCCTAGCAATAAAAGGTGCTTGTGGCATGTCTTGAGGAAGAAAACTCATCTTTCCCCATTAAGGTTATCTTAGGTTTTATTTCCCCTGGTACTGGGGACTGCACCCAGGGGTGTTTTACCACTGCACTATATCCCTGACCCCTTCTTTCTCTTTCTCTTCCTTCCTTCCTTCCATCCTTCCTTTTTGATTTTGAGATAGGGCCTCTCTGAGTTGCTGAGGCAAGCTTGGAACTTGCCATCCTCCTGCCTCAGCCTCTGAAGTAGCTGGTTTTATAGGCATGCACCACCACATTGCCTTATCACAGGATTTTTATGCAGAGGAAGGCTAGTTTCTTTGGGCATTGGAGGGCAAGTTTTCTTCCACTGATAAGAGAAGCTCAGAATGACTTGAGTAGCCAAAATTAACAAGTGTTTTTCCTGATCCCCAACACAGATGCATGTTCCAAGATTCAGGATATAATTATTTTCCACTTAATGTTCTAATATTTAGATGAGAAACCTGAAAAGACTTGTAAGTTCAACTGTTGTTATAATTCAGCAATGGGTATGACTAAATTTCATGTTTGATTTTGTTAACTCTAAGGCTATAAGAAATTAGAAAATTTTTAGGGCTAGCATAGAAGTTGTCTGGTTCTCACACTGTGATTTGAACTGAGTGTTAAGAGACCTGAAATTCCTCTTTTCTTTTTGCATGTATTCAAAGACTCTCAAAAATATCTACCCCATGTCATATCCTTGCAGTTGTCAAATGGACCCACGTCTCTTGGACTCCCACGTTACTTGCTATAGTTCACATGGCATCGCTATTTACCACTGGTGATAATTCAATTAATGATGATATCCCTGCAGGCCACAGACTCCTGGCATCCCATTTTATATTAGAAAGAGCTCAGTTCTGTGCTTCTATCAAAACAAACCAATTTCAAAATCACATCTTCACAAGTCTTAATCCGTAGTATTTTTCCATCTCCATGCCAATTCTGTATCAATCACAGTGGCCAAATGGAAATCACACAGCAATTTGAATTGGCAAAGTTTAGTATAAAGGATTATCATATGTAACAGGGAAGCAACTATAAAGTTCCAAAGAAAATAAACAATATCCTAGGCTGAAGGAGACTGCCCAAGGGCAGAACAAACTTGGAAGGTGAGGGTACTTCTCCAAGTCTTGGATTCGGATCTTATTAGAGCAGTTAAGTTGCAGCAAACTGGATGATGAAGAATTTAACAAGGGTTCCTGGCCACAGTTGATTCAAGCAGGAATTGCTCCTCCAATGTGCAGGTGAAACAAAACTGGTAGGTAGTCTATGGATCACAGCTCTCTTTTCCCTTGAAGTCTTAGGACCTGGGGTACCCAGTTATCTGTTTCTTGACAGCCATGAGAAGTAATCTCCTGGCTTGGCTGAGGCATGGGAAGGGTGTTGTGGCATCAGGATCCTACTTTTTGACTGCATGACACAAAATCTGAAGAACAGAGCATCTACCTTGAAAGGTCTCAGTAAGGAGATCACTAAACTAGAGTTTCTAAATCACCTAGGGCCCACATACCTTAAGCACACAGTTGAGAAGAACACCATTTATTGACTGTCTTCATCAAACTTGCTATTGCCATTCTTAGAGTAAGAATAAGAAAAAACACAAATGGAACCCAGAAGAGGAGTCCCTTTTACTTTCCTCCACTGCTGTCTACTGACAAAGTTTAACATCATGCCCAAGGCAAAGGAGAAATGCTTACAGGGTAAATCTCCACTATTGCAAAGCAGGCAACAAAGGGTGAATTTGGAATTGAGAAGCAATAAGTTAATGAGTGGTCCAGCAAGCCATATAGTGTTGTGCTGAAAAGAAGAAAAATAATAATTGTTTAGTTCAATAAATATCTGAAACATAGCCCAGAAAAGTTAAACCCAGAATCCTCCCAAACGTTCAAACAGCTATTTGAAATACTGCTTGTGAACATTCAGGCAGTGAAATAGATACTCAGACAAATATCTTTCTTTAGAGTTCAGAGAAAACTATGCACTGCTCAAAATACATTTAATGGTCTCCTAATTCTTGTGTTGTGGTATTATGAAACATGAAGGGATTTTTTTGTTTTATTTTTGTATGACTGTATGAATCCACACATTTCACACAGAGAAGCAAGAGTTTGTTACAGACAAGTAGTCTTTTGGTTATAGGCTTGTACTACGAAGGCCTATCACCTGCTGTCACCTCAGGACACCTGAACCAATGCACCTCACTGCCTCTTGAGTTTGTGTTTGTAATGACATACAGTACATTGCACAAAATCATGGGAAAAAAGTTATATGAATAGCTGTTGTAAGTGATACTTTGGGGGTATTGGCGTAGGAAAGCCAGTAGGATGAATCTAACACAATTTTCCTACATACACACACACACACACACACACATATATATATATGAATACACCACAGTGAATCTCCACATCATGTACATCAATAAGACTGGGAGACTAATTAGAATAAGACATACTTCACGTTTGCATAAATATGTCAAAATACACTCTACTATCATGGATAACTGAAAAGAACAAATAAAATTTGGGGGAAAGGAGGAAGCTTTTCCTTTTTGAAGCTGTTTCCCTATTTTACTAACGGAAAAGATGAAGTTGAGAGTTTTGTAGATTTGAGCTGGTCCTGCTGAGGGTCAGGGGGGTGACTAGGTTGAGGTTGAACAGAATAACACCATTATTCCTATTGTGTGTTCAAGGCATTACTCTTAAAGAATACCTTAGTATTCACACTTGATTTTGATGAATTACTTTCCAAACACTGTTACTAGAAATCTAAGAAACCATATATGTGAGAATTATTTTATCACATGTGTGAAAGTTAATATAGACATATCGGTTATAAAGGCTACCACTTATATCATGTTCTTTTATCCTAATCACTCTCCAGAAACAAAAGTATTATCATTCCCAGGTTAGAGATGAGAAAAATGAGGTCCAGGAAGGTTAAATGGATTTTCCAAGTTAATAGATGCAGAATCCAGTTGAAAAGCCAGATTTACTTCCTTTGAGGCTATCTTTTTCTACTGTGTTGCCTCTCAATAACAAATCTTGTTAAAATACTTAACATTAAATAAAATATCTTCAAAGTCTACATAGGGAAACTACATCAATTATCCAAGTCACTGGAACAAATAGAACCTCTGGTGATAGAGAAGTTTATAATTATTTAGGTAATTAATTGATTGCCTATTTTACTCAGCATAATACAACAATATTTTTTTCTTTTTTTTTCCCTTTTTTTCCAGACTGGGAAAAGATCTAAGCATGTAATGCATAAAAATACAATTTCTCTCACAATGTTTATGACTCCTTTCATCCCGTGTAGTTTTCTAATTGTAGGAGGGTCAGCTTCTATTTGCCATATGGAAACTTAATTGAAAATGAGTGGATAATCCAGTCCACTAAAGGTCAGTTCTATAAGGAGAGAAAAATAGGTCAAGTTAATAATTTAGCATCATGTAAGATTTACTGCCTTTCTTATTTGCTACGCATTTATACCAGACTTTCATGAACACTAGCTTTGACTTTGAGAATGGCAAAAATCTTGCCTTTACAGTGTTCTGCAGAAGAACACTGAGACTATCTGCCTTTCTTCCAGGACAATGTTAATTAAATTTGATGATATTATTAAGAATGAAATTAGTTAAAACATTGCATTTTCCAGCATGATGCCAACATACAGACAAAGGTGCTAATGAAGACTGGGGTTTTTGTGAACTTCCCCTTTTATTGAGTTGTATAATGCTGGGTTAGAAAGAAGCTTACACATACCAAAGTCTGAATTACAACATTTAAAGAAATATTTTTCTAGCAATGGACACCTTTCAAATAAAAACTGGAGACCCAATAAGTACCTTGACTGACCCCCTCCCCTTCCTCCCCTCTAACAGTCCCTGGTGAGGTTTCACACACTCCCAAGGATCCTCGTGCTTCCAGAAACAGTTTAAAAAATCAGTACCTAGTTCAACCCCCTCTTCTTCCCATGGCAAAACATGCACAGGGATGTCAAAGTCTGAAAACTGCAACTTTTTTGTTTGTTTGTTTTGTTTTTATCAGACAGAAGCAGACACAAGGTGTAGGTATGATGCCTAAACTATAATGTAAGGACTCCATCTTTGAGTTCCTCTACAAATACCAGGGAAGGGCAAAAGTCATTTTCTTTGAGAAGTAATTGCAGAATCACCTTCCTTGAAGAATAAAACATGGCGAATAGATGTCCATTTGTTCAGAAACAGAAAATAGTTTCATGCTCTTCAGAACTTGCTTCCTCCCCACCCCTTCTCCATCTCACCTGCTATGTAGGTAGCTGTAATTCAATTGAGGTTCAAAGTAATCATTTACTAATAAATTTTATTATTTTGATTGGGAGTTAGACCAGTTTCATAACTGATTTCAAAAATCAACTTTATTAAAGAATAACCTGCTGAAAATAAGTTGTATCCACTTAAAATGGGATGAGTGTCAACATTTACCATTCAGAGCATTTCTGTTGCCTCTAGAAGATACCTGGGCTCCTCTGTAATCCACACTTCCCTTTGCTCACACCCTGGTAATGCTTGGTCTGCTCTTCATCACTATGTATTAGTTTGTATTTTCTATTTCATATACTCTTACATCTTTTGTGTCCAGCTTTTTTCCCACCATGTTGAGTTTTTAGTTTTGCTTTTCTTACTGAGTAGTGCTTCATTACATAGATATATCACACTTGGTATGTCCATTGGATTGTTAATAGGCATTTGACTTCTTTAAAGATTTGAACCCTGATTAATAAGGCCATCTGAACATTTATGTGCCATTAATTGTCTGGACAAGTGTTCCATTACTCTTCTGTAAATATGCAGGAATGTATGAGAGATGCATGCTTATAATTTTAAAACACTGTTAAGTGCTTTCCAAGGTGATTTACCATTTATTTTTCTCTCCTATGAGTGACATATAAGCATGCAACATCCTGGAGTATCTTTCATGAAATGGCTGGTCATTTGTACCATTCCGTTTTTGAAGTGTCTCTTCAAATCTATGATTGAATTGGTTGCCTTCTTATTATTAAGTTGTAAGAATCCTTTATAAATTTAGGATACAAATTGTTTTGTGTGTGTGACTCTCTTTCTTCTCTCCAAGTTCTCACTATCTATGTCCTGGACACACCAGTTGTTGCTGAAACACGTTTTGGATACTTTGTGGTTGGCAAAATAAGAAGGAAAAGTTAACAATGAAACTTTCTATAATTAAGTTTTAAATTATATATTTTTTCACTTAGTAGAAATTATGATTGCCTTCTCAGCCCAGATTATAAATTGTGCACTTATTGGTTTGATTCTTCACATTTGAAAAATAGTGCATTACAGTTAATGCACAGGACTTTTCTTGACACTAATATAACTATCATTTTAATGTCTAGTTTAAGACACACATACACACACACACACACACACATGTGCACATACACACATAAACACAAACAATGCAAATAATGACAACCAAACCATAATTTCCTGTTAAGTATTTGTCTCCCTATCCAAATGGATCTTTCTCCAAATGTGTAAACACCTGCTTAACAATAATCTTGCCATTAGCTAGCGAAACAGTCACCAACATTTACTAGGAAAAACAAATAGACTCAGCTATTTCCCAGTTTCAGATACTGAGCATCAAGGTTGAACCCAGAAGAGCTTTTACAACCAATTGATACAGCCCTGAAAATGGAGTTTTCCACTGGTAACGCTGAAAGACTCTTGAGAACAGAAGCAGGCATTGCTGTGATAAACATCTGACATTTTCATTTGCAAGTATTCGTGTTTCATTTTAGATAATGTTCCCCCTATTTACTTCTTCAGCAGCAATGCATCAAATATCCTACAGTGTAATCCTTCTCTCAGCACTTATCAATGAACTATGAAATAGTATTAAATAGAATTAATTAGAAGTTTTAATGAATCATGTCTGTCCTCATTTATTATACAATGTAATTTTCGAGGAGTGATTAATTACGAGTTACAGATGAGTGAATGGTTAATGTAGTTTGTTAACCTTACTAAGGAGTGACTGTACACAGCAAGCTGCTTCTCCTCTGTTTATTAGCACGTGGTTATGTACTACCATCAGTTTAAGTGAATGGAAAGGTTTTAGTGACTTTGCAATTAATGTGCGCTGTAAGCTAATAACTTACTCCCTTATTTTCTTTCCTGTACATCATGTGAAAATTGTTGGGATTCAGAGGTAGGATTTAGGCCTCCTATTTTTGTGTTTTTCTGTATAGCTATTAGTTTGCAGATAATCACATCCACCTGAGCTGCATGATTATTTTAAGTATATCCCATTTAATAGGAGGTGACTTGTTGGAAATGAATCTCCCTGCATATTTCCTTGAAGAATATACCAATTTACCACATCATTACTGTCATTATCTAAAAAGTAGTATCTGGCTGCCCTTCATTTTCAATTTTCTTACTTATACCATTCAGAAACTGAATAATGCCCAAGCTGACAAAATCTAGTGGCTAAATATGAAGAAATCTTGCAGGCAGGAAGTTATTGAAACAGGAGTATGGGAATTTCATAAGTATTTTCATCTCACAAAAGACAGACACACTCACAAAAGACCATGGATAGCATCCTTAAGGATGAGTCACTATGATAAAGCATCCTAATTTCCTATTCTCTCTTTAATGGAGCCATTGCTGGGGTTCTGTGGAGGTGGGACACCTTCACAGCGTGCTTTCTCCAAAATCTCCATTTTACGTCTGAAAAGTAGAGAGTGAGCAGCTGATTTTTGGTGTGCAAAGAACATGCTAGGTTTTTCTGAAACTAGGGTAGTCCAATAGCCCTTTGGAGGTCCTGCTAAACATAATAAGAAAAATTACAATACTTACATCATGTGACACTTAACAATTGCCATTTTTCTCAGAAATGCTTGTTAAATCTTGGTAAAAATATCATGAATGAAGAAACTATAATAAAAATACATCGTCTGATTTATCCAGGGCACCACATGCAGTGAATGTATAGGCAAGCAAAACATCAATTAGTTCGACAAATATTTATTGAGCACATCTATGGTAAGAATGTTTGTATTCTCAAATTCATTTGCTAAAACCTATTCACCAAGATGATGGTATTAGAAGGGGGAGATGATACTTGAAAGATGATTAGGTCATGAAGCTAGAGGAAGGATTGGTGCTCTTATAAAAGAGGCATAAATAATGAGCAAGTCCTTTAAACCATGGGAAAACACAGCAAAAAGGCATCATCTCTGAAGTACAGAATCCTCACTATATGCCAAATCTACTGGTGTCTTGACCTTGGATTTCCCAGCCTCCAGAATTATGAGAAATACATTCCTGTTGTTTTTAAGTTACACAGTCTAAGGTATTTTGTTATAGCAGCCTGGATAGACTAAGACAAGCCCCTCTTATGAGGTATTTACTAATTTTGCAGGGATATAGTCTAAATATGACAAAGTTCTTTTCATTACAGATATTAGATATTAATAGGAGAAACAATTAATTATCAATCAATGAATACAGAAAGAGACAGACATTAATAAGAAAATAAAGGAAAGAGGCTAGAGAGAAACTAGGTATACTGAAGGTTGGTTTAGACAAGATGATTAGATAAATTGTCCTTGAAGAGATATCAGATCAGAACAAAAATAACTGATGAAAAAGAGTTAGTTACACGAAAAGAACATTTCAGGCAGAAAGAACAGAAAATACAAAGGTTATGAGCCCTTCAGTGTGTTTGGAGACGAGCAAGAGACTGATGTATCTGGAGAGACATATAGCAAAAGAGAAATGTAGTTGGAGAGATAGGGTCAAGAAAATGTAGTTCCCTTGGAGTCCCTGGAAAAGATTTTAATTTAACCTCAAGAGATAAAGGATGCTGACGGGGCTTTTCTAATCCAATTCTATTCAGAATTTTTAGGACACAAGAAGTGGAAGCTAATGTGCTAGAACATCAGGTAGCATTTTAGTTCCTATTTCTCATTATAAAGAAGAAAGGCAGAAAAAAAATGTTTCCCCTAGATCCTAGGATTTGAAGATATTAATGTAAAAGTATACTGGTAATGTCCTATCTTAACTCAACTTTTGGACCAGCAATGCTCTTTGAAGTCAAGAGCTATGTCTATGTGCTTTTTGTTCTGTACTGCACACAAATCAATGTCTTCCTTTTCTAATCAGTGCTTTCTGAAATGAACTGGATGACCTGACATCTACTGCTCTGTCCAGCCCAAGTCTGCAAAATCCTGATAGGAGATGTCATGTCATTAGAAATTGTAACAGAATAGAAGGAGCCAGAAAGCAACCATCACCTAGCACTTGGCTTCAGATTGTATGTGCTATTGATCTAGGCATGCAATTTCTGATCTCTGATGCAAATGTATAATAATGCACTTATTTTACAATGCAATTTATTTTCTTAAATGTGTATTTCCTTACCTACTTCTCCAAGTAAAACTAGTAATCACCAATGTTAATTATGTAAGGATTGCTAAAGGAAATTCATTCCTATTTTCATTCTACCAGATTCCTAGAAAAGATAAAGGAGAAATGTTATTTTATGTTACAGGCATAGAATTTTACTTAGGAATGTGAATACCTATGTTCCTTAGAGCCCTTTTGTTAAGAAAAAAATTAATGATTCATTTCAAAGTGCCTGTCTTTATAATCACAAAAGGAAATTTTTTCTACAATGTAGCATGAAGTGATGGCATAATCTCAAATACTAATGAATCTTTTCTGATTTCACCAATGGCCCAATTTGACAGGAAGGTGGGAGTCCCAGGAAATGAGTCACTGCAAATTCAGAAGCAGGAGAGGTGATGGTAATTTATTGTTCATATGATTTGATGGGTTAAAAAATCCTGTAAATTCTTATTATACATATCATTTCTAAACTTATAGAGTAGGAAAATAAAATGAGAATGCCCTTTTAATATGTTGGAATGGGAAAAAATTTTTAAAAACATGTTGGAATTGAGATACATTTAACTGCTTTTCAATTATTATAATATTATAAGTGGTGCTTTAAAATATGGTAGCCACTGGTTATATATGGCTATTGAGCACTTGATTTTGGCTAATGTGATGTAGAATCTGAACCTTAATTATATTTAATTTTAACTTCTTTAAATCTAAAAACTCAAGTTTGGTTTTATTATTATAAAACATAGGTATGTTTGGAATAACTTGGTTATGTGAATCTGTTTTCTCCTAGTTAGCAAACAGTCATAGAAGACTTAATCTCTGCCTTGCAATTGCTCAGATCCTAGGTTGAGAGACTGACAATTAGATACAATTAAGCACAATTCATGAACACAGTCTATGAAACAGGCTCTGTCCTTGATGAGTTTACATAGTACTCAACAAGACTAAAGGGAAGAAAGATCTTTCAAAAATCATAAGATAACATTCAAATTTTAAACCATATACTGCCTTACATAAACTATATAAGAAGTTTCTTAGATACAGAAGGTAGAATGGAAGTTTGGGGAGAGAATTCAATGATTCATTCATGATTTAATTTTTAATAGATTTAATTTTTAGAGCAGATTTAGTTTTAAAGCAAAGTTAAATTAAAAACAGAGTTCACTCCCTGCCCCAACATGTACCCAGTCTCCCCCTATTATCAACACCCCAAGTAGAGTGATACTTTCATTATAATCAATTAAATAACATTGAGACATCATTATTACCCAAAGTCCACAGTTTTTATTATGGTCCATCTAGGTGATATACATTCTATGGGTTGTGACAAATGTATAAGGATACACATTCACTATTTTAATGAAAAAAGTTAACTGATGAATTAATTTAACAAACTTTATTTAAGAAGTAAAATATTCAAAAACTAGGGAGCAATCTGCCCAAGGAGTTGGTTCAGGATGCCCCACCCTACCACATGTGCAGGTTTTAATTATAGTCAGAGAAAAGTAGGTGACACACAGAAACATTCTGATTGACCACAGTTCACAACTCTCTTACACAGGCATGTTTTGGGAGCTGGTGACTGAATGTTTAGCTGCTAGCATTGTCTGAGACTCTATTTCTTTGTTCTAGCATATGCTCATAGGTTAGGTTGCAAGTCATTTATACATCAAGCCAAGGTACATTTTGCTATAAATAGATGCCACATTGCACCAAATTTTATCACCCAACTACAGAGCCAGATTAAGGCCAAATTTAACCAAATTTAATAATACTATCATATTATATTTAGAGATATTCAGTAGTTCTGTTGCCTTCCAAATTCTCTGTGCTGTGCCTATTCATTCCTCCTTTTCCTTTAATTTCTGATCTTTTCACTTTTTCTTTATGAATCTATTTTTTAACTTAAATGTTCTATAAGTCTAACATAGATGAAATATTTCTAATGAAAATTTAGCATTCATTTTGGAGTGCATTATAAATGTAAAATATAAATCAGATTTTGAAAACATTATAAAAATGTGAAAGTCTCAATAATTTTTCATATTGATTACATGTTGAAATGATAACTATTTTGGACCTATGGAATAAAATAAAGCATGCCCTTAAAATTGATTTCATTTATTTATTTTTTTAATGTGGCTACAAAATTTTTAAATTATATTTATGGCTTATATTATCTTATTAGACAGTGTTGACTGAATTTCAGAAATATCATTAACTCAGAGATCAAGCATTTCCCAGACATCATGAGTAAACAGCCTTCCATTCTATTTCATTAAATTAATAATAGATAAAATTTAAGAAATTTGCCTGAATAAATACAATTAGCTATTGAATGAAATGAAATCACCAGAAGTTGTTTTGTGACTCCGGTGAGGTGATATAGGAAATTTTAATATTTTAACCATTAAAGATTTACCATCAGTTTCTGTTTTTACTGATATCCATGGTCCTTATAATCACATGACCCCATTTTGCCCACAAAGATCACCCTTTATAGTGTCCTCAGCTCTTTGATGTATATCTTCTTCCTTGTAGGCCCTTGATCTAATAACAGATGTTAGATTTTCCCCAAGAAATGAAAGTAGGCAGCTATGAACTAGTTTATTTTTATCCTGAACTGACAGTTTTCTCTTCTTTCTACCTTGTCATACATTAAATATGAAATCAGAAGGTAGGAGGGAGAAGACACCACAAAGGGGTTTTGGAGAAAGAATAAGTGGAAGGTTACACACCTGTACTCTCTGTGTTCCTCAGCTCTTAGATCCACGGATTCTTAAGGGGAAAAAGCACTTAAAAATGCTATATTGGTACTCACTCTCCATCCACAATTCTCCTCTCTCCATGTTTCTACAATAGGATGGGGGTTGGTGAAGGAAGAAGCAGAATAGAGTCCTTAAAAGTGTTCTTATTTTTACTCACTCAGTTCTTTAATCCTGCACATAATGTGCAGAAGGACGTGAAGAAGCTCTGCCTGAATTCTAAGTAGCACATCATTGTTCAGTTTCAGCACATGTTCTTAGGACAGCTTTCTTGGGACCTCCAAATTTGGTGAGTTTTAGTAAATATGTAGATTAATATACAATAAAACAGCATAACTATGTTTAATGGGCACAGAAGTTTGACTTCCCATAGAAGGAAAGCTATGATATGTCCCTCACAGTATAGGACTGAGAGTGATGTCTGAAAAATCCAGACATCTATTTAATTTTAATGTCTATTGCCCTCCTTTCCAGTATGAGTAGAAAGATGACATGGCTTTCTTTAACCTGCAAGTTTTGTTTTTAAGAAACTAAATGATTGAGCAGTTGTGACAAGCACCTAACGAAAGAAGTAAATGTAGTTCTGATTTTAAATTCAGCTAAGCTGAGGAGTCACTTTCTGTTCACCCAGTGCATCACGTTGGCTCTCCCTTCATGAGGGTTCCTTCTGTCTGGAATTATTTTCCCATCCCATGCCTACGACTCCTCACCTAACTCCTCTTCATCCTTCCAGTCTCAGTTTAAGTACCATTTTTCTCAAGGAGACAGAGTACACTATAAAAATTAAAATAAAAAATTAAAATAATGATTGGAATACTTTTCTTAAAACTAGTAAAGCAGTAAGATGCTAGGAGAAAGTAACCTAGGTTGAATCACCTATAAATACCTTGAACTTAAGAGGAACCTGAAGGCTCCTCTTTACTACACTTGCAAGTTACTCTGCTCTTCTTCATAGACCTAACACAATTATAATTATTTGTTTGCTATCTGTCTCAGCAGCTGGGCTATAGAGGTTGTCAGCTTAGAACAAAAATAATCTCCTTGTGGGAAAATATGGGTCTGAACTTTATCCCAATGCCTAGCATAGTTCCTGGAATATAATAGGTACTGAATAAAGATTTATTGAAACAATTAACAAATAAATGCAAGAATGAGGAGGTTACATGTCATGCTCATCAGTAATGTTTTACTAGAAATACATTTTGGGAAGTAGACCACAAGACTATCTATAAGGGATGATAAAAATCAATGAGAAAGGTACCTCATTTACTTTTCAATATAAAGTGCTTTAATGTCAAAAGTCTGTTCTTTAACCAACTGCTGAGATATGTTATTGT
Source organism: Sciurus carolinensis (assembly GCF_902686445.1). NCBI lineage: Eukaryota > Metazoa > Chordata > Mammalia > Rodentia > Sciuridae > Sciurus > Sciurus carolinensis. The sequence continues at coordinate 83,190,641 of NC_062226.1, forward strand.
AAATGAGCTCGATCACAATCTATACAGCAAGAAGTCAGTTAAAAGTCTAAAGTTCATAAATTTATCATCTGAGTGTATATGTGTGTGTTTATGACATACTATTAACATAAAAATGAAACAGAGGTGATTAAAATCAATTGACTGTGGAAAGTGAATCTTAGGTTGCTTTAAATGTCTTTTGGTTCATTTGTAAGTCCTTCTGTATTATTATTTATAAATCATGTTTTCATTTCCTTGATCAAAAAACAAAGTCGTTTTTACCCATTTGCTAATGAATCAGTCCCAGTAGTTAGTCTCTCTTTTCCCATTTAGCATCTTCTGCTTTCTGATAACATCATATTTTATAATACTAAATATCATGTTTTCTGAACTAAATTACAAGGTCTTTGATACCACATCCATGTCATACACATCTTTATACTCCTCACAAGGTACATTGCAAAATGTCCTACATATCAATATCTGCAGACAGATTAAAGGTTATGACTTTTACATCAAATGTACTGAACTTCTAATTTAATTTTCATTTCTCTCTCACACTCCCTATAGAGTCCATTATTATAAACATCTTCAGAGCTTTGGGTATTTTTATATCAATTTTCTAATTAAGTGAATATCATAAGAACATATTATGAAGATACAGGACTTAATATATGTGGAAACAGCTTAGTCATGTTGGTGCTTCCAGCCAAAGGTATGGTAACAATTCTAAGCCAATAGCCAAGGAACCTATACCATAATCCAATGCCAACAGAAATAATAACAACAATAATGACAACATCATACAACTTTTGTGTATAGCTCAATAGTTATCCATAAATTACTCCACTGTCCTATAGTGTAAAGTCAAAATTAAAATGATTGGGCAATTAAGATGAGGATTGAAGATGGTAGACTAAAAAAGCACCCATTATTTGTCTGCTTCTCCAATAGACAGAACAAAAAAACATGTGTAGATACCTTTCAGGTGGGTGGCCACAGAGGAATGCTGGAATTCCACAGTAGAAAGAGACCTGGAGAAATGCACAGATTTTGGTAAATGGAATAGTGAGTGAAACAGAGCACTCCAGCACTGATTGCATGGCAGCACGCAGGGATTGGGTAATTCCCCATGTCAGGAGACAGATGAAAGAGGGAGAGTTCCAGTGAGCTCTACTAGTGTGGAATTCAGTACCTTGCAGACATAACATCTACACAGATCAAAGACCTGGGAACAGCCTAGAGAACTGAGCCTAGAGAAATTATTTGTATTTCCCAGCATATTCTCATGAAGTACAACCATAAGCCATTTTGAGAAGGGTTTTACTGTCTGAGCCTACTGGTCCGTGGATCAGAGGTCTCTGAATTCTTCTGTCTCTGGGACCCTGGATCCTGTGGCAATTTCATTTCACTAATTCATTGGGTGTCATCCTCATGAGTTAGTTTGGCCTGAAGAAGCAACTCTGGCACAAACTCACAAACTCTGGCACAAATCTGCACTCCCTCCTTCCAGCATGCAAATTCTGCAGCAGTCGAACTCACTGGAACTCTCCCTCTTTCACCTATTCCCCAGTAAGGGGAATTATCCATCCCCTTGTGTGCTGCCATGCAGTGGGAAGCTGGAATCTAATACAATGGAGAGAGAAGTCTCTTTAATATTGGTCGTTTAAGAAACTTCTTAACGGAGTGAAGTCATAAGGGAGTGAAAAGTCACATGTGAATCTTGAGTGGCAGATCACATGGGACTTGGAATATGAGTGGCAGATCACATGGGACCCACCACCATTCTTCCCAGCACAGATCTTTACATCTCTATCACCTCTTGCCACCCACTGGGGCAAATAGGGACATGCACACACCAATATTTGCCCTGAACTCAAAGTGTGCAGCACAGAAAGCTCTAGAGAGAATCCTCACTTAGTGAGCTGTACATTCCATGTTAGCTCATTAACATGCTGAAGCATCAGCATTTGCCCTGCCCTTGAAGTGTGTAGTGCAAAAAGTTATGGAGAAAATCTTTGCCTTGTGAGTTCTATGACCTGCACTCCCTCCTTCCAGCATGCAAAGCAGCTGAGAGGAATTCCAACTAGTGTCAGACACAGATCATTCCTGTTAGTCACATTATGAGAACAACAATGGAAAGAAGTGGGAGTTGAATAACCCCCAGTGTCCACTTTGTCCACCGGGCACACAAGCTAAAAAGATACAAGAAAAGGCTTTGATTGGCATAGGATGCAGTCACCTTCCCTTACCTAACTCCCACAGAGAGAAACTTTTATGTTTTTTTTTTCTTTTCTCTTTCTTTTAATTTTTAATTTTTTCTTTATTTTCCCCTCTTATTTTTCTATTTAAAACTCATATACAGCTTTTTTCTTTTTAAAATTTCAATATTAATTTTTTTATTTTTTCATTTTAGTCTATATCCTCCCCCTTTTCTGTTCTTATTGCTGCTATTGCTTCTCTCTCTCTCTCTCTCTCTCTCTCTCTCTCTCTCTCTCTCTCTCACCAAGACTGAGGATTAAGTCCAGGACTTTGTGCACATTGATGGGTGCTCTACACTCCCAGCCCAGCTGAGAGAATTGCACTTAGCTCCAGCCATGACCTAGCCCTGCTCAGAACTTGGTGAATACACTAACTTAAACAATAGGGAAAATAAAAGCCCCAGCTGATAACCTGTCTCCAAGGGGCATAGTTGGGGCATCTGACATCCTGCTCATAATCACCCCACAGTAATAACAGAGGGAAATAACACAACTGCTGTGAACTTTGCACCTATGAGAGTCCTCAACTGTGGTCGCTCCTACATCCTGTTAGATCACACATTGCTGATAAGACTGGATGTGAGTGCCACAGAGAAGGAGCTCTGATCCTAGCCCCCATCTCTCCACATGAAATACTAGGAATTGTTTCAGTGCTTAAACAGATGGAAAAAGTTCCAAGCCCTTCACGATGATTGGAACAGCCAGCATCATAACTGCTTTCAAGTAATAGAGTCAGTATCAACAGTTCCCGTGGAAACACACGCCATCTCATAGGGACTTCACTCTCATTGCAGGAGTAACTACAGAGGGTATACTGTGATCTCTATGCCCTATCTGCCTGAATTACCAGAGGGATTTCAATCTTGAAAGACCTGTAGAGATAGTGAGTCCCTCAGACTGATACAGTATACATTGTGTCAAAACCCACATAAACGAAGCCAAAGAAGTCACAGGGGGCATACACTATGAAGTTCAATTGGAATTAAAATCAATACCACAAAACAAACTAATACCCCAAGGCAAAACATCAAGAGAAGGCCACCTACTAAGAAGGTTCTCGCATAAAAGTGGGAGAGATTTCCATCCCAACAGATGCACAAATCTCAACATAGATACACAGGAAATGTGGGGAGGGGGGCAAAGAAATATGACAACTCCTAAAGTTCATAGTTCTATGATAATAGATTCCAAACATATTGAAATTTTTGAAATGCTGGGTAAAGAATTCAAAAGAATTATTTTTAAAATGCTCAATGAATTCCAAGAGAATACAGATATAGTTTAGTGAATTAAAGGGGTCAATAGAGGATATGAGTGACAAATTTAGTAAGGCGATAGTTCAAAAAAGAGATATAAATCTTGAAATAAAAATCCCTATAAGATAAAAATAAATTCTTTTTGAAACTCCATTGAAATACTCAACAGTCTAGCTCAAGTGAAAGAAAGAATATCAGAAATCAGAAACAAGTATGATGAAATTATACATTCACATAGCTATGAAAAAATAAGAAAGAATGAAAAGTACTTATAAGGTACGTTTTGACACTTTTAAAAGATCAAAAGCAGACTAATTGGCAAACCCAAGGGAGAGCTGCAGACTGAAGGTATAGAAAACCTAGTTGATTAAATGATAGCAAAGATTTTCCCAAATTTGGGGAAAGACATGGATGTCCAGGCATGGGTGGCCTATAGAACCTCAAATGACACGACTAGAAAAGAACCTTTTCACTACATAGTAAACTGCCCAAAGTACAGGACAAAGAAACAATATTAAAATCTTCAAGAGAGAAGCACTAAGTCACTTTTAAAGGAAAGAGCATTAGAGTGACAGCAGACTTCTCGGCAGAAATTTTAAAGGTCAGGAGAGTATGGGATGATGTTTTCAGGTCTTAAAGAAAAACTAACTGCCAACATTTCTATATGCAGCAAGGTTATTATTCGGAATTTGAGAAAAATTAGAGACCTTCCAAGATAAGCATAAACTAGGGGAATTCATGACCACTAACCATTACCAATGATGCTTAAGGAGAACCTACACCCAGAAGAGGAAGAACTATAAATACAATTATATGATAATGTGAAAGAATAAATCTCATTTGAAGAGTAGATATGCAAATGAGAAATCTGAATCAAGCATTATCAGTACAGAAAAACAAATTTCTAAGATGAATAAGGGAGGGAAAAATGAACATAGAACATTCAAAGCATCCAAAAGAAAAACACCAAAATGAGGGGAACAATGATCTCACCTTTCCATAATAACTCTGAATATATATATTCTTAATTCTGCAATTAAAATACATAGACTGGCTGAATGATTTAAAAAGCAAGTTCTGACAATATGTTACGTACAAGAAACTTACCTTATATTCCAACAAATGAAATCTAAACGCAAGAGTAGTTATACTTACATTCAACAAAATAGACTTTAGGACAAAATCAGTTAGAAGAAACTAGGAAGATCTCTATATTTGCAGAAGGAAATGTGTCAAGAAAATATAATTATTATAAATATGCATGCACCAAATGTCAGAACACTCAATTTTATAAAACAAACACTACTAGATATAAAGGGATAGACACCAATACAATAATGGTGGAGGATGGGGCTGAGGATGTAGCTCAGTTGGTAAAGTGCTTGCCTTGCAAGCACTGAGGCCCTGGGTTCAATCCCCAGCACCACCACCAAAAAAAAAAAAAAAAAAAAAAATGGTGAATGACTTCAGCACCCTACTCTCAAGAATAGATCACCAAGCAACAAAAAAATCAGAGTTAAATTACACAGCAAATAGATTTAACAGACATTGGCAGCAGGACAATATGCATTATTTTTATCAGCACATGGAACATTTTCCAAAATAGACCACTTATTAGTCTTAAGTTTTTTTAAAAATAAAATAATGGTTTTATTTTATCTGATTGTAGTGCAATAAACTAGAAATCAACTACAAGAGAAACTACAGAAATTATAAAAACACATGGAGATTGAATAACACACTATTGAACAAGTAGTCATTGAAAAAATCAGGTGGGAAATTAAAAGATCTTTTAAATCAAATGAAAATGGAAACATGACCCACCAGAAGTTGTGGGATACAGTGAAAGCAGTCCTAAGAGGAAAATTTTTATAGCATCAAGCGCTGTGTCAAAGAAAAAAATTAAAATTAACAAAATTTTAGTTAAACTAAAAGAGAGAGAAGATCCAAATAAATAGACATTATAACAGACACCATTTAAGTTCAAATGATTATAAGGGAATATTTTGAAAAGTTACATGCCAGTTATTTGAAAAATTTGGAATAAATGGCCAAATTTCTGGGTACCTATAACCTTTCAAAATTGAAGGAAAAGAATCTTAAAAATAAAAAAACTAAATATATCCAAAACAAGTAACAAAATTGAAGCAGTAATGAACGGTCTTCCAACAAAGAATAGCCTATGTCTGGATGGATTCACTACTCAATTTTACAAGACTTTTAATGAAGAACTAACAATGCTCCTCAAACTATTTCACAAAATAGGAAAAGAAAGAATCCTTCCAAACTCATTCTATGAAGCCAGTATTATTCAAATATCAAAATCTGATAGAGACACAAGAGAAAAAGAAAGAAAACCATAGACCAATACCAATACCCTGGATGAACATATATGCAAAAGTTGTCTATACAAATTAAAAAGCACATTAAAAAGATCAAGTTTCTCCCATTCCAGGGATACAAGGGTGGTTCAACATATGTAAATCAATAAACAACACAGTACATAAAAAAATCAGATTTAAAAATCACATGATCATCTCAATAAATGCAGAAAAAGCCCTTGATAAAATTTAACATCCCTTCATGATAGAAGTCATGAATAAATTAGGTATTGAAGTTACGTCACCATAATAAAGGCTATATATGACAAACTCACAGTTAATATCTTACTGAATTGGGAAAAAATTAATGCATCACCTCTAAGGTAAGGAACAAGAAAAGGGTATTTACTCTCACCATTCTTAATCCGTAGAGTACTAGAAATTCTAACTGTATTCGTCAAGGTAAAGAAATAAAATATATACAAATAGGAAAGGAGGAAGGTACTTGTATCTGTTGCTGTTCATGATATGATTCGAAACCTAATAAAATTCTAAAGACATCACCAAAAGACTTTTAAAACTGATCAAAAAATTTAGTAAATAATGTGATAGAAAAATAAATATGTGAAATCAGTGGTTTTGCTTTGTACCAATAATGAACTCATTGAGAGAGAAATAAGAAAAGTAAACTCGTTCAAATAGCTTGAACAACAAAATACCTAGGAATAAACCTAACTGATGATGAGAAAGACCTTTGCAATAAAAATTACAAAACACTGTCTTTTTAATATATTTTTGTATGCAATTTGCTAAAATTTTGTTGAGAATTTTTGCGTCGATGTTCATTAAGGATATTGGTCTGAAATAATTTTCTTTCCTCGATGTGTCTCTGTCTGGTTTAGGTATCAGGGTGATATTGGCTTCATAGAATGAGTTTGGGAGGGTTCCCTCCTCTTCTATTTCATGGAATACTTCAGGAGTATTGGAATGAGCTCTTCTTTAAAGGTTTTGTAGAACTTGGCTGAGAACCCATCTGGTCCTGGACTTTTCTTTATTGGTAGGCTTTTGATGACCTCTTCTATTTCATTGCTTGAAATTGATTTATTTAAGTTGTGTATATCCTCCTCATTCAGTTTAGGTAATTCATATGTCTCTAGAAACTTGTTGATGTCTTCGAGGTTTTCTGTTTTGTTGGAATATAGATTTTCAAAATAGCTTCTACTTATGCTTTGTATTTCACTCGTGTCTGTTGTGATATTTCCTTGTTCATTCTGCATACATTGCTGGTGGGGTTGCAAATTAGTGCAGCCACTCTGGAAAGCAGTATGGAGATTCCTCAGAAAGCTTGAAAGAGAACCACCTTTTGACCCAGCTATCCCACTCCTTGGCCTATACCCAAAGGACTTAAAATCAGCATACTACAGAGATACAGCCACATCAATGTTCATTGCTGCTCAATTCACCATAGCCAGATTGTGGAACCAACCTAGATGCCCTTCAGTTGATGAATGGATAAAGAAACTGTGGCATATATATATAATGGAATATTACTCAGCCATAAAGAATGATAAAATTATGGCATTTGCAGGCAAATGGATGAAATTGGAGAATATCATGCTAAGTGAGATAAGCCAATCTCAAAAAACCAAAGGACAAATGATTTCGCTGATAAGCGGATGATGACATATGATGGGGGGTGGGAGGGGTTAGTGATAGGGTTAGAGTTAGGTTTAGGGTTAGGGTTAAGGAAGGGGGCAAGAATGGAGGAAGGAAGGACTGTATAGAGGGAAAAGAGGGGTGGGAGAGGTGGGGGGAAGGGAAAAAATAACAGAATGAATCAAACAACATTACCCTATGTAAATTTATGATTACACAAATGGTATGCCTTGACTCCATGTACAATCAGAGAAACAATATGTATCCCATTTGTTTACAATAAAAAAAAGAATGAAAAAAAATTACAAAACAATGAAGAAAGATATTGAAGAAGACCCTAGAAGGTGGAAAGACTTCCCATGGATTGGTAGAATTAATATTGTTAAAATGGCCATACTACCCAAAGTGATCAACAGATATAATGCAACTCCAATCAAAATACCAATGACATTCTTCACAGAACTAGCAAATCAATTCTGAAATTCATATGGAAAAACAAAAGACCTGAAATAGCCAAAGCAATCCAAAGAAAAAGAATAATGCTGGAGGCATCAAATTATCTGACTTTAAAGAATACTGTAGAACAATGGTAACAAAAACCAGCACTGAATTGGCATAAAAAGAGGAATCGATAATTGGAATAGATTCAAACTAAAAAGATTTTTCTCAGCAAAGGAAACAATCAACAATGTGAAGAGAGAGCCCACAGAATGGGAGAAAATCTTTGCCACATACACTTCAGATAGAGCACTAATCTCCAGAATCTATAAAGAACTCAAAAAACTTTATACCAAGAATACAAATAACCCAATCAAAAAATGGGCTAAGGAAATGAACAGACACTTCATAGAAGATGTACAAGAAATCAAGAGATACATGAAAAAATGTTCATCATCTCTAGTAATAAGAGAAATGCAAATCAAAACTACCCTAAGATTTCATTTCACCCCAATTAGAATGGCGTTTATCAAGAATACAAGCAACAATAGGTGTTGGCGAGGATGTGGGGAAAAGGTATACTAATACATTGCTGGTGGGGTTGCAAATTAGTGCAGCCACTCTGGAAAGCAGTATGGAGATTCCTCAGAAAACTTGGAATGGAACCACCATTTGACCCAGCTATCCCATTCCTTGGCCTATACCCAAAGGTCTTAAAATCAGCATACTACAGAGATGCAGCCACATCAATGTTCATAGCTGCTCAATTCACAATAGCCAGATTGTGGAACCAACGTAGATGCCCTTCAGTAGAAGTTTGGATAAAGAAACTATGGTATGTATACACAATGGGATATTATTCAGTCATAAAGAAGAATAAAATTATGGCATTTGCAGGTAAATGGATGCATCTGGAGAATATTATGCTAAGTGAGATAAGTCAATCCCAAAAAAACAAAGGTCAAATGATTTCTCTGATAAGTGGATGATGATACATACAAGGGGGTAGGAGGGAGGCAAGAGTGGAGGAAGGAGGGATTATACAGAGGAAAAAGAGGGGTTGGGAGGGGTGTGGGGGGAAGGAATAATAACACAATGAGACAAACATCATTACCCTGTGTACTTGTATGATTACATAAATGGTGCGACTCTACTTTGTGTACAAGCAGAGAAACAACGTTGTACCCCATTTGTGTACAATGAATCAAAATTTTAGAAAAGGGAGAGACATATAGACCAGTGGGACAGAATAGGAAAATCAGAAAAGAGACCCGTGCATTCTTAGCCAACTGGTTCTGTACAAAGTTGCCAAAAGCATACATTGGAGAAAGTACATTTTCTTAATGATTCTGGGAAAACTAGATATCCACATGCAGAAGAATTAAATTCAACCCTTATCTCTCAGTCTGTTCAAAATCAATTCAAAAAAGATCAAAGACCTTAATGTAAAATCTGAAAATTTGAAACTTCTGGAAAAAATAAGGGAAACACTTTTAAGTATTGGCACGGGTAAGGATATCCTGGATAGGCTCCTACAGGACACAAGAGCAAGAATTGGCAAATGGCATTCCATCAAATTAAAAAGCATCTGCAAATCCATTCATACTCAAAACACTAGAAAAACTAGGGATAGTAGTAACATACCTCAACATTGTAAAAGTACATATGCTAAATCTAAGGCCTACAGCATTCTAAATGGAAGAGTAGAATTTAAAGTATTCCCTCTAAAAACTGGAACAGGCAAGGATGCCCTCTTTCACCACTTCTATTCACCAAAGTCCTGGAAACTCTAGTCAGAGCAATTAGACAGAAGAAAGAAATTAAAGGGATACAAATAGGAAAAGAAGAACTCAAACTATCCCTATTTGCCGATGACATGATTCTTTATTGAGAAGATCCCAAAAAATCCACCAAAAAACTGCTAGAACTCATAAATGAATTCAGCAAAGTAGCAGCATATAAAATTAACAACTATAAATCAAATGAATTCCTATATATCAGTGATGAATCATCTCAAAAAGAAATTAGAAAAACTATCCCATTCACAATAGTCTCAAAATAATAAAATTCTCGGGAATCAATATGCTAAAAGAGGTGAAAGACCCCTAGAATGAAAACTACAGAATACTAAAGAAAGAAATTGAAGAAGACCTTAGACAATGGAAAGACCTCCCATATTCTTGGCTAGACAGAATCAATATTGTCAATATGGCCATTCTACCAAAAGCACCTACACAGATTTACAATTACAGATAGACAATTTCTATTAAAATTCCAATGACATTCTTCATAGAAATAAAAATATCAGTCATGAAATTTATTGGGAAAAAATAAGAGACCCAGAATAGCCAAAACAATTCTCAGTGAGAAAAGTGAAGCAGGAGGCATCATAACACCAGATCTTAAGTTATACTACAGAACTATAATAACAAAAATGGCATGGTATTGGCATCAAAACAGACTTGAAGACCAATGGTACAGAATAGAAGATGCAAAGACAAAACCACGTAAATAGTTATCTCATACTAGACAACTAGATAAACATATATTGGAGAAAAGATAACCTCTTCAACAAATGGTTCTGGGTAAACTAGAAATCCATACATAACAAAAAGAAGTTAAACCCCTATCTCTCACCCTGCACAGAACTCAAATCAAAGTGAATCAAGGACCAAGGCATTAGACCAGAGACCCTGCACCTATTAGAAGAAAAAGAAGCCCACATCTCCATCATGTCAACTTACGAACAGACTTCCTCAACTAGACTCCTAAAGCACAAGAAGTAAAATCAACATTTATTGTTGCTTGTATTCTTTATGATTGTCATTTTGATCAGAGTGAGATGAAATCTTAGAGTAGTTTTGATTTGCATTTCTCTAATTGCTAAAGATGTTGAATATTTTTTTCATATATTTGTTGAACAATTGTATTTCTTCTTCTGTGGAAGTGTCTGTTCAGTTCTTTAGCCCATTTATTGATTGGGTTATTTGTTTTTTCAGTGTTAAGTTTTTTGAGTTCTTTTTATATCCTAGAGATGAATGCTTTATCTGAGGTACATGTGGTAAAGATTTTCTCCCAATCTATAGACTCTCTCTTCACATTATTGTTTCTTTTGCTGAAAAGAAGATTTTTAGTTTGAGTCCATTCCATTTATTGATTCTTCATATAACTTCTTGCACTTTAGGAGTCTTGTTAAGGAAGTCAGATCCTAGGTTGACATGGTGAAGATTTAGGCCTACTTTTTCTTATAGTAGTCCTAGGGTCTCTGTTCTAGTGCCTAAGTCTTTGATCCACACTGAGTTGAGTTTCATGCAAGGAGAAAGATAAGGGTCTAATTTCATTTTTTTACATGTAGCTTTCCATTTTTTCCCAGCACCATTTGTTGAATAAGCTACCTTTTCTCAAGTGAATGTTTTTGGCACCTTTGTCTAGTATGAGATAACTGTATTTGTTTGGGTTTGTTTCTGTGTCTTCTATTCTGTACCATTGGTCTATGTCTATTTTGGTGCCAATACCATGCTGTTTTTGCTACTATAGCTACTAAGATTTCATCTCACTCCAATCAGAATGGCAATTATCAAGAATACAAGCAACAATAAATGTTGGTGAGGATGTGGGGGAAAAGGTACATTCACACATTGCTGGTGGGGGTACAAATTAGTGCAACCATTATGGAAAGCAGTATGGAGATTCCTCAGAAAACCTGGAATGGAACCACCATTTGACTTAGTTATCCTACTGCTTGATATACATCCAAAGGAATTAAAATCAGCATTCTATAGTCACAAGATCTCATCAATGTTTATAGCAACTCAATTCAAAATAGTTAAGCTATGGAACCAACCCAGGTGCCCTTCAACAGACAAATGGATAAAGAAAATGTATACACACACAATGGAGTATTACTCAACCATAAAGGAGAATAGAATTATGGCATTTGTCAGTAAATGGATGGAACTGGAGACTATCATGCTAAGAGAAATGAACCAATCCCCAAAATCCAAAGGCTGAATGTTCTTTCTGATACGCAGATGCTAACACACAATAAGGGGAGAGGCAGGAAGAATATAAGTACTTTGGATTAGACAAATGGGAATGAAGGGAAGGGGAGATGGGAATAGGAAAGACAGTGAATGAATCAGACATTACTTTCCTGTGTTCATATATGAATACAGACCAGTGTAACTCCACATCGTGTACAACCACAAGAATGGGAAGTTATAGTCCATGTATGTATAACATGTCAAAATACATTCTACTGTCATGTATAACTAAAAAGAACAAATACAAAATTTAAAAAAATAAATGTGTCTGCAGAGCAATGGAAATAATCAGTAGAATGAAGATGCAACCTATAGAATAGGAGAAAAAATTTAATAGCTTTTCATCTACAGAGGATTAATATTCAGAATCTATAACAATAAAAAGAAAAGCAAGTTATCCAATTTAAAATAGGCAAATGATGTGAAAAGATACTTTGCAAAGAAGTACAAAAGGACCATGAATATACGGAAAAAGTGCTCAATATATTTACCACTCAGAAAAATGCATATTAAACCTATGTTGATAGTCCATCTCATCCCACTTAGAGTGGCTGTAACCCAACCAAAACACAACAAAGCAAACAAACAACAACAACAAAAATAACAAATGCTAGTGAGGTTGTGAGAAAAAAATAAACCCTTTTATACTGTTGGTAGGAATTTATATTAGCACATCCACTATGGAAAACAATCTGAAGAATCCTAAAACAATTAAAAATAAAATACGTTTCAGCTATGCCTCTTCTGGCTGGCTATATATCCAAAAGGAAACAAATTCAGTATACAAAGGAGATGTTTATTATGACATTATTCACAATAGTTAAGATATGGAATCAATGAGTATCCACAGATAAATGGGTAAAGAAAATATTGTACATATACACAGTGAAGTATTATTCAGTTCTAAAAATGAGTGAAATATTGTTATTTGCAGGCAGAGGGATGCAATTGGAGAACATCATGCCAAGCTAAATAAGCCAGGCATAGAAGGACAAAGACTGCATGTATTCTTTCATATGTGGAAACTAAAAATAATTTAATATATACATAAATAAAATAAAAAGATGACTTGAAAGCAGAGAGGAACAATTAGGGACTGGGAAAAGGACTGTGGGGAGAGGGAAACAGGGAGGGTAAGAAGATAGAAGGGAGTTGAACAAGATCAATGCATGATATATGCATGTGTGCAATTTCACAGGAAAGCCTATTAATATGTACAATTAATACATGTTAATAAAAATGATTAGAATTCTTTTCATCTTTTAAAACTAGTGAGATCAGCAAGAGGCTGGAAAAAGTAATAGAGGCTTAACTCTCTACAAAACTAAAAGAATAGGGGCTGGGGAGATAGCTCAGTTGGTTGAGTGCTTGCCTTACAAAGCACAAGGCCCTGGGTTCAATCCCCAGCACTGCAAAAAAAAAAAAATCCAAAACTAAGAAAATGAGTGTTTAGGGTATTTGTTGTCTATTAGAATTATAATCGTGTAATTTTACAATGTCAGGGTTGGAGGGAGCTGAAATGATCATTTTCCCAAATTCTTATCTAGTGTTTCTTAACTTTTTGTAAAAACATACTTTTAATTACTCCCCCTGCGTGTGTTACACATTCTCTTCCAGGGCAAACCTAAATTTCTGGCTTTTAGAAAGTGATTCCTTTACTGAAGCAAAAAAATGTATAACCTCAATGGGTCAGTGTGACCCATGACAGCTTCCAAGAGTGAAACCAATGTCATTTCTCCTCAGAGGCGTTCCCACATTTGAAGAGTGTTTTTGTCCTTCCTCACTCCTCTTCCTCTTCACTCAGTACTAGAATGTACCCTTAGACACCAACCACATCTATCTGTTCATTTTTCCATAATTACTGTGATTTTTTTTTTTTTTTTATCTTCAGGAATCCTGATACTTTGGGTTAAGTTTTAGAAACATGAAAAGAGATGAAAAATGAAATGCGGAGATCTTTGCAACAGAAGAGTAGGAAAAAGAAATCTGTATTTGTTCTTGGAAGGTAGTCACTCTGTGAGTCAATGAGTTCCCAAGTCAAAAGTTTAGGACAAACTCCAGAAAATGTTTGCCTTCTTCTACCAACACCAGTGTGTTTGGGGGAGGTAGTCAATCCTTAAATTCCATCTCAGAATTTCTAAAGCACCCTCCAGAGTTTCAGAAATCTGGCCTGCAGTAGCAGGAGACAGAATAGACAGTCTTTGTGTACAACTTCTGTTAAGAAAATCTTTATTATTTGGATAACTTATTTTTTCCCTTCTTGTATGACTTAGTTCTGAGACACCACTTAATCTTGCTCATTTTTATTCTACAGGGATGCAGTTGTTGACTTTCAGTGTCAGTTCCCCCAGGCTTTGAACGGCAGTGACCCTGTCAGCCACATCACCTTTGCCGCCTGTCTGACTGACACCTTTGCGAAGCACTGGGCCAAGGGTCTTATTAAGTTCTCCCATTATGTCATTAATAGCTCTCTTTCATTAAACTATTCTCTTTATTTCAAAGTAAAGGAGCTTCTCACTGAAATGAGAAAAATATTTTAAGAGCTCATGGAAAACTCAGTTTTAAAATTCCATACAAATTACATTTTTAAAAATTCAGCTTATATCATTATTCTTACCCTGAATGTAATCAATATGAAAACTGTCAAAATATTTGCTCTTTCAGCTTCTAGCTTTCAGAAACTATGGTCTTCCATTCAGGATGTTTTAAAACAAAGGATTCAAATTTAGATTCTTATAGCTTTAAAGAATGCAGAAGACCGTATGGAAATATCAGTTATTCCTTGGACTTCCATTTCTTATTTTGTTGAAAGCATCTCAGGGGTTATTAAAATGGGTAAGAAAGAACATTCAAGCACTCAGAGTAACCTTGAACTAAACCCAACCTGGAACTCAAATTGAAAAATGGCATTGATGTCTTTCTTGCCTGACTAAATTAAGCTCTAAAATTTTATTATTCCCAAATCATCATCTGGGTTCACATCTATTTTATTGCAACCATATTCTAGGTAATTGTCAAATTCCAATTTGGTTTAATTTTTAAGCTAGAGGGGGGTTATGTAAAATTTCCACTTAACAGGAGGTCCTTGGGGAAAGCCGGACTATCTTTGTCCAGTCTGCATTGTCTAGTGATTAGGAGAAAAGTGTGCCCACTTTACAAAAACTTCCTAAGTTGATGCCCTACCCAGTCATGTGACATCACAGGCTGACATCATCAAAAAGACATCATAGATATTAAATCTGCTTCTGAGTATGAGGCCCAAATACTGCAACTACCTCACCGAGGGAACTTGTTAGAAATGCAGATTCCCGGGTGCATCTCAGTTATGTCTGAGAAGGGATTCAATAAAAACAAAAACAAAAGAATTCAAGTGTATGATGTCATGAAATTTTACCATGAAGTTCCAAGCTTTCAATCCCTTTTATATGGTTGGGCATCTACTAAATCTTTTCCACATTACATTTTATTTTTAGGATTTCAGGAAATGTTGTATCCCTGCTTCCCTCATGTACATGTATCTCAAAGTTCCCACACAAGCTGCTATAAAATAGTAATGCAGATGTCAGAGACTTCCCTTAAAAGATCTCAGAACTCAGTTTGTCAAAAAGCACACACCCTGGGTTTCAGAAAGGTAGTTCATTTCAAGCCGATGAAGTCATTCACTATACTTCCTGACCTGGATCAGAATCACAGCTTCTAGGACCTATTTGCTCCTACTCTCATCTTTAGCAAGTTCACTTACTTTGAATGCTGCAACACCCCCTCTTTCCACTCCATCTTACTGTTTCTTAAAAGTGAAACAAGGAAACAACTGTGAATTGAAGTAATTGAGTACCCACAAAATGGAGACTCACTGATTTTCACCTCAGCATTCTAATTGTGACTTGTGATCCAACACTACTGCCTAGGAATCACTTCTAGCTTCTAGGATAGCGTAACTCAGCATTTTGAATTCCCAGGAATTCATAAATTACCCAGAAGAACATAACATCTATACATCTATAAGAGATCTGAAATTCTACAGATTGATTGATAAAAGCTAATCCCAACTATTTTCCCAAGCCTAAAACATTCTACTCAGTGACTCAAAGTCCACCTTGTATAGAAGCTGCAGAGTCAGGATTTGGGACTTACTTCTTTGCTCAAAAATGTCAGTGCACAAGCCTGACATCAACTATTAGAGGTCTTCTTTGGAATTAATACATTTTCATAATTTATTCAGATTCTTATTGTACTGCAAATAAACAGAGGAGACAGTACAGAAGACTACCCACACATTAGCATGTTTTCAGGTTAGTCTTTTTTCACCTTGGGATACATAGGAAAAGAGATAAAGAATTCCTTGATTTTAACAGGGTACCAAGGCACAAAACATGAGAAGCAAACACTTGTCTGTAATGTCAACACATCTGACATACCATTGGCGTTTAGTATTTGTTGAACAATATTTGGTGCAGAGAGCACCAAGAATTGGTGCTAGAATTATTTGATGTGCTGGCCTAAGGCTGGTTCACTCCTTACTCCTAGTTCCTGTTGTTGGAACTCAGTTACTTAAGACTTAAGTTAATTGTCTATTCAGATGTTGTTTATTGTGACATTTCCTTTTCTGTATTTTGTTTGTAGACATTTAGATTTACTAAAGGTGTGTTTCTGATCATCTTATCCTGAAATTAAAGATGGAACTGAGCAGATACTAGCCTATGTGATTTTGTCACAGTGATGTGGGAAGGAACTCTAGAAATATTGTTTATGACCATTTCACTTTGAAAAAAGAACTAAAAATCATTCAGTAGGTTTATAAATTAAGTGTGGTTTGATTTGGCAAGTATGGTGCTTAATAGTTGCTACATAACTTTATTTTATTCAGCACAAACCAGTTTGTCATTCTAAAAAAACTCTAGTATTATTTCATCTTTGCCTAACCAAGTTTAAAAAGCTGGTCCATTTATTACATGCCATTTTTTAAAAAGGAACTTTAGAGCCAAGAGCAGTGATGCACACCTATAATCTCAGCAACTCCAGAGGCTGAGGCAGGAGGATCACAAGTTTGACACCAGTCTTGGCAACTTAGCAAAACCATGTCTCAAAATTAAAAATAAAAAGGGTTAAGGATGTAGTTCAGTGGTGGAGCACACCTGGACTCAAATCCCAGTAACCCCACTACCACCACACATACACCCACAGTGGACTTCAGGAGTAAATAAACCTATAAAAATGAAGCCCAGTTTCCTATGTAGCAAAGGTGAGCTCCTTATGTTTGTGGGGAGTGGAGAGTGGATGTAGAAAGGGCAAAGGAGCATAGTTCTTAACATCACATGAGGATGATGTCTTGCCTGGAACAGGACAGAGAGAATTGTTGCAGACAGCATGAACCTCTCAGAGAATGTGCTGAGATACCAAAGACCTATGTGTATTTGATAGAAGAGTAGGATTGGATCCAGTCAAGTCAGTAAGTATCCCATGAAACGTTCCTCTCAATAATCCAACTGTGATTCACATTTTTTTTTCTACAATGAAGGGAATAAATGCCAGGAATCTGCAATTATCCTGGCCTGGTTTGTGAGAGAACAAAAATTTGTTCAATTTGTGTTATTTTTTTCTGTGCATGCAAAAACACAACAGTCAGTAAATATTTTATTGAGTAGGTACTTTGTGATAGGCACTATATTAATCACTTACATGGATTACTTTATGTTGTGAAGGAGGAAAGTTTTTTCCTGCAGAGATGAAGTAACGAGGCTTAGAGGAATGTTAAATATTTTGCACAAGGTACAAAGTTTTTCAGTGCCGAGGTCAGAATCTAGAGGGTGAACTCTTAACCCCTGAACGACTCTGCCTCCCCAAAGATCCTTCCTACTCTGTTCATTACATTTCAGGTTGCACTCATGTGCTTTATTTGCAGGAGTGGAACATAAGACCTGGAATAGGCTATTCACTTCCAGAAGCTTCCTTAGCAGCTCTTTGGAATCAAGATAATCTTTGCAAGAGGGTATCTCTCATTCTATAGATCATAGAGGACAGGGGCTAATCCACTGGAAAACTTGGATTCATCAAGTTTTGGAAAATGGGTGTAGCATGTGGCCCATTCCAGAGCGCATGCACCTCGGTTTCCACACAGGAGAGAGAAGACATAGCAATCAGTTTAATCTAACTTGATACAGGAACGGAGACTGGAGAATGGAAAGGCATACTCATCCTATTATCCTTCATAGATTTTCCTGGATCTCAGATAGTTTTTTAGTACTGCTGGAAAAAAATCAATGGGAGATTGAGTTCTTTAATGATTTAAAAATCAGAGTGTTTTGTATTAACTTTCAACCTATATGTTATTGAATCCTTGCCAAGTAATAGCAGGTAATGATTTCACTTTTGTTTTAGGAGTTCTTGTTCTAAGAACAGGATCCTGCATTTGTTTCCAGAGAGTCTTTCTAAAAGATCCTGTGTCTCATCTGCTTAGGATCCTTCTATACCTTTTGATTTTAGTTCATTTCCTTGCGACGACTCCTGGGACTTTCCTATCACCAGTTCTTCGTATAATCCCATACCGTGAAGAACTATTTGTAAGTTCTAAAATGTGCCATGCCCTGTCATCTTCTGGGCCTGCATGATGCTTACTGGTCTTCTGACCCCAAATATTACCTCCTTTGGTTACCTACTCAATTTCTCTCAACTCCACCTAAAATATCAATTTGTAATTGCTCCCTCTGGGTCACTTCTCTGAACCGTATTCCTCAGTCTAAATGAAAAACCTAGGTGAGTGCTCTCAACTATGTTTGCACCCCATCAGGTGTCCAGAGCTCAGGTGTGCAGTCTTGCAGCAGGACCCTCATCATTCCACAGCCACTTACCAGCTGGGTCAACTTCAAAAAACTCATTTATTAGCCAGGTTCAGCGGCACATGCCATAATCCCAGCAACTGAGGCAGGAGGATCACAAGTTCAAAGGCAGCCTCAGCAATTTAGCAAGACCCTAAGCAACATAGCAAGATCCCCTCCCCTGTTCAAAAAAAAAAAAAATGTTTTAAAAGACTGGGAAAATGTCTTAGTGTTTAAATCCCTGATACGAAAAAAAGTCATTTATTGACTTCTCTATATCCCAGAAAGACTATATAAGATGGGATATGAATAGTATTATACTCAAAGATTCTTATTAAGCTTGAATAACAACATAAATATTAATTGTTATATCTTCTACTAAACTGGTCAGTTTGAGGTCAAAAACTGATCTTTTGTCTTTTCATTGTTCTTAGCAAATAGCAGATGCTTCACAAACGCGTGTGGAATGAGTAGAATTAAATATCATGGAAATGATAGATGATTTAATAAAATGCTCTTACATAAATTTAGTATAGTTACTATTTAATCATCATCCATCATTATTACTGGCACTGGGGATTGAACCCAGGGGCACTTTGTCCCTTAGCTATATCCCCAGACATTTTGTTTTTAATATTGAGATAGAGTCTCATTCAGTTGCCCAGGCTGGCCTTGAACTTCAGATCCTCCTGCTTCAACCTCCAGAGTAGCTGGGATTACAGGTGTATACCACAGCACCTGGTTCATACAACTATCTCATTGTTCTGAAACATGCTGATGCTTTAAAATTCTCTGAAAGACTGCTCATCTGCTGGAAGTGTGACTTGCCACTGTAAGTGTAGGCCACACCATAATGTGTAAGTGAGCAGTGGCCTCTTTTTTTTTTTTTTTTTTTTTTTTTTAGTGGTGCTAGGGTTTGAACCCAGGACCTTGTACATGTGAGGCAAGCACTCTACCACCTGAGCTATATCCAGCCCAACAGTGGTCTTTTTATTAGAGCATTAGAAATCTATCTGATGTGGAAGTAGAGGATGATTTTGAGGATTCTAAACCTCTAGGTGGAAAGAGATGATTATAAACCTAGCCCTTGATTGTTTCCCCTTCTTCTCTGCTCAATGCAAGATTTTCTTGTGGCCACCATCCAGCATGCAGGGACCTAGAAAAGACACCACTTGCAAACTCACTTTTAGATATGGACTAAAATCCCATTTTGTTCATATATTACAATAGTTGTCCTAAGACATAAAGAATAAAAATGTCTAAGTTTCTCAAGTACAAGTTTATGATGATAAGACAAAGAAGTTCCAATATCCTTTTACCCCTTTACCAGCCCATGGAAGCTAAGGCCAATTGCTTTCTCCTTTCAATATCTGCTCTGATTTCTATCTGCACTGCAGGAGCTAGAAAGACACTAATCACATTTCCCAAATACGCTTTTACCGGTTTTGCTGATGTGATTTAGGGTCCCGGTGACTTGCACAGAATTAAGTGGGGAGAAAATGGAGAGAGAGGAAGTGGTTAGGGACTTCAAAAATGGTGAGGTTCTTGAAGCCACGTGTGGCCTTCCTTGGTCATAGACTGTAGCTGAAATGCTGCCATCTTAGAACCAGCTCTGGGGTCAGTAGTATTGTGAGTCCCTGGCTCTCAAGGTAGCAGAGGCAGCTGCTTGCTACCTGGGTGAGCTATTTCTGCAACATTGTGTTAACAGTCATTACTGGGAGCTCCAGTATTATGCCTCTTTCCTCCAGTCCAACCAGAATTTCATAAGTACCTAAATCCTAGAATTAAGTTATTTTTTGCTTAAAATAGCTAGAATAGTACTGTTACATCCCCCCTGAGCCTCTATTTTGCAACTTTGTTGTTATTGCTGTGGAATTTCTTTTTTTTTCTCTAGCTAACATCTTTCCTCTCTCTTCAACTCTACCTATCCTGCACTAGAAACTAACTTAACAATGCTGCTTTTCTCCTAAGAGAAGTTAGAGTCCAGGATCACATCACTTGGCTCTCAATTCATCACTTAAAGTTATAACCTACTCCACTCAGTTCGCTTTCAAGTGTATCTCATTGAGAAGGGCTCCACTCTTATAAATGAATATCAGACCTCCAAGGAGTCCCAGTAGCTAAGGAGCCCCTGGGGAGGGTTTCTGAAGCCATGATGGGAAAAATTTTCCTCTTTCCTCAGTATCAAATACTTTCATCCAAGATAAGTCCCTTACAGAATAACAATCCAAGTAAACAAAACTAAAGGAAACTCCAAGAACTCAAACTCAATGACAAATAGGTGATGACAACAGGCACACATAAAACCTTGGGATGACACAGGAATGGAGCCCAGATTTCACCGAGTACTTTATGATAAATATGAAAACCAAGGACCTTATGCTTCTGCCTCACATTTTATTCCTCTCGCTCCCTTCTTATAATAGGAGGCTTGCCTCTTATGCAACACCCTATTTTCTAAATGTTAGTGAGTTACATCACCAGGTCATTCACCCTTTGAGAACCAGACTGGCACACCTTGCTCATTCTTTATCCTCAGCACCTAGCACTGGGCTGCCCACAGTTACCACATGCATGTCAATGACAACCTGGAACACCACACCAGGAGACCACAGTTCCATTCAATTCTGATCATGTCTGGAGTTAGTGCAAACCCCAGAGGTAAATGGGATCAGTCCAATAAGACTGCCCCACCTCAAGTGTCAGTTGCAAGGCCCCAGTGTCCCCCGGCCACTTTCACTTCTGATAAGACAGATAAAAATGTGAGGGTTCTCACAACCCCTTTTGGGTTTTGTAATTCACTTCAAGTGAGTCATAGAACTCACTATTATCACAGTATTAAAATTTTCATTTTATTATAAAAGATACAATTCAGGAAAGGAGAAGAGGGTAAAGTCTGAGAGAAGAGGGACACAGAGCTTCCATCCACACAGGGTCAGGTAAGCCATTCTCCCAGTACATCAGTATGATCACCAACCTGGAAACTCTGAGTTTATGGTTCAGTCTGTATTGAAATTTTAACGTATGAGTATGACTGATTAAATTACTGGTCACCTGTTTGAATTTAATCTCTAGCCTCACTTCTGTCCCTGGAGGAGAGTGAGGGGAGGGGCTAAAAGTTCCAACCCTCTAACCATGTGCTTGGACTTTCTGACATTACCAGTCCCTCCCTTGAGACTATCTAAGTAACTGTCACTAGTCACCTCATTAGCAGAAAATTTTGGTAGAAAGTAGCTCACTATGAATTACAAGAAAACATTGCAATCAAGAAAAGTTCAAGGATTGTTCAAGCTCTGTGCCAGGAACCAGGGACCAGATATATTCTTTGTTATATCACACCATTGGAGACACATTTGCCAAATTGAATTGAATTGGCTACTCCAAGTGCCCATTAATCACTTTATAAAAATTAAATGAAAGGATCTTTTGCAATTCTAGGATCAAGATGTTCCCACTGGAAGTCATGTTCCGTAAGCCCTTCCTTGAATATTCATTTAAAATATAACTTCAATCCCCCCTTCTCCCACTCACTGAAAGCTAGAATTTAAGTCTTTAACTACAGGTGATAGGAAATGAATTCTACCACTCCAGCTGGGCATTTAAGACCTAACATCTTTACGCCATCTTTGAAGCTGCTGCTGTAGGGATACCAGATACCACTATGGCCCAGACTCTGGGTGAACATATACTGTCCTGCCAGTCAGAACACTTTGAGTTTTGTCAGGATAAGTACACAGAATAAAATATTTTTGTGCATCCAAACAGTCCTGCTTTTAACCACAAAAATTAAGTAAGAGAATAGAGATACGTAGTTACTATGCTTTATCAATTATATTACTTTAGCTGTAAGAAGAAATTCTGCTGGGATAAAGTTTGCCTTTTCTGGAAAAAAGGGGCACAGAGAGATGACAGATAGATGATGGACAGATATTTAAATATACATGTACATGTATCTACATAAACGTTTGCATTTTATTAAGCAAGGAGTTAGGTTTTTATTTTGCTTGTTTTTGGTAAAAAGACAAATAGTAAATATTTTGGGTCTTGTGGTCTTTCTTATAATTATTTGAACACTGACAGATTTGGGCAAAAGCATCTATAGACAATACATAAAAGATTGGTCATGACTGTATTCTAATAAAACTTTGTGTACACTGAAATGAGAACTTTATGGAATGATTTTCATGCATCACAAAATAATATTGTTCTTTCAGTTTGTTTCAACTATTTAAAAATGCAAAAATCATTCTTCTCTCATGCCATACAAAAAGAGGTATGAACCATAGTCTGTTGACACCAACTCAGCTGAGTATTGAACCAATGGCCTTAGGCATGCTAGCAAGCATACTACCACTGAGCCACATTCCTAGCCCTTGCTGACATTTATTATAGACCAATAAGGTTAATTTAGTAAGGATGCCTTTTTGTTCTGACTATATGATCTGAGTATCTGCATTAGCTAGGAACTCTAACAACTGAATTCTTTGAATTCTATTGGATGTTGAAATAAATCATTGTAAATAGTATCATCCTTCCATCTCTCCAGCCTGTTCTCATCCTCTCCAGCCTGTTCTCATCCTCTCTCCTCTCTCCCTTCTCTGTCTCTATCTCATTCCTGAAAAACAAGATAGGTTTATAGAAAATGAGCCCCATATACTTCCAACATTGACTGCTCATGCCATTAATATCAAGGTAACATAGCTGGTGACAGCTTCTTGCACTGATTCATAATTCATGTCCCTGTTAAAGGGTATCTGATCCGTTGAGTTATATATATTTCACTCTGAATATGCTAATGTTGTCAGTTTAAATCAAAATAAAACCACAACTTATTTCTTCCATGATTAGGACCTAAAGAGAAAATGCCTCTGTTGGGAGGGTCTGAGAAATTCCAGAATCTGGAAAACATCCCTGACTCTGAAATAAATCTTCTCCTAACCACAGTCAAACTGCCTCTTAGAGGTTCTGTCCAAGCCAACAGTGGGCATCCTGTAACATGGCAGTATTTCATATGCACTAGCTTCATAGTTTTTAGAGTTAGCTTTTCTTGGCAAATGTATTTCAAGAAGTGGTTGTATTTTTAAAGCATTTAAAATTTTTTTTTTCTCTGTTTAAGTGAATAGGTTCATCAATCAGAAAGCCCAAAGGCAAGAGGAAAAAAATAAGGGCAAAGTTTTTTTATTGTTATTAAAGAAGGAGAAATAATATCTGAGGCCTGAAGCTCAATTTGTGAAGAGCATGATCCACAGGACTCCTGTTAAAGGTGGGCTGCTGCTGAGACACTTCAAAAGATCATCTTTATTGCAGAACAATTGCCTGACCCAGTTTCCTGGTCAGCAACATGCTTTTGTAGAAACTTCAGGAGCTGATGAAAAAGCTCAGCAAAGTTAGCATGTGTACTTTCATCTGAGGCTCTTGGGAGGGGAAATATGAAAAGGTTTCTAGGTCCCTTGGATTTAGCACTGAGAGGTCTACTGGCACAGAAGAAAAGAATGAAACAAAAGATAGGAACATGTTTTAAAAAGCAGTATCTGATTTCTTGGCAAATGTATTTGCTATCAGGGTTTGCAGAACACAGAGGTCTTTCTGTATTCATAGTCTTTTGCCTATCAAAATATTTTGATATTGTAATAAAACTCTATGGTAAAATACTTTTTTGCCCTTTGAATAAGAATTCACTGCCTCTGTATAAAAAGATATTCTTTTGCCCTGTCTTAGGTCTTCTTGAGAAACAATTCTGGGTGCATAAGCATCTAAGCAATATTTAATTTGGAATTCCGACATGCATCATAAAACTAGCATAAAAAGCAACAATGTATGTTTTAATGATTTCAAAGGAGAAAACACATTTCCACAAACAGCTCTAAGTTAAAGTTCCATTCATTGCTTGCTGGAAAATATTACATCTTTAAGCAAAGAGCTCCTCAGCTTTTTTATTTTAAGCATCTGTGTACTTATATTTATCAGTAAAAAGAATCTTCCAAAAGAGCTATTCAGCTTTATAATTTCCTCTTTCATTTGACATTTTTTCCCCTTTCAGTTCATTTTGGAGACTGTCATCTTAAATTCATTGTTGACCTTACTTGCATCAGTTTCCTAGGGCTGCTATAACAAAGTATCAAACACAAGGTGACTTGAACACCAGACAGAAATCTCTACTCATGGTCCTGGAGGCCAGAAGTCTGAAATGGAGGTGTCCTCAGGACAATGTGCCTTCCCAGGGAAGAATCCATTCTTGCCTCTTCTTGCTCTGGGTATTTGCCAGCAACTTATGGCACTTTCTTAACTTGTAGATGGATCACTACAGTCATATGATCCTCTTCTGTGTATATCTTCAAGTGATCTTCTCTCCATGTATTTGTCTTTGTGACTAAATTTCCCCTTTCTATAAGGACACCAGTCATACTGAATTGGAGTCCTTCCCAATGACCTCATTTTAAGTGGATTACTTCTAAAAGACCCTATTTCCAAATAAAGTCACATACTGAGATACTGGGGATTAGAATTTTAGCATTAATTTTATGAGAGCACAAATCAATCCCTAATACTTATATTATTATATATTTAATATTCATAGAGTGTGGCTAAGACAATTCAATAGCACCGAAAAAGGTGGTTCTATCCCCAAGTCCTTTCCAGTTACCTAGGCATTTGCAACTTGGAGTGTCTGCCATAGGTTTTGAGACCCTGTCTCAAAATTTAAAATAATAATGGCTAGGGATGGAGCTCAGTGATAGAGTGTTCCTGTACTGAAGCTTGATCTGACCCAAACGGGTGAATAGCAAGAGAGGCAGGTCCAGATTTCATTCTGGTTGAACTTTTTCAGAAGGTTCCTAATAAAATTTTTGAATACTCATTCTGACTCTCTGTTTAGAACTCACTTCAAGGACCACCAATCCTGGGAACCTAACAAATGAAGCCACACCAATACAGCAGGGAAGTTCAAATCATAATTTTTCCACAGTTGTTTTTAGACTACCATCACTCCTGGCTGAGACTGAAATCAGGAGACACCAAAGCTCAAACCCAGTAAGCCCTTGGCATTTGAACGCTGGGAAAATGTGTTTCAGAGATAAAGTTGAGCACAGTGGTATACCTCTGTAATGCCAGCATCTCAGGAAGCTGAGGCAGGAGAATTGCAAATTCAAGGTCAGTTTCGTCAACTTAGCTAGGCACTAAGCCACTTAGTGAGAACCTATCACAAAATAAAAAATAAAAAGGCCTGAGAATGTAACTCGGTGGTAAATTGCTCCTGGGCTAAATTCCCAGAACAATCCCATTCTCACCCACCCCCCCAAAAAATATATAAATATGCTGGGTACAACAGTGCATACCTATAATCCTAGCTATTTGGGAAGCTAACATCTCAGCCTGGGTGACTAAGCAAGACACTGTATCAAAATTAAAAATAAGGGCCGGAAGTATAGTTCAGTGGTAGAGCATTCTCAGTTTCAATCTCCAGTACCACAAAATCAACTGTTAGAGCCTAGAGCCACAGTTCTGGACTTGAATCATGTGCAGAGTTGTAACTGAATTATATCCAGAGTTGTTACTGATTCTGGTTACTGTACAGCCAGAACACTAGCATTTTAAAAACTCCCTATTCATTACTACTGTGCTGCCCAAGGTAAGAACGGCTGATCTAGCTCAGTACTTCTCAAGCATTAATGTGGGTAAGAAAGCATCCAGGGATCCTGATCAAATGTAGATTCTGATTCCGTAGGTCTGGGATAGCACTTGAAATTTTGCATTTCGGATGTGCTTCTTGGGGGTGCCAATGCTGTGCCTCTGTAGAATACACAGAATAACTAGGTCCCAAACTTGACTGCATAACAGAAAAAAATGGATACCTGCATTTAACCTCCAATGATTCTGATTTA
Organism: Sciurus carolinensis; assembly: GCF_902686445.1. NCBI lineage: Eukaryota > Metazoa > Chordata > Mammalia > Rodentia > Sciuridae > Sciurus > Sciurus carolinensis. The sequence goes on from NC_062226.1 coordinate 83,217,290, forward strand.
ATTGGTCTTCTATGAGAAGTGTGTATGAGTATCAGGATTTTGTCAGCATTTCCCTTGTGATTATGAACTGCAGGCCCAGTTGAGAGTCATCACTATTTAGGAAAAGCTTTAGTTGTTTCTTGCAAATGAGCAGCTTGGACAACCAAGCTGACTTCAAAGTGTGTAAAGTGTAAAACAAAGGCTGCTCAAGGGACAAAGCATATGTGCTTAACAAACTCTTGAGGGCAGGTGATAGGGGATCAACAGGCAGAAGTGAGAAAGCAGACAAGGCAGGTTCTGGGCATAGTGTTCAAGAAGGTTAATTAAATCTTTTTTCACCTTGGTCAGCTGAAGCCTTCCTTAATCAGCCTGAGAGCTGAGATAAGCTTTTGTAATAGTAGTCAGAACAGTTGGAACTGAACTTGATGCCCAGAAAAGGAGACTAAATACACCCTGTACCACCAGAATCACCAGGATGCCATGACCATATCACATAGTTCTAGTTTACACTAATTATCACAGTGTCTAGTGCAGTTTGACGCTTCATCTAGGTATGGACAAGAAATGGTCACCCTAATCAAAAGGTACTTTGCATGTTATATGCTGAATCACATAATATCCAAAATTCATTTGTTGAAATCCTAACCCAATTACCTCAGAATCTGACCGTGTTTGAAGACAAAACTTGTAAAGGATAAGTTAAAATGAGGCCAGTGGGACAGGTCCTAATTCAGTTTGATGGGTGTTCTTTTAAGAAGAGAAACTTTGGCCACAGGGACACCAGGGGTACATGCATACAGAGGACAAACCCTCTGAGCACAGAGAGAGAAGGTGGTCCATCTGCAAGCCGAAGGGGAGCCCAGGAGAAACCAAACCTGCCAACACCTCATTCTTGGACTTTTAGCTTCTAGAAGTTTGAGAAAATTAATTTCTGTTGCTTAAGCCACCCTGTCTGTGGTGTGTTGTTACATGTCTCATGTGGAGGAGGTGGTTGTGGGAGTTTCATTAAGGATGTAAATTTTTCCTAGTCTGGACAAGAGCAGAATCCTTAGTGTATTTATTCAAGAGCTCTCAGTACATGATAGATGACCACAAAAATCCCAGCACTATATAAAAATGAGTATTATTTCATGCTCATCATCAGACTGGCTGGGCTTCATCTAATCTTGTCTGAATCCTATTTGGCTTAGTTCCAGATTGCAGTTGAGGTTCAGGCACCATGTTTTGCAGATACCAGCACCTATTTATGGCATATTCTTCTCATGGTGATGGTAGATGAGAGCAAAACCAACCATGATGGCATTTTAAAGCTCTGATTATGTCCACTAACATTCATTGGTCAGAGCAAAAAGTCAAGCCCAAAGTCAAGGATGAGCAAATATATTTTACCCACCATAAGGCCATGGAGATGGCATTTAAATTCATTTCCATTTAATGGAAAGTAAGGAACTGAGATTGATTATTTTATCTCTCAGACCAAGGTTCTATCAGTATATTTGTAGGAATTGAGTGACCATGGACTTGGTCTTAATAAATTAATTTTATATTAGGGCCCTCCATTAAGCATGTCTGGAACAACTATCTCTGGCAACTTGCTGTGTAGCTGTCACTTATCATTGCAGAGAATCAGTTTCCTTTTAAAAGAAATATCTAGTACATTAGTGATTACAAAACAGCAACCACTTGGCTCACATGGTTCTTTTCATGTTAGTAAAATCAGGTACAAATATTTAAAAGTATTTCACATGAAAATCCAGTTTCTCTTAATAAACTAGAGAATCTGACAACACTATCAAGCTAACAATCACCAGAAGTGGATTTGCATCTGCCCCATTAGGTGTCTGCTTTCTCCTAAAGCCAAAGTCCCCACCAGGCAACTTCTCTCATCTAGGCTCTCTGCTTGCCTCCTACTGGTATTTGAATTTGGACCTGCAATCTAGATTATTTAGGTGCAACATTATGGGATGCTAAATGGATACAGGGTGTACTCCCAATATAAACTCAATTTCAATACTTCTCTTTAAACAGTCTGTGTTTGATCATGTTTAAGTTTAGGGAGAATTTCTGATTAGAACATTTTCTTTACACACAGAGATCTATTCCTTGTGCTCTTCATCAATCAGAAGGGAATGCTTTTGAATCACAAATGTTCTTGGTTTTCAGGTAGGGATATTTTCTTAAGGGTTAAGGATTGAAAGCACTGTGATGCTGTTTTAGGCAGGATTCTTCAGAGAAATAAAATTAATTATATGAATGGGTGGATAGATGGATAATAAGATAGATTGATAATGTGTGGATTGATGAAGAGGGCTTTCCTTGTAAAGTATTGGCTTGCCCAATTACAGACACTAAGTCCCATGATCTGCCATCTGCAAGCTAGAGAACAAGAAGGTCTGGGGCACCATTCAGTCACATCTGAAGGCCTGAGAATGAATAGAACTAAAGGTGTAACTTCAAACCCAAGTCTGAATACGGGAGAACCTGAAGCTCTAACATCCAAGGTCAGGAGATGTTTGTCTCAAGAAGAGAAGAATTTCCCTTTCTCCATCCTTTTTTGTTCCATTTGGTGAGGGCATATCTTTTCTCAGGACAGTGATTCAAATCTCTTTGGATAGGGTCAGAAGCTCAGCTTCAATGGAAACAAGAAATCTTATCAGAGCTCTTCTCTGCCCATAACTTTCCTCAATTCATTAGAGGACTTATCAAAAGAATTGTGTCCAGTCAGCTGCCCTAACGTTAAAAATCAGCTTGTATTGGAGAGCAGTTACCCTGCACAATGCCTCAGGGATGCTCTGCCACCCTTAAGACATGAGTGGATGTCCCAGGGATGCTCTGTTGCCCTCCCTGCATGTCATCACAATGAACACAACTCCATTAGATATGCCTCTCAACAGGAGAACCCGAGAGAAAAGATCTTGAAAATAATAGTGAAGACAGGAGGAACAAGAGCCATTCAAAGACAAATAATTTTTGTTGCTATTTTTTATTGATTTGGGTTGGACAGTTTCTCTAGAAGAGAGAAAGGAGAGAATCACAGGAGCAATACAAGAGAGAAGACATGAGAACTAAACAAGGAAAGGGAGAGATCTAGTAAAACTAGAAGGACCATGAAAAGCAGGTGGGAAAGAGAGATTCTGTTGTTTTCTTCCTTGACCCATTTGGACAGTGACTAGCCTTATGCAAGGGCATCCTTCTCGGACCTAAAAATAACATTTGCAAAACATTGATAGTTAAATGTATTCATAGATTTTATCTAATTCCTGTTTTAAAGTCTGATCTTATTTACTTGTTACCAGTAGAATATTTTATTTTTGACTGCTTCATACTTAGAGGTAGAAGCTCTGAGAGCTTCATATTTAGAAAAGTTGGAAAAATTTGTATGTTCTGTTAGCTCTTTGGGGCCTTAGGTGATGAAGCACAGTGGTATATGAATCCAGAAATCTCCTCTTATTTGACTTCTTCCTCCCCTTCCTCTTCCTCTTCCTCCTCCCCCTTCTCCTACAATAATCAAGTTGAGAACACTCTGGCCTCCATAGTATACTCTGGAAGAGATGTGCACTTCCTTTCACAAATTCTCCTTGGTCTATAATAAGAATCTCTAATAGGAATGCCCCTTACTGAGTAGCAGTTAGACCCAGCTACCTGGGTCAAGAAGGCTGCTTCATGGGAAAATATTGCTTGTCATTCCCACTAGTGATTCATATCACATAACCCTTCTATTCTTCATCCAGAGTGTCAGCAGCAGCTCCTGTGGCCATACACTTCTCATAAAGGTACAAAGTTTGTGTTTCACACGTTTGATTCGCTTCAGTGAGTTTCTGGCTGCCAGTGACTGGAAAGGAGGTATTCAACTTGACTCGGAAGCAGCTGTTCACCTTCAAGGTTCCACAAAAAGGGCTTACTTATTAATCTTTACCACGCACACACACACACACACACAAATCCTCCATGCATTTTTTAATTTCCATTTTGTAAATGAGGAAACAGGCAGAAAGAGAGAAATTTCTCAAAATTGTTCATTCTATAAATGGTAGAGGCAATATTTCAATCAGTATCTCTGATGACCAGACCATGCTCATTCTACCAAAGGAAAGTTCCATCTTTAGATAAATAGGTGGGATTGAGAGTAAGGCTCCAAATTGTCAAAATGCCTCAAGTTCACAAAGATACTAATTGACAAAGTCAGTAACTGAAGTCTAGTCTTTTCAAATCCAAGTTGTAAATCACCTTTTAAAAATATTTTTTAGTTGTCAATAGACCTTTATTTTATTTATTTATTTATATATGATGCTTAGTATTGAACCCAGGTTGTCACACATGCCAGGCAAGTGCTCTACCACTGAGCCACAACCCCAGCCCCAAGTTATAAATCTTAAACATCTCCATACCTAAGATTTCTGAACATTCCCAAGTAGGTACATATCACTCTGGAACCTAAATACATCCTAAGAAGGGTATCATATAACAACTAAAAAAATGGTGAATGAGTTATCGATCTTCCTAATTAAAATTGTTGGCTTAGGATCAGACTTCCTTAACAGGACTCCCATAGCACAAGAAATAAAAGCAAGAATCAACAACTGGGATAGATTCAAACTAAAAACTTTCTCTCAGCAAAGGAAACTATCAGTAATGTGAAGAGAGAGCCTAGAGAGTGGAAGAATATCTTTGCCACTCATACTTCAGATAGAGCGCTAATTTCCAGAATCTATAAAGAACTCAAAAAACTCTACACCAAGAATACAAATAATCCAATCAACAAATGGGCTAAGGAAATGAACAGACACTTCACATAAGAAGATATACAAGCAATCAACAGATATATGAAAAAATGTTCAACATCTCTAGTAATAAGAGAAATGCAAATCAAAACTACCCTAAGATTTCATCTCACTCCAATTAGAATGGCGATTATCAAGAACACAAGCAACAATAGGTATTGGCGAGGATGTGCGGAAAAAGGTACACTCATACATTGCTGGTGGGGCTGCAACTTAGTGCAGACACTCTGGAAAGCAGTATGGAGATTCCTCAGAAAGCTTGGAAGAGAACCACCATTTGACCCAGCTATCCCACTCCTTGGCCTATATCCAAAGGACTTCAAATCAGCATACTACAGAGATACAGCCACATCAATGTTCATTGCTGCTCAATTCACCATAGCCAGATTGTGGAACCAACCTAGATGCCCTTCAGTTGATGAATGGATAAAGAAACTGTGGCATATATATATAATGGAGTATTACTCAGCCATAAAGAATGATAAAATTATGGCATTTGCAGGCAAATGGATGAAATTGGAGAATATCATGCTAAGTGAGATAAGCCAATCTCAAAAAACTAAAGGACTAATGATCTCGCTGATAAGCGGATAAGGACATATAATGGGGGGTGGGAGGGGTTAGCGTTAGGGTTAGGGTTAGGTTTAGGGTTAGGGATAAGGAGGGTGGTAAGAATGGAGGAAGGAAGGACTGTATAGAGGGAAAAGAGGGGTGGGAGGGGTGGGGGGGAAGGGAAAAAAATAACAGAATGAATCAAACAACATTACCCTATGTAAATTTATGATTACACAAATGGTATGCCTTGACTCCATGTACAGACAGAGAAACAACATGTATCCCATTTGTTTACAATAATAAAAAAAATAAATAAAAAATAAATAAAATGGATTCTCTCTTTAGGACCCCCAGTTTACAGGCCACACGAATTATGGAAAGAGCCAGGATCCCTTGTGATCACCTCAGTCTTGTGTATGTGTGTGTGTGTGTGTGTGTGGTGTGGTGGCCTTAGGTGGGGAAGGGATGTTGAAGTCATCAGACATGCCTGATGGATGAATGAACACAGGCAGGTCATCCCAGTGCAGAGACATGCATGGGCTAGGGATCAATAAGATCAGACCTCAAGAGTTGGGTTAAAAATAAAGCAGAGTTGGTAGCAACAACCAACCTTTTCTATAAATTGTGGTATCAACATCATGGCCTCCAGTTTAAGGATGAAGAAACTAGGGCTGAGAGAATTTGAATGCCTGGTCCCATGCCATAGAATCAGGACAATTTAGAAGTAAGAGTCACACTCCTAAAGTAGCAAGATGGGGGCAAGGAGTTTCTGTCAGTGGGGGGTTCAAATACATGTATTCTATTAGAAAATTTATCTAGCCTTGGTGAAGGTGGAGAGCCATTTACTCTTAGAACAGCCTGAAAGAAGGACTCAAAATCCAGTGTCTTGGTCTATTTTCTGTTGCTATAACAGAATATCTGAGACTTGGAGAGTTATAAAAAATAGAAATTTTGGGTTTACTATTCTAGAGTTTTTGATGAGGGTCTTAGACCCAAAGTTCAAGCAGACGTGCAGAATAGACAAAGCACTAGGGTCAGCTTCACTTTGCCACAACACATTCTCTTGGCAACTAATTCAGTCCTGTGAAAAAGGCATTAATCCCTTTCACAACCTAATCATCTCTTAAAGGCACCATCTTCCAACACTGCCACAACAGCAAATGTTACCAGAAGTTTCATATTCAAGCCATATAGCACCAGCTTCCAACAGTCAGGCTCTGTGAGGAGAAAGCATACTTGTTTTTAAAAGAAGTCATTTAACTTTCATGATGTGAAAAGCAAGGAGACAAAACAAAACAATAGATTAAAAACTTTAAAGCTTTTATATCTTGGGGAAAATCTCAAATAAAATGTTATAGGGGAAGATAGAAAGAAGGTAGAAAGGAAAGGAAAACAGGAGAGTAGAAGGGAGGAAGAAATGGGAAAAATTGAAGAAGAAAAGATGAAGGGAAGGAAACATGGCATGGAATAAAAAGAAATTTAAAGGACATGGGACCCATATCAAATTACAACCTGCAATAGTGAATTCACAGACAGCTGTCACTGAAGGTTAGTTTTACAGAATGGAATTAAACACACCCAATACTTTATGCTACTGTAGATCCTGAGTTCTGGGAGATCATGGACTATAATGTAGGCAATTTTGATAATTCTCCAAGGACTTCAAACCATACAGTGCTCACAGTGGGTATTGCATAAATAAAAGGTTGACATTGATTGATAGTCTCTTCCCTAAAGGAAATTGATCTCCAATTCAAATCTCTAACATAACACTGAGCAAGGTTAATCTTCATATCCCACAGATGGAGACTAATGGGATGGGTCTAAGTAGGCAGAAGTGCATCAGGAAACCAAATTGGGAAATGATAGCTATTGTCACCCAGGGAATTACCAAAAGTGAACGCCACTCATGGCCTCTAACTTCAATATCTGAACATTTTTCCCCTGGAGATATTAATCTGATGATAGAACACAGATAAAGATGAAAAATGCATGTAAATAAGGTTTTCACAATTATTGAAAACTGATCTCAGCAAGTTTGGTCATGAACAACTGTTGGTTATTTGCTTTAAAAAAATGGTAACTGCTGTAGTGCTTCAGGTAGAGAAGGACAGATATTCTCTGCATATTCAGACCAAGTCTCAGACAAAATGCTATCATATATATAGTACAGATATGTACCAAATAAATATGCCGTAACCAAGTGGTCTACGTACTTAGTTAAGAAACATCCATTAGCAAGCTGACAGGAAGTAGTCTGTACACCTGTTCTGTGAATTTGAAGAAGTCCTGGCTCTCTCTGGCATTTTAGGTATTACCAAGTACATCAGTGAGTGCATATGCCTTAAATGCCATTAATTTTACCAATGCTAATACCCATTATGCTCATTAGAAGTTACCAGTCTCTCAAATAAAAATCTATTTCTAGCATCCATTATGCTGATTAACAAGAGTGTCTGCAAATAAGAGATGTGGATTAAAAAACATGCCTTTAATAGTTACCTCTGAAATGTGGCCTTTCTTGTATGTTGGATGACCACTGCTGAACTGTAGATTACAATTTACAACAACAGACTGCCCCCTAGTAGTAAAACCAGCACACACATTCATTTTCAACTCAAAGTATGTAATGTTTTAAGGGATAGTATGAGCACCAAAACAGAGTATAAATACTTCTTTTTCTTTTTAAATACAATTATTTTAATAATTGACAAATAAAATGCATTCTGATATGTAGACTAAATATATTCAGCATCCTTTTCTTCTTGAATGTGAGAGAATGTAAAACATAATTGCCAAGTTTTTATATAAACACAAGAAAGCCCAGCCACTCCAAGATAATTTTACATCCTGTGATACGACCAGCATATACCTAAGCAGTCACTTTCAAGTTTGTCTTTTCAGTTGAGGGAGGACAGATCAGCTCTCTAGCTTGTAGTTGTTTGGTTCAAATCACCATCCCCTAAATCTAGCATTCTCTCTAAAAGCACTAGCAATCCCCAGAGTGTCTAAGTCTTTGGACCTCTCAGACTCTAAAAGGAACACAAAGTTCTTACTGGGCTCAGGGTAGTTCCGTTTATAGATCTTACCCTCCTATTCACCTTGAATCTTTCTCTTATCTTTCTGACCCCAATATCGAATGTAGTTTCTTTCAAGGATTTTCAGGACAGAATCATACCCATTCACTCACTTACTTGCTATTGTGTTTGCCTATTCACTTACTTATTTTGAAGAAGTAATAAAACTGAGGGTTTATATCTCAATGCTCAAAAATCCCCAAACCTAAATTTTAACAGGAAACCACCTCTTTTGACCATTCTGCAACACAGGTTATGGTCCTCCACCTGGTTGCTCAATTATCCACTGCCACAGGGTGTTTCTGCTTTTGTGGCATAGCTTCATTACTTTATAGAGCAGGTTAGTGCTTTCCTTCAATGTCCTTTCTCCCCCAAACCCAGGGTTTTCAAATTTTGTATCATTGAGTGATTTATTTTTTCAGCTACACAAGACATTTTAGAACTGATAGCAATAACAAATGGCAAAGATATTCAATACAATGAACATTTTCAAGCAATAGGAATCTGTAATAAAGAACAGAAACACTTAGATGGCAGAGCAATTGCTAAAAATCCCTTAACACTCCTTTCTTGACTTTTGATTTCTGGATCATTAACATAAGAACTATTATTCTGCAAGGGTCATTTCTCTATTCTTCTCTACTAATGGGACAGTGTGCTGTTATTTTCCCACCTCTGATTTTGTGATATATGACCTTTCTTCAGTTTTCTAGAGAAGAAAACATGGTTTTATTTCTCATATGATGGAGCTCTTAACTCTCCCAGAGACAATGTTTCTCATTGTATTCAACTCTCTGAAGATGAAAAACTGACCCTTTGAGATTACAAAAATAATCCATGGATATGTTTATATTCCCTCTGAGGTCTGAATTGCAAGGTGCCAGAGAAAGAGGTTGGCATATTTATGACTGATAAGCTTCCCTTGTTTGTTCCCTTTATTATTATAACAAAGATAAATCTGGGATCATTTTATCCATGCAAATGCAAATTAAAGCAAGGTGGGGCCCAGCTTCTGATGCAGAAAACAGATAGCTTTAACCAAAGAAGCAGGGTCCAGGTATTTGCTTCCAGAGCAGCCCTGTGGGGTACACATGACATATTTGGGGAGTGCAGTCTGCCAAGGGCTGCCTTTTGATCATGCAGGTATACATAAGAAATGATGTAGTGACTCAGCAAATCCATAAGAGCAGAACTTTTCAAACTTTAATGTAGGGAATAATAATCTGGGATCTTATTAAAGTAAGATTCTGATTCAAAACATTTGAGATGATGCTGAGATTCTTCAGTCTTAACAAGTTCCCAGCTGGTGCAAGAGAAGTAGAGAAACCACTAGAGACAGTCGAATTTCTTGCATAGATTCAAGAGAACATTCTAAACATATTTAAAGTTTTAGATTCAGTGTTACTAAGGGTCTCTAAATTATATTTTTTAAACAAATGAGTAAAGAAATACTGTTTTAATTTTTTTCTTGTTGAAGGATAAAGCATATCTAAAAAAGAGAGTAAATTGTGCTTTATGAATTTTTCCCAAATCTATTTAACCACCATCTGGGAACCTCCCTCATATCCGGCTCTAAACCATTATTCTTTCTTGCCCATTTCTCAAAGGCAGGCACTATCCTGACTCCTGGAAGCAGAGACTAGTTTTACCAGTTGTAAACTTCCATATAAACAACATTATGCAGTAGAGACTCTGTTGTTTTCAGCTTCTTTGATGATTAGGTTTGGGATGTTCATCCACATGATTGTGGACCGCTCTTGTATTTGTTGATTTTCACTTATCTACAGCAGAGTGAAATCACAAACTTTTTCTTTAAAGGGTCAAGTAGCGAATATTTTCAGAATTGGGGGTTCTTGAACTCTGGGCCAACAGCTCAACTCTACTACCATACATAGCTCAAAAGCAATCAATACACCACCATTGAAACTCCACGTCAGGTACAACCACAAAAATGGGGTCCTAATTAGAATAGGTCGTATTTCACGTATGTATAATATGTCAAAATACACTCTACTGTCATGTGTATCTACAAAGAACAAATCAAAATAAATAAATAAATAAATGCAGCCATAGGCAAAACATAAGCAGTCACGACTTTGTGCTAATAAACCTTTATTTCCCAAAATAAGTAAAGACCAAATTTGACCTCTGAACCAAAGTTTGCTAAATACTATTCTATAATAGCCCATTGCAAGAACTGATCACAATTTATTTCTCCATTTTATTCCTAATGAGTCTATTAGTTTTATATTGCTACTATAAAATAATCACAAATTTAGCAGCTTAAAATGACACAAATTTATTATCTCAGAGTTCTATAGGTCAGAGGTCTAGGTGGACTCAAGTAGTTTTCAGTTCTGGGTGTCACAAGGCTGATATCAGGGTCTTTAGTCATGAGTTCTTATCCAGAGGCTCTGGGAAATCAACAGCTTCCTAAAACTTTCTGGTAACTGGCAGTCAATTCCCGGGACTGAACTCCCTGTTTCCTTGCTGGCTTTTCCACGGAGGTTGCCTTTAGCTCCTGGAAGTTGCTCTTGGTCCTTGCACACGGTCCTTTGTTGTATTTCCGAGCCCATATTGGCACATCAAATGTTCCTCACACTAATAAATGTAGCTTTATTTTAAAATATCTAATAGTGTAAGACTTAGAATTTTGCTTTCTGGTGGAAAGTGACACTAAGACCAATTTTGAATGGGATATGCTTCCTGGAGAGGAGGTTATAAGGGTAGAAATTCCAGCTTCCATCTGCTTCTAATGACTGAAACTATCAGTGCTCATTAAAAAGAACCCAGTACTTACTGAATGACTTAATTGGTTAAAATCAGTTTGCTACACTTTGCTAAAAACAATTTTGAACTTTATCCTGAAGGTAAATAGGAGGTAGTAAAACAATTTAAGCATGCAATTAGACTTTTTATTACTTTTTAATAAAGAAGGCAGGAACAATATAGATGAGTTTTATGGTTAAGACTTATTTTAAAAAAACATACTAACAATCATGAGGAAGATGGGATAGTGGCTGCTTTTGAGAAGTAGGTAAGAAAGAATAATGGTTTAGATTTGGAGTAAAGTGGTTAGGGCGAAAGACAATAGGACCCTAAGATAGACATATGACAGTAGTTTATAGAGAATATTTCAGATTGAGACTTAATGGTCATTACTTGGAGATGCTTGGAGCATCAACTCTAGTGATGGGTGCTTACTTGGTACCTAGCAGTGCTACTGACAAAGAACTAAGGAGTTAGGTATAAAGATAATGAGTTTAAAACTGAATACGCTGAGATTAAGACACCTGCAACCTATCTAAATGGAAACATTTATCAGAGAGTTAGAAATAGGAACTGATGCCTAGCAGAGAAATCAGGGATAGAGGAAATCTGGAGGAATTTTCTGCATGTAGATGATAATGGGAGGTATATTGAATCAGTTCACCTAAACAATGTGCACAAAGCAACAAGTAAAGAGTATTGGGGACAGAATCATAGTGCATTTCACCAAGGTATGGAGAAAGAGATCTGTTGTATATATAGGAAGGGAACCAGGACCAAACAAAATCTCTCTTCAATTCATCTCATGTTACAACTTTAAATTGCAATCCTAATAGTAACTGCTCTACTTAAATATATAATATTGCACAGAGAAAATATTGACCTTGTCTTTGTCCTTTTTCATAAGAATCCATCAAAATTGTCTTTTCTATAGTTAAAGCATTAGACACAATATTAATCAAATTATATGATCACATCTGATATTAAATTAATGAGGAAGGGCTTCATAAACGGTGATAATTTTCATGATGCAGTGAGGTAGCCTCATTTTATTTTAATTAAAAACAGGTAATGGAGGACAAGTGGAAAGGGATATGTCCCAGCTAGAATTATGTTCAGGATTACAGAATATAAAGGAAAGTTTTCTGGAAGCATGGAATTGGTTAAGATGAGGCAAAGAGGGAGATAATGTGACCTTATCTTTAATCCATTGGTAGATGTTGGTTATCACCAGCTCCTGATTATGAGATTGAGAATTCCTAGTGATCTCCCTGCAGTTTCCTAGCAGGGACCCTACAGTGAAATGCCTTCCAGGCTGACAAAAGTGAAAAGCAAGGCATGCTGGGAAATGAAGGCTTGGATCCACTCTGTCAGCCCAGCTGTCGTCCACCTGTGAAGAGTCTGCTACCCTCTGGGCTCTTGCGCAAAACAGTCAAAGGTCATCAGTTCACGGGTTCCATGTTCATTTCATCCAGTAAAGGAGTTGCTTCATCCACAGGGCAGCAAAACAATATAAAATTAGAGGAGGGAATCAAATCAATAGTCAGTCCAGCAGGAGACAGTGTGTGTTCTCCTTTGAGCTGTTAGCAGGTGCACTGGGTGAATACAGATAAGTTGATAAATGGCTGATTCGATAGACTGGTAGCAAACACATGCTTTGCCGGAGATGACTTTTTAAGTCACCATACATCAAAAAGACAGTGTCAGCCTTTGAGGATAAACCTGTGAAGCCTTGTTGTGCTCTTTGAACCATCTCTGAGACCCAGAGACTGAAAAAGGTCCTGAGTGTTCCTCTGAATCCATTGGGAGGATTGAAAGCTTCAAAGAGGAGCACCACCATATCCAAGGGGAAATACATTGATTGAAGGAACCAGTGTGAAATAGTCTTTAATAATTACCAGAAAGCTGGAATCGACTGGTGTTTTGCTGAGCTATATTTTATCTTTATTGGATTAACTGTGACACAGTAGGTTATGTCAAAGGGAATCTGCATGAATATTAAAAGTAAATGTGGTGTGAATAATAGATAACTTACATTAGATGCACCAGCATGCAGTAATTTTTATTCACCTACATAATTAGATTAAAACAAATCTGCTGAATAAAATACATTGTCTTACTATAATCTGGTTTGAAAACACCCAAAAGTTATGGCCACAAGGATGTTTGCTGGTGCTTTACATATAAATACATAATTCACCCTAAGAAATGTTTTCCGGAAGGTTTCTGGTGGTTATAAGAGTGGGTGATTATGAATATTAACAGCTTAGAGGCAGTAAGAAATACCCTTAAGGTCAAATAAGAACCTACAATGGTGATTCCAGAGTAAAGTCATCAACATGTAGCTTTGATGTTCACCTCTGGGAAATTATGAGGAGCAATAAATTGTTTAGGGAAATTAATTTCTGAAAAACCCTAATCCACAATCTGAAAGCCCACTATGATTATTTTGCATGCCTATTTTCTTTTGTTTACTTCAGTTCTGCAAGATCAATTCATTTTTAAGTTATGTTTCTTTTTTAGGCTAAGGAAACCTTGCATTAAGATTTTTTTCTGGTGGATCTCAAAGCCTTCTCGTCTGTAAGCTGATATCTTCCACTTCCACCATTGTCTCCCTAGCTCTTGCTGTTTCTCATTGCTGAAAAATTCTGCTGGAATCTGTTATAATGGGAGCTGAGTTCCAACATGGTCTAATTCCATCCAAGTATGGATGCTTGAGACTCCCCCATCCATATGTCTCTCTGTTCTCAGAGGTTTCTGAATATCCTGAACCGTTGATAAGGAAAGTGTCCACATAGGGAAGTTTGGATGCGGTTCAGCAAAGGCTATGTGAGCAGTGGTCATCACTTCTGCTGGATGACGTAAAGGCAGTATGCTGGCAGATATTGGTGGATGGCTCTCCCCAAAGGGCCACATGGCTCATCAGGCAGGTGACAAGTATTAATGGATGCCCTGCTGGTTCTTTCTGGTCCCCCATAACTCTCTAGTTCTGGCAAGAGATGACATTGGGCTCTTATTGCTTATCCTGCTTTCTTCCTCATAGTGCCCAGGTTTCATTTACCTCCCTGGTCCAGCTCCAATTTCCTTTTCCCAATCCAACGCACATTGGCTAGGTGGCTGCATGCTCTGATGTGCCCTGGTAAGTTCTCATTTTGTCCCAGAATAATGATTATTGATGCCCCCTTTGGACTTTAAATTAGGCAGTAACCCTAATCTTGTCCAGTCTTGGTGGAAAGGTCACTCTCTGAATCTCTCAGACTTCTCTTAGAATCTGTTGTTACAGCACAAACTTACATCCTGTAAGGTCTTATGCTTGGAACTTTAAAAGTCAGTAAAATCAACTCTTGCAAATGAAAACTTTTGACTCACAAAGCCAGTTTGCCATTTTTTATACACCTACATAGTTAGATTAAAATAAATCTTCTGAATAAAGTCTATTGTCTTACTATAATATGGTTTGAAAACACCCCAAAATTTTGGCCACTTCCCAAGCTTGTTGTGGAAGTTCAAGATGGAACAATAACTGCCTTCTTCTCTCTTTATTTCTGTCACGCCAGTTCTTCATGAGACAATGTACATGAGCGAGTGTGGAAAGTGCAGGCAAGTCTTATTCAGAAAAGTCTAGAAAAGAAACCCAAAGTTTTGTATTATAAGCAGTTTCCTCTCCATCCTCTCATTTTCAAATCCCCATTCACATCTTGCAAACCTAAAGCCATTCTCTACACACCTTCTGTATATAGTGTTAAGTTTCATGGAAAAACAGTCATTATATCTATTAATTACTATTTTTTACAAGAATTGTGTATGTACACAGAACACAGGTTGTCTCATGTTCTTTTAATAATCCTCTAGCATGAGTATTATTATCACACTCCCCATTCAACAGAAGTGGTGATAGGTGCATTGAGAATATAACTTTCCTGTGTAAGGAAAGTTGTGTTTCCTATAAGTTCTTCAACCAAAATTTGACTCCAGAGTTTATGCACTTAAAAGAAAGGAGGTTTTAAACAAAGCATGCAGACCTATAACTTGCCAGATTAATCAAAATGTAGCATAGACTTCTGTTCATAAGGAAGAGAAGGTAATAGTAAATTCCATCAAAAACCATTTTTCACTTCTGTAGTTTACCCCAGTAACCCCAAATTCTTCTAAGAGTGACTTCCAAAGGAGCTTTGCCTATCTCCTCTGACAGAATGGGCCAAAAGCCTTCTACCCAGGAATTGCTCTCTCTCCCCATAATTATTCACATCTGTGTGAGTTTCATCTCAAAATAAAGTTCCCTGCATAGCAAGGACTGAATGACTGCTGTTTGGCTGAAATCAGGCAACTAAAGGCAGGATGTGAGCGTGGCACCTGAGCTCCACCTACTGAGCTACTTCAGCCTTCTTTAAACCACAGAGCCCAGAAGCAAGACCCCATCTGCTCCCTGAATGCCAGCAGTACGCTCTGAGGACCCCAGATCAGTGAACAGGCCATCAAAGAAGCTGCCAAGATCAGATAGCTTTTCACAGAGTTGGAAAGTAATGAGTAATGAGGAAGGCAAACTTGCAAATGTAACCAGAGGTATGAATGAATTAAAAACAAATGAATAGGCTGTAGAAATCCAATTCAATGTGTGTTTTTACATCAGAGTAGAGATAATTTATTTACTGGCCTCTCATGAGATTTGATTATATGTACACATAGAATAGCCATTATAAAGGCAGAGTGCCTGAAGACTGTCAAAGTCATCAGCCAAAATTACCTAGTGATTATCTAATCTCCATCCTATACTCAATATATACATAGACCTATATTGATAAGGTGAAATTAATATCTCAAAGGAAAGGATTTCTTTTTCCTGATAAATAAAAGTAATTTTTAAGTGAATTAGGTCACTCTATGACCAGTGAATTTGTCAGAATTAACACAGATGTTCCCACATGTGGTATTTGTGTTGTGATCCTCATTTGTGGCTTTTATTGTTCCCTTCTCAACATTTCACTGCCATCACAGATGTTTCTTAAGTATGCACCCCTTTGTATTACTTTACATCCCTTTGCAGAATGTTACTAGGCCAGGGTTTCCCATGGGGTTATGCTAGTGAATCTTGTATAATAGTTTTTCCTTGATCAATGTAATGTATGCATGTAGTAGAAAATCAAATAGAATAGACTGGCTTATAAAATAAAGTGAGAGTCTGTCACTTCATCACTTTCTTCTCCACTCTCCAAGGACGATCATGTTTAACTATTTCTATGACTAGAGATTTTGAAAGTTAGACATAGATTTGAATAATTTCTCCTTAAGACTAATTCTTATACAAACTTTAGTCTGTCTAGTTTCACATCAATGGAATGATTGAAAAAGGGTCACTTTATATCATCCCCACTCTCAACTTTTGATGGTTATATCACTATTTTTAGTGCTTTGAATAGTTACTTTTTAACTATGAAAGAAATTCACAGCCTCTCATTTCATCTTCCATACATTTTTAAAAACTTAGATCAAAACCTCAATTAAATAAAAATTTTAAGCATATTTGTCCTTTCCTTCTCACCTTCCAATCTGTTTTAAACATTTAATTATAGCTCTTTTTAGACTACTGTTTGATTACAAATTTTCCAGCACTAAATATTTTAACAGGATTTAAACTGTAACCATATAAATACCTTTTATTATAGTCAAGGGGCATGCTGGTGTTACATTTCATAGTTTGCAGTTCCTATGTTACCATTTCTCCTATAATTTAAGATGAAGTGCTCCTATTATAAGGTCATTGTCTGTAGTCAAAATCAAAATCTTTGGTGAACTTTCTCCTCTCTTTTCCTGTATGTAAATTAAAATCATTCCACATTTTGGTTTATTTTGTATTGGGGCCGTGACTTGCATATTTTTTCCCCTGGCATTTCTTATTACCTTTCTTTTATTTAATATTTGAAAGAGTTATGTTTCTTTAACATGTGCCCCTAATGTTTTTCAGGTTCTTCTGATTCTCTTTTATTTGATATACATCCCCATCTTTGAAGCGATTTTACTCAGATCCCACTAGCACTATGTTTTAATTTTGACTAGTTGTTTGGTAAACCTGCTTCTCAGCTGCCCTCGTAGGATTTCATCTTATTGGATTCATAATTTCAACAAGTTCTCTCCTTTGGGTACTAGAATATATACTTGTGAAATTTCTTCAGAAAGAATAAATTAGAAGTTAATGTCCCCAATTCTTGCAAGTTTAGAATGATTTTCTTTTGCTTAGAATAACTCCATGTTTTGTTTTTGTTTTTTAAATCATCTTGCTTAGTTGTTTCTGACTCTTATTTCAAGATTCCTTGTTCTCTATAGTGAACAGGAATTGCGTGTGTGTGTGTGTGTGTGTGTGTGTGTTTGTGTGTGTGCCCGCGTGCATATGTGTGCGTGTGTGTGTGTGTGTGTGTGTGTGTGTGTGGCGCATGTGAGGCAAACACTCTAGCAACTGAGCTATATCGCCAGTCCATGAGCAGGAATTTTTGTCCAGTAACTTCTTTAGTACTTTCCTCCTCTACTTTCTCTCTCTCTCTCTTTTATTCTGTGTGCATGTGTGTGCATGCATGTGTGTTAGTCACCTTTCAGTCACTGTGACAAATACCTCAGCTAAAAAGCTTATAAGGAGGAAAGACTGGTAGTTTCAGTCCATGGATGCTTGGTGCCACTTTTGGGCTTTTGCCAAAATAGTTCATTATGATGAGAGTTAATGGTGGAGAAGACTGTTCACTTCATTGTAGCCAGGAAGTGCAGGGGAGAGAGAGAGAGAGAGCGAGAGAAAGAGAGAGAGAGAGAGAGAGAGAGAGAGAGAGAGAGAGAGAGAGAGAGAGAGAGCTGGGGATCCAACATCTCCTTCAAGGACATGCCCTCAATGATCTGACTTCCTCCAAAAATGTCCTACCGATTAAACATTCCACCACCTCCCAATAGCACCTCCAGTGGGCAACTAAACCTTTAGCGTAAGGACTTTGGAGGATATTGAAGATTCAAAACATAACACTCTGGATATGTTTGAACTCCTAGACTGACCGTCTATAAATTCCTGCCTCCCACCCCCCCACACACACACTTAGTATTTTTTCCCCTTTATTTTTTCTCTACATTCTGAAATCTTTCAGATTTTCTCTAAGTTTATTATGGCAATTATGTTTTCATTTTCCAAGAATATTTATGACTTCTCTGATATCTCATTTCTTAGCAACCTATTCTTATTTAATAGATGATATAATATTTTGACTTTCTTAGAATTCCAATCACATTTTTTCAAGAATATTTAAAATTGAAATGTTTACAGATAATTTGGATTCATAAACAATTGTAAGAAATGACACAAAAGGGATCCCAAGTACACTTTATACTATTTCCCCAAAGTAATATCACAACCAGGACACTGACAATCCAATAGTCTTTTTCAGATTTCCTCAGTTTTACATGGACTGCTGTGTGTTTGTGTGTGTACGTGTGTGTGTTTCTATGCAATTTTATCACATGTATAGGTTTGTGTATACACTGCCACAGTCAAGATGCTGGACAATTACATCACATCCTTTTTAACAACTTCCACCTCCCTCTCAGTCCCCATCCATAACTAATAGGCACTGATCTCTGTTTCTGAAATTTTTATTATTTTAAAATATTATATAAATTAAATCAAACATCATGGAACTTTTTGGATTTTTTAAACTCAACACAAATTCTCAGAAAATTCATCCAAGTTCTTATGTACTTAACATTCTGTTCCTTTTTAATTGTGGATTAGTATTCCATAGTATGTATATATCAGTTTATTTAACTATTCACCAGGTCTTCAGGTTATTTCCAACTTTTTTTCTGTTGTGAGTAAAGTGGTTATGAACATTCATGCACAGATTTCACATTAACAAATGTTCGTTCTCTGGGATAAATAAACACTTGAGAGTGCAATTCCTGGGTCATGTAACAGTTGCAAGTTTAGTTTTACAAGTAACTGCCAAACTTTTAGTACTTTCATCACTACTTTCCAAAATGGCTGTGCTAATGTGTATTCCCACCAGCAATATATGAGTAATCCAGTTTCTTCATGTCTTCACTAGCATTCCGTGTTGTTAGTATTTTCCTATTTCAGTCATTCCAATAGATGCATGGTTCTTTTAATTAAATGATCTTTTCTTGAACTTATTTGCTGTCTGCATATCTTTATTGAAATGTTTCTGTGTGTTTTTTGACCATTTTCTAATTGAATTTTTTTTATTGGTGAGTTTTTGAGAGTTCATTACATTTTCTATAGATTAGTCCTTTATTGCATATGTAGTTTGTAAATACTTTCTCCCAGTCTCAAGTTTGCCTTTTTAGCTTCTTTATATGGTCTTTTGGAGAGCAAAAGTTTATTTTATAAATGTCCAATTTATCGATTTTTCTTTCTTTCCCCTTTTTATCATGCATTCAATGTCAAATCTAAAATATTTGCCTAATCCAAGATCCCAAAGCCTTTTTCTTAAGTTTTTATTTTCTAAAGATTTTATAGGTTTACATTTTATTATTAAATGCCTAATTCATTTGAAGTTAATTTTGGTTTAAGTGTGAGGTTTTAGTGAATGTTCTGTTGGAAAAAATTCTATGTTTAATTGTTCTAGTTCCATTTGTTGGAAGGGCTATCATTCCTTTAGTTATGCTTTTGGATCTTTGCCAAAATCGTTCAGCATATTTGTAGGTCTATTTCTGTGTGCTCTATGCTGTTCCATTGAGCTATGGGTCTCTCCCTCTGTCAATAAAATACTTTCTTGATTACTGTAGCTATATAGTAAGACTTAACATGTAATAGAGCAAGTCCTCCCACTTTATTCTTCTTCGTCAAGGTTGCTTTAGCTATTCCAGAGCTTATTCCTTCTTGTATAAATTTCAGAATAAGCTTGTCTATGTCCACAGAAGCCTTTGGTGTGATTGTAATAGGAATTGGATTAAAATGGTAGATCAATTCGGAAAGAATTGACTTCATTATTATGTTGATTCTTCCAGTTCATGAACATGATGTCTCTCCATTTATTCAGGTCTTCTTTTATTTCTTTCATCAGCATTTTGTAATTGTCAGAATACAGATCCTATGAGTGTTTTGTTTAGTGTATTTCATTTACTTTGGAATAAATATAAATAGTATATTTTTTAAGTTTTGGATTCAACATGTTTATTGTTAGGATATTTTAAAAGTCACTAATTTTTTCTGATCTTGTTGTATATTGTGACCTTGCTGTAATTATTAGTTCTAGGTATCCTTTTATAGATTCCTTTGAATTTTATATGTAGACAATCCTTTGATCTGTAATTAGATATAATTTAACCTCTTCTTTTACTGTCTGTACATCTTTTACTTCATTTTTTTACTCATTTCAGTAGCTGGAACTTCCAATGCTATTTCAAATAAGAGTAGAGGGAATGGATATCCTTGCTTTATAGTTGACCCAATGGTGAGAGCAGTCTATCACCATTAAATGTGAGGTTAGTTATAGGTTTTTTTGTAGATTCTCTTAATCAAGTTGAAGGAATTTGCCTTTATTCCTAATTTGTTGAATTTTTAAAATCATCTATGTATATTGGATTTTGTCATTTTTTTTGCTTCAATTGATATAGCCAGATGACTACTTATTTGGCTTGTTGATATAATAAATTATTGATTAATATTGGAATGTAGCCAACTCTGAATACCTGGAATAAATCCAATTGATCATGTTGTATTTTTTTAATATTTTTGGAGTCAGTTGATTAATATTTTGTTGCAGATTTTTGCAAAGATACTGGTCCATAGTTTTTATCTTTGTGTGTTTTTTTTTATATTAGTTCAGCATAAAGAGGTCAATGTCATCTTGTCCAGACTGGAAGTTTCCAATCACATTTTTAAAGTCCTATTACTTAAAATTTTCTGTTAAATAAATACTTTAAAAAATTGTATTTTCCTCCTTCATGCCTCAGCATTTCTTAAATGTCTAGTTATTTTAACTTTTCTATTCCTATGAATATGGGGTATCAGGAAGCCTAAAAAGAAATTTCATGTAGGTGGGTGGGGCATTTCTACTTTAATTTACAGTGTGTATGCAGGAAACAAGCTCGTAATAGGTTAAATATTGTTAATAGTTTTTTCAAGATTGTAGTAGTGGAAGATTCAGACATCCAACAGGGTGGAGTTGTTACCCCTAAAATATACAAAAAGATTAGATTAGAAAAGAGGTAATGTCAACTACAAAAGGCCTGAGAAGTAGGAGCCACAGGAGTGGAAAAGAAAGAAGAGGCCAGAAGTGGGAATGAAAACACAGGATCATTTGAAGTTCCTTATTTAGGATTATCCATTTTTTTCCCTTTGTTTTTATCTTCAGAGTTTTCATTGTTGCTGATGCTACTGTTTTATTTTATCTGCAGATAAGATTTTCTCTAAGTGTGTTGGAAATATGGCTAACTTAGTGGCAGGGATCATGAGGAAATACAACTTCATTCTAGCTACCAGATATTAAAGGTTGCCTCCCACTTATAAGTGTCCTATTATTTAGAAATGAAGAAATAAAATTAATGAAGTAAACTAATGTTTCAGGCTACCATTTTGATCCATAAGTACAGTAGAATATGTTGTTAAATTTCTCTTAAATATTTGATGCATCCCAATGCTTGAAGGGAATAGTAGAGCTTTCATTCAGTTTTCTATTTATAGAAAGAATAGGAGGTATCTTTCTGATTTTTAAAACACTAACCAATTGATAAATTTTTATTTTTCCATTTACACTTTTTATGATACTTAAATTTTGTCTTTATCTCTGACCTTAAGTCCTTCCTCCATTATCATCTATGGGGATCTAGTTTCATAAGGCTACATAGTGGTTGTGGTATGTAACTAGGGAAATCCAAGACTCAACCAAAGATAGAATTGTAGAACAAGTTTCTCAGAAGAGGAACGTGATGAAACTTGAAAACAGCCAGCAACAATGTTTATCAAACTCCCACAACACTGTTCATTGAGTTGGTTCACAGGGCTAGCAGGACACAAAGATGTATTAATATCTTTATATATTTACATATACCAAGGTTCTCTATAGCCAGGCCATATCCTACCTGGCTTTAGGTATATATCAAAGAGCTATGTTCTTGGAGATGGATAAGAATTGGAAAATCTGATAAGTCACATTGGAAAGGACACTCAAATATTCATCAGTATCATTGCTGATACATTCTGGTCAAATACTTCCAGTGGCAGGGAACTCACTATAATAGCAGATTGTTTATACCATCAGAAAAACAAATTTTCATCTATAAAATTTTATATATATATATATATAATATATATATATATCTTGAAAACAAGGTAGTTGTGTGTTTTGCTTCGCTTAGGTCAATTCCAGGTTATATGACTATATCTGTTATATGACTATTATGGGTGTTTCCTTTCATTCTCATGAGTCTTCTGTCACCTACCTGCAATGGCCATAAATTCGTTCTAGCTTTGTCCCTAAAACCTCAAGAGGTTCTCAATATGTGAAATAACTGGTATGACAAAGACTACTTAACATGAATCCACTTAAAGTGGAAACCAAAATCTTATGGTGAAAAATGAAAAAGTATTTTGGTTGGACATTTTGAAAATGAAACTTAAAAATATTTTATAAAATTTCATATTATTTTGTACAATTAATAAAATTCAAGTAAGCATTTTATATGTGTTTAAAATGTTGATAGAATATTTTTTATTTCCCTTATCGCTTTTGCAATATTGCTATAAAGTGGGTAATTTTTGTGAAAATACTCAAATTCAACCATTTTCCTCAGGATTTCTCTTGATCCTTTAGTATACTAATTATTCTTGCTTGAAGTACTATCTTCTCACGCTTATCTTCTCCACTCTTCATTTGGGAAGCCATTTTTCAATGACTTTGAGTTAAATTGAGTAGTTCTCCAACATCACTCTCATCAACTTTATGAAATCCTGCATGGTTTGCAAGATAATTTGCCATTTCCTGGTGCAATAACTACACTGATTTGCATTGTAACATGGACCATTTATCAACACTAGACAATGTGGAAGACTGGAAAATGTAAATATGTTTATATGATGGCTATGGTTATTTATCAGTATTGAGCAGTAAAGGTGTTTTGTGTCTTAGCTTTGATGATTAGATCCCAATGCTTTCTTTCTTGCTAATATCAAGTACCATTTCTTAACATTTACTATATATTAGACTCTGTGTTTGGCAGTGTATATACAAAACTGAATACATATTTCTTGACATCAACAAATGATTTAAAAGAAATTAAAATGTGGAGTTCTATGTAATCAAAATATAATAGGACCTACAAGTAATTAACAATTTTGCCATGGAAGTAATATTTAAGGTGATTATAGATGAATGAATAGAGCTGGCCATACAAAATTGTGAATGAGGAAAGAAGAGAGTAAATGACATGTGTGATGATAAGAGATAAAAACAGCAGGACCTTTTCTGAGAACCATATTGAAAACTTTTCAGAACTGCATGGAGCATGTCATGCAGGGGAACAGTGCCAAACAATGAAGACTAGAGAGGTTGTCAAGGCTAGGTCTTGGCCTAATTAAGTACACCAGAATAAAACCAAGCTACTGTGAGTTAATAAGAATTAAAAAGGAGCAGCCTACCCAGTCAGTACTTACTTAATCACCACCTGCAAAATATAATAATGATGCATTTTCTTAAAATTCTCTAACCCAGTGTTTTTTCACAGTGTACATGAGAAGCAATAAGTAGTTATGTTGACCTAACAAAAGAGCCTTTGTAAGCATCAATACATGTGAATACATGTGAAAATAATAGGTAGGTAGGAGGTAGATGGAGGTTATGGTTCAGATATGAGGCATCCACCAAAAGTTTCTGTGTGACATAATGCAGGGATTTTCAAAGATGAAATGATTGAATTTTGAGAGGTGTGGCCTGTTATCAGTGAATTGGTCCACTGATATGGATCACTAGTATGATCACTGATATGATCCTGATACGATATGAGTCCGGATATGGATCCTGGGTGGTAACTAATGGCAGGAAGGGTGTGGCTAGAGGAGGTAGGTCACTAGGGGTGTGACTTTGGAGTTTGTATTTTGTTCCTGGTGAGCAGAGCTCTCTGTCTGCTTCTTGGCTGTCATATCCTGTGCTGCTTTCCTCTCACACTCTTCCACCATGATGTTCTACCTCAGCTTGGGCCCAGAGCTATGGAGTCAGTCACCCATGGACTGAACCACCAAAACCAGGAGCCAACATAAAATTTTTCTCTTCTACATTTTTTTTTTTTTTTTTTTTTTTTAGATTTTTTGGTTGCAGTCACAAAAAGCTGACTGAAACAGTAGGTAAAGATGGACAGAAAGACAGGTATCTCTTTCATATACACACAAAATATTCAGGAACTCCAACTTGTTCTATATATCCTTACATATGTAAAGTGCATCCAAAGTCTCTAGCTATTTCCAATTACTGTCTCCAAAATACTAAGATGATCTTAAGCCTACCTTTCAAATGTAATATTATTCCAGTAAATTATTTTGACTAACATTTAGGGCTACAGTTAGTCCCTGTCCCCCCCAAAAAGAGAGTTCTTAAATATGACCTTGAATATGACAGACAATAAAAACATGTGAAAGAAACTCTAATAAGCCACACTTTTGGTTTGTCCTCTCATTTTAGAATATGAAAAAGAAAGTCTTTTTTTTTTTTTCATTGTAAAGTTATGTAAATCTCAAGAAAGTCTGGGAGTATAATTGTCTTAGTTCAAATTTCCTTGTAGCATACCTTCTGGCAGGGATTTACATATACATGACAAATTAAGAGAATGCCCAAGAAAATTCATGTGAAGGAGGGAGCAAATCGGGGTAAAGAAGGAATAAGAACTAAGCAAGGATATGATCTCACAAGCACAAGATTTCCCGAGTATGAATTGTACAATTCATATTCAGGAGTTGTTTTTTCTATGAAGCAAGTGCTGATCTTTGGTATTCTTACCTCCCTCAGCCTTTGTCTGTGGTCCTCCTTGAGATAAAAGATGATATATGAGACCTCATCAAATACAATCAATTTCTACAAAGTAGAACGCCATCTATAAGTTGTCACAGTCAACATTCTCAGCAAACTGCTAAAAAGCATTGGGTGGAGTACCAAAAGAATGGCTAACACAGTCACTTCTTGTACTGCTCAGATACACTTGTTTCTCACATTCCATTCCTTCCAGCCCATCTAGACACAGATACTCCAGGATTCTGTGCTCATAATTCCTAGGTAAATTTTTATTAGGGAAATCTGTAGGTCAAACCACAGTTATTCTTGAGCCCTAAACCAAAATTGATGATAATCTTTACATTCTCTATCACCTATTCTAGACTCCTCTCATTCTTTGCTCATACTTGTGCTGGTCTAGGTAGCTTTCCTAATCGAGTAACACTTATCTCTATCACTGAGTGGTTTCAGGCTCTTGTAAGTCCATGGTTCCCGTACTTGCCTACTTACAGTTAAAAATGAAGAGTACAGTACCAAGATACCCTAGTGGAGTATCCTTTTATTCACTTGTTTTTATTTGTTCTAATTATTTATACATGACAGTAGAATGCACTTTGATCCATCATATATAGATGAAGTAAAATTTCTCATTCTTCTGGTTGTACATGATGTAGAATTCCTCTGGAAGCATATTTATATATGTACATAGGGTAATAGTGTCTGATTCATTCTACTATCCTTCCTACCTCCATACTCCCTCCCCTCCCTTCACTCCCCTCTACCTAATCTAAAGTAACTCTGTTCTTCCCTAGTCCCACCCACTTATTGTGAATTAACATCCACATATCAGAGAAAACATCATTCAGCCTTTGGTTTTTTGGAATTGGCTTATTTTGCTTACCGTGATATTCTCCATCTCCATCCATTTACCAACAAATGCCATCATTTCATTCTATTTTAAGGCTGAGTAATATTCCACCATATATATATATATATATATGCATGTATGTATATATCATATATCACATTTTCTGTATCCATTCATCTGTTGAAAGAGTATCTTAATGCCAGACATATTATTTGCCCCATTACTACTGATTATGATGATCACAGACAATTACCATTGCCAGTGTGGTAACTTCTCTTTGTATCTCCTGGTCTGCTATTACAAGGAGTTCACATGAACAACCAGCAATCTTAACTTTAAATGAAGTGAAACTCTTGACTGTTTTCTTTGATCGAAGCATCTATGTACATGGGAATTAGAAACATCAGACTGAAAAGTTGAAGGGATGAGAAGCATACCCTTCTCCAAGAAGGTCTCTGGGAATAGCGAAGACAGAGTCACTTTTCCTTCCATCCTTTGTTTCTTAGACCATGGAATTTTCATACTTGGGATTCAGTCTCATAAAATACAAGCCCTCTATTTGCATTTTGATATTCTGAGAGCCAATGGAACTTAGACCTATTTCTGGGAAAATTGGGAGCATATGTATGTTAGACTGGTCCTTCTCTTTCCCTGAGAAAGGGATCTGATTGTAAGAGGCATATTTGGATATTGACTGTGGGAAGTCCTCATAGAGAAATGGAGAAATGAAACAAGGAATAAGAGGTATGCATTAATGAACTGGTTACTGTTGTGGAAAACCCTGAACCAATTTCAATAGGAATCTGTTGAATATATGGAATATATCTCATTTTCCCACCTGAGAGACCAGAAAGCTGGAATATATTTTCTCTAACTTCCATCCATAATTATTTGAGGGCTACTCTTCAGGATTTTCATTTTTCCCTGCCTGTGCATGAGCAAGTGAATACTCAAGTGGAGAGCTGTAGAAGTTGGCAGTAAGACACTGCTGGCATGAGTGGGAACGGTAAATGCCAAGGATATACAGAGGAGGCACACACAGCACCTACTACAATTACTCTAAATACAATGAGGTTACGTTTCTACCACTCTATGGAACAGGAGCTTGTAGAAGTATCTAGCCTGAGTTAGCTAAAGAGGAAAAAAAACAAAAGGTATAATTTTGTATACTGGACTTTGTGGATGGACATTTATATAGCTTATAATTGCATTCATGGTTCAATTTGATATGAGAAAATCAATTCTGAATGCTGGTGGGTATCCTACTAGAACCAAGAGGGGAGCAACTGGTCTGGAGTAGTAGCAATATGGCACCCAGTGGGCCTCATTTTCTCTCTTGGTAAAAAGGCAAATACCTAGTTCCAAGGAGTTTAGTTTCACTTAATGCTAATGTAGAAAGCACTAAAGTTCTGGGGTAAAAGGAACTATAAAATGGCACCATAAAAGTTGACAGATCTCAATTTACTGGTAAAGAAGTACAAATGGCACATATTAGAACTGCATTAGCTAAGACCCTGTAATTACAGGAATTTAATAAAATTAATTTAATGGCCAATAATCTTGAATTTTAAAAGCACATGTGAGGATCAAATAAAATGGAATAAAATCAGAATGCATTTTAGACTTTTAAGGAAACTATTAACTAATGAGTTCTAAAGCAACCTTATGACAAAACAACTCCAAACCTCATAAACACCATAAATTGAGCCTGAAACTCTAAGGCAAACCAGACCCAGACTATTTCATGTTTAAATAAATTTGACTTTATTATTGGAGAGAAATAATTATAAGGATTTCCAACAAAGATGATAATATGGCATAGTGTAATGAATATAGCACTTATTCAGAAAAATCTGGGTTTGGTGTCTTACCTTCAGTGCTTATATAACTAGGAAAACTTAAGGAAGTTTCTAAACCAAATAGAGTTCATTTTCTGAAAGTAGCAATGACACCTCACTATATACATTATGAATGATTATATTACCTGATATTATTATATATGTGTATACATAATATAAACATAATATTTGTATGACACACACACACACATACACACACACACACATACACACACACACTTTGTAAACTATGGTAAACTATATAAGTCCAGGATGATTAAGGCTTTATGTTTCAATGATAAAAGTGCTGAATCGAAACAATTAACAAAATAAAAATAAAAATTTCATACCACACGATTAGAAAGTGAAGATAGATTCTAGGTAGAATAGTTAACTTTGTGTAGACTACTGACAAAGGAGAATTTGTATGAACCACTGTGACAGAGCCTTCCAATGCTTATATTTATTTAATTTCTCTTCTGGGCATGTAAGAGGATTACCTTTCCCTGTCACTTTGGAAATGGGCAGAGGTGTATGATTCACTCTGCCCACACAACCTACAGGCTGACACTGCTGAGCTAAATAAAGCTTTCTTTGCCAAAGCACAACCCTTCAGCATTCTCTTCTCTTGCCAACATGACTGAGGAGGTCTCAGCTGAGATGGAGGTACCAAGAAATCCAAGCAGCTTAGTTAACTGAGTTCCTAAATGGAAGCATTATGCCCTGGGTTTCACTTGGACCCACAATAGGTTATCACATGAACAGAAAAATAAACCTGCATGACACTTTTTCATTGGTTTTGTTACCACAGCATAATTCAACCTACCCCAACTAGTATAACCCTGAGGGTATTTTCAGGGTCTCCTACGTTCCTGTAGGTGACAGCCACAAGTACCATAGATGTTTAACTTCGGGTATCTGAATTTCATAAATGTTGCTAAGCAACACAATTTTTTATTTTGAATTATTCAACTACTTCTATTCACTAACTTTTTGTGACATCTTCACAATGCTAGAAAAATTGATAGGTTTAGTAAATGCAGTGAAAGAAGAAAAAGATTACTTTTCTTCACTCGTAAGTAAGCTTCCATAGATACATTGACAGTTATTACCAAAGGCTTTCATTTTTCAAAATTTATTTTACCTTACTCATTAAACATGTATGTAGCATAATGCACTTCACTAGCTGAAATGTGACTTCTAAGAAAAAAAATGGAGATGACCTTGTGAATATTTATTTGTGATTCCACATTCTTCTAAAAATATTTATATATAAATGATGAATCATTCTCCAATTTCCCCAACTGATTTAGTGCTCGAACATAAAAACTGGCTCCATTTTGAAATTTAGGGCATCAGATTCTGATCTAAGAGAATCTGAAAATGAAGACCTCAGTGTTAGGAAAGATCTTGCAGGTTCTCTATTTAAATCTGATTCTTGAATGTTAAGTTTACATTACATGGATTAGGGTGACTGAGACAGATTTTTAAGGCCCTTTTTGTTTGGTGCTTCTCAAATTTTGGCATGTGTCAGCAAATTACATAGTTCTGAAACAATTGCAAAAGAATTGGAATTAAGTACAATGGCATTGGATCTGTCTTTTCATAAATATAAAATGAATATATTGTAAGTCAGTAGAAGAAGCACGCAGAAAGTTGTTTCCACCATTATCACAAAATCTCTCTGACTTTGGGAAAAACTTTTTAGTATTTATTATCACTTCAGTATGTTTATAATTAGGAATGCTTTGGCCATTCCAAACATAGTGTTTTGAGAGAGACAGGTAGATTTGGAAAAGGAGAACTTGTATAGGGTATAACAAAATATTCCAAAGGGTAGTCAGCTCATTAGGAAAGGGAAAGTAAAGACTTGTAGAGTAAAATAAAAAAGAATTTATCAATTGAAATTTCAGTGGTTCATCATGCATACATTTAATTTTTAATTTATCTTGTTAAAAGAATTGACTGAAAAAGAATAGCCACCATTTGTAATGGAGAAGGATCACTGGGTGGGTTTCTGGAGGGAACTCTATTTTCTACATGGTTTTTGATGTGCTCTTTTAAGTAAAAAGCAGTATCACTATCTTTTAAGATCTATAGTTTGATGGTTTGGAGTTTTGTTTTTGATCCCCATTAATGGTAAAGACAAATGGAATGACTATTAACATGTGGTACCTGGACTAGCCTGGCAGCATCTTAGGGGCATTTTCACAAATATAAACCCTTTCCCAAATTGCTGAATCAGAATCCTTCAATGAAGTGAGGCAACCTGCTATAGTAAGACCTGCCTATTGTCCTGACATATGCCAAAGTTTGAGAAGCACTGGACAAAAGGACCTTTCCTCAGAAATCCTCGGCAAACACCCTCATCTGTTTAATCTGAAAGTAACATTCAAAGATCAGATAAAAACAGAACAACCAGCAAAAACTTTTCTAATATTGACAATCTATATTTTTTGACTTTCTTAGATCAAGATCTGACACCCTGAATTTCAAAATGGAGCCAGTATTTTGTGTTTAAGTAATAAACCCTTGAAAACATGTGATTCGTATTGGAAGTGCTGACACAATCTTAGGGATAGCATTGCAAATGGCAATGCTATAATTAAGCTTCGATCTCCTTTGGAAAAAAAAAAGGGAGAGAGAACGTGAGGAAGGAGGTTACTGTTCAATGAACTGCTCTGTCATTTGCCGCAGTGATTCTTAATTGTGTCTCATTACAGCAAGATGATCATTACTCTACTTGTCTGTCTGATTTAGAGACCACTAAAAGTGTCTTGTAACATGCAGCCGTCTCCCTTGCAACAGTCCTTTGGCTCTCACCCTCATTACTCAGAATCTGTCCAATTATTTGTCATTAAAGTAATAAAAAGGACTGCAGCAGAAAATGTGGGAGGTAACTGTTGGAGGTCTGCCTGGGGAGGAAGAAAAAAATGCAAACTGTTTTCAAGGCACTGGGAAGGTGACATCGTTAATTAAGTGTTAGGGAATATGCAAATCAGTCCCACTCTCAAGAGACTGTAATAAAACTGAGAAAACATTATTATCACTGCAAGTAAGAGAAGGCCCTGTTACCCCATCTGGAAGACTGTGTCATTTTCTGGTGGCGACTCAAGCAAGGAGGGGAGGGAACTGGGAATGAGATGAAGAAGGTGGAGCTGTTCAGGGCTATTGAGTGTGCTCAGGCTGTTAAGAGTTCAGAATTAAGGTGTCAACGTGGAGGGCCAGTGGATTACAACTTTTAATGAGGGATGTTTGTCTAATCTCAGGATTTGCACACCCAATTTCCTCCACAAAATGACTTACAACTTACCGGCAGACAGTGTTTTTGTAGGTTAAAGGAAGGGAAGAGGAAGTGTGGGGGAGGTTGGCAGCTGGCATCCTAGACATCTTGGGTGTTGTTTTAAAGATGGTAATGAAGCAAAGCACTGGGGGCTGACTGAGGACACTTGCTTAGGTATTAAAAATGTATTGAGCACAAACGACTCTTGGCTTCTGCTCAAGCTGAAACCTATACTTGGAAAACCTTTCTGCCAGTTCTTCTCCCTATTGTTAATCTGACCAACTCATTTCTTATCTTTGTAAATTCATAGTCAGTGTCAACTTCTTAACATCATCCCTGATTCCCACCCCAGATATGGATACCAAAACAAATATAATGTTCTTGCTATACCAATACAGCTTTTAGGCAAGTTCTCTTGCTTTTTAATTCCATCTAGGTTGCAGATACTTATGTAACACTTTCCTATATGTAAGCCATATTTGACCTTAGAGTTTCCCCTACTTTCAGTTGATCACAGGAAATTAAAATCTTCCTCAATAACCAGTAAAAAAAAAAGTCATCTTGCGTTCTGCATTAGTTAGCAACTGTTGCTTAACAAACCATTCTAAAAGTTGGAGCCTTCAAATAATGTGGAATTATTATTACTCCAGAGTCTATCTATGCCGACTGGGTTTGCTCATGAACTTCAGTCACCTGAAGGTTGGTTTAGGTAACTATTTTTTAGTGAATTGGGCTCACACATATTTGGGTGTCTGATGTCTGGTAACTGTTCTAGAAAAGCTATGGTTGGACAATTGGACTCTCCTTCATGGCTTCTCTTAATGTCCAGTACAATAGCACAGGCTTGTTTACAGGCTAATGGCAGAGGTATGAGAGCAAGTAGAAGCACGCAAATCCTGTTCAGGAATCTTTTGCAATTAGGATATGTTGAGAATTTACCAAATCATCAGGTGCTGGTTATTTTTGGCTCAATGCTATCTGTCTTATTTTATTTCTTTCCTCTTGTATTTTACTATAAGCAGCAAGAAGAAGTCAGACCACACCTTGACCACTTTGCTTTGAAACCTCCTTAGCTGAGGATCAGGGTTAATTGCTGAAAATTCTATGTTCCACACAACTATAGAACAGAGCTCTTTCATATTTTCCATTACTATGTAACAAGGATTATTTTTCCTGCCATTTTCATTAAATTAATATGTTCCTCATTTTCCTCTACCCGGATACTGGCAGAGTCCTTGTTTCTACCAATAGTCTATTCAAGGTACTCTAGGCTTTTTCTAACATATGTAACAAAAATTCACTCAACCTCTACCTATTGCCCAATTCCAAAGCCACTTCTGCATTTTTAGATATTTGTTACAGCAGCAGCCCATTTCCAGTACCAAAATTCATATTAGTTTCCTGAGGCTGCTTTAACAAATTACCAAAAACTGAGTGCATTAAAACAATAGAAGTTTATTGTTTCACAGTACTAGAAACTAGAAATTTTTGTTTTGGAGGCTAGAAGTTCAAAATCTATCATTCATGCTCCCTCTGGGAGTTTTTGGAGGAAATCCATCCTTTACCTCTTCTAGCTTCTGGTGGCCCTAAGCGTTTCTTAGTCTGTGGTCCTATTACTCTGAAATTTGCCTTCATGATCACACCACCTTCTTTTTTTTTTGTCTAAGACTATTTACCACTCGATTTAGGACCTACCCAGATAAGCCAGGATGCTCTCCTCTTCTTAAAATCCTAATTACATTTGCAAAGATCCTTTCTTTTTTCTTCCAAAATAAGGTAGCATTCACATACTCTGGGGGTTAGGTTATGAATGTATCTTTTTCAAGGGCCACCATTAATCCCCAAACATTTGCCATCACATCATTACTGCAACTGACTCACTTATGATGCTGATAATAGCTATGACCCTCCCTCTGTGTAGAGGGGAAAGCAAAAGACTGTGACAATGATGAATGGCAGGACTCCAAACCAGGAATCAAAGCATAGCAACTTGGTTGTTCCATGTTCTCTGCCACTCTTGTCCCATTTCACTCAATGGCTTGAACTGGGAAAGCATGTGGGGAAGCAGAACATTACTGCAATGTTCTGAACTAAAAGCATATAAACAGTGGCAACTCTGGAATCATTAAGTCTTGTCACACAGCTCCAAACACTTTTTAATCCTTGTGACTTCCTTTTTAGTTATTTTTTGTTGCATAACAAACCAACACAAAACTTAATATCTTAAACAATAAATACCTCTTATGATTGTTAGATGTACCTATCCAGTTCTTCTGTTTCACTTGTTATCAGTTGAACGGCTGTTGATACTGGCTGCTGAATGGGAGCCCAATTACGGCTGTGGCTGGCGCCATGTTTCTTCACTGCCTAAGTCTCTCCTCAAAGCTGTTTGCCGTATTTTATCAAATGCTTTTTCTGCATCTATCGAAATAATCATGTGATTCTTGACTTTAAGTCTATTGATATGGTGAATGACATTTATTGATTTCCTGATGTTGAACCAACCTTGCATCCCTGGGATGAAACCCACTTGATCATGGTGCACTATCTTTTTAATATGTTTTTGTATGCGATTTGCTAAAATTTTGTTTAGAATTTTTGCGTAAATGTTCATTAAGGATATTGGTCTGAAATTTTCTTTCCTCGATGTGTCTCTGTCTGGTTTAGGAATCAAGGTAATATTGGCTTCATAGAATGAGTTTGGGAGAGTTCCCTCCTCTTCTATTTTCTGGAATACTTTGAGAAGTATTGGAATGAGTTCTTCTTTAAAAGTTTTGTAGAACTCGGCTGAGACCCATCTGGTCCTGGACTTTTCTTTGTTGGAAGGCTTTTGATGACTTCTTCTATTTCATTACTTGAAATTGGTCTATTTAAATTGTGTATGTCCTCCTCGTTCAGTTTAGGCAATTCATATGTCTCTAGAAACCTGTTGATGTCTTCGAAATTTTCTATTTTGTTGGAGTATAGATTTTCA
The DNA here is from genome assembly GCF_902686445.1 of Sciurus carolinensis. Lineage (NCBI taxonomy): Eukaryota > Metazoa > Chordata > Mammalia > Rodentia > Sciuridae > Sciurus > Sciurus carolinensis. The sequence continues at coordinate 83,251,381 of NC_062226.1, forward strand.
AAATAGCTTCTAATTATGTTTTGTATTTCAGTCGTGTCTGTTGTGATATTTCCTTGTTCATTCTGAATTTTAGTGATTTGGGTTTTCTCTCGTCTTCTCTTTGTTAGTGTGGCTAAAGGTTTATCAATTTTGTTTATTTTTTTCAAAGAACCAACTATTTATTTTGTCAATTTTTTGTATTGTTTCTTTCGTTTCAATTTCGTTGATTTCAGCTCTCAGTTTAACTATTTCCTGTCTTCTACTACTTTTGGTGTTAGTCTGTTCTTCTTTTTCTAGGGCTTTGAGCTGTAGTGTTAGGTCATTTATTTTTTGAGTTTTACTTCTTTTATTAAATGCGCTCCATGAAATAAATCTTCCTCTAAGTACTGCTTTCATAGTGTCCCAGAGATTTTGATATGATGTTTCTTTGTTCTCGTTTACCTCTAAGAATTTTTTAATTTCCTTCCTAATATCTTCTGTTATCCATTCATCATATAGTAGCATATTGTTTAATCTCCAGGTGTTGGAGTAGTTTCTGTTTTTTACTCTTTCATTTATTTCTAACTTCAATCCATTATGATCTGATAGAATACAAGGAAGAGTCTCTATCTTCTTGTATTTGCTGACATTAGCTTTGTGGCATAATATATGGTCTATTTTAGAGAAGGATCCATGTGCTGCTGAGAAGAAAGTGTATTCGCTCTTGGTTGGATGGTATATTCTATAAATGTCTGTTAAGTCTAAATTATTGATTGTGTTATTGAGATCTATGGTTTCTTTGTTCAATTTTTGTTTGGAAGATCTGTCCAGTGGCACCCCTTCATGCTCAAAACACTAGAAAGAATAGGGATAGTGGGAACATTCCTTAACATTGTAAAGGCCATCTACGCTAAACCCATGGCTAATATCATTCTAAATGGTGAAAAACTGAAAGCATTCCCTCTAAAAACTGGAACAAGGCAGGGATGCCCTCTTTCACCACTTCTATTCAATATCACCCTTGAAACTCTAGCCAGAGCAATTAGACAAACCAAAGAAATTAAATGGATACGAATAGGAAAAGAAGAACTCAAACTATCCCTATTTGCTGATGATATGATGGTATACTTAGAGGAACCAGGAAATTCCACCAGAAAACTTTTAGATCTCATAAGTGAATTCAGTAAAGTAGCAGGATATAAGATCAATGCACATAAATCTAAGGCATTTCTATACATAAGCAATGAATCTTCAGAAAGAGAAATTAGGAAAACTACCCCATTCACAATAGCTTCGAAAAAAATAAAGTATTTGGGAATCAATCTCACAAAAGAGGTGAAAGACCTCTACAATGAGAACTACAGAACACTAAAGAAAGAAATTCAAGAAAACCTCAGAAGATGGAAAGATCTCCCATGTTCTTGGATAGGAAGAATTAATATTGTCAAAATGGCCATACTACCAAAAGTGCTATACAGATTCAATGCAATTCCAATTAAAATCCCAATGATGTACCTTACAGAAATAGAGCAAGCAATCATGAAATTCATCTGGAAGAATAAAAAACCCAGAATAGCTAAAGCAATCCTTGGCAGAAAGAGTGAAGCAGGGGGTATCGCAATACCAGATCTTCAACTCTACCATAAAGCAATAGTAACAAAAACGGCATGGTATTGGTACCAAAATAGAAAGGTGGATCAATGGTACAGAATAGAGGACACGGACACAAACCCAAATAAATACAATTTCCTCATACTAGACAAAGGGGCCAAAAATATGCAATGGAGAAAAGATAGCCTCTTCAACAAATGGTGCTGGGAGAATTGGAAATCCATATGCAACAGAATGAAACTAAACCCATATCTCTCACCATGCATGAAACTAAACTCAAAATGGATTAAGGATCTCGGAATCAGACCAGAGACCTTGCATCTTATAGAAGAAAAAGTAGGTCCAGAGCTTCAACATGTCGGCTTAGGACCAGACTTCCTCAACAGGACTCCCATAGCACAAGAAATAAAAGCAAGAATTAATAACTGGGATAGATTCAAACTAAAAAGCTTTCTCTCAGCAAAGGAAACTATCAGCAATGCGAAGAAAGAGCCTACAGAGTGGGAGAAAATCTTTGCCAATCATACTTCAGATAGAGCACTAATCTCCAGAATCTATAAAGAACTCAAAAAACTCTACACCAAGAATGTAAATAATCCAACTGACAAATGGGCTAAGGAAATGAACAGACACTTCACAGAAGAAGATATACAAGCAATCAACAAACATCTGGAAAAATGTTCAACATCTCTAGTAATAAGAGAAATGCAAATCAAAACCACCCTAAGATTCCATCTCACCCCAATTAGAATGGCGATTATCAAGAATACAAACAACAGGTGTTGGCGAGGATGTGGGGAGAAAGGTACACTCTTACATTGCTGGTGGGGTTGCAAATTAGTGCAGCCACTCTGGAAAGCAGTGTGGAGATTCCTTAGAAAACTTGGAATGGAACCACCATTTGACCCAGCTATCCCACTCCTTGGCCTATACCCAAAGGACTTAAAATCAGCATATTACAGAGATACAGCCACATCAATGTTCATAGCTGCTCAGTTCACAATAGCCAGATTGTGGAACCAACCTAGATGTCCTTCAATTGATGAATGGATAAAGAAAATGTGGTATATATATACAATGGAATATTACTCAGCCATAAAGAATGATAAAATTATGGCATTTGCAGGCAAATGGATGAAACTGGAGAATATCATGCTAAGTGAGATAAGCCAGTCTCAAAAAACCAAAGGAAGAATGATATTGCTAATAAGTGGATGATGACACATAATGGGGGGTGGGAAGGGTTAGTGTTGGGGTCGGAGTTGGGTTTAGGGAGGGGGGCAGAAATGGAGGAAGGAAGGACTGTATAGATGGAGGGGAAAGGTGGGAGGGGAGGGGGGGAAGGGAAAAAATGGCAGAATGAATCAAACAACATTACCCTATGTAAATTTATGATTACACAAATGGTATGCCTTTACGCCATGTACAGACAGAGAAACAACATGTATCCCATTTGTTTGAAATAAAAAAAAAATTAAAAAAAAAAAGCTGTTTGCCTTCCTTACTGTGTGGTTACTTGATTGTGAGGAGGAGCATCTCAACAGGAAGGAAGCAGAGGCTGATAGTCCACTTAATGTCTGGACTTAGTAATGTTAACATTATCAGTTCAGCAGTAATCTATTGGTCAAAATAGTCAGAAGATCAACTCAGATTTAAATGGAGGAGAAATAAACTCCAATTTTCAATATAAGAACATTATGAGCATAAAGGGACTGGAGATATTATTGACAGCCATCCTTGGAGTTGAGTTACCACAGCCTTTCTTCCTGTGTTCTACCAGAAGAGATACTATATGGTTGTGCAAGGATATTTGCCTGAGTAATTGATGATTGAAATCCAGGTCATATTCCATTAAACAAGCCATTTTCCTGGCTAGAGCAAAACTGGGCCCACTCAAGGATCCAGAAAAAGGAATTTGTTCTTCAGAATAATGGTAGCTCTGCCTCTCAGTCAACCTATAAATTTATATTATAGCATCCACTATCATTGTTTAATAAAACCCAGATCACTGGCCCAGGGATTTTGCCAACATAAGGATTTCATGAAAAGGATGTTGGTCTTAAGGTAATTTTTGCTGATACCAATTGTCATCTTCATTTGCAAACTTGAGCACAGACCAAAAGCTGTGAAACACTGGTCTACTAGGAAGTACTCAAGCTATAAGGAGCAGGTGTGAGTAAGGCATTGTGTGTGTGTGTATGTGTGTGTGTGTGTGTGTGTGTGTGTGTATAAACTAGAACTTCATGTTGGAATGAAGATCATCAAATATTATCATTTCTGTACCACATTTGCTGGATCCTTTCAACTATCAAATCTTAAGAGCTAAGAATCAGCCCTAGTTTCTACACTCTCCTATATTTATTTTCCAAAGCCCTCCAGGAAGATAAATATTACCTACCCGCTCTAAATGACTACAATACATGTGGAAAACAGAAGACACAAGATAATAGATAAATACCAAGTATATATTGATAGTATGTAAGATACTCTGGCATTTTTCTGTGCTACAATCCTCTGAAACAAATCATTCTAATGACCAAATAATGAATATAGTCCATTTATGAAAGCATTAAGAATTTAATGCCAACTTTCTCCACATCTCCTCAGTACCTTGACCATGACAACATGTGCATGCACAAGATAGGGCTGGATGCATCCAATTTCTCATTTTTATATTTAGCAAATATGCTTTATAGACTGATGCTTCAGGAATAGTTTTTATAATTTTGTCATACAAAAAGAATTCATCTGTAATAGCCTTATCAGGTATTTCTGTGGTAGAATAAACATGGGTGCCAAAAGAAACTACATTTACCCTTGTGAAGTGTGTTAGTCAGGTTTTCATCACTGTGGCCAAAATACTCAACAGGAACTACTTAGAAGAGGAAAAGTTAATTTGGGGCTCATGGTTTCATAGATATCAGGCCACAGTGGCTGAGCCCATCATAAGGCAGCACATCATGGCAGAAGGGCATGGCAGAGAAGTGCTGCTCCATTCATAGATGCCAGGAAGCAGAGTGTCAGAAAAGGGAAGAAGGGGTTGCAAGAAGATTCTTTCTTCCAGGGCATGCCCCTAGTGTCCCACCTCCTCCAGCCATGCTCCACCTGCCTAGAGTTACCAACCTGTCCATTCAAACTAAGATGAAGTATCTAGACAATAGCTCACACAATCCAATCATTTTACTTCTGAACATTCCTGCATTAACACAGGCTCTTTGATGGGGAATGCTTCATATCCAAACCATAACAGAGAATGAGGATATAATTTTTCAATTGTTCAGTATCCTATTAGTGTCACATATAGGATCTAATACACCATAGTGTTATAATTATTATTTGTTATTAATAATAAACTGATACCTACTATTTGCTGAAACCTACAAAAAGCATACTACATATATTTGTTTACTTAGTTCTCCCTCTAAACTGCAAGATAATCATCCCTATCCCTGTTTACAGAGGAGGAATTTGAGACTGGAGAGGTTACCCAACCTGAAAAATGGCACTCAGAAAATAAGTATCAGACTGGTGTTCAAATACAGGTCTAATTATCTTCTAATCCCACATTCTATGGTACTGGATTCTGAAAAATAATGTCAGTAAGCTTCTTATGAATTTGCAAACTCCATGATCTTTAGACCAAAAGAAGTAACAAATTTCATTCAGTCCTATCACTGCATACCCCATCTCCAGAGTAGTTCTGGGTTTTACTTCTCATCTGAATTTTAGATTTAGATTTTTTTAAACTCAGAAATGTATAAAATTCTTCAAAGAAATAGAGGATGTTTCAAATTTTCCAGCCCACATGAGTTGCCCTTGTTTAGATTACTAAGCCTGCATCAGACCAGATTCAGTAATGTGCAGTAGCTCAGAAAAAACACAACTCCAAAAGCATTAGCAAGTTTATTTATATTAATTGTACTAATGTTTTATGGCAATGGAGAATTCACATCATACACCAGATGGCCATAACATTAAAAAATTAGATATTTTTGTTTCCTCACAGTTCCTTCTCTTTTATCATTTGGTTTATGACTCCTTTCTCTTTTCTTCCCTAAGATCTCTTCTAATCTTCTTTGTCAATTTAGTTCTTCCCTCAGTTTGAATACACACCTCAGTCAAATTAGATAATGAGAAAGGAGAGTTGATTAATAAATAAAAATTTCATTTCTTGTCTCATGTAAATTAGTGACAATCTCAAGGAATTTTGGAAGGGAGCTTTCACATTTTCTGATTATGTACTATACATCTAGATTTGTTTGTATAAGAACTACAAAACAAGATGTAAGATAAATACTCCTATTTTTACATAGGATAACACTGAGTCTTGGAGAATTTAATAGACTTGTTCATCTCCACAGTTCATAAGTTTAATTACCAGGTTAGGCTTCACTCACATCAATTTCTATTTTGGTACAAAGGCCCTTGTAAGTATTCAAAATATCCATGACTAAAAGTATAGTAGGTACAAATGGATTTAAACCTGCTCTCAGACATTGCAATTGAGACCACCACTTTAGTAGCTCAGTGAATACTTAAAGACAATAAGAAAACCTGCAATCACAGAAGATAATCTATGTAAGATTTAGCAAACACAAACTCCTTTGAAAGAATCTGGAAGCCATAATTTCCAGGGGAAAGAACTAGAACAACTTTTACATGTCCAGAATGAACTGAAAAAAAAAAAAAAAAGTAGTCCTAATCCTAATTTCTAACAATTTTAGATAGAGCAATTATCTTTGATCTTTCCCTATTACTGATGAAAGAGGCAATTTCTGTTTCCTTTCTGAGTATATTAAGAGTTTGAAACTTACTAAGATAGTGTGATAGAGGATGCTGTGTTCCTTAGTCCCTGTCTCCTTTTCCTTGTAGGAGCACAACTAACCCATAATTCTCCACCTCCCACATGACTGAAATCTGTCCATGACATGTGGGCAGCAATGATATCTGCCACTTCCAGGTCACCCACCCATACAATCTTCCACACCACCACATGCCCTTTTGGAGGATTTAGAAAATGGAAAAGTCACCAGATAGAAAGAACTATTATCCCTGAATATCTTAGGTTGCATTCCCCTGAAAGTTTAGCCTCAGAAAGGGACTTTGTTACAAATAGTTTATTTGGACAGTGATCCCAGAAAGCAGAACGAGGAAGCAGAGATAGTGAGTGAAGAAAACTATTATAAAGGTGGGTTATTCAGGGCAGGGACTGTTTCTGAGCTCCCCGGAAGGGCCTGCTGAATACCCCCAGTGCTCTCTGCCTAAAGGTTGACAGGTGACAACATCGGCACATCAACTCTCATCTCTTACCAAAGGCTGCCCACAGGGTGTTAATCCTCCAGCCCTTCCAGACTGCACGAGCACTGGGATAGTACGAGCCATGCCTCCTCAGGGTACCGTGGAGTCCAAGGAGAGCCAAGAAGAACAGGAAAAGGAATACCATACAGCTGAAGGTGGAGTGCTACCAGCAAATGTTCAGAGCCATCACAGTGGAAGTCAGAGGTAAGACCAAGGGAAGTGCGTTGGGGCCCACAATGTATCTGCTGAGGAGTCAGAGTAGACAGAGCCCTCCAGTCACCCCGACTTGCCAACCTAACCCACACTGGAGCACATGAGTGAAAACCAAGCTTTTATTGGGGAAGGTCCTACATTTTAGAGCTTTTACTTTGTCTTGTTTGTTTTAAGTGTCTAAGTTACACTGATTAGTTCTGATGGATGAATGGACAACCAGAACTTAGGAAGTTTCTGATTTTTTCTTAAGCATGGTAGATATTTAATTACCATTATTAGTTAGATATTAGATATTATTGAGCATCTTATATATAAATCATGGTAAAGCAAAAATTGTTTTCCTAAGCCTTATAGATAAATTGTGAATGCAATATAAATTTCAATTACATTGAAATTTTCAGTTTTCAAATAACTAAGATTTTTTAAAGGATAACAATCTTCATAATATAGAAAGAATGATGACAAAGTAGTTTTATGCAATAAATATTAAGAAAAGTATAAGCATGTAAGTCTTTCTATAAATTGATTTAGAAATACATATGCAGAATATTCCAAAAATTCTTGTTCACATTTTTGTACTCTAAGCATATTTAATTAATTCATTATTTGGTCTTGTCTTATCCAGGAAAAAATTAAAAAGTATTCCTTTGAGCTTTCCAGTAAACATTTCCTAAGGAAATGGTCATAAATTCAGACAAAGATTAAGGCACAAGAAAATAATGTACCATTATTTATAATAGCATACAATTGGAAATGAACTGAATGTCCCACAATTGAAGATTCATTAAATTATGGCACATCCATACAACGGACTATTATGTGCTCATCATAATTCATGACTTCAAAAATATTTAATGTCCTTGGGAAGTGTTCGTGCATAATGTTAAATGACAAAAGACACAAATTTGAATATGCAATACAGTATATGACACCAAATACACATACATAAATTAACAATTGGAAAAAATATAGTAAAACATTAATACTATATCAACATTGCAACAATATGCCTGCTAGCAATAGGACTACGGCTAACTTTATTATTTTGCTTTATTTCCTAAAGTTGCTATTATGATTATATATTTCTTTTTCTTTAATAAAATTATTTAAATGTTTTAAATTCCAATTTCCAAATATATTTTATATGTAATAGTGGATCTACTTTGGGTACTAAACAGGTGTACTTAGAAGAACACCTGGAGATACCTGGAGCCTTTTGCTAGGAATCCTTGCATGTAATGAACAAGGTTGTTTAGGGTCTGCTACAGGTGGCATTCAGTTTGAACGCAAGTGCTTACATAGGAATGCTACTATGTCATTCCATGGCTAAAAACTGCGTGAATCTCCCACTGCCTTCAGATCACAGCCCTAACCCCTCTGGATGGCACCGAGGCTTCTTCTGATCCAGTCCTTGCCTAACTCTACACCCATCTCTTATGCTCTCCACAGGTGTCTGCTCCCCAGCTAGTGATTTTCTGGCAGTGTCGTGGATGCACAGTGCTCTCAGACAGCTGTTTCTTATGCTGGGAAGAGAATAGGGAAGGAGAGTTCTGGAAACCTGAGAAAGGGAATAAAGAAAAGCTAGGACATGGGTACACTGTCATTGTCACTACTGTGAGCCAAGGGGTTGTAGTCACTGGTATTCCCTGAGAAACCTAGAGACAGCCTCCCATGTGTCCCTACCCAAAGCAAAAGAGTGAAGAAATGTATCTGTCACTTTCTATCCTCCATTAAGGGTTGCCCCTGGGAAAACAACTCCCAAGCATAGATATCTGAAGTACACAAACACTTGGGCTGCCTCTCCTCCCTGAGTTCCTTTGACTTACTCCTGTTTACCATTCAAGATTCATTTCATAGTTTCTAAGGAGAGTCTCCCCTGATCACACTCCACAAGGAGGCCCTAAGGCTCTCTTAGACCCCTTACTCCAAGCACCCTCGACATAATGCTTTTCAGTAGCAAAAACCACACTAATCACTCATCCTATAATTACTGATTTCCTTAGCTTTCTCTCTCACTATTGGCATTATAAGGGCAGGAAGTATTATTTGTTCTTATTCCTTTTTAAATTTTAATTGAATTCATTCATTCATTCATTCATTCATTTTTTTTTGCAGTTCTGGGGATTGAACCCAGGTCACTGTACAATTGAACTACATCCCAAGTTCTTTTAAAAAAATTTTTAGAGACTGTATCTTGCTAAATTACTGAGATTTGTCTGGAACTTGGGATCCTCCTGCTTCAGCCTCCCAAGTCTTTGGGGTTAGAGGTATGTCACACTGCACCTGGCTAAATTTCAGCCTCTAAAGGAAACAACCACACATTGTCATGGAAACACATTGAGGTAGTTTCAGTTTACAAAAAATGGGTCTTAAGTTTAGGAATGAGAATATAACTTGGTTGTTGGAGAGATTTGTTGTATTTTATCTGTATTAGCTTTACTTTGATATGTACACAATAGAACCAGGTGAATTTCTGAAGAGGGTAGAAGGTGCCCTAGTTCTTAATCCCCAACAGTATTTTGTATCCTTATAAAACCTCACAGTAGAAGGTATTTAATAGATAGATGTCAGCTTAATAAATGCAGCAGGTATATTCCCTTAACTAAGTGTAAACACTGCAGTAATATCTCTTCTGCGTTGTCTGTTGGCCAGCTGAGTCATTGCTCTCCTCTTGAGTCTTATCTTTGCAACCTCTACTGCTTTCCTACAACTCTCTGAAGTCTCAGATAAGCTGCAAAAAGCAGACATATAGGAAACCCTGTATAGCATCTTTTATTTCTATGCCAAGAAGACAGAGAAAACCCAAAAAAACTTAGGCAATAGAGCATATAATGGAAATGAATTTTTCCAAATCTGTCCTCATTCCTAGCCTCACAATTGTACACATATCATTCTTCTTAGCAGCCTAAATTTGCTTTCTCAGTCAGACCTGACTTCTGACCTCATCAGTAATGGTGCTTTTAGATCCCTGGTTCCTCCATCCTGACCTGCAGAGGTTACTTTTTTCTTTTCTTAACCTGATGGCTTCCCCTGAGAATCCCCCCCTCTGCAACAGGCTAAAGTTCATCTTCCTCAACCTGCTTTATGTATTTTATTTTATTAGAATTCTGAAGGATATTTTTCATGATGCATTTATTCGTAGACTAGCAGAAATTTAAAAAATAATATACATAATGATACTGGAATTTGCTAAGTTAATCAGTCACATGCTCAGAAAATTTTCTGAAGTATCTCTGTCAAGATTCTTAACAGTCCTCCTATTCTCCTCTCAACCACATTACACCCAATCTCTCTCCTAAATACACCTTGAAAATATAGTTCAAGAAGATTAATTTGAAGAGACAACAAGTTATTAGCCTTTCCAGAACACCTGCAACTGCAATGCTGACTCTGCACTCTGGTTGTTCTGTGTTAGATGTGTTGCTCATGATCCATGAATATAGATAGAGGTGTGACCAGGACCGCTATCCCTGTAATCTCAGAGATTTTATAAGTCCTTTATGACTTACAGAGGGATGACTGGAAGCATCAACTGGCCTCAGAGTCTTTGAGCAAATCAGACTAAATGTAAAACCAGTGAACACTACTGACTTCCTTGAGCCATTAAACATTCTTCTCTCATAAATCTACTTAAGGAGAAGATATCCTATAGTCTAGACCAGGGGTCAACAAAGGGCCAGAGAGTAAATATCCTAGGCTTCCTTGGCCATATGGTCTATGGCAACTATGGCTCTGCTATAGAGCAAAAGCAACCATCAACAGGATATAAACAAATAATAGGGGATGTGTTCTAAAAGTCTTTATCTATAAAAGATGGCGGGCTAGATTTGGCCCATGAACTATAGGTAGCTAATTTCTGGACTAGACAAATAGTGAATTAATCTCAAAAATCTAAATTTTAAAGTACTACTTCCAATTATTAAGTTCTTATTTGCCAGAATGACAGCACAACTATTTCTTCCATCAAAACCAGTGTATAAAATTAGTTTGACCCTCTGCTCTGAAGTAAGGTGGTCACTGAAACACAGCACTGAAGCTGCTTGGTTCTTGTGCTTTACTAATGATTGTACTTTGGCCCTTTTATTTATTTATTTTTTCCAGCAGTACCCAGCAACCCAAAGCAAAGCGTATGCTAAGAACGGAAATCTAATTATGTTCAAATAATCAGAATCTGTGTATTTTGATGAAAAGTAACAGGAAAAAGCTAATTTTATTTCCTAATGTGATACACAGAAATGAACTTCCTGTGTCAGAGACTCCCTAGTAATCCTGCAGAAAGGCCACACCACTTCAATTTGACATCTGCTTAAAGGAGAAGGAAATGATCCTCTTGGGAAAACAACCAGCGGATTATACATCTGCCCACCTCCACCTCCTTTTGTCCAAGTTATTTCTTGCTGAAACTGGATTTGTAGTGATTAAAGGTTTATAGGTTTATGGCTTATAGTTTCCGGAGAAATCAAGATAGCAGTTACTATGCAACCTTATAAGGAAAAAAGCTATATTCTATTCAGGGTTTTAGTTTCACTTGAAGAAAAGAAAATTAAAGTATGACTCAGAGGAACTTGAGTGAAGGAAAAAAAATTATAACAAAGGTGCATAGACCTTTGGTAGACTCCTTATAACAGAGTGTTTGAAGACTTAGTTACCCAGAAGTAAACCCCTACCAAGCTGGGTGGATGCCTCTGTGTCAGGTACTTCCACTTGCCAAAATTCATTGGAATCAGTTCAATTTCCAGTTTCTTGCAGACAGAGCTAAGGAAGAACTGATCTTTCACATCAACCCATACTAATAACTAGTTTTCAGAAGTAGCTTCCTTTCAGCAAAAATAATGCATCTGACTCTATTAGCATAATTCAATTTTGGATTTGGATTGTGAGCTAGGGATTTTTAACCTTTTTCTGCTGTGGGCTTCTTTAGCAGTCTGATGATGACTATGGATCCCTTTTGATAATAAAGCTTTTAAATTCATAAAGGAAAATACATATTAAATACATTTTAGTATAAAGGAAGCCAAATATATTGAAATACAATTGTCTGAGTGTTTTAACATTTTTTCTCATGATACCTTCACTTTACATTTTTACCTCTTTAATATTCATTCTCTATGTTCTCTGAGTAAATAGAGATTGGGGAACTAAAGAAATCAAGAGCCTCCTCCTTGCTGTGATTCTAAATAACTTTGAAGAACAACTTCCAGTGACAGAAGAATACTAAGAAATCCATTAAACTGAAAAAGAGTTAAATCCAGTTCTAGGTAAAACATGGACTCACCTCATGTTCTTGGCATATGATATGTCTATCTAGTACATAGCAGGCATTGTTTTCTGTCTATTGCATTACCCATCCAACCAAAGCACCTTGTCTAGTGACTTCTACCTACCAATCACCTCTCAGCATAGATAGTATACCATCTCTTCTGGGAGAGAATTCTTGGCAAGGTTCTTTCCTCTATAGGCCATTATACATGGAACATCAAAGAACTCATCAAACCAAACAACAATTTCCTGTTTATGTGTTAATATGTCTATGCTTTACATTGATTCTTCCCAGTGCATGAACACATGTCAAACCCTTGAACAAATAAGGTAAGAGAGCATTTGTTAGAAAACAATCCTAACAATAAAGTCTTCCACCACCACCTCTTTATTACTATTTCTTGCCGTTATTCCAAACCTGAATATTCCCCAAGAAAGTTCTAGAGTGTTGCTGCTATGCAGTATCTCTTTTGGATGGGAAAGAACTCAGATTGCTGACTAAATTACGAAATCCCTACTTGAATCTCCAAGATTTTCTTCTATACAATATTTTACCAAGGACTTATCCTTGTATTAAAGCTGGAGTTTAATATAGAGTTCAGGCACCACACAATCCATGAACCCAATGATGATCTATAAGAGCTCCCAGATCGACCCCACCCAAGTGCCTAACAAGGGTATAATGGATGAATATATTATGATATAGAGGGCCATGGGAAGAGACCACATGCAAAGGTACGTACAATTTAGAGGGGAAAAGTCTGCAAAAATCCATTAAAACCAGGTAAAATGGAAGAAATTTTCAACAAATAGTGCCAGACATCCACACACCTAAGAAATTTGGACTCCTGCCTCACACCTTATGAAAAATTACATTGAAATGGATCAAAGATCAAAAAGTAGGCATAAATATTTATGAACTTGGATTAGACAACAGTTTTTTAAAGATATGATACCAAAATATTAAACACACACCCAGGCACACACACACTAGATAAATCAAACATCATCAAAATTAAAAACTTTGTGTTTCATGTATTAATGAAGCACTAATACCTGTTACACCATGGATGAACCTTGAATACATTGTGAACAGCCAAAGAATCAGTCACAAACAACACATGTGATATGACTTCTTTCACACGGAATGTTCAAAATAGGCAAATCTATAAAGACAGAGAAGAGGTTAGTGTTTATCTAGGGCTGGGGGTAGCGTAGAAGATGGGGTTGAGCAGTTAAGGGGTGAAGAGTTTGGGGGATAATAAAAATATTCCAAAATTGATTGTATCCATAATTGTTCACGTCTGTGAATATACTAGAAGCCATTGGATCATATACTTTAAATTTGTGAACTGTATGGCATATATATTATAGCTCAATAAAGCAGTTTTAAAATGGTTGAAATGAATCTATAGTGTTAGAAGTCAAGAAGTCAAGAGTGTAGTTGCAAATGAGAGGGAGGAGGTATGAAAAATGGTGGCATGAGACCGACATCATTACCCTGTGTACATGTATGATTGCATGGATGGTGTGAGTCTGCATTGTATACAACCATAGAAATGAAATGATGTACCCCATTTGTGTACAATGAATCAAAATGCAGTCTGTAAAAAATTAAAAGCTAAATAAAAATAATAATGATAAAAATTTTTTTTCCAAAAAAAAAAAAAAAAAAAGAGTATAGTTGCCCTATGGGGAGACCAGGGATGACTTGAAAGGACTCTAAGAAAACCTTCCAGGAGGACAGTGAGGTTCTCTTTCTTGATCTGCAACCTTATTCAAGAGGCACATGAGTGTGTTCCCCTCTGTGATAATTCATTGACCTGTTTACCAGTTATGCACTTTTTAGGGTATATGTTTTAATTCAATACATTTTTGAATCTGAAAAACTCTAACCAGATGTGGTAAGTGGGTAAATGATCTCTAAAGTGGTCCTCATACTAATCTTAGGATTCTGTGACAATTTTACCTTATATACCAAAGGCAAATTAAGATTGCAGATGGAATGGAGATTGTTAATGAGCTGATCTTAAAGTAGAGTGTTAATCCTGGATTATCCATGCTGCCTCCATGAAATCATAAGATCCTTAAAAGAAAGAGGAGGAGGAAGAAGAGAAATCAGCAGGCTGGGATGTGAGGCTGGAAGGACTCCACAGGCCACTGTTGGCTTTGAAGATAGAGGAAGGGGCATAAGGCAAGCCCCACAGAGCCTCCAGAATCAGGGAAAGGCAGGGAAACAATTCTATCCAGAGCCTTCACAAAGGAATTGAGCCCCATGACACCTTGATTTCAGCCCAGTGAGACTTCTGTTAGACATCTGACCTGTGGAACTCTAAGAGGAAAAAAGTGTGTTGTTAAAGCCACTAAGTTTGGGGTGATTTTAGTGGCAGGTAGAGAAAACTAATATACTGGGAGGCATCCACCTCTGGATATTAAGTCAGTATTGGGAACTGGGTAGAACTAAGAAATTATATATATATATTCAGACTTCAGGCAAAGTGGGAGAACTACAGAACAAAAATCATATCCCCAACTAGGCATAATAAACCTGCGTATGGGCACAGGGCAGGCACTGCTGCTGAACTCTCACAGGCCCCATCTATGATCAGTGACAGCAGATCCCAGTGAAGAGAAGAGGTAATGGCTAATGTGTCCCCAGATGACCCAAACCCTGGCAGGTGGCCAGTCTAACGAGGTGTTAATGAGTAGGCAGATAAATCTGGATAGCTATAAAAAGAAGCAGTGGCAGTGAGAAAGAGAAATTAATGGGCACGTCTCAAAAGTTCTCGAACTCACATCTTATGACACTTGGTGGAGCTGTGTTCTCCATCTTTGTTCAGAATTTCAAAGCTCAAATGCCCATGAGATTTTAAGTAATAGCCAGATACTGGTCCACAACCAGAATTGAAAGGAAAATTGCAGGGACAATTTTTGAAGCATAAGTACATTCAACCTTTCATTCTAGTTCTACTTTAAACATGAAAAACTGGTGAATTGAGTACAAAATGTGCCTAAGAGTGTGATTTTAAAAGATAGTGACAATTGTGCAAATGATCCTGTTGTCACAATTTTAAATTCAAACAAACCTTAATACTTAGAAAGCATCACCTCTTTTTTTCCCTTTTTCTTCCAATAGGAAATATTCAAGACAGTCAATAGAACAGAACTCCTCTTATTCTCTCTCACAAAACTCAGATAAAATGTGTGAATGTGTGCCTTCTCCCTGATTTTGCTGTCTTGATACTTTACCTGCAAATGACATAGAACACTATATAATAATATACTCATTTAGAAGTAATCTTACTATTTCTCCCCTCTTCTATTTAGAATGTTAGTCTTCACATTATGAAACTGTTCCTCTGGTTCAGGACATAATGTTCATCCACAAAATATCTTCCTAGCTGCAGAGAATGAAATGTATTCTTAATACTACCATTCCATGACTCCATAGTAGAGATCAGAGCAAAGCCCTGGAACCATAAACTCTCCATCAGGGTCGAATCCCAACACTAAAAGAGGAAGAAGATCGTCTGTATTCCTTTCTGGAAGCATGTGAGAGCCTTTTCTTGGTTGGTCTTGGAGATAACAATTGCCTCCCTCTGCGTCCTTGTTAATTTCCTATTTTCATATTCACCATGAAGAGGGACCTGGGAAGGTTAACTGAAGAAGGTTAACCCACACACAATATGCATTACCCATTGCCCTTTCCTGATTTCAAATTAAGTATATAATTAGTTAAAAAAAAAAAAAGAAAATTCATGCCTTCTGGTGATGAAAAATTAGGAAATCAATAGGTGGTTGCCTCAGCAGAGACACAAGGGAGTTTTAGGTCGCCAGTTGGGGCTGCCAGTTATAATATCTGAAATGGCAACAAAGGCATCTTCTTCAGGCCTCAAAGCACTGAGCAGATGCCCCACTTCTGGGCTGACTGGCTCTGAAGATTTGCAGAGGGAAAGGAAAAGATGAAATTGATCTGTTACAATGTTTGGTACAATGTAGAGGCAATGAAATTGCCTTTAGTTCTGCCAGAAAGCTTAGAGAATGAAAGATCTCAATATATTTTTAAAAATATTGAAATAAGGAGAAATTCCTTTCTATGAGTTGTTTTTCCAAAATCATATAGATTATACATTACTTCCATTGTCTACTACTTCTTACAGCAAGAAGGCAAGTTTAGGACATTGTTATGTGGCTGCCCACTTAGGTGTTGGAGGATATATAGCAGTTTTTACCCTTAATTGTGTGTTGCCTTGATTTTATGGCCAGCTTGCACAACCCAGCATCTTTTTAGTGCTGTTTGGGGGATGGCTACATTTATTGATGTGTGGAGCTTTCTGTGTTCATAAACTCCTACATATGGGGACTTGAATCAACCTTTTTGTGTAAATTTCTTCAGTGACACTATCCTTTTCTAAACACTGGCAACCCACAGCCTACTGAAGAAATAAACAGTCAGGTTCGAGTATTTGTATTCGGCCTATTCCCCATGTTGTAAGGTACTGGGTGGTGTACAATTTCAGTGCTACATAAATAAACCATTGTTGTATTCATTCACTTAGGTTTATGAACAGCAGAGTACTAGAATTGTTTTGCTCTAATTCAATTCTCAATTATTGCTTTTAGAGAAATACACTATTTAATTAGCACTACTGGATTTCCCCTCACCCCCCAAGATAGATGTAATGTCTTATGTATCAATTAGTATTTTGGAATTATGTTATAATTTGTGCTATGAAAAATTAACCTAGCTTGAGATCACAGGTGTTCTTTCAAGGTATTTTTAACCTGGTTTCTTTAAAGTTAAACATAACTGTTATTCCTTTCGAAAAGCCTACCGCGAAAATCTCCTCCTTCAGATCTGACTATTTAAAAGCAGGGGATTTGGAAAGAGCTGGACTGATAGTCTACTCTTGGTTCATCCTGTATGATTCTTTGAGTCCCAATTCCACTGTTATTTAAAGAGTATTATTCATTCCTCCACATTAGTATTGTCATGTGGATTGAATAAAATATATTTTACCACTAGACTGACTCATACAATACCTGAAGTCTCAGATTCATCTAGGAAACTTTAGGGTCCCTTCACCCTGGGCAAGGTCTCCATCTCTGTGCTCTATCAGACATTCTATTTCCCTAGCCATATTGCCCTGCATTGTTTGTACACATGTGTGGATCTGTCTCCAACCGCTTTCCCTCCCCTTCTTAATTCCTCCCACAATATTGACTATGAACTTGATGGGAGCAGTACTAGACCTAGTTTGTGATGGTTATTCATGCTCATAACCAAAAATACCCATTTATGCACTCTTCTGAGCATGTGATAGGATTACACTTCTCAAAAGGAAAACTTGTATGGGGAGTAAGCTCATGTGACTATTGGACCCTGAACTGTGAACAGAAACAATGGATGTCACTGTAAGGAAAAGTGTTTAACTGCTAGTTTGATACCCTGCAAGGTCTTTTTCCTTCAGAAACTGGAAAGTCTTAAGATGGTAGCCACTCAGTTGACATGAACAACTACAATAAGCAATCTTCTATATATCCATGATAAATACATAGAATGAATGAGAAATATATCTGTTGATTGACGTTACTGCAAATTTAAAGTTATTTGTTGCTACAGAAAAGCTAGGTCCATTCTGACTGATACACAGATATAGTGCTATTAAGCAGAATGTACACTCATTAGGGTTATTCACAATATATATATATTTTGCTTTCTTTATACGCTAAGTTTCTTGAAATTAGAGGATTTTTACAGCTATAAGAATGAAAGGCCCATTCTCTATTATTTGAACCAGTCAGACCCCTAGTAAAAATTGCATGTAGAAAATATTTTATGTGGCCTGCCTTCAATTTTGCAGCAATAAGTTATATCAGAGAAGCGGTAATGCAAAAGCAACTGTAAGATGAACCTCCCGCTGCTTCTTGCAAAATAAAGTAATGCTGTTTAAACTTAATGCAGCAAAACTTAGGAAACAAATTCACTAGTGTCACCAGAAAAAAATGAGATATGCATTTTCTTTAAAAACTCAACCAATCATAGAGAGGAAATATATTTTTCTCTATTGCCTGTTCATTCCATGACCCTGATGAGTCTTTAAGCAGGTACTCAAGCACAATATTATTGTTAATGTTAGAGATTTTGATTAACAACAGTGATTTTTCTTCCTCTGCTTCAAAGGTTTTACAGATCCATAGATGTATGAGTAAATCTATATAAATGACCTTGAGACTATAGTCCTGTTTATCCTTTATATGACCAGATAAGGGAGGAAATAAGGAGTCACGAGATGAAATACAAATGTTCAGGAAGAAAGGAGAGAGGAAAAAATAAACATCAGGAGAAAGTAATAAACAAAAGAACAATGACTTTGGCAAACTCCACAGAAAGTAGGAAATCTGGTGATGAAATTGTTAGAAAAGTGAGTAGTGAGATGAAGAAAGAAGTGAGAAGCATCCCTTACAGTAAAATATGTTGGCAGTATCAGCTTATCGTGGACAAAGAGGTCAGACAAGCCAAGTACAGAAAAGAAAAACTTATAACTGAAGGCCAGGACTGAATGACAAAACCAAGAGAAAAAATGAGGACTATTATTAATCAGATTATCAGAATGGTAATAAAGGCAAGAGTGGAGAGATTTTTGCAAGCATTGCATTGAGAATTTGTTCAATCATTTGGTTTTTATAGTGTAAGCCTATCCTAGTGTCTTAACGCATTTTCCAATGATATAACAAATTACCTGACACTGGGTACTAAATGAAGAAAAGAGATTTATCTAGCTCACAGTTTTAGAAGCCTGATATCATGGCATCAACCTCTGTGTGACTCTGGTAAAGAATTTCTGGCTACATCATAATGTGGAAGATTCATCTTGGTGGAAACAGATATAAAGGGAGAGATCACAGGGCAAGATAGGAAGCAAGAAACTGAGGAAGGGCTGGGTTTGTTCTTTTGGCAACCCATTCTCATGGGAAATCACTCACTCTTGGGAGACCCACCATACTCTGTGAGACCATCATTAATTGATTAACAAGAGTGGAGTCCCCAAAAACTTAATTACTTTACACTATGTCTCTACTTCTTAAAGTTTCCACCACTTCAACACCATCACTCTGGGGAACAAACTTCCAGCACAGAAATCTTTAGGAGACACACTCAAACTATATCTAAACATCAACATCCAGATTGTAGTTAACACCTCTCCCTGCACTCCCCGAACACCCAGGGCTCTGGGATAATACAAACTTTTTAAAAAATCCTTTTCTAAAGACAAATTCTTTGACCTATGATGTTGGAATTCTGAAGTTCAATTTTTGCTGACAGAACCAAATTATAACTCATCTAACTCATCTTGGAAACGTGAAGAAAAAAATGGGGTACAATGAGGACCACATAACTTTGGGGTTACTATATCTTGTCTCCCACCCCCTGTCACACCCACACATTTTAAGATCCACCAGAAGTTTTAGGAAAATAAACCACTATGATATTTGGGAAATATTCACATTCATGAAGTTCACCGGGAAAGTGAGGAAAGAGAAGAGAAATGAGACAAGCCCATGATGGTATCAGTTAAATATGTTCCCCTTGAGGTGCTCCAAGAGGGGAAGTTGTTAGCCATAAAACAAAGGCAGTTCATCTTTATGCATGACTACTTCTGAATAGACTTGAGTATTCTTCAAAATCTTTTGAAAGAAGCTTCAAAAAAGAAGGACTAAAAGTTCTTAGAAAACATTCACGTTGAATCAGAAAATATACAAGACTGGGATAGAACTGAGGAAAGCTTTGATGCCACACAAGACCGTGGTTAGGAATAACCACTGGCAACCGGTCTCAGACCCTCAGTAGAAGAAAGGGCAAAAAATTAGGTTGACTCAACTCCACCCATATTTTAGTACTTTAACAAATTAAAACTAAACCAAATATATCTCTTTTTTTTTCATAATTGTGTGTGTGTGTGTGTGTGTGTGTGTGTGTGTTTTTCCCAAAGTGGATTAACTATTTCGCAGAGTCTGAATAGCATATTCCGCCCAGAAAGAAAGATTCTGGAAAATGTTAAATAAAAGTAGGCTTGTACAGGAAGCTTTATGCAGGCAAGGACATTAGGCACCTGGCAATCAGTAGGTGCATAATCATTATAGGTGCACAGAATCAATTCTGAGTAACTAAATTACAAAGTTAAGAAGGGAAGAAGCAGTTATTAAAGTTAATTATTGCATGTGCAGTGAAGAACTTTGGTGACTCCATAAGCCTTTATTCTTTATTCGTTATTAATCTTTCAGTTAAAAAAATGGCTATAATATCTAGTTAAAAAGGGAAAAGAAAACAGAAGAGAAAAACCATAAGTTCAAAATTCTCTAGTACCAATAAGTCCTAGAGTTGTGTTCCCTAATGCCTGCAAGCTTATTCTTTGTTGTATTTTATATAGCTTCCTCTTCTTCCTGTTTGGTTTGAAATTGGCTCTTAACCTCACTGAACTTGAATCCTCATCCATAAAGTAAAATTGGTGATTTCTCTTCACCTTCACTTCAGCCACATGATAAAAATGTCAAAAGGAGGAATTAGAGGGAATGGGGCTCAGAACTCAAGGACTGAGCAAGCTGGGTCTATACCACCTCATGCAAACAAAACCTGCCAACTGTGACTGTCAGGTGGAATGCGAATAGATAAAGAGCCATGTCACACATCAAGTGTCAGGGGAGGGCAGTGAAAATCCAGGGAAGAAACAAAAACACTTCATAGAAATACCAAAAGGAAACTGCTTGTTCACCCCCTTGGAGTGAAAAGCAAAGTATCTCCTCTTGAAAGAACAAAAAGATAGGTTTAGTGTCATGTATGCAAAAAAGATGATAAGAGAAAAACAAACACATTTGTGAATAATAATGTGGGGTTGGTCAACACCAGTGAAGATAACCTGCCCCTGGTGTTCTTGTTATGACTTCAGAGGAAATGGTCCTGGCAAGGGGGTGGGGTGCACTTGACTTAGGACTAGAGGTCTTCTTAAAGTGTGAGATAGTGAAGAATTTCAGCATGAGCCAGTAGAGCACAGATTGAGGAAAGCAAGGATTACATGTTCAAAGGAGGGATGCATTTGAGTGAGTGGGCTTCCCTGATCCTTGTTTAAGAAAAATTTGGTGAGAGGTGAGCAGGATAGTATGTGAGTCACTTAGGTCAATTTGGGGATCCTTAGGCTGAAGTCTCTGCATTATCCGATCCAGTAGATAATATTAGAAAATTCCCTAAATTGTAGGTTTCTTACAATGTACTATTTCTCTTAACTTATTTATTGAATTAGTTAACAAAGCACAAACTAATTATAAATGAGCGAATTTACAGTTAACCCAAAGATTTACAAATTTCCCAGAAATTTGGCAATGACAGGCCTGGGAGTCTCTTTGATTGAGGAATGACAGGACTAGAAAAATATGTAGAACTTTTAATTAAAATTATATTTCTTTGTCCTTCCTTTATGTCTCCTTTTTACCTATTTTTTAATTTCTTCCATCCTACCTTAGTTAGAGATCACACTCTGCTAAATGGACAGGGTGAAATCAGAAGGGGAATCTGAGATCTGGGCTCCATCATGAATTTCAAAACAGAGCCAGGTTTCGACAGGGCAAATGGGGGCTGAGGGTCATATTTCAAGCAGAATGAACAGGACAAGGAGAAGCAATGCAGCATGGGATGCCTTCGCCAAGTGTTTAAAGTCGAATGTGAATTTATCTCTTCAGTCAGAACTCATGCGGTCAGAGGACAGAGTAGGCACAAATAAGGCAGATAGGAGCTCATTGTAATAATACAGAGGTTGAGATGATTAATTTATTCTTAACAGGCAGAGAAAAAGTCAAGCCATTGTTTCTCACAAACTCTTAGTTCCTATTGCCAATAACTAGATTGAGAGTAATATATCTGAGCTCTATCTGTATTAGTTGTATCTACATCTAGACTTTCACCTAAAAGTGTGAAATTTAGAATTAACCAAGGGTTATATGTGATAACTGTATCTTTGGTTGTGAAAATAAATCCATGCAATGTGAACATGTGTACACACTGAGTTTTAAAAATGGATTAACTTTCACTGCGAGTGAATACGTGTGATAGCTTTACTTCTCATTGAAATTCTGCATGTCATTTTAATATAACAGAAACTAATTGACCCCAGCGGACTGTGAAGGCATAAATGGGTACAGGGAGTGACAGCATCACAGGGGTGCCATTCATTCTTTTCTTCCCCATCTAGGAAGGCACCATGGCACGGCTAACTGAATGGAAGAAAAGAACGGATGGCTTTCAGCAGGATCGACTAAATGTTCATTTTATATAGTCTAAGAGGTATGAGGCTTGTAAAGTGTTTTTGTTTTCTCAAAACAGAGCTCTTGAAGTCAAAATCAAAAAGGTGAAATTGGGAGCTACTTAGAGCGCTGATGCCCTCATGTGGGAAGAGAAGAGTTAACACACATCTCAACCTCAAAAAAGTGTGAGACACCTGGGGAAGTTCTGCACGCTCACACTGCAGAGATAAATGGATGGCTCATCAAGTGATTACCAGCACACATTTGGAATTATTTTTTATTAATGTTCTGTAGACACTTTGTTTAGAATTCAAGGTTGCTGGAAAGGAGGTATAAATGCATGAGATGGCAGTAAGTCGTTTTTCTTATAATAATACGTATCAGAATGTTTTGGCTAATTTCCAGTTAACAGAAATCTAATATATGAAGGCTTTTGAAAAACAGCACCATGTACATTTTGAGATGCTCCATTCATTATATCTATCTAATAATAATCAGTTCCAAGAGGCTGATTTCTTGATGGGGCAATTTATGTAAGCTCAAAGGTGTTTCAAAAACTCAAGCTATGCCACAGCCCAAAGTTTCTATTGCCTAAAATTCTGGGAGAAAATCCAGTCATAATTAAGAAAATTTGCCTTAAAATCCAGCCCGCTCTCCTTACTATGCAAAAGTACTACCCCAACTTGATTCATTGGAGAATATCCACACTTTGGAGGCCTAGAAGAAACATCTGAAGATGTAAAACCATTCGTAAGCCTATGTAAAGTCAGACTACTGCATTATTGTAACAACAGTCCATTGTTCATTTTAATTTTTTCTTGAAGTTTTCGTGAGCCTTTAGTATTTGCACAAATTCATTTATGATGTCACATACGCCTCTTCTCCCTGAGATCCTCTCTCTGCTTTCCTTTGCTGTTAAGAAATGAGAGAATTGATACCTATGAAATCACATTTTTAGCTGGGTTCAGCTAGTGAGAGGCACAGGCCAGAGATCTAAACACAAGGAACAAAAGTGCTGACGCTCTGGCCCGAATGTTTATGTCTCTTCTAAAGTTCTATATTGAAAGCCTAACCCCCAGGGTGGTGGTCTTGGCAGTGATTATGTCAGGAGAGTGGAACCCTCAGGAACCAGGAAGGGGGAACAAGAGTCCTTATAAAAGAGACCAGAGGAAGTTCATTTGCTCCTCTCACCATTTGAAGACAGGGCAAGAAGGAGCTATGCTGTGACCTACAGAGGGTCCTCAACATCAAATCTCCAATGCCTTGATCTTGGAGTTCCCAGTTTTTTTCTGTTAATAAGTTTTCCCCTTCACAGTATTTTGTTACAGCAATCTGAAAAGACAAACACCAGAGTCTCTCTCTTCAAGCAACGTATCTAATGGTGGTTGTCTTTCCTCCACAATCCTGCCTGTCCTGAGCTCTGCCTGCTGTGTTTTTAACTCTTCATAAGTTAGCACTTCATGACTCCTGAACTCGAAAAACCTCACTTCCTCTCCGTGCCTTTTCATCTTTAGTTGTAAGAACAATTCCTCGAAGTTGCCGGTCACTCCTATCGACTCTTTGATCAATTCTAACACATTTGTTTTGAGTTTCTTTATATCAAAATACATCTAATAAACCACCCCTCATAGACTCAGCTTTCTTGATTTGACCATGATGAATACACTGTGTGAGAGTCATTCATATTTCTTTTAAAATGTTGCATACTATCTTCCATTTAAATGAGAACACAGAGTATAGTAATGTGAAATATTTGCTATCTTACAGGACTACAAAAATAGCAAGAGATATGTCCAAGTGAATAGCACATGAGGGTTCTGTCCAGTCTTTATAAGGTGTTAGATCAAGGAGAAAGAGTTAAAAGATGCCATTTTGATAGAGTCAAGGAGTAAAGCACAAGGAAAATGTGGTAATATAAACACATATTTATAAAAATTTTCCCATTCTGTGAAGGATAAGTTGGGAAGGTAGGACAGACAGAAAGGATAGAAAAGCACTTTATTCATGCAGATATTATTTATTTATTTATTTTTCAGGTGCTGGGGATCAAACCCAGGGCCCTGTGCTTACAAAGCAAGCACTCTAACGACTGAGCTATCTCCCCAACCCCTCATGCAGATATTATTAATGGCTTCATCCTCTTACTACAATTTCAGAGAACATTGGCTTATTACTATACAAAATGGACCAACTAGAAGGGAACTCCAGAGGCATTACAGAGCTTTCTCAGTTGGTTGCACAGTGCATTGTACACAAACGCCTTGAGGAAAACCTTCATATCTTTCACATTTTTCTGCTTGTAGGTCCCTGGGCAGAGGTCCCCTCAGTCCACGGTTGGGATGGAGGTAAAGCCAACTGCTCTGTAGAAGCTGCATAAGAGATAGAGAAAAACCAACTTGCAGCTTCTGCTGGGCCACCACTCAATTGGCAGTTAAGACACAGAAGAAAAAACAAACCCACAGCATATAGCCTGTGCCCTATTTGATTGCTGACTTGAGATTTTAGCTGGAGGGTGGAGTCTGCAAACAAGTGTAATTTGCAGCTGCATGCCAAAGGTGATTGAAAAGCTCATGCACAAAATGAAAGGCTCAAAAGCTTTAGGGTTCATCCCAACTCAGATTATTATCAAAATTACCAATCAATTTGGGATTGATGGAACAAAGCAAAATGAGAATAATAGAATTTTGTTTTCTTTTCAATAAAATTTAAACATCCCATTCTCAGGTTTTATTTTTCTGATATGATAGTACTATTATTTCTTACATGTCTTATAGGAATTTTTATCTGAAGGTTTCCCATCATTAAAGCAAGTTTCTTTTTCTTATATTTTTGAAATTATTTTTTGGTCCTTTCATTCATCCCATTTTTCTTTTTCAGACACACTGTGTGTGTGTGTGTGTGTGTGTGTGTGTGTGCGCACGCGTGTGTGTGTTGGATCTCCATATTGTTTGTTATAACTATATTTTCTTTCAGTTTTTTTCTTATATTTATTCATTCGCTTTATGCTTTTCTTTCTGATTCTTTTGAACTTGCCCTTCACTTTTTCTAATTTAAATTTTTGTCAAATAGATACTTCATTGCTAGTAACTCACTTTAAGTTCTGCAATTCAAGTATTTTTTCTCTTTGTTTTCCTTTTTCAGTTCCCTTTATATATCATTCTCTTCTCATTTTGCTTTGAAATTTTATATCATTTCTGTTATCATTTTCTGATTAGTCATCTTTGAAGGAATAAACTGCTTGATCTGCTATTTGCTATCAAAAATTTTTAACAAAAAAATAAGAATATTTCTTAACTTCTTTATCTCACAAACAGCCAACTAACATCAAAATAAATTCTTTTTAAAGTTGCTTGGAGTATTTTCACTATAATGTACCAAACATGAGTATTTCTCATTTTTCTGGCATTATTAATCAACACAATTAGTCAGGAAAGGGAATAATTTTGGAAAAGAGAAAGCAAATATTATTATTTTCAAATTACTTTATTATATACCTAGAAAATCCCAAAAGATTCATCCAAAAAAAAAGTAATATAGGGGCTGGGGAAATAGCTCAGTTGGTAGAGTGCTTGCCTTGCAAGCACAAGGCCCTGGGTTCGATCCCCAGCACCACAAAAAAAAAAAAAAAAAAAGTAATATAGACAGTGAAAATTTGATTAAGATGCCCAAATTCAAAGAAATTAAAGAATCAATCTATATAGCTTTCCAATGTATTAGAAATATTCAATTATTATATTTAAATAATTTCAAAAAATGATCATTATACAAAACTTGTATTTAATAGCGGGTAAAAGAAACACCTTAAATAAAAAGAGAATTTGTTGACTTACATTACCAAAACGTCCAGGGGTAATGCAGTCTTTGAATGATGCTCAACAGAGTAGCAATGTTAACAAATAATCTGCTTCTGTATGTTGATCTCTCCTTTTCATTTATTTCCTATTTGTAAAATCACCTCTCCTTCAACCACTGAACTAAAGTTCTTGGCTCGCCTTAAGTCAACCTATTGTTGTGACTCAAGGCATCCATGTTTTAGTGGCTTTGGCTGGGATTGTGTGGCCATCCTGAACATGTCATTGTAGGCACAGGGTAGAATTATTCTCCTTTGGAGTTAGAGGAGAGGCAAATCCCAACCAAATCTGCTCTTGCAGGATGAGGTAGGGTAGGTGGGTAGAAGATATCAAGGAGACAGCCATAGTTGGTGACGGTGATGGTGATGATGCTGGTGATGAAGATAACGTCATGGTGATGATATTCATTTTGACAGCTCCAATTATGGTTAACATAAATTATTTAACATGCAGCACTTAATTTTTAATGCTGTAAACTCATTTGGTTCTTGTGTAACTAGAAAATAGTATCCATATAAAGTACCTATTACTTAATAATTATGATATTAATGATAATAATAAAATAATTACTACTATTCACATGAAAGAAATGGTAATAATAATGATCATAAAAAGGAAGAATAATAGTGATGATAATATTTGCAGCAACAATAGTGATATAAGCACTGGGTATTGTTATTCTCTTAATTTTATAACTGAGACTTGAAGACATTATATAATGATTTTAAAGTGAAGATCACACTATTTTAAGTAGGAGAATTGAAATTCTAACCCTGTCTATCTGGTTTAAAAGTTTGCTCTAAAAGAAATATACTGGATTTATATGTAGAAAAATCAAGAAACTGGGCTTAGAATTGAAAAAAATGCTAGAAGAAAAACAAATGAAATGTTATACCTTGTACTTGAACAGGGAGAATCTATAATTTAAAAGATTTCAATATGATTTTGTTAAAATCATAATGAAATTCCCAGGGAGAGTGGAAGGGGCAGTGCTTTGTTTGCCGTTAGAAGGCTGAGACACTAAAATTCAGCAAACATTTCATTTACTCCCCCATACTCCTAGCTCCCCTACAGTGAGACAAGACACCATCCCATAAGGTACCTACTAGTCACATAGTTATTTATATTGAAAATTAATTTTTCTATAAATTAAGAACATTAGCCACATTTCGAGTGTTTGATAGACACACAGAGTTTCTATGTAGGACAGTGAAGAATATAGTCCATTTCCATTATCACAGAAAGTAAGGTTCGACAGTGTCATTGTAGACAAGGAGTTGTGAAGGAGAACAAGTGTCTTTCTAACCCATGAACAATTCCCCTGTTACTCTCTCTTACTCTGGTGACTCAGGAGTAAAAAGACCACATGTGCTAGATAGTGAAGGTATTAATTGCTGAAGTCTCCGTCATCCTGAGAACCTGAGTAACTTTGGAGAAATCCCTTCTCCTGTGGCATTCACACCAATGCATGTGGGACAAAGTGTATGATAAATTCTGTTGTGTTATCCTGATGAGATTTGGGGTTGTTTGCTGCCATAATTTAACCTACTCATTCCCATTCAGAACTGACCTAGATGGCAAGGAGTAGGATAGATACAAGACACTTAGGATACTGGACAAAATGATTCTAAAGTTCAAATATTTAATAAAATCCTGGAAACCATGAATAAAGAGCAAACTTCTGATATTTTAACTATTAAAGTATACTGTAAAGTTACAATAAGAAAGAGTACAGGAATAGAGGAATGGATCAAGAAAAGAGAATGAATGTGAGAATAATTGAAAATTTAGAGTAAAATAAAGGTCCCGTTTCTGATTACCTGTGTTAGCTTCTGTCTCCCTGTAGTATTAGTCAGAGTGTGAGAGTTTGGGATGGAAGCACTGCCTTAATGCACTCTCAGAAGACTGGCCCTGATAGAGTTGTCTCATAACCGGGTGCACCAGCAAAATGTGGCTTCATAATTTCATAATCCCTTGGTCCCATCCTCAATGAAGTCTGTCTCCACCCTGTTTTCTCCTTAATTGTAATCGCCTGAAGCATCCTATTAACTTATTGTCTGTTATACCATTTCAATTCCTTAGAGTACTACCCACAAGACCAATCCATTCTTAGGGGCTTCACAGTTCATATTTTTGAATGAAACTGGAACTTAAGCCTCACTTAGCACAGTGCTCCATAAAACATAAAACTGCATTTCACTCTCCTAAATCTAGGTTTTTCTATTAATGGTTGCTCTCTTCCTCTCCATACTACTAAAATATCATATTGCATAGAAAATATACTCTATAGGTCTTTAATCTCATTAACATCAATATTGTCTAAATTTGATCTTTTCTTTCCAATTATTTCTATACTTGTAAATATTAGATACTAGGGTCACCATTATTAGTAAGATTATACCCACAGCTTAAAAATGGCATTGGTCCCTACTTTCCTAGAGCAAATTTTGTCAAACCTGGCAACATTTGCCAATGGAATGATATTTTTCAGTCTAAATAATAAATGTCCTATTGTCTTTATTTTTCCAAAGTTCTATGGAGATTAAAAAATGTCTAGTCTTTGGATTTTTAAGATCTTCAGCAAACCCAAATAAATATTAGTTATATCAATTTGAAGGTTAAAAAACAATAAAACTCAGAATTATTAGAAAAATTAACAGGAGGATATTTTTTAAATATAGAAAAAGATATTTCTACTTTGAGCACAAACACTAAAAAACAATAAGGAAAACACTGACAAAATTGACAATAAATTTAAAATACCTGAAGCACAACAAAAACAGCACAACCAAAAGTCTCCAAGAACACTTAATGTGTTAGTATATAAAAATTAAATCATCATGAATAAAAATGAAGATTATTTTAAAATAAATATGGTAAAGTTTAGGTATTTTGCAATATCATATTTTCTATTATTTAGAAAAGAAGATGTACAAATGACAAAAAAATACAGGAAAAGATATTTAAACACCCAGGTAACTGAAGAAATGCATATTTAAAACTGATGAGAAATTGTTCGCCCCACCACATAACACTGAAGGATGCTAAGTGCAATAAAACCCAGGATGGAAGAGGATCTGATAAAACAGATACTGGCTCTAGTGGAGGAAGTGTAAGAAGTTACATCTTTGAAAAAATAGTTCCAAAAATATGTTTTAAGATTTAAAAGACATACTCCCATTTGATATTGTCACAGTGCTTGAAATATACCCCAAGAAGATAATTCTAGATCTCATCATTTACACTGACAGAAATTACAAACACATAAGGAGGAGCCTGGCAAGAAAGTTAGTGGTGAAATCTTATAGTGCCATATTTTTCAGGCAGGGTCTTAAAGTGATGATGCATAGCTATATTCTTCTACATGGAAAAGTTCATGAGAAAATCATACTGAGGGGAAAATGTTGGTTATATATCTGCATGAACATATGAATCCACTTATGAGAAACAATATTTTGAAAGCTGTGTATATATGTGTGCATAAAAAGAGAATTGAGTGTTTGTTACAATAGTAAATGCTATCATTTCCATTTAGTGTAATTTCACATGATCTTTACTTTCTCCTTTGTACTTTTCTATATTGTATTAGTGTACAATGTATTTGTATCTTAGATAATAAAATCATTTTGCATAAATAAACAATATCCCTCAATGCTGGAAAACTTGTTTATGGCATTTGACGAAAACAAATTCACAGTAAAGTTATATTTGTACTCTGATTTCATGTCTAAAATAGGTGGGCTTACTGGAAAGGAATATAATGCATGAGGGGAAAAAAAAGAATTGATATGCCATAGAATTGACACAATTGATTTTTTCTTCCTTTATAAAAATGTCAGATGTTTTTATATTACTTACTCAGTAAACATATTTAAGTGTATTACACACTGAAATATTTTAATAAGACAGGACAACTAATAAAGAACGGCAGACTAAGAGGAAGGCAGAGGAACGAGACTAAGAGGAACCAGAGAGAAGTTGCAAAGTGGAAGAAATTTGGGTTCGACACACCAAAATACACCTACTTGATACATTGATTATTTCGAGCTGAAAACATTTGAGAAAATGTAGTTGGAGAAAGTGGTCTCTGACCTGAATTTTTCTACATGCAGCAAGCCATAAAGACTCAGCCAGGAAAGGTGCCTTGCCTCTACTTGGTGAGAAAATATCCCTCATCATCCACATCTGAGAATTGGTGCTCTGATGGACTTGAATGAATAAATCCACTCAAATGAAACTTGTCTACTACTAGCTTTATACCAGTGCCCATATATCTCTAGGTGACTTTTCTAGAATCCCTGCTCTTTCACCAACCCTTTTTACTGCCACTTTTTCACAAACATATCATTTTATTTCCAAAAGTATAAAAACACCTTGCATTGGTCATTTCTTGAGATCTTCACTCTTATACAGGTCCTCATGTGCATGTGAAAATTAACAAAACTTATATGTGCTTCTCCTGTTAATCTGATTTGTGTCAGTTTGATTCCAAGATGCAGCCAAATATCCCATTTAAGAACTAACATGTGTGCCAGTGATCTTTAGGGTCCCCTATAGTTACAAACTGCATAATCCCTACCACATCCCCAAATCAGTCTATAGTGGAATTTTGTCCTGGCCTGGACATTGATTTAGAGTTTAAATGGTTAAAGAAAATATCAACTAATTTTGTAACTTTTACCTAGGCCACTTAGTAGAAAATATTTCCAGTAGTAGATGCTTGACCACAGGAAACACTGTATGTGCTCATTTAAATTGTGTCAATATGAAACTCTTCAAAATGGACTTGATCTCACATAATTTTCTACAAATTAGTTATAATTCACTATGAATCATTCCAGTCTAATTAAATCCAGACCAGCCCCTTCCCATGCCCATTCTGTGAAATCTGTTAATGAATTATCCATAGATTTTCCACACATTATCTAAAAGTATTATGAATTCCTTATGGTCAAAGACCTCCTGGGATGGAAGGAAGTTTCTGGGTCTTCATTGAAAAAAGATTAACATGAGATTTAACAAACAGCCTTAGGGAAGCCTGGGTATAGTAATTTCTGAATATTTCAATCTTGAGAGCCTAGGAGGGTTTCTCTCAGAAGGAATTCCAGATCCTAAAGTGAGAAAGATGATCCCGGTATCACAGGGACTTAAGAAAACTGTAAAATCCCGGCAAAATGTGTTCATCTTTTACCTCTGTCATTTCCTACACAGAAGAGAACCAGGAAATGTAGAATGTTGGTTGTGAAAGTAAGGAGAGATCATGGAATTAGCCAGCACTAGCAGTTGACTCAAGGGTAGCTATGGAGCCTTTTGGAGTTTTTTTTTTTTTTTGGCAATTGAGGCAAACTGACAGGCGGTCTGTGCCTCCCACTCTATCTGTCAAACATACATGCCTCACCAACTATACAGGTTGAACTTCCTGTAGCACTTGGCTTGTAGTGCAAGAGAAAAACCTGAATTGGACCAAAAGATTTCTGAGTGTCTTCAATGGAAAACAAGGTGTTGTCTCACACATACTCTGATTATCCTAACCTGTGGGGACTCTGGTCCCTTCCTTTCTTTAAGTTACTTCATAACTGGGTATGTTTGCAGATAACTGACAGGAAAGCGAAGGATACTTGTCCACAGACATTGCAAATCCAGTCCTGTGGAAGCACAGTTAGTCAACCTCTCCTGCAAAAAATTAATCTGCATTTCCTATTCAATTATAAAAATTTGGCACTTCCAATTTTTTGACCAATGTCTTACTGTATCCCCCATAAATGAATGAGTTCATGTTATACTTGTATTAGTGTCATGATTTAACACTTAAGAGAGAGAGAGAGAGAAAGAGAGAGAGAGAGAGAGAAAATATTCCATCTTCCCCAAATCTTATTTCACAGAGGAGACAGGCCCAGAAGTGAAATGAAGAGCCCAGTGCAGGCTACATTTTTTTTCACCAAATATTTCCTCCCTGTTAACTGTATGATAATGCTATGTTCTCATTCATACTGCAGCGATGAACTGAGCACACCCTCCATGTTACATGAAGTGTATATACTAATGCTGAGGCTGTTACCAGTGTGGAAGGTTCTGGAGTCATATAGGCTGAGCTTAATTTCTAATACTCTTATTTCCACACACATGATTAAGGCAAACTATCTTTCCTTTGCTTCATCTTTTTTTTTTTAATCTGGAAATTAAATGTTCTTAGCATAGCATTAAATAGAATCGTGTTTACTAACCTTCTACGACAGTGCCTGTCACATAAAAAGTGTTCTGTAAAAATTATATGTTTTAAAAGAATATACCTAAGTAAATGTCTTAACCCATTTGGTCACAGATATGGTGTCCCTATAAGAACTTCAATGTAATATATAATTATATATAATATATAATATGTAACATATAATGTAATTATATTTTATAATAAGAATATAATTAAAATATAATTATTACAATTATATAATATGCAATATTATATAAGAACCAAATTGCAATGTAATAATATATATATAAGCTCTTGATTATGATTTCCAACCTACTTGAATGCACCTGTGTTGATTTCATTG
Source organism: Sciurus carolinensis (assembly GCF_902686445.1). Lineage (NCBI taxonomy): Eukaryota > Metazoa > Chordata > Mammalia > Rodentia > Sciuridae > Sciurus > Sciurus carolinensis. The sequence continues at coordinate 83,284,418 of NC_062226.1, forward strand.
AAATAGTCACAGATTTGAAAACTTGGGGCTTAATGGGCTTTAGTCAGGTCTCTACTATAGTGGAAGACCTGAGACTGGGTAATTCATAAAGAAAAGAAGTTTATCTGGGCTTACAGTTCTGGAGGGTGGGAAGGCCAAGAATAGGTGCCAGCATCTACTTGATTTCTGGTGTCAGCCTTGTATTGTGCTGCAACATGGCAGAAGGGCAGAGGGGCATGGTGACTGAGGACGACAAACACTTTTATTAAAAACCGACTTGCAATAATTAGCCCTCTACCATGAGAACTGAGTCCCTCTGTTAAGAGGATGGCATCAGCCTTTCCATAAGGTAGGAGCCCCCATGACACAAACTCTTCTTAAAGGTCCCTCCACTTCTCAACACCATCACACTGGGAATCAAACTTCAGTGTGATGAAGGAGTAAATCGAATTCAAACCATAGCAACACATCGTATTTTGGAAAGTTCACTTCAGCAGACAGTGACTCATGACTCGGGCAGAACCAGACCACAACCAGTTCAGTGTCCACCAGGGATGGGTGTGGTAGTGAGAGAGAAGTACCTATGACATGGTTGTGGACTCCAGACAAAGAAAATATATTTGGTTAAGGTGGAAAGTTCCTAGCAAGGGGTTAGCAACTGGCTTCTGATTGGTTCAGTTGAAATTTCAATTTATTGTTTACATTGGACTTTCTTTGGCATAGGCAGGAACCTCAGGCACTGAAGCTGCTTCAGCTAACCACCTTCTTGCTAAGTTTCTCTGGAGCTACTTCACAGGGACCAGAAAAGGAAGAACTAGAGCACAGTTTGGCAAAGACTGATGATACGTAGCTCTCACTCCCACCCTAATCCTTCCTCTATTTAAACCTAAAGGTCTTGTCAGCCCTTCAAAAGACTGAGATACTGGTCTTGCTCTGTGGTCCCAATTTGGTCATAATGATTCAAGCTCTTTTCCTGCTTCTCACCATTACATTTTCTATTTGGATGGATCTGATTTGGTGGGATCCTTGGAGTCAGGCCTATGACCTACAACTCTATCAGTAGCTATCCCCTTTGGTTCTTTACTGAATTTTAATGTGTTTAGGGTAGATTTCACTTATAAAAAGTACATAAGGAGTACATTGTTGTTGGCTGAAAACAATACTTCTTTTAGGAATATCTACAAATGATTAATATTATGGATTGTGTAGCCAAAAAGTCAAATTTTAGTATAATTTGACAAAACTTTACTGAAATCCAGAATTTTATTACTATCAGTAATAAAAACTTAACAAATAATATGTTCTTATCTTTCACATATAATTGTGATATCTTATTATTACAAATTTGATTCTAAATATTCCTTAATAGCATTTACTCAATACTTTAGCATTCCCTACAAGCATCACCAAAGCATTTGTACGTAGTAGGTATTCAACAAATTAGTTAAATGATCTAGAAATTGTTATACTTTGTGTTTTATTATCCACTGATAGCCATGTGCAGCTGTGACCTTAGCAGAAGAATAGGAGCTGAACATTTGTTCTTTCTGTGCACAGGGATGCCTCTTGTTCATTTTTAGTTCTTTCATTATTGTTCCTCCCTCTAAGCTCTCTTTTACTTGGCAATTCTAGGATGCTCTATAATTAGAAGCCAGTGAGGCATCAACTACTTCCTCTGGGCAAGTTTGTGCCTTAACACCTCTCAGTGACCTTCCATGCTAATTAAACTACGTGTGAGAATAAAGAACATTGGTACTTAACTGAAATAAAAAGCAATTAAGTGGAAACATTTGGAGATGATTGTATGTTAATAAGAAATCTTAATCAATGTGTATACCTATGAGACTGACTGAAGCACCTTTGAAGAATTAGCATTTTCTAATCAACCAAAATACAAACTTCCTTGTTTCCTAAGACATGCACAGGCCCATAAAAATCTTTGATTTGTCTCATAGACAGAAAGAAAAATTACTGTCTTAATTCTCTTTGTACTCTTCTGAAAATAATGAAGTATCCCTGAAGCAAAGTTTACTTTCGCTAATATATTAATTGGTCATGCTCTAAATTTTATCCAAGCAATCCAAAGTTGGCTTGTTTTTTGTATGTCTAAGTCTTGGAAGCACTTTAGTAATTTGTATTACAAATGTAGAAATAGATGATTAAATGTGGAAAGTTTAGATCAGGATTAGCAAACTATGGTCTTTGTGTCTTTCTGTTCAGCCTGAGAACAAGGAGCAGTTATCGTATTTCAAAGGTTTTCCATAAAATATCTTTTAAAAAAAGAATATGTGACAGAGACCATAAAATATTGACTATCTAGCCCTTTACAGAAGATCTGCCACCCCTTATTTAGATGGTAGATGAAATGGGAACCACGAAGTACATAAAGACACCGTAACTCCAAATAAGATAGATTCTAAAATGAGGAAGTTAAAATTTAATTTAATTTATTCATGAAATCATGACTTAATTTAGTCAATAAATACTTATCCTATTTGAATTATATGCTAAGAAATGTTCAAACAGTTCTTTCATTAACTTATTGTAAATACCTTAGCAGGTACTCTGTATCCCGGAATTCATATACAGAAACTAGAATCAGTACTTGTTAAATAAATTGCCCTTTATTACCCAGTAGTTGAAGCTGATGAAGCTTCACTGATTCTGAAACCTAAACAATTTTTATTACATCATTTCAGATTTTTTACTGTGAACAACATGTAGGAATCAATTAATGACCACTAATATTCAAGGACTTGTTTTAACCAATAGGTTAAAAAGATGTAAATTAAACATTCAATTTCAGTATAAAATGAATATTTTTCAGGTGTTAAAAACAAATTGTTGGCTAGTTATGCAGCTCAGTGATAGAGCAACTGCCTAGCATTTTTTTTTTTTTTTTTTTTTTGTTATTGTTTTTTGTTTTTTTGTGGTGCTAGGGATCAAACCCAGGGCCTTGTGCATGCAAGGCAAGCACTCTACCAACTGAGCTATCTCCCCAGCTAATATATTAATTGGTCATGCATATTTGAGGCCCTGGTTTCAATCCCCAGCAATGGGGTTTAAAAAAAAAAAAAAAGAAAGAAACAAAAATCCAAAAACAAAAAATAAGTCAATTTATTTATTAAATAAGATGTTTTCTCCACAAATTTTATACACTATGAATTATCTTTTCAAATACTCTCCTTTTCCTATTCCCCATTTCCTTAATTACCCGATTCAAATTAATGAGGTTGTTCAAATAAACCACAAGAATTTCAGCATGATTTACACAATCTATTCAGGGCATATGACTGTGTATAGTAAATGTAACAGCACTTCTGGCCCATAAACAAAAGTTGCAACAGTTATAAATACATGAAAAGAGGATTTAGTAACAATAATCTGGGATTTCTGCAGTGGCTTTTCTAGAAGAGTGCAAACCCTAGGATTTGGGGTAGAAATCTCTATAAATTAACTCTCATTCAATTAAACAAAAGGAGGATTTGCTTGCTGGCAGGGGAAAGTCAGTGGACATCAGTCTTGCTCAGACAAACTGAATCTATTATGTCATAGAATACTGTACTTTGGATATACATAGACTCCTCATAAATGTTAACAGAACTTAGAAGAGTGAATAATATTTCACATGACAGGCCTACAAGTAATATTTCCTAACATTGATGAAAGAGAATTTCTATATATTATTTCTCTTTTTCAGTTTAATTCAAAACATTTTTGTTTTATTTTTTATTCCCTATCATTTATTCATGCCTGCCTCATGCACAGTATTATTGTAGAAATTGTGTCATTCTATTAAATGAAGTAACAGGAATATTCCAGACTCTCTGGGAACTTAAAACCTACTTTAGGAGACAAGTAATGTATTGTTTTGTTGATTTTAAGATTACTTATTTTTCAAAGTTAACATGGTAAATTGAGATATGTCAAACAGTGGTGATTAACCAGGTCAAACTCAGGACATACTTGCTGTTCCCCAGACATACTAAAGACAATCCTCCTTGCGCATGTCACTTCAGCTTTCTTGTGCTACATGGAATTTAATTATATTTAGAATATGAGGTTAGTCTTTGTTACAGCACTGAAATGAAAAATCACTGTGTTTTTAGGAAAATGGGAATCAGTGTTATACAAATGAAGCAAATGGTTGAAAATTCCTCTTTTTTTCTTTGCAACTCCTTATTTTGTCAAAAAGCAAAAACAAAAGTGTTATGGTACCTGAGAAAGTTATCTCCAAAAAGATAAAGATGTGTTACATTCATACACATACACACAAACATGTGTGTGCTATTATATGCTAACAAATGCAAAAGAAGTCAGAAGACATTGCCAAATCCCTTAGAATGGACAAGGGAAATTTCAAATCAAAAGGAGGCTACTATGGTGGTTGTTAAGGAATTGTATTATACATAGTTTGGTGGAAAGCATTTCCTTCTTCCTTTTTTTCTGGCAAATAAAACAATGATGTCTTGAAATTCAGTGTCATCTGAAATCTAGTGATATACAATACTTATAAATTTAACAACTGGCCATGCAAGTCTGTTTGTATCAAAACCCAAATGAATGACTTCTAGAGTGTTGGTCTTTAATAGAAGCCAGGGAAGACTTTGGAATGAAAGTAGGAGCTAAATTTTGTGTTAAAGTTGAATGTTGAAAGTTGGAGTAAAGGTAAAAGCATTGTAGATCATAAGCAGATATTTAAACAAGATAAAACCTGACATCTAAGGACTGATGTAGACATAGATTTAGCTATAATAAAGTTTTGAGAGCTAGACCATAGATTCAGCTATAATAAAGAATAAAGTTTTGAGAGCTAGACCAGACCTAGAGTTTCCTGGAGGCCCAAATTCAGAAATCTGAGTCATAGTTAATAAAGATAACAGAAACTTTATTTTGAAAGAATATTTTATTGGATTTTTAATTCTATACTGGCAATGTTTTTCTTTCACTATTTCAAAACGCTATTCTATTGCCTCCTGTCTGCTATTGTTTCTGTTTGAAATCATCAATAACTTTTTCATTAATCCTCTGAAATTAATGTAGTTTTATTAACTTGTTTTCTATTTGTAGAGTTTTAAAAATGTCAGTTGAAGTTTTAAATCAGTTTTGAAAAACTATTGATCATTCCCTCTACATATATTACTTTGACCAAAATCTCTTTCTCCTCTCCTTCTTTGACCTAATTACCTATATATTGAACTTCTTTCTCTGTCCCCCCTCTGTGATTCAGTTTAACTCTTTAGTCTTGAACTATGTTTTAGTATATTATTCCTGTCTTTTGGTATGTTTATTCTATCAATTTATTGAGTTTGTAATTATGGATACTGTATTTTTTAATTCAATAACTCCTATTTGCTTATTTTCAATGGATTTGTGCTCTCCAATAAAATTATTCATTTCCTGCTTTATTTTCTTGAATATACTAACAATAATTACTCTCACATCATTATCTGATAATCTAATATCTAGCTCACCTATGAGGTTGTTTTTATTGTCTATGGATTTTTTTTTCTTTTTTTCTTCTTTTTCTCAAATCTAGGTTGTTTAGTCCAATATCACTTGACAAAATGTAATTGTGATTGAATGCTAGATGTTGCTTGAACAATTGTGAAAGTTCTGAGAGACTTCCACATCATCTTCTTTTCAGAGTTCATTCTTCCCTTTGTAGCCTCCGTGAGAATGAATTCTCTTAATTCAATCAGGGATTGAACCAAGTTAAGGCTGAACTGCTTTTAGGTAATGTTTAGTCTTTCTCTGACTAGGTTTGTACCTAAGGGTTAGTGCCCCAAGAGTTTTACCTGAGGACATGATTTGTTCACTAGAACCCCAAATCCTGGCAAGTCTTGAAATCTAAATTATGTGTTCTGGAAAATTCTTATGTGTATTTCAACTGTTTTCAAATTTGATTTATGGTCTTCTGCACAAAGTGATTTCAGCATTTGGCAAATGTCTTGGCAATAAAACTGACATATGTTTGAAACTCACAAGACTGTTTTCTTCTCTCCAGCCATTGGCAAATGATATGATATCTTTATTCTCCAGAGTGGTTCTTTTCCTAGGCAGAGCTTATCTGTTCTCAGCTACTTTCCTGTTTTGGCTCACAGTTTCAGAAGTTTCAGTCCCTGGTCAATTGGCACCATCACTTTGGGCCAGTGGAGACACAGTACATCATGGCAGGAGTACATCGGGAAGGAAGTCATTTCACTTTAAGGAGATTGGGAAATAGAGAAAGAAAGGGAGGGGCAGGTTCCTGGTGCCTCCCTCAAAGGCAGGTCCTCAGTGACCTATCCTTTCACTAGGCTCCACCTCTTGTATGTTCTCCCACCTCCCCATAGTGTCACAAGCAGATGAACAAGCCCTTAACACAAAAGCCATTGGGGGACATTTACAGACAAATCAAAAAATATTTAGACATGCATTACTGTATTTATTACTTCCAAAGCTAATGTATCTTAGTTCAGCTAGGCTCTGTCATCACTAAGCCTCAGTTGCTTATTTTGTCAAATGATAATAATATCTATTTCATAGATTGATGATAATTGAGATAAAATCATAGGAAAACATCACATTAACTACAAAGAGGTATATATTTTAAGATTAACTAGGATCTGTTTAATCATGTATGGTAAGACACAGACATGGAAATAAACGTCATAAAGGAAGATTTTTTTTTTTTGTCATAGAGATCCAAGAAATAGGAAGCTTGACATGTAATACAGATCTATGTGGAGAAGCACCAAGAGGCAGAGGAAATGGGAAGAAAATGTGAGAAAACTCTTATTATGATTTTTATGGGAAGGAGCAGTCAAGGCAAGGTCAGCAGGCTTAGGACTTGGCAAGTTTGAATAACTTCTGCAGAATCTTGTGCATAAGACTCTCCTTAGGTATCTGGTACCTGGCCCTGGGGTGATTAGTGCAGGTGAATGGTAACTCAGTGTGAGAATCTGATATAGGAGGTGGTCTGGAGAACGAACTCTGTGAAGAGGCAATCATTGCTATGTCAGCAAGGCCCCAAGATGGATAAAAATATGTAAACAAAAGTCACAATTAATGAAGTATAGAAATATAAGTGGTGATTATTTTCCTCAAGTCCCAATATTCTACTAACTCTGAGCTTAGGAAGAATAGTAAAAGATTCTAGATTTAAATCCCACCTTTGTTGCCTATGATGAGATGTGTGAATCTTCAAAGAGCCTCCTATAGCTCAAGATAAAAAGGAATCTGCGTAACCTGATTTCATCTACTAATTCAGTGCTGTTTATAAAACTCCAGAATGTGGTGCTAATGGCAGTAGTATTTAATTAATAAGTAGCATTTAAATTAATAATTTAAAAATGCCAATTTTAGATATGTGTAAACAAGTGTTGTGTAAATATATGAGTAAATTTTTCCTAGTAAAAATGTTATATCAGAAGCATATTTTCAAAATATACTATATCATACATATTATTATCTTCATTGTTTGTTTTCATTGAATTTCCTACCCTGACTATAAACACATTTGTCATTAGGACTATGCTTAGCAGTCTTCAAAACTAACAAGTTAACTTGTTTCTCTAACATGAGTATTTGTGGGAACAGGAGTTTCTGCATTTGAGGAGCCTGGTAGTTTCAGATCTATTAAGAGAAAAAAGTCTCCATGCTGTAATAATCTTATATTCCCCAAAAGCCAGCAATTAAACTACATAATTTCAGAAATGTATAATTCATTAATCCCAAACCAAAGTGTATCATAATAATTAACCCAAAATTGCAAGGATTCTATTCCAATTATTGGATTAACTTACTTTTACAAAGAGCATAATATATTTCCATAATAAACAAAATTATCCTTCTGGCAGAGGAAGTAGAGGATAAGCACCCATTAATATCCTTTATTTCACAAATCCTCCCCTTAATTCCATGTCCTGGAAAGAAACATTTCTTCTAAGCTTTATGTCCTTCTTATGAAGAGAGGTCACTTAGTGGAACCCACGTCCCTCTACCTCTTTCTTTATACCTCACTCTGGGAAATGTTGTTGGGTAAATTCAGAAATAATTATTTTCCTCTTTCATTGTTTAAATATTTTAAATGACACATAATAATTGTACCTATTTATGGAATATAATATAATGTTTCCATATATGTACATTGTGTAGTGATCAATAGTAATTAGTATTTTAATAACCTCATACATTTGTCATTTCTTTGTCATGAGAGCATTCAAAATCCCCTCTTCCAGCCATTTTGAAATAAACAATACATAATTTTAACTATATTATCCTACTGTGTATTAGAATATCAGAATTCATTCCTCCTATTTACTTATAACTTTATACTGGTTCACCAAATTATCTCCATCTATCCCATCCTCCCCCATCCCCAATCTCTGGTAACCTCTATTATAAGAGATCATCTTTTTTAGATTTTATAGGGAAAGAATTCAGGTATTGTCAGTTCAGTACTATTCTTTGTCACTCTTAGTCATGAACCTCCTGGCAGAATGTCAAGTGCCCACCAGATCCTTCATAGCAAAATCTCACCTGCGTCAGTCACATCCACCAGTGAGATTTGCCCCATAATTCTGATTTTATTCATCAAGTTAGCCTGGCCATTACTGGTAATAAATATAATATTTTGATATTCATCTATATTCTTCTATTGCTCAAATGGTTTAGAACTTGCCCAAGGAAGATAAGCATTATTCACTTGGAGACCTCTGCATTATGTAACTCAGTAGCTCTCCACTGTCACTACACTGTACAAGGCACACCTATGCCATGGTCCCATTTCCTTTTGTGCTCTGGCATTTAAATATTAACAAACAACACCAGTTTATTCCATTGTCTTTTCATGGACTATATGTTAACTCGAAAAATGAACTAATAATGCCTACCTATAGAAGTAGTTTCCTGCTGGGGAGTCTTTAAGGCCCAAGGTTCTCCAGAGTTTTCAGATATACTTTAGAGACTATCCTGGTTAGAGTGTGAGCTATGACATGAGGTTAGAGGTTGGGAGTATTAGAGAGAGTAAAGTAAGAAGATCAAGATTCCAGGAACTTCTCTCCAGTTTTAAAAGAACTATTAACTTCCATTTGTCTCATACACTGAGCTGACATAAAATCATATATTTGAAGGGTTTCTATTACTTTAAAAACAAATTCCATGTTAAAAACTATGGTTCCTTATAATTTTTCCTGATCAGGTAAATATTTGACAAATTTATTATGGTACACAGTATTTTATACATGACAAAAGCTTTTTCCCCAGAACTTTTCCTGTCTTTCTCAGTGTTTGAGCCCTACCCTGAGAAACACAATTAAGGGTTATAAGAGATCAAGTTTGAGACTAGGGAGTCAGTGAGAGTTCCTTGAAATAATCACTCACTTTCCACCATCTCCTTTACTTACCATTCCTTTTGGTTATTTTAGAGCTACAAAAGGTTTGGTTATAAGAGAATCTGGAAGTTGGTCTCTTTTCCCTGAATTTTAATGCACAAGGAGATTTTTAAGTCTTAATTCAGTCTGGTGATATCTGAATAATTAAAGGCCAAATGCTGAGTGAAACCCTGAATTAAAACAATAAACAAACAAAACACTTCTGAACAAGTCAACATTTGCTCTGGTGAGCCTTGCCAAAATGCCGCATTCACCAATCTGGAAACTACCTCCAACTGCTGACTAAAAACTGCTGCACATTTTTTGTTTATTTAAATCTCCTATAGGTCAGGCATTACAACTTAAATCCTACTCCACTGCATCACACACAGTAATCACTTTCCTCATTTTTACTGGAAGCCAAAATTATAATGTCTACAAGTTTACTATCTTGTAAAACCAATGAGATAGTTGGAAAAGAATAAATAAAATTCCTGGACAAATCTCTCTCAGAAAGTAGCTAAAAGGAGTGTTAATTATTAAGGCACTGACTTAATACCAAGGAAGAACTGAATGCCAGTTAAAGAATATCTTTTCTTCCTGTGGCCACTTGTAGCACATAAGAGCAATTTCTAAGAATTTAGAAATACTTTTGTTTTGATGTTTTGCTATGAATATTACTCAATAAAAATATAGCCCAAGAATACCCACATCCAAAACTGGCTATGTAATTTTTTTTTTTTCAGTGCTGGGGTTTGAACCCAGGACCTTGTGCTTGCAAGGCAAGCACTCTACCAACTGAACTATCTCCCCAGTGCTGGCTATGTAATTTGAAGGGCATAGTGCAAGATGAAAATGAGGGTCCCTTTGTTCAATGTTATTAGGAATTTCGAGGAAGTGACAGCAGAACATTAACCACATATGAGCCCTTCTTCTAAGTGCAGGACCCTGTGTGACAGCACAGACCTGGCTACACTCATATACACGAGGAAAATGTCGGAGATCACTGCCAGTCCACAAGTAAAGGCTTTACCCAACCTTCCACCATTTATCCTGAAGCATAAATGATAGAGTTTTCCTTATCTTTTTTTGTTATTTCCATATCTCCTCTTTAATGAACTCTTTCAGATATTCATCTTAGTCACTATGAAATTAGCATTCATCTTTCACGTATCCAAAGTTTTTATCCTGCATATCGGAACAGTGTTTTTGTAGGGTTTTCAGTCAGCTTTTCATCACAGTCACCAAAGTTCCCAACAAGAACAACGTAGAGAGAAAAAAATTATTTTGGATCATGGCTCCAGAAGCTCATTCCATGCTTAAATGAATCCATTACTCTGGGCTCCAGGTGAGGCAGAACATCATGGCAGAAAGTGTGATGTAGCAGCACTACTCCATTCATGGCAGACATGAAGCTGAAAGAGGGAGAGGGAAGGGGAAGGGTTCACAGGGAAGACGCACCCTTCCAGGACACATCCTCAGTGATCCACCTCACTTGCCCAAGTTACCACCCATTCAAACTATGATAGCCCGATTAGGTTACAGCTCTCACAATCCAATCATTTCACCTCTGAATATTCCTGTGTCAACACAGTAACTTTTGGGGGACACCTCCTATCCAAATCACAACAATAATTTTCTCTCACGCTAGTCATGAGAACAAGCAATGGGCTTATTTTTCAAAGACGTTCAAAAAGGAGGGCTGGACTTATCAAATAGAAGGCTCTTTCACATCCATGAGTTTTGGGGGAGCAGGCTAAGCACAACACCTGAAATGAGCACAACTTCTCTTCATAAAAGGGGTAGAAGATTTTGATGTTTGAGGGGTACCCTAGGTGGGATAGAGAAAGAAGAAGAAAAAGAAGAGGAGCAAAGAACAAGCTTTATGATGTTCAAATATACTCCTTTTCATTGACCCCAGGATTATCAGAAAGATATGTGTGATTGGGCATTTTGAGAAGCTCAAAAGAGAGAGAAAAAAAAGTGGGAGCCCTCCTGGGACTCTGACCCAGAACAACTGCTTCTAATGCAGACAGAACTGAAGGATGTTGATGGACTCTTGAGAGACTGAGAACCCTCAAAATTTGTTGAAACCTTAGAAAAAGAAGTAGGGAATTTGGACTTCCACAGGGTAAGGAATTGGGAAGTTGGAGCTACATTTTCTAGTTCTAGAGTCAAGGGGTATGCCTAACTTCCAAGTGACTCTCACGATAATAAGAGTTTTTTTACGTGTCAGTGTCTTAGTTCATTTTGCATTGCTATAACACATTACCATAGACTGAGTAATTTACAAAGAAAATTGCTCATGATTCTGGAGGCTGTGAAATCAAAGTGAAGGTGCCAGTATATCTGTCCATTTTACACTACAGTAACAAGATGTTATTGTTTGGATGTGAGGTGTCCCCCAAAAGCTCATGGAGGAGAAATGATTGGGTTATAGCCTTAATCTAATCGTGAATTAATCTCTGATGGCATTAACTGAGTGGTAGCTAGAGGCAGGTGGGATGTGGCAGAAGGAAGTGGCTCACCATGAGGTGTAAATTTTGTATCTGGAGAGTGGAATCTTGCTTTCTGCTTTCTGATCATTATGTGAGCTGGTTCCTTCTGCCACAATCTTCTGCCATGATGTCCTGCCTCACCTAGAGCCCCAAGGAATGTAGTCAGCCACTTATGGACTGAGACCTCTGAAACTGTGAGCCCCTAATTAAAACTTTCCTCCTCTACAGTTGTTCTGGTTGGGTCTTTAAGTGCAACAGTGAAAAAGCTGACTAAAACACAAAGGTTGGGATTGTAGTTCAGTGGTAGAACACTTACCTAGCATCTAGAAGGCCCTAGGTTAAATTCACAACACCAGGCACACACAAAACGTTCCATTATTATAACGAAATCCCAAGGTTGGGTATTTTCTAAGGAAAAGAAGTTTATTTAACTCAGTTTCAGAGGCTGAAAGAGCAATATTGGGAAGCTCCATCATTTTGGATTGTGGTGAGAGTCCCATTAGCGGTGTCATGGATGGCAAATGGCATCATGGCAAAAGTGAGCACATGGTGATATAGGAAGTCAGACGCTCTTTTTATAACAACCCACTCTCGTGAGAGCTAACCAAGGTCCCTCAAGAGCCACATTAATCCCTTCTGAGCGTAGCACCCCCAGTCACCTGATTACCTTGCATTAAGCCTCATCTCTGAAAGGTCCCACTACCTCTTACTATCACCACAATGGGACCAAGCTCCCAACACATGAACTTTAGGTGGAAACACAAGCCATATCTAAAACATAGCAGCCAGCATGGAGAAAACAAGGGATCATACATGCTCAGGTCTTACTGTTCTCACAAAGCCACTAATCTCATCACAGAATTCCCATCCTGTGTCCTCATCTAACCTGACTCTGGGTGCTTCCAAAAGGCCTCACCTCAAAATATCGTCAACATCTGAATTTGGAATTAAGTTTCCAACACATGGACTTTTGGACACATTTCAAACCATTCCATTTCCCCCCCACACACACCCCACACCACTTTATTACTTGTCTCCAGAAATCACCACCTTCACTTGATTCACCACAAATGGATGGTTGTCATAAGGAAGGGGGCCAGAGGACCACTGGATTCACTCTTGAGAGACTTAGCCAGGTAGTGGGGGTCTAGAGCTGGCATCCAGGATAGGAACTGCCCTTCACCAGACACATGCACACACACACACACACACACACACACACACACACACACACGGAGAGATTTGTAGAGTCTTATATTTTACATCTTATACATAAAAATATATCTTTATACTATACACAGGCAATAAGTCTGTGGGAGGGGCCAGGACACTCAGATTAAGGGCTGTGGGAGTGTCAGGTTAGGCAACACTGGGAGACAAGTAGAACAGTTCATTCATCAAAAACTCTACAGGGCTCCCCCTTCATGCTTCTCAGAAAATCAAAGGGGTCTTAGGCCAAGGCTAGGGGTCCTCCAGGGGTAACAGTGGGAGCTTTTGTTTAGATGAGAGAAGGCTGAGACCCCCAAAAGTCTTTGTAAACCAAGAATCACTAGGGAAAGATGGAGTGATACTGGTCCCTGGGAATTAGTCCCTCAATTATTATTGCTTCAGGTAGATCAGGAGTCACCCAGGCAAGACAGCCTGATTGTGCAGGATGGATGTCCACTCAGGAGGCCAAAGACTGGGCTCCCAAACCTTATTCTCTGTGTTTGACTTGGACAAGTTACTGCCTTCTTGTCCTGGATTTGAACATTTCTAACGGTCCTTACACCTCTATACTTTCCTGGGCCCTCTCTTGTGTTTAATGGGGAAGAGAAAGCCCAAACTCAATAGGGTCACGCAGCAGGGGGTTTCATCTCCAAGGACAATTTGGAAACAAGGGAAACCAGAGGATAGTGAAGAAAGAAAAGGGGATACCAGGATACCAATGGTCCATGGATTCATGGATCCCAGGTGCCACCCCCAGTCACCAGAAGGGGAGGACTTCCCCATGGACCCTCCAGTAGCAGTCAGGAGTCCTGGGGGCCCCATCAAAATCCTGCCCTTGGACATCTGTGGCCCTGTGTTTCTCATCACCATCATGGAACTCAGATGAGGAAAATGATGTCAGCAAAGGTCAACTGCCTTAGCCATGTGAGGTCCTCTCCCATCAGTTTTTGTGGAGGATACCTCCCATGGGGGGACTTGAACAGACCTGATCTCAGATCCATGCTCCATTTCCAGCTCACGTGTGCTCACTGAGCCTCACTTTTCCCTTCTGTTACATGGGAAGTGATACTGCTTCCCTCCACTCCTGCCCATCTAAGGACCCTTCTCAGGGGAACCCCAGGTCACAGTGTATTTGTACCGCACTTCCCATCAGTAATGCACTCTTTGTACCTCTACTGGTTTGCTGCTCACCTTCCCCAATGGACCATAAGCTCTGTGAGGGTAGGGACCACGCATACTTTTGGTGTCCCCAGCACAGGTGCCTAACAGCTGGCTGCTGAAAGAGTGAATGAACAAGTGAGTGATTACCTGCCTTAGGATCCATGAGGCGTAAGGGGGTGATGGGAGGGGAGGCACACATCACTGTGGTTGACCCACAATTCTCTCTGCTCTGCTCCCTGAGGGACAGGCTGGTGTGCACTGGGCAGACAGGAGGATGACACAAATAATTATTCTATCAACACTATGAAATAGACATTATTTTATAGATGATGAACATAAGATGCAAAAAGTTTACAGGATTTTCTCAGAATCAGATGCTTACTAAGTACTAGATCTGGTACTAGAAAACCATCAGTTAATTTCCAAAACAAATGATCTTGACCACTCTGAAATTATGCTTCCCTAGATTTCATCTCATGAATGCCCTTAGTGGTCCAGAAAAGTAAATACTACTATTCATACTCTACAAGTGAGAGAACCGAAGGTTAAAAACATTAACCAAATTCCCCAAGAGAATGAGCAATAGCAAAACAAGGAGCAAAACGGGATGTAGCTGATTCCACATCTTTGCTTTTCCTCTAACCCCCTTTGCCTCATCTGAAAATAGAGCTGGGTTCCGATGAATTCACAACCTGAGCAGTCACTTAATCTGCTGAAGTCTTAGTTTTTTTCTCATGCACAATGTTGTAATTATAACTACCTCAAAGTGTGTTTCTAATGGAATAGGAGATACATATAAAAGAGTTGGAATGCATTATGCAAATATAAGGTATATTTACGTCTGTTATTTTGGGATGCAAGGACTATATTTCCCAAGATGCTTTTCACTCTTCTATTTCTCAATATTCACAAAGGAGAGAAAGAAGAGATATATCTTTTGAACAATGTTAATTTCATCCCATGGCTTTTGATTATTCATCCCTCCAAGTGATCCAGTCTCATTACACTCAGTCATTCGCTCTAAATGCTTGGCAGGCATCCAAACAGTTATTTGTTCAACTCAATAATCTAAGTTTATTGTCTTAAATAAATCACACCTGACAAATAACTTCATGCTTCAAAATGATCTTTAAAAGTGGGTGCTAAAATGACATTGTCAATTCCAAAAGTCATGGATGATTTTAAGGCTTTTAACAAAACATCTTAAAAGATCAACATTTTAATTTATTGCCATACTGCTTCCTATAACTGTACTTTGATTGGTTTTTAGTATTTACTAAGCAGTAATTTTTTTTCATATGAAATAAAATTCACACTTTTAAAAAATATCTGTGAGCTGTGTACATAAGAGCAATGTAAATACAAAACTCTTCTTGAAGGGCAAATGCTTTGCTTCATTTAATTTTCACATTTAGAAAATATTAATATCAGTGGCCCTAAACATCTCAAAAGATGGATGAATATAATTTCCATAAAAAGATATTAGAAAATAATTTATAATTTTCGAGTACAATGAGAAATGTAAAAAATAATTTTCTCATTATTTACCATAAAAATGAAAGAAAAGCAGATCAATAATATAATCTCAATTATCACAAATGCTGAACTTCAGACACTACATTGTGAGGAGATAAAGTAATAAAATAATGACTAATCAATATATTTGAATGGTATAAGATTAAAATAAGTCAGTAAGTATTCAAGAACTGTTCATCATTTCAATACAGTCAAAGTTATACGTTTAAATGGAGGAAGTATTGACATGAGTAACCCAGAAAAGTATATAATCAAAACAATTTACATTCAATATATTAGTATTTTATACTTTATTTGAATATAATTTCTGGGAGGAACTGAATTTTATGTTTTATCATAAATAACCAAATAATAAATATAAGCCAAAAATGTCCAATTAAGGCTAATCTGTAAAATTGATGCAATTTTACATTGCTTTTCCCAGCTTCTGCTCAGCTTCCTCTTCCATAACAGGACAGAGCATGGTGTGATTAAGTGAAAGCACTAGATTAAAACAGACCTGGTTTTTTCCTTAGACTGCTCATTAACCACTTCCTTTCCTGGTCCAAAGATGTCAATATAAATCAAAGTAAGAGTTCAAAATGTTCTCCCTTTGATCTATTCCTAAATAATCATTTCACATCCAGAAAAGACAGAAATTATGTACACTAAGTAGCAACATAAATGCTTTAGAACAAAATATGCTGTAGTTTATGTGCCAGCAGATAATTGAGTACAGAATGCTTTGTAATTAAATATAACATATCCCATATAAACAGTGTTGTTTCCATAACACAATTTTGGAATAAAGCCATCAGACACAAAAAGAGAACCATTAAATTACTTATAGAGAAACCTATTAACAATATTGAATTTTTTTGTTAAGATTCTGATTATTATAAAGTGATATAATTTATATTATATTAAAAATCATATACTAACAGAAAAAGATTTTCAAACACTTTTGGCCATCAACATTGCATTTAGTAATTAAAGTCTGATATTTTCAAATGTATATGTCATACAAATAATAATTTAATCATTTTAATATGATATATTGACTATTTAGTTTTCATTTGCAATCTTTTATAAAAATGTCATCTGTATTTCTTTAGAAAGAACAAATGTGCTTCTTCCACATAGGGATATTTCAAGTCATCCTTACAAAGTCAGATATCAGCAGATGACACAGTTACCTTGTACTTTAGGGACTATTCAACCAGTAAATTCGGGTAATTTAGACAAAGACAAGGTTTTCTTTTTATTTTTTTAATTTTTTATCTTGAAATTATCAGGTCATCTGAGTGCAGGATCCTACAGGCATCAACTAATTAAGCAATGTTCTTCATCCCTGGGGCAGTCTACAGATTGCATTTAAAAAGTAACCCACAGATCACATCAGAATTATACACACACACACACACACACACACACACACACACAAATAAGTGCATGTGAATTCTTGTTGAAAAATAAATATGATCTAGAATCTAGTTAACAATACTGCAATAATGTGAATTTCTTCACTTGGATATTATAGAGCAGTTACATAAGATGTCACCATTTAGGAGGTGGTTGGAAGGGCACATAAGGCTCCATGGAGGGCTGGGGATATAGCTCAGTTGGTAGAGTGCTTGCCTTGCAAGCATAAGGCCCTGGGTTCAATCCCTAGCACTGAAAAAAAAAAAAAAAAAAAAGACTCCATGGAGTAGTTTTGCAACTTCCTGTGAGTCCATAATTTTTTTCAAAATAAAAAGTTGTTTTCTTCCTTTTTTTCTTCCCTTTCTTTCTTTCTTTCTTCCTTCCTTCCTTGCTTGCTTCCTTCCTTCCTTCCCTTTCTTTTCTTTCTTTTTAAATAACCCCATGGACAATTATGCCTCAGGGAACCAATGTATTTCCATACATAGAACACTGAATTAGTAGCACAGAAAATAAGAAATTATTTGAAACAAAAGCTGTACATGGTGACACACACCTGTAATCCCAGTGGCTCAGGAGACTGAGAATAGAATATTCTATGAGAATAGTCATTAGAATAGCAAGTTCAAGATCAGCCTCAGCAACTTAGTGCAGCCCTGAGCAACAAAACAAGACCCTATCTCAAAATTAAAAATAAAGGAAAAAGGGCTGGGGATGTGGTTCAGTGGTTAAGTGGTTAAGTGTCCCTGTGTTCAATGTTCAATTCCTGGTACAAACAACAGCAATAACAACAACAACAACAAAAAAATAGTTCATTGATTTGTTATAATTACCACCACTATTTGATTCGAAACTTTTGCGGGGGAAAAAAACCTCTGTTTAGAGTAGAGTTAGTGTCATAACTAGTGGTGCCAGTAAGTGTGTAAAATACAGTAATCTTGAGAAAGGAGCCCTGGTTTGTACCATTTGACATTTTGCATCCTGTAAACATCCTCACCATGTCAAATTTCAGGCTACAAACATAACATCGATCTCTTCACTAAATTCCTGAAAATTTTATCAGTCAATTCTCATGTGAAAACTATTTCATGAAGAAAGAGACTGAACTGTGGTTCTGTATACTCTTGTGACTTTGATTCCCCACCCCATGGGGAAAGGCACAGCAGAACAATGACCAGAGTTGGGCCCCTAAGGCATAGCACCCCTTTTTCTTAATCTCAACCATAGTCCTACATGCTAGCTTTGTCCCCTCAATCCACTTTTGTTTATTCACTTTATCTTTGAACCAGGATTCAGCCAAAATCAAAAGTATTTGATAAGAGCTGGAGAAGACACATTCATTAAGCATTCCTCCATGGGATAATTCCTATTTCAGTGGGTTTCCCTACACATCATCAAGCCACTACTGAAATCAATTTGTTTATCAATGATTTTTGAGAAGCAAAACATCTTATATTAGTACACAATACATTACAATAATCACTCCTTCAAGTAAATATGAAAGTTTTAGAGATTTTGTGCTCTTGACTAAAAATATCTTTCTCCTCTATTAGAGTCATACCCTTTAATAAAGCATTTGTTTTCCTGGGATGAGATAGTAACAGAACAGTGGTAGCATAAAAGGGTACTTCACTAGGAAACCTGATTCCTATTAATATCCTCTGACATATAAGCCAAATAATAACTGACTGGCCCCAGTTTAAGTTCAATACAAAATATAATTATGTGACCTGAAATATATAGTTCACAATGAATGATTTCATAGTACATTTTAAATAATTACTGAATTTTAAGATATCAAATTTTAGGATAACTGAGAAAGATGAAATTAATTTTAGATTAATCAGAGGCCTGATTTTCTTCTAGTCTTTCTACAGTATTCATTAGACAAACTAAGGGTTTCTTTATCCTCTGAGATTTCACTTGTCTCCATACCTGCCTAAACATTTTGGTTGGAATAAACCAAATCATACTCCCCAAAAGTGTGTTAACTTGGCTTAGATCACTATGGAAATTTCATATTAATTATTAATTCAGTTCAAGCCTTCCTATGGTTTCCTATTAGAGTAAAATAAAATTTAAACTCATTTTCATGGCCTACAAGATCTTATATTCAATTTTCAGACTAGGAATAAATTTAATTTAACCAGTTATGACTGACATTGTATTTGGGATGGGATGGGATGAAATGGAATGGAATGGAAAATTTTCGTGTCCATATAATAAGTGTGGCATTGAAAACTGTCAAACTTGCAATTTGAAAGTTTGTTTGGGTTTTATTTTAAATCTTAACTATTAGTGAAAACTAAATTCCACAGCCTTAATAGCCCTCTCCTCCTCTCAGCCCTCATGTCTTGAATTCTCTCCTTTACTCATGAAGGTCTGCCACATGGCCCTCTGTCTCCAAGTTAATCAGGCTTGTTTCAGCCTCAGGACCTTTGACCTTACAGCTCCACATTTCTGGAGGACTCTGGGAATCTCATTTCAGCTTTAGTTTGATATGTCCTTATTTAATGATATGGAACACACTACTTATTGCCCATTTGGATATCCTCTTTGGTTAAGTGCCTGTGCAAGTCTTTCCCCGTTGTTTTTTTGAGTTGCAGTCTTCTAATGAATCTGCCAGAGTTTTTTATACATTATAGATAGTAATCTTTTGTTGAGTATATGAATTGGAAATTCCTCTCTTGCTTTACCTTCTTGCTCTTCTAATGATGTCTTCTAATAAAGATGCTCATAATATTTATTTAAGTTTTTTCTTCAGTTTATACTTTAACATCTTCTTTTGGAAATCTTTGTTAATCTTCTTTTCTGCTATGTCTAGTCTGCTATTTGAACCTATCCTGACAATTTTAACATGCTTGTTTTATACAAAAGCTTTATTGTTTGCCTTTCTATTTTAGCTTAATGAAATCTTCCAAATTAATTTTTATATTCCAATATTAATGTTTATATGAGGTAAGAGTCAAAATACACTTTTTTTTCACATGGAAACTCCATTGCTCCCTCCTTTGTCCACTTGGAGATGATATCTCTGTTTACCTTACGTGACTTTATATGTGTGAATCTATATCTGGACCTGCATTCTACTTCATTGCTGAACTTTTCTGTCTCCCTATAAACATCATTTGGTCTTAAGTGTGATAGCATTTTAGGGACTCTTTCTACTACTTAATCTTCAGCAATATTAAGAAACAAACTACTCAATGCAATAACTTGAATGAATCTTAAGGAAATTATGCTGAATGAAAAAAGTCAATCCCCAAAGATAGTGTACTATATGATTCTATTAATATAACATTCTTGAAATTACAGAAATATAGACAGGGAGAAAAGTTTAGTGATTGCAGAGGCTAGAGATGGGGGAAGGAGGAGCAGGAAGTGGGTATTATATAGATGGGGGAGGAAGGGCAGGCAGTGGGTATTATTATAAAAAGGCAGCACAAGCATAAGGGATCTTTGCGGGAAGGAAACTACTTTGTACCTTAACTAGAGTGGTAAATCTATGTCCATCTCTTCATATGTTAAAATTGCAATGAACCAAATATACACATACAAACATACACATGCACTCAGGTGTACTTAAAATAGGGAAATCGGAATAAGTTGAAAGGGTCATTTCCTTTTAAAGATAAAGTCCTAGAGCCATATAAGATGCTACCACTAGGGAAAACTGGGCAAAAATTACCGGGGTATATATATAAGTATATAAAAATATTTGCATGTGAATCAACAATTATCTCAAAAATGTTTAGTGAAAACATTCGACTTTCTAATGAACTAGTACTTCATTTTATTTAAACATTTAGAAAATTTTCTGATATGTTTTATAGTTTTCAGGGTAGATATGTTACACATTATTGTAATATTTATAAATATTTGAAGTTTTTGATGTTATTGAAAATAATACTTTTTAAGTTTCATTCCTAATTGTTCTTTGCAATCATATTGAAATAAAACTATTTTTGCATAACGATTTTTATAGTTAGTAATCTTGTTAAATTGTTTGTTCTTTACAATATTTTAGTTTTTCAACCAGCACAATCATATCTATCATCTATAAATAATGACAATTTTATTTTCTTTTTCCAAAGATTATACATTTTTACTTTTTTCTTGATTTATTGCATTAACCAAGAAATTCCAGTACAATACCAATTAAAGTTGGTAATAGTGGATATCCTTATCTTGCTTATAAAATCCTGGTAACATGTTCATAAATTTACCACTGAATATATGCTGCTATAGGTTTTATTAAATGTTTTTATCCACCTGTTTAGATGATGATTTGCCCTCATTTACTCTATTAATATGAAGTTTTGTACAAATCTGTTATATTTTATTGTACATTTTCCATTGTTTTTTCCTCAACATACTTTGGTTTGAATATTGCCTGCTGACCAAATTTTGAGTTAGATTATCCAGTTTTCTGTTACATCCAGTCTGCTCTGGGAACTATTCTGCAAATTCTTAATTTTATAAATTCTGTCTTTCAGTTTTTAATAGACTGACTTTTCAGTAGATCCTAAGTCTTTTTCAAAGTTTTCTACATTTTTATCCAGCTTGTTCATTTTTCCTGTATTTTTTTAACATACATTCAATAGTTTTCTTAAAATACTTGCTCTCTAACTCCAAGATTTTAATATCTTCTATTTCTTTTTTTCCTCTTTCATCAGTTGTATTTTTCTCCCTTTTTGTATGCCTTTTAATTTTTTGTTGTATGCCAGAATTGTGTATAAAGGAATAATGAAGGTTGAAGTTGATGCTATTTTCTCAGAGAGGTTCACTCTTTCCTGTTGGGTAGATTGTGTGAAGAGCAGCTTGCCTTAATCTAGTGAAGAGTTGAGTTGAGTTTAAAACCTCAGAGAATCCTTCCACTTCTGGCTGACTATCTCTAACATGAGATCAGTCTTTGTTGCTGTAATGTAATGTATAAAGCTGCTCCCCCGCCCTTTCCGTTGCAGTCATTTCCCTGCCTCCCAACTACTTGTCAGTCTGTGGACATGCTAGCTAGCTATTGGTTCATCAGTCAGCTTGCAAGTATCGTCTCTGTTATTGGTCCCATGTTAACCGGGGGAATTCCACTGCTTAAGGGTAGCTTCACCGCCATCTTTTCTCATTCTTTCTCTCCCCCTGACCCACTTTCTTTCTCCTCCTCCAGTTTCCACTCTCTCTAGTGCATGCCCTTTCTCTTTCCTTTCTCTTTTCCTCTCATTTTCTCTCTTACCCTGTTTGCTTAATAAACTCCCTTATGTGATTTCCGGTGTCCGGGTGGTTTTCCTGAGTTTTCTTACAGTTGCATCCTCTTTCTGGAGGATCAGAAGTCTGAGATATCTGGCTCTGCCCATCTAAGGAAATTTTTTATAAACTCAATCAGCTAAACTTTTAGAAATCCCTTTGGTTCTAGTTCATTATACAAGTTCACACACACACACACACAAAAAAAAAAAAAAAAAAAACTGCTGAATTTGTTTTATACCATTAGAATCTCTATACTGTGGCAAGTTCAGTTCTCAGTATTTTCAGACCTGGAAAATACCCATAGGCATTGGAATCTCAGTTCATCAAAGAAGGGCTCTCCAAACAACCTGGCCAAATGGTCAAAGGACTTGAATAGACATTTTTCAATCAAGGAAATACAATGAACCAAGAAGCACATGAAAAGATGCCCAACATTATTAGTCATGAGATAAATGTACAACAAAATTACAGTGCAGTACTACCTCACCTCAACGTAGTACTATTATGATAACCATAATTTCAAAAAATAAAAATAGCCCTGTGATGAAGATGTGAAGTTGGAATTGTCTTACACGGCTGGCAGGAATTAAAATGGGTTAGCCTTTGTTGAAAACAGTTTGATCTTTCCTCAAAATACTTAAACATCAAATTACAATAAAACTCAGCAATTCCACTCTAAGAATTGAAAAAGATATTTAAACAAACATGTATATATGCATATCATTGCAGTGCCAGTCACAAATATGAAAACAGCCCAAGTATTGATCACCTGATGAATGGAAAAACAAAGTGTGGAATATGATAGCAATGGAATATTATTTAGCCTTAAGAAGCAACAAAGTACTTATATACTACAATGAGGATGAACCTCAAAATATTAGGCTAAATAAAAGAAGGCAAATGCAAAAGGACAAATGATTCTGTTCATATAAAATATTCAGCACAGGTAAATCCTTGGAAATAGTACACAGATTGTTGGTTTCTAGAGGCTGGGGGAATAGAGGAATAGGAGCAACTTCCAGAGTGATGAACATGTTTTGGAACTAGATAGAAGTGGTCTTGACTTTTTGAACAATTTCTTCAGCTTCTACTGATCAAGATTCAAAATGCCACATCATCAACCAGCATTCACATGGTAAGCAGAATCCTGCCATCACCAAGACTTAACCATTATTAGAGGTTTAAATGGAAGGAAGATATGGATGCTGAGAAGCCAACAATAGGGCATGCAATCATTGTTGCACAAGATCTTGACTTCAACACCTACGTTCACCACTGTATGGTACAATGGAACATCAGCAAACACGATGCAAGCAGAGGCTTGGCATGTTAAAAAGAAACATCTACAATGTTAAAATCAGTGCTCCTACTAACAGAGTTATTCATCACATGGTGAAATTTTACTTACCTCACCTAAGGGAAATGAACTAAAGTTTCAACAGTTTCTACATTTCAACTCTAAGATCTCTAGGTGATATTCATTCCTCCTCCAGTGTGATGATACAATCCCATCTTTACATAATGTAACTAAAGACTAAATTATAAACTATTAATAACACAATCCATACATGATGGTATGGTTGGAAAGACGGCATGGGTTTGTTTTTTTAAAAATGGGATTAATGAAAACTAGCAAAACAAAGAAGTACAGTAAGTAGAGCCTACCCTAGTCAAACCTAACAACTTTTCGCAAGGTACTTAATACTTCCTTCAGCCACTCTTCCCTTTGCCTTCAGACAGCACCTTAGTGGATCAGGGTTTGACTTTGGAGATCCTTGTAATATAACAATGAAGGGGACAATAAACTAATGGAAAATATTCTTTAAATATTAGATCTGTTAAAGATCTACTTATACTGAAATTTTAAATTTCAGCTTTTTATACTTATCCAATCCTCAGTTTTTCTTTCACAAAAAGTCTCCACTATTACATATTAAGTAACATTTTATAGCAATATTCTCTCCAAAGCTAATTATAAGGAAACAAATTATAAAGCATTTTACACTAAGTCCTAAATTTGTGTTTGCTGTTGTTACATTAATTTCCCCCAATAAATCTCAATTCCTGGTATCCATTCTTGGGTTGTCCTCCTCCACATTGACGCTGGATATGGACATGGACTGTTTTTGACCAATGGCACATCACAAACATGATGAACCAGGAGCTTGATATGAGCTTGCACAGAGTTTTCTTCTACTGCCATGTGAAGTCCTAGCTACTCACCTTAAAGACAAAACCACATAGAAGAAGAAAACCACCCATTCCAGTTGTCTCAATAGAGACCAGTGCCCAGACATTTCGTTAACTGCATGCAACCACATGAATGAACCCAGGTGACTCCAGGTGAACTGACTAGCCTACCAACAGAATTTTCAAAAATAAATTGTCATTGTTTTAAGACTCCTTAAAAAAAAAAAAAAGGAGTGGTCATTATACAACAGTGTGGATGTACTAAATGACACTGAATTGTTTACTTTCAAATGGTTTATTTTATGTTTTCTGAATTTCACCTCAAAAAACAAGAACTGTTCTTTCCCCTATGACAGTTTAATTCCTGTATCTGCTTTACTTTCAAAACTCTACAGTGTCATTTATTTATTTTTTAAATTCATTTTTATTGTAAACAAATGGGATATATCTTGTTTCTCTGTACAAAGAGTAGAGGCATACCATTTGTGTAATCATACATTTACCTAGGATAATAGTTTTTGATTCATTCTGTTATTTTATTCTCCCCCCCACTGCTTCCACCCCTCTTATCCCTATATTGAGTCCCTCCTTCCTCCATTCCTGCCCCCTTCCCACCCCCCATATGTGTCATCATCTGCTTATCAGTAGATCATTCATCCTTTGGTTTTTTGAGATTGGCTTATCTCACTTAGCATGATATTCTCCAACTGCATCCATTTGCCAGCAAATGCCACAATTTTATTATTCTTTATGGCTGAGTAATATTCCATGGTATATACATACCACAGTTTCCTTATCCATTCATCAATTGAGGGGCATCTAGGTTGTTTCCACAATCTGGCTATTGTGAATTGAGCAGCTATGAACATTGTTGTGGCTGTATCTCTGTAGTATGCTGATGTTAAGTCCTTTGGGTATAGGTCAAGGTGTGGAATAGCTGGGTCAAATGGTGGTTCCATTCCAAGTTTTCTAAGGCATTTCCACATTGTTTTCCAGAGTGGTTGCACTAATTTGCAACCCCACCAGCAATGTATGAGTGTGCCTTTTTCACCACATCCTCTCCAACACCTATTGCTTGTATTCTTCATAATCGCCATTCTAATTGGGGTGAGATGGAATTTTAGGGTGGTTTTGATTTGAATTTCTCTCATTACTAAAGATGCTGAACATTTTTTCATATGTTTGTTGATTGCTTGTAGATCTTCTTCTGTGAAGTATCTATTCATATCCTTAGCCCATTTGTTGATTGGGTTATTTGTATTCTTGGTGTAGAGTTTTTTGAGTTCTTTATAGATTCTGGAAATTAGTGCTCTATCTGAAGTAAGAGTGGCAAAGATATTCTCCCACTCTGCAGGTTGTCTCTTCGCATTGCTGATAGTTTCCTTTGCTGAGGGAAAGCTATTTAGTTTGAATCAATCTCAGTTATTGATTCTTGCTTTTATTTCTTGTGCTATGGGAGTCCTGTTAAGGAAGTCTGATCCTAAGCCAACAGGTTGAAGGTTTGGACCTACTTTTTCTTCTATAAGATGAAGGGTCTCTGGTCTGATTTCAAGGTCCTTGATCCATTGTGAGTTGAGCTATGTGCAGGGTGAGAGATAGGGGTTTAATTTCATTCTGTGGCATATGGATTTCCAGTTTTCCCAGCACCATTTGTTGAAGAGGCTATCTTTTCTTCATTGCATATTTTTGGCACCTTTGTCTAGTATGAGAAAATTGTATTTATTTGGGTTTGTGTCTGTGTCCTCTATTCTGTAGCATTGATCTACCTGTCTATTTTGGTGCAAATACCATGCCATTTTTGTTACTATTGCTTTGTAGTACAGTTGAAGATCTGGTATTGCGATACCCCCTGCTTCACTCTTTCTGCCAAGGATTGCTTTAGCTATTCTGGGTTTTTTATTCTTCCAGATGAATTTCATAATTGCTTGCTCTATTTCTGTAAGGTACGTCATTGGGATTCTAATTGGAATTGCATTGAATCTGTATAGCACTTTTGGTAGTATGGCCATTTTGACAATATTAGTTCTGCCTATCCAAGAACATGGGAGATCTTTCTATATTCTAAGGTTTTCTTTAATTTCTTTCTTTAGTGTTCTGTAGTTCTCATTGTAGAGGTCTTTCACCTCTTTGTGAGATTGATTCCCAAATATTTTATTTTTTTCCAAGCTGTTGTGAAGGGGGTAGTTCTCCTAACTTCTCTTTCTGAAGATTCATCACTTATGTATAAAAATGCATTGGATTTATGAGCATTAATCTTATATCCTGCTATTTTACTGAATTCACTTATGAGTTCTAAAAGTTTTCTGTTGGAATTTTCGGGTTCCTCTAAATATATAATCATGTCATCAGCAAATAGGGATAGTTTGAGTTCTTCTTTTCCTATTAGTATCCCTTTAATTTCTTTGGTCTAATTGCTCTGGCTGGAGTTTAGAGGACAATGTTGAATAGAAGTGGTGAAAGAGGGTATCTCTGCCTTGTTCCAGGTTTTAGGGGGAATGCTTTCAGTTTTTCACCATTTAGAATGATATTGGCCATGGGCTTAGCATAAATGGCCTTTACAATATTAAGAAATATTCCCACTATCGTAATTTTTTCCAGTGTTTTGAGCATGAAGGAATGGTGTATTTTATCAAATGCTTTTTCTGCATCTATTGAAATAATCATGTGATTCTTGACTTTAAGTCTATTGATATGGTGAATTACATTTATTGATTTCTGGATGTTGAACCAACCTTGCATCCCTGGGATAAAACCTACTTGATGGTGGTGCACTATCTTTTTAATATATTTTTGTATGCGATTTGCTAAGATTTTGTTGAGAATTTTTGCATCAATGTTCATTAAGGATATTGGTCTGAAATTTCCTTTCCTCTATGTGTCTCTGTCTGGTTTAGGTATCATGGTGATATTGACTTCATAGAATGAGTTTGGGAGGGTTCCCTCCTCTTCTATTTCATGAAATACTTTGAGAAGTATCAGAATGAGCTATTCTTCAAAGGTTTTGTAGAACTCGGCTGAGAATCCATCTGGTCCTGGACTTTTCTTTGTTGGTAGCCTTTTGATGACTTCTTCTATTTCATTACTTGAAATTCATCTATTTAAATTGTGTATGTCCTCCTCATTCAGTTTATGTAATTCGTATGTCTCTAGAAACCTGTTGATGTCTTCAAGATTTTCTATTTTATTGCAGTATAGATTTTCAAATAGCTTCTAATTATGTTTTGTATTTCAATCATGCCTGTTGTGATATTTCCTTGTTCATTCCGAATTTTAGTAATTTGGGTTTTCTCTCTTCTTCTCTTTGTTAGTGTGGCTAAGGGTTTATCAATTTTTTTATTTTTTCAAGAACCATTTATTTTGTCAATTTTTTCGATTGTTTCTTTTCTTTCAATTTCGTTGATTTCAGCTCTGATTTTAACTATTTCATGTCTTCTACTACTTTTGGTGTTGCTCTGTTCTTCTTTTTCTAGGGCTTTTAGCCATAGTGGTAGTTCATTTATTTGTTGATTTTTTTCTTCTTTTATTGAATGCACATCATGAAATAAATTTTCCTCTAAGAACTGCTTTCATAGTGTCCCAGAGATTTTGATATGTTATTTTTTTTGTTCTCATTTACTTCTAAGAATTTTTTAATTTCCTTCCTGATATCTTTTGTTATCCATTCAGCATACAATAACATATTATTTAATCTCCAGGTGTTGGAGTAGTTTCTGTTTTTTATTCTGTCATTTATCTCTAATGTCAATCCATTATGATATGTTAGAATACAAGAACTATCTCTATCTTCTTGTATTTGCTAACAGTAGCTTTGTGGCATAAAATATGGTCTATTTTAGAGAAGGATCCATGTGCTGCTGAGAAGAAAGTGTATTCGCTCTTTGTTGGATGGTGTATTCTATAAATGTCCATTAAGTCTAAATTATTGATTGTGTTATTGAGATCTACGGTTTCTTTGTTCAATTTTTGTTTGGAGGATCTGTCCAGTGGTGAGAGAGGTGTGTTAAAATCACCTAGTATTATTGTGGTGTAGTCTATTTGATTTCTGGCATTGAGAAGGATTTGTTTGACGTATATTGATGAGCCACTGTTTGGGGCATAGATATTTATGATTGTTATGTCTTGCTAATTTATGCTTTCCTTAAGCAGTATGAAATGTCCTTCTTTATCCCTGCTGACTAACTTTGACTTGAAGTCCACATTATCTGATATGAGGATGGATATTCTGGCATTTTTACTGTGTCCATGTGCATGGTATGCTTTTCCCCATCCTTTCACCTTTAGTCTGTGGGAATCTCTTTCTATGTGATGAGTCTCTTGCAGGCAGCAACATCTCTAGTAATAAGAGAAATGCAAATCAAAACTACCCTAAGATTTCATCTCACCCCAATTAGAATGGTGATTATCAAGAACACAAGCAACAATAGGTGTTGGAGAGGATGTGGGGAAAAAGGTACACTCATACATTGCTATAGGGTTGCAAATTAGTGCAGTCACTCTAGAAAGCAGTATGGAGATTCCTCAGAAACCTTGGAATGGAACCACCATTTGACCCAGCTATCCTACTCCTTGGCCTATACCCAAAAGACTTAAAATCAGCATACTACAGAGATACAGCCACATCAATGTTCATTGCTGCTCAATTCACCATAGCCAGATTGTGAAACCAACCTAGATGCCCTTCAGTTGATGAATGGATAAAGAAACTGTGGTATATATATACAATGGAATATTACTCCGCCATGAAGAATGATAAAATTATGGCATTTGCAGGCAAATGGATGAAATTGGAGAATATCATGCTAAGTGAGATAAGTCAAAAAACTAAAGGACTAATGATCTCGCTGATAAGTGGATGAGGACATATAATGGGGGGTGGGAGGGATTAGCGTTAGGGTTAGGGTTAGGTTTAGGGTTAGGGATAAGGAGGGTGGTAAGAATGGAGGAAGGAAGGACTGTATAGAGGGAAATGAGGGGTGGGAGGGGTTGGGGGGAAGGGAAAATAATAACAGAATGAATCAAACATCATTGCCCTATGTAAATTTATGATTACACAAATGGTATGCCTTGACTCCATGTACAAACAGAGAAACAACATGTATCCCATTTGTTTACAATAATAAAAGAATTTTTTTAAAAAGATTCTTGGTTGGCATCCATTTTCTTTCAAAGCTTGAAAAATGTTGTTCCAGGCCCTTCTAGCTTTTGGGGTCTGGATTGAAAAATCTGCTTATATCTGTATAGGTTTCCCCCGAATGTTATTTGATTATTTTCTCTCGTGGTCTTTAAAATTCTGTCTTTATTTTGTATGTTAGGTATTTTTTTTATAATGTGCCTTGGTGTGGGTCTGTTGTAATTTTGTGTATTTGGAGTCCTATACACCTCTTGTACTTGAGTTTCTATTTCATTCTTCAGATTTGGGAAATTTTCTGATATTATTTCATTGAATAGATTGTTCATTCCTTTGGTTTCTTTCTCTAAGCCTTCCTCAATCCTAATAATTCTTAAATTTGGCCTTTTCATGATATCCCATAGATTCTGTTCATGGTTTCTTACTGTCTTCTCTGTTTGGTCAACTTTTTTTTCAAGATTAAATATTTTTTCTTCAATATCTGAAGATATTCTGTCTTCCAGGTGTTCTACACTATTGGTTATGCTTTCTATGGAGTTTTTAATTTGTTTTATTGTCTCCTTCATTTCAAGGATTTCTGTTTGTTTGTTTTTTTCAATATCTCTAACTCTTTATTGAAATGATTTTTTTCTTCCTGTATTTGCTATTTTAACTGTTGATTGTTGCGATCATTCAATGCCTGCATTTGCTCTTTCATCTCCTCATTTGCTTCCCTGATCGTTTTGATTATGTACATTCTGAACTCCCTTTCTGACATTTCTTCTGCCATGCTGTCATTGGATATTATTGCTATACCATCTAGGTTTGTTTGGGACATTTTCTTCTCTTGTTTTCTCATATTGCTCAGGTATCTACCCCTCTGGTAGTGAAACTCTGGGATATTGCACATTTTCTCTATTGACTAATACTGTCTCTGTAGATTTCCAGTAACTCACCTCTTAGTTCTTCAGTAGCCTGAAGTCTTGGAGGAACTTGATAATGCAGTGCTGCACTAGGAAGCTGGTCTTCTGCGTATGGTGGCCTTCAGGTGGGATACATTCCCTGGTGGCTCTGAGTTGGTCCTGAGTCTCTCAATACCTCCTCTTCTTGGCTCCTGGGTCTTGTCAAAGGTCTTCTAGCCTCCTATAGGTGTCTTAGGAAGGGAGTTGCCCTTCCAATGATGATGGCCACACCCTCAGGAGTAATTCAAAATGCCTGCACCAGTCTATAAAGAAGCCTCTGGCTAGCTCCGTGATGAGGACAAACCTCAACATGGTCTGGCCAGGTTGTTCAGTGGTGGCGTCTGTATTTGGCCTGGTGGTTGGGCAGGTTGGCTACCTGCCGCCCCGCTCCGCAAGGCAGGTGGGTTGGGTGCCCGCCTGCTACCTCCACTATGCAAGTGGCAGCTTGCTCCACGACTACGACCAACCAGTGATGGCACCGACCTAGGTGCAGGGGTCATGCGGGGTCACTCAGTTATGACGCCTGTCCTTGGCCTGCTGGCTGGGTGGGTTATCTGCCCGCTGCCTACCTCCGCGATGTAGGCAGCCTGGCTCAGTCGCCAGCTTGCTCCGCGACTGCAACCAACCAGTCTACAGTGTCATTTTAGAAATGATCTTAAGATTTATTCACTTTTTTTCCAGTTGTTGCATTGGAAGAACAGTCTACCCAGAAGTAAACTTCTACATGTCACTTACCTATGTATTTCTTTATTTGGTACTGAGGATTGAACCTAGGGGCACTTAACCAGGGAGCCACATTTTTAACTTCTATATCATTTCTGAAATTATTTTGCAGATTAACTTATTTCCTTCTGTGTTGTCTGTCTTCAGTGATCCTCAGCCTTTATCCAGATTTGTCATCAGTTTCCATTAGAGTTTTGCCTGTCACAATCCAGTACAGGACTTAGTCCCCAGGATGCACTCAACAAATCCTTCCTGAGCACATAACATGCTTTCAGGAGAAACGGTGCAGTTGTTCTCTTTTAATATTAGTTCATATAAAACTCCCATCTCTCGCATCTCTTTGCCCATGAGTTAACCGTTAAGTCTGTAGTTGCCAAGTGTTTATTCTTCTATTGTCTCTAAGCAGAACTCAGGGGAAGAGTGGAGAATAACTTTTCCAGTCTAGGGTACAAAATAGGTCATAATGGGAGATCCCTTAACACCAAAGTTCTACAAACAAAACACACCGAATAGACATCACATGCAGCTGCAGCAAGGATCATTTCCTATTGTGATCCTCAGGTGCCATAAGATCCTGGAAAGCTGGGAATCTTCATTAAAAAAAAATTCCCTGTTTACACCCTAACATGAAGGGGAATAAATTAGTCAAATGAGATGGTATCCTTGCCAAGCAGTTCTTGAGATTAGAGGGTGATAGGGATTTCAACTGACTGGCCAAAATAAAAACAAAAAAATTCCAATGATCTTGGGTTTGTCAGCTCTTTTTTAAATCAAACTGTAACACAAAAACAGCACCAGATAGTCACCCACCTTACGTTATTAAATGCTGTTGCCAGATTTAGATCTCACTTCCAGTGTTGGGGCTCTTAGAGATTCAACCAACCCTGACAATTTGGGGATTTATGTAATAAGTTTCATTGCCATGGTAGAAAGAAACAGACTTAATATTTCAAAATAAATATGGACTTAGCAGGCAAGAAAATGGCTAATGAATCTTCTTGGAAATGAAATAGCTCTTTTGGAAAATGGAAACAGCTTGCATAGATTAATGTCACCCTTGGAAAAGTGGCTGCAATGTAAAATCATGGTTTTCCTAAAATCAAAATTCAAGTTTCTGATGTTTATTCATTTCTCTATCTTGTACATCCAGTGAAAGCTTAACTAGGAAGCAATGGATTTAAAATTCTCACGTATGTTCCAAGATTTGATTTCTGTGTAGCTTGTACTAAACAGTTTTTCTTTACTTTCTCATGCTTTTAGGTGTATGTTTTACTATGCCAAACTCATTTCAGGTCTTTTGTACCACAAATATCTGGCAACACCTTTAAAAGAGCATAAATAGAGTTTCCATGTGGTTTCTTCAATCTGTATCAGTAACTATCTTTTAGAATGTGGTAAGGGGGCAGTCTATTATATGTGAAATACCTATGGTAGATCAAATGAAAATGTATATTAGATATGATAGTCATATTTTTACCTTACCATTTTAATATCATTCTTTTCTATGTAGAGTGTTAATTCTTAATAAAACTAAGGTTTTTTTCACATTGATAATATACATGACAATTATATCAGTTTCAATTCAGCAAAACTAAATTCAATTTCTGCACATTATTGACTGACATTCAATAAACCCTTGTAATCCTAAGATAATGATAATAATAAAAATAATAAAATAATTTATCTTGTTTCCTTCTATTTCTCAAAATGGTCTCATCTAATTGCTTCCAAAAATTACCCCAAAGCCTTGCTATCAGTATTATCTATTTGTAGATAATCTCAAAACTTATTCTTCAAAATAATAAAGTACTTCCCTCACACTGGTATAGTTTTTTTTCTCTTTGACGACCATGTTTGCCTATCAATCTTCACTGTGTTAGAACAGGTATTGCTTTTATCTGCAGTTTCAAAACAGAAGTGTTTGTAGAGTCCTTCAATTTAACCCCCCTCTGCATGCATTCCACTTGGTCTTTCTGAATGACCCTGTGAGAATATGCATTCAGAAGAAACAATTCACAAACTTCGACCATCTCTTATAGCTACTGATGGAAACAGAGAACAACATTATCCTTTTCATCCTTTCCAGAATAAGTCTCTTTCAAGGGTTTTACATGGTCTTAGCTTATAGATTCAGATTAACATCAGCTCCTGATGACAGCTTTGAGTAGACAGGAAGCTTTCTCAAATCTCTAGAAACTCTTGGACAGCAAAGCTCAAGAGAGGTTTTTCCTACATGAGCAGACACTACAGAACAAGTGCTGGTGAACAACCATTTCTGCAAAAGAGCATGGCATAGTGCAGGGGAGGGAGGTGTTTCACTGAACCAGAGCAGTGGTTTTCTCAGTTGAACCTCTTGGTCTAGAAGAGCTAGTGTCCTCTCTAATAAAAAGTAACCTTACTTTTTAGGAACAAGGGGCAGTAGGTACTAAAGACTATAGGATCAGAACCTGAGCCTTTAAGTCACGAGTCTTACTATGGCATAAACTGCTGGAAGTTAACCCCCCATTAAACATTGACATGGTTTTCTTTGTGCCTTCATTTCATCCTTCTCAGTTCGCTTGTATGTGTGTGTGTGTGTGTGTGTGTGTGTGTGTGTGTGTGTGTGTGTGTGTTTCTTAAGGAATAGATCCAGAAACCACTCCTGCTCCTCCCCAGATTGAAAATTTTTATTCTAATTTCCCTTCCATCATGTTATCGTTTGGATATGAGGTGTGCCCCAAAAGCTCATGTGTGAGACAATGTAGAGATAGTCAAAGGTTAAATGATTTGACTATGAGAGCTATAACCTAACTGGTAGATTAATCCATTTGATTGATTAGTAATTTGAATGGATTAATGAGTAGCAACTGTAGGATTTGGATGATGGAATTAGGCACTGGGACCTGCCCTTGGGGATTATATATCTCTTACACTCAAGCTCTCTCTGCTTCCTGTGTGACATGTCCTGAGCTCCTTCCCTCTCCCATACCCTTCTGCCTTATCTTGAGTCCTGAGCAATGGAGTCAGTTGACCATGTACTGAATCCTTAAAACCATAAACCAAAATAAAATTTTTCTCCTCTCAGTTGTTTTTGTCAGGTCTTTTGGCCACAGCAACAAAAAGCTGACTAATGCACACAAGCTCTTTTCCTCATTGTATATTATCTGCTTCTTGTGACTCATATTGCAAAAATAATATGTTTGACAACAAGGTTTCTCCAGATTCCCCTGAAGGCAGTAAGTAATGTATGTTGTATTGCCTTTCTAAAATTAGAAAAAAAAATGTGAATTCTAAGACTTTAGGATTTGTTGAGTCTTCTTCTGACCTGTCTGAGCCATTTGCCTGAGCAATAAGGAAAGCTATCCTGGGTTCACTGAAGTTGGAAACTGTTTAGTGCATAGCCGACCCAGAGAGATATGATCCTCAATCCAAATCTTAATTTTTAAAAAACACATGTTTTTCATACATTATTAATTCATTTAAATTAAATGGTGTTATTTGTTGAATAGGCTATGTTTAAATTTATCTGTAAATTGTTCTCATTAAATAGGCATTAAATAAACCTTAAAATGAATTATTAATGACATGCTGATCCAAAATTGCTTCATAATTAAAAAGGTAAGTGATTTCTTACATTTCAAAGAGATTATGTAATGCCGAGAAAAGGGTTTAAAAATGTAGATGGTTCCACAGTTTTTCTGCATCCTGACAAACCGTGATGCTGGTCTTTGAAGAATGCCCTGGGTAAGTTCTGCCCTTGGTATTCTAGGAAAAGCTGTAAAAGGATACCAGTCCTCAGTTCAAGCATCATTTGGGTTATTGAATCCTGATAATTTGCACTTCAGTAATCTGTCAATGTTATATAGTAATTTTTTTATAATAACTATCTGCCTCAGCATGTACCACACAGGAAATTTAGTAGTGGAAAGATTCAAAGAGAGTTCTCTAAAAATTTCACTGCTGGTACAAGATGTATTCATTCAAAAACATGATCATTGTTCAAATTTCACCATTTTCTTTTAAAAACAACTACCCAAAATTAGGGTTCCAGTTTCAAACTGTTTGATCAAAGAGGCAAGGTGGGTGGAAA
Source organism: Sciurus carolinensis (assembly GCF_902686445.1). Lineage (NCBI taxonomy): Eukaryota > Metazoa > Chordata > Mammalia > Rodentia > Sciuridae > Sciurus > Sciurus carolinensis. The sequence continues at coordinate 83,319,847 of NC_062226.1, forward strand.
TGTTCTTTGCATAAACAGAATGAATAACTTTGCCATACAAAGGGCATCTTAAGGCTCAGATAGATTGGCTCACTGATTTCCTTTTCCCTAAAATCCCCACCATGGGTCAATTTCCCAAGTATTGTGTTGACCACTATTATTTTGCCAAGCCCTAAATTAGTTGTTAAGTGGATTGACCAAAAAAAAAAAAAAAAAAAAAAAAAAAAAAAAAAACCAACAACAACAAAAAAAAACTCTAAAAACTTGGGAGGCATATTTTAGATATCAATAGTCATGAAATATTCATAATACTCATAACTATACAATTTCACTGCTAAGAATTTATTCAAATGAAATAATCACAGATGCATGCAAAGATTGTTCTAACAGAATATTAATCACATTTTTTTCTTTTTAATAACAGCAGTGAAAATATTGAGTATGACCTAAATGTCCAAGAGTAGAAAATGGCTTAAGTTAATTTCCATATAAAACAAATGGAGTCAATAATAACTGGTGTAAGACTTTGGAGCAATGAGTAGAAGTATTTGAATTGTGACCCAGAGCTTGCCAGTTTTGCAATCCTAGACAAGATACTTAATTTCTTTAACAACTATTTTCTCATCTGTTCAATGGCGATAACACCTACCTTAGAGAAGGATATTGGGGGAATCAAATTGAATAATTTATGTATACTATATAACACAGAGTCAGACATATAGTAAATACTCATCATATAATTAATGATTATCATTGTCGTAACAATAAAATTAAATGCAAGTATTAAATCTATATTGCAGACTATTTTGATATGGGTGAATGCTCAAAATTTATTGAAAACTAGAATTAAGTAGAATACATTAAATAATCCTGATTTTTAAAAAACTTTAAAAATGTGTATGGGCATAAAATAAGAGGAAAGATACAATAAAATTAATAGTGTTTATGCTAGTGATAGAATCATGAGTAAAATCTGCATTTTTCTCCAGGATTTCCTTCAATTATTATATAATTACTGCAAGTGAGTGAACATGTTTTTCCAACATTTTTACATGTCTGCTGCTGAAAAAGTAAAAACCAAAATAATTTTCCTTAAGAAGCAGAAGAGAAAGCATCCTCTTCAGGAGATTAGAGAAAGCTACATAGAAGATATTGTGCATGAAATGTACTCCAGAGAATATGCAGGATTTGGTCAGGCATGGTCAAGAAAGGCACTTTTGAGGAAAGAAATAGAAAGAAGGGTAATGCAAGAATAAAAGTGTCTGAAACTTAGAGGACAACACACATTGAAGTTGTTTCCATGATGAACAAGAGAATTTCCTGTGTTCAGACCAGAGAAAAACTGATGGCCTAGGCTAAGAATTGGGACATTTTTCTAAGTCTAGCAGTATACTAAGAAAGCACCAGGAAATATTTAGAAAAAGGATCTATAGCCAAATAAGTTACAGAAAATCTTTGTTTTACCTTCTTCAGAGATTCTGAGTATATTTTATTACATTAAAAACCTAGTCAAATCATACTTTGAAAGATAGAAAAACCAACCACATTTAGCTTTGTTTAACCCAGTACTTATATATGGATCAAAACATTATTTCTTTATGCCACCTTAAGAATGGCATGAAGGACAGAGGAACTTTAACAAAGAGAAGGAAAGGGGAGGAGGTTCAGCTTATAGGAGTCCTGCCCCTGTAGGAAAATCACAAATGAAACATTTCAAGAGGGTTTTAGGAACCAGAGAAGCAGAATGTTTAAAAGGAAAATGCAAAGGAAAAAAGGGAGAATACAGAATACACATTTTCCCCTTCCCCAGTCCTGCCTGCACTGATCTCCTAGGCAATAGCATTACCCAAGGCTCAGTGGTGAGGAACCTAGTAGGAATCCTTCTAGAACAAGATGTAATGGGAGGTTTCAAGGCAGTGAGTCTAAGAAGCTGAAAACACTTCATTCCTGACCTAACTCATCATTTATAATCACTGGCTTAAGACAGTGAAGGAAAAGTCAACACCCTTCCACTGCTGATCATGTGAAAGAGAAGCAATGGCTTCCGTGTTCCACATAGCTCTTCCTGCTCCTTTTCAGTCTCCTTTTTTCTACTATAGCCTTGATTTACATAGCAGTTTTTGTATATGCCATTTCATTTAGTAAACATAACTCTACTGAATCAGGTCAAGCAGATGTCCCCAGTTCACAAATGAAGTGTATTAAAATTGAGTCTGTAATGAGTATAGTCCTAAGGAGACCTCTGTCACAATAACCACAAAGTCCCAATGTAGATCACAAAAGTACTAGAAATAATTACTAACTATAATTAATAAATGGGAGCAAATATAAACATACAACATAGAAATATAAACTTAGATGCTAACAAATATAAATATTACTGAAACAAGTATCAGTGTGTAAACTGTAAGTTGAGAATGCTAGAATTATATGTAGAAACTGTTGAGAAGCTGTTTTCACACAGTTTTGAAGGGAAGTTTGGCACAGAATGGGAAAGATCAGGAAGAATATGCACGCAGCCATCAGATCAAATCAATTCATTTTAAAATAAAAACTTAGGTATAGCTTATGTGATGAAAGACAGTAAGGACTGCTCTAAAATTATCTCAAATTATTGAAACAGTGCACATTTCAGTGTTTTGCATTAGAACAAGTATCAGTTTTTTAACAAATCCAGTTAGTTCATTTCTCATTGCATAGATTAATAAGGTCAAAATATATTTTAGACATAAAAAGGGGAAAGAATGATCTGTGAACATATCAGATTCTTGTATCATATGCCATACCCTTCTCTAGAGATAAACAGCAATTTATCAACTTAGTATGTAAATTAGAGACAACATGTAGTTCCTCAAAGTTTCCTTGAACTATTTTCCTGGAAAGAAGTTGAGGCAATATTTTGACTAAGTCATTAGGAAAGAGTTTATAGTTTGATCTCTGATTTGTTAAATTATTAGATAATTGCTCATTATTCACAGAAATTATGAAGTTGAACTGCAGCCAATTAAAAACTAAATTTTTCCAAATCCACTTCTAAAACACTATACATACTAATCTAGGGACAAGTGACTAGCAACTAGAAACATTTTAGTAATACTTAAAGATAAAGAAGTCAAATTTATTAGGCTTCATCATAAGCACATTTTGCTATAATTTTTATAAAGAACCCACTACAGTTTAATAGGCAATTTAAGATGCTAAATGATTTTCAAATTTCCATGACAATGAAAATGGAAACTCTCACAGGTTAAAATTAGATTCAGATTTCTAGATTTTATCAAGTCACTAGGTGATGTGTGTGCATATATGTATGCACAAATGCACATGAAGAGACAAACAGAAAGAGAGAGGGAGAGAAAGAGAAATAGAGGGAGAAAAAAGAGAAGTATATATTGAAAACTCAGTAGCAATAATAAAGATGACAACTATATTTACTTTCCTTTAAGACAGTAACACAAATCAGTTCAGATCACTCATTACTGCTAAATGTAGTCCAACAATACATGAAAATAATTCATTAAGCCATAATATTGCAGTATCCATTTTTGTCTGAGTTCATAGAATCTCATGAGATTTTAAAAACTCATTAGCTTATAGAGTTGCACTAAATCAGGAGGTTCACTAATAAAATAAAATTCTCTTGTGTTTAACTAGCAAATTGTACTTGGTAATTGGTTCTTTGTAAATTGCACTTTGATGGACCATGTCCACAGTTTACTTGATGGAGGGGAACAGATAGATGATAGATAGATAGATAGATAGATAGATAGATAGATAGATAGATAGAGATAGAGTCTAAATATTTATACCATGAAATTGCTAATTGATTTCCAGAAACATTATCTTTTTAAGTGAAAAACAGGACTAAACAGAACTCAAGTTTGCCTATATGAAAGCATGCCTTTTAAATATTTGGACACCAAATATTTTCTCTTGATTTGTCTTATAGATAACAAATATCTTCAATGCTTTGATAAAGAGCCAAACCCAGCCTTTACGTCTGGTGGCAGCCATCAGGTGAGCCAAGATAGGCGCATACAAGTATATCCAGGAGCTATGGAGGAAGAAACAATCGGATGTGATGCGCTTTCTTCTGAGAGTCCGATGCTGGCAGTATCGCCAGCTCTCCGCGCTCTACAGGGCTCCCCGCTCCACAGGGCTCCCCGCTCCACAGGGCTCCCCGCTCCACCTGGTCGAACAAAGCGCGCAGACTCGTGTACAAGGCCAAGCAAGGTTATGTCATAAACAGGATTCGTATGCTTTGCGGTGGCCGCAAACACCCAGTGCCTAAGAGTGCGACGTATGGCAAGCCAGTCCATCATGGTGTTAACCAGCTAAAGTTTGATGGAAGGCTTCAGTCCGTTGCTGAGGAGCGAGCTGGACGCCCCTGTGGGTTTCTGAGAGTCCTGAATTCTTACTGGGTTGGCAAAGATTCCACATACAAATTTTTTGAGGTTATCCTCATTGATCCTTTCCGTAAAACTATCAGAAGAAATCCTGACACCCAGTGGATCACTAAACCAGTCCACAAGCACAGGGAGATGCGCGGCCTAACATCTGAAGAGTCATGGCCTTGGAAAGGACCACAAGTTCCACCACACTATTGATGGTTCTCAACGTGCAGCTTGGACAAGGCGCAATACTCTCCAGCTCCACCGTTACCGCTAATATAAGTATGATGTTTGTAAAATTATACCTAATAAACAATTTAGGACAGTCATGTCTGCATAAAGGTGTTATTTGTCTGTTAAAATTAGTCTGCAGATTATTTCATGAATGCTTTGTCAAATTATGGAAGTTAAAGTGCAATAATGTTTAAAGACAATAAGTGATGGTGTATCTTGTTTCTAATAAGATAAACTTTCTGTCTTGCTTTATCTTATTAGGGAGTTACATGTCAGTATTTAAAATATGCTATGTGGTATAATAGGTGTCAAATAAATTCTTTAAAAGAGGAGTGCTAGAACTAGCCCTGTAGATTTGTTTTGGTGCATGTGTCAAAACCTACAACTTCATTGGGATAATGTAATGCTCTGGTAGCTTACTTAAAAGTAGTTGGGATTTTTTGGAGTGTGGCAGTATAAACTTTTAAAGACTGGATTTTGCTTAAGATGTGGGGAGGAGATCCTAACCCAATATCATGGTAATATGCATTCAGTTTTCAAGCCCACATTTTAAAATTTAAGCCAGTGTTTGATTTGTATAATTGCTGCTTCTGAAAGGGAAAAACAAATCCCCAAATGCTACCCATTTTCAGAATAAGACATTTGTTACAAGAGGTTTCTTTTACAAACTAAAATAAAAAGTTTCCACAGTATCCTATAAGTTCACATTAAGAGTGAATGCTGGTTTAATCATGTGGCTCCAGGGAATAAAGCATTTTGAACTTGTTGCAACAGTATTCTGTAACATGTATGCCAATATATTTTTGAAACATGGGGTTAGTATTCATTGTTTACCTTAAGGTTTGTAAGTTAGTATCATGCTAGAGCGCGCAGCGTGAGCTGGTGGCGTTTTGCTAAGTATTCGCAAGGTTAGAAAAAGTCCTGAGTCCTGATCAATATTTCAAAGTACTTAATGCTAGTTTACAACCACTTTGAATCCTCAAGCCACGTGGGCAAATGTATGATTGTCTATTTCAAAGTACTTGCTCATTCAAGTCATCTTGGGCAACTCCTATAAGACTACTAAAAGTGAGTTATGTCGTGTGGCTATTTTTCTCTCCTTGGTCAAACAACCCCCAAATCTTATCATTCCGCAGAGTTGGGTCATCAATTAAGTATATTACCATGTTTCATTGTTTCATTCCTATTAATATTATCCCATAGACTAGGCTGCTGTTTTCCAGGGTGAAATTGAATATGGAGGAGGAATTGCCCTTACTCTTCGAATTCTGGGTTTGCTGACTTAAACAGGTGTTTCAATTTTAAAGTCTTAATTGATAACCTCCCTTAACTGATTTTTTTTTCCTCCAGCAATTTCAAGAGTCAGTTCATTGATTTCCAAGAAATAATCCGAAGCAGGCTCATAAAAACTTGAGAATTAAATTCATTTATACCCAATAAAGGAAAAAAATTCATACATTATGATTGTGTGTAGAAGTTGTTCAACTAAAGGAATAAATGACTATTAAACAAGTGGAAAAAGAAAAAAAGAGCCAAACCCAGTGGACTGGATCAACTTACCTGAAGTGGACCTGACTAGATTTTCCCCAGAATACATTAATTCTTTCATGAAATCTATACATAATTCCTAGGAACAAATTTCATTGACTTGGAAGAAATAAATCCCCACACTTTGCTAGTATAGGAAATTTGGTGCAGTCAAAATAAAATCCTCACCTATCTGGAGAGTTTTACTCTTCAACTTGACTGAGAGATTAACAAGTCATTTCTGTTTTTTACTTTCTTAATACACATTCTGTTTTAACTTTACTAATTTACACAAAATCACCACCACATATTCTTGTTAATATGTTTATGAAGAATAGAATATTCTTATTATGAATGGGCAGAACATGAGCATATAACAAAATTCATTTCAAAATCATTTAATGGATTCCATTTGGATAGAATAATACAACTCATGAGAAAATGTTACAGTTAGGAAAATCTAACAGGATTTCCATATATATATAAATCATTTTATATACACATATATAAATGCATACATACATGCATATGTATACATTTATAAATGCATACATATACAATTGTACATTCAATTATCGAATGTACATGCACTGACTTATTGGCAATAAAACACGTTTATTTTTATTATAACATTGGCAATTGCCAAATCTTCTTAGAGAAAATGACCATCCAACAGCAACATTTGTTTTGTTCTCTTATTTTCTTTGGGCAGGTAAGAATAGTAGGTACAGACTGGGAATGGGAGGCTATAGAGATGGAGGACTCCTTCTGTCAATATGTTTATTGAATTCAATTCAATAAGTATTCATTGAATGTCACCCACAGTCAATGTAGCAATAAGCTTCATTGTTGTAGAATACAGGAAGCAGATAAAGGTTGGCTATGCAAAATAATCAGGAGAATAAATCATTCTTGACATTTGATGGCAATAGTTTTGCCTATGTAAGCCTCCAAATACATTGACTTTGAACTTTTCCCTTCTAAAATACAAACAAAATTTAAGATTTTGTTTAACTCATCATTATAAACATAGTACCTTGCAAATAAATGATGCATTTAGGTCTAATGGATTTTTAGAACTATTTGTCTTTAAAACCTGGGCACGAATATCAAAGAGTGCTAGGTGCTATCAGTAGGACATGGCCCAAGAAAGAGACTCTATCAGGTTTCAGGCTATAAGAACCTTTCTTAAGATCTTTAAAAGGTTTCAAGTGATGCTTAATAAATGGCCTCAGCATGATAAAATGACTTCTAGAAGCATAATTCCATTGTTTCAAAGCAACCTGGCATACCCTAAGTCTTGATAAAGATAAAAAGAACTGTGGATGTGGTTTTGGCACCTGAAGTGAAATGATTCAAACATATTAAAAATGCATTTTTGAGACAACTTTGTGCAGAAGAGACTTAGGCTGCTGACCATTTAGAAATAGTTAGATTGACTTTTTGCTACTTACAATGTAGAAAAGGCCTATAGGCTCTTAATTTCCTATAAGCAGAAAGAGAGCTAGGAAAAAAAATTTTTTTTTTTTTTTTTTGCTCATTTCCTTCTTCAGAAGTGGTAATTAAAAATATAGACAATCCCAAAGGGCAGAGACAAGAACCATGGAAAATGGGAGACTGAGGAGTCATTCGGTGTCAGGAAGCAGAACCGGGGCATGATTAAGAAATATCCCCTACCCTTCCACTAGGAAAACCAGGTAATATTTAACCAAAGAATTTTTTTTTTGCTAGGAATTAATGTCTGTTATATGCCTCACAGTCTTTTAATTTTCAGATGTGAGGAGTTTTATGGTTGTCTTTGTTCTGTTTTATCATTATGTGTGTGATTGTCGATAAATTATCTAAACTCCAGAAAAGAAGGATAAAAAATGATAGAAAAAATGTTTTATTGCTTCAGAGACTGCAATACTAACATATAGCCTACAATTGGAGTTCCAGAAGAATAGAGAAAGAATGGAGTAAAAATTAGTTCTGGAGAAATAATGAATGTACAGTTCTTATATTTGGTGAAAAACATTGACTTATAGATGCAGGAAACTCATCCAACCTCAAGCAGAATAAAGACAAAGAATGGCATTCCCAGCCCCATGAAAGTCAAATTGTGAACAGTTGATTTTTTGTTTTTGTTTTTTGGGGTTTTTAGGACAGAGAAAAGTCATGAAAGAATACAAAGATTAAAAGAGAAACTTTAAAGGGAACAATATCAGTGTTTGACTTCCTATCAGAATACATAGTGGTTAGAGGACAATGAAGCAGTTTCCTTAAAATTCTGAAAGAAAAAAAAAAAGTGTCAGTCCAGAATATTCCATATTACATAGATAAATATCCTTCACTTATTACCAGCACACAGGCACCACATGAAAAAAAAAAAGCCAAATGATATTATTCCAGCTGAAGGGAATAAATGCCAAAAGAAAACTTGAACCTATAAGAAGTAGTGAAGAATGCAAGAAATGCTTAGTGAGCAGGTAAACATCAAGTTTCTTATTGTTGTTTTTTTTTTCCTTCTCTTTATTTTTATTTATTTATTATTATTTTGTGGGACTGGATTGTGTTTCTTTTTATTTGTTTTCTTAAAATAATGTTTAAGGGCAGGCCTAGTGGCACATGCCTACACAAGAGGCTGAGGCAGGAAGCTCATAAGTTCATGGACAACCTGGGCAACTTAGCAAGACTGTCTCTCAAAAAAAAGTGGGGGGAGGGGGCTGGGTTGTGGTTCAGTGGTAGGGCTGCCCAGCATGTGTGCGTGTAAGGTCCTGGGTTCTATTCCCTACCAAAAAAAAAAAAAGACTGTTTACAATGAAAGCAATAATATTTGAAGTTCTAATTAAAAATGCATGTAGAAATATAAGTGGTGAATCTTCAGAAAGAGAAGTTAGGAAAACTACCCCATTCACAATAGCCTCGAAAAAAATAAAATACTTGGGAATCAATCTCACAAAAGAGGTGAAAGACCCCTACAATGAGAACTATAGAACACTAAAGAAAGAAATTAAAGAACACCTTAGAAGATGGAAAGATCTCCCATGTTCTTGGATAGGCAGAATTAATATTGTCAAAATGGCCATACTACCAAAAGTGCTATACAGATTCAATGCAATTCCAATTAAAATCCCAATGACGTACCTTACAGAAATAGAACAAGCAATCATGAAATTCATCTGGAAGAATAAGAAACCCAGAATAGCTAAAGCAGTCTTTAGCAGGAGGAGTGAAGCTGGGGGTATCGCAATACCAGAACTTCAACTATACTACAAAGCAATAGTAACAAAAACGGCATGGTATTGGTACCAAAATAGACAGGTAGATCAATGGTACAGAATAGAGGACACAGACACAAACCCAAATAAATATAATTTTCTCGTACTAGACAAAGGGTCCAAAAATATGCAATGAAGAAAAGATAGCCTCTTCAACAAATGGTGCTGGGAAAATTGGAAATCCATATGCAACAGAATGAAACTAAACCCATATCTCTCACTGTGCACGAAACTAAACTCAAAATGGATTAAGGACCTCGGAATCAGACCAGAGACCCTGCATCTTATAGAAGAAAAAGTAGGTCCAGATCTTCAACATGTCGGTTTAGGACCAGACTTCCTCAACAGGACTCCCATAGCACAAGAAATAAAAGCAAGAATCAACAACTGGGATAGATTCAAACTAAAAAGCTTTCTCTCAGCAAAGGAAACTATCAGCAATGCGAAGAAAGAGCCTACAGGGTGGAAGAAAATCTTTGCCAATCATACTTCAGATAGAGCACTAATCTCCAGAATCTATAAAGAACTCAAAACACTCAACACCAAGATTACAAATAACCCAATTGACAAATGGTCTAAGGAAATGAACAGACACTTCACAGAAGAAGACATACAAGCAATCAACAAACATATGGAAAAATGTTCAACATCTCTAGTAATAAGAGAAATGCAAATCAAAACTACCCTAAGATTCCATCTCACCCCAATTAGAATGGCAATTATCAAGAACACAAGCAACAACAGGTGTTGGTGAGGATGTGGGGAGAAAGGTGCACTCATACATTGCTGGTGGGGTTGCAAATTAGTGCAGCCACTCTGGAAAGCTGTATGGAGATTCCTTAGAAAACTTGGAATGGAACCACCATTTGACCCAGCTATCCCACTCCTTGGCCTATACCCAAAGGACTTAAAATCAGCATACTACAGAGATACAGCCACATCAATGTTCATAGCTGCTCAATTCACAATAGCCAGATTGTGGAACCAACCTAGATGCCCTTCAGTTGATGAATGGATAAAGAAACTGTGGCATATATATACAATGGAATATTACTCAGCCATAAAGAATGATAAAATTATGGCATTTGCAGGCAAATGGATGAAATTGGAGAATATCATGCTAAGTGAGATAAGCCAATCTCAAAAAACCAAAGGAAGAATGATCTCGCTGATAAGTGGATGATGACACATAATGGGGCATGGGAGCGGTTAGTTTTAGGGTTAGAGTTAGGGTTATGGAAGGAGTCAAGAATGGGGGAAGGAAGGACTGTATAGAGGGAAATGAGGGATGGGATGGGTGGGGGGAAGGGAAAAAATAACAGAATGAATCAACCAACATTACCCTATGTAAATTTATGATTACACAAATGGTATGCCTTTACTCCATGTACAAACAGAGAAACAACATGTATCCCATTTGTTTACAATAAAAAAAATGCATGTAGAAATAAAAGGTATAACAATAAGAATAAAGGTATAAAGTTATAAAGGTATAAAGGAACAAGAAAAGAGAATTATACTATTATTAGGATGATACATTTATAGACTGTGAAGTGTGAATTTGGACGTAGAAGTGGAAAATGAGAGACCCGAAATATAAAATGATGTAATATTAACAATAAGTAAGATCTGATAAGAGTATGTATTGATAGTAGTAGTACAAACAGTACAGAAAAAAATTTAGTCGTAATGCAAGAACATGTACATCCTAGAAAGCTGGAGAAGGAAATTCAAATTAAAACAAAAATAATTAGAAGAAAGAACATAATAAATATAAGAACAGAAATTGGTGGAATGAAAAACAAGCAATACAGGAAATAAAGGCAAAGCTGGTTCTTTTAAAATATTGAAGAAATTGATGAAACACATTTTAATCAATAAAAGAGAGCAGTCTCAGGAGACTGAGGCAGGAAGATCAAAAGTTCAAAGCCAGCCTCAGAAACTTAGCAAGGCCCTAAACAACTCAGTGAGATCCTGTCTACCTAAATAAAAAAATAAATGAAACTTACTGGGGATGTGGCTCAATGGTTAATCACCCCAGGTTCAATCCCTGGTACAAAAAATTTCTTAAAAGGCCACAAGTTTTCAGTATGAGTGATGAAAGATTAATGAAAATAGGCAATCACTATAGATCCTAAAGATACTTAAAGGATACTAACTGAATAAAATAAATAATTCTATACCAATAAATTTGATAACTTAGATGAAGTGGCTACTTCTTTGAAAGGTATCATTCACCAAAACAATTTCAAAAGAAACATCAAATAGTCATATGCTTATTATGAATATTCATAATAAAAAGAAATTCTTCCAGCAAATACAACTTCAGGGCTAGATGGTTTTACCAGTAAATTTTATCAACATTTAAGGAAATAATTCTAATTTTACACAAGATCTTTTAGATAACAGAGAAGAGACACTTTATAAGGACCAATGTAACCCTGATAACAAAGACATTAAAAGGACATAAAATTACAGACCATTGCCCCTCACGAACATAGGCAAAAATCTTCATCAGAGTTTTTTCTACCCCTCTTATTCCTCTTCTGTGAGTAGTAAAAATTTATAGGCACTGTGATCCTTTTCTCCCAAATCCAGACCAAATAACCTAGATTTGTGCACTGAATGAGTAAAAGAAATGTTTCCTAGTACTTAATCTCCTCTAAGTTAGACATGAGGACTCCAGGAAGGTGGAGAAATCTTTTTAAAGAAAAAGGCATAAACCTCAGATCAGAGTTAATGAATGGTGGGATACTTTGGGCAGATCTCTTTGGATTCCAAGAAAAGGCACATTTACCAAGAACCTTAAACGTGACCCCCTGCTCTGTAATTCCCATTGCAAACGGCTACAAACCTTCATGAGCAACTATGCAGATGCTGAGAAGCCTAGTGAGGTGCTCTTGGAGAAGCTGAAGGCACAAAGTCATAAAAGAGAGGAGAAGTCTGCCCCTGCTGAACTTCACATGGCCTCACAGAAGAGCTGAGATCTGATAAGGTGTGCTGGATTACAGGCATATCATACCTAGCTCACTGAACCTGAAAAGAAAAAGGGATAAAGAGGGAGACACGGAGGTGTGAAAGCAAAACGACAGGATGTAAAGAAGAAAAAGAGGGAAGAAAGATTCTCAGGCAATGAAAACCAAGCATAATGAATATATATTGTACACCACAATGTACCTGTATTATTCCAAGGTCTTACGGCATAAGGACCCTTTTAGTTTTCACAATCCCATTAGAAATGAGTATCGTTGTTCTTCTGACAAGTAAACTGATGTTCAGAGGGTTCTAATAAATTGCCAAAATGCTGGAGGTTATATTACCAGTGAACAGTTACACGGTGCCTGGACTAAAACTTAAATTTGTGTGATTTTAAAATAACAATTTAAACAAAAGAGGAGGTCACCATATGGGAAGGAGAAATGAACTGAAACTCAGAGGGCAAGAGTGCAGCAGAAAGAGGGGACAATTTCTCTGATATTAGTTCAGTAGTATTCTGAAATACCAGAGAGAGGTTGCTGCAAGCTCTTCTTTCATGTTACAATTAGTTTTTCAACTACATGCTCAGTACTTTAAACATCCTTCACTCTCAGGTTCAGATGAGTTGAAGCTATTATTTTTTTAAATCTAGGTTCTCAAAGTACAGTCCCAGATCGACAACATAGGATCTTCTTCATCAGGGAATAGGTTATAAATACACATTCTCAGGCTTAACCCAAGACCAACTAAGTTAGAAAATCTAGGAGTAGGGTGTAGCAAATGCATTTTTGTTTTGTTTTGTTAAGTCATAAAGCAACTGGGGCTTATTTTACAGTTCTGAAGTTTAGAAGTCTGACATTTGTCTCACTCAGCTAAAATCAAGGTGTCCTCAGGGCTGTGATCCTTTCTAGAGGTTCTAGGGGAGAATTCTGTTCTAGCTTTGAGAGCACCTGTATCCTGGGCTCATCATTCTGACCAATTCTACCTCCCTCTTCCACCTTTTAAGACCCTTGGAGTTACACTGTGTCCTGGATCCAGAAGATTCAGGGTGTCGATCTCTCCATTTTTAAGTTCAGCTGATTAGCAACCTTAATTCCATCTGCAATCTTGACCCTCCTTCATCACACAAGGTGACATATTGACAGGTTCTGTGCCTCAGGATGCAGACAACCTCAGCAACTATTTTCAAGGAGTCCCTGTAGGTGATTCTGACCTTTTTGTTTTGTTGTGTTGTGTATTATTGCTTACAGAGTTTAAGAGTCAGGGTTTCAGGTCCCAGTATTAGCCAAGGACTTGCCTCCCAGGTTTCCTCAACCACATTATTATAGTGCCAGGTCCCAGCATCTTAAAAGAAATCAGACTTCTGCTAAAAGGCCTGTGAACAAGTAATTGTCTTATCAGAGTAAAATCACAACCCCCAGAAACTGCAAAGAACTTTTCCAAGCTATTGAAGCTTGTCACCTTCAGAAGTATCATTAAGAACCTGGATGGTATTCAAGAGCTGATATAATTTGTTAAGAATCTATTAACAAGGCAGGCCTATGGAGCTGCTCAGTCACAGGGGCATTTTTCACTTTAATGATTAGGCTGAAAAGTAAAGGAACCAGTTCTCCCATCCAAATCGTCTAGCTGGGAGGTCTTGTCTCAGATTCATCTCCAACATCTTTGACAAAAGTCTCAGATCTAAAATAATGGGTCCTGGTATTGGATATTTGAATGCTCCTTTATTCTCCCAATACTAACAGTAACAGAATTTGTATAGAATTGAGATCACTGGTAGTACTATCTTGGTGAGAACATTTTGCCAAAAATGCAGTTCATATTTCCTCAATGAGAATTTTCTGTTACAGTCTATGTGCTTTGCTTTTTCTTTTCCCCAAACTTGAACCTGACCTTATGTTCACCTTGATATTTAGCTGATGCTGAATGTCTTTTTTTTCTCTCTCTTCCTTTCTTTTTTAATATGCAGTGCTCATAAGAACATGTTTTAAGAGTTACATGTGGGCAAAAAGGTTAGCAGAGCCAAATTAAACCAAATTACACCAGATAACAAAAGAGGAAATAAAATATTTCATTAAAATGATACATTCTTATTATGTATTATGTATTTAACACAGGACTCACTATACATCGCAAGTGTGTTATTGCTGTTTGTATTTGGGGTCAGAGAATAATGAAAATAATATTTTATCCTGTACAAGTAAAGTGATTTTATGGGCAAAATTTGAATGGAAAACAGTAATATCAAAGCAAACCTGGTAACCTCTGAAGTAAGTTTAGGCTGTAAGGGTTGGGGATGGTGCTTAACAGAGACTAGGAAAGGAATAGATAAGAGGGAGAAAGAAAGAAATTCCAAATTGTTGGCAGTAGGTCTGAGTTGGGGCCTGAAGTCAGCCAGGAACTTTATGTTCTAATGAACCAGAGTTTACATAGTGGAGGGAGAAACAATGGAATATTCCTGGGTAACTTATCTACCACTGTTTCTTAGATAGAAGAAGGAAAACATGCTAAAATAAAGCAAGAAGGGAGTGAAAACAGTCTTAGGAAACTAAGAATGATCTAGAAGCTCCAGACCAAAATGAGCATGCTGTAGTAAATCCACCCAAGTCAAGGCATCCAGACAAAGCCCCTCAGTCCCTCTCCATGGCCTGAAGTTTTTTTTGTTTTGTTTTTTTGTTGTTTTGTTGTTGTTTTTTCCTTGTGCATTTTGGAATGGCACAGAAAGTCTATATCCGTGTAGTGGATACTTGGGGATTTCCTTTTATTCATGAACTGAAACAAAGAGAGTTGATACTTAAAACAGTTAAAGAGACCTTAATACAACTGTATTAAAGATATTTCAGAACTACGGGATGTGAATGAGGTACGTACGTAAACACACACACACACACACACACACACACACACACACGCACACAATTCCCATGCATCTCGACTAAAATCGAGCCGGGCATGAATCACACTTTAAGCAGAGGTAAGGTATATTGCCTTCATTTGTTCACTTTAAACGACTGGAGTATAATTCACTCCAAAGTTGCTATGAAGAAGGAATGAGGATAGATTAACCTTTTGGTGTCACACCTGGTCTCTGGATTTCCCAACGTGTTAATGAATTTCCTGAGATGGGAGCTTCTGAGCTGCTGGCAGTACATTAATCTGAGGGAGCATGAAGCAATACATCCTCCAAACTCAAAGGTGGGTGAACCAATTTAGAAAATGTTAAATCAAATTCAAGTCATTCCCTAAAGACAGTACCAACCTGCAAAGTCCAAAGACATCTGGAAAAGTCACCCTAGCCCTGCTCACTTTAAGTCACTGATGAGTTTATAACTTCATTTCTTTATCTGGGTCCATAAAATACAGTCTGTGACCCTGTACCTCTCTCCAGTTCCTTCAGGAATAAAGACACCTGTCACAGGATCTATAAAAAATAACAACAATCTATCCTTCAAATGCACTCAGTCACAGGTGAGCACTATTCTGTTAAATATTCCTGTACAGATACATAGTTTTGAAATTAAAGAACTGGCAATAGAGACAACTATTTTTTTCAAAGAAATTGTGTTATTGTAGAAATAACTTATTGAGAGGAAGAACCCCCTGGGAAGTTAAATATTTTTTAAAATAATTTTGCTAAGATTTTTTTTAGTAGTGTAGTTAAAAATGCATTAAAACAAGGTTGGTGAAAATAATAAGCTGATGAAGAGGAAGAATAACACATATAGAGGAGTCACATTCTAAAAATATTCCACCAACTTTAAATATCAGAGACCAAGTTCAGTGTAGGAAAGCTGAAGTTCCCTTGTGCCACATTGCAAAAGAGTCATGCTGGGAACCCACCAGGGAAATCCAGTGGCATCTGATGCAGAAGATGCCCACCAGGTGAGAAATGAAGAGGATGACAGGGTCCTCAGAATTTGGGGTTCATATCTAAGTGTGTAAATCCAGGGAAAGGGAAGAATAAGAGAGAACACACAGATGACCCCCAGAAGAACAAACTGAAATTTAACTCTCAAAGTCGGCAAACAGCCTCGGAAGTGACCTTGACCT
Source organism: Sciurus carolinensis (assembly GCF_902686445.1). Taxonomy (NCBI): domain Eukaryota; kingdom Metazoa; phylum Chordata; class Mammalia; order Rodentia; family Sciuridae; genus Sciurus; species Sciurus carolinensis. The sequence goes on from NC_062226.1 coordinate 83,336,264, forward strand.
TGACCTTACCTACTTCAGCGATGTCACTGCTCCTACCTCTCACTGCCTGGGCTGGTGGGGAGAAGGGAGGAGGCAGTTACTTTTTGTTATTCTATTCCTGAAACTGAGCTGGATACCTGGCACAGAACAGGAGCTGGATAAATGTGCAGAGTGAATCAACATGACAACAACTCAACTTACTGCAACAGGACCTGTGGTGGGATTGATCATATCCTTATCATATCTTATTTCCTCCAGGTTCCTGCCACAAGTCGTTCTACCCAGAGGGCTCACCTTATTCCAGAGCCTATGTGAACTGGTGAAACCTCCCTTTATGTGAGTGGATGGACTATAAGATTTGTAGCTCCTGTTTTAGAAGGTGCTATTGAATTGCTTTTCAAAAAAGTCCAGGGCACTTTGCATCTGGCCAGAAGTTTATGAAATTCACTTTTCTCTACTTCCCTACCTAAAATTATTTTTCTAATTTTTAATGTTTGAAAATCTAATGGATATAAATTAAGAGCGAGGGTCTCCATTAACTTACATTTTACTCACTACTAGTGAACATGAACGTATCTTCACATGTGTAATGTTCATTTGTATTTGTTATCCTGTAATTAGTCCTTTTTAGCCCATTTTTCTGACACTTTCTCTCATGTTTATTTGCTTTTAACAATTTGTAAAAACTTATTGCATACGACAGGCATCCAAATGGGTTCTCAACCAACTCTCATTTCTCCCTTAATTGTGATTCTGTGTGTCCACGTGACCAATTTAAGCAGAAGAGGTGTCAATAAAAAATGTTAGTAATTTCGTATATCTGTGAGGCAGTGTGGAGAAATGGACTCAGGCTAGGTGTGAAGAACAATGTCCCAATCCATGGCTCAGCATCCACCTGTGAGGACTACTGCTGCCATCCCACATAAAGCCAGAAACTCGCTTTGCTGTGATCAGGGGGTGATGCTCTCCTGTCTGCTGAACACAAAGAGCAAGCATGTTGTCCTGATCACAGTGGCAGTTCTCTCAAGACCTGCGGTCACCAGCCCCAGCATGGAGCTGAACATGAGGAAGGCAAAATGGGAAAGCAGAAAAAAGCCTGGCACCATGAAACTGTTGCTTGAGACAATCTGGAAGCCCATCCTACCTCTGAATGTCCTGTTAGATGGAATAACATACTTCCTTAACATTGAAGCCTGAGTGAGGCTTTCTGTGACTTAAGCTGAAAGTTTCCTTAATGTGTAGAAACCATTAGGTTCTGATAGCCCTGATTGTCATAGATAAAATAACTTCTGTATTCCATGGCAATCAATCTGTTACTCTATTGATCTAGGAAATACTCCATTCTTCTTCAGTTTCCTAACTTATGTCAGAGGCAGAAAGTAGAATTCTCCTTAATGTGTCTACCTAGTCTGATATTTTCAAATATTTAGATCAGAAGTGCCATTTTTCAAATATAAATAGACACAATGCTATTTTTTTTTGTTTTCTAGGGTTTGCTTTTGTTGTTTAAAAAAACTAGTGATGAATCTAGACCTCCACATTACTCATATTTCTTGGTGAATCCAAAAGCACTAAGGTTTAACAAAGCAGCATGTGAAAAACAGCTTTTACGCTAATACCTCAGACTGAGAGTAAACTGAAACTTGGAGAATTTACACTATAATTTATTTTAATTCTATTTTGTGGAATTTTTAAAATTTATTTTTTGTATATGTAATATAATCACATTGAATTGGACACTAAAAATATAAAATATTATTCAATAAAACATACTCTTTCCTCCTAATATTTTATTCCCTCATGAAGATATTACTAGCTTAGTATTTATATTTTAGAAACTTTAAAATAAATACTTGAATATAAAAATTACAGCATTACACACACATACACATCACTATATACTTAGTAAGAGTTGTATACTAAATACATGTACATATGTACATGTACACACATGCATGTACACATGTGCATACACATGTGTATGTATATGTATGCATATCTATATATTTCTCTGTTATACTTTTTTCCTGATAATATATACTAGCGATATTTCTATATTATATTACAGATAGCTTCTTCATATAATTATAGCAGCATAATGTTTCATCATAAATATGTGGCCTGATTTATTTAATATGTCCTTTAGTAATAGTTTTGAGGTGTTTCTATACTTCTGCTATTACAAATAACACTACTGTGAATAAGTCTATTATACCTCACTTCAAACATAGATCAGTAAATTTATAGGATGCACACACTCAGAAGTGGAATTCATGTGTGGCAGAGTGATTTTTAATCTTGTAATTTTGATACTTAGTGCCAAATTGGCCTTCAACATAGTTGCACTAATTTACACTCCCACCAGTAATGAATGTATATTTCTTCCACTGCTTCACCAACATCTTGTGTTAACAAATGTCTAGGTTTTTGCTAAAGCTATAAGGAAAGATGGTATCTCTACTTTTTATCTCTTTCTTTTTATGAATAAAGCATCACTGCATATGTATGAGTCATTTAATTGTTCTCTACCATTCTCTATTCTTCTTTTCTTTCAATCTCTCTCTCTCTCTCTCTCTGACTCATTGATTTTTTTTCTTACCAATGTCTATAAATTCTTTATTTGGGAGATTATAAAACTTCTCCATGACATGATTTGCAAATATTCTTGGTGTACCATTTGCATTTTGACATAGAATTTTTGCCATACATGAGATTATTTTAAAGCTTTTATAGTCATTTTTACAAATAATTCATGGATTTTTAATTTTGTGTCTTCCTCCATAACTCTGCAACACACACTAATTTGTTCCATATTGTTTTAGTTAAGTCATATTAACATGTTTTATGAATAAAATTATATTGTATGTACATTTTGGTTCTTATGGTAAAGATTGAAAAAAATTCCCCTTCTTCTAGCAGGAGAATGGGAAAGTAAGCATTCTGAAAACAGCTGCAACATTCTGTTCTTCCTCTGTTTCTGCAACAAAGACCGACCTTCAAGATAAACTACTTTGCCAAAGTCTTATCTGACCTGAGAGAAGTGCAATTAGCCAATTTCAGCCCTTTTAAACTCTCCTGTCTCACATAAATGGAGAGAAAAAAAGTGAAGAAACTCATCTGAGGGTCACAACTCAGGGATTCTGGCCCACCAAAAGCACAGAGATTTAGATATAAGACTATAGACTGCTTCCCTTCCCTAGTAAATTGCCACCAAGTCAAAAAGGCTCCAGGATAACTGTATTGCAACTGAAAAAAAGATGTAAGACACAGACTATACTTATGTTGTTTCCAGGGTACTCAAAGACAGCAGGGAAGACTAAAACAAGAACACTAGATGAAACTTCAGATTCTGACCTCGAAAAACATAGCAAACATTAAACACAGCCTGTCTCAGGCCTAACACCTATTTACCTCAATCCTTATAATCTAATACATCATGTACAACTTTCAGCAAAAATTATAAGGCATGCTAAAAGACAAGAAAAAAAAATGTAGCCTAAAAGGAAAAGCAAAGATCAGAACCAGGCTCATATATGACAGATTTTGAAATTTAAGAATGGGCATTTTAAATTGCTATGCTTAGCATTCTAAGAACTCCAGTAGAAAAAAGTGGACAATAACAAGAATAGCTAAGAAATGAATGGAGAGATGTACATGCTAGAAAAAAAATCAAAATGAAATGTTAGGGGAAACAAAACATGTGGTAACAGAAATAAATGTTTAGCAGGCTCATCAGCAGACTATACACAGTCAAGAAAATATCATTGTGCTTGAAGATAGGTCAAAGAAGGTTCTGAAATTGGTAGAGAAATATGTAATAGAATATCTGAGAAATGTGGGATAATTACCAAAGGTTTAATATATATAAATGGTAATACCAGAAGGTAAAAATAAAAGAGAGAAAGCAGAATACTTGATATAATAACGGCTTGAAATTTTCCAAATTTAATGACAGACACTTAACCATCAGTAAGCTCAGAATAACATCAAACATGAGGAATACACTTAAATATACACTTAAGTACATTATATCCAAACTATAGAAAACAAAAGACAGGGAAAAATCTTGAAGAAAGCCATAAAGCAGAGGGAAATTTTAGCAAAAGAGGAATCAGAATAATTAGTGAAATTATTAAATCAGTGAAAATTAAATAATGAACATTTCCTGTTCTTTTTTAATCTAATAAATAACCATTTGTTTAAAATAATAGTAGCAACCAGTATTATAGCTTATGAATAAGTTAAATAATTACAGCAAAGTTCTAAGGCATAGAGGGAAGGATTTGAAGTACTCTGTTAAAAGGTATCTGCACTACTCGTGAGACAGTATAGTGTAATTTTAACGTGGAATTAGGTTATAAAAATATATCACAAACTCTGGGAAACCATTAAAATAATTTTAAAGAAGACTAAATTGATAGAGAAAAAAATGGATTCAGAAAATACTCAACTGTATCCAAAATAAGCAGAAAAGGAGAGGAGGATAAAAATAAACAAAGGACAAGTACAACAAATAGAAAACAGATACAAATATGGTAGGTATTATTCCAACTATACCAACAATCACTATAAAAAAGTTAGTGGTCTAATTACACCAACTAAAATACAAAGATTGTCAGAATGGATTAAAAAATAAGACTCAACTATAATTTTTATTTGCAAGGACTATATGAACACATATAAATTAAAAGAAAATGTATGGACATGGGCTGAGGAGATAGCTCAGTCAGTAGAGTGCTTGCAAGGCAAGCACAAGGCCCTGGGTTCGATCCCCAGCACCACAAAAAAAAAAAAAAATGTATGGACAAATATATATCATAACACTAATTAAATGAATGTTGCAATAGCAGTACTACTTTCAGGCAAAGAAGAGTTTAGAACAAAGAATTCCAACAGAAAGATGAGAAGTGTGTAATAATAATGACATAAATTTTCTAAGAAGATATAATAGTCCTCAAAGTGTATTCATATAATAGAAGCATCAAAATACATCAGACAAAATCTGATAGAATCTCAGGGGAAAGTAGAAAGAAATTTTTAGCATTGAATGCACATTATAGAAAAAGAGAGGCATCTACAATCAATAATATAATCTTTCATTTTAGGAATCTATAGAAAGAAGAACAATGATTATGGTTTGAATATGAAGTATCTCCCAAAAGCTCCTCTATGAAAGAAAATGTTCACAGATATAAATTATTGAATTTTGAGAGCTGTAACCTATCAGTCTATCCTAGTTTGAATGACCTGCCCTATTACTGTAGGTAGTTGAAGCATGGCTTGAGGAGGTGGTCACTGGGTGCCCTGAATGGGTGCATTTTTCTTGTGCCCCCCATCCCACTTTCTCTCTTTTGGCTTCCCAGCTGCTAAGTTTACTGTGAGAATTGGAGCAAAAAGCAGAGCTGAAAGATTTTCAAAACTTGCAGTTTGACCAGAAAAAAAGTACATTTAAAACTGGGGCCCAGAAAGGTGTGTTTGTTGATAAGATTATAGCACCAAAAGAGATGCTAAGTACTGTGTATAGCGACAATAAGAATGATTGCTTGAGAGCATCTCAGGAATTTGTAAGACCACCCCATTGCAGGCTTAAGAATATAGAAGGGAAAATCCATTGGGAAGAGATTCTTGGGGCACCCTGCTTGCACAATGGCAGGGGTCTAGAAAGTTGTTTCACTATGCTGAGCTATCCAGGCACCTAAAGGCTACTGAAGCCCTGATCCCAAAGGATCCAGGTACTGCACAAGCTGGTGCTAGACCTCTGAATCATTCATGTGATGCTGGTTCTACAGGAAGGCAGGATTCTGGACTTAGGGAGTCATGAAGGCATCCACCAAGATTTCAAAGGAAGACCCAGGAGGCCAGGCAAAGCACAGCGGGATCAGAATGCTGGCAGCTCTCCCTGAGAGAGCAATATGTGAAACTAAAGAGGAAACCAAACCTCAAATGGAGACCCAAGGAATTAAAAGGTGTCAGTTACATGGACTCTCTGCTGAGAAAAGCTGCTCACTGTGGAAAGAGCCAAACTAAAAGAGAGTACATGTGAGCTGCAAGCAGCTAGGCCAAGGGGGTGGGCTTCCCAAGACTTTTGGAAATATCTTACCACCATGTGTCCTAGATACTGTATACAGTGTTACGGGACTTTTTTACCCTACTCAGTTTTTGTCTTGTTCTGGTCCCATTCCTCCTTTTTGAAATGAGAACATTTACTCTGTGCCACAGTATATTGGACATATGTAGCTTGCTTTTGATTTTTACAGAGACTTAGTCAAGCATTGCCTTGAGTCTCAGAGACTTTGGATTTGGACATTTGGGTAACACTGGAACTGTTAAGACGATTAAACTCTTGGAGGTGGACAAATCATTTTTGCATTGTTAGATGGACATGAGCTTTTCGGAGCAAGGAGAGAAATGTTATGGTTTACATTTGAAGTGTCCTCCAAAAGCTCCTGTGTGAAAGAAGTGATGTTCAGAGGTGTAAACAATTGGATTCTGAGAGCTGTAACCTAGTCAGTTCCATTCTACTTTGAATGATCTGAGTGGTAACTGTAGGCAGGCAAAGCGTGGCTGGAGAAGGTTGGTTGCTGGGTGCATGCCATGAAGAGGTTCATTTTCCCTATGGCCCCTTTTCTCTTTTGCTTTCTTTCTGCTTTCCAGCTGCCATGTCATGAGCAACATCCCTCTGCCATGTCCTTCTATCATGATGTGATGCTTTACCCTGAGCCAAAGGAAGAGAGTCAGCCCACCATGGATTAAATCTCTGAAACCATGAGCCAAAATAAACTTTTCCTCCTCTAAGTTATTCTTGTCAAGTACATTGGTCATAGCAACACAAAGATGATTAGTACTAATAATATAAACATAAAGCAAATAGAATAAAAGAAATAATGAAGGTAGAATAGAGGTCAATGAAACAAAAGAGAAAATCAACAAAACTGAAAGTTGAATCTTTTTAAAATCCAATAAATGTCATAAATCTCTAGCCAAGATAGCCAACAAAAAGGAAAGATGACACACTTTAACTATGTTAGAATAAAAGAGGATAGATCACTACTTATTAATGGAGCATTCAGGGGATAATAAGTGAACACTATGAATAACTCTATACCCATGCATTAAGATAGATTAAATGGATTAATTCCTCAAAAGGCACAATCTACCAAACTCAAACAAGGAAAAAATAGGTCATGTCTATTAAAGAAATTGAATCAACAATTAATAACCTTCCAAAAAATAAAGCATCAGGCCTAGATGGTTTCACAAGTAGATTCCACCAACCATTTAAAGAAGAAATTATACGAAATTTCTACAGTAGAAAACAGAAGCACCAGCACTATCCTAACACCAAAATCACACAAAGATATTACAAGTAAACTAAAAATTTAAATAGCTCATGAACACAGATGCAAAAATCCTCAAAATATTAGCAAGCTGAATCAACAGCATATCAAAAGAAATGTACAACAAACCAAGTGAGATTTATTCCAGACATGCAAGGTTGGTTTAACATTCAAAATTCAATTCATGTAATCCATCACATCAACAGGAATGAAGGAAAAGTGCATGCCATATCAGGTGCAGAAAAAGACATTGGATAAAATTCAATCTCCATTGTCAGCAAACTGGGAATAGATTTCTCAGGCGTTCTCCTCTGACAGTGCAGTAGAAGTGGCATCGGATGGAAGAAAAAAAATCCTGATTCCCCTCCTCAGTGAGGAGGTGGAGAGATGCCTCGTACTCCTTGATGGGGATGAGCATCCCAGCACCCTGACTGACCTTTTACTGTCCCAGCTGGGAGAGAGTGTACAGTTCTGAGTATCTCATTTCAGTACAGTGAGACTGAAGATCTAGGCTTCCCATTCTGCCTTTACTGGCATGGACAGAAGTGGGGCAGGACATGCTTCTCTATAGTGATTGCCTGGAGTAGATGTCATTGTTTAAGTTTTCTGTCTTGCTGGACTGTACCTTTGTTCACTCTCAGGATATAAAATGCAAGCTTTGGTCATATTTTATTTCATCTGGCATTTTCATGTTGCCAGGTTCTTTCTTCAAGGTGGGAGAACAAAGAACATTCAGAGTTCTCACCACTCAGCTGCTCCCTGGTCCCAAGATCCTTAGCCAGTTGGCCTTCTTCTCCCCACCTTTCAGAGTCTTCAGGTATTTGTTTTATAGATAATCTCTAGGGTATTTTGTTGGACTTAATGAAAGTAATGGGGAAAAGTATGTTGACTTCATATTTCCCTGAAGCAGAAATATTCCTAAGTACTTTAAAATACTTTTGTTGCAAATATAAAAATATTATTTTATTCTGTTACAACATCTATCACAGGAATTGATATATGTAAAAGCCATTGGTATGTACGTATTAATTTTTATCCCACCAATTTATTGATTCAGGATTTTTAGGTGCTTCACTAGACTTTTCTAGATATAATTTTTCAATTATATGAGAAAGTACCAATATTACAATGTTAAATAATCTAGTGATAATAAATATCTTTGTTTTCTTCCTGACATAAAGAATGCTTCTGTCACTAGTTAAGCATGATGCTAAACTGGTACTGAGATACTACTAATATTGTTGAGCACTTTGCAAATCTAAAGACTTTATGCTATAGCTTTTTTCTTTATATTATTTATATGATGACTATATTCATAGAATTTCAAATATTGAAACATCCTTGCAACGTTTAGATAACCATCACTTGATCTCAATGTATTATATTTTGTCATGTTTCTAAATTCTATTTGCTAATATTTTATTTTGCATCTTATAACATTATTAGTGAAATTGTTCTTCAAATTTTCGTATTTTGAAATTTCTCTTTAATGTTATTGATAGTCTACTTGTTTCATAAAAAGAATTTGGAACTTTGTTATCTATTTTCTGGGATGATTTTTTAAATTGTAATCTCTGTCCATTGAAGTTTTGATGAATTTCATTTATGAAATTATTAGGTGCAGTAATTTGGGAAGAGAACTCTTCCAATTGTTGCTATGAAATTCAATCTATTTAAATATTACTGTCTCAACTGAGTGCATTTTGACAAATCATACTTCATTATATTTCATCTTTTTTTATCCATATTTTCAAATTTATTTTCTAGAGTCAAAGAAAATTTATTATGATCCTTTGAATTGCCTTAGAATCTGGGTTGTTTACACTTGTGTTTTTTTGACTTTTATGTCTTGATAAACATGACTAGCAGGTTTATTATTTTTTTCAGAGAACCAGACTTTAACTTTGCCTATTAGCTTTTGTACTTTCTGAACTTTTGATTTTTTTCTCCCCACCCCCGCCCTCCTCCCTTCCTTCTCTTTAATTGCGTGTTTCTTTTCTTTCCGCTCTTTTTTGTTGTTTCATTTTTGCATCATATGCTTGACTCTTTAATTTTCATTATTTCTACTTTACTGATGTTAATATTTAAGTTAGCACATTCTTATTGGGACCAACTGAGCTGTATTGATGATGTTTAGGTTTGCATTGCTTCTTTGGTTGAAGAGCTATTTAATGATTAATTTCCTGAATGTATGAGCATTGTTCTCGCTCTTATTTCTCACTTTAGCACATTATGTTCACAATATCTGTACCATCTCTATTTTTTTACTCAAAAATAAAAATTACTTTGCAGCCAAGAATATGAAAATTTTTTATGCCAGTCCCATTAGAGAAAATCATGTGCTCTCTAGTTTAAAATAAAAGTAGTAGCTATACGTATTAGTCAGCTTGGGCTTTCATAACAAAACAGCAAATATAGAGCAGGCATTTAAACAACAGAAATTTAAATCTGGAAAGTTCAGGATCAAGATTTCCAAAGGACTCAGTTTCTGGCCAATGTCCTCTTCCTAGCTGGAAGACCATCACCTTCGCCATGTGTCTTCTTAGGGTCTTTCCTCTGAGTGCAGAGGGATAGAGAGATCTCTGTTTTCCTATTCTGATAAAGTCACCACACCTCACCTTTATGGCCCGATTTAACCTTAATAACCTCCTATCTACAAATATAGCTTCTTTGGGGGTTAGAGCTTCAACATATAAATTTAGGGGACAAAATTCTGTCCATAGCACTATATAAGGATTAAATCTATTCTGCTATGTTGTATCTGTTTAATCCTTTTTCCCTGTAAGATCTGCAAAAGAATAAGAAAAGAAAATATTTGAACTCTTAATATTAGTGCATTTCTATCTGTTTTTCTCATATTTCCTCTAATGCTTATTTTATGAATGCTAATACCATTTTATTAAGTGCATTGATATTCATAACTCTCTATACTCAATTTGAGTTGTGCTCTGATTAGGTACTTTTATTTGCCTCATACTTTTGGGTTTATGTAATATTGAGCCCCCGCCTAGTTTCTAGACATTTTTGCCTAGTTACACTTGCCCTTATTTTTTTCCTTTCAACATTTTGAATTACTTTCTTTTATGCTTTCATATTTCACATAGATTTTTTATTTTAATAGGTGATTTTAGCCCAGAGGCATTCATGATGATCAGATATGAGATTGATCCAGGTTTTCTTATATAGTTTCATATTTGGTTTCTGAATGTAGCAAGTCTTTCTGCAAGTCTTTTTCTATGTAGTTTGTTTGCTTTGCTCTTTTATTATGTAATCATTATAATATTTAGAAAAGTTTCTTATTATCTTCATATTAGTGTGTTTATAATTTTATTCTTCTTTTTCTAGCAAAAATGTATTCCTTTAATGAGCAATGGTAAAATTAGTATATTTCTTCTTCTTCCTCTCCATGATCTGATTTTAGCAAATATCATTTTTATAGTACTAATCTTTGTACTGCAAAAAATGATCATCTTGTTTTATTTGCTAGGTCAGATTTAAATGATATCTGGAATTTCTGCTGTCACAATTGTGGTAAGCACCATGGTTATTGTTGCTTCTGTCTTCTTTCTACTTTTTCCCTTTGATGTTTATTAACTATATTATTCCTACCTGGGGGGAGGGACATTGAAACAAATGACCTTCACATGTACAAACCTCAAAACTACCTGTTTATTAAGTACTGTCTTCCAGATTTTTCATTAATTACCAAATAAAAATAGCATAAGTTTTAAGATCATAGTAATGATGTGGCTTTAGATACCAAAAATAAAAACCACACAGAAAAAGTAATAATAATAAGACATGCTTTTCTTGAGACTTTTCTCATTCTACCATAAGAAAACCATCTACAAATGATAACAAATACTTCTCAAGATATATTTTTGTCATTTGCCAATAGGGCAGAAAATACCCTTATGAATGAAATATGTGGGAACATTACAAATTCAAAATAAAATATTCAACTTACACATAATACAAGTTATATATAAAATATAACTTTGAGGTGGAGACCTGAAAAATCCTGGAATACACAGATATATTTTAAAAGATACTTCAAATACTAACAGTTCTACATCATGAACTATTTAATGGCTACACTGAATTCCTTATAAATATTAGAACCACTTCAATAACAAATATTAGTACAATTGTTATTTTTTAAAAAGAGTATGTTAGTCAGATTTTCATCACTGTGACCAAAAAGAACAACTTAGAGGTGGAAAAGTTTATTTGGGCTCATTGTTTCAGAAGTCTCAGTCCATGGTTGGCAGACTTCATTACTCTGAGTCCAAGACAAAGTAGAACATCATAGTGGAAGGGTATGGCAGAAGAAAGACGCTCAACTCTCAGCAGCAAGGAAGTAGAGAAAAACAGCAAAGAACAAGAGACAAAATATAATCCCCAAAAACATGTCCCAGTAACACACTCCCTCCAGTCACATTCCACTTGCTTATAGTTACCATCCAGTAATCCATTCAAATCATTAATCCATCAAATGAATTACTGTACTAATTAGGCTATAGCTCTCCTAAACTAATCTCTTCACTTCTAAAAATTCCTGCATTAACACATGAACTTTGGGGGACATCTGGTATCTAAACCATAAGAAAGGGGAAAACACAGTGTCTGAGAATCAAGACTATGTTAACGTGCATTGCATGTGTTGCAGAGGCTTTTTTTTTTTTTTTTGCAGTTTTTGCCCAGATTTTATAACTCAAGGCAGGCCTTTACAAGATTTGACTTACTGAAATAAAAAACAATTTAATTAATCATAAGTCATAAGACTTTAGCTTTAAAAAATAAACACTGCAGCCAGAGACCAAAAGTTCCTGGAAGTATTCAGTAACCAGACAAAACAAGCATGATCAGCCTTAGGATCTGAATACAAAACCTCAAAGGAAATCTTGTTACTTGGTAACAAGAGGTAATATACACTGTGGTGTTCAACATGGTGTGATGGAAACATACCCTCATCAAGTTCCTTGGTTCATAAAAAATACATTAGAATTGTGTCTTCCAGTTTGCTTAACTTTTATTCCAGCCTTATATCTATTGCTTGCCTATTCAAATGAAACAAACAAAAAATCAACCAAGAAAGAAAAAAAACCTGAATAACTCAATTTCCCATATTTTGTATATTTTGATGTCTTGTGCCATTCTTTTACTGTGACTTCTTCATTTCAAATCAACATGTGCAGGGGACAGAATTTTTGAGTCATATAATATCTATACTTCCCTCTGAACAACAAATCCTCATGTTTGGTCTTAGTTCTATTGTAAAATATAGTCAATACTCACCACCAAGCCTTCTGAGAGTTTACTACCTGTCCACATGCTGCTTGACTGAAGTTCAGTTTTAGGAAATTTCCGTAGGAACAAAAGGAAAATTCTTCTAGAATTCCCAAATGTTCACAGCTCTTCATCTTGAGTATTTATACATAATTGGTTGCTGTAAAGCCTTTGGGCTACATTTTCTTTCCTACTCTTTATGCATTGCCTCACCAATGTTCTAGCACCAGCAATGGCTATGGTGATACATGAAGACCACCCGAGATTTCCAGTGTCAACCATTGACTCTTTTGATGTTTGGCCTAAGAGGTCTTCTGATTGTTCCTATCAATTATTACAGGATCCCAGCATGCTTTTTGAAATATGTAGACACAAATTTTCTTTATTTTAGGTAAACATTGTTTAACTGACTCTTAATTTTTATTGTTCTCCATTTTCTTTCTCGCTGATGGCTTTTATGCTTACTTTGGATGTTTTCACTCCTTAAGATCTGTTTCTTATTTTATCCTTTAAAATTCCCTCCTTAATCTACATCCCAATTATTTTAATTCTCTCAGTTCTCACTTCTATGTGTCCTATATGTTTTCTATAATGCATGTCAGATTACTCTTCTTGCAATTTTGTCTTCTTCTGTGATTGCTTATTTTTTTCATCTACTTACGTCTGAGTTCCACCAGCTCATACTTTACTTCCTCCTGCTGGATCATCATCACTTCCCTGAGATTTTGTTTTGATTCTTTGTGATTTTGCTTCAAACCATCAATTGGTTTATAAGGTTCTTAGTTCATGTTGAAATATTTATTCACAGTTCTAATCTGTCCCAGGGAATGTTTTCCTAGTGCATATTCCTTGTCAATAAATTTTACTTCCAATTTTCTCTTATAGATGCTATGTAAGTTCCTTTTCTATTATTCATTATTAAATAAGTTGGGATTTTACAGGCTATTTCCAAGAAATTTCCATAGGTGGAGAGGAACAAAGGTAGAGTTCCAGACTAGCTGGTTTTCACATTGCAGAACTTCCCTTCACTGCCACTGCCACAAAGCAGGGTAGCTTTCTGCAAATAATTCTCACCTGTAGGATTTTGTATGCAGCGGAATCTTCTCTCATTTCCAGAACCTTATTGCTTCTTTAGGATGGTGTTTTCTCTCTCTTTCCCTCTATTTTCATCTATCTCTTTCTGTACCTCTATTTCTATTTCTATTTCTGACTCTAGCTTTCTCCTCTTGCCTAAAATTAAACTGATTGTGACACTCCTCTAAATTCTAATATCTCTTGCATGAAATTAAACTGATTTAGGACTGGGGAGATAGCTCAGTTGGTAAAGTGCTTGCCTTACAAGCACAGGGCCCTGGGTTCGATCCCCAGCACTGCAAAAATAAAAAAATAAATAAATAAACTGATTTTGACATGCCTTATAAATTATATACATTATCTTTCTAATTTCTCAGAAAATGGAATTTATGTTGTGTGTGTGTTTGTTTATGTGTGTGTGTGTGTGTGTGTGTGTGTATTTTCCCCACATCTCTTTGTTGCTTGCTTTTGGTTCATTTTCTGGAAATGATGGGGATTAATAAATTCCTACAATCATCTTCATCCTGGAATTCCTCCACTAGAAATTATTCATCTTATAGTTAGGGAAAACTGTCTACCCTCTGTAAAGCAGTTGCTTAACTGATGCTTAAATCCAGTCCTGTTTTATTTATTTCTGCAACTTGAGCACAGCAGAGACACGACAGCCTAGGGACAGCTGAAAGAGCCCCAGGCCAGGAATGTAAGAGAACCTGTGCTTGATCTTAGCTCTGCCTCTGTGTGAGGTGAAGTTAGACAGTTAATCATGAGGGCCTCCAATTCTCCAACAGAGCTGGATGAGAAGACCACCAATTGTTAGCTCTCGCTGAAAGGGCATCTGTTTTTGTAAATGTTATTACATATTTGGTAGCATATTAGACTTTGGGACATACTAAGATAGATTATAAAGATTAAACTCCATACTAAAACTAAGTGATTTACACTGAGTTGAACTTCTGCAAAAGTCCAAAGCTGTTCTGCTCTCCTCCCCTCATTTTATCTCTTGCTAAACGCAAACTTTAAATTTGACTTTTCCAACCAACATAATCTGAAAGTGTGGGGCAATATTTCCCTTTTGCTTACTCTTGGCATTGGCATTTTAATTACTAAATACTTTTCCAAGCTAAATTTTGAGTGCACAAGTCATGCTACTGTCTAATAATTTGATTTAGAAAACAAATTACATGTAATTTCCTTGACAATCTAAATTAGCAAACCACTGAAAGGAGCCAACTCATTGAGCAGCATGATAATTAATGCTCATAATGAAATAATTATATTTTACATTGGAAATGTCTAAAAAGTTCTGCATAATTCTTTCTATCTCTTTCTACTTACTGACATTAGGACAATGGGACAAGTTTTCTTCACTTCAAAAGATTAGGTGATTGTTTTTCTTAGTGATTAAATTACATAGAGAAATGGAGTTCTTAGATCAAAACTGTAAAAATAATTGTCCTTCTTAATTAAATGGATACAGTTCACTCTCTAGGTCAAAATGTGACTTACTATATAGCCTGATGATTTGGGGGAACTGAAAATTTAGTCATTAGGGAGCAATGAACAGGTATACATAACCTGGGAGTGAGTTACCAACCCTACTAGGACCTAGTTTACATTTGGTTATTGACTTATTGACATTGAATATGACTTATTAGAAAATTTTTAAAAAACTGTTTACTTTTCTTTGGTCTTTGACAAATAAAATACTACATTGGATTCTCCTTGTAGAAAAAGGTCTTATGTTAAAAAATTAATACAAATACTTACTATATTCCTGTCATGACTAATAACCTAAACTGAAGCCAGAAAAGCAGATTTTCTCAATTTGCTTCTCCCATTGTTCATTTTTAAAATTCAATTTTGTCTATGAAACTCATTTACCTAACAAAACAGGTGTGTTGCAGAAACTGTGAGGAGACCCTCAACATTGTTTCCTGTGCTTGCATCGACCTTCTAAGGTAGTTATTCCCTTTTACAGATTCAGGGTTCAAGAGCCAAGGGCTGATGCACGAGATAGGAGCAGTGGAGCTACTACTTCAATCTAGAGCTCCCTCATTTTCTGGAGTCCTGATCTCCCCGCCCATTTTAGTATGCACACATTTAAGCATTTCTGCAGGGCAGCTAGGCAATGCCATGCCCCATACTGCAACTCTACAATTGGAATTGCACAATTAACATGCAATTGTAAAGTGCAGATGATGGATCAAACACAAGGTTTAAAAAGTTTCTGCCAAGAGTGACTTCCACTTGGTGTTTCATTCACCAAAGCAGGTCACATGACCATTCCTAATTACCCTGCTTCAGAAAGAGAAGTGATGGAAATATCTGATAAGCAGCTCTGATGACTATGACAGTTGATCTCAAGATTGTCCTTATGGCTAATGGGGCTCTTGAAGCCTTTTTATACTTAATATTGAAGGGCTCTGGGACATAAGAAACCTCTGAAGGTTTTGAGCCCAAATGTCATGATAGAATGGATTGAGTAGCAATCTGAAGTTACTAAAGAGACATGAACAGCCCAGACTCCAATACTTGTTCCTTTCAAATCTTTGACACCTGTTCCTCAGGGCATTAATATTCAGAATATACAAAGAATTAAAATAAACTTAACATACAAAAAATAATCCAATCAAGAAATGGGCAAAGGAACTAAACAGATACTTTCCCAAAGAAGAAACACAAATAGTCAACAAATATATGAAAAAATGTTCAATATCTCTAGCAATTAGAGAAATGCAAATCAAAACTACACTGAGATTTCATCTCATTCCAATCAGAATGGCAATTATCAATAATACAAGTAACAATAAATGTTGGTGAGGATGTGGGGGGAAAGTGTACACTCATACATTGTTGGTGGGACTACAAATTGGAGCAACCATTCTGAAAAGCAGTATGGAGATTACTGAAGAAAACTAGTAATGGAACCACCATTTGACCCATTTATCTCACTCCTTGGTATATATTCAAAGGATTTTAAATCAGCATACTACAGTGACACAGCCACAATGTTTATAGCAGCACAATTCACAATAGCCAAGCTATAGAGTCAACCTAAGTGCCCTTCTACAGAAGAATTGATAAAGAAAATGTGGTCTATATACACAATGGAATATGAGTCATACTTAATGAAGAATTACTTTATGGTATTTGCCAGTAAATGGATGGAACTGGAGATTTATGCTAAGTGAAACAAACCAGTCCAAAAAAGTCAAATACTGAATGTTTTCACTGATATGTGGAAGCTAACCCACAATAAGTGGGCAGGGGATAAAAAAGAATAGACAAAAGATCAGAGGACTAGACAAAGTGGACTGAAGGAAAGAGGGATAGGATAGAGAAAGAAAGTGGAATGAATTGGACCCAAGTTTCCTATGTACATATATGAAAACACCACAGTGAATGTCACCATCATGTACATTCATAAGACACTAATTTTTAAAATATATACCTAAGTAAATAACAGAAAGAGCAGTAGAGGGAAGGGAATGGGGTGGGAGGGTGAGAAGGGAAGGAAAGTACTAGGAACTCAGAACAAATTATATTCCATGTTTTTATAATTTTGTTAAAATGAATTCTATTGCCATGTATAACTAAAAATAACCACTTTAAAAAGCTTTAAAATAAAAAAAGACTTGCTTTCTGGTAACTTCCAAACCAACCCAGTTCATGCTTTTTCTCACTTATCAAAATGGGCCTGCTGCATGCTTCTGCAGGTCAGCTTCTCCCTCCTAAAAGTTGCAGAAGGACATGATCTTTTAACACTAACAAGACAAACAATCACCTGGCACAGGGTGAAGATTCCTGCTGACGGCATTCCAAGTGAATTGTAGTTGTATCCAGCAGGGGGGTGATCGAAGACCCTCTTCCAGAGAGCAGCCTGACCCAAGGAGTAGGGACAATCATAGCCTTGTAATTGAATTTGCTCCTTTTATTCAGTGGCAAAAACTTAGATACTCCCTGTCTGAAAAAAAATACATATAAACATATGGAGAGATACCAAGTAAGTCTTTACTACAAATTACCTAGTTATTTCAGGGAGAAATTCCAAGCTTTATGTTCATGAGTGCACAGTGCAGGTGTGTCCATTTCCTTGAGTCTGTTCAACAACTTGTAGCCATTCTGCTGTCCTTTTATGTGCTTCTGATTGACATTATTTAATCTAGTTCTAGATATAGCATTTTAATGTCTAAGGCAGCACAATATAAAATGAGATGTTTAAGATTATGAGAAATACATCTATTTGCCAGAAGCCTGATATGCAGAATACATGTCTCACAAGTCAAAAAAAAAATTTCAAGCAAAACAAAAATGGATAGGAGACTTAAACACTCAACAAAGGGGTATATGTGAACAACCAATAAGTACATGATAAAACGCTCAATATCACTGGTTATTAGGGAAATGTAAATTAAAACTACAGTGAGATCCAATCATCCCCAGTAGAATAGATAAAATTAAAAATACGGGCAATATCTACTGTTGCCAAGGATGCAGAGCAACTAGAATTTTCCTCCACTGCGTATAGGAGTACAAAATTGTACAACTGCTCTGGAACTGCTGGCAGTTTCCTAAAAAGTTATATATACATCTAACCTAACAGCAAGACTTTCCACTTTCAGTAATTACTTATCTAAATTAAAATATATATCTATAAAAAGACATACACAAGAATGTTCTACCTGCTTCACTCAAAATGACCCAGACTGAAAACAACTCAAGTATCCATCAATAGATAAGTGAATGAACAAATATACATTCATCAATAGAAACTGCTTAGCTATATCAAAGAACAGACATGCCAGGTGCCAGGATACACACCTGTAATCTCAGTGACTGGGAAGGCTGAGGCAGGAGAATTTCAGGTTCAAAGCCAGCCTGAGCAATTTAGTGAAACCACGTATCAAAATAATAATATTAAATATTTAAAAAGGGGCTGGGAATATAGACGAGGGCTAGAGCACCCCTGAGTTCAATTCCCAGTACAGAAAAAAAACCCACAGAAACAAAAATAAAAACAAATGCACCAGAATATTGTGTTTTCCAACTGCACAGAGGAATCCAAAAGACATAATGTGAAAAAGAAAGAACTTGGACACAAAAAAGTTCATACCATCTGATCCTATTTATATAAACTTCTAAAGTAGGCAAATACACTCTGGATAGTGGTCACCTGTGAGTGGAGACCAGCAAATATTGACTGAGGAGGAGTATTTTCTAGGGTGATGGAAATGCTTAATAACTTGATTAGTGTGTCAATTACACTGGAAATGTGCATTTAAAAAAATTCATTGCGTGTTATACTTAATACTGGTGTATTTTACTCTTTATTACTTATACTTCAAAATGTTAAAAATAGATGTTTAATTACCTATTCTGAATAATGACATGTAGGATTTCTTAGAAAAACATGAACCCTGATTCATCTGCCACACTTAATCCTTTTTATGTTGGAAATTTCCAACATGCAGCATGTTATAGTGCAGGAATCACAATTTGGAAACTTATGATAAATAAAGAGTCAATAAAATAAATAAATAGCCAATAAAATAAATAAATAGCCAATAAATTACCCTAAATCCATGAAATGTTCAGATACACAACCTTAAAGAGTGGCAGGGCCCTGGTGAATGCAGAGAGAATGCCACATCTCCTAGCCGCCATCACATTGTGCTCCAGCTGGTATTTGTTTTCTCAGAACTGCTGACCCAGAGTAATCAGATTTCTTGGTTCTCTTAAAGAAACCAAAAATCCATACGAAGTATTTATGATTTATATTTTAAAATTGATTTTTTTAAAATGTAAACATTGAGTAAGCCAAGGGATATGTTTTATGTATTCTTATATAACAAAATGATACCCATTTCCTCAGCCCCACCTAGACTGCAGCTACTATACTACAACATCACTCTCCAAGGGCAAAGAATGCACAAGGAAGTGATCATCGCTCAGAAACTAAATGGCTGGGCATGCTACAAGGCTTGCTTCCTTAACCCAATCAAGCTCAGGCCCTTCCTGACTGGTAACAGAGGGAGAATATCAATCAAAAAGAGTGCCTGGATCTTATTACAACTTTTATCTTCCAAAAATTTCCTTCCTTTTGCTAATCGTTCCTGCAACTTCCCTGAGCCATCCCTGGGAAACACTGTTCCTAAACAAAAATCTGTGCCTTCCAAGTGTCATATACACACATACCTCCAAAATCACTGAGTCCAAGCTCAAATCCATAAGCCAGGCTTCACTAAATGTCCTGAAGAAAGAAAAATACATAAAATTATAGTTCATGAGATTCTGTTATTTGAATCTATTCAATTATCTTCAGCTTTTATCCTTCTAGACACAGACCACTATCTTTAACTAAGTCCTAGCCTTTCTCCATGGATCAAAAATAGGATGACCTTATATCCCAGTTTTTGGGGGATAGATCTGGTTTATGCCTGTTTTCTTGTCATAATTATTAGTTCTTTGCTCTTTTGCTCCAAGAAAGATGTATGTTATGGTCACTCTAGCCAAATATATCATGGGACTAGCTATCCTGTCTACACTGTGGAAATATAAAACAAAGAAGGGAGCAAAATTTTTTCTTAGTCATCCAAGACTCACCTTTCAAGTCCAATTTCCTACCCAGAGAACTTATAATTAACAAAGAATTTCACTTTGTTTCTGAAATGATTTAAAAATTTATAATAAGGAAAACATTGTTGAAAGTCAATGGACATGTGGTTTACCCAAGGAGGCATTATAAGAAAGAAGATTATCTGAGTGTCCAAATCCTTTTTTAATTTCACTGAGTGCACACAATTAATAGTATAAATTATGGATCTGGGAGGAAGACTTGGTTGTATAAAAGCCAATTTTCTGATACAAAAGGAAATGGAATTAATAAAATAGGAGAAGTGGTTGAGGGGCGAGGAGAAAATTTTGGAGTCTGAGAAAGGAGGCCGCATTCCTCCTAGGAAGTCAAAGTCCTGGGTGAAGTTAGTTTAAGGTTCATGAGAATATTGCATAGGTTTAGAGAATCCCTGTGCCTCATATTTCAGATAGAGAAGAGCTAAGGCCTTATGGAGAAGCCTCGAAGGACAGAGGACAATCATGCCACAGGTGTCCCATTGAGGGCCCAAAGGCCCCAGACCTTAACCGCTACCTTTTACACTAGGGAGTAGAAGTAAGAACACTGGTTTTGAGCATGTTTCTCTTGAAATGCCTGAAAAAGTCAAGTTAACTTAATTATCTTGATTGAGCAAGACCAAGTTTTCAGGTTTGAAATAGAAACATGTTCTCCGTTTTTAAAAATCTGAGTCCGTGGTCTATGAAATTCATACCCACTACATTTTATTTCCCCAGGTCCTCCAAAGGATTTGCTGTTTCTTTCTGTCCTGATAACATAAAATGCATAAAGTTCTTCAAGAAAAGCAAGTTTGCTGACCAAATTTCAGTGGAAAACTAGGTCTTCCAACTCTCTAGAACACCTGGGGAAGCCATAAATTTGACCTACGGGAAGCATTTCAAACAGTTGATTAATTATCCACAACAATGTTCTCACAATCAGGAAATCTAATTTTTGTCATTTGTTTCAAACTCTGCCCCCACCAAATACTATAACCTGAACTGCCAAGAATAACAAAATTGACAGATTTGTGATTCTACTCTCCATTTCCCATTCCTGTTTGTTTGATGGATGTGTAGATTAGCAGTGAAATGGCCCAAGACTAGCAAGAAAATGAGGGGAAAAAATCTGGTTCTGTTCTCATAAGAGAACTTTGCCACTATGCCTTGCTGACCTTCTCTGTGTATGTCTATGGTTTAAACACACAGGTAGGCATAGGAGCACACACAGGCACACCTTCTGTAAAAAGATTACTATACTATTTTTCTAATATTTTAGATCAAATCCATTCTTAACTTCAGAATAGAAATAAGTTATCCAATTCTTAAATGTTTTTAAAAAATATCAGGGACATTCTTCTAAAGAAGAGTTTTCTTCAGCCTTTAAAACTCTTTTCAACTACCTCCACACTGTTCTTACAAAAACATATGGAATCATTTCCAAGCCTTGTACCTTTATACAACCACTTCTTGTCCTTTATAGGTCTGCTATCCAGGCAAACCATCTCACTTTGGTCTAAGCACCCATATCAAGTAATGGTCTAAGACCTTTGCCTTTGACCTTTGCATGTGACCCCGGCCTCAAACGTCCTCCTTTGCCTGGTTCTCAAGGCACAGTTCCACTTCACATGAACAAAACCCCTGCTCACATTGTCAGTAACCATGGCCCCTAGACATATATTCCACTGAAGTCTCCAATTTTGGATATTCCTTTTCTCTGACCATAGATTCCTTCTTTCCATTTTTTCCATTTCCCACACTGTCAGTGACTACCTACCTTAACATCATGACTGGTAATCTTTGAACTCTGTCATGCCTAACAGAGAGGCAAGAGCCCCCTTCTGAACTCATTTGACTCTAATCGACCTGGAACAATAGCCAGTCATTTTCACAATTCACTCATGACAACCAATGAATAATCCCTTTTACTCTCCTAATATTCTGCCTCCTTGCCATCTAAAACAGTAACCATTTGTTTTCCCTTAAGATATGGCTCTATAACCTGGTGCCAAGCATTTCACAAAATGCGCTTCTATGAAAGCAACTTTATTAACCTGAAGTAAGTGTTTTGGTGATTTCTGAGGATCTTTTTGTCACCTGTTGGATCTTTCTTTTCTTTCTTGAGCATGGATTTCAAAACCTCCTTATTACCTTTAACACCATACCCGATACCATCAATTTCATCCTTACCAAGATTTTTCCATGGTGTAGAAGCATCTTCAACAACTCTCACTTGCTCTCAAACTATGTCTCCATTATGCTGTATGATTCCATACCCTCCTGTTTTGCTCTACAACTTATTTTCCTCTCTGTATCTCATTTTCAATCTCCTCTCGCTCTTTAAATCCTTACAACTCAGTTTAGTATCATGCTCAAATTTCTCACATCCTAAAACACTTCCCTTTGCCCCCTTGTCATTCCTTGCCCCTTTTCTCTTCCTTTTTATACTCAAGCAATTTATTGATTTATTGTATTCTAATTTCCTCCCCTGCCATCCCACCCATTCCTTAATTCTTACTATCCAACATCAGCTTTCCCATTTCAATGAATATCTCACTGCTACCTTCCATTCCTCCCCCATTCTGTCTTACATTCTTGTTCCCAGGATCACTGAAACTTCTCTCTTATCACCACTGAAATTGACTCATTTCCTACCTCTCTGTCAATACCTATCCCATTTTAGCTCTGCTTTCTCCTTCTGCCCCCCTAAATGTGAGAGCTTTATGATTATCCTCAGCCCAAGATTTTCTCTCTTTACACTTTTTTTCAGTGATGGAACATCACTGGTAGCAATAGCCTCCTAGACATCCTCATTTGAATATTTCATTTACATCTCAAAATCAGTAGCTGCAAACTTGAATATATCCTCTTTCTCCCATAACCACTTTCTCCAGAATTTTCTATTTTTGTTAATATTCCTCATCATCCACTTAAGTCACACCAGCTAAACCTCAAAGTAATCGTCACCTTACATCATTCTTTGCCTCCACATCTAGGCTTTATCTAACAGTCAAAACCTTGCAAATTCAATGGCACTATGTGAAGTGACATTTGGGGTCGCCCTATGATAGATCAAACTTACCACTTAACTATTGAAATAGCTGTATCTCTTCCCCTCAGATCCCTCCTTTCTCCAACCCATCCCAGGTATTTCTGTTGGACCAATCTTTTTAAAGCTTGGCTCTAACAGTATCACTTCTCCTACTCAGAACATCAAATGAAGTCTCAGTGTCCACATAGTCATCTATCAGCCCTGCACTCTAGAACTCAAAGGAGGTCTGCCGTGTAGCCTCACATGTCCAGTCATTGATTCTACCTATACCCTTGCTCCAATCATTTGAGGAAGCCAAAGAATAACATTGAGACAGGTTTACATGGAAAAATCCCCCCCCTGCAATGTTTCCTTCTTAACCAAAGTTTAGGTTACCATTTTAAATGACCTTCTTAAATGTCTACCCACTCTAATGAACTGCTTTGTCTTTATTATTTTATGGGTAGATTTCAGTGGTGAAGGGTAAATTATTTATTTATCAAGAAACCAACACTCTCAGGTCCTAAACAGTATTTGAATAAAATTATGTTACAGAGGAAACTTAACTGGGTTTTAAAAAAATTCTAACACACCATCAACTCTAAATAAATGCTATTAGTAGTAGTAGTATTGATATTATTTGGTATAAACTCCTTTGCCGTCAAAGTGTTCTAACTATTTGTTTTTTTGTAGGTACTGTCTGCGTGGCATACAAACACTGATTCATGTGAATTCTGTACAAGGGGCTGATTTTGGGGAAGACTCCATGTATTCCATATTCAAAACATTTTCCCTTTTTGCTTTGTCTACCAGGAAACCTAGTCAAATATGAGGCTTACTTTAGCAACTATATAGTACCCAATGTAATATATATTTATTGGCCATTCCCTATCTATAGATTTATCATTTTCTGAGTCTTATGTTATTTTCACCTGATTCTTTTGGTAATCTATTTTACTTCTTTATTTTCTAAGTTGCCACAAGTTCTTTGAGAAAAAAAGCATAGATGTAAATAAAACTAAATACTGATAAAGCAATCTATAAGAAATCAAATTATAGTAGAGAGCTTGGTGCCAAAGAACAATATCAAATAAAAACAAATCCAGACTTGGGTAAATACAGATTTTATTTAGAAAGATTATTGCAATGGGGAGTAAAGAAATACTGCAATGAGGTGGTGGAAGGATTACTGAGAAGATAATCAGAATATGTCACCACAGAACATGCTTCTTCAAACTAAATTTTTTGGGAGGGTACTGGGGATTGAACTCAGCAGCACTCGACCACTGAGCCACATCCCCAGCCCTATTTTGTATTTTATTTAGAGACAGCATCTCACTGAGTTGCTTAGCACTTTGCTTTTGCTGATGCTGGCTTTGAACTCACAATCCTTCTGCCTCAGCCTCCCAACCCACTGAGATTGCAGGTGTGAGTCACTGTGCCCAGCCCTGTAAATATTTTTGAGCCAAAGACACTTGAGAAGCAGCAGTTGCAAAAAGGACTAGCTGAACTCATTATCTTACCTATAGCAATCCATAAAAATTTCTGTGAGAAAGATACCCACCTTGTACCAATAAAAGATAACCCTTGTAACCAGTGACTGAGAATTGATACTGCAATGGATCCACATAAATAAAATCACTAATATAACCGTTATCCTCCCTTGAACTCCTTAAGGGGTATATATCCCTCCATACATCTCCTAGTGACTCCCTGGAATTTACTAACCCCAGCCCAGACACCTTTTTCTTGTCATTTCTTCACACGATTTACTATTCTTTTTCTAAAATGTATCAAACTTTCTGCTTTGGCCATTTCTTTGACTTTTCACTGTCTTGTGAGGAACCCTAAGTACATGCAAATATTAAGAACACTTTGCATGATTTTCTCCTGTTAATCTGCCTTGTACTAAAGATCCCATTAAGAGCTAAAATGGGTACAGTGAACTACAGCCTGCCCAACAATTGCACTAGGGAGAATGCTCCAACAAGAAGATGTGTCATCTGGATAAAAGTGACTCTTTGCAGGAAGTTATTTCCTGAAACACAAAAGGGTGGGGAATTTATTAGTCATTTCTGTTTTCCGGAAGCACGTGGCTAAGATCATGTTGAACACTGTCAACAGGTTCAAAATGAAATAGGAGTTCAGAAAAGAGGAAAACTGCTGGTGGATTCCTGGAAGAAATATTATCAAGGGCATTTGCTGAAAGGATGATAAGCATTTAATTTTGTGAAACTGTAGCTTAAGGAAATTTAACATGGGCACAGAGAAAATGAACATGGTGTTTAAAGAGGTAGGCGTTTAGGGTCAGAGTGAACCAAGGCAGGTTTGGTTGATGATGGGAGAATAATAGCAGATGGGGTCAGGTCAAGACTGAGAGCCAAGCTGGGAGAGTAGTGATGGTTATACATTGTCCGACTCCATTATTTAAAAATAATTAAAACATAACTGATTATCTTTCCAATGGAAGGCCAGAGACTATCTCTACATGTAGGGATATGTCCCTTGGATTTCAACTAGCCTTTTCGTGACTATGTAGAGATTAAGTTTAACATTCAGAAACTAACAAGAATGCAAACAATCCATGTCCAAAGACATGCAAATTAATTTAAATCCTCTCCAATGCATTTGCAAATTCATTCAACAAAATTCCTGATCCATACATCCATCTGTTCTTCGAATTCTCCTTTAAAATACTCCCAACATCTTATTAGTTTCCTCACTACATTAGTCCATTAAACTCTTTTGGGTGTATTTATGTTATGAGTGGATGAGAGTTATGCTTTTACCTCTTCTTTTAAATTATTTTTTTATTTTTACAGACGACATTTTGAGTCATCGTACACACATGGGGTATGTCTTTTCATTTCTATGGTTGTGCGAGATGCACTCATACCATTTGTGTAATCATACATGTACATAGGGTAATGAAGTCTGTTTCATTCCACCATTTTTCATACCCCCCTCATTTTCTTCTACACGATCTAAAGTTCCTCCATTCTTCTCTCACTCCCCACCCGCCACCCCCACCATATATCATGCTCCATTTATCAGGGAAAACATTTGGCCTTTGGATTTTTTTGGGATTGGCTTATTTCTCTTAGCATGATATTCTCCAATTCCATCCATTTTGTAAGCTCCAGGGCAAGAGCTGGTGGCCAAAAAAAGTGGACAAAAACAGCCAAAGCAAAGCTTTAATGGAATTTGGCTCTCAGGCGAAATTCCCAGCCCTCCAGGGTACAGGTCAAGGTGGAGAGCCAAAGAAAATCTTGTGTGACCTCTGCCGCACAAGGTCTGTATAGACCGGAATAAGCAGGGGTCCTGCTGAGTGATAGGTGGACATAAGGGTCAGTGAGGTTTATCTGTCCGCGTTTGATTGGTTGCTCTTTGGCATGCTGCCCACTTCCTTATTTGTTCTGCTCCCTCCCATGCAGTCGCTTAAGTCCTGACCTAACACATTTATCTGCAAATGCCATAATATTATTCTCCTTTATGGCTGTATAATATTCCATTGTGTATATATACCACAGTTTCTTTATCCATTCAACTGTTGAAGGGCATCTAGGTTGGTTCCACAATCTAGTTATTGTGAATTGAGCTGCTGTAAACATTGATATGGCTGCGTTACTGTAGTATGCTAATTTTAAGTCCTTTGGGTATAAACCAAGGAGTGGAATAACTCTTTTTGAAGAACTTTCTTCTGTTAAAAATAAACCCAGCCACGGTGGTGCCATGCCTGTAATCCCAGTGGCTTGCAGGAGCATCCCAAGTTCAAAGCCAGCCTCAGCAATTTAGAGAGGCCGTAAGCAACTTGGCAAGACCTCATCTCAAAATTTAAAACTTAAAATTTAAAACTTAAAAAAGGACTAGGGATGTGACTCAGTGGTAAAGCACTTCTGTGTTCAATCCCCAATACCCTCCTCCGCAAAAAGCACCCTCATCACTCTGACTACAACTATCACCAGAGAAGAAGGGTGTCATTTCTGCCTGCCAACAACAGGGAACATTAGCAATCACTTCACAAAAAGCTCTGCCAAGCCCTCTAGTACCTATCGTGTGTGCAAGTAAAAAAGTTTCATCTTTCGTTGGAGGTTATGATGGGGTTACCTAAAATTAACCTAGAAGTAAATAAGATATTTAGGAGGGACTCTAATTATACCAGAAAGGCTACATCAATATATCAAGAATTAGCATCTGTTATTTAGGAAGAATCTTCTATGTGCCAGGTTGTTTGGATCCTAAGAAGATTCTGGCTCCATATAAGGAAAGATGGTACAGATGAGAATCACAATAATGAAAAGGTGTGTCTTGCCAACACTAAAAAGCAAGTTGGTCTGAGCAATAAGGTTGTAGCTAGGAAAGCCCAGTACTGGGTGTGCAGGCTACATGCTCTGCCTGAGCCAGCCCGTAGTCTCACCAAAGCTAGCAGAGGATAGAGAGAGGCACACATATGGAGGACCATCCGTCTTTCCTCAAACAGAAATCTGCTTGGAAGAGTTGCTGTTGCAGCTGAGCAAGAAACTAAGATGTTTCACTGGACCAAGACTGAGCACGGGACCATCTCCATGTGAGTTCTTCTCATTTACCAGTCACTCCATTAGCACTTTCATCCCTGCCCTGAGAAACTGGGAGACAGGTTTACATATGTCCCCTGTATGTCTCCAGCACTTCCTAAATATTTGGCCAGAAATGGACCAAAGAGAGTCTTCTGTATTAGTCACTTGATTGCCTTAATCTTTACACAATTAGGACAGCAGTTCTCTGGGTGCAGCCCACACATGTGCCCCCTTCAAACCTTGACAGCAGCCAAGGATGTTGTTAGCCAGCCCAATTTGTGAGGTTATCCTCCAATGATAAAAATCTGACTCTTCTCCCATTGTGTGCCTTTCAAAGTCACTTAGTTTCCCCTTTTTCCCTATTAATTCACATTATAAAAACATTGTTCTAGTTTAGGTGGAATTTTTCTCTGCTTCATTACACTTGCCTTTTTTCTCCCTTGGTCTTCCCTCCCCGATATCTGCAATGAGTATACACCACCTCCCTTGCAGCCTCTCTGCTTTTAGCAATAATTTGCACATAATGGAACAGCCAGAGGGGGTTTGATCAATGACCTCTGTCTCAGAGATGCTGTTCCTAGGGAAACACATCTGCCAACATAAAGTATTGGAGCAATCACAGCTCAGTGAACGCAGTAATAAGCAACTGTTACTCTGGCGCCATCAGTCATGTTCAGTTACAGACCTGAAAGGAAATGGCACCTCAGGGAGCAATGTCCTTCCATAAATTTGGGCAACAATGAAGAATGATTTGCAATCAAGTAATAAAAGGCCCCAAAAAGGTCCACCATGCATACTAACATCCAGTACAGCTGACAAAGGAAATAAAAAACCTTGGCATTGTTTGCTCGTTATGTAAACTACACAGCTGTCCAAGCAATTAAGATATGATTTTGGGAATTCTCTCGTAAAAATTTGCTAACAGTGCTTCCACTTGTGAAAGTGACATTCTTCTTTATCAGTAAAGTGCATTTCATTAAGGTAATGCAATTTCATCAAGCTTAATAGTAGGAATTGCTTAACCTTATGGCAAGAGTACGTAAACAACATAAAATTAATGTCGCTCCTCATGTGGGGGATAGATTTGCATTAGTGACAGTGCTGATCAAGTAATAAAGAAAGCCAATATAGAGCCCTCGGGTCCAGAGGCTCTAGGGGCAAACAGCTGCTCACTAATTCACATGTTGGGAATCTGTG
Organism: Sciurus carolinensis; assembly: GCF_902686445.1. Lineage (NCBI taxonomy): Eukaryota > Metazoa > Chordata > Mammalia > Rodentia > Sciuridae > Sciurus > Sciurus carolinensis. The sequence goes on from NC_062226.1 coordinate 83,365,333, forward strand.
CTGGCAATAAACAGTTAATGTTTACCTCCATGCAAAGCGTGGAGCTAGAAGGAAGATGGATCTAATTACCGAAAATTTGTTAGGATAGCACGGAACATTAGAACAAAACAGAGCATCGTAAAACGGGGCATCAACCTTACTGAGGGAGCACAGACTGGTTAAGCAAGCAAAGGAACGAAAAGGAAAGTGACCTCAGCAAATTGGATTGGCTCAAGAGACAAGTGGCCCCTTCAACCTGTTCTATTCCCCACAACAATCATCTCCTCTCCAGGAGTTCTTCTCTGGAAACAAGGTTGTGGCTGATAAAAGGAAGTCCTCTCCACAAAAAGCCCCATCTGGCCTCTTTTTATTTCCACCAATTCAAGACAAGCCAAATCTCCCCCATCACTAAAGCAAATGCTATTCTGTAGTTCACGCAAAAGAGTTCATGCTTGAAAGCCATTGTCAGCGGAAGAAAGAACCCTTCATCTTCTATAGTGAATTCAGAAACAAGGTTATTCCTTGAAAAGTTTCAGCCTTCTCCTTAATAGAGGTTTTCACTAGAACTGTTCATGATAAATACAATTGATTCATTTCAAATCCTTTCCCTGACTCTTCCATTCATATAGCAAAGGTGCAGCTGGAAACAGAAAAAGCAATTGGTCCAGATTATTTCCAGATTGTTATATCAACCACCAAATGATTGTACATTCATCCTGCCAGCCCATTCATCAACTGAAGGCACTGATTTCTGGACCTGAGGAGGTCAGACAACCTGTCCTCAGGGAATAGGCAGCCCGAGAAGGAAGACCAACATACAAGTAAAAACAGAGAAATTAAAAATAGAAAAGGTAATGTTTTCAGCATTTAATTTGATATCAAGAGCAGAGAAGAAGGTAGCTTTAATTCTGACTGTGTGGTGGGATCATGAATCCAGTGAATGGGGTAGCATCTGTTGTCCCTGAGTAATGAGGAGGACTTCAATAGGCTGAAGCTCACGTGTCTGGAATAGGATTCCAGCGTGAGTCCTGAGAGCAGAGGGTGTAGACTGTGAATGAAATGTTTTGACAGATGTGATGGCTTGAGATTTTAAAACCAGACCAGGAGGAATTTTGAATGACGTTCCTTGATTATTTCACTTGAACTTATCATCTGGTTCTCAAATGAATCAATCAAGGAAAAGTTAGTGAAGAAACATTTACAAAGTTGTGGAAAGGATTTAGGGAAACTAACAAGGGATACTCCAATGCTCTTTGACTAGCAATAATTGGGAGTCCTTACCATCCTGAAGAACACTGGGGATGATATAGTTCAGAAGTCTAGAGAAAACATGGTAACTGTATTTTTAGGATTGGGCCACCAGCATGAGACACAGTCTTAAGCAGAACAATACAGTTAACACCAAGAGGGATACAAGCAAGAAGGAAGGCAAAAAAAAAAAAAAAAAAGATATTGATTATTCTTTCCCAAAGGGCAGAACCAACCAGAAACCAGAAGTCAGAGGAATGCATTGGTCCTAAATGTCAACTGAAGGACATAGAGCAGAGGAGAAAAAGATGGGAAAGTGGATAAGAGAAGTGCTATGGTTTGAATAAGTGTCTTCCAAAGACCCATGTGTGAACGGCTTGATCCCTAGGGTAATGATTTTGGAAGATTGACGCCGTCCAGCGGAGTCAATTTGGTGCAGGGGACAAAAGAGTAGTGAGGCTCTTGAATTCGGGATGGTTTATTGATGAATCAGGAAACCTGGGAACTGGAACCTCGAACCTGGAACCTCCAACCTCCAACCTCGAACCTCGAACCTCTAAAAAAAAAAAAAACCCCCCCACCCCCGTGCTCGAGGAGAGTCAGCTTATATCCCCTCCAGGAGGCAAAGGGTAGGGCTGACGCCAATTATGCAAAGATTAGGCGAGAGCTAGCTGCCCAATCATGGTAAAGGTCAAAACGAGGAGGCACGAGCAGGAGCACCTATGCACATGTTGTGTGCGTGGACTTAATTGGATACAGCCAAAGACAAATCACCTGGGTGTGCTTATGTTAATCAACCTCCTCACTGCCGATGTGATCAAAGCAACCTCTGGCTGGCTGCCAAGCACCTTCCCAGCGCCATCCGCACGGCATAGCCCCCAACAGAAGATGCTGTAGACCTTTAGGGGATGGGGTCTCATGGGAGTTCATTCAGTCATTTGTGTGCCCTTAAAGGGAATTGTGGGATCCTGGTCCCTTCCTCTTCCTCTTTTCGCTTCCTGGCTGATAAGGAGGCTGGTTCTTCTCTGCTAACATTCCCCCTCCATAATATGCTGCACCATCTGAGCCATAGAGCAATTGGCCCCCATCCTGATCTTGGACTGGAAACTCCAGAACAATGAGTCAAATAAACCTTCTCCCTTTATCAGTTATATCAGGTATTTAATATTAAAGTAACAGAAATTTGACTAATATAAGCACAAACAGAAAATATACAACAATGCCTAATCACTATTGTATGAAATTTAGACATGATTTTAACTTTTTGGTTATAAATCTAGTAATAATTCTATGTGAGTTGAACTATAAAATTTCCTTTTTATATTATAAGCTACTCGAAAGAAAATACTATCTTTATCATTGCATTATCCTTCCTTTTAGCGCAGATGAATCATCTGCAGCAATGTGAGAATTTTAAGGTTCTAGCAATTAAACAAGAGTGATATAGTTAGGTCTCAATGTCATAAATTTTAGATTATGACTTTTAAAAACCCACAACTGTCCTTTCAACAAAAATATCAGAAAATAACCTGGTATGGTGGTATACATGTGAAATCCCAGCAACCCAAGAGGCTGAAACAGAAGGATCACAAGTTCAAGGCCAGCTTCAGCAATTTAGCAAGACCCTCAGCAACATAGAAAGATCCTGTCTCAAAATAAAAAATAAAAGGGACTAGGGGTGTAGTTCAGAGGTAAAGCACCCTGGGTTCAGTTCTCAGTCCAAATATATATTTTTAAATATATATGCATGTATATTTTATTTATATATGTTTGTGTGTGTATATATATACATGTACACATTTTTATACATATATATAAAAATCAGGAAATTAATGTCAAAATGCAGGATGTGCTACAACAACATCAATACAATTTTAAGCCATCCTTAGATATCTCAAAAGTCTCAAATGAGTCTGGAGTTTCATCTCAACCACAAGGCATCTATTACACAATGAAACAAAAAAGAAGCCTCTGAGGTGAAAGACCACTGGAATTTTAAAGATCTATTCTATTGTGTGCTTGATATAGGTCAGATCCCAGAGAGAACACACCACACTAGCTTCCTCTGCCTGTAGAAAGCTGGAGATTGAAAGACATTTTCTAGGGTCCCTTTACCCTGAGGATGTCAAGAAACAAACCAGGGTTAACAGTTGTGTTGGAAAAAGATCCATGGGCTCAACATGCCCAGACCCAGGTTTGAGGCTCACACATGCTACAAAAGACTGCTGTGACTGTCTACAACTTTGAGACTCACTGAGTCCAGGCTTTCCACAGGTAGGGGAAGAGAATTCCTACACCACAGGATTTCTGTCTGTAAATGAAAAACTGTATGGAAAAGCTGCTTATAGACCACAACCCATTACTCAAAGTTAAGATGTTATTCTGGCTGCTACTTGTTAGCATTCATCAGCCCTTGAATCTACAAGACACAGAGCAACCTCTTAGTCCTTTCCAATTTTCCTTTCCCCAGCGTAAAGTAAAACGGTAAAACTGAACGACTTGAGGGATTAGCAGGATATTCTCCAACACTTTTTTCATGAAATTTATGGCATGTATGGGAGAGCAACTGGCTTTGAAAAATTAAATTTAGTTTTTTAACCTATAAGGGAGCTGGAAACGCTTTCATTTCCCTTATTTTGTTTAATTTATTAAATTACTGTGTCAACTTTGCTAATTTTTTTTTTTTTAGCAAATGCACATGGTCACTGGACAATCATCTCTTTTAAGTTGGTATCCATCTCTATAAAATGTATGACTTAGTATCTTATACTAGTTTTCTAGCCAGAATGTTGGAGGTGGAAATTAAAAATTTAACTGTGAGAGTCAATTACACGATAGAAATTTCTTCAAATATGCTAGAAGATAAGACACACTAGAGTATCAAACATCAGTTGTTCTTTGTCAGAAGTCTTCAACCAGCTGCTACAAATTCTCTCCCCTTCACAAAGTTTCCAACACCACCATGACTATAGTAGTCAAATCTGTTGGACTCTTTCATCTTGCAGTCTTTGAGAATCAATATAATGTTGTTTTAATAATGTGCACCCTGGAGTTAGATGGCTTCATTCAAATTTTAACTCTGCCATCATAAGTTGCATAAACTTGGGAGGAAAGTTACTCAACCTCTCTATGCTTTAGTTTCCTCATTTGTAAAATGGGAATGATAAGAATATCAAGATCATAGGGCGTAAAACTGCTTGGAACACATTCTTCAATTTTTTGATTAAAATATTTGTTGGGATTTCAGAAAATATATAAGCCTTCTATTGGACAGTATTATTATTGACCTCTACAGACAATTCCTTTATTTTTAAATAAGAACTGGGAGATATATATCTCTTTTTTCTAAATCAATGGTTTAATGCATAGTTCTTCAGTGCTTTCAAATTCTAATGTTGCATCACGCTGAGTAAAATAAGCCAGACTCAGAAAGTCAAGGGTCAAATGTTTTCTCTCATACGTGAAAGCTAGAGAGAGATAAGGAGAGAGAATGGGAATTAGAAAGAAGAGTGGTAGTCATGAAAATAGAAGGGAGAACAACAGAGTAGAAGGGAATTGAGAGAGGGGGAGAATGGCAAGGCCTGAGGAGTACTAGCAAACAAAATCTATCAAATTATGTTATGTCCAAGTACAAATATACCACGATGAATTCCACTTATATATATAAAATGATAATGCATTATTTAAAATAATAATGATAATAATAGAAGGGAGTTCAGTAGAGTAGAGTAAGTGGATTTGAGGAAGTAACGGGAAGACACTGGGAAAGGAGATTGAGCAAATTATGTGACTGTAAGAAATGGGAATAATGAATCCCACTATTATGTATAATCATAATGCACCAATTAAAAAATATCTAATGTTGCTATGGGTCTTAATTAGCATCAAAGAAAATTCTTTGACACAATGCTATGAAATAAACTAGACATGAATGGCAGAATATGACTGCCACTCACCATTTGAGGCATATGGAAAACTCACTCAGCTTCCTTGCATTTGAATATCCCTACATTCATTAATGCTGCAAGAGGAAGTGCTGGTTTTGGGGGACACAAATGGCTAGTGTTTCAGGGATTAAGGCATGCATACGGGTCTTCAAAGAAGCCTACAGTGTTTCGGAATTTCTTCAGACAAAGTTAGAAAGACCTTTCTGCATTGTCTAAAACTGCTAGGTAAAATCATTCATTTGGCCTCATTATGGCCAGGCATTTCTCTGGACATACATTTCAAAAACAAATGCAAACTATGTTGTAGACAGAGATAAGTGGTTTATAAGGTTTATGAATGCTATTTTATTTCAAGACCCCAGGAATCTTGTGTTACAACAAGCAATTAGAAATTGCTCACTATGGGGTACCATGATGCTCCTCTCTGGGGAGTCCTGCAAATTAAAATTATAGGGGATGACAGCAAGAAAATTATAAATGCATTTAATGATGGAAGGATGCTAAAGCTTAAACATCTTTTTACATTAGCACTGAAAATACTTCTCCAGACTCTTGTTCCCGGGTAGCTCCAGTCTAATCAGAAGCACCATCATAAAAAAGAAAGGATCCCAGATGATCTGAGACCTAGATTCAAGGCCAGTTTCACAAATTGACATAGCAGGAAAAATGTATTTGCTACAAATTTGGATTATGGGCAATATGGATAGACTCAGATGGAAAAGGTATACAGATGCTTATTGCACACATACACATGTGAGTCTATGATTCTTGATGACTTGGTTTATTATTGGTTTATTCAGAGGAATCCATAGTATGTCTATTCCTATTTCTTAATTTTAAAAGAATGTCAAGGGCACAGAGATGGGGTAGAGTACAAACCACCTATCACCAAAACCCTATATAGGATATGAAGCATTCATAGACTTCTTGTGGTGAGGGGATTCAAAAATCTTTGGTTTTAAGGAGGTATTGTAAACAAATCGTGGGTCCAATAGGCCCAGTCTATAGACAGAGAACTGAGATCTGTGCCTGCAGCTAGATCAGATTTCTTGAAGTTGCTCATGAAGGGGTTACCCTGTTGTATTAGCTTCCTATTGCCCCTAAAACAAATTATTATAAACATATTGGCTTAAAACAAAAAACAAGTATTGTCTTTCAGTTCTAGAGTGAAAAGCATGAAATCAAAGTGCTGGCAGGGCCATGTCCAGGGTTTTCAGGCAAAATTGCTTTCTTCCCTCTTCCAAGAGCCCCCTGAATTCTCATGGCCCCTTCCTCCACATTCCGAGAGTTCATTTCAACCACTACTTCCATTGTCCATCACAACTCCTTTTCTGACTTACCCCTTTTTGCCTCCCTTATATAAGAACCCTTATAATTTCATAGAGCCCACCCTGGGTAATTCTGGTTAGTCTCTTTATCTTACTATCCTTTACTTAGTCACATCTGTAAATTCCCCATCACCATATAAGATAACATATCTATCTACAAGCTCTGTGGATCAGGATGTGGCCATCTTTGGGCAACTATTACTTTATCACACCAGTAGTGATTTAAATGAGGGGGACATTTAATGATCTCTCAATGAAGGGATCTGAGCACCAACCAGTGGGGTTCTTTCTGCAGTCAGGCTACCAGCAGGAAATGACCCCTACACAGGAGATACTATTTAAATCAGATTTTTGCTGCTGTGACCAAAAGACTTGGCAAGAACAAATTTAGAGGGGGGAAAGTTTATTTGAGGACTCACAGCGTCTGAGGTCTCAGTCCAGAGACATCTGCTCTATGTTCTGGGTCCAAGGTGAGGCAGAACATCATCACTAAAGAATATGGTGGAGGAAGGCAACTCAGGACATGACCATCAGGAAAGAGAGACTCTACTCACAAAGAACAAAACATATACCACAAAGGCAAACCCCAGTGACCCACCTCCTCCAGTCACATGCCATCTCCTTACAGTAACCACCCAGTTATATCAGCAGATTAATGTATTAATTAGGTTAAGGGTCTCATAACCCAATCATCTCACTTCTAATCATCTCTGCATTGTCTTTTGGGAGGCACCTCACATCTAAACCATAACAGGACCTCTCATTCCTCCAATCAGAATCAGGATGCTCAGAACCCTACTCATAAAGGAACACCTAGGATTCTTATGGAAGGATTCAGAGATCAGTGTCCTGGCAGAGGTATATCAGACCATGAGCCTTAGGAGCACATGATGAGTGAAGGTCCATAGAGCTAACTGATGACTTAAAAGTCATCTCCTAGGAAATGTTGCTAGACAGAGAACTGAAGGACATAATTAGAGACTGTTTGCTTGGCTATGCCATATTTCTCTTTTATCGGTCTACTTAGTTAAGAGAAACAATAAACTGATATCAAATCAATACTGTTCTGTACATTCATCATAGCGCCTGAACTCAACACCCAAGACATAATGTATTTTCAACAAGTACATGAAAGATGTTAATGAGTGATTGAGTTCTAGAATATTTTCTTTCATAATTACATGAGATTAAAATATTTTATTTTACATATCATATTTTAAAACTTCCAGAAATGGAATTTGTAATGGAAATCAGTAGTCATGTGATAAAACATGTTCTCTATCCAATAAAGTTATACTTTCACATCATGGGACAATGTATGTATGTGTCTGGGTATACACATGTGTATGTATACATATGTGACACAGTGTAGTGCTCACATGCATGCTCACATTACTATCAAGAACCAAAGAATATCTAAATCCTACTTTTCTCTATAATACATGACAAATATGTCTGTATATAATATAGTCTAGAAGTTTTCAAATCACACACCTACAGAGGGCAAGCAGACAAACAAATTCAGGAATCAGAAAAGATGGAAAGCAAAATTGCTAAGTGATTATTTTGCTACCAAGACCAAGCTGATCTTTAGGAGTATTTACTTCACAGGTTGTTGAAAGGGTACATAACCACCTAAAATGCTCTGTTAGACAACTAAAATAGCTAGTAGAATATTTACAGGAACACTATAAACAATATTGCACAGATTCCTTTATTCAATTCAGGAGAGTTGACAATCTGTGATTCAAAAAAGTAAAGAGTTCCTCCCCGGTGGAAACAAGCAGAGTTACAAGGAAAGCTGTAAGACAGGTGATTAATTCTTTTAAAAGCAGTAAACTGACAAATCTAGGGGAAAACAATCCAATCTGTATTGCCTAATGGTCCACCACTAAAATGGTAGTGATCTATTATATGGGAGTAGAAGTAGCAAATAATGAAACTTGTTTTAATTATGATAATATAATTTCTACAAGGTACTAAAGACCATGAGATTAAACAATTATTGAGGCATAGTGCTTACATGCACACACACACACACACACACATACACACACAGTATCATTAGTTCACATAATGATACTGCAATAAGAATTTTACTTTTGTTTTTGAGGGCAGAGTTGCTTAAGTTTCCCCCATAATTTCATGATTTACAGTCTAGGTCCTAAGGTTAAGGTTTTAAATCTATTACTGTACATTTTTCTAGCACATTAATATTTGTAAATCATAAAGTTGCATATCAAATATTTTATAAAAATGTGACTGAAGACCCAAATACCTTTGATCTATGTATCTAATGGAGAAAAAAGCTGAATGTTGGATGCTTTTATTAATATGAATTTGCCCCCACATTAGTCATTTACTGATACTTAATCTTGCTCCTCCTACTCTACTCAAAGAATGGAATTAAACCAAATGACTCATGTGTTCCCCCATGTACAATATTAACTATTTTCCCCCTCACTGTATGTTTTTATCACAGATAAATTGGCTTACAGAAATTCAGAGACCAGTTTTCTCGAACATTTAATCATCCAGCAATGCAGATTAGTTTGAGGACCCTCCTTCACAGCATAAGGCAGCATTTTCAACTCATTTGGCATCCACATAAATTGTCAATTGTTTCTCTGATGACAAAATAGCAAAGCTTTGAAGAGGACATTTTTCTGTTAATATTACAATGCCTGCCCTCCCAGCCTGGAATGTAGCATTAGTTTTTCTCTTCAACACATTTTCATATTCAAAGTACAGCATTTGTAAGATGTTTTAAGTTATTATTATTATTATTTAAAACTCATTCTTACCAATAATGGCTCATGACCCACCCCACCACACTCCATGAGAAATGAATTGACAAGAGAGAAAACAAAACAAAACAAAAAAAAAAGCAAAAAAAAACAGAAGTAGTGTGTCAGAAGAGACGGTTTCTAATACTGAGACTTAAAACACCCGCACACACAAAAGAAAACAATTAATACATCAGAGAATTCTGCCAGGGTTTTGTAGCATTGCAGGGTTTCTCAGCTATAAAGAAACATATTGAATGTTTACAGCACAGCCCCTTCCTCTCTGCTTCAGTTGTTTCCTTTTGTTTACAAGTCCCTGCCATCCTTCTTTGTGAATTGAATGCTAAACTCTCTCTGGAGAGATGTTATATTGCTTACAGAATGCTTCAGCAGATGGTGCTTCCTGTTGTAACAGAAGGCTGTGATAATACCTGAACTCTTCAAGAACTCTAACACCAAAAAACAAGATAAATGAAAGTCTTGAAAAGTTTTCTGTCTTCCCTTACCAGCTATCTAGATGCTCACTCTCCCACTGGTTCCTCTCTACCACTACATCTGAGGGAAGCAAAACTCCCCACTCCATCCCAGCTCCTCCCAAACAAGGACCTCCTTCCCCCTCCTTTTTTCATGGCTTACGTATTGCATCCCATTCAGCAGAGTTTAAGAATTATTGAGAGTATTGCTCATTCGGATGCCGGGTCACTGTGCATTCAGATATTCCAATGCCACATTATAAACAATGAAGAAGAGAGAATAGATCTTTATCAGGAAGTGTCTATAAAAACAAATTGAAATCCTGAGAAGGCCACCTGATGCCAAGCGTTGAGGCCTATAGAAAAATTTATCTCCACACATTTGGAGAGAAATTGTCCTTTTCAAGACTCTCACACGCACCCTTCACAGCTTTGCCGTCATCTTGGAAACTGAACAGTGCTTCTCAGGCGTCTCAAGGACTTGTCACTTTATTCTTGCAGCTCTCTGCTATTTTTCTCTTCCTAAATGTCTTTCACACATTTCCTGCCATGATTTGTTCAGTTCCTTGTCCAAAGCAGAGGGCAATTGCTCATTTGTCTTCTTCTTTCTCTGTATACAAAGAAAAAAATACCATGATATAATAGAAGAGGGGGGAGAATAGAAAACACACACACACACACACACATATACACAGTTACTTTATAAACATAAACTGAAGAATAGAAAAGGTTCCACTTGAGAGTCCTGACCTCGCACCTGGCACCCTGGAGCCTTGAGCCCTTTCTATCTATGATCCCCCAATCTGGCCATCCATTATCCCAATAATGGGGGGATACTCTCAACACTCTGTCCTCTCATTATATGACAACTAAAGATGAATTCAAGCCAACTAAAGATGAATTCAAGCCTTTGTCCCACAGCAGCGGAGTGGCCTCCAAGCAGGCTGGAGCATAAGCTGTTGAGTGCCAGCTGCAGCCCTGCAGAGCACACCATACCTGGGAAGGCTTCTGGCAAGGTGAGTCAGAGCCTAGGGGAGTCAGGACACAAGGACCCTACCTCAGCCTGACCCAGGTCTATGAGTGGGGGCAGACCCGAATAGAGATTGCAGGAAAGTTACTCGCAGGTCAACCAATAGTGTTGATACTTTCCATGACCTAATGAGCATAAATTTTGACCACTAACATTGATAACTTCCAAAACCTGATTAGCATAAATGTGAACCACCAGCATTGGTACATTTCCAAAACCTGATCAGCATAAGTTTAGACCAACAGTGTTAACCCAAGAACTATACAAATCCCTAGACTAGTACACTCAAACTACAACCTGCTATCAGGTGGCCTCTTATCCTAGGAGAGCTCTGTTTCTATTCTTCCCACTTGAATGAATCCTACTCCTTTCATTCTTGCCTTCCATTGTTCATGAATTTCATTCTTTGGCTTTCAGAGAAGAACCTGGAAAGAAATTGGCAGTAAGCTGCTGGGTTCTGCTGCAACACCAGAGGGCATAGCCCACCATTTAGAGCTGTAATACACCATTTGATAGTAATGGAAACGAATCCGACTTTGCCAGTTACAATCCTGGGAGCTGACATTGGCAGGCATATTCTGCCTTGATTGGCTACTAACACTTAAAAGTGCTTTCTCAGTTTCAAAGGCCTGCAACTTAAGCAGATTGTACTTGCCAGCAGAAGTAGAGAAATTCCAGTTTCAAAGTGATACCCAATGGTCAACCAGTTGATGAAATCTATAGCAAGGTATTTCAGAGCTATAGACCATTTGAACAATCATCTAAATACCTCTTTTCTGAAATAAAACTAAATCTAAAACTTATATTGATATGCCCAAAGCCATAGAGCCAAGAACATACATACAACTCTAGAACTTGAATCTAGCTATTAAATATATTTTCAGAACTGGTCTTAAATGTGCAAATCTTTTTATCACTCAGATAAGTAAAATATTAAAATCTTCAATCAATCTTTGAAGTTTACCTTATTTGGTTGCATCAATATGTCTAACCATTATACAGTGCACAGGCATTTAGAAAATCAACTGTGTGGCATTTATTGAGTGACTTTACAGTCTGCCCTGCATCATGATCACTGCCAAGGTTAGGTACTCAGGATACAGTGATAATCAATTTAGATACTGTCATTGTCCTTGCATGGCTTCATTCTAGTAGGGGAGAGAGAAAATAAACTAGAACACAAACAAGGTAATTTCTGATAAGGTAGTGTTAACAAAGAACTTGAAAACGTTAAAGTGTGATTGGGGGTGGGATGCAGGAAGGCTTGAACTGGGATGTTAAGGGAAGCTTTTGTGAAGAGTGACCTTCAAGCAGGATGAGAACGATAGAACAGATCCTCACAAAGATCTGGAAATGAGACAGACCAGCAAGTTGTTCTGATCATGATTTGGTTTTACCTTTCTTTCAAACTTATAAGAAACTGTGTGTCAGTTAAGAGCAGCAAAAATGAAATTCCTCAGTTATCTCTGTCCTCCAGAAAGAGACACCTTATATGTATATATTGTAGCATTTTGTTTTACATATGTTTATAAATGTATATTATATATATTATTTATATATGCACATCATTTATATATTTACATATTACACATATATAAATAATATTTTCTATGGTTATGTATACAGATAACATTCTACATGCTATGGTTTGAATGTTTGTTTCCTCTAAAATTCATTTGTTAGAATCTTAGCCACCTGAAAGGCGGTGGAACCCTCAGGAAAGGGTTAACACTACCATAAAAAGGGCTATGGGGAGTAGGTTCATCCTCATTTGCTGTCTGCCACTTGAGGACATAACTTTTCTCCCCTCCAGAAGACACAGCAACAAGGTGCCATCAAAACTGCCAGAAATCAAATCAAATCTTGAACTTTCCAGCCTCCAAAACTATGGTAAACAAATTTCTGTTCTTTATAAATTACCCAGTCTGTAATACTTTGGTAGAGCAGAACACAATGAACCAAGACGCTGTATAGGGGCATATATATGTGTAAATATCAGGTGACAAATTTCACCTTCACCACTACTTTGAAGAAAAAGAAAATATGAGCCATATATATAACTTCAACATTTTGAGGAGTGACATTAGAAACTCAAAGGAATCAAGTAAAACTATTATTAATATTTTATTTTATTTCATCCAATGTATCTATGGAATATAAATATTTCAATATGTAGTAATATAAAATAATTAATGAGATATTTTATCATTTTTTACACTAAGTCTTTCAAAATCCAGTGTGTGTTTTATAATTACAGCAAATCTTAGTTCAAACAATCTACATTTCAAGGTTTCAACAGCCACATCTGGCTACCATGTAGAATGTACAGGTCTATAGTTTGCTTAGCGTAGTGCCTAAAACTTATAATATTTCTTCAAAATACATTTTTTACTTAATCGAAAAAATGCCAAAATATGCCATGTCTGCACATATTTTTTTTTCTTCTCCCAATATGTTCTGGCCTTATGCCATCCTATATTTTAACACCATACTGAGAGCACTTTGAAACTGAATCTTTTTATTCTTTCAGGATACAGGAATTTCCCATCCTCCTTATCACTTCTTATCATTTTAGTAAAGTAAATTTACATTTACTTTACATTTGTACTACCATGTATTTTTAGTCTTCTATTCCCTAAAAGTGTTTGGGTCCAGTGTACATGTGTTATCAAGCAGATTCTGTGCCACTAGAGACAGAGCCAATAAAAAGGAAGTTTATTAATAACAAAAGGCAGCATGGCAGATGGCAGAGCCTAGGTTCATCCAACTTGGAAACTGAAGACTGAAAAGAATGTCTTCTGGAGCATATTGGAAAAATGTCTCCAAACTACACAAGCTGACTTCCTTCTGTTCCAGGGTTCACCTGTGTTGCAGACGGAATATGAAAACCCTTAAGTTGTACATTAGTGAGGAAGAGCCAAAGCTCAACCATCTGTATGCATCCAAACTGCAAGATTCTGGAAGAAAGTCTACTAAATAGAGGGGAAAAGGAGTTCAGGTAGAGTGACAAAGAGAAGGAGTGAGCAGGAGAGAGAAAAAAAGAAAAGAGGGAAAAGAAGGGAAGAGAGGAAAAGGGAAAGAAAAAGAGATAAAGGAGGATTTCTGAATTATGAAGCAGAGAAACTCTTACTTTATTTAGGGAAAAAAAAATTCTCTTTCTCATACTGCCATCAGACAACTTGGAGGCCTGCCCTAAGCCCTGGGTATTTAGAGGCCCATGATATATCATTCCCCCAGCTGCAACATCCCTACGGGGGAAAGAAAAAATTTAGACCCTACAGGGGTCCAAATGGACCCTTACAGGGATCCAAAATAACAGAGTACCTGGAACCTAGCTAGGCCCCTCTTTCCCTTCTAGAACATGCTGTGCATACCCAGGTCCCTGCCATAGGGCCCTCACTTGCTTGTGGACTTATGAGGACAATTTTCATGTCTATACTTGGATGAAACACTGGGCCACCTGAGGAATAACATAAAAGCAGCTACGTGGAGTGACAGAATGTAAAGGAGACTTGAAAATTATAGGCTTCAGGGTCATTCGACATGCCTGCAAAGCCCTTTAAGATCTGGGAGGAATTAAAAAATGAAAAGACTCAGGGTGGACTAAGGGACTTCTTGCATCTTCTTGTTTTAGGACCTACCAATGTTAGGGCTTGGTGGCTTTCCTCTTATAAAACAATCAGTTCAAATAACTACAGTAATTCTACATTTTACGATGGGTGAAAATATGCTGGATCAGGCCCTATGGGAATATTCTTTGTGGAAGGGTCTTTCTGTAATGGCATGTTATAATTCATTGCTGCCTAATTAGTTGGGACCATGAGTTTTAATTTCAGTAGATCACAGGAAGAGTGGTCAGCAACATTCTTAATGTTTCCTTTAGTCATTCATGCTACAGTTTATGCAGAAAAGTGGAGCCAAATGAGGCTTGAGAACCTGAAATAATAATCAAAGAGCTACCTGATTCCTTCATGAGTCTAATCACAGTAGTCAACATACTGAGGAGCTCTTCTCAAAATGAGGTAGAAGTGAGAAGTTCATGAGGTAAATCTGGAGAAACCACTCAGAAGAAGTAAAAGGAGAAAGATAAGGTCTGAATCAGACTGAGAAACTTAAAGGACCATTTTCACTTGGCAAGTGACTTTGACTTTAGGGACACAAAGGTAATCGGGAAAGGAAGGAATCTTGGTGATTTCAGCACATGAAGTCCTGAGACATACATTCATTTTAGGTTTCTTTTTCTCCCCACGTTTGTGGAAAATTTTTCTGAGCAATTGCTTCTTGAAGGAGACATGAATTATGCTTCCTGAATAGTGATGAGTAAATTTGAAAGGGTTCAGGGCTGAATGCATGAATACTCAGACAGTTGGCTTCTTCCTCCTAACTCATAATTCCACCCTTCCCTACCATTAAAATCAGACAGGTAAGCTTATAAGAAGTGACTCATATAAAATATAGTCAGGATATCAATCCAATATGGGTTAGGCCAAGTAGATCACAAAATAGCATCATAAAACAAAAAGATGGAGGCTAAGGGGAACCTTAATAATATCTCAAGTTAATTAGGATCATTGATTAAAAAAAAAAAAAAGACTTAATAGGCCAGGAAACAGTCATTAATTCATTTGCAAACTATTTAGTGTAAAACAATCAAAACCTTGCTCTGCTATATTTTCACTAGGGGTTATGCAATTTTTTTTCTTTAAGTTGCACATGAATAAAAGAAAGACAAAGGTCAAAGAGAGTAACAAATGCAAATCTCTTTGAAGATATTAAGCCAACTTGAGATTTTGAAAACAGCATCCAGTCCAAAGTATCCTTACCTACAAAACACAGTTGCTGGCATCCTAAGAAAGAGGAGAAAAGTTTTAATATCATTTTTTATCTGTCTCTTTAATTGTCTCATAGTGTATTTTTATGTGTAGGACTCTGTGTGTCTGTGTGTGTGTGTGTGTGTGTGTGTGTGTACTATATATATCTGCACAAACACTTTTGTGTTTGTTTCCTTCTTAAGTCATCACTGCAATCAAAGGACATTATATATTCTACTTTGTATCCTTATCCAAATATAAAGGTTGTTTCCATTAATCACAAAGAGCCCTGACAATTTAACTGGGCTTGAGTTCCATCTATATTAATTCCAGGTAACTAAATGTGGACAAATGGGCATTATTGCGTGTGTTAAACGACTGACTCTCATCAGAAAGAAAAGAGAAGCACTTGATTTAGAGAATAGGGACAGAATTAAGTAGGCATTACACACTTCATGGAGTTTATTTGGTTTCATTATACAGTATCTACAGTTAGTCACCCGGGGAGAAGGGAATAAAAGAGGAGTGTGAGTTAGGTGTTTAAATTTGTTCAAGTATTACAGTAATGAGTTCCACAATTTACCCAAAAAATGTACAGTAAAACACTGTTCTAATCGCACAGCAAGCCCCATTAGTCACTGTGGGGAAAGCAAAGTGCTTTAATTCCTTCCAAACCATCAAGAAGACAGGGAGGAATGGAGCCGTCAAAAGTGCCTTTCTCAAGGATGCAACTGTTAACCCACAGGGTTATACAGGTAGTACCAGGCTGGGGGACATAGACAAAGTATCCTGTCTTTGCCCATCATGTCATACCCCTACCCCAACATATTGGGAATTATATTAGCTACAGCTATTATATCAAATCGCCACAAAATTGGTGACTTAAAACAATGCACATTTATTTACAGTTCTGAAACCAGGAGTTTGCAATGAGTCTTAGGAGCTAGAATCAGGGTGTTCATGGGACTGGACTCTCTCAAGAGGCTTTAAGGGAGAATTCATTCATTGCCTCTTGCATTGTCAGTATTCCTTGGCTTGCATCTGCATCACCCCAATTCTCTGCCTCCGTAATCATATTGCCTCCCCCAGATCCTGGCTCATGTGTATATGGGGGGGTCACCTCTGCCTCTGTCTTATATGCACATGTGTGATAGCATTTATGACTCACCTGGATAATACAGTATCATCTCCCATCTCAAAATCCTTAACTGAATCATATCTGCAGACCCTTGATTTTCCATATAAAGTATGATTCACAGGACCCAGATATTAAGATGTGGGTATGTTTGGGAGTGGGGCCATTTTTAGCCTATCCAGATTCCCTTAGGATATTGAAAATAGCTCATGTCTTTGAGATCAGTTTCTACCAGTCATCACCAGAGTTTTAAAGATAATTGGAAAACACTTCCCTTATCACTGAACCATACCAATTTCATGGAAAGGATGAATAAGAGAAGGTAAAAACCCAAGCCTCTGCCCGCTCTGTGCTGCCCTCCTTGACCCACTAGGGTATCTTCCTGCCATGACAATGCCTCATGCTACTCAATGGGACTTGACAAACACAGATTAACCTTATCTTGAAAAACCATCTCTTGCAACAATGCCCCTTCATCCCATCATTTAACTTCAGCTCCATTTTCAGGATCTAGATTTTTCCACTGCCTTCTCACTCTTAATTCTTTAAATGTCATCGTCTGACTCCATCCCTCTGCTGAAACACTTCAATGTCCTCAAAGTTGAGTGACAGCTCTTCTCACTCCCTTCTTTACACACGCTAGTCCCTCCTCATTTCCAAACACTGTTCTTCCATTTCCTCAAATTCTTCCCTGACCTCCCTCTGTAGAGTGAGTTTGGATCCTACACTTCTTGTGGATTCCTCTTAACATTGTCTCTGCCTCTGAGATTTGATGTTATGTGGTTCTTAAGCTGACATCCTCCAACTACTGTCCCTCAGGTTCTCAACCAGCGGTTCTCAAATAATAAGCTGCAAATATCAAATGCAAATTGCTGGGTCTCTCTCAGAATTTCTTGCTCCATAGATCTTGGGAGGTACACAAGAAGTACCATTTTACAGAGCCCAAGTAATTCTAATACTTGTGGTCTATAAACCAGAGTTTGAGAAATGCTGCCCTGGAACCATACTACCCTATGAACCAGGTGGTGATTGAAATGTTTCACTACCACCCAACACTAAACTTACATAAATTCCAACAAATCCTTGGCAGAATTTGGTTTTCCTGTTTCCCCTGATGGCATTACCATACTTCCACATATCCAAGAAAATAACTTGAACTCCCTTCCTTATTCCTTTGCAACTAGATTCTGATCCACATCTGGATTCCACTGAAAACTTTCTAGGATAATTCTTATGAGCTGAGGAATCATGGGACTCTAGAGAGGGAAGGATCTAAGAAGTAATCTAGCCTAAAATACTAGACCTTTCAACTGTCAGCAAATTGAAACCCAGACAGGTTATATCAGAAGCTGGTAAGCACCTGAAGATACTTCTTGTGTCTGGGGGGAGGGAGGTGATGAGGAATACATAAACAGATGTTATAATTCAGTGGTTCCAAGTGAGCAAGGAGAGCGGAATCAGAGTGCTTGCATTTAAATCTGTAGCTCTACCACATACTAGCCAGTAATGTAAGCTCTCTGCCACCAGTGCAAAATGGGAATCCTAGTAGACAATGGTTTGTTATGAGAATTGATAGAGCAATATATGAAAAGTGCTTAGAAAAATGCATACTATATAATGTTACCAATAGTAATAATATTACTATTACTAGTATTGGTTCTGTCACTAATGTAATAATTTTATTATGAAAACCACCAGGAGTGTCCCCTAAATTGAAGTTTGACATCTATCACTGATAACTGTCTGATAACTCTGTAGGTTTAAGTCACATTTATACTGTCTTTAACTTTAAAAGACATCATTTAACTCAAAATATGTTTACAAGCTCACAAGTCTCACAATTTTGATAGAGAAGAACATTCAAGCCACAGGTGTCCAAAACCTTAGGTACATTTTCACCACCTACCTTGAAAATAAAGGTATGACACATACTATATGCTGGCATTCAGCTATTATTATAAAATATTTATTGAGCACTGCAAAATGCTGCAAGTATTGTGCAAAATATAGAATAACAGTCTCTCTAGGCTCTAATTGATTATGGGCCATATATTTTTAAGAGAAGATGCTGCTGAGTTATTTAATACAGAATGAAAGATACCAGGTTTTCCGGCAAAGGGAGAGTAATGATGTACAGTGTGTTTAGGGGTTCTGTCTGTGCTTCTTCTTCAGCAGCGCCAACATGTGAATTTTCCACAGTCTTTATACAAAGCACATACCAGGCTGGTCTTCACACTGACCCAACCACATCATCCAATAATGGGATTAATTATTGCATAGACTAAAGATCTCTCCTCTTTGAGGTTAGGTGCTGAGGTATTGTTATCTTATAACTATCAGACCACAGCCACAGGACTATCAGGGTTTCAACTAATTGGCTTGGGTGGGTTGGAGGGAAAGAAAATTTGCAATAGAAATGAAATAAAATATTTGAAAACAAGTTGGTATTTTTGGAATTTTGAAGTCAGAATATTTTATAGACTGTATCATTAGGAGGAAATGTCCTTAGGATGAAACATTGTCTAAGTAATACTATAAGACTAAGGACAAGATATTCAGACCTTAACTTTGTTAAAATAAAATCATATGCCTGTTTCTATTAGGATTTTGAACACACGTGCTAACAAATCTCCTTTTAACTCTCCTGAAAGGAACCCCCAAATCAGAGAAAAATACTTATTGGACAACTTTAGTCCTTCAATAATGCACATTTACATGCATCCCATAATCTTAAAAATAGCTGATACTAAATGAAAATAAATGAGAAGAGAAATGCTGACTATAAGACAGTGTCGGCCCATTAAAATAGTCTCACTTTTCTTCTCTTTTTCTTTTTTTAGTCTGTCTTTCATTCAGTAGAAGTTCATACAGTGACACCTAGTGCAACTGGCAATGCTATAACAGCCTAGGAGAGTGAGTGAGATAAGTTGCCTGGCAAACTCCAGCTTTAATTTCAGCTAAAATAAGCTAATTCAAAACTGAAAGGCTCACATTTTGTCTCAGACGCCAATGTGCATGCATATCCTAATTATCATTTGAATCTATTTAAAAATGTATCATGCTTATGGGCCATAATTCCAGTTCAGTTCATTTCCTAACAGTTAGAAATGCTGGATCATTAATATCCATAATGAAGTAGAACTGCAATTAAGGGACTCAGTGAAATATCTGCACCACCCCCCAACCCAAGGCTTCCAAGATGGGTTCTGCAGCATTTGAGCTACTTTTCCTAAACATTTCTGATGTTTCCGCTTTTAGCATATAACCAGAAAGGCTTCCTCTGAGTTCTATTACAAGAAACCTCCAGAGACCTGCAGAAACACACACTTTTTGCAAAGCATCCTTAAGATGTTCTAGTCAAATGAATCAGAAATTCCTTCAACTGGATTGGATGCTCTTTTAGAATCAATAACATGCTGTCCTCACCTTGATGTTTCCAAAACAGTCACATACAGTTTCTTATACAGAGAAAGTGCTCAGGAAAGTTTTTGGTGAATGAATTTTGTTCTCATTCTCCTAAGATCTGTTCCTTTTATTTTTAATATCTCTCTTTCCTATACTTTAGTGTCACCCACAGCATAGTTTTCTACAAACACTGATTGGAAACTAGACAAGAGCTAAGAGAGAATCAAGTGGTGAATCAGTGACCTCTTCAAAGAATTGTCTTCTGCACATCTGGAATACTCTTTCATTTGGAATGGGGCACCAGTCAAAGTGGCCAAGCTCTCTCTTACAAATGTACAATAAGGCAGTCTCGCCAACACCTGCTTACAGTTTAACAGGGAACAGAATTGACTGGGAATATATTTTTTTAACTAAAAATACACATACCTGTAACCCCAGCAGCTCAGGAGGCTGAGGCAGGAGAATTGCCAGTTCAAAGTCAGCCTCAGAAACAGCGAGGCATGAAGCAACTCAGCGAGACCCTGTCTCTAAATAAAATACAAAATAGGGCTACAGATGTGGCTCAATGGGAAAAAAAATTCTTTTTTTTTTTTTTTTCTGGCGGAGCTGGGGATTGAACACAGGACCTTGTGCTTGTGAGGCAAGCACTCTACCAACTCAGCTGTATCCCCAGACCCCCCCAAAAAATTCTTACCAACATTATATTTGAGTCCATAAGCAAAGTTGCCCCAAAACACAGAAGACTATGCCACTTGACAAAGTAATCCAACATGTAAGTATCTAAGTAAATAAAAAAAACAATGTATATAAAAATATATTTACTTACTATAGCAAGATTAATAATAGTCAAATTAAAAAGTTATAATCTAAATGTCCCATATGAGGGGAAAGGCTAATTTTTTTAGCATAGCAGACTATATATCTTACTTTCTTACTCTCAAGACCCCTGTCCCCACCCCAGAGTTCTTCTGCCATTGTTACCGTTCCTAGAATGTGGCTGGCTTCCCACTAAACCCACACCTCTCTTCCTCTGTCTAAGGGTTCTCTCTGACCCATGAAAGAGCAAGGAAATCCACACTCCAAGGGACAATCTCAACAAATGTGGGATGAGAGGCCACAGGTGTTCTCAGTAGGTCTCCTGCAGGATTGTACCCTGTGTCCCCAGATGTAAATGTCTCTTCAATGTATCCCCTTTCTTTCTCACTTTCCCCTATTTATCAATAGTTGCTATGATCCCCTCCAAATAAACTACCAACATCCAAGTCTATGCCTCAGGCCTCATTTTGGAGAGCTCAAAATAAGATGATTAGACTACATGCATGAATTGGTATGATGTAATCAAAATGGATTTCTATGTGATAGGTTCATGCTGGTTCCTGTGCTCTTATTGACTACTGTGTGCTCAGCTGAAAACCACAGGTACAATGCATCCTGATATTCTAAAAGGCCATAAAGCAGCTATGCACTGAAGGAGGCTCAGACGCAGCCTCAGTTTGTCTATTCAGAGGCAGCAAAACCAGCTCTACTCCCATCAACCTTCCCCTTCCAATATATATATGAGGACAAGTAGAAAACAGGAGTTATCCTGGGCCTTTGCAGAGGCACTCAGATGCTTTCTCCTACCTCCTATAGGGTGCTTGCTCATCCCCAAAGCCAAGAGAGAAGGCTCCAAGGGAAAAATTGTAAGAGTTGCAAGGATATTCTAAAGAGGGGCAATGTGGGAGCCCCATCTGGTGCTATAAGAGAGCTTGTGGGAGGACTCGATGGGTCCTCTGAAGCTTGGGGTATGGGGGACATGAAATGATATCATGACCAGATGTGAGAGTCCTAAAAGAGGGGCACCTATTGGGGTTTGCAGTGCAGTAATGGTGGAAGGACCCAAGGTACAATCAAGGGCATTAGCATCACATACAGTTCTTTCTGGGACTTAGAAACTATAAGACACATGGGAAATTCCCATAGCTCCTTACTGAAGGGACATCAAGATTTGGGGAGGTAATGCCTCTTGAATAACATAAAGTTTTACCAGTAGAAGGTATCAAAGGACTGAACAGCTTGCACATCCATGTGCAGAAACTACACACAGCTGGCCCTCTGAAGGGACTCTCAGTGATGCAGGAGGTCAAAATGGAGCCTGTTTAACTCTGCTTCAAGTAAACCAGGCATAAGATGCATCAGGATAAGCATCTGTCAACATCAACTGGAACCAGAAAGAACAAAAACAAGGTGAGAACTATCTCTATGCAATGTGCCTGGGGCCATATCCTAGCCCTCACCCAACACTGGAGGTGACAAGCTAAGAACAGGGAGGAGACAGAACCAGATCACCCCCTACAACCCTCTAGCATCAGGTTCACACAGTTACTGGGTTCTGGGAGATGAAACAAGCTAAGCTTTGATACTTGAAGTATTATAAACAAATAAGATTCACTCAGTCTTAAGTACACAAAAATATAATGGTTGTTAAAAGACAAGGTGATGGAGAAATCTGACCAGGATATCATTAAGACCTAGTATCCTAGGAAGAAAACAATGGAGGTAGAAAATTATAAGTGGGAAATGAAAATCTTTTCACATTTATATTCTATCCAAACTAAAACTCTTCTCTAAACCATTATATTTATGAAAGTTTTTCAATTGCAAAATAATATAGAGACCAAAATTAAGTGAAAAAGAACATATGAATCAGATAGATAGATGAATAAAAGGTGATCATAGATGATAGGTAGGTAGATGATTGATAGATGGATAAATAACAGATGATGCATAGGCAAGAAGAGAAATACACTAACTATATTAACTAGGTTATATCCAGGTAGTGTCATTTTAAGGACTCTATATTTCCTTCTTTGTAATATTCTGTTTACAAATTTAAGGCAATATTCCTAACTCCTGAAATTAAAGCAAGATGCTCTTTTAGAAAGATACAAAGCAAAGACAGTAAATAAATGTCAAGATATGTTCTAAGTTTAAAAACATAAATCTCAACCCCTCTTCCTTACCCTACTTGTCCACTGTCCCTGCCCAGGATTAATGACTGATAACCAGTTGCCAATACCCCTGAGGAGTACAGTACACTTGGCTTCTGCTCCAGGAAAATAAAATTCTCACAGGGACCACCATTCTATTACTCAAAGACCTGCATTAAGTGAAAGGTTAAAAACAACAAATTAATGGGAAAATACCATCAAAGGAAAATTCCTTAACCTTACATTGCATTTTATACTTCATTTTGTTAACAAGATAGCCAGTCCAGTGAGGAAGGAAGGAATTAGCAGGCCAACCAGGGAAGGCCTCCTATAAACAAAATTTTCCAAATCTTTATATTCCAAAGACAAACCTTTGTGGTTTTGAGAAAACTTGAGAATTTTGAATTCTTCACGCCTAGACACAGCACACAAGTAGAATAGCACAGTGGTCACTATGGACATGGCTCTTGATCAGGACAGTCTGGGCTCTAACTGGAGCTCTGCCATCTCCTGCCTGTGTAATCTTAAATTAATCTCTGTGCCTAAGTTTCCCCACATTTAGAGTGGAAGTAATTATAGTACCTGCTCAGATTTTTCTTGATATTTAAGTGAGTCACATGTTCTTGGAAGAGTGCCTGGCACTCAGTCACCACTATAAATGATCCTCACAGGAATAGTTAGACTGGGGACTCCAGGTCAACAAAGGACAATTTCCATTCATTTAGGTGTGAATCATGCAAATAAGGAACTTCCCAGGTTCTGCTCCATTGGCAAGTTCAGTAGCTGTACCACCAGAGGTGGAGAGAAGAAAGTTCATGAGTCACGGGTTCAGTATCAAACTGTAGTTACTGTCACTGTCATATAATAGGACAGTCACCATTTAAATATGCTTCAGCTTCCTCATCTCAAAAGAATAGAGGGACTATAATCACTCATCCCACCAATTTCACAAGACTGTACAGAACAGCAAATGAGAAAATGCACGTGAAAATGCTTTGAAAAACTACAAAGAACTGGATGATACAGGTACTTTTAAATAGACCAATAATTAAAATATGAGAATAAAACATAAAATTAATCTTTCCTATACCTTGGGAAATACATCTACAAAATGTCAAAGACTAAACTATGCCCAGCTCTCATTATTCCACACTCTCTTAGATCATTATTATTATTGATAACTATGAGATGAATAAATATACAGTATATCAGTATACTACTGCCTCAATTTCTTAAATATGCACTGTTCAATATGGTAGCCACAGACTACATGTGACCAATGAACATTTAAAACGTGGCCAGCCCAAACTGGGATGCACTGCACATGTAAAACACACACCAAGTTTTAAAGATAGTATGAAGGAATGCAAAATATCTCATTAAAAAGTTTTAATAGGGGCTGGGGTTATGACTCAGTGGTAGAGAACTTGCCTGGCACGTGTGAGACACTGGGTTCGATCCTCAGCACCACATAAAAATAATAAATACATAAATAAATAAACAAAATATATTTTAAAAAAAGTTTTAATAGGTCACATGTTGATTTTTCATCTTGATTGCATGTTGTATTGACTACATATTGGATATATTGAGTTAAACATGATTAAAATAAATTTTATGTGTTTATTTTCACTTATTATCAAATAATTATTAATTTGTTTGATTCTTTTTTAATGTGGCTAACAAAAAAATTTTGAATTATACATATGACTTACATTATATTTCTCCCAAGCCAATAATGGATCCATTTTTAAGAAGTACCTGAAAATAGCACCTCATTCAATGAAGTATCTGGAGGCACATGGCATGAGAAACAGTTGATTCCCTATGTGTTTACCATCTTCCCATTGTTATGAGTTGCTTCAGTCAGCATTTAGGCATAATGGGAAGGACAATAAATAGCCACATCAAATTATATGATCTTTTTAGACAAATAGTTGCTGGGAAAGAATCACAACTGCAATAATGAAAGCGAACTTGCAGTTTCAGATAAATAGTCTAAAAAAGACAATAAAAAGTCCCCAGATGAATCCAAAGTTTACCTTAACTGCTTCAAAGCCTCCCTGAACAAGTATGAGATCATTTGAACTGACGTTCACTGGCTACAAAAATCACAAGCACTTGTGACATCTTACATAGACAGTGTGGTCCAAGAGACGTCTGCTTCATAGAGCAGAAGAAGGGAAATTCGTGCCCTGTGATCAATCCTAAAAGGAACACCAAGGAAGGCGAAGGCATGGAGTGGCAGGAGAGGGCTCAACAGCACATAAAAATAACTTGGCTGTAGCCAACAAAGATCCTGTGGCCAAAAAGCCAGCTGCTTCTCAATTTAGGGTTACAGTTTATGTTTTGTACCAGGCCACCTGAGTTCAAGGCATGGCCATTAAATAAGCTGTGGAGGTCTTGGCTATTTGCAATGAATGTATTTCATGCCAACTGCATGATCCACTGAAGGGAAAAAGAGAAGATGTTTCATTACTATACAAATCCTTTTTATAGCATTTAATGTTCCGTTGGTTTCTATAAAAGCAGCAAGGGTACCTAGAATTAGTAATAAATATTGATTTCCCAATACTGGAGGTTGGAAGAGACAAAGGTAACATTAACCGAAAAGGAAATTTTACTTTTCTACTCCAACATAGATCTATTTTGATCAGAAAAAAATAAAATAATGCACAGAGAAATTACAAATATAAATTCAGTGTGTTTTAAATGTTCAGTTTGGACTATTTTTTAAAAAATATACCAAAGCAATGTCCTTCTTTCTTATCATGAAGCAGGCAACAAAATTTGAGTAGAAGTCAATTATCTCCAAGAATTTAGAATTCAAACAAATAATGAGGAATATATCTGGACCTCAAAACACTGAAAATAAAAGTTTTAAAAATATTTTTGAAGAAAATTCAGATAAAGTTTCTTTCTATTCTAAAATTCTTGGGACTTCATGAAAAGAAGACAAAAATAAATTGCAAATACTTGCATGCATAGAACTGTCACTATAGTAGAATGTTATGGAGACATTAAGAAAGGAGATGCTACGGGAGATTCACTTGAATGACTTTTACATTGAGCCAGTGAGTTTACCAGTTGCCACCCTTGTTTTTCAAGGTTTGTCTGCCCAGGATGTTGACAGGAATGGTAAATAGACTTCCTCATGGATCTGTGTTGAGAAGGACTCTGAGGTCCTGTCTGAGCTCAGGTTCATCAGAAGCAGTGCTGTCCTTGACTACTGGTGTCTGCCTGGAAGGGGACATGGCTATTCTCATGCCACATCTCTGCTTTTCCTACAAAGGTAGGTGTAGCCAGGAGAAACACCTTTCCTATTGTTCTGCTCTGGTGCCAGTTCATTCAAAAGAGATCATTTCACGAGTTACTGACTGCAGTCACAGAGCTATTCTCAGTGTCATGTACATGATTTCCAGAGTTCACCTCTCTTCACCCCTCCAATCAGCTCTTCTTCACATGTGGTACTGGTACTTGCTCTTTATATTCCTCCGGGGCCACATTAACCCCTTCTTTCTACCTCCACCACAAAATGTTCCTTCTCCAACATGTAAAAATTTCTCCACGATGCATAAATTATGGAATGACAAGAATTCTGCAGAAGCAAAGATCTGGATACAATCAAAAAGTCCTTTACCACCAAAAGGAACACTGTATGTGACATTCTCTCCTCAAATTATTCACAACTAATTTTTAACATAATTAATGCCAACCTTACCCTTTAACTCACTGCCATCTGCCATGAGTCATCTCCCAGGCAGAAAGGTCACGATGCTGCATCATGAAGGCACCAGGGGACAGGCTGGGTCCAGGCTTCCCTCGTCGGTGTCATTCACCTCTCCTGTGAAAACACCAGCCAGCATCAACTATTGCTGTCAATGTCAGACAGTCGAGTGTCATCAATTAGAGATGGCAAAAGCTCAACAACTTCTGAGCTTGGCTTGAAAAGAAAGGAGTCCAGATGCTTGTGCCCATTTGGCAAAAACATACTAAAATTCATCTGAAGGAAAGCACATCTTTTCCAATTAGAATGACTTCTGCTAATGTAGACAGCAAAATAATAGGTCGAAAGATAGTCAGTTATCATCAATTTCATATGGTTCTTATGGATGACCTTCAACACCTGTATTTGTATTTACTCAACTGGGAGTTTAACTATGAGACGGGAACCTGAGATATCTACCAAGAAAATCTAATATTTTATTACAGAAATGTTTCAGATGTTGATTTCCTTTTGAAAGGAAATATACTTCAACATCACTTATATTTATTCTCATTGCCTTTTAGTATCCATTTTCTATATCCCTACTTCATGTTCTGCCGTGGGTAGCCAATGAGACCCGTAATCTGGTGGAAGAGATGGACTGAGATAAGGGAAATGAGTGAGGGAAGCCAAAATTCATAGGTAACATATCAGAGGTTCACCCAGCTAGACTGGTGGGAGGCGGGGGGTTCAGACAGATTCTTGGAGGAGATAGCATCTTGGCCAGGGTTTCAAAGATATAGAGAGCCAAACTGAAGTCCAAGAGTCCATGCAATGAGGGAGGAGGTGAAATAGACAAGATAAACTTCTAGGTTGTCCTGGTTCCAAAAAATGTTTGGCATAAAAATGTTCCATTCACAGCATCCCTGTCTTGTTCCTGCTATTCTGATTCATTACAACTCTGTCTTTTCCAACATTAACTAGGGCCAGTAGTTGCAATGAAAAAAATAGCCATATTAAAATACCATCAGAGAAGATCCATCACAGTCAACATCTAATTGGGGAGGGAAAATGTCTTTAACTGCATAGAAGTTTGCTATTCAGTCGAGGGACAAATGTCATGTTAATTGACTAGATAAGTACTTGAGGAGCATCATCTTGCTACCAACATTTTTTTCCAATTTTACCTAATACCTGATCGCTCAGAATAGTATAAAACTATCTAAAAATCACTTTCAGAAAGAAAAAAATATATGAAAGGCACAAGGTTCAATTGTATAGTCACCTTGTCATGTGCAGATTGCCATTTGAGATTGTCCAAGTTGGCATTAGATTCTCACAGTATGTGAAGCCAGCTCTCTTGCTAATTTAGCTGCAGGTCAGCCCTCACTCTGCTTTAGAACAGCGCTCAGGGAATTGTCTTCTCTGGCTGGGAAAGACGATTGGAATCTGAGAAAGGAAAACAAAGGGCATCCTCCATAGAGAAGCTGCCAAACACTTAGATCTTTCATGTTGAATTACACTTGTCGCCCTGAGATATGTGCCACTGACATCTCCCGCCTGATCCACAGTCGTCAAGTCCGCCCCACTCAGAATCTACAGTGAGCCTTCAGCTGCTGCAGGAAGAACATCAAATACTTTTTCCACATCTTATTATCAAAGCAAAAACTAAACAGTTACTGCCTAATTCAGACTTTTAATCAGTTCAATGAATTACACAGCCAGGAATTTTTTTAGAAATGTAACCATCCCTGGTACTGAGATGATGAACGACTACCAAGCTTCCCTGGCCAGTACCACATCTTTACAGCTGGAGCCAATATCCTGGCCTGAGTCATCTTGCTGAGGACCTTCCCTGCTCTGCTCTGTGTTTCTTTGCTCACACGGTTCATTTGGCAGCCTTTTCAGTCTTTGTGACCTTGATCAAGGAGTGGTCAATTCTACTGAGCTGAAATGTCATGTGCTAAGATGTGTATGCACCAATTCTCTTACTTTTATGAGAAGAGGGGAGTTAAGGGAATGAAGGATATGGTATTGGGTGTTTCCCAGAAATACTCAAGTAAAGCCCTAACAGCTTTGTTGAAGCATAGCACATATATGCATATATATATACACAGTACATGTATATAAATATGTATGTATGTATATACATACATACATACATGTACAGGGTGATAACCCCTGTGAACTAGCACCCAGAAAAAGAAACAGAACCTTACTGTAGAACCACTATCCTGACTTTTAATCCTATCTCTTCCTTTTACCTCAAATTAGGATACTTTTAAAAGTCCCCATCACTATGCTGAGACAATAGACATAACCAGAACTCTCTGGCAAACTCAAATGTATGCTATCAGAGTCACTTTTTGTCTTTGACTGATGCCCATTCAAACACCTCTCATATCCTACATAGATGCTAAATATGCAACAAACTCCCTGCTATTCAAGGTCAATGTCAATCTGATTCTTCATGCTCTTCCCCCAGTACCATGCAAAACTGCTTTGGGCCTCCAGGTACTCAATGAAGACTCCAACAATCCTATTGGCCAACGTTTGTGCTTGCAAATTCCATGTCCCTCATTACTGGGTTGGGCAAAGAATGCACTCCCTAGTCTCCATTCTGGTTTGATGAGAGGTTCTCTGGAGAAAGCTTTTGTGTGAGGAGGATGTCCTGCCAGCCAATAGCACAATCAAACCATCACAGGACCCATGACTTTCAACTGGTCCTGTCTATTCTGTGCATGCCTCCCAACCCTTCTGGTTCTTAAAAAGGGTGGGACACACGTGTACATACATTCCCTTTCTTTTACTTCCACTGGTCTATGTTAAAACAAAAAGATTCCCTTCTATGTCCCACCTCCTCCCTTCCTTGCACCTACCGTTTGACCTGCAGGCAAATGAAGCCATTCAAATATTTGTTCATCATGTCATCTGTTCCCATCCAACCTTGCAATTCCTGTCATGCTCCACATGTCAGTTTAAAGCATAACGTCATTAATACCTCCAGTGCACTAATGGATGCTTCACACACGAACGCATTAATGAAATGTGTTATTGTTTTCCCTCACAGGACATTAACAATCTACCTCACGCTGCGTCCCCGAAGCCCCGCAGAGCTGCTGAAAACCACTAGCTATCAAATGAACCCTCAGTTCCGCCTCAGTAACTTTAAGTTCAAGTTTATCACTGAAGCGTCACTCATGTGAGAAGAAGATACAAGCCTCTGAGGGCTTTGGGGCCCAGCTTCAATTACCATAAAGAGTAACGGGAGGCAATAGCTGCAGAAAGGGGGCAGGGGACAGAGCGAGGCATTGAAACAAAACCCTGTCAAGATGAAATAGGAAAGATCTGGGTGTCACCTGGATGATTTGTTTCTTGCTTCTCCCCTTTGTCTATGGGCTGATGGTTTGAATAATGAAGACGGTATTGGTTTTCTTCTCCAGTCTGCCAGCGCAGGAGGTGTGCTTTTCTGATGGCACAGCTGACATATTAAGAGGGATTAAAGTTTCTGTACACAGGCAATGTTTAAATTACCTTCCTTAAGCCCAAAAGAAATCTTTCAAGCTGATTTGCAAAATGAACTCCAGCACGGCCTGTAGCCACCCTGCACAGGTTTCCTAAACAAAGCTCTGGTGCTCTATTTGGCCAGCTGTTTTGCAAAATCAGAAAAAAAAAGGAAAGGTAATTCCCTTTCAACATCGCCTCAGTCAGTATTTCTTCTGTAATTAAAATTGAAAGCTTTCCCCAACAGGTTCTTAGAGACTCTCTCGGAGAAACAGATTTCTCTTTTCCTGTGTAATTAAGCACAAATTGTAAGGTGTAGGGCTTTACAGCAGAGGAGCAACCAATGGTCAAAGGTGTTCCATCCAAGGCTGGGGGGGAGCTTTTGTGTTTGGTTAGCTGTTAGGAAATGCTAATTGCTTTTTCTCTTGCCATTAGGCACTAATCCCTGCTGTGACGGAAATTTTTCCCAGGCTGGGGCCAGAAAGGTGAAGAGAGATGTACAGCATAAATGCCACAAACAGAATCACCTGTACCAGTGAATTGTAGCATGGCCAGGAAGACAATTGTCTGCCCAGTGTTTGTACCAACAGGGCACCTCACAACTCCTTTTATTCATGTCCTCGGGACAGGCTTAAGAATAGGTACAAAATGTGGGATCTGAATGTTTCAAGTCGCTAAGCCTGTACCCTAAACATAAGCTTTCTAATCACAATTAAGCATCTAATCAAAAACTCCTGGCTTAGGTACAAAAGTCAGGGCTTAACTCTTTCCTGGACTGCTGACTACAAAAAGAAAAGACCTTTGTGGATGCCTGTAGGAGCTATATGCCTACACTCCCTCCTCATTCTCTGAGGGGGACACACCCCATAGCAAGCTCCTCCAAGTCTTTGAAACAGTAAGGTGAAGCTGCTTTTTACTGGGTGAAATGCAATCAGGCCAAATGGAGTTGCAGCCACATGGCCCATAAACAAGCGAGCCTCATCCCAGAAACAAATAGGTGGCTGGAACTTAAGCACAGGTGATTATTTTCTTCCATTTTATTTTAGCACAATGGCAGAGATCCAAGGTGACCCTGTGATTCCGGCACCCCTGTTGTTTACAGCCTATACAATCATCACCTCCCTTTGCGTGCAGGCAGGATCTAGGATTTTTTTGTTCTTACTGTCAAAGGTGAAGGGGTTTTGCAAATGTTAAATAAGATCCATATTAACCAAGATGGACCTAGCAGACTCAAGTGAATTTGCTTCTAAGAAGGATTTGCCCCTATAGAGACCAGAGATTCTTCTCCTTGCTGACTTAGAGTAAGCAGTAGTGTTGAAGGGACCCATGTGGCAAGGATCTGCACGTGGCCTCTAAGATAGCCTCCAACTGGCAGCCCACAAAAAGCTGGGGCCCTCAGCCACGTAGCAACAAAGAAGTGAATCTACCACAATGTACCTGAGATCAAAAGTGGATTCTTCTCCAGCTCAGCCTCAAGATAAAAATATGGTCCAGTTCACAGATTTTTAGGAAGCTGATGAGTGCTCCGTAGAAGATCTAATTAAAGTATGCCTGGACCCTGACCTATATTCTAAACCACCATAACCATATGGTAATTTATTACACAGTGATAGATAACTGATGTAATCCCTAAGCATTTAGATCCTCAACTTTTAGATTAACAGTAATTCAATTAAAGAATAGTGGTAGTCTTCAGTGACATCTAAGTCATCAGTCACTGATTCTCAGTCATCAATGCATTACATACTGGGTCCATGGTACACACTTTTTCAGACAACTGGTTGAAATACTCTGTCATTTTTCATTTCTTCACAACCTTGACTTCTTGTCGCTGAGGCAGCCCATATTGCAAAGAAAGACCTTGAAGAGAATACCCATACCCATCAGATATGGGTCCTATGCTTAACACAAAAACAAAAAAAAAAAATGTATATTATTTTTATTTTCTCTCAAGCTTCCTAAATGCTTCTAAAAAACACATGTGGAAATAAAGAGAACAATCATATTTTATTCCTGTGTGTTTTAAGCTCCTGCAGTCTCCAGTTCCTAAACTTCCAGAATTTTTTTCAAGTTCTCAACAAATGGATTTTACAATTCAGATCTTTTTACATACACCAGTAGGTAGGTATTTTTGTTTTTGTTTTGTTTTATTTGGGTTTGGTTTGGTTTTCATGTTTTTCTCAAGGGATTTCACAAACTGAATCTGAAATACACATGAAAGAGCCGGTCAAAAAGGGTCAGGATACTTTAGAAGACTCCAAATACAAGATATAAAGAATTATTATAAATGGTACTAATTAAGACAGTGTAGTAGTAGCACAGTAATTAAAAAATAATAAGCAAACAGAATAAAAAGAGATATCCAACTCAGGCTATTTGTATATTGAAATATGCTACATGGAATATCTGACTTTACAAATCAGAGAGAAACAATGTTATCTGTCATAAAAGGTGCCCCACAATATCTTTCAGATAATTTCTTCTGGGAAAAGGGAGCAGGTAAATAACTCTCATATAAATTTTTCTTTAAAAAGCAAACAAGAGAAAAAGATAAAAAATATAAACCAGTATCTTTAAATTAAAACACAATAAATACTTACATAAATGTGTTAGTTTTCCATCACTATGACAAAATACCTGAGATCATCAACTGCCTAACAGTTTGAGAGTTTTCAGTCTATGGTCAGTTGCCCTTGTTTCTTTGGGCCTATGGCATGCAGTTTATCATGATGAGGAAACACATGCTATACAAAAACTGTTCATTTCATGGCAACCAGGAAACAGAAAGAAAGGGGAGAGGCTAAACTCCCTATATCTCCTTCAAGGGAGGGTCCCCTGTTACCTAACTTCCTTCAACTAGGCTCCACCTCCTGAAGATTCCACCACTTCCAGTAGCACCCCAAGCTAATGAGTAAGTCTTTGGCATATAGACCTTTGAAGGACATTTCAGATCCAAAATATAGTACTTTGTCCCTGGCACCTAAAGGTTCATAAATATCTCATAATCCAAAATTAATTTAGTCCATCTCTAGGAGTCCCCAAAGTCTTAACAGTTCCAGCATTGCTCAAAAGCCTGAGACCAAATTCTTCTCTGAGACTCAAGGTAAACCATTCTCAGCTGTGAGCCTCTGTAAAAATAAAAAAATAAAATAAAATAAAACAGTGTGCACGTCTAAGATACAATAGCACAGGATAAACATTCCTATTCAATAAAGGAGGAATAGGAAAAAAAAAACAAGGAAGAATCTGACCAAAGCAAGACCAAACCCAGCAGGGCAAGCAATGAATCTTATAGCTCCATGTCTGCTATCTGTGGCACCCAGTGGTGTGATGTGAGCTCCAAGGAGCTTGGGCAGCCCTGTGCCTGTGACCTTGCTGGCTACAGCCCACATGGACACTGTCTTAGACTGTGTCTGCTTATTTTCTGCAGCTTCCCTCAGCAGGTGTTCCATGTTCCTGGTCTCTCTAGCTTCCTTGATCTCCACTGCAGCCTCAGCCTCACTCTTGTCACTTTACTATGCTTTGCTGCATCAGAGGTTGCTTGCAGGGACTCTAACACTGCTACATAACTACCTGACCTTCCAGGCTTTACTTTGAAATCTCAATGGAAATCTTCAGGACCATGTGACTTGCATTCTGCATTGCAAGACAAATAGAACATCACATGGGTGATGCCAAGTTCTGACACCAGCTCAAACTGTGTGAGGATCTGCTCAAACCACAGCAGCAATAGTCTCTGAGTGTCCTGATGAAGAAATGAATCCTGGTGAAACAATTCCCTAGTAAGAGCAGGGTGCCCCAGAGCTCTATTCTCAAAGGAAAGTCTTTGAGACAAGTTTAAACTCTTTATCACTGAGCTTGCTGTGGGTGAGGTCTTGCTGATTCCTAAGATGCACTCAAGGCATCTTTCCTACTGTTCTGGTACATAGTTGGCTTCATTTTAGCAGTACTAAACTCCACACCACCTTGGCTACATTAAACTTGCTCCCGTTCTGGCCAAAATATAAGTTTTCACCCTTTCTACTCTGCTTTTTGTTCTGGATTCTCACTATAAATTTGGTGAAAAGCAGCCAGTAATAACCATGCCATAGCTTGAATCCTGTACTGTCTTGAAATTTCCTCCCCCAGATAAATCACCATGTCACCTTTAAACTCAACTTCACACAAAGTTTCAGGGCATGGACAAAATGTAGATAAGTTCTTTGCCAGAGTGTAACACAAGTGGAATCTAACATAATTCCCTGTAGAGTCCTCATTTCCATCTGAAACTTCATCAGCATAGACTTTACTATTGTCATTCCTATCAGCATTCTGGTCTATAAGAATTTCCCATTAAGCTCTGCTTACATCGTTTTCTAGCCCACTTCTCCAAACTTCCAAATTACTCCTGCACATCAATTCCAAAACTTTCTGAAGCACACTGCCAGTTATAATAACAGCAAAAATCCCATTTCTCATCACCAATTTCATTAGCCAAATGTCCATGGTGTGACAAAATACCTGATGTAATCAACATAAAAAGGAGGAAAGATTTACTTTGGCTCACAGTTTCAGAGGTTTTAGTCCATGGTTACTTGGCCCTGTTGCTTTGGGCCTGTGATGGCACAGTACACCATGGGAGGAACACATGGAAAAGAAAGATTGTTCACCTCATTGCAGCCAGGAGAGAGAGAGAGAAAGAAAGGAGCAACTGGGGTCCCAATATGTCTTTCAAGGAGACACCACCAGTGTGCAACTTCTTTCCACTCATCCCTGCCTCCTAAAGCTTCTCTCAACTCCCAGTAGTGCCACAACCTTATGACTAGGCCTTTAGGAAACATTAAAATGCAAAAACAAATAAATAAATATGTATCATGTGACTTAATTGTATTTTTAATCACATCTTTATTAGTTTAAAGTAATTAAGGGTAAAATTAGTCTGACATTTTAAAAATATATTAAATGCTACCTGTGATTCAGCTTTCAAATATATATGCTTAATTTGTGGTTGAGAAAGATAGTCTATTAAGAAGTACTTTAACATGTCTTTGGTATAGCAAAAATCAAATGATTAGGATATGATATTTAGGATATACTTCAAAATAATAGAAGCAGGGAAATTGGATGGAGGATAAATGAAACAAGACTAGTCATGAACTGACAAGTGCTGATGCAAGATAATGGACATCTAGTGGTTATACTATTCTTTCCTCCTTGGCATAAGTTTGAATTTTTTGGAATAAATAAAGTTTAAAAATAAGAAAGGAAATTAGTTAAGCTTTTGATAAACTAGTGCTTGGCTCCAAAACATCTCAAGTAAGAAAGTAAAAGTTAGAAAAAAAATTTGTGTGCTATTCATTTCAGGCAGTATGTGTGTGTATGTGTGTGTGAGAGAGAGAGAGAGAAAGCGCATATAAGTATACATCTTTATTATATATGAACACTCATAAAAATATGAAAATATATCTATATACAGACATATGTAAACATATATGGACATGTGTGTGTGTGTGAATTTATCATGACTTTTTTGGAGTAGACAAGTCTGTATTCTCATACCTTCATGTCCCAGTTGAGGATCCTGATCTCTCATTGTAGTTAATCTCTGTGCTATGGTTTGGATATGGTTTATCCCACAAAGATTCATCTGCTAGAGACCTAGTTCCCAGTGTGGAGTTAGTGGAACCCTTATGAGGTAGGGACTAGTGGAAGGTAACGAGATCATGGGAGCTCCAACCTCATAAATGGATTAACTTAATGCCAGGCTTGAGGGGTATTTTAGGTCTGGTGGGAGTGGATTAGTTCCCAGAAGAACATGTAGTTATAAACAGAGCAAGCCTGGTCCCTCCCCAGTCTCCTTCTTCCTGTCCTTCAATTGACCTCTTCTGCACACAGCTGTTTCCCTTTATGCTTCTCTACCATGTTGGGACTTAGCCAAGGGGAACCTCAACCAGTATGCCTGCACCATGCTGGACCTAGTCACTAGAATTCTGAGCCAAATAATCTCTTTTCTTTATAGTGTACCACCCTCAGACAGTTTGCTATAGCAATAGAAAACAGATTAAGACATTCTGACTCTCCAAGTACCTCTCTATCCTTCTTTGGTGACCTATGTGGATAAAGTCAACAGATTCCTTGACCCTGTGGCCTGGATAATGAAGAGTAGCAAAGAGGTCATTGCAAGATGTGACAAAAAGAGTGAAGTCATCATCTTTGTTTTTTGGCTCTCTACCTGCGGATACCCTTGAAGTATTCTGGCTGTCTCTCCAAATGGAAGTTCACTCAAAGAATCAATTTCTATAAGACCCTCTTCTTCTAAGTTCCAAGAACCCAACTCAGCAATGTACTGATTGATCTCTTTTCCACTTTATACATAGAGGTTGCATCAGTGCAGCTGATAGTAACTTCAGATTCATGAACAATCACTTGTGTGGTTTTTACTCACACCTTTATAAACACTCTTGTGTGCCATGTGTTATCTATTAAACCCTTAGTCCACCATCCTCCTTATTAAACAATAAGTGGCACATAGTTATTAAAAATAGAGTTGGGGAGATTTTTATACACTCTCTCTTAGACATACAGTTATGTCCTAGGTGAAATCTTAAGTTAGACATAACCTATATGGAGACAAAAAAGAGAGATGTGGAATTGTGGATATCAATCAAATACTAGTCTGCAAACCAGCTCCCTTTGCTAGTAGACATAAAGGGAGCTGAGAGTATTGCCCTTTCTCTGAAAGTCCCAAATTTTGAGAGTATTTCAGCTTTTCTAACTTCCCCCACATTCATAAGTAGACACAGAGCTAGCTGTATGTATGTTATAACACATCAAACATTGCATTATAATTACCTGACTATCTATATTTGTCCCCTCTACTAAACTGTGAGCAATTCAGGTAAAAAGCTCAATTTTTTTTTTCAATTTTGTAACCCTAACATCTTAGCATAGAGGCAGTCACATAGCACACACACAATTAATTAATACATGCATGCAGGAATCAAGGAATGCCAATGGGGTCAGTGTGTTCCATAGTTGGGACTCCAAACAGAGCCTTTTCACTTTCTAGTCACCATCTGCTTTCCAAAAGCAGCACCAAGTCTAAATATGACCTTGGTACCATAGAAAAAGAGTCTTTCTCATCTGAATCACTCCCATCTGTCTGTCTACAACCAGCATAAGGTCCTGAGGCTGAGACACACCTTCATTTGTTAAAAGGCGGGGGAGAGGGTGGAGCAGATGGTAAATTAAGGTACTAAAGCTCATTAATTCCTAATGGAGGCTTCCTCCTGGATGTAATTAGAACAAAAAGGAGGAAGAGCCAAAGGAGGGGTGTTTGGGAAATCAAGTAGGCAGCTGGAAGAGGTTTATGAAAGGTATAAACCCTCAGGGAGCTTTCCATTAGAGAGGATAATAACATCCACACTTCACAATTACACAGTTCTTTACAACCAGCAAAACACTTCCGCGCACATTATTCCAATAGAGTCTAAGAAAATAATTGTGATACATGGTAGAAAGTTTTTACCAACAACTTAGTCACTCTGTGACTATGAATGGAGCAAGTGACCTTCAGACCAATTCTCCAGGCCCAGTGCTAGTGCATCTAGTTCATCTATCATACACCATGCTATCTTTGTGCTAATACCATTCCCATTACCAAACACTTAAAGACCTTCCAGTTTCCTTCTCTGATTGGCAAGTAGGATATAGGGGCACTTATAAGCCTAGGGTTTTGTATTCTTATGTCCTCATGGAAAACTTTCCCACTGGGAAGTATTTCAAACCAGGAAAGAAAGGAGCTCCTCCCACAAGACCTAGTTAATATCATTCCATTTTTCCCCCACTGTTCTCAGCACAAAATACATGTATGAGCATATATAGTTTCACAGAAATTGAGAATTAAGTACTATACTTTGATCTTCTAAGAAGTGTGCAGTATAAATCTGAGTTATCTGCATTAAATGTAGAGCCTTTATTATTAAGGGCTTGCTAGTTAGTTTGGGTAATTTTATAAAATGTCAATCTATCCAAAAAGAAGTCTATTGCTTGAAAAGTGACTCCTGTGTCAAAGGAGTCACTTGAAGTCTTCTTTTTCTCTCAAAAGTACATAACTGACCTAGTTCAGAAGTTAGTGGGAAAAGAGAAGGAGAACACTCTGTTTAGCCAGTATCAATTATTTGTAGCCATCTAGTTCATATCATTTCCCCTCAATCCCAAGGAAGCATTCACCTAACATGTTTATTGGACTGATGCCCAGATGTGCTCCATTTATCCATGCAACTCTCTGTTGGATGCTTCAGATATTATCTTCCATGAATCCATAGAGCATGAATATATTTCAGAAATCTTGTCATGGTTATTATATATGATCCTAAAGTGACTTCATGAATTACACCTTCAAAGTAAATCAGGAAATACTGAATGCCTTTTACTATCTTTGTTTCAACAAATTGCCTTTTGTTTTCATATCAAATGTAACAAAATTGGTTTTAGTGAATTGGTGCCTTAGATTTCATCAACATCATCATTGGATATTGCTGATGGTGTGTGATCTTTAAATTTTATTTGATATCTTTCTGATCTGTGACTTTCATTGGTTCAAACTTTGTCTTCCACATGTGCCTTCCTAAAATGTATTATGGCTATAATGAGCACTTTTGAAAAATGATTTGTTTCTGGTATTATAACTATTAGGTCTCCAAACAAAAATAACTAATTATAAATTTAGCTTGAAACATGTCCATTTCTGTTTTGGTACAGAAATACAGTGTGCTTGTTTATTAAATTAGTTGTGTTGTCCTTAAACAATCATCAGTACCTCAGCATGATAATACAATTCTTTCTCAAAATACCATGTGATTTAAAACCAATTATAAAGTGAGCAATCTATTCTGCCCCCAAATTTTCAGGTATCTTTAATGAATGTACTTGGTTCCAAGGAGGCATTTAAGTGAAAAAAGCATTTGCTCATGGAAAGGTAAAAAAAGGAGTTCAATATACTACATTATTTTCAAAAGGCAAATAGAGCCTACTTATATTAGGATACCCTGATTCCAAATATGGTCTGGGACACAGAAAAATCATCATAACCTGTGGAACCTTGAACATGGCTCAACGCCTCTGTTGGCATACAGAAATCAATGCTATTCAGTTATGAAAGAAAGATGACCTATGAATAAATATCACTGGGGACATTATCATCTGCATACTTAGGTGACAGGTGGCTTACAATGAAATAGTATAAGAAGAAGTATAGGTTTGTAGTAGGAAAATTTGTCCTAAGGCATGATTGGGAATCAAAGAGTAACCATGGATAAATATTCCTGTAGTTTGGTAAAGGTTGCCAAGTCCCGAGATAAGGAAAGCTCTTCTACCCAGATACAGAGCTTTCCATGAGCATTCTAGAACCTTCAAACTGCATATCGTACTTGACCCTTTCTTCTTCTCTTCAAAGATCACACTGACAAAATCTTGGCAATATGAGACCAAGTTCTACTCATAGAGATTTTCAGAGATAACCCCATTGCTTCTATACAATTTATTTTGTAAGGCCATATTTATCATGCTGAAAATTTAGCCCAAGTCTACCTGTTCTTTCTTTTAACAATGCATTTATTCACTCACTAATTATTTATTGAGTACTTCTTACATTCCAGACAAAGCTTTAGGAGCTGAGATTTGGCAGAGAACAAGAGGCAAAAAAATTTTCCTTTCATGGTCTTTCTTATTCTGTTCAATTGACAGTAACATCCTTATTTTTTTGTAAGAAATTGGGTCAATGTTTTTGATCAAAGCTAGTTTTGTTGGAATTAAATTTCTCTAACAAAAAAATTCAGCTACATGAAAACTAACATTAGGTTATTCTTACAATTTTGCAGCATTTTTGGCAGGTTGTTTTCTATTATTTTTCATTCTTATGTTCCCTAGAAGTGTACTCTAGAGTGAAAAATAGTTTTCCTGGAAGTATACACTGATGAATCATATCTGCATCCTTCAAGGAAGAAGGAGGTCTACCTCGTCATATTGCCCAGTCAATCCTAGGGGGAAAAAATGGAAATACTCTTATTTTATGCTTCCTAAGACAGGAATAGGGAAATATCATACAATAATAACCTCTCTTACTAGTTCTTAACCACTACTACCACCACCACTGTGCTTTGATGTCATAGACATTTAGTCTTCATAGTAACCCAATGAGGAAGAGTTTACTAATTGAGGATTATTTACAATTAAGGGCTCCAGCAAACGGTGATGCAAGGTGTGTTAGCTTTCCTTTACTATAACAAAAATACCTGAGATAATCATATTTAAAGATAAAATTTTATTTTGGCTCGTGGTTTTGGAGATTCCAGTTCATGATCAGGTGAACCTACTGCTTTTAGGCCTATAGCAAGGTAGCACATCATGATGAAGGTGTATGGGAAAGAAAAAACTATTTGCCACACAAGCCAGGAAGCAAAGAGGAGAGAGAGGAAGGGGCCAGGGTCCCACAATCCTCTCTGGAGGCATACCACCAATGACTGAAAGATCCCCCACAAGGTCCCACCTCTTAAAGATTCTACCACCTACCAGTAGCCACCTTGGGGACCAAACTTTTAACACATGGGCCTTTGGAGGACACTCAAGACCCAAACTAGCACAGGGATTCATAATAGGGTCCGTCTGATTCTGTCATTCTTTTATAAAAAGTATATTTAATTATGTAATAAAACCATAGAAAGGAATTATTAAATGTAAGCCATTATTATTTTACACCTCACAGAATAGCATTTCCCCAGATGAAGAGGATACATGTTTTAAATATTGTCCCAGTATTTTTTGTTCCTTCTCTGAGTATTCTGTAATGTAATAAAACCATCATTTGGTTCTCAAATACACACTCATGTAAGAGGAAGACCTTCCCCTTCATGTCTGAACTAATTAAAATTTAAAAGAAAGGCCAGGCATGGCGGCATACTCCTGTAATCCCAACAGCTCAGGAGGCTTAGGTAGGAAGATTGCAGGTTCAAAGCCAACCTCAGTAACTTAGTGAGAACCTATCTCAAAATATAAAATAAAAAAGGGTTGGGGATGTCATTCTGTGGTTAAGTGCACCTAGGTTCAATCTCTGGTACCAGAAAAAAAAAAATTAAAGGAATGTTCAATGTAGATGTCTGGTTATATACCTTGAAGAAAAGTAGCTTCAAGTGCTTCTCATTTTGAAAACAAAGAAAATCAGGGAGGAAATTCACTTCAGTTTGTTTTAGGAAAAACAAAGACTCACAACTCTGAGAATAATGAAACAATCAGACCACAATTCAACTGTGTTAAACTAGTTAAGAGTAAACTGAGCAAAAAAAAAGGCCAAAGGATGATTACAATCAAGATATGATTGTTATTGCACAAACTCTTGATTTGTGGGAGTCTGTTCTCTTTCATTTTTTTTTTCTTTGTCAAACTTAGAATGTATATTTGGTGAAAGGACGAGTTTGTTTAACATTATTTTGATAATTAAGTATATTCCTTGTAAAAACGCCCATTCTTAGATCCAGTGTCCCCAAAACCTCTTCTCCCATCTTACACAGATTTCTCTGTCTAGTACTGAGTCCCAGAAATACTGTCATACTCAAAAGAACAAAACAAAACCCAAATCATCTGTGGTGACAATTTGAGTGAGGGTCTGACTCAAATTGCTGACTCAGGGGACACACACACACACACACACTATTTAACCCCAAACAGTAGTACCCCATACTCTCCACTGCTCATTTGGTGCTTGTTATAAATCCCTGAGTAATAATGGTTATCTTTTCAAGAAAACTCAATAAAAAAATTACTGAACATTTTCCATGCTCAAAGCACACGTATTAGATATTGAGGGACAAAAAGGTCAATGAATGATCTACTCTCTCTTCTATAATCTATCATGGAAGAAAGAGATAGATGTAAATAGTCCTGACATTGAGCAGTGAGCTCTGGGATAAAGAGGAAAATAGCACATGGAGAAGAGCGATGTTAACTTGATGAGATTGTCTCCTGTACTTTTCCACTTTATTGTAAACCCTCAGAAGCCAGAATTTTTTATTTTCCAGAATCTTTGCATATAACAAGTGTTTTAGTCTATAGTCTTATTTAGTAAGATTCAGAAAAACAACACTAGGTTAAAGAATACCATCTTGTATACTCTTAAGATCTAGATAGTACCCTGATATTGGCTTCAGGCACAGTTGGATCAGGTTTTCTAAGGAAGACTTAAGAATTTTTCTCTTAATTCCAGGCTCTGGATTTTTTTTCTTCATTGGGCTTTCATTATCCAAAGACCCTCTGAATGGAATTAAAGATAGCCCCAGAAATACTGCATCTGGTTAGTAATACTAGCAGAAAAAGTGCTTCTCTCCTCGCAAATTTTATCAAAAAGTCATGAAATTTATTCCACATGGAGTGTTTTAGGTCGTGTGTCTTTTGCCATGTGAGTTATTGGGGTTGGAGGAATGGAATATATTGACTGGCCATTCTAAGTCACATACCTATCACTGGAGCCAAAAGGGGCATCTAAATCTCATGACCAAGAACTGCAGAAGGATGATTCCCCCAGAGAAACCATGAAGAGCAGTTTACTGTAGAAGAGGGAAATGTTTTCCAGGCAAAACAAACAACACATGCCTACCATAAAAAATGTTCAACAAGTATTTGCTAATTGATGTATTGATTAGAAAGCCTGAGATAAATAAGATGATAATAAATATGATGTGTGACGGGAAGTGTGGCCAAGAAAAATTGTGAAATGAAACCCCTGAGGTGGGCAGTATCCAGCAAGTTTTCTTGGAAACAAATCAATAAAAAGGAGCCTCTCCAGACTGTTTGCACTATTTGAGAAGAATTAACTGAGTCTGCCATCAGCAAATACTTCCGAGGGCTTGCTTTGGTAGGGTCTTCATTCTTTGATACAGTAATGATGTCACAGGTGTCAAAGTGAACATGGTCAAATGTTGGGATCACCAGAAAACAAAAGAAAAGTACATAAAATCATATATATATACATACATACATATATATATATATATATAATTTCAAATATCAGACTTTGGTTAACAACACAAAATTATGGAAATTTTAAGTGGATTCATAGTACACTTCAATCAGATATTCTTGTAGTACATTAAAAAATTTCCTAAATATCATAACGGAGAGGTACTTATTTGAATTATAGAATGATCTGAATTGACATCAATATACATATCCTTCAAGATAAAATAAATTAGTCCTATAATTCAATGTCTATCAAAACATGATTAAAATTTGATAATATTTTCAAGGTAGAGAAAACTTTCAAAATTTGGTAGTAATTATGTTTCTTAGATGACTTAATTTCCATTATCATATTAATGTAAATCAT
This sequence comes from Sciurus carolinensis, assembly GCF_902686445.1. NCBI lineage: Eukaryota > Metazoa > Chordata > Mammalia > Rodentia > Sciuridae > Sciurus > Sciurus carolinensis. Next base: position 83,409,011 of record NC_062226.1, read on the forward strand.
GTTTAATAAACTCATTAGAAGCTCTGAGCAGTTCTCACATCCACAGTTCAGTGGACTACTCTTAAGTTTTAAGAATCCTTCACATTCAGACATATAACTCCAGCAAATCTGCACCTGGGATCAGACAGCTATCCTTCTGAAACTGTGAACCTAAAATAAACTTTTACTCCTCTAAGTTGTTCCTGTATTTTTGTCACAGCAATGAAAAACTAACACATGAATCAAGGAAATAGACCTCTGAGCAAGACTAGGAGACAATGATCAAGGTTCCCGTTTCCCAAATATTAGTCATTCATGTGCCCTTTTCATGACTTGGACTCTGCTCACATATCAACCTTATCATTATTTATATAACAATTGATATTATACAGTTTGTAGTTTAAGAAAAATTTCTTCTCTAAAGGACCCATTTTCTACTACTGTGAAAGAGAAGTCTTGTTATAAATAAAAGGTAATTATGAACCATACCCTACAATTTTAAAACTCTACCTATGAGTTCCTGTATAACACCAAATAATCCTGAATTCTTGAATGTGACTGATGGAGTACATACACACCTGCATACACGTTTGGAAACCCTGCAACTGTAGTAGATACACTTGGCCAAGCAAGGCTAAGGCCAGTGTGATCCAGCAACAGCTTCCCTCCACTAACTTACAATTGGCATATAGTCTGTATTTCCTTCCCCTAAGCTAAAAAAATAAAGCAGATCATTGACCTCAAAAAACCTTAAATAATTTATTTACCAAAGGACCTATGCATATCTTCACACTAGTATAACTTTCTTACATATTTGAGAACTGTTATAGAAATCTGTATAGATGAGTGTCATATATTACAAGGAAATGTATTATTAAAATCTCTTCTAACTCATGGTCATGATGCCCTTTTGCAAGATAGTTGACCTTGATGATATTATTCATCTCATCTGTTTGAAAGGGTCTAAAATGCTTATCCTGTTTCCTGTTTAATAAAACTATCAAAAGGATTAATGGGAGAAAACCTCTAGAATACTCCAAATTCTCTCCAAAAAGACAGCAGTAAAACAGCAGGTGCCTCTTGTGAACATACATTTGTCTTCTTCTTGTAAATTCATCCTGAAGGACATCAGGCTTCCAGCTTATATTTAATTGGCTGATTATGTTGTCACTCTTGAGCTCCTTGCCAAGTTACAGGGAAGAGTTTTCTTGGAAACCGTAGTTTCCAAACTTTCTCCAGCTATGCAGTTTAATTACATCTAGCAAAATGACAACAGAGCTCATAATTAGCCTGGAGATTAATTACTGCTAAATCAGTCCAAACACCACAGCTACCAAATTCAACACAGGTGCTTAGGCAAAGAGAAAAGAGTTTTCTCAATACCTAGCATAAGGTGGACATGGAAGACACATTTTATGATCCTCTTCCCATGAGCTTAAACATACAACCTGTGCAAAACGCCTTGTGTCTTTATAGCCAGGATGTCCCTAAGTACTTTAAAAAGAACTAGGCCCACAAATACTCAAAATAGTAATACCATATGTACTGAAATGTGCAATGACTGAAGCAAATCTTCCCACTCGAATTTCTGCAATAGAGCTTCTTTTCCCCTTTTCATTTTATTCATACTTCATCTTCTCTTTTTAGAACTACAAATGAAAGAGGGATGGGAGTTGTTCAATCAGTGCATTAGTTAGCTTTCCATCACTGTGATAAAATACCTGAGATAATCAACTTAGAAGACAAAAATATTTATTTTGGCTCATGGCCTTAGAGGTTTCAGTCTATTGTCACTTGGCTCTGTCACTTTACACCTGAGGTGAGGCAGAATAACATGGTGGAGAGTACATGGTGAAGCAGAGAGGCTCACCTCATGGTGCAGGAAGCAAAGAGAAGGAGAGAGGAAGAGGCTAGAATCCTGGAATCCTCTTGAAGGGCACACTCCCAATGACCTCACTTCCTTCCAGTAGGCCCCACCTCCTGAGGGCTCCACCTCCTGAGGGCTCCACCTCCTGAGGGCCCCACCTCCTGAGGGCTCCACCTCCTGAGGGCCCCACCTCCTGAGGGCTCCACCTCCTGAGGGCCCCACCTCCTGAGGGCTCCACCTCCTGAGGGCCCCACCTCCTGAGGGCTCCACCTCCTGAGGGCCCCACCTCCTGAGGGCCCCACCTCCTGAGGGCTCCACCTCCTGAGGGCTCCACCTCCTGAGGGCTCCACCACCTCCCAACAGCACCATCAGCTGAAGACCAAGTCTATAACACATGGACCTTTTGGAGACATTTAACAATTGGTGTAAAGTTTCAGTTATGTAAATGAATGAGTTCTAGAGATCTGCTGTACAACATGCTACCTATAGTTGACAACACGATATTGTGCCCTTAAAAACTTGTTAAAATGTAGAACTTGTGTTAATTGTTCTTGTCACACAAAAAGAAAAAGGCACAGGAAATTTTGGAGGTGTGGATATAGCTATTACCTTGATGGTGGTGACCATTTCACTAGTGTGTGTCCAAGCTCATCAAATTGTATACATTATATATGTTCAGAATTTTGAAGAACAATTGTACATCAATAAATCCGTTTTTAAAAGAGAAAGAAAGGAATAAACGAAAAACCTTATTGTACCTTATGTTCATCCTGTGGCCCCTAAAATGCCTTGTAAACCCTTAGAGAAGGTTTTTCTCTGCCAGACACAGTGATGAACATTGCCAGAACAGATTCTAAAGGCAATAGCTACCTACCTAGAACATTCTATTTCCTCTCTGAGAATTAATGGAAAAGGAAAAGTTTCAGTTAGCTAGATAGGAAAAGGAAGGAATTGATCCCATTTTTAAATGCTTTATAGTTTATCACTTTTGCAGAGTCGGGTACTGGGTTTTGAACTCAGGGACACTCAATCACTGAGCCACATCCCCAATACCTTGTATTTTACTTAGTGACAGGGTCTCAGTGAGTTGCTTAGCTCACTCATCACTTTTTACCTGCAAATCACTTGGGGTACTTTCAAATATATGTATGCCTAGGATCAAACAAACAGATTATATTCTCAAGTGATTCTAATGTACAGCTAGAGTTGAGAATGACTGGCCTGGAGTCACAAATAGATTGGTCAGATTGTATAACTCCATAAGACCCAGGGGAACAGACAGAACCAGAAGTGGAGAGGGGAAGAGGAAGAACAAGGCCAGAATATAGGAGACGGAAAGAATGAAGAGGTACAAATCAGAATCTCAGAAGCCCCAATACAAATAAATGCAGCTGATTATGATCTTGCTGAAAAAGCACTTTCAATGGGTTTATAGGATACGTGTGTTTATCGGTTTGATTTTGTCTGCAAATTTATTTGTACATTTGGAGGAGTGATGGTTTCTTTGCTTGTTTGCTTTTAAATAATCCTAAAATTGACTAAAACGAATAAATTGTGTTTATGCAACTGGAAGGGAAACCTGTGGAAAGGAAGGAGGAAATGAAATCTGGAGAGAGCTTGTGAAAATATTTAAATACATGAGATGTATGCAAATGTGTAGGCCTAATGCTCCTATCCCAGCCTACACCAGGACGTGAGGGAAGCTACTGCAAAGCCATTTGCTTGCACAAGACTGGAGGAGAGAAGACATGGCTGCCAGGAGAGGAATGTTGTCAGATCCACTTCAGAACGAGCACAGCCGAGCTCATCAGTGCTGGGAAGCCAACCACTGTGCAGCCAGCTGCACCACCATCTGCCAGGCTGTCTTCTCAGTGCTGGGCCAAACCTAGAGCAGAGGCCCACCTTACCTCAGGGAAATAGGAACAGGCGACCTCCAGAACATAGCCCTGTCAACAGGGACCCAGGGGTGTGAGGTTCCAGAGACAAAGACCCCCTAGGACAGTCCTGTGTGCAGGTATGCCTCCCCGTCCCCACCCTTGTGCTTGCCATGGTAGGAAAAGGTACTCAGTAAGGTTGCAACCCTTCTCCCCATCCTCAGTTTCCCAGGTCCCAGGTGGAGTTGCTCAGGTTCGCTTGGTACAGACATGATGCAAACTCTGAAGACGTGGGTTCAAGGCTCAGTTCTGCATCTTCCTGATTAGATCATTGACAAATCATTTCATTTCTGTGAGTCCCAGTTTCCTCATTTGTCATGGAGGTAATGTAGAATTTTAGAGTTCAACTCATCAAACCATACCGTTCTACAACCACATGAATTGAGAACCAGAAATTATAAAGCGAATCTCTCACTTCACCCAGCTAACTGATGACTATGCACAATTGAACACCCACATTTCCTGGCTGGAATCCAGTTTTCTTTCTCAACTGTTCCCACCTATCCAATATTTCCCCTAACACCTTTGTAAGAGGGGATCTTAGGAGATAAGAGCTTGTGGTTAAATATTGTGGACTAACTATACACACCAGCTCCACTTGGCTCCCCAAAGCCCACTGGATCACAGAGCAAGATTTTTAAAAGGAATAGAATGAGAAGGAGTGGGGAGGTTATAGCAATGAATCATCAAGTTTGGAATAAGTCCTGGAAGAGGACTTATTCATTGCGATTGGATTGGTAGAGCGAAACTTCCAAAAACAAAAAAACAAAAACAAGGACAACAAAACAAAACAAAACAAAAACCCTTCAGTTAAAAAGGGTAATGTTACTGAATATATATTACTGAATATTGATTATGAATGTTACTGACTATATATTACTTATATTTATTATGTTAATTAGAATAGATAGCATCACATTTTAATATTAAACTAGGTATTTAATTTATGTAATCTATGGCTTATATATCATAATAAGTGATAGACTACTAAGCAACCTTCTGAATACATAGTGGTTGGGATGATCTTCATATACTGGCAGAAAGGGATATTAATAATGTAATGTCAAAGGGAAAAAAGGCAGCATCAAAACTATGTGAATAATGCAAATCTATTTTACACAAGCAAGAAGTACACTTGCATATTTAAAATATGTACACTACTCTGAAAATACCTGCACTACCATAGGCACCATTGTACACAGAAGGAAACTGAGGCACAGATTTCCACCTGTCCCAACAGTATGGAAAACTATGAAAGCACGCATTCCAATGTAAACTGCAGAGAAGTCAAGGGTGAAAACTTTTCCCTTTTCTTTTACATTTTCCTGTTGTTTAATAATAATCAATAAGAATGTATTATTTTAAGTCCTCTGGGTATAAACGGAGGAGTGGGATAACTGGGTCAAAAGGTAGGTCTATTTCAAGTTTTCTGAGGAATCTCCATACTGCTTTCCAGAGCGGCTGCACCAAGTTGCAACTCCACCAGCAGTGTAAGTATGCCTTTTCCCCTCGCTCAATTCACAACCAACCTAGATGCCCTTCAACAGATGAACGGATAAAGAAACTGTGGTATATATACACAATGGAATATTATCCATCCATAAAGAAGAATAATATTATGACATTTGCAGATAAATGGATGGAATTAGAGAATATCATGCTAAGTGAAATAAGTAAATCCCAAAAAACCAAAGGCCAAATGTTTTCCCTGATAAGTGGATGATGATACATAAAGGGGATGGGTGGGTGTGGGGTGACTGAAGAATGGAGGAACTTTAGATTACTTAGAGGGAAATGAGGAGGGGGTGGGGGTATGAAAGATGGTGGATTGAGACAGACATCATTACCCAATGTACATGTATGATTACACAAATGGTATGAATCTACATCATGCACACAAAAAAAGAATATATTATTTTTTCATGTTTTAAAAATTATCTTACTGCAAAATTTTGGTTCTTTGGATCCACAATTTAGGAATTATAACATATGTAAAGATTTATGTCACTACCAGCACAATCAGGAGACAGGATAGGTTTCTTGTACCACCAAATCTCCCACTTTCTCTCTTTAGAGTCCCATGTTCCCCCCACACAACTCTACAGTTTTGATTTGAAAATGTCATGAAGCATGTACTCTTTTAAGATTGGCTAATTTAACTCAGCATAATGCCTTTGCAATTTATCCAGGTAGTTTCAGACACTGATAGTTTTTTCCTTTGCATTGCTGTATAGTATTCCATTCTAGAGATGTTTTGGTTCATTTATCCATCTCCCCCATTGAAGGACATTTGAAATATTTCCCACTTTTTCCTTGTATAGAATAGCTATAAGCTTTGTATGTAGGTTTTTGTAGGAACACATCTTTTCACTTGTCTTGGAGGAAATGCCTAAGAGTTTGCTTGCTGGGTATAATCATAATCATAATATATGATACTACCAAACTGTTTTCCAGAGTTGCTGTACAATTGCCTTTCTACCAGAAATGGATAAGAGTTCCATTTGTTCTGTATCCTCAACAGCACTTGGTATTTTGGGTGATTTTTTTCATTTTAGCCATTCTTATAGGCATGTAGTAACCATATGTTATCTTTCACATTTTAAAAATGAAAAAAATCTAATAGCATTGGCAAGCATAGGCAAATACATTATCTTGTAAACTATTACAGATAGAACTATAATTAAGAAATATTTTTGAAAATTCTATATTTTAAATATTTATCAAGCATCCAATATGTGCCTGCTGTGCTCCTCATTTGCATATTTCAATGCCTTAGGAATTTTCAAGTACACCCTGATTTTTCACATCATTTTCATCTTTATTTTCTATTTATCTATAGTGCCCACAATTTGCTTTTGTAACCCCAAACTAAGCATACTAAGAAAGGATAGATAATAATAAAGATAATATATCAAACTCCAAATAATTATTATATATATTAATAATTTGCTATTTGGGGAAATGTTGGCCTCTACAGATGTCAAAGTCAAGACAAGAGGAAGCCTTTAGAGAGTGGACCGGGTTATAGAATTTTGCCTGCTTGCTCTACTTGTTTTGTCATCTAATAAAAGCACCATAACAGGTAGAAGAATTTGTTTATTCCTAACAAATGTCTTGTGAGTATTTCACAATGAGAAATTAATTAGAGAAGATATAAGGGTCAATTGATTTTCTGGCTGCCAATGGTTCACTTTGCAGATTATTTATGGAAGCCAGAAAGAAAATAGGAGGGGAAAAAAAAGGCAAAGAAGTCTGCCTTGGGGGCAGAAAGCAGCAAAGGGGGTGCCCAGGAATTCAATTACAGCAATCCCCGCTGGTTCAGGGCTTCTCCCGGGTCTTTGCCACGTCCTTCTTGCCAAACCTGGGCCACATGGACCAAGCAACTATGAGTATAACGTGTTGTCCTTCTAAACACCTCTTTCTCCTGACTTGTATGACTTGACAACAGCAATAGCAGATGCAGGAAAACCACTGTTAAAAAGAAAAGTCCATATTACAAAGAGGCTGACCAACAAGGACCCAGACTGAAGGAAAACCAGGAAAATAAATTATTCTTAGGGATCACATGCACCTGTCTGATATTAAGGGAAAGACAGGTATCTCACGGTAGTTGCTGACCCCAATTCTCCTCAATCAGGTGAAATTAAACTAACTGGCTAAAAATGCCCTCCATAATCATTTCGTGCAAGGTTCTAATCAGAGAAACCTACTGTATATTTGGTTGGCTCTATGGTTTTATATCTGAGTCCAGATTTCACACAGAGGACACTGAGGCCTAGAGAATGGAAATGGCTGGCTTTGGAACAACATCAAGGCAAATTCACAAGAAACCAAGTTTTCAAATATCCGGTCTATAATGTGAGTCAAATTTATTTATTTTACATGGCTGTGATGCTTCCTCAAAGAGAGCTATTAAAAATGCATTGCTTTTGGAGATTATTGCCATCATCTATGACAAATTGTGTTTTCCAATGGCATTTCTGCAGGGAAATGCCATTCAAGGAAGGAGAAGAAGCAAAAAGGGTAAGTAAAGAGGAGGAGAAAATGGGGGAAAAAATCCTCAAAAGGCACATTAAAAACTACTGCAAAATGATTGGTGAGGAGAATGCTTTTGTATTAGGGCTATTTTTAAGAATGAACTCCCATTCTTAATGAGTTCCAGTTGATCTTGTAATATTTTACAAGTTTACCATATCTTAATTTTATTCTAGTATTTCTGTTGTATGGAATGCAATGAATAATAAAGCTGCAAATTAATTTCAATTCCTCAATCTATTCTTCAAGAATGAAATTCAGTCACACTACTGCAACTATGACTATATATCCAGGAACCGCTAATGTGGATTTTACCCTGATTGTAAGTGAGAATAAAAAGAATCCAAGAGAATGGATGAGATTTCTGGAAGCGAAGATAAGTAATGGATTTTCTATATCCAAAGAGTCCATTTCTTGACTATATGAAAATACATTGAAGTTCATTTATGGCTACTTAAAATTCTATCCAATGTTCATGTTACTAACCATATTTAAGGTACAGAGCACCTAAAAATAATGCATTCCATTGATATGATCTGTCTTTTCTGGGTCCCAATGGAGTGACTCAATGCTGGTTAAATCCTCCTATTTCAAGGTATCTCCCCTTAAAATATCTGAATGTGTACGTTTGACTTAGGACTTAATAAATAATAGTCATAGTTAATAATCACTGAGCCTGAACTCTGTGTCAGGCACTCTTCTAAGGAAATAACATACTAGTTCATTTTATTCTCAGGCAACCCTATGAGATTAAGTATGTTCTTCCCATTTGATAGCAGCAGAAAGTGAGGCAAGAGAGCTTAAGGTACAAATCGTCACCATCTCATAGCATATAAAATGGAGCTGGGAAGAGTTCATGCTTGTAAAGAAAAAGAATCCATTTAAGAATGAATTATGTAGAGTATAATAAAGAGATATTTTGAGTACACACATAAAAACATTAGGAAATATAGTTAATTACAAAGAATTAACATGACTAACTGTCCTCTAGTTTTACTGTTAACTCCACCTCCTTAGGCTTTTGTTAGAGCTATGTGCAAAAAGTGATTCAAAGCACACCTTTATCCTGAGTGACATTCCTATCTTCTTGCCTGGTCTCCTGTCTCTTAACAGCATCTCTTCTTCTTCCAGTAGCTCAACGTCTAATACTCATTCATGTCACCCTTGCTTAGACCTTTTTCATAAATGGTATTTCAATTGCAGAGTATTAACTCATTTTACTGCTGCACAATTTTCAGTCTTTGCAGGAAAGAGCTTCTTGGCCTTAACTGTAAAAATTCTATGTGCTTTTCTATTGCCCAAACTCTTTGTTTCTATCTTCGCCTGCCTGGGATGTATAATTTCTTCAACTGGCATGCCCTCTGAGAATGCCTACTGAGAACCTGTGAGTATCTTCTTGGTTTGGGGGGCCATTTTGCCTTTAGTATCAAACAGTTTAAGGACTGTTCATAGTTTTTTTGTTTGTTTGTTTGTTTGTTTGTTTTTGTTTTTGTTTTAATTCTAAATGACTCACCAGCTGATCTCTTTAAATTGCAGATTCAGACTCAGTATCTCTGGGGCCTGAGAGTCTGTATTTCCAGCAGCTCCTGGGAGAGGCTTATACTGCTTTAAAGGACACACTTTTGAGTAGCAGTGACCTAAAAGATTTGTCATTTCTTCCTTCCAAGTCTGTTTTATACAACAATCAATTTCCTAGATTCCTCTTTCCCTTTCCTGTCCCACCTGGATTATAAAACTTGCACATGCAATCAATGCTGTCCACCAAGTTTTAATTTTTTCCTATTCCTATAGTCACCAACTTGTATGTGTCTATGTTCTCTTAAGGACCAAATAATCTAGAAGTTACCTCATGGTAGTAATTCAGGACAAGGGAAAGAGTAGGGAAAACACCACTGCATTACCCTCAGAAATATTCAGTCCATAAATAGGCTGTGAAGTTACCCTCTCCTCCACTTGTATTTATTCTTCTCTAGCAGCTGAAAGTAGAACTCAGAGGAAATGGAAAATAGATGAGAAGAGGGCTTTGCCCAAGAGAGCTTTCATCAGTAAAGTACCAAAGTAATTACTGCACCTGACAAATTCCTACTCCTTGTTTTAGCCCAGTTTTAATAAAAGAAAGATTCAACAATGGTTTATATTACCTGGCATTGTCTTTAATTTCATCAAGCGCCAATATGAAGACTTGCCACATTTACACTAAAGCTGCTTTTTCTCCTGAAGTTCATTTGCGAAGGCAGCCGCTGGGGCTTTAATCATTTTCTCTTCAATCTTTCATTTCTAACACACTGTGATTGATAATGGCTCTCCCAGGCCCCCCTGCGAACTAGGCAAATTCTCTATCACATCAGTCTCAGGTAGTCAGTGGTAGAAACAGCATCCACTAATTAAGAACAGAAAGGCCATTTCAGATACTCAGGTGATAAAGACTCAGCATTTCACATTCAGGGTGGACCACATTCAAAAGTAAGATCCTCCCACCTGGCTACGGGACCAGGCTACATTTCACCAAGCTTGGGAATGGCAGGCACCCTTGGCATTTCAGAAGTTCTGTTGAAATCTGGGGTAATGAAATGCTGCTCATGTTTGAGAGCTCAAAGTCCTTAGAATAACCTTGTCAGTATTAAGCAGATCACAGGAGTTCAAATCTCAATCACCGAGGCACCATTGTTTCAAGGAGTACTTGGGAAAACCTTGAAAATGTTTTATGCTTCAGAATAACTCTTTTAGCATGATGCTGCTTAAAAAGTTCATTTTCCATGACTTTCTCTAAAAATCTGTAGGCAGCAAGCTTATCCCTTTTGCATGATTTGAAGAGAGTCTAAAAACTCAGTCTAATTTGTGGGCAAGACATTACAAAATTTATATTGCAGAAGTGTGAGTCGGTAATTGAAATGCATTTGAAATGTGGTTTCCATGATTTCTATGGAATAAGAACATTCAAAAGTACTTCATTCCAAAATACTTGGACATATTAGAACTGTACCTGCTATGTTTTTATAGGGTTGTTTTAAGGACCATGGCTTGCTTAAATTTTCTAAGCCAGGAAGTTGGCCAGATTCCAAGGTGATGCCTCAGATTTTTGCCCTCAAAGTATTGGGTTCAAAACATTGCACACTAAAGAGGAAATAATCCTGCCAAATGCTTAGCCTGAACAGGGCAAAAACCAACTCTCCCTATTCCTGAGGTCCGATAAGAGGTACTTTAGTGAAATACCAAAGAATGAGGTAGGACTCAGACACGGCATCCTCAAAAAAGCCAATTCCAGAAAGGAGAACAGAAAATGGAACAGCTGTAAAGGTAGGCCAAAGATGGGAGTGACAAGGAGATGCTCTCATGCAATACATGATCCTTAAACCAAGTACTTACTGGAGAACTCTCTGGATGATACCAAGAGCTCAGCAGCTGGTATTTAACCTATCTGCCTGTGAGTGACCTGAATTGCCTTATTTGTGAGCATAAATGGAGGATCTAAAACTGTCAGCAAGCAATGGTTTCCCAGATCATACTTCTGCTTCTCTATAGAACATAGCCTTCCTACGTACACATGTGCGCACAGCCTGAGTCTCCCCTAATACTTTCTGGGCATCCTCAGAGGTGTCTCCCAAAACATGTTCCATTTGTTCTTCCATTTTGATGACTGCTGAAATATCAGGTGTCAACTGCACTATCTGAGGAGGCCTCTAAAACTCTGACACTGATGCTATGGCCTCCAGGAGTAAGCAGCTTTCTCTGGGGTTCCATCGCCCAAGAAGCCAACAGTGGTTCACTCCCTGGAGGTGGCAGAACAGTCCTGTGTGTTCCGTAAGCCACGTTCCATGCAGAAATGCAGAGATGTGCTCTCTTTCCTCAGACCACAAACCTAGTGCGATGAGCTGAGCTGAGCAGTTGAGCCTTTTTGTTCCATCTTCATTTCTCCACATCTACATCCAGGTATTTGAATCAAAATCATTAAGAGAACCCAAAAGCATTTGTGAAATGCTTATATGAAATGTGGGGCTTGAGATTAATCATGTGGATTGAAGCTCTCATCTCAGTTTGCATTTTGAAACAGATCGCCAGAATGGAAGCTCCAGGACAGACTCAACTCCAAATCCAAGAAGAATGGAAGTCGAAAGCAGCTCTCCTATGATACACGCTAGCTCTGGAGAGTTCCAGAACTCAAGCTTCACCTGGTTTCGCAAGGGACTGGCCAGAAATCTAAGAGTGAGAAGGGAATGGAAGATGCTGGGGAAGGAGGTGGTATCTCTCCCTCCTTCCTCTCAGGAGAGAGAGGACTCGTGATATGTGGACTCTTCCACAGCAAAGAGGCTTGCATATTTTATACAAGGCATTTAGCATCTGAGACAAAAATCAAAACATTTCTTCTGCCCTAATTATATGTATCCATAAACAAATTTCAAATAATACCAAGCAGGAGCCTCTGGGAGAACAAAAACCCCACTCAAGAGAACAGTTGATGATCTTCATTTGAAGTGAATTCAGCATTAATTGTTCCACATGTATCATTGCATTGAGAATCTGAGAGTTAAAAGACTACAAAAATAAACCAATACATTTCAATAATTCTCAAGGAAAAGGACCATGAGATCCAACTGAAGAACTTAAAAGAGTAGACTATTGGTCTTCTGGCAGCTGCAATCATTATTTACCATTATTAAACGTAATATAGCTCTATGCATCCAGGTATTTTGCAATGTGACTTAGAATTCCTGCAGTGCTACAGTTGCGTTGAACTTGGTCGTGCAAAGTGCGGATGAATCATGACGATAAGAGAAGTGAGAGGTTCCTCTGTTGTTGGAACATTTGCCGCATGAAGAGCAGACTTGGATAACTCCTAGTCCAAAGAAAATGAGAAATAGCCAGGCACCGTGGTGCACATCTATAATCTCAGCAACTCGGGAGGTTGAGGCAGGAAGATCACAAGTTCAAAGCCAGCCTCAGCAACTTAGTGAGGCCCTAAGCAACTTAGCAAGACACCGTTTCAAAATAAAATAAAAAATAAAAGGGCTGGGTATGTGACTCAGTAGCAGAGCACCCTTGAGTTCAATCCCTGGTACCAAAAAAGAAGACACAAGAAACACATGGAAACAACCCAAACCCAAACTGTGTCATGTTCAGGAGACAGGATCTCAGGGTCCAGTCTCACCCAAAGTGCACTAGACCCAGAGACTTGTGAGCAAGTTTTTTGGGGGATTTTCAAAATGCAAAATTGTTATAGAAAGATACTGAGCAATATACCCCTGCTCCCGATATAAACCCATGTATGTACAAATGGTCTTTCACTCCAAGTGACTGAGCTCATAGAATATGACTGGAATCTACTGATGAACTACCTAAATGGCCTATAAGCATCTTTCAATTTATGCTGCAGTAGGCAACACCTGGCTACTTTAAAAGTGCAGTACTAGGTTGTATTTAGAAATTTACTATGATTGTCTATTTATTTCCAGTTTGTGCCAGTACATACATTCTTTTCATCTCTCCATTACTAGTTCATCACAAGATTACATGATCACTTAACAAACACATCAATTCTTCAAAGGGGGTAATTTCAATTACATGGAAGACTCCCAACCTTGTCATTAAGAAAGAAATATAGAAGACGTCAAAATCCCAGCTAAATGTGCATAAGGAAGAACTGATGATTATCTCCAAAGTCCACATTTCCTTAATTACAGCATCACATTCAGTAAAGTTAAGGCTTTGTCAGCTGTCTGCTGGAATCTCTGAGCTTGAAGGTTTATGCAATTCTGGGGGAAGGGAATCTGTATCACTCAAAATTGATATGTTGTACCAGGGAAGGATACAAAGTAGAAGCACTGTAGTCTTCCTTTTTAAAATAACAAATCCTCTTGAAAGAGAGAAAATAAATAGAAAAGCAAATCATCTCTGACATTACATATTTCTAAATCCTGCACTCTTCCGATACCAGAAAGAACTCACTCTACAGTGTGTACATTCAAACACACAGAGTTTTGATTGCTAGTCCTGGCAATTGCATAAATTAATGACATATCTCCACCAAATAAGGAACAAATTCAATGATGTTTCAAAACAATGTCTAATTTTTTTGCAGGACCCAGATAAGATATAATAAATAATTTCAGCTAGTGCTTCTTGAGCTAAATGTGACAAGTTCTACCCTAAATGAAAAGAAATACTCTTCTGTGATTATTTTTTTTCTCGGAAGGAGAAAATAAATCTAATCCAGACCTTTTACATGACACAGTATTAAGCGAGACTCAGTACTGCTCTGTAAACTGGAGAGGGTTGATCCATGGGGCTGGAGGGTGGGAAGTGGGAGTGAAGAAGAGAGAGAGAAAAATACATCCTCCTGAGAATGATGGGGATGAACAAATTACCCCAAATCTTTCCTTATTGGTACCAAATGACCCTGTCACTCAGCTGATCCATATTTTCCTTGTATATTTGTGAAAGGAGTGAGAAAGGAAAGAAATATTTGCCAGGGAAAGGATTCTGGCTAAAGTAATATTACAGAGTACAGTTCAATAGAAAATGATATCAGAATGGAGCTGAGGAGCCTTGGTTCTGGTCCCAGCTTTGCCATTAATTTTCACTGTGGCTTTGGAAATGCCAGAGTCCTTCTGGGTCTCCATGGTATCTCAGTAAAATTGATAACACCTCTACTGACTCCTTCCACTGAGCACAGATAACCCAAGCTAAAACGATTTGTAAACAATGCTATGCAAACAGTCATATCCTAGCTAAGTGTTGCTCATCAAAAGAAAAATGTGTCCACCTCTCCATCTGTATTTATGATTTGGTCATATATTTTACCCATAACGCAGTAGGTAATACTGACCAAAAAGCAAGTGAGTTACTCCAAATATTCTAGCTAACACTTATTAGAATCTATTTTTTTAAGAACACACAGCAAATAAGTTTTATAATCTGTTTCAATTTGCCTTTCCAGAGTCATTCCCCCAACACCAAAATCTCTTTTCTTACTTTTAAATATGCATTTATTTTTTTGCTTCAAGCTAGTTTCTCTACCTAGACCCAGTCACTGACAAATGATCTTTGGGGGTACCCTGCCCTATCCCCCGCTCACACACCCTCCATCAACACTTTATACCTACCTTTCTCCTTACTCCCCAAATCCTTCTCCAGCTTCTCCCGCAGCATCCCCTTTAAGCCTTTCCTATGGGTGTCATTAGCCCTTGCTCAGGACACAGTAAATCAGCCCCACGCTGCCACCCACATACAGAAAGGCAGAGCTTGAGAACAGCTATTCCAAATCCTTTGCATGTGACGGTCTTTGGCTTCAGTTCATAGTAATGGGGGCTTCTGTAAACTCAGCATGGGAGGAAGGGTAGATTCTCTTTGAGGAGAGGGGTGTGATTTAAGTCTGCTCATCTCTCTTCACTAGCATAACTTTAGTTTCTTCCTAAAGAACCTAGAGACAAACACAGAGGGTCTCCTCTTAAGTCATTTTCTGGAGGCACCTGGTCTGAAGAAGCCACAGCCTACCTTCAACCACACTCAACCTGGGCAGCAACGCAGAAACCTGGAGCATCTTATGGGCCTTCTGGGTATCATCAGCCCACACTCTAACCCACCACCTGAATAACTAACTCCCCCTGGCCATATTATCCTAATGGTACACTTGTTGCCTTCCTGGTTCCGTTTTTATTTAACAAAATTCTGTATGAATTTCTGAAGACGACTAAGATGATGGCAGCTGCAAAGTTCATTTCATTTCTTTGATGGCCAAGCTTCTGCCCTGGTAGAGTGGTTAGGAGTTTCAGTTCATTCCACCAAGGAGGACTGTTTTAAGCATGCATGTATGTGTTGCATAAGGAATCACGCAACTGAAATTCATTGCACTAATAAACAAACTCTCCCAAAGACCTAAAGAGGAGAAAACCAAAACAAAACAACCCCACTTGTGAATTCTCACATGTGATCTTGAGAACTGAGCATCCTGACACTCAAAGGAGTGTCTCCAGAAAGCCTGAATAATGTGATTCACCTTATGTGACTCTTTCTAGTGAATTAATCAAAGATTTAATTTAGATTTTGAACACATAATTGAAATATTCTTATGCACAGTGATCCAATAAAAACAAATTCCTTGCTATATCATAAAAGTCTGAGACAGACAAACCTAAAACCTTTCTATGCAGCCTTGCACAATTCCATAGGAACAAAGCAGACAAAGGGACATTTCTGTGGCTTCCTTGTAGATGGAAGTATTTTCTGTGTGCACATTTTATAAGTACTACAAGCTTCACAGATAGGCAAATCTTGGTTCAATGGTGACTGATGAATTATGCTGTTTTTATACCTATTATGTACTTTTCTAACTTTATAATTTTGCCTTTCTTTTCTATGGCAAAAGTCAAATCTTTGGAATCCTCAAAATATTAGTTTGAGAGTAGCCTGACAAGTTATCTGGACTTTCAGCACTTGATTTCAGTGCAGAAAGATATTACGTGGCTGCAATAAAACCCTCCAATGAAGACTTGATTGTTAACAACTTTGGCACTGACCCAATGAATGACCCAGGGCACATTACTTACCCTCTTGGTGCCTCATTTCTTCCCGTGGGAAATGAAGGTACTGTAATAAAGGCTCCTGCCTCATAGGGCTGCAAGGAAGGGTCATGATGAATTCATTTCCCTCACTCAAAATCAGAATCATGCAGCACAGTAATAAAACGTAGACTATGAAGACACAGATGTTTTCAGATTAGTAAGTTAATGAGCTACATATTATTTAGTTTTCAAGTGCAATGACAGACATATTTCAATACTCAGATACCGTGAAACCTTAAACCGGGAAGCAGGTCCTCATGGCGAGGTGCTGCGTAGGGTGTCTGGAGTTTCAACCTCACTTCTGTCGCCATCTCATGTACTGACCACGAGCTCCTGAATAATGGTATCCCTGCCAATCTTTCACTTTTCCCATCTTCAAAATGATGAGTTGAATTCGCTGTCGCTAAGTTCCCTGGCAGGCCACAAGTTCAAGGATTTCTATCATGGCGAAATGTCTGTTCTTTTCTTCCATACACATCAATAGAAATTGCTTCATTTTTCCTTATAACTCCCTTTTGGTGGCCAGGTATCCAATGGTAAGTCAGAACTATTTCTGTATACATCAAGCTGGAACCCTTTACTGAAGAAAACATTTATTTTGTTTTTCTTATTATAAAATAAATTCCAAAATAACATTATATGGAATTGCTTTTGAAAAAAGAAGGTCACCTGTTGTCTTACATCTCTATGATAGTAATTTGATATAATTTCCTTCATAATTTTATGAAACACAAATTAAAACATTTTTACTATTACTATCATAATAAAATTGTGTTTACATCATATATACCTACTATGAATCTATTTTTGCTTTTAGAAATGTTTCTTGGCTAGCCAGTACAGCTCTATATCATACTTTTTTAAAGCAATTGTATTATATTTCACTATGAACCTATAAGTAATATGGACATTCTTTTAAGGCATTTTTGTCTAATTTCTCCCAAAGATTTCCTGTTCAAAATAACCTTACACCTATATCCTTGGACACGTGAATAACTATTGCAGAATAATTAACCCAAGATAGGAGCTTGCTATCCCATTTTAGGATGTGTTTTGGTTTATTAACCCAAGTATTTGTATGTCATAAAGACTTGCTTTCCTTGATTCTATTTTGGTGTACTTTTATTTCAATTGTCTACCTTAAAACTGTATTTAGTGATTAATCCCCCCAAAATCTTGTTTAAATCTTTGATTGGATTGAATCACTACAGGGTTATAAAAGTAAATAAACATACTCTTTTCTTTAAAAAAAAAAAAAAGAAAGAAAAGAAAAACAAATCAACATGCCAGTATGCATGGCTTATTCAAATATGGCACAACACACTGTCCTGTGAGGCAATGAAGGATATATTGAAATGTAAGTTATTATATATGATAAAAACTTAATTAGCCATTTGCCTCAAAATGATTATATCTTTTTTAAAATGTCTGCCTCCTTTGTTTGCTATAAATATTCATTTAAATACATAAAATATACTAAGCAGCATTTTGTCTGCATCCCATCAAGCAAATTCATTGAGGCGTGAGGGCTATATGAGCAGTGGAGCGGAAGGCCATGCTATTACATGGATAAATGCTCCAGAGTCACTGAAGCAAGACAAAAACAATCACTGGAACATGGATTTCAGAATATGCTGAAGCAACCGTGTTGGGGGAAGGGAGAAAGGAAAGGAAGGCATTTGTCCATAAACAGGAAAAACAGAAATCCCATGGTATCCCATAAAACCAAGTTTAAATGTTTAGTTTGATTCCGATAAATTGTTACTGTTACGCTATCTGCCTTTCAGATATTTTAAATTCATCAAGCAGCCATGGTCATTTAACAGACATATATAATGGAACGTTTTATAGGATGATTTTCTTTTAATCACCCAAAGGTCTAATAGGGTGGTTGGCCTGCTTCCCTAATAAAATTTAAATAGCTTTTGCCTCGGGTCAAAGTGAAGTCGTCTGTCCTAAGAGGAGTTCATCTGTGACACACATAATGGCTGTCCAGTCTCGAGAGGCAATTTGAGATTACTGCTTCTATCAGGAAAATAAATAAACGAACCCAGGGCAGGGGGCATGGTAAGCAGCAGTTTACTAGCCAAAACAAATTGCAGCCCGTAGACTGTCTTAGCCTTATGGGGGACTGAGAGGGCAGCTCATCCTCCTTCTATGTCCTCCTGGTGTGGTCCACCTCATGATTGCTTCCTTACCCCCTGCAGAAGCCAGAGTTGCCTCAGAGAGACCTCGAGAGGACTCCAGAAGTTCATAGATTTTTTGCAGGCTTTATTCTCATTCCTCAAACCTCACGCTATGCTCTTAAGTCTCTACTGTGGTCTAGTGGCTTCCCTTCGATTTCCCACCTCTTACTACATTCATGCCTCTGCCGTGTTTTCTGCTTGCCTTATAGTGATGGCCCCAGTCTTTTACTGGCAAGTTATCCCCCAGGCCAGTTCTCCAATGCTGAACCCAGATCCCAGGGCCCAAGACCCTTATCTGGGAGGAGATTGAACCTATAAAGTTGGCAAGTATTCAGTTGGTTAGTCACACGTAGGAAGTGTGCATAAATTCACACACGAGTTAGTAAATGTGTGTAACCATGTGTGCTTGAGTTCGTCTAGCTACTTTTGCATGTAAAGCTCTAAAGATTTGCCCAGGAATTGCCTTCTCTCCCACACATCTTAGATGTGTTCTCCTGATATGGGTATCTCATTATCGTCGCAGTCTTAAGGTAAGATGGCTGTGTAGCAATAGTCCTTTCTAGTTCAAGTCTCCAGGAAAAAGTCTGTCTCTGTCTCTGAATTTCCAGGAGACACATTTGAATGTATTGCACTGACTTTAAATCTTTCTTGTGATACTCCCTGAACCAATTTTTGTGGTCAGAAATTTTTAAATAGTGATGCCTCCCAAATTCACCTGGATTAAGGGTTGAAGAGAATTTTCCAGGAAACTAGATTCATTGCTGAAAGAAGGAAAATTAAAACAGGCATGGGTGATCAAGTACCTGTATATTCAGATAATCAGATCAATTGCTTTACATTTTTTGTGTCAATTATTTAAAAGTAAGAAGCAGTTCAATTAGAGAATTTATAATACAATATCAGATAGTAGGAAACCTTAGCAACCCCATAGCTCCTGACTATTCAAAATGTGCTTCATAGACCAGCAACCACAGGAAGCTTCTTAGAATTGCAGTATCTCAGGTCCTCTGGACCTATCGATTCAGCATTTTCCTTTTAACAATATGTAAAGGTGAAAATTAATGATCCAGGTTTAGCTTTCAATTTATAGATCTGGAAACTGGATAAGGCAAATGATGAGTCTTCCCCCAAATCATAAATTTGCATTGGAATATACTCCAAGTCTCTTGTCATTCAGAGGAGGATTCACTCCAAGATGACACTACTTTGCATGATAAACTTTTTTTTTAACCACACTGCTGTTTTAAATTTTGTTTCTCTTCTCAAAATGTGCAAATTAGGATCTAAGGCATAATGTTTCAGATGTATGACTCTGTATTCAAAAAGGTCCAGATTCAAATCTAAGCTCCAGTATTTTCCATCTCATGAATTTTGAAAAGTTATTTGACCTCTGTAAAATGCAGTCTCCATATCTACCTACCTCATGGAATGATTTCAGAATTTAAGAGACAAAGCATCTTTGTATATTAAATATATCAAAAACTTAATTAGCAAATTGGAAAATATCATGCTAAGTGAGATAAGCCAATCTCAAAAAAACAAAGGACGAATGATATCGCTAATAAGTTGATGATGACACATAATGGAGGGTGGGAGGGGTTAGTGTTAGGGTTAGAGTTAGGGTTAGGGAGGGGGGCAAGAATGGAGGAAGGAAGGACTGTATAGAGGGAAAAGAGGGGTGGGAAGGGTGGGGGGAAGAGAAAAAATAACTAAATGAATCAAACAGCATTACTCTATGTAAATTTATGATTACACAAATGGTATGCCTTTATGCCATGTACAAACAGAGAAACAACATGTATCCCATTTGTTTACAATAAAATAAAAAAAAAACTTAATTAGCATTTTTAGCACATCCAGCTCAAAATATTACTTCTATCATTATAAAAACCATAGAATAATATTTCCATCCAATCCCATCCAATTTTTCCCTCTATCTCTTTTTAGACATCAATGGTAAATATAAAGATGGATAAAAAATAAGTCTACCATCAAAGACATTTGACTCTGTCAGAGGTGATAGAGGAGTAACATTTTGGACTGTGACAAATACAAAACCATCGGCATGAACAAAATGCCTGTTAGTCAGTTTTCTGTCACTGTGACCAAAATACCCAACAAAAACAATTTAGAGGAGGAGAAGTTTATTTTTGGCTCACAGTTTCAGAAGTTCAGCCCGTGGTTGGCTAACTCCATTGCTCTGAGCCCAAAGAGAGACAGAACATCATAATGGAAGTGAAGGGACAATGGGTTAAAAAGGCTGCAGTCATTTCTCCCCTGCTTTTTTGCTGTCGCCATTATTCTGCCTCCCCCACACCATTTTACAACCTAGATTAGTAGCCTGCAAACTTCCTAGTCAGTCATTGGTCCAGTGTGTTAGTAGCCCTTGAAATTCCACTTAAGAATAGCTCCCTTGCCTTTCTCTCTCTCTCTCTCTCTCTCTCTCTCTCTCTCTCTCTCTCTCTCTCTCTCTCACCTTGCAGGCAGACACTCTGCCTGTCTACTTAATAAAATCTCTTGCATGAGTTCCTATGTCGGGAGTGATTTTCTGGGTGCTCCATACATGGCAGCCAGGAAGAAGAGAAGAAATGGAAGGGGCTGTACAGCAGAGAATGGACCCTTCCAGGGCACACACCTAGGGATCCGCCCCTTCCTGCCTGTATGGGAATATTTCTGCAACAACACAAGAGCTTTAGGGGGGATACCTCCTATCCAAACCATAACAGTGCCTTCAAAGTACACAGAAGCAGCAATTAATTTCACTTAAAAAAAAAAGAGAAGAGGGCTTCACAGAAAATATCACACAAGCCTGCACTTTGATGGGAACCTGGGAATTCATCAAGGTATTCCATTAAATTTTGCTTTTGCAGAATGCATTTGGTATTAACAGTTGATGGCATTAAAAAATAATTAAGTTTGAGCCTCCAAAAGAATCATAGAATCATAATGCAGAGCTGAAAGTGACTTAAGTTGGGGCCTGTAATGTTTTCCCAGTATTTCTCTACTTCCTTGCAGAGAAGTGGGGTCTTATAATTAGCTGTGAGCTGTGAATTGGGCACAGAAGTGGTTAAGTACGAGCTCCAGAACAGAGCATGGTGAAGACAGTCAAGGATGCGCGTTCCAGGTAGTGCAGTTACAGAATGGTACTACTTCAGAGATTGTGTGTCCTGTCTTCAGTATACATTTTGGTGATGTTAAATCACTGAGATTTTTAAGTCTTGTTATCACAGCATAACCCGGACTATCCTAGCTTAACATACTAATGTTAATAATCATGGAAAACGACTCCCCATTGCTTCATGGGGGAAATTTAACCCCAGAAGGAGAGGTAGGGGAAGGGATTGACCTCTGATAAAGTAGAGGTGGGGGTTGTTGCTAAACCCATCTAAATTCTTACTAAGCATTCACTCCTAGTCCTATTTTTCCTGCTTACACAGCAGTATTTTTCAGAATTTAATTTTGCAGTCCTAATAAGGACATCCTGTCTGATGTGGCCACTGAAAAGGCAATATGTCATTGGGTCACAGTGCATTGCAGTATGACCAAAACAGTTATGAATTGCCTTAAGCAAAACAAATCCATCTGTGTGTCTTTGCCTGCTACTTCAAAGCCACCCAATCATCTAAAATCAAACTTCTTAGGAATAAATAGGCTACAAGGTTGAGTCCCAGAGAGAGTCACTTTTAACCTCTAGCAAATTTTCACAGTTGAGCGGAAAACTCCGCCCAAACAACATTTCTAATGGGAGGCTGACAGACTTCTAACTAAAGCAGTTCCAATGTGCCACTATAATAACCTACTTCTTTTGATTGCATTTATTTTTAATGATTATTTTCCCCGCATGCCAATCCAACCTGTGCTGCCAACCCAGAAGGAGGGGGAAGGGAGGAAGCCGAGAATTGACAATGTTGTCCTGGGCTACACTGCCACCTAGTGTCAAATATGAAGAACTTACCTAATGCTATCAGAGTACTTCAGTAGTTCAGTTAAATTGAATTAAAACAGGACCACTGCATGGGAGAGGGTAAAAGAACTGAACTAATTACCTCAGGTTCACTTAAATAAAATATATGCTGCAAAAACAAAAGCATGTGCATTGAAGCGTTTAATCAAAATTACTGTTGGTCTTAAATGAGAGGTCTTTCAAGAAATGGTTCCCAGGGGCAATAAGATAATAGTTTTTTCTCTGTTGTTCTATTCTTTACAAAGGTTAGGTTTGAACTGAAGCTTGAAATGAATTGACAAAAATGGAAATTGAATGTTACAAAAATCCGAATAAGTCTGCACAGTGGGAGTTATAATTCAAATGCAAAAATAAAATATATTCCCAAGTTATTTGGGATCAGCTCAGAAGTACTGTGGAGACAGAAAAAAGGACAAGGCCCTTGAAAACTTGTTGTGTATTTATGATAGATTTGACTATATTTCTGATAACTATCACTATTTTTAAGTCAAACTCAGAATTCTATTTTATTATTGTTGTTGACCAGGTCTTTGATACAAGCAGTGTCTACTTGTACACTAAAGTCGCAACCATTTTAAATAAACATGAGGAATCTGTATTTCATGAAAAAGTTATTTCGAAACTGTTAATACAATGAATATACAAGTTCAGAGCAAAGGTAATTTAGACAAGCTTTGGGAAAGATAATGATTTTGTCAATGTTGCTAATAATACTTGCAATAAGAGTTGGGCAATTCTGATAAAAATTGTTCAGGAGCTCAGAGATTTGCAGCTGCAATCTCTTGTGACGTGTTAAGCCAATAATGATGGGCTCCTTTTAGAATTTAAGAAGCACACATACACTCAGTAACACATCTCAGGTGACACAAACCATGTGGCTCCCTTTGATTGTCTCAATTCTATGAGATCAAAACATGATGTGGAACAGAATGAACAACAGAGCAAAGCCATAAAATTGGGGGTGGGGGAGGAGTGTTTTATAGCACAAAAATACAAATTCAAAACAGGCAACTTAACCCTGCTATTGGAAAATGCGATCTTTTTTGGAAAGACAAAACTGGCCACTGTTAAGATAACTTGACATTTTTGAGTGCTTACTGTGTTACCAGTTCCACTTTGGTTCTTTACTCAGGTAAAACCAAAGAACCACATGTGGTAGTTACTATCACAACCCCATTTTACACAGAAGGACTGAGAAGCTCAGAGAGGTCAAGCAAATTCAGAAATAAAGCCTGGATCCAAAAGCCAGTAGTTTGTCTCCAGAATCTCTTCTCTTACATACCAAGTTTAATAGAGTCTCATACTTTCATAGAAAGAATACTGTCTAAGGGACAACTTAAGAAACTAAGGCTTTTTGCCTGTGTGGTGTTCAGGAGGGTTTCTCTACTGCCACTGCATAGACTTTATTTCTTTATTTCTTTATTTCTGTTCAGGTCAGATCACATAGTTGATAACAGGGGCCGTAAACCCTTATCAGTGTTCTAGCACCTGGTGGCTTCTGCTCCTGGATCCTTCTGTGGCTGGAGCTGAGCCTGGGAATTCATGAGTACCACTATGAGGAACGTCCTTTTCCCACCCAGTGTTCATATGCTCTACCCCCCTCCCAGGCTTTAGTCAAACGGGACTTTTCTGAGGTTAATTAGTATCCAACATCTGAAGTAGGTGTTCAATAAATATTTGAATAGGATCAATGGAGGCATTTGCGAGGCTTAATCAAGCCAGAGGCATTTTCGATATTGATGGGGTTCCTGGCAGCACTTCTAACCTCACCCAAGATCCCTGGTGGTTGAAGATAGAAAGGGGTCGATGTCCTGGAGGCATTCATTGTCTCTCCAAAATTGCCTCTGAGAGAATTAAAACCCTGAAAAACCTCTATAATAAGAATTTTACTCATCTAAAAAAAAAGTTAAGCCAAGGGAAATAAGTCTCATCTGCAAAGGTCATTAAACTAAATGTTTCTCTGTTGTACCTTGTAGAACCTTCCGGTAGTTGAAGGTGACCAGGAGGTCAGTGTAACTCCCAGAAACTGCCACTGTTCATGCAATGTATTCAATTGGCAGAAAGTTTAATTATTAAATCTCAGGCTATTAGAATGTAAAAAGCTCTGAATTATCCATGGGGTAAGGGAAAAAAACAGAATAAAGGGACATGAAATTTCACCATCCATTCCTAATACTGAACCCAGTGGACTATAGTTTCCATTTCTCTTGTTCAAAAGTATTAAGTGAATGAATGACCAAAGAACCAATAAACAAACCAACAAAGAAACCAGTAAATGAAGAAACCAAGATCTCTTGGGCCAATGACAAAAGATTACCATCAACACCCTCAGTAGGATCTGTGCAGTGGACAACCATATACACCATTTTCTCTTGGTACCTAGGCAATGTCTGGAGCCCCAACATGCCTGCTTCTGGTGCCCCGGCTTGCCTGACCAAGAGTTGCAACACTTCAACAAAGAGCTCGTTTATAGTATCGTATCCAGAAAAGGAAGCCAGAGGAGTGTATCTGAGATGGTTGTCAGAACAAAGGGGGCTGGTTGTCGGCCCAGGGAATGAAGAGAGAGAGTACGCACACCAAGGTGAGGAGCCCAGCAAATTAGAGCAGATGGGCAGGGGCAAAGTCTGTGACAGTTCTAGTAACCACAAGTATTTGACTTGACTGAGTTTTCTTTGGTCTTTGTGTTTAGTTTTAAATTAAGTAATTCATGTACCTGGAGCAAGTCTCTAAGAGTTCCAAATGATATCCTGAGTGCTAAGCTCATTATCACTCTTACATCCCAGTTCTCAAGTTCCTCTGCCTTGATTTTCTTCTTTAACCTTCCACAGGTCACCTATGCATTCATAAGCATACATGTGTCTACATCTTTTAGATCCCAAACCATGCCATAGTATACATATCACTCTTTACCTTTCTTTTTCACTTAACGACGCATCTCTAGAACTAGTTGTAGAGCAATGTATGTACACCTGACCCATTCCTGGTAACTGCATAATTTTACATTGCTGTAATTATAAGGCATTTTGGATGTATGAGAACATATCTGTAAATGTGAAAAAAAAGGGGGAATTTCATGAAAATAAGAAGGAAACCAATAGAGTAGAAGTAGGAGACCAAAAGGGAGGGAGAGGGAGGAAAGGAGAAGCATTGGGAAACAGAGTTGACCAAATTATTCTATGTGCACATATGAACATATCACAATTCATTTCCATTTTGTAACTGTAATACACCAATTTTTAGAAAGAAAAATAAATAAGTAAAAGGAAAACTATAGTGTAGACAAAGGAGATCAGGGGAAGAGAGGAGGGGAGGGAAAGAGGAAGTACTGTGGATTCAAATAAAGAAAACTATGTCATATACATTAAAATGTCAAAGGGAACCCCACTAATATCTATAATGCACTAATAAAAAATGAAACTGCTGGGTCATAAAGTATATACACTTTAAATGATGACAGATACTTCCACCTTTCAACAGGACATACCCGTAATACTTAAAAACTATGGATGTATCTGTTTAGCCAAACACTTTCCAATGCAATTTATGAAACTCTTTGAAGTTGCCAAGCTAATTAGTAGAAAAAGTGATATATCATTGTGATTTTAATATGCATTTTTCTTATAATGAATAAAGTTGAACAAACTTTATAAGATAAAAATTGACTGGGATAACAATTAATTACTATTTCTTAGCATCATGTGTATTCAATAGGTTAGACCCATTTCATAAGCATGCAATCAAAGGGACTGATATTCTGGAAGTGAAGAGATCTGGATTTGGAGTTTGAGAAAGTATCCTATTGATGAAGGACCTATTTACTATCTGCAGACATTGACTTCTCAAATCAAGGAGAATTTTGTTCTTCCATAATGTTATCATCTGAATACACCTGATTAAATAACTTTTCAATAACATACCTGATAAGGAAGAACTGGGACTTGAGTCCTGTCAACTCTACATTCTATGCATGTTTCTGAGTCCTGGCTTTGCTAACTGCTGACTTGGAATGAGAAGACCAGTAGATTTGAGATTTTTAAAATTCCCTAGTTATGTCTAGCATTGTGCTATTCATAAGAAAATGATTTAACTTCTTTAGGGTCTTAGTTTTCTTAACGAATAGTTTAAAAAGCTGAAGTTGTGTAGTCCTTTGAGGTCTCAGACTTTAGTACTTCGTAATATGCCAAAAATTCAGATGCCTCTTAGGTAAAAGAAAAGCAAGAGTCCTCAGCTGTAGAGATGCCTCATCGTCATCTCCTAAAACTTGAAACTATATTCAGTCATGTCATTTGGAAAATAACCACTCTCAACTCCTTCCTAATCAACACCAGCACTGGAAGAAACTTTCTTCCTTTTTCATTCATTTCCTTAGAAGAGTTTCTCTATCACTTTTTTCCTTTGTGTTTTTGTTTCTATCACTACACAGGTCCAGAATCATCTTATGCCAGAGAAGCAACTAAATAGAAGCTAACTTTCATCTGTGCATTTCCCTGCTGACTTAAAACATTTTGAAATCTTATGCTTTTCCTTTCTTTTGGAAAAATATTTTTTCCCTTTTGGTGTGGTGGTGCATACCTATAATCCCAGTGGCCCGGGAGGATTGCAAGTCAAAGCCAGCCTCAGCAGCAGAGAGGTGCTAAGCAACTCAATGAGACTCTTGTCTCTAAATAAAATGTAAAATAGGGTTGGAGATGTGGCTCAGTGGTTAAGTGCCCCTGAGTTCAATTCCTGGTACGTGCCCCCCAAAAAATGAAAATATGTTTTTCCCATTTGTGTTTTTGAATTCCCTGGAAAGGGCTTTACATTCTGACTCTACTTGTCTGGACAGCCTGCAACCCTTCTTCTCCTTGGTAAGAACAGGATGGCAAGGGGAAACAAAGGCAGGGCCTCCCAATTATTAGCCCAGGCTCCAGGGACACAAGGTTGCCATGTACTTTATAAAAAAGATGCTGTAAAGAAGAAAAAAAAAACACTAGTTGTTCATGTTTGTCTCACCTTTAATTGTGACACACCCCATTTCATTTGACGTTCTATGAAGAGTCAGGGGACATAGCCTGGCAAAGAGTTAGACAGAATATCCACTCTAGTCACAGACTAGGTGTCAAGCAACGTGCATAGTATTTTTCTTTACCTTTTTATCTATGTAATCCTTAATATAGAGAAGATAACTGAGGAAACTAAGAGTCGAGGTAAGTTACAGAAGTTGCCCAAAGTGGCAGAAATAGAAAGTGACAGAAATGAAATTTAAGGCCAAGTCTGCCAGATTTATAGGTCCAAGCTCTATGCAATGCTGGGCACAATGTCCTCTATCCCAACTTGAGAATTCCTATGATACCAGGACAGTTTTCATCTAAACTATGAATTCTCAATAGAGGGGATATTGCCCCCAGCTAGGAGTAGTTGCTTCTTAAGGTGAAGGGGAACAGGAGATCTTACTTTTTAAATATATAAATGTGTACAGTACACAAAAAGATATGGAATGTATCTGTGACATTAAAATTCTGTAGATGGAAGGCTATTAGGAAAGCAGGTATTAAAGCATTCCTTACTGGGATGATGGGGACAACATCAAGAGACACTGATACACTGTTCTGATGGAGGCCTTCACACCTTCTGCTATATTGTGTTACCTACTATTCTCCCTACTTGTCTCTTTTCATTAGCCATATAAACTTCTTCAAAATTAAGAGCTGCTAAATTTTAAATTATCAATCTTTGGGCAGATTTTTAAAAATTGAACTAGCTCTGGTCCAATTTATGAAATTTAGATCGGAAAGATTTAGATTGGAAAGCACTCAGGTCAGGCTTTATCAAGATGCAGCATAACTCCAAGTATTCACTGGGCTGAACCAGGCTGACTCTCACTGTTTGGGTACAGTTTTCTTACCCTGGGGGGCTGGGGAGATAGCTCAGTCGGTAGAGTGTTTGCCTTGCAAGCACAAGGCCCTGGGTTCAATCCCCAGCACCACAAAAAAAAAAAAAAAAATGCTTTCTTACCCTATTCTTTCTGCTGCTAACTATTCCACCCTATTCCATTTTCCATATTTTATTCTCCATCTTCCTTTGAGTCTCATATTATCAAAAAGTCTATAAAGGAAATGGACACATTTCCCACTAGGTGTATGTTCATATATAATTTTCTTCTTCTACTTGTTTTCTTCAGATCTCTTCATTCTGGCAAAAGACCCCAATATAAGTCAAAAAAGAACCCTAAATATTATTGTCCTTTTAATAACTTAAAATTTTGGCCTTCGATTGTCTGAGGTCAAACTCAATTACTACCTGACTCTAAAGATCATTAACATTTTCTTTCCTCACAGTTTTTGCCGAGATTAATTCCTGCTTTGAAAGTGTAGCACACAGATGTCATCACGGATGCCACCCATCCTTGATTACTATTCTGAAAGTTACAGTATCTGTGGCTGTAGGGAACATTCCTCAAGCTTATTTGACAGCAGCTGCTGATACAATGGTTTAAATAAATCCAACATTCTGGATGGGGAAACTGAGGAAATGGTAAAGACTTGCCATGGACTGCAGGCCTTTGCAGTTACTGAGGCTGAGTTATGAGCTGAGGGAAGGCCTCGCTCAACAGGCATCACGGCAAGCTGTGATGAGTTCACCCATACCGTTGGCCTCCTACTGTCTGCTGGAGCCTTGCTCTTCCCCCAGTCCTTTGTCTCAGACTTCTTGCTGGACAAGACCACCTAGGGATACTTGGTTTGTTTTTATTAGTAGGACATATAGCTCACTGATAGGTTGATTCTACATGCTTTAACAAGTGTCTTAACCTGATTGGATAATGTGCCTATATATGTCTTGTATAAATGAAAGTAAAATCAGATCTGTGCCTTCCGAGCCTGGTCTCCAATGTCTGCATTCTTTGGGTGACACTGTTGTCCTCACTCTCAGTGCAACCCCCATTTGATAAAACAACATGTGGCTATGTGGGGGTATCACCAAACGCCTAAGTTGCTAGACCATGAGACATTATTTTATAGTTTGAATGTGAGGTGTCCACCAAAACCTGCTGTGTTAAAGCAGGAACATGCAGAGGTGAAATGATTGAATCGTGGGGGTTATGACATAATCCGTCCAACCTAGTTTGACTGGACTGAGTAGTAACTGTTGGCAGGAGGAGCATGACGAGAAAATGTATGTTACTGGGACAAGCCCTGGGAAGGTTCATCTTCCCTGCAGTCCTTTCCCCTCTCTCTGTTTCCTGGTCACCATGAGTGGAGCAGCACTTCTCCCCCACCATCATGTTCTGCCTCATCTTGGACCAAGAGCAATGGAGATGAAAAAGGAAAATTCCTTTGAGAAGACACCATGGAGGAACCCTGCTTGCACAGGAGGCCTATGGTCCCAGGAGACCTGACTACTTTGCAAACTGGTGGTAAACCATGGTGTCATACACATGATACTGGTTCTGTAGGAATGCAGAATGCAGGACTTAACAGGGTAATGAAGGTATTCACCAATATTTCAAAGGAAGACCTGGGAGACCAGGCAAAGTGTAGTAGTGTTGAAATCCCTCTGGGCTGCCCCTGAGAAAGCAATGCATGAAACTGTGAAGAGAAAGCCAAATGGAATGGAGAACCAAAGAATTAAGAAGATGCCAGTAACACAAACTGCTGAGAAAAACTGCTGGTTATGGACAGAGCCAGGCTAAAAGAGGTGAGGTATGCTACAACTGCCAAAGTCCAAAAGGCAGTACTGCTCAAGCCCTCTGAAGAGCAGATCTCTAAGCCATATCTCCTAGATGCTGTATGCAGAGTTATAGGACCCATTTTCCCAGCTAGGTTTTGGTCTTGTTTTGATCCCATCCCTTCTTTCTATGTACCTGTTCCTCCCTTTTGTAAAGGAAATATTTATTCTATGCCACTATATATTTAATATATGTAACTTGATTTTGATTTTTAGAGGAACTTTCAGCCAAGAGTTTGCCTTGAGACTCAGATGAGCCTTTGGACTTGGACTTTTGGGAAATACTGGAATTTTTAAGACTACAGAAACTCTTGGAAATGAACTAAATGCCTTTTGCATTGTGAAATGGATATAGTTTTGGGGGACTTGGAGTGGAATGTGATTTGGATGTGAGGTGTCCCCCAAAAGTTCCTGTGTTAATGCAGAATTATTCCAAGGTGCAACAGCAATTAGATTATGAAATAATCCACCCTAGTTTAGATAGACTGAGTGATAACTATAGGCAGGTAGGGCATGTCATGCAAAAGGTTTATCTTTATTGTAGCTCCTTTCCCTCTCTCTGCTTCCCAACTATCCCGAGCAGAACAACATTGTAAAATGCTAACTGTGGCCAGATTTATGAAATACTTGATGACTTTAATAGTTTCCCTAGGGAAATACAAATTATCATAAACTGGGAAGCTTGAAAACACCAGAGATTTATTCTTTCACAATTCTAGAAGCCAAAAGTCCAAACTCTAAGTGTTGGCCATGCTACCCAGAGTGCTCTAGAGGACAACTTGTCCCTTTTTCTTAGCTTCTGGTATTACTGGCAATCCTTGGCATTCCTTGATACATTACTCCAATCTCTGCTTCCATCATCACATATACAACTGACCCACATGAAGTCATTTTCCTTTAAGACCAGTGGTTAATTTTCTATCTTTATGAATATTAACTTGCTTATTTTAAAAATGACTTAATGGACAGTGATTTGCATTAAATACCCCCAGAAGCTTAGGTTAGGAGTTTATTTGTCTATGAGTGAAAGAATTTTACTTCTAAGCTTAACAAGGGAATCATTAGTAATTGGTCCACCTGCTTCCAGTTGTCCTTCTTCCCTTCTCAGATTTGAAGCAGAGCCTCCATGCCCCTCATGTCCTGTATCTAACAGAAAGAAAAAAGAAAAGGAAGGAGGAAGGAAGGGTAGGAAAAAAGAAAAAGAGAAAGAAAACAAGGCTGTGTCAGTTTCCAGTCCGTATAGCAGAAACAAGTGTGATGTTCTCAATTGTTGACCTGAAGAAAGGAGAATGGGACTCTGGGTAGAGCTCAGAAACCATAGAAATAACTCCAGGCTATTCCTGAAGAGCAATTACCCCACCAATTAACAAAGTGCTTGGACAATCTCTAAAATCCCTCTTAGCACCTGCATGTGATGACTCTAACCTGGGTGTCTGGTCACTAGACTAGGTCTGTGAAGAGAAGACTCTTTATCATGCCCACCATCCACTTGGGAAATCAAAAAACAGTTCTCAGGTGAACTTGAGTGCACCAGATACCCAAGGCTGATGAAGGAAAACAACTTAGAGAAACCATAGTCATTCTAAAACAAGAAGTGCTTGTGTTCTGGTCCATCGCAAAGAATCGCCACCTTAGAATGGCAGCCACCCCTTCCAGGCACTCCAGCTCAATGAGTTAACACAACAGAAAGGATGTGTCCTGTGATTTTTTTTTAAATAAACATAATAATCATTAAGTCAGGTGTTTTAGTCAGCCTTTTCACTGCTGTGACTTAAAAGACCTGACCAGCACAATTATAGAGAAGGAAAAGGTTATTTGGGGGCTTATGGTTTCAGAGGTCTCAATCGCAAGTGTCTGGCTCCATTCCTCGGGACAGGAGGTGGGAGGGAGAACATCATGGCAGAAGAGTGTGGCAGAGGTAAACAGCTCATGTGATGATCAGAAAGCAAAGAGGGCAAATATACCTCAATATACCTCAAAGCATTGCCCCCAATGCCCCACCTCCTCCAGCCACACCCACCCGCCTTCAGTTATCTCTCAATTCCATTAGGTGATTAGTTCACTGATTGGATTAAAGCTCTCAGAACCCAATCATTTCTTCTCTAAACCTTCTTGCATTGTCTCACATGAGTTTTGGGGGACACCTCACATACAAACCATAACATCAAAAGATATTTTCTTCCCCAATAGCATTAAGGATTTAAAATGTGGGTAATCTATAAGATACATCTTGACTGAGGCAGAGCAGATGTATCTTTGAATCTGAGTTTTGCCACTTAGGCCTTGAATTAATTTAATTAAGCCACTTGAATTTGCTAAGCCTGTTTCTTCACCCATTTAAACAGGTACTGTTGCAAGGATAACATGAGAAAACATGTAAAAGCTTGTAAGGCACATGGAACATTGAAGAAACAGAATTTACCTGTTGACAGTAAGAAATGTATATCCTATCTGTTGCTTAACAGAAAGGAGCTAACTAAAGGTCTCATTTAAGTTCTGAGGGGACTCTATCATCCTTCATGACAGACCATCTTTCCCATGGTCATTTATTTGTATGTGCTTCATAATTATAGTAATTCATCTGTGCACTTAGTGCTCCCAGTAAAGTTTTGTTGAGTCAAAAATCTCAGTAGTTAGAAACTCCGCAAAGGGATATATGTGTTTACAGCCATTTGAACAACTTCTAAATCAATAAAAGGCTAAGTACATATTAGCCCAGTGCCTGGTGAAGATCTTTGAAAAACTCACATTCTTCATTTTACACAGTTGGGATGTATCCAGGGTTCCATTTTCTTCAGTTGAAGAGAAGATGAATTCCTTTGGGATCTTGTTAACTTAATGATATGTCCTTCAAGAACAGGGAGCAAACCTTGTTGTTGTTGTTGTTGTTTTATTTTCTGTACATTCTTTCAAAGAGTTTTTCTCCATAATCATCACTATGTAAATATTTAGTTGACCAACTCCATGTCAAATTGTGGTCATTTAGACAAACAATAAGTTGCTCATTTCCTGTTCTCAAAGGGGACTTAGGAATTTTTAAAAACCAACACTTCATATGTTTGGGCTGTGTGATTATTGACAATGAGAAGATTAAAAAGAGAACTACTAAAAAGTAATATTTGCTTTACCAAAATTTCAATCACCTAATGAATTGAGGAAAAATGGCAATGACATAAAATTATTGTGGCTGTTGCAAAGAACAGATCATAGATTCCCAAGTACTAATCCACTGAAACTGAACATGTCACATGACTGACCAAAGGACTTTGCACATGTGATCAAGTTAAGAATCTTGAGATGGAGAGATTATCTTGGGTTGTTGAGGTGATACCCATGTAGTGACAAGTGATATCATAAGGGAAAGCAAGAAGCAGGAGAGTGAGGGTCAGAGGAGTATGTGATGGGCTGACAGAACTGGCTCCATGAGACTGTTATAGACCAGACTCTAAGGGAAATGACTAAACAGACTCCATTTTGCTCTGAGATTCCATGTTATGTAGGAAATAAGTTTCTCCCATGGGAACACCCTGCCTCTGTGCCCATCATCAGTTACTTAGTGTGACATGTTTAACAATACAGAATGATAATTCCTATGTAAAGAAACATTGCTCTCTTTTGATTCCTATTGCTCCTAAACAATGTACCATGTGAACAGTGATTGTGTGGATGTTAGTAACCATTCTTCAGTTTGTACCTAGGTAAGGGTCATTTTGACCCACTTCCCTCTCTGTCGATGATCTCATGATGTTAATGTGTGATTTTGAATCACAGCAACAGACACTTATGATTGATGTGATTTTTGGTATAAGAACACCTACAACCCTGTGGTTGGGGCTGTTCTCCCAATAACCATTTATTGAGGCATTGTGTGAGACAGCCGGCCGGCTTAATAAAGACTCTCAAATTTGGACTTCTCAGTGGTGATCGGCCTGTTCTTAAGTTGCGCCCCATAACAGAGGAGACATGAAGACACAAGCTGGAATGATGCCATTGTTGGAAGGGGCAGTGAACCAACGTGTACAGACAACCTGTGGAGGCTGGAAAAGACAAGGAATGGATTGTCCCATGGAATCTCTAGAATGAATGCTTGATTTTAGCCTTGAGAGACCTGTTCTTGTACTTCCAGACTTGAAAACTGTAAGATAATAAAGTTGTGTTGCAACATTCATAGTAATTTCTTAGTGATAGAAAAATAATATAGATCAAGTAGAAAAACAAGATGTAGTATATAGAAAACATGGTTTTGTTGGCCTTTTGATATCAAAATTAAGAGATGCCATATGTAAACAAACTAGGGAAATTAATAGATCAATTATATTTCACATTATTTGTCTTCTTTTTTTAACTTTAGAAGAAAGTGATCTTATCTGGTCACTCACAGAATCAATGGGAGGGCTCAAGAAATTTTCTGCAGATTATGGGTAATAAGCAGAATCCAGGTGAAACTAGGCCCTGGGGAAGAGAGCTCACACCAGGCCCCAGAGATACTGCAGCTAAGCACCTGTTTCCCACTGCAGGACCCCTGCTACACCCCTGTCCTGGGACTTGTGCAATCACTGTCCTCCATGGTGGCACCTCCCCTTTAGTGCCACAGGCTGGGGGGATGCCAGAATGAGCTAAGTCAGGGTGACACACTTACAACCTAGGTTTTAGGGGAAAGGAGAGGCAAGAAGCGTTCCTTTGGTTTCTCCAATGGTATCTGGAGTTTTGCTTACCACAAATGTCCGTATGATATCAGTCCTCCCTAAAGAAAAAGAGTTTTCAGATGCTGGTAGAGAAAAGACAACTGTCTATGACAGGGTTCAATAATCTGATTTTTCTGATTTCTAGATTATTAACCAAGAAATGCAAATAGTGCTGTGCAGACCCATTTGTCTATAATTATTCAAAATGTAGGCAAGTAACTTAAAAGTTTTTGAATGAAATTCAAATATCTAATTCAGAGAATGTTTCCAAGTTGTGTTTCATAAAACACTAACATTCCTCTCCCCGCCACACCCCTCCTCTCTCTTCCTTCTTTCCTCACTTTCTTTCCTGAGAAAAAGATTGATTTTTTTGTTGGGGGCTGTGCCATGTGCGCTGTGCCAGGATGGCATCTGGTGGCCAGCCAGAAGTTGTTTTGATCACATTGGCGGTCCGCGTGCACAGGTGTTCCCAAGTGCTCCTGCTTGTGCCTGCTCGTGATTGGGCAGCTGGCTCCTCACCTGATCTCAACTGGTGTGGCCCTGCCCTCTGCCTCCTGGAGGGAATATAAGCGGGTAGTAGGTAGAAGGATAAAAGCAGCAGCTAGCAGAAAGAAGCAGAGAGAAGCCATTAGCAGAAAGGAAGAAGAAGAAGAAGAAGCTAGCAGAGAGAAGCAGCGGGCAGCGGCGGAAGGCAGATCACAGAGCGGAGAATTGAGAACACACCTCTAGATCACAGATAGGCAGATCGCAGTATGGGGGATGCATCACTAAGAAGCGCCTCAGAAAGACGCACCCTTAGTTCACAGGATGCAGGACGCACCTTTAAGAAGCAGCAGAACTAAGAAGATATAGATCTCTGAAAGTGTAATCTCTCTCTCTTAAGCAAAGTCTTTTCTCTTATGCAAAACCTCTCTCTCTCTCTCTCCTCTCAAAGCAAGTAAGCCTCATTTCCTCTATCCTCTATAAACAAGCAAGCAAGGAAGGAAGCAGCTCAGAAATAGAAGTAGCTCAGTTTTCAGTCCACCCTTGATAAATACCTGCTCAATTGTTGCTGTGGGCGGTAAAAAATATCTGCAGGCGGTGACAATTTTTAGTTCCCTAAGAATTTTTGAGAGAACCTTTGGGTATATCAGTGGAAAATATGATGGGTTCATATTCAGAAATAGGGCTCCCCAGGGATGGGCCACGTGGGGAACCCCCTTGTGAGCTGAGCATTGGACGTTAGCACCAACACAGGCAGGGGAGAACCCCTTGGGCCACTGCCTGTGTTCTCTCCTTCCCTTCTCCTCTCCTCTCCTCCCCTCCCCTCCTCTCTCCTTTTCTCTCTTCTCCTCTTTTCTCTTTTATTTCCTCTCTTTCTTTTCTGTGTCCTTATCTCCCAGGAGACATAAATGGAAAAGCAGGAACTGTGTCAGTAGGTGGCAAGCTCAAGAGAAGTGCACATAAGAATCTGGGTCAGGCCGACCAGGGCATTCTGACCCCAGATGAAAGAGGACATCAGCACTGTGAGGATGGTTCTTGAGCTCCAAGATGAACCAGTAACCCTGCACAACTGGTGGAATCTTTCCTGCTGGGCTCTCCTTTCATTATCTCCCTGGGACTGGACTTCCTATCATTCCTGTGTTGCATCTCTTATTTCCTGTATTCGAAGTCATTTATTTTCTCCTCTACTGGAGCATGTCTTCCAGTAACTTCTTTTAAAAGGGCATACAGTGTATGAGAGACAAGTTTCTTTAAATATATCTTGAATATCTTCAAAATGTCATTATTATTCACATTTCATTCATTTTTTGGCTCAATTTAGAATTATAGGTTGGAAATAATTCCAGGCATTGATTCACTGTCTTCCTGATCCCAGTGTTTCTGCTGGGATATGTGCAACCATTCTAAGATCTTCTTTCTAATTTCTTCCCTTTTCAAAGACATTTGGAGACTATTTTTCTCTAGGTTACGGATTTAATGATGATAAATTTCCATCTATTCCCAGGGTTCTAGGTAGGTTCTTTCAATCTAGAAACTAACAGTCTATGGTTCTGGAAATTTTGTCTTGAATTGTTTGGTTATATCACCATGTCTTTTGTGATACATCCTTCTGGAACAGCTCTTTTTGGTTGTTGGACTTCCTCTCCGATTTTCTCTGTGTTCACCTTTCTACAAGACTGCTCAAATCTATCTTCTGGTTTACATCATTGTTTTAACTTCTGCTGTAAAGTTTTTAATTTCCCAAAGGTCACTTTTGCTCCATGAATACTATAAATTGATATACCCTCCTCTTGTTTCATGGCTGCAGTAGTGTTTTCTATTTCTCTGAATACATTAATGATAACTGCTTTTTCTCTGCATAGATTCTATTTCCCTATGTTGATATTTTTCCTCTATTATGTGGTCTGCATTTTCCATATTAAAGAATTTCCATGATTAAACAGTGATCCTTGGATTGCTCAGTCTAAGGTAGCTAAAATCCTGATTGAAGATTCTGAATGTGGACAGGAATTTGCCAACTTAGAACTTCGCTGTAGGGTGATCAAGGCAGTCATTTATCAGTTACCTAATATCAGTATCTTTGGGTCTTTCCTCTTGGCTAGTCAGTACCTCAGAGAAAAGTTTTTGGAAGATAGAGGTATCAGCGTTCTGAAATCTGGGTTGGAAATCTGAGCATTAGCATCGAGTACACAGAATATCTGTTTCCACATTAACCCCCCTGCTTTTTGAATAGTAACAACACACTTAGCTATGCCTGGCATCCACCCCTCAACCTTGAAGTCCTGTTTTACTCCTGCAGAAAACAAATCTCCAGACATTGGTCAGGAAAATGGTGACACAGGATGGGACATTACTTAAGGATGGAACTGTTCTTCAAATTGCTCTTGCTCCATGTCCCCCTGCCCTACCATCCCCCAAGGTGCCAACATTTGCCTGTTCCTGAACCTTTTGTGAAATCCATGATGTAAACCTAGATTGTTCTCAGCTTTCCCCCAGTACTGGCTTGGCAGTCAGCTTCCTTAGGTCTGTAAATTCCGTTCCCAACATCTATCTGCTTTCCAGCTTCACTGTTTGGTTGCTATTTTCTTCTGTCCTTGTAAGTTGATATCTTTAGGAGAAAAAAATTCATTTGACTCTAGTTTTAATGAGGTTTCTGAGTATTAAAAAAAGATAGGTTATCTCACCCTAGAAAACATTTAATATTTCCGATACTTAACCAGATTATCATCAATCCTCGGTACAGTGTGCCTAGACATTTTGCTGCTAGATTTATTTTAATTTTGCTTTCATATGTTTTATATTTTGAAAGCTTTATATTTTTTCTTGCTTCTGCAGCCAGCACCATGGCAATAAGAAGGGTAGGTGAGGGGCTGGGGATATAGCTCAGTTGGTAGAGTGCTTGCCTTGTAAGCACAAGGCCCTAGGTTCGATCCCCAGCACCCCAAAAAAAAAAAAAAAAAAGAAGGGTAGGTGAGTTAGGCTGGTTTCAGAGTCAAACAGCACATTCCTGCAAGGGGAACATCTGACTTACCTTTAATACATTTGATAGTCAAGAACTGCTGGCCAGAGATTGGGGTTGTAGCTCAGTGGTAGAGCACTTGCCTTACATGTGTGAGGCACTGGGTTGGATCCTCAGCACCAGACAAAAATAAATAAGTAAACAAAATAAAGATATTATGTCCATCTACAACTAAAAAAAAGAAAAAAAGAAAGAACTGCTGGCCATGTGCATCTTTTTTTGACATTTACCTTGCTAACATATAAAACAACATTTGTGGTTGTTATGCACTGTGCTTCTCTTGCTTGGAACCTCAAAAGGAGTGGACCAGGAACTAGAGGTCAGTGGTGGGGTTAAGCAGGACAGAGCACAAGGAACCACCTTGACTTGCCAGTGAGCTTCCAGGTGGGAGTAGGTCCACACTGGGGGATGGAGAAGACAATACCACCAATGCAAGCTTATGATTTCTACATGGGAATTCTCAGCTGGGTATGCTCTGCAGCTTAAGCAGAGTATGTTTCTCACTCAGGGTAGGACTTCTTAATTTGGGCCCCTGGGCCCACTAGATCTATGACTAGAAATCTATATTTTTATCTTGGGAAAAAAATTCATGCTTATTTTCACTAAATTCTATTTGAAATGTAGCATTCGATTTAATAAGAGTGATGGCAACAAAATTGAGTATGTCACCAACAGAAATCACAGATATTTACTATGCACATTAAAATGCTGCAGATGTCTCAAAATACCATGTACATTCACTGTGTCAAAAGTATGGTGGCTATGAGACCTGGCACCAGATCTTGTCATTTAATGTGCTAATAAAGCAGCACAAACACAACTACTTTCACAAAAATTTTAAGTAAAGTTGGACACAGTGGTGCATGCCTGTAATCCCAGGTACTCAGGAGGCCAAAAAAGGAGGATCATGAATTTGAGGTAAGCCTAGGCAATTGAGTAAGACCCTGTCCCAAATATAAAAAATTAAAGATTCTGCAGATATAACTCAGAGGTAGAACACCCTGAGTTCAATTCCCAGTCTGAAAAAAATACATATATGTATACATATGTACATGTATATGTGGCTATATGACATTGTATATATTTTACATATATGTTTTTAATATATATATTTATATATAATGTGTATATATATTTCATATGTATATATAATACTAGGGCAATTGTCTTTTGGTATCGTTTTCCTTTTTAATCCTAAGAATTTTATTTTGTTCACTTAAAAACATGATTCTGAGGGGTTTCTGGGCTTTCAAGAGGTCTGTGGCAGAGAAAACCTAAGACCTTGATCTAGAGAAATTGGAAGAGTCATGAGTCTACTGAAATATGCACGCAGGAGAAAGTTTACCCCACTCGCTAAAACTTAAAGGGAGAGAAGTCATTCAACACACCAGGTACTCAAGTGAACTGATCATTACAAGTCAGTCAGATGAAGTGCTGTGATGGACACAGTGGGCAGATCTGCAGATTTGCATGGAGAAGCGGATCTAGCTCAGAGGTAGGGTTGAACGCTGCTGCCAGAGGAAGTGGTCTCTGAACTGAGATTTGCAGAAGCTGGGTGGACAGACGAGAGGACAGTGGTGTTTCTTCTAGGCAGGAAGCACAGCTTCTGTAAAGGGCAAGAGGTAAGTCAGTATGGTGTGTCTGCAGAAGTTTCCTCTACTTGAATGTGCACTTAGGTGGAGAAAGGCCAGAAAAAACAGAATGTGAATCTTCTTTATGAGTTCACAATTTCTTGTTGATCTCCCACCAGAATGTTATCTGTCTTATCCACCGTGGATCTCACTGTCTGGAATACTACTCAGGAAATAGATGAAATCAATAAATAATCAGGTTCAGTGAATGTTAACTGAATAAGTGAGCCTTAGACATCATGTTAAGAAGCTTGGGGGTATTATCTAAATGGTAAAATGTCTGTTTCTGGAACAACTGCATAAAATTTGTGACAGATTAAAAAAAATTATTTTACTCCTAAAAAATCACACTGGAAATACTTAAAAGACTCCCCGAAAGGATCTTTATCCTGCTCTTGAGATCTACTCTGCTGCAGACTGGGAAGATACACAGAAAAACTTGAACTGAAAGACATTCAGAAAGCCAGAACCCTAAGACAACAAAGAATTTCATGAAAGCTTAAGTCAAATGCTGTACAATGTGGCTCATGAACTGCCAGAGAGGCCACAAGTTGAAAGGCTTTACAACTAAATTTCCATGCTACAGAAAATTAGTAAGTATAAATTCACAAGTAGGGCTGGGGAGATAGCTCAGCTGGTAGAGTGCTTGCCTCACAAGCACAAGGCCCTGAGTTCAATCCCCAGTACCGCAAAAAAAAAAAAAAAAAAAAAAAAAAAAAAAATTCACAAGTAAACCTGACACACAGATATAAAAAAAAAAAAAAAAAAAAATCAAAGTGCAGAAAAACAAAGAAAAATGGGTATTCCTAGAATAGGAATACCCCAATTTTGTGTCCTTTGAAACACTAAGATTGTATGTGGGAGGTAGTCAATTAACTAGGGTGACAAAGAATCCTCTGCAATGCTCTGTTCCCCTGTTAACTGGAAAATCTCTACAGTTCTATTACTTGTTAATGGTAATAACTAGGGTCCTGAACATGCTAATACAATCAATGGTGCTTCAAAAAATATTTTTAATTTAAT
Organism: Sciurus carolinensis; assembly: GCF_902686445.1. Classification (NCBI taxonomy): domain Eukaryota; kingdom Metazoa; phylum Chordata; class Mammalia; order Rodentia; family Sciuridae; genus Sciurus; species Sciurus carolinensis. The sequence goes on from NC_062226.1 coordinate 83,450,079, forward strand.
TGAAGATAATCAAAGTGATAAAAGATGATAAAGGCCTTTATAGATATTAAAATCATTTAGTCCTCATAAGAATGCCACAAGAAAAGTATTGCTATCATGCTTATTTACAAAAAGTTAAGTCCCGGATTATAGTTATCCTACTAGTAGGTATGAGTCCAACCAGGCTGGCTGTAATGCTCATACCTGTGGCCATTAAATGTGTACTGTCCATGATTATCATGTATGTGTGTCATGTGTTTGCAATTCTGCAGAAACACCATTCAAAGATTGCCTTAATTACCCTGTCCATTCTTTGATCATCAGTTATGGTTTGGACCATAAATATCCCTCAAAGGTCAATGTGTTAGTTCCCAGTTTCTGTTGCGCTTGGGAGATGGTAGGAATTTTAAGAGATGGGGCTAGTTGTAAGTCTTCTGGTGACATGGGGGAATGCCCTTGAAAGGGACATTGGGACTCTGGCCGAGTCATGAGGTAATTTTCTTGCTCTACAGTGCTTCCTGCCATGACATTCACCATAATGTTATGCTTCATCACAGGACCTACCAACCATGAACTGAAGTCTCTGAAACCATGAATCGAAATAAACTTTTCCTTTTTTAAGCTATCTCAAGTATTTTATTACAGTAATGGAAAGCTGATTAACACATAATCTATTCAATAATTGGTACTACTTAAAGTTCTAAGCACTGTGCCCACAGAATAATGTTAACAGCAAAATGGATAAGAACAGGAAGCATAAGTCTACTTAAATAAGTGTAAGGGCAGTAAGGACATTAAGAAGTGAGAACAGCCAGCCTCATTTTAGTTTGGAAATTCAGAAAAAACTTCCTGGAGGATTTTGCTAGGCAAGGGGAGAGAGCGAATATCAGACAAAGGGACCGAGCCCTCACAGGATGAGGATGCTAGAGCACATTCAAAATGCTTCTCCAAAGCCTCACTACTCCTAGCTGCCTTGCCCCACACTTACCTGCTGCCCTGTTGGTCAAGATGTCAGGGCTATGTCACAGAACCAAGTACTACTGGGCATTCATTCTTTTCTCCCACCAGTCAGCTTGGCATAGCCAGAACAGACAAGGGTTGTACAGGTACCAGTTCATGAAGACACATCCTACAATGAAAAACTTCTTCAGGAGTATCTGCAGTAAAGCTAAAGGAAGCAGCCAATAGGTCAAAAAGAAGTACACTTTATTGAATTTACAAAGCACAAAATATTTGTAGTTCCTTAGACATTTGCATTGCTATAAAATTACACTTTATGGTATAATTATTAATGGTTTGAAGAGAAATAAACAGTATAAACGAAATATGGCCCAAACCATGAAAATGTAAACCTTATAAATCAAAATCATAAAACAATTATTCAATTCTCAGAGGCCTACTTAATATATACATATGAAATTTCTTACATACACATACAATAAAAGCCTACAAAACCATCACTCTGAAGCCAATCACTGTATAAATATGAAAATAAATCTTTATCTTTAACCTCAATTTTATCTTCAGCAGGAGGTTATGTGGCCTGGATTTATGCAAATCACATCTAGTATTAAATAATCAAATGTCACATACATCATATAAAGCAGCAAGTGGAAAAAATAAATTATGGAAATGCATGGGGCTTAAAGTTAGCAGTGAAAAATGCCTCCTTATCCAACATTATTTTCCATAATGAAATTAAAATATTATTCAATGTGTCAGGGTACATAAAAAGGAGTGTAGTATGACTGTGATTTTAAAATCTCTCAAAGGAAAAACAGAGACAAGATAAGTTACATCCATAGGAATAATCAAACATATCCAATTAAGTCTAAGTTAAAAGCATTAAATATTCTTATCCTCACAGAAAATACATCTTAAATCAGAGAACACCTTCACAAAACAAAATGTGGGTAAACAATCATGATCCCCCAGCAAGGAATCTTTTTAAAGTAGCTTTCTTTAAACAACTTTGCTAACCAGAGATAAAAATCTCTTATTTAGATTAAACTGCCAAAATATTTATAAGTGCTCTGATAGCTGAAGATGAATGGTTTGCCCATCAAAGGCTCCTAAGCAGTCTCCGAATCAATATGGGTATGCTGGCAGCATGATCCAGAGGCAAAGATCAAGATAAGACTTCTAAGCTAAAGGTACATTCTTATTTACAGATTGTAAGACAAATAAAAAGAGACATTTTGAAGGAAATAAATACATGTAATACAGTAACACGTATACTAAACAGTATTGAATAACAAAACCCAAATGAGTGTCCTATTTGTCAGCACACCTCCAACCAACCTCACTGAACTCCAGACCCACCACTGTGGCACAGTACAGTAAAACTTTGTTTCACCATACCACATGAAACAAAAATAACCACTCATCCCACCTCCATTTATTTTGACAATTTGTTTTACAATGTCCCACAAGCAAGGCACTATCATCAGAACTGGAATCCTTCTCTGGGACCAAAAACCATAAAACATTAAACATGAATTCATGACAGAATTACTGAGGATCCAACTTCCTAGCAAAAATAATAAGTCTTAAAATGTCTTGGCAAGTTTTTAAAAGCCAAAAAAAAAAAAAAACCTTGAGGAGTTTGACCATAAAAATCATAAATAGGAAAATGACTGCTACATAGAATTATTTTAATTTAACAAAAAGAAATGTTTTTAACATACAACAAATGACAGCTCTTATTTAGGTTTTTCAGCAGGATACTTGGAGTCTGGACCTGGAGGAGCCAAGATAAGTTCAAATCTCTTGCTGGAAGCAACTTAATTGGTTCACATCATTGAAAGCCAGGCTCACCCTTGGGCCTGATATTGCCTCCATGGCTCTTAGAGAAGTTCCAATGGGGAAGTCTGGGGGACCCTGTAGGTTCTAGAAGGAGAGCAAGACTGAACACTTCATTGGTGATGAAGAGTCAGAAGTTATGTTAAACAAAGGACCCTAGCTCACCATTCTCAATGGCAATTCCTCTTTTACAATTCCCTTCCCTCCAAAAACCATGGATACTGCTTCTTTTATTCTTCATTATTTAAGAAAGTTACTGTCTGAAACTAGGGAGTTAGGGGATTTGTATTATATTGCAGATTATATCTTAAACCATGGGAAGGTCTGAAACCAGCATGAATATTTTCATTTGGTAAAACATTAAACTGTCCTAAGTGCTAATACATTTTAATGAGTTAAAATTCACATGCCACAAAATCAGTTCTTTACAGTATAACATTTAGTGGTTTTAGTATATTCATTAAGTTATGCAATAATTACTACAATTTTAATTCTATTTCACTCTCAAAAGAAACTGCATACCCAGTTTCCCTTTCCTCAGTCTCTGGTAACCACTGGTCAGTGTACATTTTAAATAAAGAGGAACAACTTTTCAGGGCTTGGTAATTTCAGTAGTATGTGGTTTTACATGTTTTCATTAGAATTTTTCATACTGAATTTAAACTATCTGTAACTATTTCGAGATTATAAAGTACAGTTCTTTCTATATACAAATTTTTTGCAAACATGTTTTCTTTATATATAAAAATAGATATCTCCAGTTCCACTGAAGCCTAAAATACAACCATTTTTTCTCAATTAAATTCTGTTCTCACATCAGAAGTACAAAAATCAATATTCCAGTATTTAAAAAGTAGAAACAATCACAGCCCTTAATAACTGCAGGTCATCATGTTTTCCTTCCTTGTGCTTAAAGTGCTACAGCATCTGAGAGGTACCAAGGACTACAAGGTTTTTGAAGCCAGCTGCTGCTTTGACAGAGAGGACATAGATCTAAGGTGCTATAATAGTGTTCTAGTATCAAATATTTTAAGTAAACATTGTCATAGGTTAACTACAGAGTCCACTACCTCATCAATATAGTAATGTGAGTTTCTTCTGGAGCTTGAATTTAAGCATGTGATCCTTTTTTTCATCACATTAAAAACATTTACATGATATCTTTTAAGACTCTATGAGGATCAGAAGGCACAAATTGTTCTTCTGGATATAGCAAAGAAGAGCTGAGGTCCCAGAGGGACCTGAGAGTACAGTTCAGATCTCTCATGCTCTAACTCTCCATAGGACAGTGTCAATAGGATGAACCACTTTACTAGAAACCAAACCAGTCACAAAATTCAGTATTCTGGAAATGAAGTATAGATCAGTTGAGGATGTTTGGGATTTAACCATTGCAGCAGTTCTTCATCTGTGTTGACTTTTTGGAATTGGTCCCAGCCAGATTGGTGATGGATTTGCTGTCGTCGTTGTCAGTTCTTTTTTTCACCTCCCTAGGTGTGGGCAAGGGGGAGAGGGTTACTGAGGTACAAAACTTAGCCACGTAAATGGCTTTGTAGGAAAAAAAAAAAACGCAATTCTGAATGTTTGCATGAACCATCTAGACACTTCTAAATTCTTCTTCTTCAAAAGAAACCTATGAATTTATTGTACCCCATTTTACATATGAAGAAATGAAGGTAAAAAGAGGTTAAGAAATTTATCTGAGGATTGATCAAATTATGTTATGTGCATGTACAAACGTGTCATAATTATAATATTTAATTATAATATTATTTAATTATAATACACCAATTTTTTAAAAAAAGAATATTCTCTTGAGAAGTGGGACTCAAAGCAGGCAGGCTCTAGTGCCTCAGTATTCTGAGCACCAGGCTGCACATGGACACACCCTGCCTCTCCTCTTTCCTGAGATTTCAGGACGCTGTATCATCTGCCACATGCAGTTCACTCCTTAATACTCTGGACTCTGGTTTCCATCTACAAGTAATGATCACTGCCCAAAACAAAGCAAGGTAGTTTTATGAACATTATTTAATGATATATAATAATGGAGATAACAATGGAGAGTTAAAATACAGGAAAACATATCTTCCTTTTGTTTCTTCCTAATTTTCTAAATAGAAACAACACTGATAAAATATGTACTACTTTCCAGTTTCTTCTGAAAGCTCCCTAGGGAAGTGCCCTTCCTTCTGAGAAATCCCACGAAATATGAAGACCCTGCATCCCACCACAGATGAGATAAAAAACAATTTCTCTGAGTGTGACAGCTTATCTTCAGGATGGCATCAGATAATTCTGCCTCTTTGTCAATGCCTGGTGCTCCCCATGGAGAGCTGGAGCTGTGCCTATCCCCACCCCCCTGTCAGGGCTGACTCTTGGTGACTCTAATCAATAGGATATGAAGGAAATGTGCTTTGGACTTCCAAACCCAGGTGTTAGTAATGCTCAGTCACTTTAGCACTTCCCCCTTGGAGCTGTGGGCTACCAATTAAAAAGTACAAGGTTCCTCAATAGAGAGAGGCTACCAGAGTGTCATGAGGAATGAGATGCTACATGGAGAGAAGCTACAAGGAGGAATCCCCTGGTAGCAGATATCTAGCCAAAGCTACAGCCCAAGAGCATCTCTCTGCCAATACATAAGACACCCAAGAACAAAAGTAGGAGAACCTTCCAGCCAAGATCAGCAATCCTTGGTAATTATGAGAAATAAAACATAGATTTTGCTTAGGGTGACTAAGTTTTTACTATGGAGTCCTTAACAGAAACTACTAGGAATCTTTTCAATAAAGTAAAGGTTTGTTCAATAGAAATATGTGGTTCACATGTCATTTCAAATTTTTTAGTAGTTACATTAAAAATGTAAAAAACAGGTGAAACTGCTTTCATTAATAGATTACTAACAATTTTATTTAACACTATAAAATATTATTTTAGCATGAAATAAATAATATTTCTGCATATTTTATATTTTTCATACTTTCTTCAAATTCAGTACATATGTAATAAATACAGGAAATCTTAATTTGAATTATCTACACTTCAGGCAACTAGTAGCTACCAAATTGGCCAATGCAGCTGCAGAAGGTTCTTAACATTCTGTTAGGGTTTGAATATGGGCATCCCCACAAAACTCCTGTGTTTGTGCAAGAATATTTGGCAGTGAAATGATTGGACTGTAAGAGCTGGAACTTAATCAGTCCATCCGAGTTTGAATGACTGAGTAGAAACTATAGGTGGGGTGTGCTGGAGGATGTGGGTCCTTGGAGGCATGCCCTATAGGGGTTTATCTTTCCTATGGCCCCTTCCCCTTTCTCTCTCTCTTTCCTGGAATAGAGCAGGCTTCCTCTACCACTGCCCCTACCACATGATGTTCTGCCTAATCTGGAGAAAAGGAGTTGGTTCACTATGAACTAAACATTTCTCTGAAACCATGAGCCAAAATAAACTTTTCCTCCTCTAAATTGCTATTGTCAGGTATTCTGGTCACAGCAACAAGTTGACTAATGCAAGAAATTGATACCAAGAGTGGGATCATTGGTGTGACCAGCCTGTCCGTGTGATTCAGAAGCCTTTTGAAATGGTTTGCAAGAGAGGAGTTTGGCCAAGTTTGGAAATGAGGACTGGAGAGGCGTTAAAATGTTGAAAGCAGAGTGTAATAGGCAATTCTACTGTGAGCCCAGAAAAACCTTAACGTCAATACAAATGGAGACAGTAAAGATTGTGCTCATCAAGTTAAAGAGGGGAAGGGGGACTCTATTGGAAACTGAACTAGAAGCCATTCATGTTACATTCCGGAGAAAAACTTGTCTACATTTTGTCTGTGTCCTGAGATTTTGTGTAAGGCTGAATTTAAAAGTGGTGGACCAATTAATCTGGTAGAATAAATTTCAAGGCAGCACAGGATTTAAACAGTGACATGGGTTTTACTTCTTGCAGCTTTTAGCAAGGTTTGCTGTGAGAATCAGGAGCAGAAAGCAGAGCGGAAGAATTTTTCAAACTTGCAATTTGGTCAGAAAAGTGCATATAACACTAGAACTAAGGAGTTTATAGAGGTTATAGTTCCTGAAGAGATGCTAAGTACTTTGCACAGGAGACAATAGAAAGATGGCTTGAGGGCATCTCAGGAATTGATAAGACCACACTCACTGCAGGTTCAAAAATGAAGACGGAAAAATTCTTCTGCGAAAAGACCATGGGGGAACACTACTTGCACAGAGGGTTCCAGAAAGGTTTTTTACTGTGCTCGGTACCCCTAGGCACTTAGGTCACTGCAGTCATGATCCCAGGGAGCCCAAGTATTGTGCAAGTTCATGGTAGGCCTTGGCATCATCCACATGGTGCTGGTTCTCTAGGAATGCAGATGCTAGACTTACTGGGTCATGGAGGTTTCCATCAAAAATTCAAAGGAAGGCCTAGGGGACCAAGCAAAGTATGGCAGGGTCAAAAATCTCTGTGGGTTGCCCCTGTGAGAGCAATGCCAGAAGCTGTGAAGGTGAAGCAAAAGCTGGACTGGAGGCACTAGGAAGTAAGATATGTCAGTAACATGAACTGTTGGCCCCAACAAAAGCTGGTTGTGGAGACAGTCAGGTTAAGAAAGAAAAAAATGTGCACTTCAACTAGCAAGATTAATGTGTGGGGCTGCCCTAGTCCTTTGAAAAGCATATCTCACTACCACATGTCCTACATGCTGTTTGTGGAGTTATGGGGCCTGTCTGCCAGACTGGGTATCAGTCTTGTTTTGGCACCATCCCTTCATTCTATGTCCCCATTCCTCTCTTTTGGAATGAGAATGTTTACTCTTTGCCACTGTATATTGAATATAGGCATCTTGCTTCTGATTTTTACAGGGGCTGACAGTCAAGTTTGCCCTGAGTCTCAAATGAGACTTTGTACTTGGAATTTTGGTCAACGCTAGAACTATTATGACTATGGGACTATGGGACATAGAGATGGACCAAGTACACTTTGCACTGTAAGGTGGACATGAGGTTTTGGGGCCTAGGGATGGAATGTTATAGTTATATATGAGGTGTCTCCCAAAAGCTTCTATGTCAATGCAGGAATGTTCAAATATGAAATGATTGGATTGTGAGAGATGTCATATAATGAGTTCATCCTAGTTTGAAAGAACTCACTAGGTGGTAATTGTAGGCAGGTGGGGTATGGCTAGAAGAGGTGGGGCACTGGGGACATGCCCTAGAAGTGTTAATCTTTCCTGAAGCCCCTTTCCCTTTCTCTCTCTGCTTCCTGGCCACCACAAGGTGTACAGTGCTTCTCTTCCATGCCCTTCCACAATGAAATTCTGCTTCCCCTTGAGCCCAGAACAATGGAATCAGTCTACCATGGACTAAATCTCTAAGGCCATGAAATAAAATAAAATTTTTCCACCTTTAAGTTGTTCTTGTTGGTTATTTTAGTCACAATGACAAAAAGATGACTAACACACTAACCTTTGAAAGTCACTGACTTATGAGTCAAAAACTACATATCTCAGCAGAAAAAATAAACAAATGAAAAAAAAATGGAAACTACTTCTTGCTGTAGAACAGTTAAAAAGTGCTAAGACACCATGCAGACATACCCACACCCACATACACCCTGACAGGTGACAGGTGAGTATTACTATCCTCGCTTCACAGATGAGGAAACAAAGTCTCAGAAAAAGAAACTGAAAGCAAAAATCCACTGCCAATGCCCCCAAAGATAGTCCAGACTTCTGTCCTCTAGAACTGTCAGATGAATATGTATTGTTTATGTCATTACATTTGTGGAAATATAGTAGAGGCAACAGAAATTAATGCAACTTCCAAATGCAAACTCTTAGTCCCATGTATAAAGGTTGAGGTATTAAAAAAAAAACAAAACTTGGCCACAACTGGACACAAAGTTTGCTGTGTCTACAAACAGTACTATTCACTTTGGGAAAAGGATATTCAACTAGAAAGGCAGGTAAGATCAGATCATGAAGGCCTATCAGTCACAAGCTGAGGAGCTCACTTATCTTGTAAGTAGGATACCAATGTGGGATTATAAACTACAGAGTAAATATTAATTGGATTATTATTTAGACAGAATACACTAATTACCAAGTAGAATGAACTCATATTGGAGAAAATCTGAGGCTGACACTCCTGGACTAACCAAGGTAAAAAAGTGCAGAGAGAAAGAGAGAGAGAGAGAGAGAGATACATGAATTCAAAAGAAATACAACAGTGTTGTTTATCCACAGGGCTCAGAACCTACTGTGGGTAGGTAGTGAAGCAAGAGAAGAAGGGAAAAGAATCAAGGTTGAGCCTGGGTGACTAGGCTTTAATTATAACATTGGTAGACTCCTCAGAAAGAGAACCCAGGATAAGGAACAAGTTTAAAGGAATATTAGTACACTGTGATTGCTAGACCTGGAGTCACTGTGTCTATGGAACTTTCAGCTGAGGGTTCAGAACATGCTTATGGCACTTTTAAAAGAAATGGGTTAAAAAAACAGAAACTGAAGTCACCAGCTTGAAACCGTTTTAGAAGCCACGGAGCTGAAAGACATCAGTCAGAGAGAGAGGAGGAGAGAAAGAAAGAGAGAAGGGAAGTAGTGAGTGCAGAATAAATCCTGAGGTGATCAACATTTAAGTGGCAAGCAGTGATTCAGGGTATTAGTGAAGAGTCCTAACTCTACAGCTTCCCAGCTGTGTTACTTTGATCAAGCTGATTAAATGTTCTAACTCCCACATTTCCTCATCTGTAAAATGGGCATGATAAGCATAGTATCCTCCTGGGACAACTTGCTTATCTCCCTCTGGGACACCCAATGGGCTCTTATCAGCTACAAACCATATGGCTGCCTTGCCTGCCTTTATATATATTTATATATATATATATATATATATTATATCTTATTTACATTTTTCCCTCTAATGTCAAACTACAAGGCTTGCCTTTTATTCCACTGATACCTTATTGAATCTAGCACATGCTAAATTTTCATAATAATGCTGACATTAATAAACCTGAAAGCAAATATTAAGGAAGGAAAATATACACCCACATCTTTCACCTGGACTTTTTTTTTTTTTTTAATCCATCAAAACTGCAGGCATGCCAACTTTAAGGAAATCAGAAAGACATGATCTAAAACAGGTTTATGCCTGGGAAAATTAAGTGATCCCACCAAAAGCTGCCACATGCTTAACAACTGCATTTTAAAATATATGTAATTAATTATTATGTGTCAATAAGATAAATTTAAAAATTGCCTTTTAAATGACTCAATTTTATAGTCAGGTATACAGCCAAAGGGTTCAGTTCTTGAGTTGACCTGTATATTAGCCTCAGCTTTTTGTATTTTTCTCCAATTTTAGGCTGTTGATCAATTAAATGCCTATTCAACTTGACTCTACTGCAAAATGTTTAAAGCCTGTTTTCTATTGTTGGCAAATTTAATTCTAATAGGACATGGTTGTGAAAGATGACCTAGCAGCACTGTAAGAATATTATATTGCTAGGAGAAACTTTTCCTGGGATTCAGAGGTTTTCCAAGAATAAGCAGGTAGAGTTCAGGCCATTAACCACATACATATGGCCTCTCTTCAAAAGCAAATTATGTTTCAGACAATGCAAACACATACCAAATAGGATACTATTTCACATTTTATGATATTACATGGTAAGGAAGAGACCGTGCTAGGATCACCCCATAAGCTCTAAATCAAGAACTTATGTGTTCTGCATAACATGCAATTTTCTAAAGATTGAAAACTTTTAAAAATGATAACACTACCTGTGGAGACTATAACATGTCTACTTTAGACTTGAGTACTCTGACAAGTAACTCTGAGAACGGCATAAATCAATTAAAGTTTTCACGTACTTTATTTATAATTTTTATATTTAATACATCACTAATATAACTAGAGGCCCAAACCAGGTCATAATGCAATAACCTCCACCATAAGTGACTCACAGCTTGTTTGATTTCGTTAATTGTCTAAAGATTAAAAAATAACTACAACCTTACATTACACAGCTAAAATGACTTTGTTATCAAAATGCCTTTGTACAGCAATTGTTTTAAGTAAATAAACACAAACTGGTGTCTAAGTTACACAACGAATAGGGGCAATGCCTGACTAACCTAACAGGCCACATATGAGCAGATGGGGAGGAAGCAGGTAGTTTACAGCCTCTCCCACTTTATGATACAATAAAGAGAATCAACTCCACACTTTGGGTGTGACCAGGGCACTTTGCATGCATTTAACTTTAATATGGCCCCATAAGACAATTGAGCACTAAATACTGATTATTTTATTCAGTAGAGTGTAGGCTACTGTATACAGAATCACGGTCTGTTAGTATTGGAAAGGATCTTGAGGTCATTTTATTCAACCCCCTTCCTCATTTTGCAGATTCCATATGCCTAAAATAAGGCCAGGACTTGCTGAAGATTCGATAGCTATGTAGGGGTAGATTTAAGAATGGAATTTGAGTCTTTTCCTTCCACATTCCTCCAATATGCTAGGCATCAGCCAGTAACCATGGACAGCTTGAGTATCTCTTATTCAAAATGCATGGGTTTAGAGTGTTTCAGATTTTAATTATGTGGATTTTAGAATATATGCATAGACTTTCCAGTTGAGTAACCTAAACAGCCAAAATCTGAAGTGCTCCAGAATTCAAAATGTTTTGACTATTAATGTCTGTGTCCAAAGTTTCAGCTGTTAGAGTACTTAGGATTTCAGATTTTCAGATTAGGGATGCTCAACTTGTGTAAGGATTGACCTGTAGCATCATTTCCTGTAGCACCTTTGGGCCCTGCTCCACCCACATCTGTCCCAGCAGCTATATTAATCACCTCCATCCAGGAATCCTTGGGTACATATTCATGAAACACCAAAACAAGCATTTGAAAAAGTGAAAATACTAATTCAGCAATTACTCTGTCTTAAAGGCAAACACTGTATTTCATTGAATTCTCCCCCCCTGAACTAAAAATAGCTTGCTTGGTCAAAACAGCTGGTATTCCCTATGTACCCAGAGGAATATGGAATTCATTATTTGAGCTGCTCAAGGATATAATATAATGAATGGGTTTTTTCCTGAAAAATGTGATATCAGTCCAGGATTCTCCTACTAAACAGACCCAACAAACCCCACAAAACTATGTCCTTCGACTGAATCTATACATGTTAGATATTTGTCTTTTTTTCTACCTGTTTTAGTTTACATACAAAGTTAACACTGTTTGCGTTTTAAATAAAGTTAATTTCTAGTGATATGGGGGGTGGTGGCCATTTCTCCTGGACTGATGTCAGACAGAAAGACCCTGAGTGCGAGTTCAGGGCATCTGCCAAGCCTTGCCACAAACTAATGCTTTACAGGCTGCCCAAGGTCCTAGACCTGCTTCCTCATTCTCTCAGGTGAGGGCAGCCACTTAGCTCAAGGTCCTAGCTCAAGTACTCTACTAGTAGAACGCTGGTCAATTAGACACTCTGAATATCAAGTCATGAATTGAAAAGTAGCATAGAAAATAATGCAAAGTATTTTAACTGTCAATATTTACTAGCAGAAGAGGTCAATTATCACAAAAATCTCACAAATCATCAGAAAAAGAATAATATGCCTAAAATTTTATTTTTGCTTTGTCTACAATTAGAGATCATTGTCCTGCATTTCTTTTATGGTATCTTCATTCTCTTCCCTTTCAGGTGGGGGAGGGGGGGTATAAAATCCCTTTAGGTTAGTAAAGAATCATCTTTCCTTTTGTGGCAGAAAAATTAAGTAGAAGAAATAAATGTAGCCAAAAATGTTCTTTCCTCAGAATACTTCAAGAATTAAAGCAGGCACATTTATATACATCCTTAATGATGTAATTTTCATTCTAATAGACATCTGAAAATATCCATTATCAACACCACTGCCTTAATTGAGTAATTACCTGGGTAATAATTTTGGCAAAGTGACTCTAACTGGCATGATATACAATTTGCTCTGTTGGTTGTTTTCCTCCCTTTTACTCAGTAAAATGCCACAATACATAGTTATATTGGTAATAGTCTCTTGTATTTAAGATTTGGTTTCTGGAGATGATTCACACAAGTCCACTCTTAGCAGTGAGGATATTTTGCCAATGTTTCACAGTGAACCAGCAGCATTACCAGTTCTTGTAATATCAGTGTGTATTTGTTTCTCCTATCATGTCTGAAAAACAGGACAGTTTTTTTGCAAAGGATACTCTGTGTGTTATGGTCAAGAAATCTGACATCACATTAACTAAGTGAAAATTCAATCCTACTTCCAGTTTTCCAAGCATAAGGTGAAACTTTACCGAGCAAGATGGAGAACAGCTTCTACTATATTGGAACCATCTTTGGCACTTGTTTCACAAAATAACGCCCCATAGGTCTGTAGAAAAGAAGATTACACAATTAAGTCAAGCCTTTAATTGGGTTTCCTGATATTTTAGTTATTAAAATTGATAAAATATATTTTCTATCAAGCATGCAGACTAATAGCTAAGAAATTGAATTCAGAGTTTCAGTAATTAAAACAAAGAACAAGTCTGAGCAGTTATTCCAGGAACAGTTCACTATTCAGAGGAATTTTATTGTGCATTGAAAAATACTAAGCCTTATGTTTTAAAAAGATTTTTCACTTTCAACTCTTATTATACACTTGCTACCAAACGTTCTCTATCAAATCATTTGAGAGAAATAAAAATGATAGCTTAAGGTAGTCACTCAAGAATTACGTGTTCATCAAAAGCATGTTTGCTTTTGGCCAGTAGGTAAGGCATGTCCACCTTCACAGTATCACTGTTTCCTCTCAGGACCCTGCAGTCTCCTTGTTGCTAAAACCAGTGGACGTTTTCTAGTCCTCTGTTAATTAACCTTCCAGCATTAGGTATATGATCACTGATCATATCATTCTTCTGCTTGAACTTTGCAGTGCCTCCTATTCTTCTTCAGGCACTGTTCGATTGCTTTCTCGTGACTAACAAGCCCTCCCAATCTCCCAGCTTTACTTTCTGCCCTATCCCCATACTCACAAAGTTCCAGTTACCCTGGCCTTCCCTCAATAGCTCCAGTGCCCCAAATTTGCACTAGCCCCAGAATCTTTGCACTTAAGCTACCTCTCCCTTCACTACCCCTTCACCAGGGTCCTACCTATTTTTGGATTTTTAGGTAACCCTCCCTTATTAAAGTTAAGATTAAGCTATTTCTAACCCTGAAAAGTCTATGCCAGGTCTTCCTATCATAAAACCTCACAATGCTCAATATTTTTTTCTGCATAGCATTCGCCACCAAATAACAGTTAGAATTATTTCCGTGTCTTTTTCTAATAAGCTTAGAGATATTTTTCCTTTAATAAAGGAGAACTGGATGTGCTGTAGGTCTGGGTGTGGCTTAAATATTCCTGTGTAGGCTGAGGGGAGGATCTGATGGTTGCTCTGGGGAAGGAAGAGAGAGAGAAGAGACTGAGAAAGGGGAAACATTCCACAATGGGACTTTCCTTAGAAGCCCCCAAGTCCATAAAAAAATCTACACATGTCACAAAGTGAATGCCTGTCTGCTAGAAACAGTACTGCTGCTGACTTCAACACCCAAGATGTTATAGGATGAAACAGAGACTGTCTTTGAGAATACAGGAGAGTGAAAGGCAGGAGATGTTTAAGAAAGAAAACTTTAGAAATCCAGAGGAGAATAAAATGACCAGGCAGACAAGAATTACTAGATCTCAAAGGGGTCGTGTAGAAGAGCATATGGTCCGTGGACTACGTAGGTTCAATGTCTTCCTTCGCCAGACAGTAACACCCAAGATAAGCATGTTGCTCTGTCCTCTGCTCTCTGCTCTGATTTTTGTTTCACAGTGGATACAATTAAGCATGTGCCTTAACTAATTGCTTCTGCATTTCATTATCTACTTCTGATGTTCATTAGAATTGGTTTTCAATTCTAAGGTCTAAAACAAGATTTTCCAACCTAAACTAGAAAAATAAAACTTCTTTTCACAGCTCATGTTCATAGGCTACCAAGTAGTCTTTTCCTGGTTTTGAGAACAGACAGCAATACCAACATCAAACCAGACGGTCACAGTGTGAATTAGTTGACTCCAGGTGCAGCTGATTCCTTGCATGGGTAAGACAAGTGGTGAGGAGGCCATGCAGCATTCCGACACAGTCACAGTAATGGGGGGAGAATTTGCCCATAGTAGTACTCAGCAGTGGAATGAACTTACAGGAGTAAGTTTAAATGCACAGCCAAAAATAAATGTGACTGTTCCAACTAAGCACAAATCGTAAGGAAAAAAATAATTTTAAAAAAAGGAGCCCCCCAATTCTCTTCCCCCTAGGTTAAACACTGCAGTGTCAAACACCACTCTGTCCTCTGCTGCTTGGCATTGTCACCCTCTGGAACCAAACCCATCATTTCAAAATAGAACACTCATTCTTTCTCCTTTACCTGGATTCCAAGACTAGAGGAGGATTCCAAGAACTGGGGGGAGAGGGCAAAGGAAGATGGCAAGATTATTTTGGCCCTTCTTTGTCAATGACACTCAATGGGGAACAAGAATGTTCTGAATGTTCTGCTTCCACCAGGGATTTGCTCCTTGCCATCATTACTTATATTCATGCAAGTAGGGTGGGGTGCTGGGAGTTCTACTGCGTAAAGACAGTCACCCCAACAAACAAGGTGGAGGTTTGCCAAAGAACCTCGTAAGCATAGGTAGACAAAAGTGAAACACCATTGACTCCAACATTACTGAACCCCTAGATTCCCTTCCAATTCAGACCCAACCTCACTCTTACCATGGCAAGTTTTTCTCCAAAATATCCAGGCACACATTTTTGACCCTCTGAAGCAGCAGAATCACGAAGATCAGCTTTGTTTCCTACCAACATGATAGGAACAGCCTCGTGGGTTGCATCCTACCATGAAGAAAAGAAAAAAAAAATGGGCACGCATCAGACGACAATATGATGACAACAGTAATGATGGTAACAGCGGCAGCAGCTGCCACTGTCCAGTTGTGTGTCAAATGATATTTTCCGAATTTCTTCAGAAAAAATGTTACATAAAGGTGAGCATGCTTTCGATGCATTCATAGTCATGTTAAGTCACATTTCAGTAGAATAAAGAGCATGCTTATTATCATTGTACAACTCTTAGATTGTTGATACGATAATTATTTGTATTATTTGAAATAGTATCTTTATACCTCAAAATATCAAAACCTCAACATAAGCTCATCTAGCCTTCCCGCCCCCCCCCCATTTCCCAATAAGAAAAGTGAAATTCAGGGAGGCGAAATAAGAACACCTAAGGATCTAGGTTCAAAGTGACCTCATAACTCCCTATTATACAAAGTTCCACCCTTAGGTTAATGAAAAGGGTAAAAGGCACCAGGATTAATCAGCTTTACAGCAAAGCAAACGTGCATCCGCTAATTTCTAATTTCTAGCAGAGAGAACACGACAAACCAATATAAACTTAAGAGGCATGACCACAGAATTATTTTTGTCTGGAGGTGTCCACATAATTTTCTACAGCTTTCACTTCAAACAATGATGAGTCCTAGTCAACTTCATTATCACAGGTGCAAAACACAAGTAATTCTTCAGCTGTCATGGGACAAATGGGGTTCAAAAGTTCACCACTCACTGCTCCCCGGTTTCCAACCAAAGCAATTAAAGTCCTAACGGTCAACAGTTTTCTTATAAAAAAACTGACTGCTGGTCAAAGTAATAGATTCTAAGGCTAGAGCTTCCAAATTAGCATATGCAAATTGCCACACTTTCCCAGCATTCACAGCAACACTAACCCTAAGGTATGAGTGCAGAGCTAACTCTAAGGCCCTGTTCCTCCCACCAGCTGGCCACTCACTGGTCATGTAAGAACAGTCAAGTAGCCACAGGTTTCTGCCTCAATTTCCTTATCTATAAGTTGAAATGGATAATGAGAACATAGTCTATCTCAGCAGGTGATGATGGCAATAAAAGATAGTAACCCGACTAGCCAAGAAAAAGTGGATTCTGGCTCCTAAACAAAAGAAGTGGTAGCCCTCACACAAATATGTGGAAATTACTCTTTGCCTAAAGCTATCCAGAGACTCGTTTAGTTTGGTGCTATACCTGATACAGGATTAAGACAAGAGCCTTAAAATGAAATCATATTTGACTTCCTTTCTCTTTAAATAAATTTTCTCTGATTGAAGGTATCAGAAAACAGTGAAAGCAAAAGAGAGAAGGAAGAGAAATGACCTTCCAAAAACTAGCTGCCCCACCCATTCATGTGCTCATGAATCATATTCTTTAGTGATCTCAGGATTCAACAGGAAGTATTAATCAATATTCACTTAAGTTAGCCATGAAGCTGAGCATCTAAACGACTCCCCAGAGTCACGCAGGTGAAAAGTGGCACCTCCTTCAGGTCTTGACTCAAACATCACCTACTCAGTGAAGCTGTCCTGACCACACAATGGAAACCGCAGCCCAATTCTCCTTTTGTTTCTATAACATTTATCACTTACTATCATACTATTTCCTTTTATTTCCTTGTTGCTTGTTATCTGACTCCCCCACTGAAATACAAGCTTCATAATGACAAGCCTCTTTGTTTTATTAACAGATTTATCCCTAAAGCAGAGCACATATGCAAAGAGGAGGAAGGAACTAAAACAAAAAAGTTCTTTTTTCTGGTGATCTCTTCAGGAGGAGATCTCACATCTCAAGTATCTATCTCATTTCAGTTTTGACCTAAACATTCAATCAGTAAATTATTCAAAACAGGTAAATAAAAGGCTATAATTTCATTTTATCCATACTTCTATTAATAAGATTTTTAACCCACTAGCTTTCAATCAAAGTATAACAACTATCAAATCAGAGGGTTCGTTCACACTGTGAACTGTCTACTACTTCTCAGTCCTCTGGCCTGCTTCAATAATGGCACCATGCATTTCCACCCATGTTACCGTGGTCACATAAATGGCCCACAGAATTGCCTCAAATTAGATAAAGCCATGGAGAAGCTTCATTGTGCCCATTCTTTTTCTAAGGCAGAATTCAAATTCCATATGGTATATATTTTTCACTCCTATAACAAATTTAAGAATTCATCTCGCATGAAGTTTTGTTCCTTTTGAGACCCTATGTAAAGGTGATACTGATGGCTGAAAGGGTACTTAGACCATATGCAGGTGCTAAGCAAGAAACGGTTGTGCCAGTTTATGTAATGGCTTTTTCACTGAGACCAAACTTGCCTTTTGTGCCCCCTTTTCTTACGCATAATGCAAAGATTTAAAATGATGCCTAAACCCCAAATTGCAACAATAAAAAGTTTTCCTCAGGTCTTACTGCTCTAGCCCAGGGAACTCTATTTGTTCTCCTTGAGCAGATGCCTCTCCTGTATTTACTAAGAGTACTTTTGAATTCCTTTGTACTCACTAAAGACTTCTAATCATCTGCTGCTCACTCTGTGTTCTGCAATGGTTGAATCCCTAAGTCCAATCTGAGCTCCCATTCTACCTCTAACTGCTAAAGAAATGTAAGCAAGGTCCATATACTTTCTGTGCCTCAGGTCCCTCATTATAAGAGAGAATAGTATGTTTCTAACTTCCTTTCTCAGTTTTTAGAGAGGTTAGCATAACCTAAGGAAATTCTTATGAAATCAAAATATCACATAAATGTGAATACATTTTCATTGCATTCATAATGATATTAGGTCATGAAATTTTGGCAGAACAAAGTGCATATTTATTCATCATTGTTGAAATCTTGTTGCCAACCACAGTCAGTCATTTCCCTTATTAGTTCTCTAGTTAGAGATTTTAACTCCAGAGGCTAACTTGAGACCAGACAGCAATCAGTCCTGCTTATCCACTAATGTTAAGGTCTGTTTAAAATTAAAGATAATATACTTACTTGAAAAGTTGCATTAACTACTGGTTTAATTTTCAAGAGAGTGTGCTGAACCACAGCTTGAAATATACTTTTGTTGATTAATAACTGTTAATTGCACATTAAATGTGTCAAAATAATTTCCTACCTTTAAAAGTTATTTGCCATGAAACTAAATGATAGGAAAGCTCCTCAAGTGAAAGACTTACAAACTTACTTTACTGCAGAGAGCCCTAGGATGGCAGCTGGTGTTGGGCCAAGAGGTGGTACATAATTAGTGTTAACACGGCGTGATCTACTTTTGCCTGATTAGTTAATGTCTCCTCTGCGCTAGTGGTCAACAGATATTCCTCATTCATTCTTAATTGGTCCCTTGGCGCATGCTCCAACCGTGCTACTTAATCCTAAGCTGATTGGCTGCCTTAGTGTATATAAGACATTCTTTTCATCTGGGAGGAGATCGCAGAATGAAGGACGCAGTATGCGGGATGCAGGACGCAGGCCCCACGCCCCACGCCGCACCCCGCACCTCCAAGAAGTGACCCACCTTCAAGATGCAGCAGACCTCTAAGAAATAGCTCCTCTAAAACTTCCTCTAAAATTAAGCAAAGTCTCTTTTCCTCTAAGCAAAGTCTCTCTTCCTCTAAGCAAAGCCTTTCTTCCTCTCAAAGCCTCTCTTCCTCTAAAACTAAAAGTAAGCAAAGCCTCTCTTCCTCTATAAACTAGCAAACAAGCAAATAAGCAAGGAAGCAGCCCAGATAAAGATAATAGAAGTAGTTCAGTTCCAGTCCACCTCCGATAAATTACCGCGAGATTGTTGCTGCGGGCGGCAACACTTTACCACAGATATTATCCCACAAGTTAAGATACCAACCGGTATGTCAGAGGTATCTGTGATGTCTAAAGACCCCATCACACCCACAGTAAGGTTGAGAACATAGTTCCTGCAGACTTCAGACCTCAGCACATGCTCACATCCAGGTGGTGTCTCCCCTGTGTTTTAACCCACTGGAAGCTCCTACACACGTTTAACCACAGGACACACCCGACCACGCCCCCAACTTGTTTGGAAAGCTGCTTCTCTTCAGGTGACTCGAACTTTCACTTAGTTACATGGGGTTCCAATATTATCTATAAGAGAACCCGGAAGTTTTATTCCCAGAAGTTACCTTCAGTAGTGTCCTCGGCCTTGGGGGACCTTGTGCAATTCCTGAGGAAGAGTGCCAAGTGCCACTGGAAACTCTGCCTCCAGCACACCATTCTTCCTGACAGCTTGGATCACAGGCTTGTAGTCAAGTTCACCCCAACAGAAAGCAATAGCATTTTCCAAGATGATCTATAACTCCCCCATGTAATTTTCTGTTTCTTCCTTTTGATTTCTTACCTCAATCATGTCTACCCATTCTCGAACATTAAGAAAGCTTTTCTCACAAGTGACGTCATACAGCAGCAAAACGCCGTCTGCTTTCCTGAAGTAAGACTTGGCGATGCTTCTGAACCTGGGAAACAGAAAAGCCCCGTGATTCCATCAGCTGGGTGCTGCTTCATTCTTTAGTTCCCTTATGCTCATTTTTGTTTGCTCATCTTCTAAAATTAGCCCCATTTGAGAACACTCTAACAGCAATGTGTTGCTGTGAAGTAGACATCTCTACAGCCTCCAATGAACCATTGAAAGGTACCAGCATGCACATATGGGTGGGTGACTGATTTAGAAAAGCCAATTATTTTCTCCACCAAACAATCCCAAGAATATCTAACCCCAAAGCAGAACACAACAATGGAGAAAGTACGATTTTTAAAAATTTCAACTTCAGCCACAAGCTACCAGAACTCTCAGGTAAGACAGAAGAGGTTGGACAGAGAAGTATTTTATGTAGGGCCATATCAACCACAGACATCTTTAAAATGTTAAAAGTCCATTCTGTTAGAGATTCTGAGTTACATGAGGGCCTGTATTTGTGTCTGCCCGCTCACTGAATCTCAGCATGCTGAATCAAGTGCCTGGAACAGAAGCAGGCACTCCATTCTTATTTGTTATATAATTATCTGTCTCTAAAGAGTTAGATAAGATTAAAACCTATGCTTTATACTTTTTTTGGTCATTGGCAATGAACACAAGATAAAGTATCATCACCACATGCAAGTCTGTAATTTAGTCTGTGTCTCTACCCCTCAGTGGGAGGGTAGGCAGACAGGTTCTCTTCTCCACCATTTATTTTTGCACAGTTAATTAGCTCCTCACACTGATACTGCATTCAGGATTGGTGCCTCACCTAGATTCTCCTGTTAGGAAAGTGCACTCTTCTTGTTCCACATGAACATCAGTTCAAAAGAAGCTTAAAGGCCCTCTTCTCATACAACTGATACTCACATCAAGGAGGAGACATGGAAGAAGATGAGCATTAAAGAGATTATAATATAACTTATAATTAATACTAATGTAACTTAACTATAATTATAAGCCCTATTAAAATTGTATAATTATGAGTATAAAAAACATCAAGCATCCTACAAGGCTTGTCTTTGCAAAACTAAGTGGAGTCTGAAGCGTTATGAAAAGCACTTGCCTCTCCTGCCCAGCTGTATCCCAGAGCTGCAGAACTGTTTGCTCTCCATCTACAATGAGAGTTTTCATTTGGAAATCAACTCCTGAAAAGAAATAGAAGAGAGTAAATCGTTCTATTAGCTTGCTACTTTCGAGCCCTCTTTTAAGATGAGAGAAGAGCCAATAAGCCAAAGCTCAGTGAGGTAGAAAGGAATGAACGTGGCCTCCAAGAGAGTGAACTTCAAATACTAATTATAAGTCAGATCACACATGTGCACACAGATACCCCGTCTGCAGACTGGCTGATGTGAGGAAGGCCTTATGCTACAGAAAAGGGAAAATCTATGTTCTGTTTTTACAGGTGATTAGATGAACTATCATATTTGAGTGTGTATGTGCATGTGAGTGTACATGTAACCATATTGTATATGTATACATATATCTACATGTGTGGGCCTATGCATGTACACATGTACATTATATATATGTATATCATATAAATATGGGCATACATATTATTGTGTATTTCCATATAGGTATAAGTGTATATGTTTGCATGTATACATATATGCATGCACACATATGTGTACAATGTATGTACACATATATACATGTGTATACACATGTGTGTGTTTATATAAAAATGTCATGGTTCTTAGCAACCAATCAAATACTGTAGTCTCTTTATGAATTAAATTGAAGTGAACTTTCAGGTTTGTTATCTCGAAGGGTGTATCAGAGAACTATGAATTTACAAAGTCACCCATTGTGAAAATGGCAATCAATATGTTCTAACACATCTGATTATCAAAGAACTCTTTAGATGATAATTTGCATATTCTCAACTTCTTTTACTGATTATTATGTAAATTTGGGAAATCTAGATAAAACTTTTTGTTGCTAAGGTGGAGAAGGAAGCAAACATCTGGCTATGATTTCAACTGAAATGACAAACTGGTCACCAATATTGTCACTTCATCAATATCATTGGCATCTTATCAGAAAGACTTTCCCTGGTCACCTTGTATAATCCTGCACTTCTTTCCAAATCTCTTGATTTTAAGTTTGTTTTTTGTCCATTCCTTTCCACTGGGGTGTAAATTCTCTACAGGCTGGAATTAAGTCAGTAGGATTTAGGATATGTACCCTAAATAAATGAATCCAGTGTCTCCAGCTCTAAACTTGGTTTGTTTGATCTGACAGGCTAAATAGGCACTGCTATCTTTTGTCAGTTTTCCTCAATAATGTCAGGTTTTACCAAAAACAGAAGAACCATTCTGTAGACAAGGATACACACACACACACACACACACACACACACACACACACCTATATACTTGAATGTACATAGGGAGCAAGTGATATGACTGTGTATCTGTGTATATAATCCCTCAAAAAAAGAAAACCAAGCTAAGGAGGTCATTTTCCCATTACCAAATGAAACAGGAGCCATACCCAATGTGGCACTTGTATTTCCTCGAAATTCATTCTTGCAAAGTCTCATGAGGAAACTGGACTTCCCCACTGCAGCGTCCCCAGCAAGCACAATCTTGTAAGCTTTCTGTGAACCACCAGACTTGGAGTTATCACCCGCCACATCTGTCTAGGGGAAAGAAGCCACAGTGGGTGATAAAGGTAGTGCCAGTTTTCTTCCTAATAAGTACCATGGCACAGGAAATTATCAGTATTCATGAAGGAAGTGTCTTAGAAGCTACCTACCTGGGGTGAAAGAGCTGAGATGGGCTTTCTTGAGGAACCAACTGTGCTGCTTCCACTAACAGATCCTTGGGGCTTCCAGTCTAAAACAGAAGCCACACCTTCTGAACCATATGTTTCTTCATCCCTTATATCAGGAACCTAGTTTTTAAAAGGCAGTTAAAAACAAAGTCTCTCATTACACCCATATATCATGAATCAAAGAGAAGAAAACTACATAACTCAATCTACAGTCAATGCTGTTACAGAATAGAGAAGCCCTGAATGGCAAATCTGTAAGAATATCTTCCTAATTTGATGGAAAAAACAAAACACTACTGACTAAGCTTCATGTTTATGACATTTACAACAGATTCTCCCGACAGTTACAAGTCAAAGATGGTGGAACATGGCCTCAAAGAGCAATAGTATCTTGGCTTACATCCATGTCTGAAGCGTCACCCGCACAGCTCTCCTGCACCCTCTGTGAATTCTGAAATCCCCTCTGGTTCTTGTATTCCACTTCAGAATCGTACTCGTTGGAATCTCTCAGGGTAGACAAGCCGCTGTCAAAGCAGCTCTCAGGCAGGCTGTCGACTTCATAATTCATCCTCTGCATAGGATCACAGAGGGCCAACGAGTCACAGTCCTCATCCACGTAGGAAGAGCGGGATGACCTGGTAATGCAAGAGACTGTTTTACCTGGGGGCTTGCAACCCTCAAGAATGCACAGGTGACAGACTGACAGGGATGGGGGTCAAGAATACCAGCATCCTCAACTGCCAAGACCCACGATGAAGCATCAGGGGAAATGAAATGTTCAAAGCAACATCAGTATATTCTATGCAGCAGTCACGTAAGATAAATACCCTCAAATAAAACATTTAAAATCACCATCTTTGTTTGCTGATATAAAAGAGATGCACATGCAATCTCAAGCCACGTTAATAAAAATGGACATAGAACATGTGAGCCTTTTCGTTTCAAAGTCATCAGACCATATTCTGAATAGTGTTTCTATTTCTGGACAGCATCTCTACTTAAAAGGGACGCTAAGAACCAGGCTGGGAACATTGACCTTGGATTCATGGAACAGTTCACTGTACTCAAGACTTGACAGGTTTTCACTTCAAATACTTCAAGAGCAGACAAATGAAGAAGCAGTCTTCTTAGTATTCTGAAGTTGCACAGGACAAAGTAAGGATCAACAGATAAACTTTTCTGAGAGTCAGATTTCTGATCAACATGGTGAAAAGGACAGGCAATGTGTGCTACCAGAATGGTCTGACATGAAAGGAGTTCTCTGCCACTCCATGTGGACACATTTGCTGGGAATGCCCTTTTCGAAGATGCTTCAGCAGACAAAGCCTAGAATTCCTTACTTCAATGGATTCTTTTGGTTGTGAAATCCTAATATTTGATGAGTGAGGGAAAAATTAACATCGAACAAGAGAACTCAAAGAAATTGCACACTTCCCTAGTTCTCTTTTCCTTTTTCCTAAGAATCAAAGCTTATATTGAAATAAAAGCAAGGGCTGTGATTTATTTAACATTCCCACTACATACCCAGGCACTACTCTAGACTGCCTACATGATTCATTGCAAAGGAGAGGGGTAGGGTTGATGGGTCTTCAAATGGGAGAAATAAGAAGAGACAGAGATACTTAGAAGAAAAAGGGTGATCTTAAAGTAAATAAGCAGAAGCCATGTAAATACAAGGAGACAAAAGCATTTTTGTACCATTAGCAAATTTTTTAAATTAACTAAAACAGCGATTTAGCTACCATTCTCTCTCAATGCTTGTGCAAGTATAACACCTTCATCCTAATGCAGGAATTTTATATCAGATGTTAATTTATGTAGTTAGGCAGGTGTGTGTATGTGTATACACACTTTTGCTCTGTTTTATAATTTATAAAATTTTCCCGAATCTTCATTTAGGTCCATCTGTGAGGCATATAAATTTTTTTTTCATTATAATATAGTATTAACTACTTCAGTTGCATGTCTTCACTAATATTCTTTTTTTTCCCCCTAACATATTTGTATTTTTGATGATGGGCAAAAGAAAAAAAAAAGGAAACAAAAATCCTGAATTGAGAGATTATCTCATGAATATCAAGTCGCAAAATTAAAAATAAAGATGCCAACCAGACTTTCTCAAACTCAAATACATATCCCTTTTAAAGTAAACCACCCTTACCTGCCCTGAGATTTTCATTACAATCAACTAAGTAAAATTATAAAATGAGTTAGATTTTTGTTTATAGTTCTTACAAAAAAATACAAGGCCAAATCAAATTTGCAATTTAAAATTAAATAAAGCTACAGAAACAATAAAATGTGATGTATAATATGCTTTTATTAAGTTTTTTATATTAGCATCAGAAAGAAAATACAATGTCAGTAACTCCACATATCCAGGAAGGAACAGCAGCGCAGGCCCCCGTGGCCTCCAGTTCTGTGTGGACATGAGCAGCACAAGGGAGCTACACTGCTGCCTGGTCTGGAAGGGTGCGCCTTCCCCACGGCCTCTTCCCCTTCCTCTCTCTGCTTCCTGTCTTCCAAGAAGAAAGCAGCCCTCCTCTGCCACACCCTTCAGCTAGGATGGTCTGCCTCAACTTGGGCCCAGAGCAGTGGACTCAGCTGACCGTGGACTAAATCTCTGAACACATGAGCCAAAATAAACATTTCCTCCTCTAAGTTGTTCCTGTCAGGTATTTTGGTCACAGCAATGAAAGTCTAACACACTGTCACTCCCAGGCCCTGGTGACACTGTCTCTCAGAACACACTGTGGAGCAGCTCTCAGTTCAGTACTTGTGAATCTTATTCAAGGTATCTACTCTTTCAAAAATAAATCACGGTGAAATTTCTGAGATGAAGTTTTCATTATGTACCTTTTCCTACTACTTGCTTAGAACTGATCTGAAATATTAGTTCAAAAAAATGCATCACGAATATATATTTTCAAAAATCTGTATTTCTCAGTGACAGAGTGGTCAGCAGTTTATAAATCAATATACATTAAAAGTATTATTTTAAGAAATCAGTGAACAATGGAAAGATCTTATACCAAGATCTTTAGATAGTATCTTCTTGGGAGTGATCATCAATAAAGCTTTGGTAACACACCTCCCTGAAGGGCAACTTGACCATCTGTTATCACCAGAATATTAAGTACATTATTCTCTACACCCAAAGTACCCAAATGAAAGGGGATGTATGTCAGTCAGAAAGTTGCAAAGACAGGATGAGCTGGAAACCTCTAGTTCATGTCTTCACCTCCACTTCCATAAAATTGACTTCTTAATGAACATCACTGGATATATGGCTACACATACCATATGCAATGTTTGTTATTACTAAGTCCCAAGAAATAAGAGGTCCAATATTTCACTTTATTTGGTTAAAATAAAGAGCTAAATTCTAACTTTTGGAATGTCTCTGTGATTCCTTTAATACAGTAGTAGCTCATAAACCTGTTCTGGCCAGGTTTCTATTTGTTTTGAAAGTTTCCTCTTCTGCAAAATAACTCGCATGTTACACTGACCGATTAAACATTGACAAAGCATGACAATAGTCTCAACATCATACACCACATATACCACAACATCAGTAACTCCAAAACAACTCTCATGGACTCCACTTCTAAGAAACAAGACATGATTGCAAATGAGGTAATGGTAGGTACGGATGAAAACAAATCGCAGCATCTTAAGGAAGTAATTTTTCACTCTCTGAAACATTTTTACTTAAAGTTTTTATATGGTTCACATTTTAGAACCTTTAAAGTAACATCATAGAAAATATAAACTAGTACTCCAAATATGTTCCATTATTTTAATTCACCACAAGGATATTTATCCTCCTTTTAACTTTGATCTAGAAAGCAAACAAAACAATAAACAGATGTCAACATACCTGTCATATCCCAGAGGTTGAGGAGAATGACCATTAAATTTGGGACTGCTTCTAGATATCGTGTTCCCTGGTGATATATTATTTATGCGCTGCAACACATAAGTATTTAATATTCATGTAAACATGTTATACACACACATACAATTTAACTTCTGATGTAACTAAAAGTTTGTATCCTCCATGAGCAGATGTGAGCATAAAAATCAACTGAAATACTGCAGCAAGGACAAATGACCACAGTCTTCTCTCTTTGTCATCAGATCTTAAGTCCACACTCTACTACAAATTCCATAGTAGAATACCCAGGTTTCCCAGATTTTCCAGGACACTGTAACATCAACTTCCTTGGACTTATCTCTTCTGGAACCATAATTTGGCTTAGTGACTGACTCTTTCATATCCAAACACGGCACTGTAATCTTATGCTTAAGCTGACACTCAAAAGTGGGGTAAGAGGCTTCGAGACAAATGGAATCTTGGAAAGGTCCTCAAAATTCCAAATGGGTTTTAGAGCTTTCTGTGAAGGGGAATTTGAAATCATATTCCCTAGTGATATGTTATTTATGCCCTTATGATACATACATTTTAATATTCCATGCAAATATTTTATACACACACCCAAATAACTGTCATTCTGATGATCTCCCTATCATAAAGAATAGTCAACGTGTCTAAACTCACCCCCTAGCATACCTGATCCTCTTCACTGGCAAAACAATATGTTTAACATCATGGCATTTCCCATTTTTTCTTATATTATCACTATCCATCTATATACATCTTAACTATCTGTTACATTATAAACTCTTTGGGGGAAAAGACCATATATTTCTTTCTCTAGTTTCCTAGAAACATAAGAATTGGTTAACATCAAGGCATTTATTTCTGTAGATGGGTAGCATATTTTTAATTTGGAAAACTGTTGTCTCTTTTGATTTTTTGAAAAGAACTTGTGGAGAGATTCTCTTTATAAGATCCACATGAAATTCTCCTCCAAGATATTGCATGACTTTCATCACCTCCAAATCATTCAACCACTAGGAAGAGCAAAATGAATTATGAAATGATATGGCATACCAAGCATCTGTTGAATTTGCTGTAGCTGTTTTCAAGGGCACTCCTAAGGCCATCGTTACTGTCATGCAGCTTCCGGTTAGCTGTTCTACACAGCAAAGAAATGGACAAAGTATTAGTGGAAATTAGTGTTACTACTTTCCTTTCAGACAGTGATGTTCAGAATGTAGAGCTACTTGCCACCCTTTGCAGCTTTCTGCCACTCACCTTCAAAAACCTCAGACTCTGAGATCACAATTCATTATCTAAAGTACAACAACTGATTAGTATCTTTGTTAAATATCTCAATGTATTTTAGGAATGAATTAGCTAAGCTGTGGAATCCATTCTTCCCTCAGGTACCTTTCCTATTTAAATAGGTTTCATGCAGGACTCTGATTCCCCAAATGCCTGAACCCAAGACAGCCAGGTCATACAACCCAGTGGCCAGACATGGCCATTATCCTCCTGGCTACTCCTGCAACCTACCCATGGAGTGGTGGGACTTGAATACCAAGTAAACACTTGGATACTGATCTCAGACAGATCTGGATTCAAATCCCAACTGGAGTACTTCCATATGACCTGATCAAAGGCACTTCACATCAGAGCCCTCCCTAGCTACAAAATGAGAAACAGAACCATTGCCTCACAGAGTGGCTGATTTTCCCTGCTTATAGCCACTTCCTTCTTCAGCTCAGCTCAATTATTACTTGCTCCAAGAACATATTTTTGAGCTTCTTGGGCAGGTCAAAGCTTTCTTGGGGAATAAGCACCTTTCCTTTACTGTAGTTCTCTCATCTGGCATTTTGTATTTATTTGTATCAATTAGTTTCCATATTTCTTCTCTGGACTAGTCCTCCGAGGAGAGAGTTCTTTTCCTCCTACTTGCTACCCTATCCTCAACTCCTGGCTCACCTGACTCATAAAAAGCACTGACTGAAAAATCGACTAAATGAATGAATGGACGGTGGACAAATTCATAGAACTATTGTAGTAAAAGAATTCCACAGCTGTCACAGGTTGAGACTTAATAAACATTCAAAAACGGTGAAGAAAACACCTTGTCAATCCTGACGTTCCTTCATTTGGTAAACTGAAAATAGAATACCGTGGAGGTGGAAAAGGAAGAAAGGGAAAGAGAAAGTCACTGTTTTGTGGGGTTGACCTCAGGAGATGGAATTACTGCAGCCTAGTTATGAAGTTAAGCATTTCTTAGGAAGAGGAATAAAAAAAAAAAACAACTAAAGAAAAATATACCTCTGAATGAGCAAAATAAATCGAGAAAGAACCATGGTATAGGCTTGGTTTTGTGTCACTCACCAAGGTGAGAGGCTGACAAGCTCTGTGTGCAGAGCTGCAGGGAAAGCTGAGGTCAGGGTCTTTAGAGAGGCATAATAAAGATATGCCAATCATACCACCTAACTTGCAAGGACTGTTACTAACTCTGCTGTTCCCTGCATTTGAATAATTTATTTAGGATTAAATGCATCAGAAGTTGAGTGGACATGATGAATGCACCACAGTGAGAAGAAACATACACTGACCTTCAAACCCATTTGGACTTCAGAATACAGCAACCCATACACTACGTGGCACATGTGTTACTAACAAAAACTAAGTAAAATGTCAGTGCAATGAGCGTTTTATATGAAAACTTACTGGAGTATTTCAATTTGCCTCTCAAGACTATTTCGATCTTCTGTGTATTCTCGGATTATTTCCAGATCCCTGTAAAATTATATTTTGTGTTGAAATCAGAATTAGGGTCAAGTCCTGCCTTATCTATACCTCACTTCCCACATCCTTTTGCACCTTTCAAAAGTCATGTGTCCGTGACCACTGTCTTCTCTCTCCCAGTCCTCCTGCTCTGTGCCCTGTGGCATCAGCAGCCTCTTCTACTTTCCACACTCTAAGGGTTTACCCATAACCTGCGCTTCCTTGTGCAAAGCTCTGCCCCACATCCGACATAATAAATGTGGAGCTTCCCTTCCTCATCCACTGCTCAGCACCCACCAGCTCTTTCTGCTCCACACCCCTCTGGCCTGCCTCTGTTCCTCACTGGGACCGAACCCTGACTGCCCCAAAGTCCCCTCTTCTGGTCAGTCATGGTAAAAAGTTCCCTTTCTGAAAAGTAATGGTACTTTAATCTTCGATCCTTCTCAGAACCTTCTCCTCCCCCTCCAAGCCTTATCTAGCCCCAGTTCCCCTTATTTCCTCCTTTCCCACCTCACCCTGAGTACCTGCTCTGATCTCCACTCACCCTAAGTCACAGGGGAATCTGGGGAACCCAGCTTTCTAGGCTCAGGAGAAGCACAGGCTGCAATCCCTGTGCTTTAATTACAGAAGCCCTGACTTCCTCTTCAAACCACACTCAGAGCTGTGTCATTCTCCTCTGGCCCTGCCCGTCTCTACCCCATTGCTTAGCAGAAAAACCCATCAGTAGCTTCCCAAACCTCTTAGGTCATCAAGCTTGATGCACAATAAGGAATCCAGTCGCTCCCTGGGTGATAAAGCTAAAAATTTCCCTGTTGTCTATAAGAATTTAAGTCCCTTAGACAAAAATTCTGGGTCCTTATGCTACAGCCTTTCATGTTTTGTTTTTAAACTTTTGTTTTTCCATCCAATGTATCCCTTTTTGTCTGACTGCCTTTCCCCCAACCAGTCTTATCTCTCCCTTATGTTCTGGTTTGGTCAATGCCTCACCTGGGACAAGACTCTCTTTTCACATCTGTAAAATGGAGATAATGAAGGTCGCTAGTGGACGGAGTGGTACTACAATTACCAAATGGTAGAGGGCACTGCTACCAGCGTTAGTTGCTATCACTGCTACCTCTTTGCCCTTGATGACATAAACCTGCTCCTCCACCTGAACTTGCCTTCTGTTTCCTCTTTAATGAAGACTAAGTAAAAAGAAAATTTCTTCTGTGATGAATCTCAAACATGGCATTGCAGGTAGTACTGTTTCTAACACTATTTAGCTCTTACATTGTTTAACTCTGTAAACTTTTCTGTTTTTGTTTTGTTTTCCCAACTAAATTTGAAGTTCATGGAAAGCACAGACCTTATCTTTTTCTTTTATTTTATATATTTCAAACTCATAACTCCTCTACACCTAAGGATCTATATATAGCATACTTAGCAAATGCTTCACTGTCTTCTATTACAAGAACTTAATTCTAATTAAAGTTTGCAAACAAAAAATGTTTTCTCCGAGTGTTTATATCTCTGATGTATAAACATGTCTCTATTGTGTATTAGGTTTTATGTTATTAATATTGACCTGCAAAACAAAAGCATAAAAAACAAAAATGTAGAGAACTACTCTTCTTGTTCTTACGTTGTAGGCCAGAATTCTTATTGGGAAAGCATTTCAATATGCATTTACCCTTGATACTTTAGGTATTCTTGTAGCTCCTGGTTGATACAAACATTTATTAAGCCGTGCACTGTCATAAGCAGCCAATAATTCAACCAATTAATGCGTGTTTTTTAATTAAATATACCAACACAAAAAACTTAGGAAATCCGTCAGTTAAGGTACAATCTTTAGATAGTACAGAACATATCAGCAAAGTTAATGAAAAACCCTTTATTATTGCATAGATTACATAGCCAAGCTTCAATCTCCTTGATGACCACCTAAATAAATATTCCATCCAAACTGAAAAATAACATGCAAAGTTTCATACCTTTCATTATTTAGACTCTGGTCAGCATAATCACTTTTCAAAGCATCTAGTTCACTCTGAAGAAAGGCTATGTTTGTCTGAGCTTCTAAAAGTTCTTTCTTAACTTTCTGATTTTCCTAGACAAAGGAATGGGGTGAGGCATTAGATTCAGAGTTTCTTGCTCCTAGGAGAAATGAAGCAAAGTACAATATAATCTTCACACATCACTCTTATCCTTTCCCAGTTCTTCAAATCTTACTCTTCAAAGAACTAATTATGTATTCAAGGTAATTTGACATTATTACAAATTTTTAAAGTGTCAAAGATCTTTTTTTTTTAATATTTGACACTTGTTAGAAAACTACAATAGTCAAGAGTTTATCATGATGTACGTTAACATGCTATTGGCAAATTAACTGAGACCAAACATTTGAACACCTGCTTTACTTAGTAAGAGCTATAAAAGTGATAAACATTTTGTGAAACTTATTATACCTATTACCAGGCATACTAGCTATTTTTTATAATAAATCTTATCACCTAACATTTTTAAATTGCTAACTCTAACAAGTGTGGTTAGGAAATTTCTATACTTTTCACTTAAAAAAAATCGTTGGAGGTTTCTAGTTCAAGATGGGGGACTGAGTACCTAAGCTTATCTTTTTCCCCTTCTGAAACCCCAATAACACGGAATACCAAAGGAAATGAACAAGTGACACCAAAGGGAATGGAAGAGAGGCCATCAGCAGTCAAATGACTTAAACACACTTATAGAAAAAGCAATTGGATGAAAATGTGCCGTGAAAGGAAGAGAGTAAGGGAAAAGGAGCTTGGTAAGGCCTAGATATAATTTAAGTGTGTACCCCAAGGGTGTATATGGAAGCTTTGTCCCCAGTTTGGTGGTGTAGAAGGGTAAGGAACCTTTAAGAGGTAGAGCCTAGTGGGAGGCCCTTAGGTCAACTGGGGGTGCCACCCTCAGAAGGGATTCTTGGACCCAGCTGCTGCTCTCCAGCTTCCTGTTTGGTGATATGATCTCTCCCTGTCACACATGCTCCTGCCATCTGCCATGAGATCCTCACCAGAGTAGAGGGGATGCAGGTGCAATGACCTCGGATCTCCTGAACTGTGAGCAAAATAAATTTATTTATATAGTTATCCTGCCTTTGGTATTTTGTTATAGTAACCAAAAATGGACTAACACAGCAATATAAAAGAAACATGTTGAAGGTTCTTCTGTAAAACACAAAGGGAGGCAAATGAGTAGGTCAAACCCTCGAAAATGGAAATGAGAAGGGGGGCTGAAAATAGAGATTAAAATTCTATTTTAAGGCAACACACCCAAGTCTTCTCCCTCCTTTACCACAGTAAAGAAGAGCAACAGACAGATTCCCAGGGCAACAAGACAGATGATTTATTTAAAATTTAGGAATGCTAAAGATGCTCTCTAAATATCCCTACCCTACTTATTCTGGGAACTGGGGTCTCACATTCTGATAGCCAGCTTCACACACTGAGCTCCTAGGTAACACCATCTTAGAGGAGAGACCTTGAAGTTAATAGATCAGTTTACCTAGCTGCACAGGATTCCCATACCACCTGCCTAAAATGATCAAGTTAATCCTTCACTTCAAAATGTGAATTGAGACTAAGGATTCCCAGATTTTGGAAGACAAACAACTAGAAAGACCGAAATAAATAAATCCCAGAGAAGTCCCAGAAAATCCTATTTATCTAGACAAAATCTCAAGAAATGGTGAGGGGAAATTATACAAAATCGAATATTCCAAAACCAAAAAAATAAATCTCTCACAAATCCTTTCTGGAGAAATTTCTCTTGAGAATGTACTATAACAAAATGAGAATGACAACCCACAAGGAAGAAATCTGTAATATGGAAAATACTGCAATTCAAGGAAGAACCCAATGAAAATAAAATAAATTCTAGGATGGCACTTGGCTAGGTAGCAAGTTCAAAAAACAATCAGTTCAATAAAAGACAAAATTTCATGGACTCCAAAATTAATATTATTAAGGGGAAAATAAAACAAATTCTATACACTGAGAAAGTAAATAAGAAGCCTTAAGGTATCAGCAATATTGTGAAATGGTAGGATTTCTTTTTACAACAAGAAACCAAGAACTGATCAGAAAAATCCAAGATTTTTTTTGCTTACCAAAAAAACCAAGATTAGTAATAGCACAACTTGTGTAAATGTTATCAATGTCTGTAAAAAATTTTTAAAAATTTAAAAAAATAAATTAAAAAAAAATTAAGTAAACATCTGGTAGTGAAAAGACTCAGAAAAAAGCTGGAGGAAGTTCAGGGCACCTTATCATACAACCAGGGATATGAAGTAGAGTTGGTGTCAAAAGAATGGGTTACTACACTGGGTAAAGTTCAACCTCCATGTCTTTATTACTTTAAATAAAATTACATAAAACCATTCATAATAGATAGCATATTGCTAAAGAGAAAAGCCTGCATATATAACACCTTTGCCCAAAGGTATTTTAAAGACTTTCTCCATCATATCAATTTCTCTTTAGGCTCCCACTCTTGGAGCACTGAAATAATCACATGATTATATGTATGTTGTCTAGCAGGAAATGTATTTCTGAAAGGGAAAAGGTGATTCTTACCATTGATAAGTCATAAATTTGTTTTTTTAATGCTGCCACATCTTCTTTTTGACTTATGTGTTTTGATTGTTCTTCAAGCTGAAAGGACAAATTAATAGTTGTTACTTCACAAATTTACTGTCAACTGAATTAAGTTTAGGAATATCCCTGAATAGAGATGTGGGATTTCTGGAATTCTTCAATATTCAACATTATATATGACTTTATAAATCATTCAAGGTCATAGAATCCATCCAGAGTTGAAAGTCTTAATTTAAACACCTGAAAAAGAGGTTTTATTGTTAAATTAATTTTCTTAGAAATAGTGAAAAAGGCTTATTTTGGAAACCACTGAACAATAAAGCAATCCAGTCCTTGCTTTGTTTAATTATGCTGCATCTGAGTCTGGACACTCCTGTTCTCTGCAAGTAACACTTCCTGTACTATATTATAATTGTTTACAAATGTCTTACCTTCCCTACTAAAGTCTAAGATTTTTTAGAGCAGAGTTAGTGTCACATTCACCTATGTTTTCATCATGGTGAATGCAAGAAATATTTATTAAATAACTGAAATCAACATGTAAGCAAGTTATGAAGTTAGACACACACACACACACACAATTGTATAAATGCATACATAAGCTCTGCTTGCTGCTTTTACCTGACTAAATTGGTTCAGGAACATCTACAACCTGGGAACAAAAATGTTCTCTCTACAAAGAGTTTCCATCCCCTGAAATGGAGGGTATTTGAGGGTGTCCATTTCTGGAATGTTTACACATTGATCAAAATGTATGGGCTGGAGATATAGCTCAGTTGGTAGAGTGCTTGCCTTGCAAGCACAAGGCCCTGGGTTCAATCCCCAGCACCACGAAAAAAAAAAAAAAGGATCTCACATTTCATCAAGTGTAAGCACTTCAATTCCAGAATATTTTCTTCATCTTGCCAAGATGATATCAATGGAACGTTTTTACACAACTACATCATGACTGCCACACAGCTGCCTGTGACTAAGAAGAACCACTGAGTTTTACATGCATTTACAGGACTTTGCAGAAGAAAAATCATGGGGCAAAATGAGTTGCTCAGAATCAACGACATAAGTAAATGACAATAATAAATTTGTAAACTTTCTATGATTTTATAATAGCCTCTCACATAAATCACCTTGTTTTTTCATACAGTAACCATTCCAGGTAGGGAGAAAGTCTAGTATATGTGAGAAGGCACAAACTACAGTAAGATGACTCCATCAGTCATTAGCCGTGAAATTCTGAACAAGTAATTTGCCCTCTCTGGAACTCATTTGTAAAAATAGGATATTTACAGCTTCATCACAGAAAAAGTTATAATAAGATTTCTTAATAAAGAAAGAGCTTAATAAATAAAGTTTAATAAAGAGCTTAATAAACCATAAAGTCAATAAAATGACAGCTAGGGTAATTAGGCAGAAGAGTGCATTATCAATCCCATTTACAGATGAGAAATGGAGGATCAGAAAGATGAAGCAAATTGTTCTCATGTTAAGAGAGAAGTGGTACAGTCTCACCACACCTGACTTAAGGCCTCTCATTGTTCAGGTCTTCATGATAAACTGTGTAAGGGCAGGGCATATGTTCCTGCATATATTCTCTCACTCTAAAGACCTGGGAAGTCACAGAATAAGGGAAGACTGTGACTAGAGGACACTAAGGTTCTGGCATAAACCACAGAATGGTCCATTCAATTTGGTGACACAAGCACAGTATGATGGTCTAATGACTTTTGATAATTAGGTATAAGGTAGATGTGGATGATAATTTTCCATGAAGACTATGAAGGAGAATTCTTTATCATCCTAGAGGTTTAAATTATTGTAGTACACAAAACACAGTTAACCGCCACAGAGTCTCATTGCCACTTTCAAAGGTGATTACTTTTTAGTTGTCTGCTTTATTTCAACTATTTTCATTAGTTATGGAAATGACTGCATGCAAGAAGTGATTCTTGCCAGAAGGTGAGAGTCAGCTTGAAGCATTAGTTCCCAACACATTTAGTCCCCATACCCATTAGTTCTCATACCCATTAAGTGGTATCATCTTGGTAGCCTGAGACCAGTCGTGGTGTATTTATACTACGGAAATCAGCAAATAAGACAAATCCCTCCCTTCTCCTTCTGCCCACTTCCAGAGCCAACTGTTGACATCTGCCAGCAGATCCCCAAGGGAAACTTATCCTGCTCTTTGGAATCAAGAGGAGAAGCCAGGTACAGAGGCACATACCTATAATCCCAGCAGCTCAGGAGGCTGAGGCAGGAGGATCACGAGTTCAAAACCAGCCTCAGCAACTCAAGGCCCTAAGTAACTCAGTGAGACTCTATCTCTAAATAATGGGGATATGGCTCAGTGGCTGAGCACCCCTGGGTTCAATCCTCAGTACAAAAAAAGAAAAAAAGGAATCAATAAGAGAAAAAGACCAAAATCCAATCATACCTTTGTTCACATTTCAACAAGTTTTTCTCAGCCCTTGCTGATCAGGGGCCCACTAGACCTGGAACTTTCTACTTATAGGAAAGCAATGTTCATTTCATTCAATAA
The DNA here is from genome assembly GCF_902686445.1 of Sciurus carolinensis. Taxonomy (NCBI): domain Eukaryota; kingdom Metazoa; phylum Chordata; class Mammalia; order Rodentia; family Sciuridae; genus Sciurus; species Sciurus carolinensis. The sequence continues at coordinate 83,486,832 of NC_062226.1, forward strand.
ATGTTTGCTGAATACCTACCATGCTCCTTGCAGTAAGCTAGGGACAGCAAGAAAGACAATGCCTGCATTATCATGGAGTAGGCAGTCCTCTGGACACTGGGAACTTGAGGGAACTTGGTCAGTGAAGACTAAGAAAAGCAACGTGGGGCTTAGCAGACAAGGGATCAGAAATACTTATTATATCTATGCAAAAGACAGGTAGTCCTCAAAACGGAAAAGGAACTCAGGGGCCCTTGAAAAATGTCTGTCCAAGGAATTGAAGACTCTGAAATCTGATTCTGTCTACTTCCTCAAAATGATTCCAATGTTTTCAGTTATTAATGGCTTAGACACACAGAGATACTGAGACTCATCCTAGAAGTCTAATTACCATATGCTTACCTTCTTCAGTTTTTTTATGGTAACCTGCAGGTCTCCTACTTCCGTTTCATATTGACGTCTGAGGTCACTGAGGGCTTCCTCCGCTTTGCGTTTCTCCTAAAAGGAAAAAAGAATTTGTTTATTTAAGTAGGTTTAGCCTTATACAATTAACAGCCTTCAAAAGCCCACAAGTGAGAAGCACTCTGTGTCAAACTAAGCTGAATTCATTGTCCCACACAGGGAGGGTGAGAAGGATGGCAGGAGGAAACCAGATGGCTTGAGATGTGCAACAGATCTGGAATTAAAACCTACGGATATGGAAGAATCTCAAGATCCATATATACACGTCACTTTGGAGTGATACCTTTAAGACCATTAACACTGTGACACAGGGCCATAGAAGTGACAAGAAGCCAGTTTGATGGGGATGTAGTCAGGACTCTCTGCAGAGATGCATGCTGCCATATGTTCCTGCCAGAGTGCAAGGATCTTACTGCTCACTTATTGGTAGACAAGGTTGGACAGACTGCTTACCTTGTGCCTCCGTTTTCTTATTGCATGATTGTGAGAATTAAGTAATTCAAATAAACTGAATAATCCATATAAATTATATAACCCCCATAAATTAAATAATCTACATAAATACTCCAGCGAAAATTAAATGATCTGCATAAATTGAATAGTCCATGCAAATTAAATAATCTATGTGAAAGACTGAGCTGAAGAACATTTTCCCTAAGGGTAACTTATTTTTTAAGGAGTTCTCTTAACTTTATCCACCTGTACGTGTGAGGCAATAAGTACTTCCCATGTCATAGGTGGAGCAAGACACTAAGGCTTCAAAATGAGGTGTTAATTCAGGCAGCATCTCTGACATCGAAACCAATGTAGATGCAAATCTCTTAACTGGATCCATGGCTACAAACCCCAATCCACAGCCTGTATGGCTTAAAGACACTTTACTCAGAGTTCAATAAAGAAAATCATTTCTACCTGCTCTATTTCATTCCCCATCTGCAACAGGCAGATGCTGGGAGGCCAGATGGAAGTTATTGCATAATATAGGTAAGAAATGGTGGTGGTTCTGATCAGCTCATCACAAACTGACATGGGAAGAAGACTCATTCTGTGAGACTGACATCAGCCTGATACCCAAATTGAACAAACACTAGAAGAAAACCACAAAGTGATGTCACCTATAAGTACAGATGCAGATATGATAAATACAATTTAGCAAACTGAATTCAACAATATATTAGAAAGATAATACATCATAACCAACCAGGGTTTATTTTGGGGTACAAGTTTGCTTAATATTCTAAATTGATCAGTGTCATTCGCTCCATTAATATTTTTAAAAAGAAAGAATATTCATACCCTGAACCATGTACAGAATTGATCCTAAGTATAAAACCAAAAACAATAAAATTTATCAAAGAAAGCATAAGGGAAAACCTTTGCAACCTTGGGCTAATCAAAGATTTTAAAAAAATAATAAAACACCAAAAGCATGACTGATGAAAGAAACATTTTATAATTGGACTTCATCAATATTAAAAATATTTATTCTACAAAAGGCACTGTTAGAAGACTGAAAAGCAGAACACTAACTGGGTGAAAACATTTCTAGGTCAGGTGTCTGATGAGGGATTATATTCATAATATATAAAGAACTCTCAACACTCAGAAACAAGAAAATATATTTTAAAACCAGCAAAAGATTTTAACAGAAAGTTCACCAAAGAAGACACACATGGCAAATATGCACATGAAAAGATCCTCAACACCAGTAGTCATTAGAGAAATGGGAACAAAACTGTAACAAAATTCCTCTACACACTCATTACAATGCTAAAGGACACAGTTCTCATACACTGCTGTACAACCTCTATGGGAATCAGTTCGTCACTGTCTTACAAAAATAAGCATACACATACACAGATGATCAAACTATTCCGCTCTAGGACCTTAAGCAAGAGAAATCAAAGCATAAGCTTACATAAGTTCTTGTATATGAATATCCAGAGCACCTTAATTTGCAATAGCCAAAACCTGGAAATAAATATCTTTCAGTAGATGAGTGGATAGAGAAACTGGATACTACCACAAAATGGAATACCAACCAGATATAAAATGGAACACCACCCAGATATAAATAAAAAGAATATAAATACATGGCTATAAAATGTAATATCTCAGGATTATAAAATAATTACCCTGAGCAGAAGTCAGACAAGAAAGAGTACATACTGCAAGATTCCATTTATATACAATTCTTAAAACTTCAAACTAATCTATGGTGACAGAAAATAGAAGGGTAGTTTCCTGGCAAGAAGGGACAAAGGAGGGGAAGGAAGGTTTTAAGTACGGAGCATGAAAGAGAACATCACAGATGTTTCATGTGAAGATGGCTTCATGTCCAAACTTTACATATTCTACACTTTACATATTCTATGCAATTTATTGCATGCCAATTAAACCTCAATGAAGCTGTTATAATATTTTTTAAAAACCTGAAACAATGCAACAGACCCTCTACATACAATAGTTATTATCAAGGTCAGGAAAAGATGAATGTGGTCGAGAACTAGGGCAGGGCATCAAGAAGGTGAGACTTTATCTGAGCTTTGCATTTTGGGAAAGTGGGAAGGAATGAGGCAACAATGGCCAAAGCTAAGAAAACAGCTGGAGTAAAAGCAGAGCTCTAAGCAGCAATGCCACTGGACCAAGACCCTGGGCAGCTGCAGGGAGCCATGGTGACTGGAAAAGTTAGGGGAAATCTTCAGTGAGCTGGGACATGACATTCCAGAGGGACCGTGACTAGAATGGTGTGAAGTGGCTGCTGGGACAGGCTGACCGGTAGGTTTCTTCCCAGTGCCAAAGCTGCTCAGCTCACAATAAGGTACTGAACTGGTGTACTGAGGCTTCAAAGACCACATGCCTGTAGCAACTTGCTGGCCACATGCGCTGTCACTGCAGGATAGAGAAACGATGCTGTGCGTACCACCACCAGTAAAAATCCCCTTGCTGGGAGCCTCCCTGGGAACCTGGACCTTCTGTGCCCACACCCTGACACTGAGAGGAGTGTCCCAAGGCACCACCCACAAAAGTGCTCCATAAAGATCTGCTGATTAAATGTCCCATCTCAGAAACTCACATCTTTCCGGGTCTTATGCTCTGCAGCCTGAATTCTCTGGTCCATTTCCTCTTCCAATTCACTCAACTGCATGGCTGCCTTGTCCTGGGCTCTGAAATTCAAACGAAGGCACAATGTTTCATTGTACACTTGGGTTAGACAATGAAGAGAACCTCCGAGAGCTCATCCATTCCGAGCACTGTTATTTTACAGAGGAAGAGAAACACCCCATTCTAAATTATATTCCCTATTCATTCCATGTAATAAAATAAGATTGGCAATGTGACCATTCAGGTAAAAAATGACTAGATATTAAATAAATGAGATCTATTTGATTACATGATAGTAAGTTAGACTGTGGAAAAAACACCAAACTACCAAGAGAGTCTCAATAAATTCTTAAAGTTCTTTCTTTTCCTATGACTGAGTTATAACCTGAACCAAAAAAAAAAAAAAAAAAACTGTATGGTAAAAAAATGGTTATAATTTTCAATTTTTATTATATGAAACATAAGGTTACCATCCATGTAGAAAATTTTTGTTTCTCTTACTAATGCAATTAATAAATCATATCTCCATGGAGAAAGAAGATACTGATTTGCCAAAGTTATAAATGGGAAAAAGTTCAGTGAGAGGCATTCCAGGATTATTTTATTTACTAGAAATTGTCCAGTATAGAGATGCCTGTCACTTTAAGATGGTTGAGATTTCAGATTTAAAAAAACTTACATTTTCTTCTGTTCTCTCTGAACTACATATCCAACTATCTACTTTTCACACGCATGGGTACCTTCCATACCCAACTAGATTACCAGTGACTGGAAAGTAGCCATCATGAGGTTTAAAGAGTCGATTCCCTTGGACCAACGGTATATTACTAATAATGGATAGAGGACAGGACTTACATGAGATCTCCCATCTTTGAGTTTAATGAGCTTTTGCCATACCATCCTGTTTATTGATTTATTTTTTCTCTCACAGCACAATTTGTCTATTAGTTTAACTTCTACAGAAAACGACAAACCAGTGGGGAGGGGATCCAAAGTAAAATTCTCAGTAACATTATCATTTTCTGCTCCTGTTTACTTCCTCAGTTTGCCCAGGGTTGTGTTAACCAACTTTGGGAAGCTAACTAGTTCTATTTATAAATACCTGCTACTTGAAGTCTAGAACTAAGGCATCTCCATCACTCCTTTTTTTTTTTTTAATTTCCCAGAGCTGTTGTATTAGTCTGTTTTCTGTTAACATAATGAAATACCCAGGACTGGATAATTTATAAAGAAAATAGACTTATTTAGTTCACACTTTGAGGGGCTAAAAGTCCAAATAGTTCAATGTTTGCTCTGCAGAGGGTGCCCCTGGCTTCTCCATCTCATGGCAGATGGCAACAACCCAGGTTGGAGGGGTAGATCATGTGGTCACACAGGAGAACAGCAAAGGGAAGGGTCAAGTTTTCTTTTTTTTTTTTTTTTTTTTTTTTTGGTTTTGATGTACAGTTCTTTAATAAATAGTGATATTTAGCATCTTTCATGTGCACCTTAGTCATTTGTATGCAATGTTTGTAGGAATTGCATTCAAGTCCTTTGCCCATTTTTTTTAATTGTAAACAAATGGGATACATGTTGTTTCTCTGTTTGTACATGGAGTAAAGGCATACCATTTGTGTAATCAAAAATTTACATAGGGTAATGTTGTTTGATTCATTCTGTTATTTTTTCCCTTCCCCCTACCCCTCCCACCCCTCTTTTCCCTCTATACAGTCCTTCCTTCCTCCATTCTTGCCCCCCTCCCACTCCCCATTATGTGTCATCATCCGCTTATCAGCGAGATCATTCGTCCTTTGGGTTTTTGAGATTGGCTTATCTCACTTAGCATGATATTCTCCAATTTCATCCATTTGCCTGCAAATGCCATAATTTTATCATTCTTTATGGCTGAGTAATATTCCATGGTATATATATACCAGAGTTTCTTTATCCATTCATCAATTGAAGGGCATCTAGGTTGGTTCCACAATCTGGCTATTGTGAATTGAGCAGCTATGAACATTGATGTGGCTGTATCTCTGTAGTATGCTGATTTGAAGTCCTTTGGGTATAGGCCGAGGAGTGGGGTAGCTGGGTCAAATGGTGGTTCCATTCCAAGCTTTCTGAGGAATCTCCATACTGCTTTCCAGAGTGGCTGCATTAATTTGCAACCCCACCAGCAACGTATGAGTGTACCATTTTCCCCACATCCTCTCCAACAACTATTGTTGCTTGTGTTCTTGATAATCACCATTCTAATTGGGGTGAGATGGAATCTTAGGGTGGTTTTGATTTGCATTTCTCTTATTACTAGAGATGCTGAACATTTTTTCATATATCTGTTGATTGCTTGTAGATCTTCTCCTGTGAAGTGTCTGTTCATTTCTTTAGCCCATTTGTTGATTGGATTATTTTCATTCTTGGTGTAGAGTTTTTTGAGTTCTTTATAGATTCTGGAGATGAGTGCTCTATCTGAAGTATGATTGGCAAAGATTTTCTCCCACTCTGTAGGCTCTCTCTTCACATTGCTGATAGTTTCCTTTGCTGAGAGAAAGCTTTTTAGTTTGAATCTATCCCAGTTGTTGATTCTTGCTTTTATTTCTTGTGCTATGGGAGTCCTGTTAAGGAAGTCTGATCCTAAGCCAACAAGTTGAAGATTTGGAACTACTTTTTCTTCTATAAGATGCAGGGTCTCTGGTCTGATTCCGAGGTCCTTGATCCATTTTGAGTTGAGTTTTGTGTAGGGTGAGAGATAGGGGTTTAATTTCTTTCTATTCCATATGGTTTTCCAGTTTTCCCAGCACCATTTGTTGAAGAGGCTATCTTTTCTCCATTGCATATTTTTGGAACCTTTGTCTAGTATGAGAAAATTGTATTTATTTGGGTTTGTGTCCATGTCCTCTATTCTGTACCATTGATCTACCTGTCTATTTTGGTACCAATACCATGCCGTTTTTGTTACTATTGCTTTGTAGTAGAGTTGAAGATCTGGTATTCCAATACCCCCTGCTTCGCTCTTGCTACTGAAGATTGCTTTAGCTATTCTAGGTTTTTTATTCTTCCAGATGAATTTCATAATTGCTTGCTCTATTTCTGCAAGGTACATCACTGGGATTTTAATTGGAATTGCACTGAATCTGTATAGCACTTTAGGTAGTATGGCCATTTTGACAATATTAATTCTGCCTATCCAAGAACATGGGAGATCTTTCCATATTCTAAGGTTTTCTTTAATTTATTTCTTTAGTGTTCTATAGTTCTCATTGTAGAGGTCTTTCACCTCTTTTGTGAGATTGATTCCCAAGTATTTTACTTTTTTCAAGGCTATTGTGAATAGGGTAGTTTTCCTAACTTCTCTTTCTGAAGATTCATCACTTATGTATAAAAATGCATTGGGCTTATGAGCATTGATCTTGTAACCTGCTACTTTACTGAATTCACTTATGAGTTCTAAAAGTTTTCTGGTGGAATTTCCGGGTTCCTCTAAATATATAATCATGTCATCAGTGAACAGGGATAGTTTGAGTTCTTCTTTTCCTATTCATATCCTTTTGATTTCTTTGGTTTGTCTAATTGTTCTGGCTAGAGTTTCAAGGACAATGTTGAATAGAAGCGGTGAAAGAGGGCATCCCTGCCTTGTTCCAGTTTTTAGGGAGAATGCTTTCAGTTTTTCACCATTTAGAATGATATTAGCCACGGGCTTAGCGTAGATGGCCTTTACAATGTTAAGGAATGTTCCCACTATCCCTATTTTTTCTAGTGTTTTGAGCATGAAGGGATGCTGTATTTTATCGAATGCTATTTCTGCATCTATCGAAATAATCATGTCCATCACTACTTTTTAAAAACCAAATCTGGATTGTAAACAGCAAGGTCACATGCCTTTTCTCCCTTTGCTATGATCATTTTTTTCCAACTGTTCTTTCTAGATATCAAATTCCAAACAGCTGGAACTGCTTGGGAGTGTTTTCTCTGTCTTTCTCCCTTCTGGGAATAGTGTGTGTGTGTGTGTGTGTGTGTGTGTGTGTGCGTGTGTGCATGCATATGTGGTGTACAAATCAGGGTAGTACAAGATGGCATTGTTTGCCTAGCAATTTCTAATTTCTAGTAAAATGTCTATGTGCTAGGGCTGTCTACTGTCACCTGGTCTGGGGTTCCTACCAGGACACTGGGAGCCCATGATTCAGGTGCAAGTGCAAAGTGAAAAGACTACGATCCTACTTCACCTAAAAGCAGAGGAGAGAGTGGATGGTTCTTGCAAAGGATGGTTCACAAGCCCACTCAAGCACATCAGTGAGGTCTCCCATAGTGAAAGAGGGGCCTTTAGGGGACCACAGGCTCAGGAAAGAGCCTAGCTCCAGACATCCCCCCAATAAGAGAGCACAGACGTGGGGTGGAGAGAAATACCAACAGAGATAGCTCAGCATAACATGATGGACTCATTCCACCATGACAGAGCAGCCGGGCTGGCAGTGAGAACACCAAGCCACTCTTTTTCTCTTCTCTTTTCAGTTGACATGGTACATCTTTAGAGAGTGCATGGATGCATGTGTGTGACACACATCTTTGTGTGGGCCTGTAATGCACACCTATGCACATGACTGTGAGTGTTTAACAGACAGTGGACACTCCCAAGAATCAATGTATCTGCCTGTCATGCCTCAAAGGAGGCAAACTCGGGCTCTGGTTCAAACTCTGGGATGCACTACAGAATTTGGAGTTTTGAGGATCACCTTCTTGGAAGCGCCCTAGAATTCAAACCTGAGGGCAAAGATCAGCACCAGGGAGATTGTGAAAACGTTCCTAAGAAACCCCCTGTGAAGAGTTCAACTTTTGCTTGACTCTAGGACTATACAAACAGTTCTATTTAGCATCATAATTTTAAAACAATTTCTCTCCTATCTTGTAATTCCCTCCAGTTACTCCAAAGGCTCAACCAGATAGTTTCAGCATTACGCTGAGGGCCTGTAGCTTCACCTGCCCCAGTGTAGGCAGGGCAGCATGCCATCAAAGGGGTTGTGCTTACAAGTTCTAGGCAGAGGGGAGCAGGGTGCTGTGGGACAGGACACCCGGGAACTGTGACAAAGAAGATGCTCTCTCCTTTCTGGGGAGCAAAGCGACTGATGTTTGGATTGCCACGTAAGTTCTCCTTTTGCACTGAATTGCTACTAAAATTAAGAAGATATCCTATGTAAGAAAGACATGGCTTACAACAACTCTGTATGAGTTCAAACACTGCTTCAGCTTTCAGTTCAGGAAGTGAGCTAAGTGAGGAGGGCTAGAGAGAGGAAAACCAACATTGCTGAGCATCCACATGTGGTAGGCCCACTGTGAGGGGCTCCGATCATGACATCGCCTACTGAGTTTCAACAACCTAAGGCTGTGAATATTTTTCATCCTCATTTTTCAAATGCAGGAACTGAGACTTGGGCAGATTAGGTAACTTTCCCATGAGGTCTTACATCTGTAATAAGGTCAGGCTTCAAATGGAGTCTGGCCTACCTATTAGGATGAAATTTTCTATATGCTTCAAGGGGTTGGATAAGATAAGATAAATCTCCAAATTGCTCCATATGGAACCATTGGTCCAGAACAGTTGATATAATAGGATCACAATGACCTTCTGATAGATTTGATGGTTGACCCAATAAATTACTGCCTGACTCAACTTGCCCTGTGTGGGCTTAGTTTATGAACTATGTCAGTTCAGTTCACTTGCTACCCAGCCCAGAGAGCAAGTTAGAGGACCCTTAGCACCACTTAGAAAGAACGGACTTCATACCTCTTCACAGCAACAGCCAGGTTTTCCATTTCTGTGCTTTGAAGTTTGATCTCGCGAATGAAGTTCTTGATCACGTGTTCATAAGGCTGAATTAGTCTTGGCTCCACAAGGTTGATGTTTTGATACAGGGTGCTAACTTGCTCTTTTCTGTCAAAACAATTAAAATGAACCAATTAAAAGGTCAAGAGGCAAATCTGCAGAATACTTTTAGGAAAGAAAAATATAACTAAAGAAACAAGGAAAGAAAAAGCAGCAATAGGATTAAAGGAAGACAGCAGTGAGATGTCCTGTGTTTTTCTCCATATTAGAAGATGGAGGGATGGGAGGACATTAGAAATGCAGAGGAGAGAAATTCTGAAGAAGGGTATTTGTTTACTGTCACCGCTGAGTTTTTGGTTTTGTTTTTAAATAAAAAGGTAAATGAATTTACAGAAAAGTCGGATAACATCAAACCAATTACCTAATTCCATATTTCATTAATCCCTAATAAGACATGTTTTAATTTTTGCAGTCACAAGAGTGAATATATCTATTATTTTATGGTCAGTAAAATATTACTTCATGAATAATCTTATTTGCATGTTTACTTGCACTATTTTTACTCACAATGCTTTGGACAGCAAATGTATAGGTTTTTCCCTCACACCAATCAATTCTCTAATTTTGCAGTTGCTCACTGGGTGTCAGACAATACCATTCAATTCTAACACAACCTGGAGTTGGCACAATCTCACAGTTAAGGGTCAGACCCACAAGACTGCCCACATCGGATGCCATTCTCGAGCCCCAGGTGGCCACCTGTACTTCTAACAAGTCAGTTCCCATGACCTCTTAGTTGTATTCAAGAATTTGCTAAAAACGCTCCCAGAACTCAAGAAAACTCTTCACTTACATTTACTGGTTTATTATAAAGTACACAATCAGAAAGAGAAGGGATGTAGAGGGAAGGAACCGGGGGAAGGTGCGGAGCTTCCATGCCCTCTCAGTCAGCACCTCCATGTGTTCAGCAGCCCAGAAGCTTTAACTATCTTCTGGTTAGGGCTTCTAATGGAGGCTGCTCTGCATAAGCACAACAGGTTGTCACTGGCCACCTGGTGATTAACTCAATCTTCAGCCCCTTTCTCCTTGCTCATCAGTGATGGAGCCAAAACTTCCAACACTCTGATCATGCCTGGTATCTTCTGAGTAACCAGCTCCTTCCTGAAGCTATATAGGGGCCTGGAGTCAGCAGTCATCTCATTACAGGACAAAGATACTCATCACTATAGATACCCAAGGGTTTTTAGAACTGTGCGCCAGGAACCTGAGACAAAAACCAAGTACCTATCTCCTATTGTATCACAGTCTTTATATGTGACAATGCTCCTATGTTGAGGGCCATCTTGGACAAGATGGCGCCTGGCAGTGAGCCAAAGGGCACTGGCTACCAAAATAAGGAAGTACCCAAAAAGGTTGCTTGCTTACTAGTTCCTTGGAGACTTATGACGTGTTAACGCCAGGCTCTAGGATTGACATCTAATATCTTGCCACACGTGGATAGCTCGTGACTCATATAGTGCTATGCTGACATTCCTCTACATGCTCTCCTGCGTGAGAGAAAGCTTTGCTATAATTGGCTGATAAGCTAGGAGCCTGGGGGAGGAGAGAGGGAGAGGGTAGGAGAAGGGAGATAGTGGCAGAACAAAGGAGGCAGGAAAACAGGGAGGACGCAATAAATCTCATCAACTAAAGATTGGTGGTGTCTCCTTTCTCCGCGCCGGTTCCGCTGGATGGAACACTCATATGTCTCATAAAATACCTTTTTATTACAAGAAAAAATTTCAGTGGTATTTCAAAAGAAAAACTGACAAGATTCAGTAGCTGACCTCAAAGAAGATAAAGGAACCAGTTGGTGAAACCAGTGGTTCTCTTGCCTCAGCTTAGGAGCCAATGCCCTAAATGGAACTGAGCATGATCTATGATGCATGTGCCCATATTCCTAGTTAATAAAGCCTGCATAATCAGCTACTATCAGCGGACATTATGGTTTAATAATCACACTAGACCTCCAAAAGTTCCCATGTTAATGCATGACAGCTACAATCTTATCAGTGAATTAATCCATTTGATCAATAATTTGAATATATTATTTGAGTTAATATTTGAATATATAATACTTTGAACTACTAGGTGATAATTGTAGGCAGGTGGGGACTCTCTCCCTTTCTCACCTTCCTGGCTACCATGAGGTAAGTACCTTTCCTCCACCATGCTTTTCCATCCTGATGTTCTGACTTACCTGCGGCCCAGAGCAATAGACTCAGCCAACCTTGGACTGAACCTCTAAAATCATGAGCTCAGAATAAAATTTCCCTCCTCTAAGTTGTTCTGGTCAGGTATTTTGGCCACAGCAACAAAAGTATAACCAACACACCACAACAGCCAAAGCTTTTCTCAATTGATGGGTTGCATATTTACCTTCTTGGTCAACTTAGGTCAGAGGACATGCAATCTGACTTCCTTCTTCCAACACTAATGGAAGCTCTGCTAGTTGCAATCATGACATGACAGTAGCACCACTTTTTTTCTTTTTTAATAGCAAAGAATATTTACACCAGTTGAAAGAAGAAATGCCAGGGATTTAAGATATAGGCAATTCCTTGAGCCTGAAATAACTGACTTATAATATTACTATGAAAGAACTCTATAAATTTTTATCAAGACTAGAAAAGTTAGGGATAGTGAATAATCACAGGAAAGCTAAATGCTTTCCCATATTGTATTACTTAAAAATCACCTCCAGTGCTTGGGTAATTCTTATGCTTTGTAATCTACCACTTTTATGTTACCCCCCTGACGATGCAAAAAGTTTTCTGTTCCCTGCTCCTGACATGGAGAAATTGCTTCTCTTGATCTGGTAGAGCCATGAAATAGGCCACTACAGGAACCAGGATGCCTGAGAACTTTCCACAGCCCAATGACACCAAAGTGACATCCATAGAAGACCATTCAGAAATTTGGAACACAAATTCATACCTATACACTCAATCCATGTTCCCTGGACATTTGCCCTGTTTCTCTGTTGAAAGTAGTCTGTTCAGATTCTATGGGGGCACAAGAAAGACAATGATAATCTCAGGCTTCTGCAATTAAAAAGATATGCACAGAGCCATCTCCCCAATGGAAGAGATGACAGTTATATAAAATAAAATTTATGATTACAGTACTATTTAGCAAGTGCTTACCATACTTCAGGTGTTGTACTAAGTAACTTGTATGCACACAACCCTGTGAAGAACTTTTATTAACCCATTTTAACACTCAGGCAGGCAAGAGGCCATCTATGATCTGAGGTGAGTCCCCTACCCCCAAAATTCATATGTTGAAGTCCTAACCCTCAATACCTCAGAATGCAATTGTATTTGGAGACAGGGTCTTTAAAGAAGTAAGTAAATTAAAATGAGGTAATTTAGGTGTGTTCTGATCTATTCTCATTAGTGACCTTATAAAAAGAGGAGTTTTGGACACAGACATACACAAGAAGAAAACCATGTGAAGATACAGAGGAAGGTAACACCTATAAGCCAAGGAAAGAGGCCATAAAGGTAACCTATCCTGTTGACACCTTGATTTCAGACTTCCAATATCCAGAATCATGAGAAAATACATTTCTGTTGTTTAATCCCCCCAGTCTAATGGTGTTTGCTACCACTGTGCCTAGGTAGCCCACAGTGTCCAAGGTCATACAGTGATAAGAAGCAGAGGTGGGATTCAAACTCAGTCTCATGCCAGAGACCACACAATCAACTCTGACCTATTGTTTCCTAAATGTGTTAAACATCTCAACTTTGGCAGAAGAAAAATGGAATTCAAAATTAATCCAAAGAACTATGAAACACAAGGTACATATTAACTCTGAACCTCAAGCATGGCCCCAAGTACCCATGTGACTATAAAGTCGCAGGGTCTACCAACTTTGTGCAGAGGCTAATTATGATTCAAAAGAACTGCTCAAGTTAAATAGTATTAATAAACTTGGAGGAGTAAGTCAGTTCATTTAGGGATTTAAAACAGAAAGCTACCATTTCCTCTCCCATCAGAGCTAAGGACAAATACTGGTTCTAAGAGTGACCCATATGTATTAGAGAACAGGTAAAAAAATATCTCAACTTCTGAGACAGATTGTCCCATGTAATCTCAAGGAACAAGAGGATCACTGACTTCTTTGTCTTTGTCATTTATTGAAGAAGGGCAGGTAAAAATCCTAAAAACTTTCTCTATAATAGGAAGTCAACTGCCAGGGATGGCCACTAAGAAACTGTTCCCTGGAGTTTTTGTTTTCTGGCTAACTGAACAACAATGAAATGTTCAGAAGCAGGTGTCTCAGTAGATTCCCTTATTTTATGAAAATTTCTAAAATTAAAATGGAACATAATGACATAAATTCTCTTGGGTCATCTGCTGGTCCTAGCATTACAGATTTTCAAGAACAGTTCACAATGAAGTATATAAATACATTAATAATGTATTTATTTAGAGAAAATGTCTTTCAGTAGTTGAAGATATGTTATATGGCTAAATGTTGGTGCCAGAACTGCTTGATCCTCATCTATTCTGCTTCTTGTTGCACAGAATTCAGGGAAACTGGATTTCTCAAAACCCCTGGGGTAGGTTGCAGTCATGTTGGACCATTTTTAGGGAACAGGCAGCAGAAGAAGTACAGTGTCCGTCTCTTTCTCTCTCTTCTCTCTTGTCTTCTCTTTCTCTCTCTCTCTCTCTCTCTCTCTCTCTCTCTACCTCTCTCTCTTTCTCTCTCTTCTCTCTCATTCTACTCCTCCTTCCTCCTACCCTCTTTCTTCCTCATCCTTATCCTCACATAGGAACTGAGGAACTCCAATATGGGAAGGTCACACAATGTACCATGCTTCGATCCCTGAGTCACCATGTGGAAAGAAACCATACAGTCCTGCCTAACCACATTAATCTGTTCTACACATAAGAGAGAAAGAAGTTTTTACTATATGAACTCACTAAGACTTGGAGGTCCTTTGTTCTAGTCAGCTTAGCTTACAGTTGGCTTGATGGTTTCCTTTTTGAGTATTTTATCATCCTCTTCCAAATGAATATACTTCCTGATCTGCTTACTTGATAGCTTCATATTAACCAAGTAATAAAACTTTTATGATCAAGGTAAATCTTTACCACCACCATCCACTCTCTATTTAAGAGGGCACAAGAGTAGTCTGAAGCATTTATATTCTGAAGCAGACATTTACTGAGCACCTTATATATACAGTGTAAGCACTGATTTAAACATTCACATGTATCATTCACTTATGTCTCAGAGTAACCCCATGAAGTTTTCACCAGTGTCTAACTGAGGCAGAGAGAGCAGAGCTAGGATTCCAACTCAGTCCATCTGGCTTCAGAGTTTGGCTAAGGATGAAGTAGCTCCTCATGCCCAAAGCAAGAGATAAATTGGTTTTCTAGAGTCCCAAGTACATACTGCCATTTAATAAAATGTCATATATCAAGTTCTTTAAAAATACTTTGAAGGAGGACCTACGTTATTGCTTAAAGGCCTATGCACATTACAAATGAACACCTTGAAATAATGAAAGCATAACTGAGATGAAGATGAGATATAATTTGGAGTGCTTCAAGCTATTTGGGGAAAACACTGTGTGTGGTACTTTAATGCTGTGCCCTGCACAGGCCACTAAACACCTATGGATTCTTTGACACAACAGTCTTGGTAGCACTGCTTGGTGTCAAGATCATCTTTCGCTGGAGAATGTAGTAGTGACTGGCCTCTCATGGCATCTTTGCTCCTGAGGTCAAAGGTTAAATAAGCAGAAGCCACACAATGGCTGTACACACAACTCTGTTTCCTTCTGGATCTGACCCAGTTTGGTGCATGTGAGTCCCGAGAAGGATGCCAGGTAGTGACAAGGCTTGAACACACTTTCCATTCATGAACATTCAGCCTCATCTAAGGCAATTACACTTGGACTCACAGACACCATGGAGACCTGTTGTAGGTGGGCTTGACAAACACTAGGTAAGGATTAAAGGTCAAGTTAAATGCATCAAGACAGATTCTACTTCTGAGCTAAGGAGCCTCTAACACCAAAAAAACCCTAAATTATTCCTGAAGATATTAAATGAAATCTAGAAAAAAAAATCCACCCTGAATTACCTGTCAGTTTTAGATGCTTAAAATCTGAACCTGTTACTCTTCTCGTTCGATAAATTACAAGATGATTTATAAAAAATACAGCAGTAAGGGCTAAAGACTAATGAAAAATACACAACTTAAAAATTTTTAAAACAATCCTTGAGAAATAAGCATTTGTAAACATTATCACTGAGGCTGAAAGGGAAATCAGATGCACTTAAAGGAAAAAAAGTAAACTTAAGATATGTAAAAATCTTCACACATTTTTTATAAGATTAAAATTTCACTTAGAGTTCATATATATTTATGTTTATGTATCTACAATGCAATGGGGCTAGTATTTAGAATGCCTAGACATTTCTGGTCTCAGGACATTTCTGAGAAACAGTCAAAGGTAGACAATACCACTCCACACTAAGGAACACAATGACCCAAAAGAGTTGCTAGGAAAAAACTGGCCCTCAGATGCTAAGTCTTGCTGCTTAAGCATTAAAATAGAGAGCTAAACTATTTAGTCAAGCTACCTGTCATACAGAACCAAAGCAGATTTTATGAGCGAAAGTGAACAGTATTAAATGCCAATGCCTTCATCATTCTAAACTAAGGAATGGCACAAGAGAATTAATGCTTTTTGATTCTAACATCTGAGCACCGGAATGAGAATATTCATGCCATTCAAGGGGCATCATATGAAGTCCTAGAAATAAAATGCTATAATCAGCCTGAGTTCCTTCCAACATAAAGCTCATACATGATGGAAAAGTTCTGTGAAGATTATGATGCTTTGATAGCACAGAATAGATGACCAAGGGACTGGGGATGACCTGGAGCATGTGTAGAAACCAGCCAAGGTAGAAAGCAGGAAAAGAGTGGGATGGGTGTGGCCTAGTCTAGGCATTGACAACCACAGGCAGCTGTAACCTCAGGCAAAGTGAGCTCTACATCAGATGGGGTTGCAGACTTTAGCCTGAATCAGAGGAGTATACAGGGGCTGTAAGCACTAGTGAAATAAACCAATTCCAAAAAACCAAAGGCCAAATGTTCTCTCTGACATGTGGATGCTAACACACAATAAGGGGGATGGGGAATAGAAGTTCATGGATTAAACAAAGGGAAATTAAGGGAAGGGAGGGGTCATGGGAATAGGAAAGACAGCAGAATGAATCAGACACAACTTTCTTATGTTCATATATGAATACACAACCAGTGAAACTCCACATCGTGTACAACCTCAAGAATGGGATCCTAATTAGAATAAGTCATACTCTAGGCATGTATAATATGTCAAAATGCACTCTATTATCATGTATATCTAAAAAGAATAAATTTTAAAAAACAGAGGGAATAGGGTTATTCCCATCCCAGAAGTTGGGAAACAATGAAAAACTTGAGAAATGACATGATCGAGTTTGCACCTTAACTACTTCATCTTCACACAGCTTTGGCTGATGCAGAGAATTAAGGAAAGGATTCTGAAACAAATCTGTAGAGATAGAGATAAATCTAAAGCCATTATTACTTAATCCAGAGATGTGGGAATTCAGGAGTTTTCGCCAGCTTCTACTGTACTACAAAATAGGTAAAATTACAGACAATTAAAATCTGATAGTATAATTACTTCTTGCTTTGAGGTTAAGAATAATGACTCCTAGATTCCCTGAATAAATCACACTGTCAGTCAGTAAGTGCAAAGATTTATCCTTTTCCCTCCATACAAATTACTCATTTAAAATGTGCTTTTATTATATAGTACACTTACTACTGGAATAAACTCCAATTGGCCAGAAAAATAAGTTTCCAGCCAGTTGCTAGAGCAGGATAACATTAACTCTCTTTCTGCAGATTCAATCTTGCTTTCTATACAGAAATGTGCCTCTGTCCACTCATACACCAAACCCAGACCCCTATGCCAAGAAAGGGTTCCCATCTGTCTTCTTGCAATAGCTCTTTTCCTTTAATAATTCAGTTGTAGAATGATTATCTGGTTCTTCATTCTACAGAAAACACATAATGGTCTCCTCCACTTGGTCTACTCACTCAGCAGTTCTGGAAGGACGAGTTGCTACAATGGCCTAGACTTTCCTGGCTTCTGTTCTACTGTTGCTTGATCAGAGGAGAATCTAGTCCAAGTGATAAACCACCAAGGCTTCATCCAGGACCCCCTGCCCAAATATATCTCCTGCAGGTGAAACTCTTTCCACATTTGTGTCACCCTCAAAAATGTATTACTTGGTATTTTATCTGAGCAACAATTCCCAAAAAGTTTTAAAATGAAAAGTTTCTGGAAGATGAGTTAACTAGATTCACTCGAAGGCTAGGAGAAATTCAGATTGCAAATTGCTTTCTATTTAAAATCACAGGCATTTAGTTATGAGGAGTTTGCCAATGGAGGCAGGAAAAGAGAAATAGCAAGAGACTCTGTGCTGCAGGTTTAGAGAAGACACAGCTTCAAAAGATCTGAAGGCTTCTGAAGTTATGAATAAATGGTACAGCATGAGCACAATGGCCTAGTCAGATTCAAATGCTTCCTCCACCAAATCCTAGTTTCATGACCCAGGACAAAACTCTTAACCTCTTTGTGCTTCAGTGTCCTCAACCTTACAATAGGTCTAAGAACAGAACCCTACCTCTTAGGGTTGTTTTGAGAACAGACCCCTCCTAAAGTACACTGGGTACAGCACCTGCTATGCTGTAGGTAATCAAAAGGTGTTAGTCACTGCTATGATCTGTTATTACTCCTGATTCCACCCAGCTGAGTTGGAGAGAACAGGAAAATTAAGGAAATCAGAATATCTCCATAGATATGGTTAATAGTACCATATTAATATCACTTCATTAATTGTAACAAATCCACTGCACCAAAGCAAGATGCAAATAATAAGGGAAGGTAGGTACAAGTTATATGGGAACTTTGTACTATCTTTCCAATTTTTCTTTAAATCCAAAACCATTCTAAAACATTCAATTTTATTCAAAAAAAATTTCTGGTCAATATTTATCTTCCATGATGCTGTACCACAGTGATAGACATTAACCACAGGAAAACCAGAGGAAACAACAGCAACTAAGTCTTCCAGAAAACTGTTTAAAAGTCTGCAGTTTGACTTATGCTACTACAAAAAGTTCATTTACACACCACCCCTGAAGCATGCCTTGTCCCTAGGGAAAGGGACTGTTATTCTAAATTAATTCTGTGCCTTTTTTATTCCAATTTTTTGCACAAATGCAAAGAGTAAGGTGATAGTTATTTATGTTGTTTCCATTAACAGACAAAACTTCCCAGAAGTAAATAAGCTTAGTTTTACATCAGTGGAACGAGATGCTTCAAAAAGAATCAGCTGGGTTAATTATAATACTAATTGGTTTTTCCCATCCACTACATAGAATCAAAGTAAAGCATTCACAGGTTCATTCTGTCAAAGGTATAACATTCAACCTTATTCTAAATGTTATTATAAATTCAAAGAAAAATAAAATAATAAAGCATTATGGCTCATATTACATTTTTATTGAATTGAGAAATCTGTGAGAAGACATGCAATATTTGTCTTTCTGTATCTGACTTAGTTCACTTAACATAATATCCTCCAGTTCTATCCATTTTTCAAATGTCAGGATTTGGTTCTTTTTATAGATGAATAATATTATTCTACTATATATGTACACCACATTTTCTTTATCCAGTCAGCCACTTACAGGCATCTAGGATTCCCTGCTACTGTGAATAATATAGCATCACACATAGGTTGGAAAAGGTGTAAAGGAGGGAGGGTTGGGGGAGGCTGGATAACAGGAACCCTAACACAACTAGATCTAAGTAACAAGTTCCAATGTTCTACAGCAAATAGGGTGATTAGAGCTCACAAAATCCTACATGTATTTTATGCATAGCTAGAAGAGAGGAATTTGAAGACTCCAATCACAAAGTAGGAGATGTTAGTTATCCTGACTTATCAATGCATATTATAAACATGTATTGAAACATCATACTCTATCCCATAAATATGTACAATTATTATGTGTTAAATTTTTTTTAAAAAGTTTAATGTTGAAAGAGATGGAAAGTATCTATATACTGAATTATCACACTATGCCCCTATGTATGTATAATTAACATAAGAATTAATTTTTTAAAAAGTCTGTGAAGAACAGTGATACATACAACTACATTCAAACAAATTTCTGCCAAATGAAATTAAAGCTCTGTCAAATTTTTAAATATCTTTGTACACACAGTAACAGTATCTAAACTATGTTAGTCAGTTTTTCATCACTGTGAGCAAAACACCTGAAAAGAACAACTTTGAGCAGGAAAAGTTTATTTGGGGCTCATGGTTTCAGAGGAATAGTCCATGGTCAGTGGGCTCCATTGCTAGGGCACAAGATGAGGCAGAATATCATGGTGGAAGGACATGACAGGGGAAAGCTGCTCAGTTCGTGGAAGCCAAGAAACAGAAAGTGAAGAGCCAGTGACAAAATAAAATCCCCAAGGGCACATACCCATGACTTACTTGCTCCAGTCACACCCCACCTGCCTGTCGTTACCATCCAGTAGTCCATTCAAATTATTAATCCATGAATTGAAATAATCCACTGATAAGCTTACGGCTCTCAGAATCTAATCATTTCAATTCTGAACATTCCTGCATTGCCTGACTCATGTGCTTTTATGGGGACATCTCAATATTCAAACCATAACAAAAACTAAACGTTTTATAAGAGTCATTTTCTTCCATCTTTGTGGTCTATCATCATTTGGGTTTTGGAAATGTTTACACCTTAAAGAACTACTCAGCTAGTCATCCTACAGGTCCTGTGTTTTTCATAAACCAGTTCTCTAGGCTTTCATTACATTTTGCTCAAAAATCAGTTGAAAAACTAATCAAATCACTCAATAACCAGAGTTATAAAAACTACCTTCATCTTTTGAAGCTCTTAGCAGATTAGAATTAATTGAAAACTATGCCTGAAACCAGAAAGACACTGAGGAACTAAAGAGATTAAATGATGAGCACAAATGTATAAATTTACTTGTGAAACTCAATAATTATGATTTGGAACTCTCCTCTTGAAAGAAAAATCTATTGATAGGCCTCCCATCTTAGTTGATTAAATTTATAGCCTATAACTATTTGTATACATGATACTGTTAAATTAGTTACTATCTGGAAAGATGTCAAAAAATTTATCACCTGCTTTTCTCTTTAAGAACACTGATTTCTATCTACCTACATCACTACAAACAAAAAGATAAATCAGTAACAGTTATTCAGTCTGTTTTATAAAAAGATGCAAAAGTAGGCCCAAAACATGGAATCCAAAGCAAATTTAGTTGTAGAGATGTTCTTAAAATTTTTTTGAACACATTTGCTCTTTGAAATAAAATGCTGTTGACATCTCTAATTTGACATTTCAACAGTTGGGACCTTTAGAGGGGCCCCTGGAATCACTCAATGATGGCTGAGTTATATCTTCCGCAAGAGAGACACTTTGAGACGCCCCCAGTTTCCATCACCTGTCTACTCCATTGCTTTCCCTGCATCATGCTAAAAAGTTTAACTGCTTTTGCATTGGATTTTCTGCAGAAGGGTGATGTTCAAAATCTTATTTTTACTGACTTTTTTACATTATATGAGAATCAGTTGTTCTGAAAACAGATCCACTTTGAAGTTCCCTGAACCACAGCTCACTAAAAGGGCAAACAAACCTTTCAATTTGCAAACATTATCTGCTGAAGGAATCTGACCTTCAACCTTCCAGAAGTGTAGAGAAAAGAATCAACACCAGTTTTCCCTTAATTAAGCCATCATCTAAGCTCACAGGTTCATCAGATAAGGAAAAAACTATTCCACTGAGCTTTGTATTTACATTTATCTCACTTTATATTTTTCATTCCAAACCTTTACATTCTTTTGGTTTCCAGTTCCCTTTCCTGTGGTCAGAGCTGTATTTCTCCCTCACCTGCTCAGATATTATACCCTCTGGGTAGTAAAATTGGCACAAATGCTACTAAATGAAATGGAAATAATGCTTAATGGCTGCTTTAAATCAAAGTACTAAGGAGAGAGCTGTAAAAAAGTTACTACAGTAATTTGCCTGAGTGAACAAGGTGAATCCCACAAAGCAGTAGTATTTGTCTACTTCCATATATAGTTTTTTAAGCAATTCCCAAAATTACAAAAAAAAGATTAAAATAATTCCACGACCATTAGGACGATGGTCTGAGATACAGGTGACAGACGCCCATGAATTCATCTCAGCCTAAGCCATGCCCTCACGTGGTTAGACACCTCCTGTTATCTGCATTTATTTAAAAAAAAAAAAAAAAAAAAACTATGCTTTGTGTTTATCTTTCCAAAAGGCATAATTTTAACAAGGGCAATTTGGAAATACAGTGTCTACTTGGGGGAATTTTTCAATATAAACAAAATTGAAAAGGGGGATTAAATATAAATAAAAATGTAAAAGAAATTAAAACACAAACACTAATCATTTCAAAATAATGGCAGCTCTCCAGCTATCTGAAATTCAGGAGTCTCGTACCATAAGGAATTCAAAAGAAGGTTGAAAGGGGAAAAAAAAGCAATCTCTAATGCATCTATGCTTGGTAAAGGAATAACCTGCATTCAAACAGGGGTTTTAAAACAATTCTGAAGTCTTTGATAAATGCTTTCGAAATCTTTGACAGATAAAGATACCTCGAAAGGAAGGACATACCAATAATTGTAAAACATCAGCTGGCAGTCAGACAGAAAGAACAGAAAACATACACAGGAACTCAAAAGGCCAAGTTGAATCACTATGTCCACAAATCCCAGGGACATCCCCATACCATAGCCCTGGGTAAAAACAGACTTCATAATGATCACCCTGAGTTAGCAAAGAAAGCTTAAGTGATTTTGCAAATAATTATTTTTGAGCAATTCATTCATTGTACACAACCACATACTTACAAAAGAGATGTGTCAGATAGCTAATTGCTACACTGCATATAATAGCCACAAAGTGGAGATTACCCAATAGCTATTAATAAGTCAAGTGGAAAAATAAATTGTGATATCTCCACACAGAACACTCTATTGCAGTGCAAATAGAAGAGTTACAAGTTCACAAACATAACACTTAGTGAAATATGCCAAATATTCTGTATGAACCTATGTATGTGCAATAAAATGTAGGCAAAAGATAATGACTGCCCTGGAGGGAAGGGGCTAAGGTGACTGAGAGGGGACTCTAGGGGACCTCTGCAGTGTGGTGAAACATCCTGGTTCTTTCTTAGTCTGGATGCTGACATGTGTAAGCATCTGGCCTGTGAAAACTTTAATTGCTGGAAAAGAACATTATAATTTCAAAAGTCATTCAACAGAGTATGTGACTTTCTAAGGCCCCACATCTCAGCTATACCATGTTTTAATTCTAGTTGGGGATCCTTAGGTCATTAGGTCTGTAACAGTCTGTCTAACAGGTCTGTGAACTTTTGTGAACTGCAGAATCTTATTAACCCAAAACAGCTATCACTATACTTTCTTAGGGGAGAAGATGCACTGTTCTTTTAGACCAATATGAAGTCTCAAATCTGTATACAGTCAGACTCTCTGTCTTTGTGCCTTGCTGTAGACTCCCATGAATTTGAACCCAAGATTAGGACCACTCTGCCATAACGCAGCCTCCTTTAGCATCAGTTAGCTGATTTCCCGGGTCAACAGGTGAATGGTACTAAAGTAGAAATGGTTTTCCCAGAATTTTAATGCTTTTTCCCCCCAAGTCACAGCCACAGAAAGCAAGACCATAAACATGACTGAATGCAGGGGCTGCAGAGGAAGGTAGATTGGACACAACACCCACTCACAGGCAGTTTCCTCTTGGCACAGACAGACCTTTTGCTTTCCATGGTTTCCCTCAGGTCTTTGTGCACTTGTTCTTGTCACTATAACCAAGCAGCCATGACCCATATATGCTTTATCCAGCTATCTTCACCTTTTTTTTTTTTCCCTAACATCTACAGGTATTCTGAACTCTTGTAGTTCTACTCTGTTAAGAATCTAACATGACTTTTTTATTGTGCTAGAATTTCATTAGGATTATTCATTTTTATTTGAGTACTCTGGTTACAGAATTGTACAGATATTGAGTGGTTTGCACCTTCCCTACTCCTTTTTTTTCCCTATACCCTGAGTATGTTTTCAAAACATCAAATATCATTCCATAGAGTAGGTGATTTTCAGGGTAGGTGAACCTGGTACATTAGAGCAGAAATGTGGGCACTGCCACTCATTAGCTTCTCTAAGTTACCCCTAGCTGCCACTCTGAAGTACAGGCTGAGGTGGAATAGAAAAGGTACTTTGCACCACAGACATTGAAGCATATTTACAGCATGTTTGTCAGCAAACATGAGATAGCAATGTCCTACAACATGGATCTCCTAAACAAACGTATTTACAGCCTGTCATGTCAGGAAGCATGAGCTAGCAATGTCCTAAACAATATGGACATCCTAAACATGGTGCTTTAGGAATTTTTCCACCTCAGTCCAGATCAGACTGTAACTCTGTTCTTTTGAAGCAAGAATTACAAGATGACTATGACATGTCAGAGGATAAAATGGTGTAGTCTGCCATGCCTAAGCAGATGGGCAACAAATCTGCATTGCTGCTCCCAACCTCCCAGGACCACTTCTAACCTGGGCCAAGGTAGCTACAGGCAGCCAACGATACACCTGTATTTTCACCACTGCATTCAGATTGCAGCATGGACGACTCCTTTTGTACTTCTTTTCTTTCTACCCGGATATTTCAAAACCATTCTTGGTCAAAGACTGTGCTATAATAAAGTGGCCACTTGAGCATGCGACATTGGTTTGTAGTTCTAAATGATCACAAAGGAGTATCAAAGTCAAACATTCTCATAAAATACCCCAAACCTAAATTTAAATAATTAAAATCCAATGTTTCTTCTGCTTGGTTATTGGTATGGTTTGGATCTGGAAATGTCCCCTGAAAAGTTCATGTTTTGAAAGCATGATCCCCAATGCAGCAAGGTTCAGAGGTAGGGATTTGTACACAGTGCTTAGGGCTATAACTCATTGATGGATTAATTCACTTGTTGGATTAATAATTTGAATAAGCTAGTGGGTGATAACCATAGGCAGACGGGGAAAGACTGGAGAAGGTAAGTCACTGGGGGCATGATCTTGGGGACTACATCTTGTCCCTGGTGTGTATGCATGTATGTCTCTCTCTCTCTCTCTTTCTCTCTCTACTTCCCAGCTGCCATGAGGTGAGACACTTTCCTCCACCACACCCCTCCACTATGAAATTTTGCTTCACTTCCATCCCAAAGCAATGGAGTCAGCTGACCAAGGACTGAAACCATGAGCTCAAAATAAATTTTTCCTCCTCTAAGTTGTTCTCAGGTATTTTGATTACTGCAATGAAAAGCTGACTAACATGGTCACATAAAATTGGAAGACAAGGCCAGACATATGGGGATATATTTAACATGCTCCAGGGTGGGGTGATGAGAAGCAAGACACACAGTTTTTGTAGCTATCAAAATTCCTATAAAAATTTTTTTGCATGAAAGATAAGATATTCTAACAACAAAAGAAAATATCACTGCAATACCAGAAAATATAACCACATATAACTAAAATTTCCTTAATTTTAATCATAAATCATTCTATTTCAATTGACTTCATACATGTCTTAAAATGTGATAGCCAAGTATTTCAGACTCAAAGAAAAAAAAGTGAAAATATCAGGGTAAAAGGAATCCTGTACATCCTATTGAGAACTCAACCTCTGAGCCCAAAAGACAGACATATTAGGGCAAAATGTTACTCAGCAATTTTTGATAAAGCTTGAACAGGGTAACTCTGCAAAGTACAATAATAATCAAGAGCAAAAAAGGAAAATAAAGAGAGACCGTCTTTGATTAAAATACTATCCCACAAATTTACAAAGGAAAAGAAGTAACACCATTTGATTTTAAGTCGGGATGCAATAGAACCAGAAGCTCAGATTAACAGAGGTCATCAAAACAAAATCAGACCTGACACCTGAATTCATAGGGCATGGACTCAGAGGCTGCAAAGTACAAATGATGTTTTTCCTATCTACATCTTTTGACCTTCATAGATTATGCAAAACTGAAAATGTCCACTTGAAATCCAGCATTCTTAGCAACAGTGAGCAGACATCCCACATGGCAGTTATCTACAGCTGAGAAGAGACAGAGCTGAAGTGTGGCTAATCCCTAGCAGATAAAGCAGAGGCCCTTACTGGCCACAGACACCTGGTTTGTGACTCTGCTCCATTTCATCAGTTGCACCTTATGGGTGGTAAGGGTCGAAGGGAACTTGGGACTCATTTGACAGGGGCTCAGAGTCTCTTTGGATGGAACTGTTGTGCCACCATGAAAAAGGATGGGTTTTCGCCTACTTTAGAAGACATCAATGTAGACATCTGTCTCCATTCTATGAATGGGGCTTATCTGCCTGATTACTGACCACCATTGAGAGCTGGGCTCAGGCCATACACCCCTGTGATTCTTCTCTCCTGTGATCCTCACTGCTGTTATCACCTTCTAGACAGAGAGAAAGTGCCAATGAAACTTTCTGATCTTGGGCAGGAAATATGGATGTAAAGCACTGTTTGCTTAATGAAGAAATGAATGGATGAATGAAAAATTATACGAGAAAGGTAAAAAGAGTTTCTTCTGTGTGAAAAGAATATAATAAGAACAAAAATAGTCCTTGTTCAAAACTGAGTAATTTAAGATGAACTTCTTCCACAGTATTATATCCTCAATTTAATTGCAGGAAATTAATATGTAAAAAAAAAAAAAATAGACCAATGTTGTGAAACCTATATTGTTCTTGAGGATTTCAAGTCCCTCTAAAATAATATCTATCATACTTGATTATCATGCAGACCTCATTAAAGGAAAAATCTCCTGTACATACCTAGAAATGACTTAAAATATTTTTAATATCACTTTTCTTAACTATGAGCAGACATGAAAATCAAATATAATTCCTGATATTAACAGCTCCAATATATTTGTAAAACTAACATACATTTACAAAAATCAGTAAAATTAAACTTAGCAATGCTTAACCAATCTGACAGAGAATGCAGTTTCACTTAAACTAAATCAGGTGCTGGCATTTTGCACATAGATTTCTTGAGTGCAGTTCCATGAACAAAACCCCATTCTTTCCACCATTTTATTTATTTATTTTTTCATTCTACTGTTTTTCCATCCCCATCCCCTCCCACCCCTTTTTCCTCTACACCATCCAAAGTTCCTTCATTCTTCTCTCCCTGCCCACCCTCATTATATATTGTCATGCACCTATCAGAGAAAACGTTTGGCCTTTGGTTTTGGGGGCTTGGCCTATTTCACTTAGCATGATATTTTCCAGCTTCATCCATTTACCATCAAATGCCATAATTTTATTCTTCCTTATGGCTGAGTAGTACTTCATTGTGTATATAAACTACAGTTTCTTTATCCATTTGTCAATTAAAGGGCATCTAGGT
The DNA here is from genome assembly GCF_902686445.1 of Sciurus carolinensis. Taxonomy (NCBI): domain Eukaryota; kingdom Metazoa; phylum Chordata; class Mammalia; order Rodentia; family Sciuridae; genus Sciurus; species Sciurus carolinensis. The sequence continues at coordinate 83,513,836 of NC_062226.1, forward strand.
TGGTTCCACAATCTGGCTATTGTGAATTGAGCTGCTATGAACATTGATATGCTATGAACATTGTAGTATGCTGATTTTAAGTCCTTTGGGTATAAACCCAGGAGTGGGATAGCTGGGTCAAATGGTGGGTCCATTCCAAGTTTTCTGAGGAATCTCCATACTGTTTCCCAGAGTGGCTGCACTCCACCAGCAATGTACAAATGTGCCTTTTTCCCCATATCCATGCCAACGCTTATTATTGCTTGTGTTCTTGATAACAGTCATTCTAATTGGAGTTAGATGAAATCTTAGGGTGGTTTTAATTTGCATTTCTCTAATTACTAGGGATGATGAGCACTTTTTCATATATTTGTTGATCACCTGTATATCTTCTGTGAAGTGTCTGCCCATTTCCTTAGCCCATTTATTGATTGGGTTCCTTGTATTTTGGGTGTAAAGTTTTTTAAGTTCTTTATAAACTTTGGAGATGAGTGCTCTATCTGAAGAGTGTGTGGAAAAGATTTTCTCCCACTCTGTAGGCTCTCTTTTCACATTCTTAATTGTTTCCTGTGCTGAGAAAAAACTTTTTAGTTTGAATCTATCCCATTTATTGATTCTTGCTTTTATTTCTTGCACTATGGGGGTCTTGTTAAGGAAGTCTGGTCCTAAGCCAACATGATGGAGATTCAGGCCTACTTTTTCTTCTATTTGGTGAAGGGTCTCAGGTCTAATTCCTGGATCCTTGATCCATTTCTAGTTGAGTTTTATACTCAACTCGAAAAATGTCACATCATTTTTCTATTGAAACAGTAGAAAATCCACCACCCTGTGTTTTCGGTTACCTTCAGTTTATTGAACACACCAGTCAGATGCTCAGGCCATATTTCTTCTTTCATCGTCAGCCCAGGGTACTATACCTATGCCACACAAACACAGAGGCAGGTTTTGAAACAGTATAGCCAATCTGCAATGCAGGAGTCATCCATGTAATGTGCTCACATTAATTTGTCTGTTAACAAGTCCAAAAAGAAAACAAGAAGGCTGTCTTCTAAAACTTCTGAACATATGTGTAAATACCTGAAAGGGTCTATGGCACCTGTTTTGAGAAACACTGACATGAAGCATCCATAGTCCAGAGAGAACAGTGTTCTGGTAAACCAGGAAGAACTTTTCCACTCATTGCTCTGCATCTGATACCATGAAGTCTCAAAAATTCCTAGGTATTTAAGAAGGTGAGACAAGGAGCTCCCTAAAGATCAGAATCTGGTCTATGTACTCTCACCAGTGCCCAGTGAGATGTTAAGGACAATGCCAACAGTGAATTAGAGAAAGAATGAGAGAAACATATTTGTGCTACTGTATCAGTATATCTTGATTTTACAGGACACAGACTAAGGCTTTCAGGGATAAAATTCACTGTTCTAAATTTCACTTTTATAATTACTCTGACAAAAGCAATTATAACTTGGAAGGTCCTAGATGTTTGTGAGTTGAAACAATGAACTTGTATGTTTGAGGAAATAATTCCAAGGATATCACACGTCAGAGATAAATTCCACCATTATAACTTTCCTCCGGGAAAAGTGTTTACTTTCCATTTTATAACCTGATACAAGCCTAGTAACATCAAATGAAGCAGTTTGCACACACAGAATACATAATATCTTCCCAGTTCTTCCTTCCAACTACATACCACAGTCAAGTGCTACCTAAATTGCAATGGGTTATGCATGAAGCAAGAACACACATTGAATATACCCTCTTAGGAGAGAAAAAGTAAGTACATTTTGAATTATCACTGCATGGTGACATTTCCCAGCTTCTTAAAGGCTGTCCTTTCAGCTATTGGCTTCCAAACTTCCATTGAAGGCATATCAGTATGATGCAACTACTTCCATGTTACAAATGAAAAAAGACTAGGTAATCCAGGCAGAAATGAAGAAATAGAGAAAGATTTAAATGCTCAGTGATAGGATCAATACAAACCATGAACTTGAACAAAAATTGGGGAGAAGAATAACTCAAAAGTTCAACTTCAGAGAAAAGCTAGAGAACAGTCTTTAGTTCTTGAAGTCTGGCTTTCCCAAGTACACTCAGTTTTAAGTATTTTTTATTTGTCCAAATCAAAAGGACAGAATAAGTCATCTCTTCAAATTCTGAGAGCCAATCTCTGAGCAGTGAGATCTGAGAGTCAGAAAACCACTGTCCATAAGGCCAAAACTGAGTCCTCCAAGGACGAAGGCTGAAAAGAAATTACTATCTAAGATTAAATTCAAATATCAGAATGAGAGTGACCACCAACAGCAAGTAGAGCCCATGAGACCTAAGCCATGCACAGATTCATACAAGGCTCAGAAGCAAGGCTCCAAGGTTAAAAGAACATTTGTGGTTTTAAAAGACAGATTGCTCCCACTCATCAGGATAATAATACATATAAGTATGACAGAAGACATTAAAGAGAGAAAAGCAATAGAACAGCAACAATTAAGACAATAAAGAGATGGAGATAAAGATATATAGATACAGACACAGATATTAGGAGCCTGGTTCAGAATCCAGAAAAGGCAGAGAGATCTCCAGAAAGCCTGTAGCTAGTACACTAATAGATCTCAAAGACAGTGCCAAAGGTAAACATCACACAATCCAAAACACCCTTGAACCTCTTTCAGCACTGGGGTAAAATCCATCACTATGTTGAAAGACTGGAAGAAATCTCATCTCCTTGGATGACAACCACATATTACCAGTCATATGCATGAAAATATACATTTATCTTTAAACACTATACACACACACCAGAGTACCAACATGCTCACATGTCAAAGACAGTTAAGAGCTGAGATCAAAGATAGAAGAGCTGAATTTCCTCTCCCATTTCTAGGTGGATCAGTGCCAAAAGCTTAGTGGATGAAAGGAGGAGGAAAATGAGGTATGATGGACTCAAACAGCCCTTCTCCCCTTCTGCTCCCTTATTGGCTGATCTCTATCTTGTTCCCTCACACAGTGTCCTCTTCCTCCCCCATCTTGTGCTGATCTATCTTTGCCTCCATTTCTCTCCTCTCTTTCCTACCTTGCCAAGGTCATGTATATGAAGGACACTAATGAAGCAACTATAGCATTACAAAAGAAAACAATCACACTGGAAAGGGCTGAAGTGGAACCCAAGGAGGAGAAATACAAAAGAACCCTGATTAGTAAAGAAACTTTGCCTCTGCTACTGGTTCTTAAAATTTTCACAGCTTCTGGGGCTGGTGGAGCACACCTGTAATCCCAGCAGCTCAGGAGACTGAGGCAGGAGGATTGAGAGTTCAAAGCCAGTCTCAGCAACAGCGAGTCGCCAAGCAACTCAGTGAGTCCCTGCTGTCTCTAAACTAAATACAAAAAAGAGCTGGGGATGTGGTTTGGTGATGGAGTGCCCCTTAGTTCAATCCCCACCCCGTGCCCCCACCCCAAAAAAAAGTAGAGGAATCTACAAAAGAAATGGAGAAAACACAGTATAAACTAACTACACCCTCTTTAAATACTTAAATGTGAACTAAGGAATTGAAGAGTACAAATTTACTTGATTCATCCAGTAAACATTTATTTGAAGACATGTACACCTGTTGGGCTCAGGTTACCAGGTCACACATTCCGTGGGACTCTCCCCTCCCAAGACTTTAAGGGAAGTGTCCCCTGGATTTTCTAAGAGAAAACAATTTTGGCACACATCTCAAAGGCTGTTCTAATATCATTTCACAATGCAATATTATTTTCTCTCTAATCTCACAATTATCAGGGACTGGGCAGTTTAAAGTCAAAATCACTTAATATTTTGCTTGAATGATCTTTGAAATGGAAATCCTGTTAACACTATTATTTTGCCTCTACAGGAATAAAACATTATTATATCGAATACCCACACTTCTCAAACTAGATATGAATACCTCCCCTCCCCCCAGGTTAAGGGCAGGACACCACCAGATAAGATAGAGTTCCAGGTATGAAACAAAGCCACAGATGGAATGGCACACCTAAAGAGATAAATAATTCTCCCCTCAGAAGCAAGTCTAATATTTTATATTAAAAGAAGCTCCAACATATCATGTAGTAAAATTAACAACTAGTTGATGTCTTTTAAAGAAAATTCCTACTTATAGCAGTCTGTTGGGTTATATCCACAGTATATGGCATTTCCTACAAATGACCCTCTTGCCTTTTAATGGTTTTTGCTTTTTTGAGGGAGGGGCAGGAAGGTGGGGGTTATGATAGGGATCAAAACTAGGGACTCATACATGCTAGGCAAGTGCTCTATCCACTGAGCTACACCACCAGCCCTTAAATGTTCTTTGATGAAACTTTTAGGAAATGTTTCATCCACACTGTGAACTCCTTGAGAGTGTGAATTACATCTAATTCACACATTACATCTAATGGCAACAGCATTATCAATAATAAAAAAAAAACTGTTACTGCATTTGGATGGAAGGAAGAAAAGATGAACAGTTGTATGAGGAAGTAGAGTAGAAGCAATACAATTTACCAAAATAGCTAACGGTTGCCATAGTTACAATCAGATGAAGCAACTCAATTTAGTTCTTTTCCACTAACAAGTACTGGAAGGCAAATATTATACTTATTAATCTCAGATAGGAAAGAGGTGGCACTTAGGACACAAGTCAACCAGGTGACACTGGTGCCCAAGTAAATTTGATAGCCTCCGGAGAGTTTGGAAAGGCATGATAATAGCAATTCTACCAAGGATCTTATTCCTGGATCTACTCCGATCCTAAAAAAGGTCACTAATTATTAAAAGGCCAAGTGTCAAACATCTCCTGCAGACTCGACGCCTGTGAAAAAGATTTCTCTCTCTCTCTCTCTCTCTCTCTCTCTCTCTCTCTCTCACACATACACACACACACACACACACATGCTCGTGAGCACACATACACATCAAATATGAAGTGGACTCACCCTGCTTCATTCCTTAGATTGTTAATTTAAAAAATTAACTGCACCCAAAATAAGTTACAGATGAAAGATGACTCAAATACAGTTTATAACAATTTAAAAAATTTTCTACTTCCCTGGTGGAGGTACTGCATTTTTACTTCACTTGTGAAGAGTAGAAAGGATCAGTATCACACCCACTTTCTCCACACAATCCCTCTTACACCTGAGTGAGTCACTCCCCATGCCCAGTATTCCCCTTACTTTCTAGACTGGGAGGGGGAGGAAGCAAGGACTCCCAGCCCTGCAAGTGTGAGCCCTGAACCAATGAACATGCACATTGACAATTCCCAAGGCTATTTCCTTTTCTGAGTTTTAAGTCTCAGATATGCAAACTGATGGTTAAAATTGAGCCTTTCATATATTAGTAAGGACATCTAGAGCTCAACATATTGTCAGCTAATGTCCAAACAGGAAGTAGGAAAACGTTCAGCACTTACAGGTCTGAATTGCCTGAAAAGCAGCTGAAGACCTACTATGACACCAAGACATGGACAGATGCAAATTAAGCTGAAAGAAACTCTGAGCTTCTCTCCATCTGTGCCCTGAAATCCCACTTGCAGCCATTACCTCACCCTTGGGAATTAAGTTGGTAACTTAGTAATACTTATTTATCTCAGAATTATAGGGGTGATGAACATACAGTATAATTTTGTTATTTTATTCTACTGTATAAAAAGCGAGAGTCGACTCCTTGGTCTTTAACCAACCAAGTACCTGAATTTCTGGGTTAGTTTCTTCTTCAGTCAGAGGTAAGTCTACTTCCCATGGATTATGAAAATTAAAGAAGTGAACTCTGTACAATGCCTAGCACACGGTAGGTATCAGTGAATATTTGTATCCAGTAATATAAATGCCTAACCAAGTTTTCTTTTCTATCTAGTCTCGCGAAAACAACAAATCCAAAAGCTACTATAGAGGATGCCAAATTGGCAAACTGCCCAGGCGTTAGCCTCCGGGGTGCAACCAGTAGGCCATCAGTAGAGGATGACGTAATAGGGCCGCGAAGAGACTAGAAGCGCGCTCAAACCCGTGCTGCAGGCCGGAGGCTGCGGATTTCACGGTGGCTCCTGTAATCAACAAGGTGCCATTTGCAGGGCTCAGAATTCAGCAAGCGAAACTTTCTCCCTAAAGTCTGATTATGTAAATGCATTCCCTTTCCTTAACTCTAGAGGATCTCCTTTTGGCAAAGTTTAAAGTAAGTGGCTGAAGGGAGAAAAGCAACTTTTAATGGAGCCGGATCCATTGGGTCTGCATGCCCTGAAAAGTTCAGGATAGAAGGCAGTGCACCAGAGAAGGCAGGAAATACCATCGTCACCTCCCGCCCCCGAAGCACACACACCTGGGGATGAACTTGGCTTCCTCCCCCAGTCTCTCCTGGAAATCCTGCCAAGCCCGGCCCAGGTTCGTCGGGCCCCAAGGGGCGGACAGATCCGAGGCGGCGTCCAGATTGCCCATGTTTTCGCCGCAGTCCGCTGGTTCGGGTCCCGGCTCCGCTGCATCAGGCGAGGGCTCTAAGGGTCCCCAGACCCGGCGCCGTCCTCCGCGCCGGGCCCCACGGAAGCCGCGCGCGAACTCCTGGAAGGTGATGACGCCGTCGCTATCGGCGTCCAGCCGCTGGAAGACGGCCTCGGCGTCCGCAGGCAGCACTCGCAGCTCAGCGCACAGAGCGCGGAACTCCTCACGCTCCAGGCGCCCGGAGCGGTTCGCGTCGCAGGCGGCGAAGAGGGAGCGCAGCCGGGCTAGCTCCTCCGGGTCCCCGTCCACCTCCATCCCGCCGGCGAGCGCTGCCGAGAGGGCTCCGGAGCGCCACGGGGCAGCGCGACTGTGGGGAGTCGGGGCCACCTGCTGCTGCCGGGAGCCGCGAGTTGGGCTCGTCAGGCCGGTTCGGCTACTTGCGGGAATATCCGGGCGGGGCGAGGCGTCTGGGCGGGTCGAGGGTGGCCTAGCGGGCGGCGCGCTTCCACGCTGGTGACCGCCGGTCCACTGCAGATCCCGACAGAGGTCGGTGTTCCCTGGGCTCCCCGCACCGAGCAGCAGCACCTGCGGGCTGCTGATCGCCGGCGCGGCGGCACTGTCCACTCTCCCGCCGGCCTGGCTCCGCCCAACCCAAGAGGAGGGCAGCCGGCACTGCTTCCCACGCCTCGGGGAGCCGACCTGAGCCCACCCTGTAGAAGTTGGGGAACCCAACCCAGCAGGAACGAAGGGTGCTTGGGCATAAACACTGATGGATCTAGTAAAGCGCATCGCTCAGCTCGAAGCAGATGCTGTGCTGGCATGAGCGTTGGAGGTTTAAAGGACAGAAAGGGGAAAGGAAGGGAGGGGTAAGATTCCGGCTAGTTATGTTCATTGTTTTCTCTTCTAATTCCAGAAACTTGGTAGACCTTTATGTTCAAGTTTTCTGACAAACCAAAGTACAAGATTTAAAAGAAGACCCCCTTGTTTCATTTTATAAGCTTTCGTTAAACTATATTCATCTAACACAAGGGTCCCTCCACACGTAGGTTTTTCATAGCCCCCAAATCCTAACACTTTTTCTTAGTCCATGACACCTCAGCCTGACAGAGAATTAATAACCAAAATTGCTTGACAGTATTTTTTGAAAAAGTGAAAAAGACTAGTTTTGGTTTGGTTTGGGACTGATTTTTTTCTTTTCTTTAACAAACTTGATGGAAATAATATACTCAAAGATTTTAAACACATTTCGAAAATACTACTGTTTTCTTTTTTTACTCTGACTTCTTTATGCATATAAGATCTTTAAAATCCATCCGTTTAGATCCTTTAAAATAAATTCTGCCCTTCCATTTTTTAGGAGACCCTCAGACTGTCTTAGTTTGACTGTGTCTAAGTGATTTTCCTGACCTATGAAAATACATTAGGTTGTTTTTACTTTAGTCACATTAACCAATTTTCTATACCTTTTAGATTTTATTTACTCCTGTTTCTTTTAGTTATGACTGTATTTCCCTTTTGTCTCATTCTGGATTACCTTTATTGCATATTACTTGGATTTTTAAAATATGATAAGAAGTAGGGGATTTGACTGACATGTTCCTTCTAGGCTAAGGTTCTTAAACATAAAGCTCAGTGCTAAACATCTGAGGAACTGTTTCTTCTTGAATTGTACACTACCTCAGGTCCACATTCACAGCCTCTATCATGCTTTAAGTACTACTGATAACCTCCATCTGCAAATTTAACTGTTAATTATGAGACTCATTCCATTAGAAGTCCTAGTTTAGCAACCTAATGGCTAAATGAATGTAGTGCTATATAGTTGGACAACTAACACATTGAAATGAATTCTTTTCATTAGTGCAATATAGTTAACTGATTTTGAGTCTATTCGCTTTTCTGTTTATTCTAAAGATTGATTTTTCCATTCAAAGTAAAAAGTCACTAGCTTGGTAATGCTTTAAAACTTTACAGTTACACTTATTAAACTGAATCTTTGAAGTATTATCATACTGTTTAGACATTAACGACTGTTCTTTCAAAACAGAGGAGTTAATATTTTTTAACTGCTTAGGTGATTTCTTAATGACTGCTCACACAACTTCATTCCTGAATTTTTACTGAACTTTGTGCCTATTATTTCTGAATTCTTCTGTTCTTTAACCCACTTTGCCCTTTCCTTGAGACCCTTCATCACAAAATCATCAAGAAACACATATTATTCCAAATATCATATGCATACATTTTCTTTCCACTGATATTAATATGCCTCAGACCAACTACATCAATTATTTATCACTGCATAACAACACAACCAACACATGGTGATTTAAAACAGCACCCCTTTTATTTGTTCATTATTTCTTTGTCATCCCTTTGGCTGGCTTACCTGGGATCACTCAAGTGGTAGCAGTTCCTATGAGCCAATGAGGGCTATTGGTCTTCGAGGGCCTTGCTCACATGTCCAGAAGATGATGCTGGCTATTGGCTGGGTCACATTTCTTTAGGAAGAGAGCATGGGTTTTGTCATGTGGTGACAGTGTTTCAAAAGGGTAAGGCCCTATGAACAAGTACTTTTGTGTTATATTTTTAATATTTCATTGACCAGTACAAGTCATGTGGCCAAGCCCTAAGTCAGTGTGGCAAGTAACTACACAAAGCCTTGGATCCAGAGTGATACCCTTACTATAACAATAGACTACACCGAGGGTAGTCTTCGACAACCCCTATTCTCCCAGGATCTGTCCTGCTGTCCTCCTGTTGACTCTGTAACGCCATGACTGGGCAGTCCTTAGGAACCAATTATTCTGTCTTTCACAGCCCAGTGGTTCCCTATCAGGTGGCAGTTTTATTCCCCAGTGTACACTTGGAAATGTCTGGAGACATTTTTGATTGAGAAGAAAGGCATATTATTGGCATCCAGTAGGCAGATGCTAGGGATGCTGCTTAATACTCCATGATGCACAGGCCAGCTCCTTCACTCTCTGTTATGGTCTGGATGTGATGTGTCCCCCAAATGCTCATGTATGAGATGATGCAAGATTTGGAGGAGAATGATTGGATCATAGCCTTAACCCTAATCAGTGAATTAATCCCTGATTAATTCAGTGTGGGAGTATGGCTATGGGGCATATATTTGTATCTGGCAAGTGAAGACCTCTCTCTCTCTGCTGTCTGATCATCATATGAGCTGCTTCCTTCCACCACACTCTTCTGCCATGATGTCCTCCCTCGACTTGAGTCCTGAGGAATGGAGCTAGCCACTTACGGACTGAGGCCTCTGAAATCATGAGCCCTTAAATAACCTTTTCCTCCTCTACAGTTGTTCTGGTGGGGTCCTTTAGTCACAGCAGCATAAAAAAAAAAAAAAAAAAAAAAAAAAAAAAAAAAAAAAACTGACTAAAACACTCTCCTTCACTCCATTTCAACAAATTATCTGGTCAAAACTGTTGGTAGTGTTGAGCTTGAGAAGGACAGCACCCTAGCTCATAAACCTCAAATGGTGCCCCCAATAAAAAGAACCGAGGGTAAATTCTTCATATTCAAAGCCCTCTGCAATCTAGTCCCTCTGTAGAGATCTACATTTCTGAATTCTCCTGTTCTTTAACCCACTTTAACCACATTTACTTGATTACTTTAATAGCTCCTTATTATCAGAGCAAAATGTAAATATTGAGCAAATTCTTCAGTTTTTCCCTCTTCTGCCTAACCAAGTCATTTCCCAGCTTCAGTAGAATTGGATCCTGCTTTTCCTACCAGGGTTTCTTCCATTTTATTGTGATGTTTTAGGCTTCAGGAATGCTTTTTAATATTCTCAGCAATAATCTCAGGGGAAAGTCAAGGTCGTATAATCAGTCTCTAATTTTTTTCAAGAGGCATAGGAAAGAGAGAAATTGGATCCCCTTCTTTTCTATTTTAGTACCCAGAAATAGCTAGCCAGGAACAGAGGAGCCTTTGAGAGTCAATGAATTGGTAGGAAAGGAGAGCTTGCCCGTGGTTATCATCATGACTTTTAGAGAGATCAGCTTGCTCTCTTGCTGTCCAAGGATCTTAAAAATCAGAGATAATCTTGTGTTAGAGCATGTTTCTTAAAGTAGTGAAAAGATATCCTTGGAAAGAGAGTTTCACAATCAAATACATTCATAAAACACAAATTTGGAAAAGAATCCTTCCCAAATTCCTTTTTGGATGAGATAAAGAAAACTACTTAATCTAATATTTCCTAATTGTTTTTAAATATGGGAATGTTTAGTGTTTGGTTTGGTTTCAATTTCTACAAACTTTCCACTAAGTGCTCTTGAGACTGTATTTTAGGAAACTTTGTGTTAGACAATGACAAGGGTGGTGAATCATAAGAAATGATCCCTGGATACTACTTTATAAATTGGCCTAACTTCCCATAATGATAATAAGCACCAACCCCCTTAACCTGCAGTAGCAAAAGCAGATAACCTTGCTTTTTCCCTCATCTCAGGAGGAAGTCATTCAATCTTTCAACATTAATCATGATGTTAACTAGAGGGTTTTATTGTAGATGCCCTTTATTTTGTTCATGAAGTTCTCCTGTATTCCTACGTTGCTGAGAATATCTATCATGAATGAATTTTGCATTTTGTTAGATGATTCCAGCATCTACTTAGATGATCAAGTTGCTTTTGCACTTTTGATCAGTTAATGTGGTGAATGATATTAATGGATTTTCACATTTTAATCCAATTCTTTTTCTCCATGTGATCTCAGAGCTTCTTTATTAGTCTGTCCAACAATTAGCTGGAGTTCTTCAGTGGTGGCTATAGGCTCTAAAAGTGAGTTTTCAGAGTCTGGGCCCAAAGATGCAAGACTTTTCTTATGACCTAGCCTTCTGAGTTCTGGAATCTTAGATCAGTCTAGAAGATCACTGAGGCCAACCCAGATTCAAGAGAAAGGAAATTAATCTCCCTCTAGTGGGAGAAGTAGAAAAGAACTTGAAGTCATCTTAAATACATCTCATCTTCCTTTCTTTGAATTTGGCTTCATATTGCCAATAAACATTTGGTGTTTTTTTTTTCTGCATGTCTATATGTTTGAATAGAGTAAAGTATTTCCTATGTCAGCTCAGTCCACTATATTGATCAGTATCTTTTTTTTCCCTCTTCTAATCGTCAATTTGGTATCAATTTAGACCTTCCAGGGAACAGGTTAGGCTGCCTTCCTAAGTGTTCCCACAGGACCCCATTTCCACACCCATACCTCCTGCACGTGTGCGCTGCCCTCCAGGCATTCTGTTTCACAAATATTAAGCACTCTTTTTAAGACTTAATGCTTCATGCATGTTGTTTCCTCTGCCCAGGTTCCTTTCCCTACTTTTCTGCCATGTTTTTTTTTTTTTCATCCTTTAAGCATCCTTCACAAGGTAGGTTTCCCAATTTTGTAACAAGAAAATCGTGCCTCAGATTGAACAAGATGACTAAAATCACACAACTAGTAGAACTAGAATTCAAACCTGATTCAAATTTGCTGCATGTTTCCCTCCATTGTGAATGTCCCCAGATGCTGTCTTGCTCTACCCCACCTCCTCAGGTCCTGTGTGCACTGTGAGCCAATAACCAGCCTCTTCATCACTTGTTGGAAGACCACCCTCAGGCTGCTACAGTTTGCCTTCCCTCTGTGTCCAGAGAGCCATAGGTGCCTAGCAATTTGCATCTCCTCTAAAGTAGGCCTTGAACAAATAAATAGCCCAGTTCCCTTGCCCTCTACATAGAACAACTCTGAGGTTGCCCTACATAATCTTCAGCAATGGAACTGAGACCAAAATCATCCCCCAGAATGACAGTGCTTGTTGTCAATGTTGTGCTGTGGCTTATCTCCCATTCCTCCCCAGTTTTACCTTCCCCTAACCTTTTGTATTCTTATCACTCCTTATCTCAGTGTCTGCATGGCTTAGCTAGGGCATGCTAAAGCAGTGCACAACTTCTTTAGCATGAAGAGCCTCTAAAGAGATTCAAGTCTAAGGATGTGGTATTGTCCGAAGTTTGAGAAAGAACCCTATAGGATACATAGAATATCTGGAAGGCACTGCACTGCCCTGGCACAAGTCCTGCAGAAGTCAACAGTGCATTTGACATTGCTACAACACATATAAAGTCTCTGGGAATGTAACTAAATATTTATGGGGTATAAACCAATAAATATTCCTCCTAGAGTTATCTGACTCACTCTTCTGTCCTAATTTGCTGAGTGACTAAAGAACAGTAGATGGCAACATACTAATTAGTAATCTTAGGTAAGAGTTTAAATGCATTATAAACAAATAATGCAAACAAACAATAAAATATTTATATTTAAAATGTTGTACTTTTTTACTTTATCATTATCTGGAGGAGGGGAAGAGTGTTTGGCATTCAAAAATATATTAATTGTTTGCCAGGTACAGTGTCACATGCCTATAATCCCAGTGGCTTGGTAGGCTGAGGCAGGAGGATAGAGAGTTCAAAGCCAGGGCTGGGGAGATAGCTCAGTTGGTAGAGTACTTGCCTCACAAGCACAAGGCCCTGGGTTCAAATCCCCAGCACCTTAAAAAAAAAAAAAAAAAAGAGAGTTCAAAGTCAGTCTCAGCAATTTAGCAAGGCCTAAGCAACTTAGCAACACCCTATCTCTAAATAAAATATATATTAAAAAAGGAATGGGGAAATGACTCAGTAAACACTCCTGAGTTCAATCTCTAGTACAAAAAAAAAAGTACTACTTTTATATAATGCTAAATTTTCATTTGTAATTATTTCTTGATTATCGATTTCCATCTAAACTGAAAAATAAGTTATATTTCAATTTAATTGGGAAAAATTCTGGACATATTTAACTAAGTATGTTTTCAAGGTCTTTGTTGATAGAAATTCTATTTTCTGAGACTGTGGTCAACATAGAATTCTAGCAATTATTAAATTTCAACCAGAGAGTAGCTTCTGGTAACTTAATTTAATGATAAAACAGACTTTCATGACCTTTTCAATAGCAGAAAATACATTAGTTTCTCTGTACTTTGGAATTTATAAAAAAAATTCAGAAAATATGTTGATAAAATGAAAATAACCATGAGAACTTTTGAAGGAACACAAACAAGCACAGCTAATGTCAAACCTCCTCCTCACTTTACGATGGCATTAAAGACTGAAAGAGACACAAGTAGGATAATCCATATTCCCTTACTGTCTACAATTTTTGCAAAGTCTTTTAACCATATCCAAGGTGACATTCTTGCAGAAGTTCAGTTTCAAACATTCCAAATTGAATGACAATAATTAGCAACTGAACCTTTAGACAGGAGAAAGAAGACAAAAAGGTTATGAGAATAGGCTGTTAAACATACATTTTGCAAATAATTTTCAAGATTTCAACCCTCAAATTCAGCTTGACCTTGGTAAATCCACTAGTCCCACCCCTCCTCACCTACTACCTCTACTCAGCCAAACTGAGAATCCAAAGGAACAGGCAAAAGCACCAGCATCATCTCTGAGATTATTAGAAATTTTGACTTTACCCTTGACCCACCAAATCCAGAACTCTGGGGGTCTTCCTATTGATTCTGACATAGGTAAAATTTGATAATCCCTGACCTCCATATAATGGATTGCAGTTGTTAAAGTAAATTTAAGAGGAGACAAGGCAAAAGAGTTTCTGAGCAAAGCTAGTTAAGCCTCATAAGTGACCTTAACTTTTCTTAATTGCTATATAAGCAAAACTTAGCTTGAGTTATTTCTTTGTAAATGCCCATATTAAAGAAAAATGAAACTTAAGGATAATCATCTGAAGCCACCAACTATCTGATAGATGTACAAGCAGAACAGACCAAATAAGGTGCTATGATCTGGATCTAGAATGTCTCCCAAAGTCTTGTGTGTTCAATGATGGGACTTTGAGAAGTGAGTGGATCGTGAGGACTGACCTCCTCAGTGGATTGATCTGTTGAAGGCTAAGTGAACTACTGAGGCATAAACTAGTGGAGGAAATAGCTCATTGGGCTTGTGCCTGGGGAAGGTTTATCTTCTCTCCGGTCCCTTTCTCTCTCTTTCACAGTTGCCATGAGTTGAGCAATTTTCCTCTGCTGTGCTTTTCTGCTATGATGTTCCCCTCATCTCAGTTCCAAAGCAATGAATCCAGCCAACTAGGGACTGAGACCTCTGAAACCATGAGCCAAAATAAACCTTTCTTCCTCCAAGTTGTTTCTGTCACATATTTGTTTGGTCACAGTGACGAAAATCAGAAAATTAACTAACACACAAATCAACTATATAACTGTAACCAAATATTTACTTCAATTTTACCCTATAAAAGCCTTCCCCTTGCAGTCCGTCCATAGAACCTTTGGACTGCATCTGGTTTGAAGCTGCCTAATTCATGAATTGTTATTTGTTTAAAAAAAAAAAAAAAAAACTTTAAAATTTTATTGTGCTTCAGTTTTCATTTTTTTTTTTGTTTGTTTGTTTGTTTGTTTCCTCCAGGGATTGAACCCAGGGGCGCGCTTAGCCACTGAGTCACATCCTCAACCCTTTTTGTGTTTTATTTTGAGACAGTGTCTCACTAAGTTGCTTAGGGCCTTGCTGATTTGCTGAGGTCAGCTTTGAACTTTTGGTCCTCCTACTTCAGCCTCCCAAGTTGCTAGGATTACGGGTGTGTGCCACCGTGCCTGGCTTCAGTTTACCTTTTAACACAGTCTACTTGCATATTAAATTCACCTGTGATGTGATGGTTAAAAATATATTGATACCAGAGAATCATCCTCAAAGATTCCACCAACCTAAAAAAATTATACTTCTAAGAAACAACTTGTTAAGCATTAATCTGTAGGCAGAAAGGTTAAAAATCTCTGTTAAGTAACATTTTTAATTGACCTCTATTAGAATCTCCTAAAATAATTTAATAAATCTGACAACAAAATTCATTTTCAAAATCATATTTATCCTCTTCAAAAATGTTAGTTTTTCTGTGCATTTAAGACTCTTCTGTTAGGCTGGTTACCAGGTTTCAATTTTAAAAATTATGGGACTGTAGGAAGACTGGTAAGAATGGAAAATAGCAAAAAAGTGATAGAAATTAGGGCAACTGGGTTTGTAACACCCATATTTCCATTTCTTCAGACCTGTTACAGAAGGGGAATAGTCATCCCTCTCAGAATAGCATAAATATAAATATAAATATAAAAATCCCAAGCAGATATGCTATGCTCACATTAAAGGTGAAAGAACTTTCAAGTTTAAACACTAGCCATTGTGATCTTTGCTTTCCAGATAACAGAACCAGATGATGTGTGTGGCCTACACACACCATCAAAGATCACCTGGGTTAGAGATTTTGAACGTTTCATATAACACACCATGGAGGGTGCTTCTTCATACTAACAAGGGCATGGGAAACTTCCACTGCACTTTCCCTAAAGGATTCTCCAGGTTTCTGTAGTGTGGAAGCACGTATACCTAGTCAGAAGCCTATGCCTTTCAATGTTAAGAAACATTCTACATATAAAAATTTATTTCTGTCACCATCCCTAATATGGACTTTTTGTCTAATTTGATGTTAACAATGCAGATTTTACAAAAATGCTATAAATTTCATCTAGCATTCCATAAATACTAAATTTTGGTATTTTGCTGGGGTACAGTAATTAAACTGGTACCATGTCTTCCCTATAATGTCTTCCCTATAATAATTATGAAAATTAAAATGTCTTTGCTATAATAATTAGGAAAATTAAAAAGTCTTTATAATGGTCTTACCCAAATTCAGCAATGTAGATGTTCAGAGACAGGTTTGCTAAGGGTGAGGATGAACAATGCCTACCCTACCTAGCCTTACCCAGTGCGCTTACTCAGGCATCGGAGATCAAGCTCTGAAGGCACGGATCTAATTTTATTTAGGGTTGCACAGGACATATATAGGTACATTATCCAATCAGGTTAACACGCTTATTAAAGCACAAGAGAGTCAGCCTATAGGTGGACTATAGTGTAAACAAACCAAGCATGCCTAAGTATTTCTGCCCAGCAACAGGTCTGAGACAAAGGACTGGGGGGATGGCAAACTCCAGCACACAGCATGAAGCAAGGCAGCAAGGGGAGAGCTCACATCACAGCTTTCTGTGATGCACGACAGAATGAGGCGTTCCCTCAGTTCAAACAACCTCAACAGCTGCAAAGACCTTCATTCCTTGGCGAGTCTTTACCATTACCTCAGTTTCTCTATTCAGACTGTTTGACTTGCTTAGACCATGGTGTCAGTGACTGCTGTCAGATAAGCTTAAGGAATGTTCCCTACACAGCAACACTCAGTATTTTTTTGCTCTCTCTTTTGTTTTTAAAAATACGTTGTTAAGAGCAGAGATAGTCACCTTAAGTTAGCAACATAAGTTGATTTACAATGAGTGATACATATTCTTAGGGATAAAAAATAATCAATAGAATTATGAACAAACAACATGTTTAACACTGAGTGTTTTCTGTGTGCCAGGTTCCTACATTTTTTCCTGTATTAGCCCTCTCAATCCATTCAGTGATCATGAGTTAGGTGTCACTAGCAACATTCTCATGTGACTGATGAGGAAACTGAGTCACAAAGAGCTTAAATTGACTTACCTAATGCCACACAGCTAATAAAAGAACCAGTGTTTGGACTACAGACTAAGGTTCTAAAATCTAGACCCCAGATCAAGGGTTCAGACTATTGAGCCTTTTACTGGACATTTTAGTTAGTACTCCATTGCTTCACACAGAAAAAGTTACCTGCATATCATTGTTCATAGTGTGTTAGTTGGTTTCTTGTTGCTGTGACAAAAATATTGGACGAGAGTAACTCGAATAAAATTTTTATTTTGGCTCATGGTTTCAGAGGACTGGTCCATGGTCAGCTGACTCCATTGCTCTGGGCCTCAGGTAAAGCAGAATACCATGTTCCGCATAGAAGGGTGTGATAAGGAAACAACTGCTCAGCTCCTGGTGGTCAGGAATGAAAGAGAGGGAGAGAGAAGCCAGAGAAAGACACAGTCCCCAGGTCACACCCTCAGTGACCCACTTCTTCCAGCCATGCCCCATCTTCCCACAGTTACCCCCCAGTAGTCCATTAAAATTATTGATCCATCAAATTGATAGATCCGATCATTGCCTAAAAAGCCACACCTTGCTGCATTGGGGATCATGTCTTCAACACATGAATTCTGGGGGACATTTCACATCCAAATCATAACAGTTAGTAAGTGAGCAGACATGACTGATTTTGTTCCCGTTCATCTCTGGTCCAAACCTGAACAATAACAAAAATGCTGTGAGGGATCCAGACACAAGTGTCTATGTTTCCGTGGGCACAAAAGATGATGCTTCACATTTTCTTCTAAGAAAATAAATTCACTCGCCTGAGGAAAATCACATAAAGACAGGTTTTATATTTCTATCCTATGTTTCTCTTAAATTATTTAACCGCCCCTGGAAGTTCCCATTGTTTTAGAATAAAACACTCCTTTCTCTCATAGAGTAGATCCTGCTAAAATAGGCCAGTTCTGCTCAGGAGGCACCCTGTCTTCAAGAGTTGTAGTTAAACAATGAGACAAAGGAGTCTCCAGAGCCTGTCATGCATTTACCTACTTGATCACCCCTCTATAAATTGAAGTATAGAAGTAGTGGCTTGGGGGCAATAATCAGGACAATGTAACTAGTTTTGAATTCACATTTGAGTCAACTCAATGTTTTATTTAAGACCTGGATGTAAAATATAAATGGAGGACACTGAGGAAGCATGAAATAGATAATCCTATAAGAGAGAGTACAAGGAGAGCCAACAAAAATGGGATGTTGCCATAGTTACCAGGAAACAGCCTGGGCTTTCAAAATCAGGAAGATGGTGAAAATGTGGCAAAATAAACTCTTAAGACTTGAGTCATTCTCTCTCTGTATTCTTTAATTACTGTGATCTTGGCCTTTGGAATCAAACCAGAATAGGAAAAAAGACCTTTATTCTGCCTATTGGCAATGTTCTATCCTTAGGAAGTTTCCTCTCTGGAGCCTCTATTGTGTATCAGAGTAATTAGAGACACAGCTACCTTATAAAATGATCGTAATTTCCTAATTAGAAAATGGATCTGACCTACCTATCATTCATGGAAGCTTACCACCATGTGGATCACAGAGAAAATGTGGTGCCAGTTGAATAACATTATTTTCATTAATTCTATACCACCCAAGGGAACTACTTTGGTCTCAGTTGACAAAATCTATAGTGCAAAACTAATGGACTTATCAATTGCCCCAGTACACTCCATATTCTCACTTTTCTTTATTATAGTTCAGTCAGATTTAGAAGCAAGATTCAAATACATATAGCAAGCTGATCAAAGCTTCTTACAATCTTTGTACAGATATTCACAGATGAAAAACAAAAATAATCAAATTTAGAAAGAAACAAAAACAGAAAGGCAACTTCCATCTATAAATGAGTTTAGACATGAATAACAACGTAGGCCTAAATGAAACCAGGCTTCAAGGCGAATTTATTGTGTCTCCCTTTTTATTTGTTTGAACTGCTTTTCTCATATAAAAGTTTATTGGACTCTGACAAGTTTATTCTCTCTACCAGTGGCTGCATATCTGAAAAGGATAGGAGAATAATTAGAAAAGAGAATGAGATTGGTAAAGTAGCAAGTGGAAGTGGAAGCACACCAATCTGTCAATCTAACAGAAGATACTGGGCCCAGTGACCTCTAAGTATGGAGGAATGCATCATCTGTGGTGAACGAGTGAGAAATACAAAGGTCATTTTCAATACGACCCTACTTTTTCCATTCAGATCTATTTCTAGATCCTGTATCTAATATAGATGCAGTTCCACAGGAAGAAACAGGGCACAATTGCTACACTTCTTCTAGAATATCAGTGGGTCGCACCCTAAAATTCTAATTTAGAGTAAGCAGGTGAGTTCCATAAATGGCTTCCTGTATGACTCTACAAAATTGCTAAGTGAGTGTCTCATATATTACCTTTAATGAGACAATCTTAGGCTCAAGAATTTTGAGTTTAAAACATTTTAAAGCACACATATTTTGTATTTATTCAACTCCCTTATAATGTTACTCAATATATCAAAAAAGAAGAGAATTAACTGAAAAACTATTCATAAAATGATACATTTGGATAAACATCTACAAAATAGTTCAGAGACCAAACATCAATGCCATAATGTAAAGAATTTATAAATTTATATATCTATGAAATAAGATGTGCATTTCAATAACAAATGGGGCAGAAAATCACATACACAGATAAAATGCAAAAGAAATTCAAAAATTCAAAATGTCATTAGCAATATAAAAATGTAAAGAAACATTAATAATAATCCCCCCGTTAAAATTTAGCTGTGTATTTAAAAGATCCCAGGAGTTTCCAGTACTGTGACAAGATTAGTACTTTTATACACTAATGTTGGAAGAATAAACAGGTATAATTTTTTTTGAAAGGCATTTAGCAACATTCATTATAATCTTTAAAAATGTTTATTTCATAATTTTTAAACTGGTAATTTCTTTTTCCAGGGCTTTATATTAGTAAAATAATAAAAGGTACAAATATTTGTGTAACATGATATTTATTTTCATGTTATTTCTTATAACTAAATATAAAGGCAATCTATATATTCAATAATAAGAGAAAATATAAATGTTATTTCATATTTATATAATAGCATGGTATGCACTCACAAAAGTATTTTTTAAATGAGGACAAGAATATGGTATAAGTTTAGGTGGAAAAGAAATCAATACAAAATTACATTAGGTAGAGGGGAGTGAAGGGAGGAGAAGGTATATGAAGGAAGGAATGAGAGTAGACTGAAACAGACATTATTACCTTATGTAAGTGTATGACTGCATGACATATGTGTTCCTGCAATGTGTATAATCAGAAGAATGGGAGATTACCCTCTATTTATGTATGATCTATCAAAATGTATAAACGCATACAACTATCAGGTACAACTAATTAGAACAAATAAAATTTTAAATTTTCTTTAAAAAATTACATTTATATGATGGTCCATATTTAAGTATATTGTAATAGTATCATATCTTAATTTCATTGCAATTAATTTAAAATGTTTTATTTGACATATTATGAAGATCATAAATCAGTGATTGGTACACTGTTTTCTTTCTAAATGTTTGGCCAGGTAGTAAATATTTTAGGCTTTGCAGGATTTAATTGGTATTTAATCATAACACCAAGTGATAAAACTAAAGATATTGTAGTGCCTTGTATATGACCATTTAAAATGTAATCATTTAAAGCTATTTTAAAAAACAGGCAGCTGCCTGCAGTTTGTCAACTCTTGTCTTGCATTAGCTATCTTGAAAAGTTCTCAAGTAGATTTAGAACTTACAATGTCTTGTTTGGTAGGTGCCAATAATCATACTTAGTCCATGCACCTCAAAGGACTGTAGTGAGCACCCAATGGACAGAGAAACTGCCAGCACATAAAATATGACAGAATGGTCCCACATCCTGTTATATTTTTAAATATAAGCTGTTGAAAGATATAACAGGATGTGGGACCATTTGCTCTCAAACTGGAGTTCCTTTTCCTTTCTTCGACCATTTAAATCCCCCAATCCTTCAAGGACTATCTGGAGTTAGTCTTCTAAAAAGCCATCCCCACTCTTGAAGCTACATCAATCTCACCTTTTGTGCATGCCATTTAGGTTCTGCATGTATATGTGATATTTTTTCTGTGTTAGAAGATAAACCTCTTGAGGGAAGTCCAAAGAATTCAGTTCTTTACCAGTCTGAGTGTTTTCATGATATGACAGTTGGCTTCCTTTCAAAGCAGTGATGTGGAGATGGAGAGAGATCAAGAGATAGTGAGAAACAACTGCCCAAGATGTAAGCCACAATCTTTTACCACCTCAGCTCAGAAGTGAGATACTATCACATATACCATATTCTGTCAGTCTCACAGACCAATGCTAATACAGTGTTGGAAGATACTATCACATATACCATATTCTGTCAGTCTCACAGACCAATGCTAATACAGTGTTGGTACATACAGTTGGGGAATCTTTGGGAGCCACCTTGGAAATTGGCTGATGTAAAGGGTAACTATTACATTCAGAGCCGCTTAAATCAAGTATTTTGTCACATCCCCTGATTTCTTTGGGACCCAGGAACACAGAAAGAATAATTCCATATCTGACCATCTAAGGGTGAGGATTTCAATAGAAGTCAGAGTATAGGAAATAACAGTAGGGACATCGACAACAAAAATGAAAGTTACCCTGCTATGGACTAAATTGCAGGCGGCGGCGCGCACACACAGAAACACACACACACACACACACACACACACACACAGAAAAAAAATCCATATTTTGAAGCTCCTACCCCCAATGTGATGGTATTTGCAGATGGACACTTCAGGAGGTATTTAGATTTAGATGAAGTCATGAGGGTGAGAGCCCTCCTGATGACTTAGTGTCCCTCTAAGAGACTTAGATTGCTCATTTGTGTTCTCTCTCTCCTTTCTCTTCCTCTGACTCTCTCTCTCTCTCTCTCATCCTCCCTTTATCCCCTGCTTTCATGTGAGGATCCCAAGATGGCATCTGCAAGCCAGGAGGAGAGTCCTCACCATAACCCAACCATGCTGGTACCCTGATCCTGAACTTTTAGCATCCAAAACTGAGAAACTATTTTCAGTTTCATAAGCCTCTCCATCTACAGTGTTTTATTGTGAGCTGTCAGGAACCCTACCCCATGGAGCACAAGTTCCAATAAGCCTTATTCAGATGATATTGCTTGTCTCTTCATGATTTCTATCTCCAGTTGAACAAAATAACCACATGCTGATTGGTAATACAATCAGAAGTGAGATGAACACATCATTGGATTTTCTTTGAGAGATACAATATATGGAAAAGTGTGAATTCAATTCAACCCTTTGGCAGGTAAAAGTTCCAGATTTAGCAGATTTGGGAGCAAATAGTTTAAGGAAACATCCCTAGAAAACAGAGCTAGAAGAATGTTTGAGCTGGAAGAATACTTGTTCTGGTACTGAGTTATCTGATTACCCCACCAACAGTCAAATAAAAGTATCAAGTTTGCGGGGAAGCAAACTTGTGATGAGAGTGACAACTGACAGTAAGAGAACACACACACACACACACACACACACACACACACACACACACTCCTTTAAAAAGCAAGTCTAGTGATACTAAATGTACAGTTGATAGGTCCTTTCATTGAGGGGCAAAGAGCCCTATGCACCTCAATAACCCTGAAAGACCTCATCTATTACATTGGCATTGTAATAATAACCCTGTGAAATAAATACCTTCCAGAGTTAAAATATATTGCTTATTCATTGTCTATAAATATGCAGCTTGTATAAAATGGTTATAGAAAGATTTATGGATTTTTAAATACTACTTAAACTTAGATAAAATTCACATAACATAAAATTCACCACTTAAAAGTACACAAGAAAGTAATTTTTAGTATAGCCACAGAATTGTGCAACCATCACCACTCACTCCAGAACATTTTTATTACCAGCCCCAAAAACACTATACCCATTGATCATCCCCATTCCATTTGTACTTCTTTGAGATAGCATGTTGAAAGTATATTCTACAGAATGATAACTTGAGGAATGTCAAGTGATGCTTTACCAAAGAAGTTTCGTAATCAAAAGTTATATAACATTGGATTGAATAGCATTTAACATTTGTTGCAAGACCTCTCAGTGATTTTGATACATAGGTCATCTGTCCTACATCTCTGTGCAGAAGATAATGGGCAACATTTCTCATATTTACTTAACCATGCCACTATTTTTTTATTAAAATATTTTTTACTTTTACAGACACATTTTGATTCATTGTACACAAATGGGATACAACTTTTCATTTCTATGGTTGTACACAATGTATAATCATGCCATCCATGTAATCATACATATATATAGGGTAATACTGTTTCACTCTACTGTTTTTCCATTCCCACCCCCTCCCACCCCTTTTTTCTCTACACCATCCAAAGTTCCTTCATCAATGTTCATAGCAGCTCAATTCACAATAGCCAGATTGTGGAACCAACCAAGATGCCCTTCAATTGACAAATGGATAAAGAAACTGTGGGATATATACACAATGGAATATTACTCAGTCATAAAGAAGAATAAAATTATGGCATTTGCTGGTAAATGGGTGAAGTTGGAAAATATCATGCTAAGTGGAATAGGACAAGCCCAAAAAACCAAAGGCCAAATGTTTTCTCTGATAAGACCGTGACACAATTAATGTGGGTTAGTGTTCCAAAAACAAATTGAAACACTGTGATGAGATGTTATTCCTGTCTTCCAATATTCTACTATCTAGACTAACACCATTTAATACAACAACCATTAGCCAGATGTGGATACCAATCATTTGAAGCGTGGCTAGGCTGCTCAAGGTGTGCTATAAGTATAAAATGCACATTGAATGTGGAAGATTTAATACAAAAAACAAACCCAGAATGTAAAAGATACCATTAATATTTTTGTATTGATTACATGTCAAAATGCTATTTCAAATATATTGGGCTCAAACAAAATACATTATTAAAATTAGTTTCACCCGTTTCTTTTTAATTTTTTAATGTGCGTACTAGAAAAAAATTTAAATTATACATGTGGATTGATTTATATTTCTACATATATAGACCCTTCCTAGAAATATCATCATCTGATCTAAACTCTGTATCTCACTTATCAATTCTGGAAGGTTATAAAGTTGTTTCTTTAGCTTATGAAAGTCAGGTGCATACAGTATAAAAAAGAAAATTCATTATATTTGTTTAATAATAAGCTTTCCCTTAAAAATCCTGATAATCAATAAGTATGACCAAAATACAAAGAGGTTACTACAGAGAGAGAGAGAACCCTGTCTAATGTATAGCTCTTGCTCTGGAGTTGCCACTTATGAATATTAAATGGAGAAATTATACCTAATTATACATTACTATTTTAACAAAAGATCTGGGTAATTAACTTTCCTTACAGCAATAACATGTACCCTGGTAGCGATGCTTGCAATTATTGTATCTTACATTGTAGTTTTTACTTTATTCAACAATAGGTTAAAGTAGTTTCGTGTCCAAGCATAACTGGAAATCTTCAGACTGGTGAACGTAGAGCTCATTCAAGTGACTGCCGCAGATGGCATCAGAAGAGTGGCCTATCGGGTTCCAACATTCTGGGAAGGGTAGTTAGACAGACTCCTGATGATTTGAGAATTTAAAGGAAAAGGCTAACTGAGGTGGAAAGAGAGATGGCAGCTCTGGTACCCCAGGTGGACAGGCATCAGAACCCACTGTCATCGGCCAAGTAATATCCTAGGAGGTAGCTGTGTAAGGGAACTGGAGGAACTAAACACTAGTAAGTTGACAATCCCAAGACCTCAGTCTTGGGGTGCATGCTTAGAATTGAGTTGAGGGAGCGTCATTTTCCCTCACTGGACC
Source organism: Sciurus carolinensis (assembly GCF_902686445.1). Lineage (NCBI taxonomy): Eukaryota > Metazoa > Chordata > Mammalia > Rodentia > Sciuridae > Sciurus > Sciurus carolinensis. Next base: position 83,538,768 of record NC_062226.1, read on the forward strand.
CCGTGGTCTGGAGTAGAGATCTGAAGCCACAAGCATCACTACATCTGGGGAACCTGAGCTTGCTGAGTCATGAGTCCTCAGCATCACCCCTGCAGCAGCAGGAAGCAACCGCAGGAGTGCATTTGAGATTTCCACCTTTTCGCTTGAATGATAACTGGTGTTTGGATGTGAGGCGTGCCCTCCTAAGCTACTGCGTTAACGCAGAAAGTTTCCAAGGTAAAACGATTAGATTATGGGAGCTGTAACTTAATCAGTGGATCATAGTTTGAATGGACTGTGTGGTAGGCTGGGGGCGGGGGACCGGAGAAGTGGGTCACTGGGGGTGTGCCCTGAAAGGGCGAATCCTCCCTGTACCGCCCCCCACCACCACTGTCTATGCTTCCTGCCATGAGCCCAGTAGCTTTCCTCTGCTGGGCCCTTTGCCCATGATGTTCTGCTTTGCCTTGGGCCCAGAGTAATGGAGTCAGCCATCTGTGGACTGAGACCTCTGAAACCACAGCCCCCAAATAAACTTTTTCTCTCCTAGGTTATTCTTGTCAGGTATTTTGGTCATAGTGACAAAAATAGTTTACTAAAACGAATGGGTAGACCTGACCCATTCTTTAGATGGTGCAAACTCCTAGTGTTCCAGGACAATTTAGTGAGAAGACAGGCCAGGAGGAAGAAAATGGGTTTCCTACAAACAAGGCAGGAATTGCTTAAACAAGAAATTATAGTCATGTGCTGCATGGTGATGTTTGGGTCAATAGTGGACAGCACATTGATGGTTCATAAGATTATATAGCCTAGTGACATCAGAGCTATCTTAGTTTGTGTAAGTCCACTTGGTGATGTTTGTACAATGCAATCACCTAATGACACATTTCTCCTTGTCCTTAAGTGATGCATCACGGTGGTTATACATGTAAAGAAATAGGACTATATTTTAATTTCAAGTTTGTAAAACTGTTCTACCAAAAATATATAGTTTGCACATATGCCTCATGCCAAAAATCCCCTCCTCAGTTGATTGAATAAATCTCCTCCATCCTAAGCTCATTCATCATTCATTTTCTATTTTGAAGAATCTACAGATTTTTTCTTTTGCCTCATCTTATCATAGTCTACATTACCATCTCACAAAGTGCCCATAAAATGATAAATTGAAATGGAGAGTTAACTCATGATTTATTTTCTTAAAGCAATTAGATAAAAAGGATAATCTGCGAATTTCTTACCCTCTGTTGTTTATATCTGTAGAGTTCAGATCCAAACACTTGAGCAGATGGCTCCATGCCAATGCTAGGATTTCCATATTGGTGACCTGTTGGCAACCACTCACATTGAAGTATTTGTGGAGTTTAAATAAAAAGAATCTACTAAAGGCTTTCCAACATTTAGCACACTCACCTTCCCCTCTGTAGCTAGCAGAAAATGGTTAGAGATTTTAGATGGAGAAGTGTTTGTTCCATATTTAAATAGTCCAGAGGACACTTCCAAGGGGTTTTTGTTATAAAGAAGCAGCCTCGCAACATAATTCCAATCACTGTGCATTGCCTCAAGTCTCCCTTTCCTATGTAGAGAAGGGCTGTTTCCTTCCCTCTCCATACCTGTTTGGTTAAGCACCATGAACTTTGTATATCCAAACAAGTTCAGCCTTCCCTAGACTTTCATACAGTTTTCTGATCATAAAAGAGTTACGAAAAGAGGCATTAAAGATAATATAAACACGATTTCCACAGAGTTCATACAAAGCTGAAATGCTTTTGCTTTTGCTGCTCCCATTTAAATATATTTTTAAAATTATTCTCTAAATGAAAGCATTCATTTAGCATTTACTAAATGAAGCATTCTCTAAATGAAAAACGGTTTGAAAAATCATTGTTGAATTTTAACAAGACAAAATAACTTTGGCTTTAATAATAGACAAGAGCTTAGATAGAGAATCTATGCAGATACTATAGAAATAACAGTATTCTCACCTTTTATTGTTTATTCTGCTTGACTGAGAGGAATCGAGGGTAGAATCCTGAAGCGACGTTGCTTGCCTTTTACCTTATTTTGGGGGAAATAAGTTTACCAGATGGGTTCAAAAGTGCTAGTGTTTTTTTCTTTGTTCCACAATGAACTCCCTCCTTGAATATTAGAATGCAAATTTCTCTAGCACCTTCATATTGTTGCATATTGAAGACTAGAACACAGTTTTCCCTTTTAGGAATGTGCAGGATGGGCTGAGAGAAGATATGAATTGAGGCTAATACTGTCTTTTACTAATTAGGAAAATTGGGGAAACTTAATTCCTTTGAAACCTCAGTTTCCTCTGGAAAAAAATGGGAATAGGAGCTTAACATTAGAAGTTATTGATGATTAAACATAAGTGCATCTGTGAAGGTGCTGATCAAACAGAAGGCAACATGGTGTGTGGATGGGCTCTCTCAGTTTTCACTCCTCCCATGCTTTCTGTAGTGGTGGCAGTCTCTGCTTTGTGTAGTTTTTGATGCTACTGTTGGGGTAACTTCCTAAGCCAGAGGTTGATTCCACAAGCTAGTGTTATTTGTAATGAATGTTGCCCCATTGGCAATATTCATTCAGTGTGGTAGAGAACATGTTTATTAGTCTGAATGACCTGGGATCTAATCACAATCTAACTGTGTGATCTTAGGCAAGTTACAGCATCTCTCTGGAGCTTGATAGCATCATTATTTAAACAAGTGTTTTGATAAGGGAACCCTGAAGGTCACACATTTATTTTAGTGCCAGAATCTATAGAACCCCCATTTGAATATATGAATATATAAATCAGAGTCATGGAAATGCTTATCCCATGTTGTGCTCAGATTAACTAAGGACACTCAAATATTATAGCAACATGACATTCATTAAACTCAATTCAAAAAAGTTAAGTAATAGATAATTGCGGCAATTGTATACCATCCAGCATCTTATTTAAAATATCAAATAATCCAGTGTGCTATCCATAATGCTAACTTAAGAGCTCTTCCTCGATTAAAAGTGAATGTCTAGAAATTGAATAAGATTAAACTACTGTCACTATGTGAATTTACTGTTTTGAGTAAACAGAGACTATGAATGAAAGGTTATTTCTTCCCCCAAGTTTGTGAAAGACTTGCTCAAACATATCTATATACATCATTAAATAAGATGAGAGCAGACTGTCAGCTTTTAATGGAGAATCCCTTTCAAGAACATGACACTTTTATTAAAAAGAAAAAGAAATGTAGTGTTGTTCTTTCATGCCTTCATTCCAAACAGTGTTCAAAGCAAGAACACTTTGGAGCCTAAAATGAAGCTTATGGTCATAAAACTTTTCACTCAGGATGTTTAAGTCAGACCATACTTTTTTGCTGGCTTCCAACCAACCAGCATCACAAATCTTACAAACACCATGTGATGATAATCCACTCTCAGATCAAACTACTCTCTTCTCCAAATTCATAGAATGTTCTGTGAATGAATATTCAGTTTGCAAACCAGCCTGCTTCATTGTCATGGCATATCACCTTTTGGTTAGTCATATTTAGGAGAAGAACTAGACTCCCTTCTCCTTCCACATACAAGGAAGTATATAGGATATAGTGGTGAAAAATTGTCAGAAATGGATGGGTACATGCTTACTGGCTTTGTGACCTGTACCAGACCTCTTTTGACTCCTGAAACCTCAATTACCCTACATGTAAATGGAGGATAATGCCACTTTTAACACAGAGAAGATGGAAAGTCAATGAAATCATGTGTATAACAAGTACCTTGTACAGTTCCTGGAAAATGGAGGAGCCCCTAAATGAAAGCTATTATCATTATCATTCTCTCTTAATATTTTAGTTATTACTATAAATATTCATTCCATTGCAAAAGTGGCAAAAGATCCAATTAATGAGTCAACTCTCAGATGTATTACCTATTCCACAGCTAAATAGCAATGTTCCCTTAGTGAATCATAATTTGCTCTTCCAGCTTCAAATATTTCTTCTGTAGGATAATCATAATGTGTAAACCCATTCTCTCACACAGGTATGATGTAAGATGTGGGATTCTTCCATCTTGTAAGTAAGTATCACTTCATGACCAGGTGGGAAAGTCTGGGAAACATCGTTAGTTTTATGTACTAGAAAGATAGGAATGGGAAAACCAAAAGAAGTTAGTTTGTGTCCAGGAAGTCTCTCATATTAAGGCCAGCAACATTAAGTGCAGGTACTGCTTGTAAATTTTCCAGGCTTCTGACCAGGCAGGTCTCAGAAACCCTGGGGACTCTTCCAATGTTCAGGCTCCACAAGTACAAACATTGCAGACCTGTGGAGTGTATACTCCTGGTGATAAGAACAAGGCAGTCAAATACTTCTATTTTGTAGAGACTGATGAAGAAAAAAAAAAAAAAACATGTAAAATCATGCCATGCTTCCTGACCCACTAACTAACACATGAGCAGATCACTGATGGTGACATTTTTACTTTTTCTTATATAGTATTGATAACTTGAAATGAGTCAATAAATTAATCAAAGAGATGAGTAAAATTCACTAAATATGATATTCCCAGCAAATATAAGCCATGTTGATTCTTATTATTCATGGTAGTTATGTTCTATAAAGTTCTCACAGAATTGAGAGTTCTCACTGAATTAGCAAATAGTGGATCATAGTCCCCAGAGGAAATGCTGAGTTAAGTTCTTGTGGCCTCTGTTCACAACATCTTCATCAAGCAATTAATACACAAGCTTGTTGTATGTGTGTTTATCTTTAACAAAACCTGATTTAATATGTATTTTGGATTCATTGGCATTTAATGGTGGCTTATGGGAAGAAAAATTAGGGAGGCATCAACATTAGGATGTGAGGAACTGCTGTCTTTTCATAGTCCAAGGAGAATGCAGATACTGAAGGTGATATTCATATAGAAGAAAAAACATCATTTTCCCTGGAACTGAGTCCACCTCAGGAAGCCAGCAAGATGACAGAGGATCATTCACTTGGTAGTTCTCCCCACTGCCATTCACTTATGATATCTTCTGTATGTTGATAAGCCATTATCTGTCCCCTATTGCAGTTTTTTTATAGCATTTGATCTCCAACCCAATTACCTAACCCTCAACCCTTACCTACTTTCAGCTAAATTTGTGAGATCCTCTAATAGCAAGCCTTCAATATTCAGTCCCAAAGGTTATACTCAAATTCTTGCATCCAGTTTTAGAATGTAAGTTTTAATATTACCTAAGTACAACAAGGCCAACCGGTCAGGAGACTTTGAGAAGGCAGTCTCTTATTCTCAGGGTTCCCAAGAAAAGAGAGCATGCTATACCACACTGACTCACACAAGAAGCACAGGGCTGGTTGGAAAGCAGAGGGAGCAAAGGAAAATCATGGGCAAGAGTCATTGTGGTTTCCATGGGAAGGAGCAATTGAGGCAGAGAAGGCAGATTTGGAATTGGCAACTTTGACTGATTTTGGCAGGCTCAGCATAGGGCTCTCCCTGATTTGGAGAAGTGTGAGGCACAGGTAAAGGAAGCATTTGGTGGGTGTGGGCAGTGTGGACTTTGGATTGCTTGGTTTGGCTTATGAAAAACACATTTGCAAGTGACTCCATCATTATCTGTAGAAATTGGCTAGCCCAGGGAGGGCAGTTTCTCCAGAATCAACGTGGCCCCAGAAACAAAGGCAAAATTTTTAAAAATTAAAATTCTTAATATACACCTCCAGTGGTCACTTCCCTCTGGCCACATTCAACCCCTAGGTATTATGAAATAAAAACATAAGAGTGCCTGTGCTCAATGTAGTTGAAGTTGAGTCCCCAAGTTGAATATCTTTTCCTTGATATGATCATATACATAGAATAATGTAAAACTGAGGTAAGTTTATTTGTAGGAGACCTAGGTTTGGAATCAGTATTCCTATTTAATAGTCCTGGGATATGTCATTTAGTCACATGAAAGTTCTTTTAAAAAAAATCTGTTCAATATTCATAAATATTAACCAAATTTTTGTGATACCCTCATAAGACAGGCACTTACCATAAAAGAATATAATGGGTTAGTGCTTTCAGTTATTTTATTCAGCATTAAATTGACAGAGGTGAACACTGTAGTGTTTGTGGGTAAAATAATATATCTGAGATTTGCTATATTATCCCAGTAAACAAAAAAATTGAAGGGGGTTGATGACATGAAATTTCAAAAAAATATTGGTAATAGTTGAAACTGGGTTATGAGAACACAGAACTCATTATTCAATTCTCCTTTTATGTATCGTTGAGTATTTTCATAATAAAATGTTTTAAATGCAGGTTGAGGAACAGAAAAAAGAAGTTACATCAGCAATCATTGAAGGACTGTTATGTAGAAACTGAATCTCTACTGTACAGTATTTATTTTTACTATCATGGGTCAAAAGCTTGCCCTCTTTCCATCAACTTCTGGATTGCTGAGGTAACTTGATCTTTTCATCAGTCCCAAGTATCTCCAGGCTAATATTGACTTAGGTTAATCAAATTCTTGCCGTAAGACATTTGTGTTAAGCAAAGTAATCCCTAATGGTGAAACATGTTATGACTGCTTCATGTTGAGTGGTCCTGTCAATTAGGGAGTTTCCCTAATCAAAAGCCCTTCACTCTCAAGAGAGCTTCACTGAATAGTATTAAAGGCTGCTTAATTAGTGAGGTTAAAACAGCCTTCAGAAACAAGGTCAAAATGACATTTCTATCTGTGCCATGCTGACAGAATCTTCCAAACACAGCACTTAGAAATCTTGGTGTGAAAATTCCTGTCAGACTGAGAAGGAAAGGAAAAGAAAAGATGAGAAAAGAAAGGAAAATATATTGACTTTAATAACAGTTAATTTAGACATGTACTAGCTATTGGCTTTACGCAATATTTCCTCAAACTTTCCATAAAACAACCAAATTTTTGCTTGAGAAAACTACCCAAATTCGTTATTCTTGTTTGAAAAAATAAGAATCCTTAAAAAAGAAGTCAATGAACTATAACTATAAGCCAATCAATAGAGGAAATTTTAAAAAGAAGCAATTCTCTGAGGGTCATCTTCTCGTGGTCTCTGTAAAACCAATGAAGAGATTGCAAATAGCATTGAGTCACTCTGAGTGATAAAAAGAGAACTGTGTAGGACACCTTTAATCAAAATGATTTATGCATCTACAAACACTTGATAATCAATGTGTCTGCTATAGAAAGGGAGCAGGGATAAATCTACACAAATATATTTAGTGGTATCTGTCCATTCAAACAACAAAGAATTGCTTCTTTTTCCCTTCTATAAAATGAAAATTCAGTGGCAAATCCTGAAAAAGAATCTTTACTTCATATGCCAAACAATTCTGCATTTTCCAACTGATTAAATTATTAATAGACCACATCAACTTTTAGATACTTTGATTAACTTTGTGTACTTTCATCTACCATGATAATTAAAATGTTGGCAATTCTCTAAAAATCACTTAACTGCTCAAATTAATAACACAGTCTTCTGAGAAAATAAAATAGGTCATATTATTTAATACTTGCCCATGACCAAGACCAGTTTGCTTTGGGTAAAAGACCTCTTTACACCTTCCTATATTTTGAAACTTGACTTTGATGCAAGTATAAACAAATAATTTAGCTAAGAGGAAGAAAGTAAATTCCTACACTTACCGAAGGTCTGTACTGTTTCAGGTAAATAAGTATCCATAACTTTGATTGTTAACAAGGATGAATATGAGATTTAGGCATTGATATGTAAGTTACTCAAGCTGAGTCATCTGTAAGAGACTAAATTTCAACATCTCACACACTTTTCACTTCCTTTTGTTGTTTCCGAATCTTATAATAACAGTCAAGTATTTGGAATATCTACTACCTCCCCTCAGCAGGAGAAGAGTCACACAAAGTCAAAAGAGATAATAGAGGATCCTATTCTATCCTCTCCTATTTTAACATAGGATCACTGTATTTAAAGAAGAATGGAGGGAAACCATCATGGAGTCTACAGAACAGCATGACCACCCACCTATTAGTGAAACTGCTAGTTCAACCTCACGCATTCAGGGTCACTGCAGATTGAAATGGTATACCTTGCCTCTCAGTTACCAAGTTTATTTTTCAAATTTAAATTCTTCTCCATATGCTTTTCTGTTTCTACTTGACAGAAATAATTAACTCAAGCCTTAGTATAACCAGAATTGCAAATAAACTGTAAGTGAAAAATCTTTGTATTTATAAAAGAAAATGTATGGTGTAATATGTGATTGTGTGCTTGAAAGTACTTTGTAAACCATTCTAAAGCCTGTAAACACTATGAATCTGTGTGATCTTATTATTATAGACCCCAGTCAACTTGTGACTACTGAGTATGATGCTGACATACAGAAACTGAAAATAATCCTAGCCAAGAAATTTGTTATAAATTTCAATAACAATAAGGGCTTTATACACTATTCCATACTTTGGCTGCTAGATTATAGACTGGAAGAAAATCACCAAAGACCAATTGGTTGCAAAATTACAGCTTCTAGGACTGACATCATCTAAGCCTAGAGAGTTTGATTGATACGAGGCCCAGGGTCTACTTTCCTCAAAGAGATTAACTGCAAACATGCATTTAACATAAATGCATAAATGAACATGCATTTCATAAGGAACACCCAAAGTATAAGTCTCTGGTCATTCATCCTCTCCTCCACCCTCAAACTTTCAGTCCTATGCTTGGTACTTCTGGGCCCTGGGTCCAGCCCTCCTCTCACCCACCCACCCTAACAATTGAAAGGAGCTCTCTGGAAATAATGCTTCATTCACTAAATATTCTATGAGTTGATCTGTATCTTCAATCCCTCCTCCTTGTTTAAAGAGACTCTAAATGTGCATAGTTTCCTACGTCCCTCCCAAGTGGAGACTTCTTATCATACTGTCAAGTAGCCCAGAAGCAGGACATGGAGTTTTTTCTTCTGTCCTCCTCACCACCATTGTCAACAAAGCCTCCCCTGCCCCAGCTGCCATTTACCTAAATCACAGAAAGTAGTTAATAAACTGGAAGAAAAAGTTGTTGGATCTACCAAAGATTGCCCTAGTTAGTAATTTCAAGGTATGACAGAGTCCCAAGCCATCTTAACAAAATTATTTATTTATACTTGGCACCAAACTCAAGTTTGAAAATATAGGAAGAGTGTAAAGAAGTCTTTTATCCAAAGCAAACTGGTCTTGGTAATGGGAAGTGTTAAATGTGACCTTTTTGTTTTATCTCAGTACCTTGTTATTAGTTTGAGCAGTGAAATGATTTTTAGAGAACTACTAGTTTGTCATAAACTTGTTACCCTCCAGTCACCACCACTCATGGAAGACTTGGACAGGTGATCACAGTCTTCCTCTCCACTGCAAGTTCTGCCAATCTCCTAGGTGATTTCAATAGTCACGTGGAGGGCTTCCAGCACCTTGACTTTGGGTTCTTGACCTCCTCATCACATAGGACCCTCTCCTTTGCACCTCAGCACCTACTCATTCTACTAGGATGGCTTTGGACTTCGTCATACCTTGAAATTACTAATGAGGGCATTTCTTGGTTAGATCCCAACTACTTTTTCTTTCAGCTTATTAACTAATTTAGTATCTACTCCTACTGTGACCATTCTTCTGCCTCATAATGGCCTCCAAAAATGTCTACTTTACTGTCCCTCCTATTATCAGCCTCTAATTTCTTCATTTTCATTCTCCTTTTGATTAAATTCTACAATCCATCATTTCACTAATAATATGGCCAGTACTCCAAGGTCCTGTCTTACTTGTCTGGCCTAATATTCCACATAGTTGGTGTCTATGTTCTCTGGCTTTCACTGGAGCCAGTCACTCAATCTACCTACATTTTAAACAGAAGATCAAAAACCTGTTAAATTTGTCTGGTCAACATACTTCACTCTTTTCAGTGGCTATTCTCAATGTATGTTGCTCTTCTCTGGACATGTTCTTACAGCCCCAGCTTCTCCTTTTCTTACAGCTAATGTTCTCTACCTCCCAATTCACAGAAAATGTCAAAGCTCTCAATACTCCACACATTTTTTTTTCATCTTTCTCAACTCTTTTTACATTGATTTGCTATTTCTCTTCCTTTAAAAAGTCGATTCCTAAGAGTTGAATTTCATCAACTCCAGTCTTCCTTTGAACTATACACTACTGTTTTTTCTCCATCTTATACATTTAATTGCTCCATCTCAAATCAATTCTTCTCAATGGAATTTGAACATGTTCAAGTCTAATTAGTTATAAACCAAAGTGCTCTTTTAACTTCACATTCATATCCAGTCATCACTTTATCTTTCTTTCCCACCCTTTTGGGAATGGAAAAAACTTCTGTTTTCTTATATCGCATTTATTCATCAATTGGTACTAATCTCGTTTTTTACTATGTCACTCCATCAGAAGAACTCTCAAAAAGGTCCCTAATAATTGATAACAGGTAAATTCTATGGACATATTTAAATCCTTATTTTAAATATTTTAAGCAGTGTTGGGCACTGTTAACCATTTTTTTTTATTTCTTACATTCTCTTCTTTTTTTTCAAACATAAATATGTGCACACATTCAAGCACACACCCTCTGGCTTTCCTTCTTTCTCTTTGGCTACTTCTCAGTCCTTTTCATAAAGTCAGCTTTTTCTATCTGACCATTGACTACTGACCAAGGCCAAGGGCAAGATCCTCTTCCTCACTCATGCTACCTTTTCTTTCTTGATGTCAACTGTAGCCATGACTTCTCAGATTTACCTCTGCAGGCAGATACTGCTCTGAGCCCCAGGACCCTATATCCTAATACCTAACTCAACATTCTATTTGTGTACACTAAAACACTTCAAACTCAGTATAGCTAAAAATCTTGACTCTTCAATAGCATTAACTTATAAATTTGTACGCTACTGAAATTAATCTAGTTGCATAAAGTAGATGTCTCCCAAGGATTCATCCTTGGTGTCTTCTGTTTCTCATTTATTGTTCTGGTTTCTCAGAATTTCTACACATTTTAATTAATACTACCTTACTTCTGTGTATTCAAAGTTCCTGCCCTTAGACGTTATCATCTCTGGTATAAACACAACGCAGCGGTTACTAGACAAAAGCACTAACTACTCAAAGCATGTTCTGCATGAGGGGAGCCTCAGCATTTTGCAGGAACTTGCTAGATGTGCACATTCTCAGGCTACCCCCAGGCCAACTGAATCATAATCTGCCTTTTAACAAAGGCTCTGAGAGATTCATATGCATATAGAGGTCAGGAAAACAATGAACTAAAGAATATTAAAACTTTCTCACAATTCTGTGGGCCAAAAGCAAGCAAGTTTGTTTCTACCACCTGAAGATTAAGAGAAACAAGAGCCCTCATTCATTAGCAGTATGTTTAAAAGCTCAAGTTCTCCAAGGAAAAAGGAAACGTGTTAATACTTTATTTTGTTGTTATTTGTAATGAAGGGTACTTGAATTGCAATGTGACTGTGACTTAACTCCAAGGAGAGGAGGGCTGGAGATAGGAATTCTCAAGCACTTCTTGCAGCACCTAGTCTAGCACTACTAACACCAAATGAACCAACAACTTCCTGTTTTTAAGCAAGTAGGGAAATCTGTATTAAAAATCTGAGTCTGTTCAAAACCCCAGATAAATCTCAAAAACATGTTGAATGAAAGAAGTCAGACACAAGGAAATACATAGTGCCCTCTCATTCCATCCAAACGAAGTCTAAGAAATGGCAAAACTTCTATCAGCACAGAAGAGTGTTTACTTTCAGAAAACAGAGGAAGATTATGACTAGAGAGGAACACATGGGAACTTTCTGGGGTGATGGGAATGTTCCATGGATGTGGGTTTATGGCATAAGTAAAAATTGATCAAATTGTATAATTAAGATGTGTTCATTTTATCACATGTAAACTATACTTCAATAAGAAAAAATAAAAAGTAATATTAAGTAAATTTGTGTGAAATATAATTTTTATAAGAGGGGAAAACGGTTGAGCTAGGCATGGTGGCACATGCCTATAATCCCAGTGACTCAGGAGGCTGAGGCATAAGGATCTAAAGTGAAGGGTTATGGAAAATAAAATTCCTACAAGACAGCCCCAAGGGAAAAAGCAAACTTTCATCCCTTTCTAACCACAGTGGGCCCTGAATGCTGGGCTCTGGACTTTGAGTTTCCCCCATTGCAAATTAATCCTAAACAGAGGCACTACAAATAGTGAAGCTCTAGGTAACAATGGATCCCAGAGGAAGGAGAAAAACAATGGGCAGGATTTAAGTATTCATCCCTCAGAATCTGAGCTCCTATCTCTCCAGGTAACAATGAGTTTCAAACTTTTTACAACTACCTTCCTGAGTTAAAATTTTAACCTGTACAACTAGGTCCCTGACTGTCCAAATGGCACACCTGCAGTCTCCGATGATTAACTCACCCTCATTGTAAACTATAAAACTCAGACTCCTTCTGGAACCCTCTGACCTTGTCCATACCCAGAAAATGAGCCCTCCCATGCCTGACTGATTGACTTGGCAGCAGAATAAAGTAATTTGCTGATGAATTTGAGGACTGCTTCCATCCCAGTTACTCGTATTTTCATTATGATGCCGAAAACTTGTTGGTTATTTTTGTTTACAGCAAGGTCAAGGTTAGCTTCAGCAACTTAACAAGACCCTGTCTCCAGATGAAAAATAAAAATGACTGAAGATGTACCTCAGTGTTAGAGCACCCCTGGGGTCAAACCCCAAAGCCATAGGGGTGAAAAAACTTGACTGTACTTACTTCAGCACAGTATTTGGAAGTTTGGTGTTACCAAATCATAATCTAAACCCAGATCTCAGAGAACTAGGATTCCCAGGACTACTCTACTTTGGGACACTATTCCAATAAAGTTCATTGGAAAAATAAAATTCTACTCTATCCCAATAAAGTGTTATTGGAACACAGTCATATACATTGGTTTGTAGAGACAATGTCCTGTCAAAGCCTGTAATAGTAGCTGATCCTTTTCAGAAAAAGTTCACTGACCTTGACCTAAGTCAATGGTCATAACTTTTGAGGGCAGTTCATGAACCTTTTGGAGAACCCAGGGAAGGCTACAGATTATCTTCTCAGGAAAGCACATAGCTTTTTAAATATAATGTATTATTTGCAATTTTAGAAAATTAAGATTTATGTACTCTCTGAAGCACAGTCATCAAACTTCAACTTAAGACCTCTGTCCAAGATTTTCATCACAGATTACTAAACTGCTCTTCTGAGAACAATCCACAGGTTGGCTTTTTTTTAACCAGATCCGATTGAACTTCTTTTTGCATCCTTATTTGTACCATGGAACTATTCCTGGTTATAGCTAATAACAAAATAACCCAGATCACAATATCTGAATATCTAGTCCTATATCAAACACTTCATGTTCACTGTTTCTCTCAAGAGAACAGTCTGCATACCACCTAACCTTGAAAAGCCTTTCTGAAAATGTATGCGCTTTGGTACCAACATAGACCAAGAACATCAGAAGCGATGAACTAGCAGTCCCCACCTTCAGAACTAGAAAGAACACAAGGCAATAGTTTACAGAAGAGTAGGCATTGTCCAGGTATAGAAAATATTGGCACTTCTATTCAGTTCCATAGCGACCAAGAATAGAGAGGAGGTGAAAATGCGTGAACCAGACAATGGAGTCTGTGAGGATACTGTGAATTCTTTTTCAGCAGGGTCATGTCTGTGCATCTACTTGGGTCCTGTGGTGCAATGCACATTATAGGGCACTAAGACGGAATAAGGAAATGAATAAATTAAACCAATTTATGAAAACGAAAGTCATTATTTTACAAATGGTTTAAGTTTCCTGGGAGCAATGTGGTAGCTTGACTTATGTTCTTTACATAGAAAGACAATTATGAGTAACAAACACTCCCTGTGTTTCTGTAATTCTGATATCATCTTAATATGCTCACACAATATATCAAAAGTCTGCTTAGTAGGAGGCCTACCAGGTTATGAGTACTATTTATTGTGCAGAAAGAAAGCACTTACAGAAGTCATTAGATGAGGACCTGGCAAGTTTTGAGCAATTCCTGAATTTAAAAAAAAAAATCATAAAATAAAGATACTCCAGAGAGCATGGTCTCTGATCTAATACTGACTCTCAATTCTTCATTACTGCTTTCCTTGTTGCTATCTGAACAGTGGGTGACCTTCTACAAAAGCTAATTAATACTGGGATTTTAAATTGCTTGAAAATCAAAGGAATGTGCCTCATGCAGACAACTAGTTAATCAAAAAATAGTCATTTGTCTCACCATGCAAGCTTCAGCTTTTTATGAAATCCATTGGCATTTCTTTCCAGAGGCAATGTTATAAATTCTCTTCTCAGTGATATTCAGTGTTGTTTCCCCTAATGGTAGAAAGGTTTCATGGGTCAATCAAGAGGCTCAATCTCTAATTCCAGTGAAGTTGTTTCAAAGTGAATGGAAAATATTTGTGTACATATTTGCTGCTTATGATATCAGTTTGATAAGAATCCACACATCTATACTGACATTGAATTCTTATAAACTTAACAACAAGCATTTAATTACCCAGATAATTACATTTTTAAAGAGAACTGAGTGACTCAAACTCTTGTTGGTATTCATTTGTAGTAGTTAGCATTATCAAAGACCCAGAGTAATTAGCATGCAACAACCTATGCAAAAGGGACAGACATCAAATGTGGAAAGATCATGATTGTCAGAGCAATCACATTTCATAGCCAGAACGAACTCAAAAGAATACAGGGCTGATATTAGTCCCTTCAGTTTCCAAACCACAAGGAACATATTATGTTGAGAACTCTCTACTAATATAATGAGAACTCTCTTAGCAGTTGTTTTAGTCAGTTTTTTGCTGATGTGGCCAAAAGACCTGACAAGAATAATTTTAGAAGAGGAAAAAAGTTTATTTGGGGTTGACAGTTTCAGAGGTCTCAGTTCATAGAGGGCCAGCTCCATTGCCCTGTGCCAGAGGTTAGACAGAACATCATGGTGGAAAGATGTGGAGGAGGAAAGCACCTCAAGTCATAGAACCTGAAAGCAGGTATCCCAAAGCTACACTCACAAGCTTTCTCAAGTCACACCCTACCTACCTATAGTTATCACCAAGTTAATTTCTGAGGATTAATGCATTAATTAGGTTAAAGCTCTCATAACCCTCTGAATTTTCTTACATTATCTCACACATGAGCTTTTGGAGGACATCTGATATGTAAACAGTAATAATTGTTCTCATCACTCCTTCTGCATTAGTCAGTTTTTTGTCACTGTGACCAAAATACCTGACAAGAACAACTTAGAGGAAGAAGTTTTATTTTGGCTCATGGTTCCAAAGGTTCAATCCATGGAATGGCCAACTCCATTGACTTGGCCCAAGGTGAGGCAGAACAACATGGTGGAAGGACATGGCAGAGGAAAGGTATTCAACTCAAGGCAGCCAGGAAACAGAAAGGGAGAGAGTGCAAGGAGCAAGGAACAAAATATATAATTCCCAATGCACATCCCCAGTGACCTACTTCCTCCAGTTCTACCCCATCTGCCTAATAGTCCATTTAAAGTATTAATTCATTGTGTGGACTAATCCATTGTTTAGATTACAGCTCCCATACTCTAATCATTTCACCTGTGAACATTCTTGTGATGACACAGGAGTTTTGGGAGACAACTCAAATCCAAACCATAACACCTTCCCATTGGTTTGAAGGCAAGCAGGCACTTTCCTCCCCATCAAAGTCTACCAATAGCATTCCAATGGAATTCCTTCTCTCAACTCTTCAACCTTCACCATCTCATGCAGGTTGAGAACAGATGTTTGTCAATGCTGGCAAAATTAATATTATAATCCCATTGGCATATACTATCTGGGTGGTCTAGCACCTTGATTTAGAATGAAAATGAGGACACATGTGTTGAACTTTATATTTTAAGGCCATCACAGAAGATAAGCTAAAAAACCTAGAGTGTGTACAAAAAGGAGAATCAGGAGTGTGCACATAGAGCTAGTCTTCAGTGGTTCCATCTTTAGCAACAGAGTAAACTGTACTCAACTTCTAAAAGGAAGACATCACAGAAATTTCCTGTCTTTCTCTACCTCATTATTCATGATCATAGGCCAGTTCTCATACTGCTTTTTGGCTTAATTTTATACCACCTGTTTGGTTAGAAAAATCATAAGTCAGTAATTTCTTCCAAAGTAATTCTGGATTGGGAGTGTTCCAGGAACCAGGAAAATGAAGCAAATCCTTACCAGAGAAATGCATGTTCACCCAGTCTTCCAGGTGGCCCCAAAAGAATATCAGACATGAGTTGACATTAAAAAAAATTAAAAAAATTACAAACCACATGAAAAAATAAGGTACCATGAGAAAGAACTGGCAGAAAAAAGGACAATCAGATGTGCAGTCTGCCAATAGTGGAATTTCTACATGTAGAGTATAAGAAAGCATGTCACTAAAGAAATAATGGATACTATTGAAGTAGGAAGATGAAACAAGAAACTACCAAACTTGATTAAGCAGATTTCAGAAAAAAAGAAAACATCTAAGAATACAAATGTAATAATTAACATTTATACCTCAATTGATGGATTGAATAGCAAATTACACAAAGAATTAATGAACCAGAAAAATCTGAGGACAGCATACAGAATTCAAATGCTAACAAGATATCAGTTCTTCTGAAGACAGCTTAAAGTTAAAAAAAACAGATCAATAAGAAATATCTTGAAAAGAATTTTTGAAGAAAACTAAGATAATGATCCTAATATTGTCCAGAAAATTAAGCAGAGAAGAATGGGGAATAAAATGCTTAAAATCAAATGAGGAGCTTCCCTTTCCATATACCAAAATATTTAATAAAAATATAACAGAAAAATGCAATACTAACATAAGAATTGACAGACAAATCAATGTATTAGAATATATAGCTATAAAATATATTCCGATGAGGAGGAAAACTTACTAAAGAAAGCATTCCAAACCAATGGAATACTATTTAGACACATTTCTAATATTCTCTAGCAAGCAGTATTAGAAAATTGGTCCTGCTCACAGAAGTTATGACAAGTCCTCTCCTTATGCTAGTGACTTAAATAGGAATAAAAAAAGATTTTTCAGTTGTAACTATAACACAGAAACTCCCCATCCGCAAATAGCTAATGAAATGAAAAATATGACAAATGTTTAAATCATCTAAAACCTTTCAGTAGCAACCATGGGAAAAAAAAAGACAAGAGGTCTCACTGCTCACTGAACACAGTAAACTCCAAAAACTTTTAAAGGAATGAAACAGAAGATCTTGGCCTGGGAAGAAGTGCTAGTGTAACTTGGTTCCTTACCCCAACTCACCAGTATCTCCGGAATTGGTACTGTCGAAAGTGTTCTAAGGCCAGGCATCCCAGTGAATCAGGAGGCTAGAGCAGGAGGACCTCAAGTTTTGTGCTGGCCTCAGCAACTTAGTGAAATCCTATCTGGAAAAAAAAAGTGCCTGTGAATTCAATGTCCAAAATATATTAATTAATTTGAAAAATGCTGAGCATTTTCAGCAATTCCTCTAAGAAGAAAACAAAAATGAATTAAGTATAGTATGCTTATAAGTCATAGCAGTTGACTTTTTCCTTGAAAAGACAAAGATTTTAAAATTATTTGACTATAAATAATAGTAATTTGGAGCAAATAGTAATTTGAGAAAAAACTTTTAAAGATGGAAAGATGAGTGACTATTTAGTTAATGTCAGGGTATTCAAAGCCTTTTGGGATTAAAAACAATGGGAGAAAGCATAAAGGAGATTAATATATAACCAAGAAACTTTTATAATTTTGTTGATAAAACTTTAAAAATGTAAATGACCAAATCAAAAAATTACTTGCAATAACCCTAATGGCTTTTATTTTGTGAGATCTTAAATAAAACTCCTGGAATATTTGTGTGAGAAGAATATGAACATATATTCCACAGAGGAGTAGAGGAAAATAATCGATAAACTTATGATAAAGAAATGCCCTAATTGGTATTCAAATTTATCATTAAAAAGAGCAGCAAAGAAATACAACATATAATCAAAT
This sequence comes from Sciurus carolinensis, assembly GCF_902686445.1. NCBI lineage: Eukaryota > Metazoa > Chordata > Mammalia > Rodentia > Sciuridae > Sciurus > Sciurus carolinensis. The sequence continues at coordinate 83,556,844 of NC_062226.1, forward strand.
CTATCAAAGAAGCAAAAATTTTTATTTAAAACTGTCATAATACTCAAATTACATTTGCTGCTGGAATACTTATCATTACCACTTCTCAGAAGACTATTTTGAAATATTAATGTTCATGTTCATTAATCCAGTAATTATACCTCTAAGACTCTATCAAGATTCTTTATCATATTACATATAATAGCAGATATTAAAAAATCATACAAGTGGGATATCCAAGATGGTGAAACAAAGGGAGGCTGCATTCCTTGCCCTTTCATGACTTGTGATTCAAGAGAGGAAATACAGTTTCTCTGCAAGACAGCCCTAGCTGCCCACCCGTCCCCTGCTCTTTGCCTGACATTTGTGCCCCACAATCACCAGCTCTTTGCCAGTATATTGCCCACCTTTTGAGTGATCACTCTCAGATTACTGCTGACAGCCACTGGTTGCCCATTTGCCTGTCTTTTGCCTGTGCATTGCCCACCTATAGCCTGCCCACTGACCGCCCTCTTCATCTACCCACCTACTGCCCACTGTTTGCCTGCAGACCGTCCACAGACTGCACAAGGACCACCCACTGCCCCTTGCTGCCTGGAATTCCATTGTCAGGGTACCCACGGGTTTGGTTAATTGTGGCCACCACCATCTTGGGACACCAGCCAGGATCTGGGAGTCCAAGGCTAAGGGGCCTGCAGGTATGCTGCTACCACCCCAGCTGCCATTTTGGGGCACAGCTGCCTTAGTCTGGGGACACAGGACAGGGCCTGAAGATATAAAGTGGGGGTACCTGAAGGTCTGGTTGCACCTGAGGTCTTCCTGCTGGATGTACTAGTGGCTGCCATCTGGCTGCCTCTTTGCAGGGTTGCTCCTTTGGGTGAGTGCATCCCTGGTGGTCTATTTGCCAGTTGGAATGACATTGTTTTAGTCAGTTTTTTTTTGCTGCTGTTACTAAAAGGATCTGACCAGAATAACAGTAAAGGAGTAAAGGTTTATTTGAGGGCTCACGGTTTCAGAGGTCTTAGTCCATAGAAGGTCAGCTCCATTCCTCAGGTCTTCAGGTGAGGCGGAACATCATGGCAGGAGAGGGTGGCAGAGGGAAGCAGCTCACATTGCAATGATCAGAAAGCAGAGAGACTTCACTCTCCAGATACATAGTATATAACCCATAGTCACACCCCACCTGCCTCCAGTCACCACTCGGTCCCATCAGGGATTAATTTGCTGATTAGGTTAAGACTCCCACAACCCAATTATTTCTCCTTTAAACCTTCTTGTATTGTCTCACGTGTGAGCTTTTCAGGGACATCTCACATCCAAACTGTAACAGGCATTGAGGTCTTGGGACCACAGCAAGGCAGAGCCTGGGGAAACTGAAGCCCAGGTTCATCAGGTCCATCAGATTGCAACTGGGTGTGCAATCTGATCTGGGCCTCAACAAGCCTGTGGAAAACCGAAGACTGAGGTCAGATCCCCAGCAAGGAGCACAGATTGGAGAAACTGAAGAAAACCGGGCTCTCTCCAGCTCAGTGAGTCCTGAAGTGCATGGGGATGGAAAGAACCAGCTACAATGAATGGGAAGACTGGAAAAAGGTGTCAGGGCATCTTGCCGTTGGCTCGCTCAGCCACCTGGTCCAGCGCCTACTGGACTGGAGCTACCATTAAACTTCAGACAACCACACCTATTGGCAGAAAAGGGAAGTTGGGAAAATATTTGAAAGACAATGGAAGCAATAGTTCAATTTTTCCATTGAGACTTTCCTTTCTTTTTTCTCTTTGTCTCATATCTCTACTATCTTTAAATCCAAATTTTTTTCATACATCAATTTATTAAGGAATAGGGTTTCTGAATAGTATATTTCAGTTTCATTGTGTATTCTTTTATTTTTACTATTTAAACAATCTGTATATATTTTTTCTCTCACTTATCTCTCTCCCTGGGTTCTCTTTCTCTCTTCTCTCATGGTAACAGTCAACCTCCATTAATTTCTCCTTCACTCCTACTATACATTTTTACTTCTACCTTCTCTCCTTCTCCCTTATAAAAATCACATCCTACACTAGTTCTATTCCCTCTTTGTCCATAATTTGAAACAGTAAAACCTTTGAACAAACTTACTGTTTATATTGGAGACCATAATTAAATACATTGTTTCTGTTTATTGTGACAAAACTGTAGATGCCTTAACAAGAGCTATTTGGCTTAAGGTTGTATATTGTTTTCATTTGGATGCTGTTAATATTGATCTGCCCCTTAAAGGTGAGGTACTGGAAATTTTCAGGGACACTATAAAACTACCAGGTAGAAACTGTACTACCTCAGATCCATACCACTAGATGGGAAGGCACACAAACAATAGGAAAAAACAAGGAAACAAAACACCTCCAATAAACAGATGTTCCAACAAGAGAATCCATAGATAACACAGTAGAAGAAATGTCAGAGAAAGAGTTTAGAAAGTACATAATTAGACTGATTTTCAAAATAAAGGATGGTATCAGAGAGAAAATATAGGAAGTGAAAGATCACTTCAATAAAGAGGCAGAGATTATAAAAGGAATCAGGCAGAAATCCTTGAAATGAAAGAAACATAAACCAAATTAAAAATTCAATGGAAAGTATAACCAACAGACTAGACCACTTGGAAGATAGTACCTCAGGAAATGAACACATAATAAATACTCTGGAGTATAAAGTTGACCACACAGAGAAGATGATAAGAAACCATGAACAGAACTTCCAAGAAATATGGGATAACATGAAATTTAAGATTTTCACATTTTCCCTTACTATTCAAAGAAGGCCTCTGAGAGAAGTGGGAATTTGGAAAAAAGAAAAAAAAAAAAAAAAAGAAAAGATGAGTGATATGCCCACGAGTAAAGGATAGGTATTCCACAAATAAAGCTCTTTGTCCTCATGACAAGTTGACCAATTACTTGAGTCCATTTAGTGAAATGTTTTTCTTCTTGTAAAATAAAAAGCCTAAGGCATGAAAATAACCACAGTCCAAAGCAAATATCTAGGGTCTCCCATAAAACTCTCTCTGGAAACACAATATAAACTGACTCCTATGCTTTCTGGCTTATAAAATTATAAGGAAAAGAGTTGATTAAATTTAGGATTTTAATTGATACTGAGAATAAATCAAACTCACAATTCACATTGAGGTCATCATTTGCCGTGTTTTTGGCATGCCACCATATGTAATGTGTTATTTAATTAGACTTTCCAGGCTGATGACCTTGGAAAACGTATTTTAAAACAAACAAAAACTTGAAGAGATAACAGCAGCCTTTCTCTCCAGGGAATCACTAAGATAAAAGTTCTGTTTGCTTATTTATGCATAGAACCTAGACTTCACAGTGAACAAAACCACTAGACATCATTTAGATCGCTCAAAAATCAAAAGCAGATTCATATTGGAGGAAGGAAAATCTGTCAACCTCAGTATCATTCCAGTTTCAGAAATATAGAGTAAGGCTACACTGCTTTGCATGAAGGGTCTTTTCTAGATGTTTCCTTTTTGGGAGCATTGGGGCATCAGCTGCTGTCCTGAGAGGCCAGACCATGTTCTCTAATGCTGCCTCATCTGAAGACTTCTAAAGCGCACCTTGAAGAGAAGTCACACTTAGTCCCTGTGGAATTCTGTAAGTCTGGGTGTCTTCCTGCCTTTGCAATCTGCTGTTGTTCATCCTACTACATACATACAATTCCTACCACAGAATGTGGGAGACTCCTGAAGACATAGTCATTAAATCTTTTCCTGATGCTGGAGTAAATGCATGGTATTAACTCTTTTGTCCCAAGATAGTGGAAATAAAATCATGATAGGAAAACCCTCTAGTTATCTGTCACTAGCTTTGCTCTCTTAACAAAAAAAAAAAAAAAAGTTTTAGAACAATAGGAAAGGGAAGAAATGTTTTTAAGATGCTTGTTTGGAGTTGTATTTTAAAATAAACAACACTACATTTGAGACTGGAAGGTCTGTAATTTTCTGTATGCCTATTAGCAGGTCACTTATGATCTCCAGAGACCTCAGTTTATCCAACTGACAAAGGTGTATAATGTCTACCTCAATGAGTTCTGGATGAAAATATCTAATAGTACAATACAAATATATAAGAATGTACTCCTGAAGCTGATAAGTGATGAACAAATGTAAGGATGATAAATTCAAGATTATCTGTTTCTATGCTTTTCAATTAAGGCTTTAATGGCTTTTTCTGTAATATGACATCATTAATGAAAGTTTGAAAAAAATTTATGTCAATACTATTTTTATATAAAAAGAAGAATCTCATACACTCAATTTTTAGGTTATTAGTTAGTGTTAATATGAGTTATTAGTTATTAATATTTAAAAAGAAATTATATTTTGGTAAACAATGCACTTTCATTTTGATTTATAGATAGACTTTGAAGGTGTCAATAAATCAGGCACAAATATATATTTTTATTTCTTCCATTGCTTTCTTGATATTTTGACTTTGTCTTTGTAGAACACATATTTTCATTTTAAAATGTTTTATCAAGGCTTTGCTTGAATACATATGGTCGTAAGGGATATGGAGTACTCCTGGATGTAGTCAGTCAAAATACAGTTTTCATCATTGCCACCATGTTATTTAGCCAAGAAGAGTTTCTACAGAGATAAATTAGAGAGAACACACAATGACATCATGATCATTATAGAAAATTACTGTGCTCACCACCAGGCCAAGCTTCAGCTAAAAATTGACAAAGGAATGAAACAAAATGAGTCTTAAAGCATTGATTTTAGACTTACCACCAAATATAATGTTATATAAAAGTCACAGTGGTTTTATAGGACACATTTCTTCCCACTGGATGCACGAAATCAGAAAAGAGGAAAGAACATACCTCTGACACAAAATTAAGTTATCGGCTATGTTCTTTGTGAAGAGAAGACTCAGTTTCAATAGGCTGAAACTTTACTAACCCTTGGAGTCAGTACTGTACAAAGTTCTTATTTTAAAACATCCTAGGAGGAATCTTTTCCCATTGAGAAGCATGATGAGGGGACTGTGGATAAAGTCTAACGTCATACAAATGGTTATCCTACCATATGTATGACTTGGAACAGAGGGAAAGACCTGAGATCATATCCTGGCCGGAAGAATTCCCTCTCCATCAGGCAGTTTTTGCAGTTGTGAGCAGCCCATGGAGGAGTCTGGCAGCTACAGCATTTTCCTTACACAGACAACTGGATGAAATTGCTGAAATATCTCATTGCAGATGTTTCCCAGTTTTCATCTACTACATACATGCAAACATCCTTGAAGACAGATTTCTGTTTTACTTTCACCATTTAGGAAGCTGATAAAAACACTGTTATCTTCAAAATGATATTAAATGCATTCCCCCAGGTGGTTCTTAGAAGCCCTGTGTCTGGAACATGTACTTGTAACACTTCGCAATGCATCTTATTTTGCTGCTTTGGTGGAAATGCCATACTGAGTCATGGCTTCTGCATTTGACATATATTGACATCTAAGACTCTATTAGCAAACCTGAAAGAAGGCTTTCCAACTGCTAGGGGAGTATCAACTTCATTGGAGCCAAGGGTTAGGTGGTCCAAGAGACTGATTGAAAACTAAAACTACTTTGACCACATCCTACTCTAGGGCCAAATAGATTAGAGAAGATTAATTGTGATGTCAACAGGACTGTTCAAAAATGTCTGCTTTTTCTATTTCTTTCCAGAAATGTCATAAAATTGCAATTCCCCATCCCATAGAGCTCATTGCTTTGTCTATGAAATATTGTTGCTTTCTGATCCAGTGCTAGCTTCACCACGTTTTATTTCCCTTCTTCCAAGACAGTGGTCAGTCATGGAATTTACCTCACCCTGGAATTTGCCAGCCATGAACCCTGGAGTGAGTATAGCCATCCTTTGGTATTTGTAAGGTCTTTGTTCCAGGACCTTTAAGGACTTCAAAGTCTGAGGATACTTTAGTCCTTTATATTAAATACCATAGAATTTTTATATAATCTACGTACATCTTCTTCCCACGTACATTAATGCATCTCTAGATTATTTCAAATACTTAACACAAGAAATATGAATGCTATCTAAATAGCTGTTGCATTGTATTGTTTAGGGAATAATAATCAGGAATAAAAGTTTAGTACAGATGCAGTTTTTAAAATATATTTTTAGTTTGTTGAATCCACAGATACCAAATCCATGAAGGGACATCAGCAAGAAATAAATCTTTGTTCTTTAAAGTCTCTAAGGTTTGAAGGTTGCCTGTTACAACATAATCTACTCATTTCTGACCGTTACAAGGAGTATGTCAATTTTGCATTGCTAGAGGAAATACTTCTGCTAGTAGAACTCTGAAGATAATTAGAACTATTCACAGAACTATTTAACAAGTTCCTTCAACTAAGATGACCCTTAAGCTGGAAAGGTCGATCGTTATCATTTTCTGGTGACATAGCACCAGTGAAGAAAACCTTGCCAGGATGATCTACTGCTTTAAAAATAAAGGAAGTGATACAGCTTTAATTCAGTGTAAGAACCTTTGATAAATCCAGAATGCCTTGGTGCATATCAATCATTATCTGATAAAAAGCCAGTAGAGTTCTGATTCCATTTATGCACTTTTACAAGTCAGGGCTCACTCAGCTCTCAGGTTGTAGTACTATCAGAACAAAAAGGTCACAGTCATTGGGAAGCTGAAGGCATTGCATTCAAAACCTGCCTTCCTATTAGATTTGCTTTGAAGCAGATTTAACTTTTTTGCTTTATGTGTTAATTATATAATGTAAAGGTATTTCAGTTTGTCAGTTGGTAAAATTTTTGCATAAAAACTATCAATGAGATAAATTATTCATAAAGATGAATTTATATTCTGATTTTTCTGAAGAAAATACATTTTAAGGAAATGCATTGATATATGTAAATACATGGTATCAACTGACATATATACCATAAGATATATGCATATTTTAACATATCGATAATTGTAAAAAGTTTTACATATATGTCTTTGTGGGTCTTCACTGGTAGAGAATCCATTGTTTTCATCTGTTGCTATACTGAACGTCTTAAGATCACTTCTCTAGAGCAGGGGTCAGTGAACTGTCCTGTTAGCCACAAATGGTCTGTCACCTGATTTTAAAAATAAAGATTTACTGTGACATATTTATCTTCTTTTATTTACATATCATTTATGACTACAAAAAGGCAGAGTTAAGTAGTTATACCCTATGACTCCTACAACCTAAAATGTTATCTGTCTGACTCTTCAAAGATAAATGCTTCAATCCCTGCTCTGGGTTATGTTCTATTTAGAAACCTGGTGCTACTAGTTGTGAACGGTGACTAACGGAACTGATTCTAGAAAAACCATGTTGTTAGAGCCACTGGCACATTTACAATATGGGCATTTCACTATAAATCAAGATCCTCTCTGTTTTCTTTCTACATAAAATAGATAGAAGGCAGAAGGCAACTGGACTCTGAAATTTCATTGTCCAGGTACTAGTGCCAGTTACTTAACCTCATTCAGCAAGAGGAGCAAAATGAGGAAAAGAACCAGGATGACTACTTTGTAGAGTTGTTCCAGGAATTAGGTAAAACACAATATTAATAGCTAAAATAACCATTTAATTATTAATAATTTATAATTATTTACTGATGAATAATTAAAATTAGGTAATAATCCAGACATAACACTTAGAACAGTGTCTTACACATAATGAGAACAAAAGTACTATTTTTAAAAAAATGCATTATCAATTAATTTGGGAAATGGCAAGGTAACTTTTGGTGAGGAACCTTGAAACTCCTTGTATAACAGCCACAATGCCCATATCTGTGGCCCCAGACCAGCTTATGTCCTGAAAAGGGCCCCGCATGGACCAGGACCTTATCTCCGGTGAGCCCAGGAACACTGCAGCTTGTCACATTCATCTCCTGGGTGATTAAAACCAAATGGGCATTCATCAGAAATGCTTCTGAATCCCTTCAGAACAGGGAGTGATCAAAAGGGGATTTAGTCTGTAAGATGATAGTGGTCCAGCCTAAAACCAGAGATCTCCATGGAAGCCAACAGCCAAGGCACAAGCTGCTCAGCCAGAGGAAGAGGAAGAAACTGACTGGGACAATTAAAACTGATGTATTTCTCTGCATTTCAGCCCCTCTTTCTTTAGCTTATTTACTAACTGCACCACACCTTCAGAGGGTATCAGATTCCATAAGGAGAGAGAAGTAACTCAAGAACCATTGTTGGATTATGGGAGTCTGTCCAAACAGCCAGTGATTATGTAGCCATTGAAAATCATGTTTATAAGGAACTTCTAATTAATTGAGAAAACACGTAAAAAAATGATATATAAAATGTTTTATGGTTTATATATTCTATAATCTCTAGTATGTCATTAAATGTTGTTTAAAAGTGGTCTTCAACAGCTGTCTATTGAATTTGTAGCATAAAAAATGTTATTTGCCAGCATGTAGAAAGACTTAGAACAGTAACTTCCTCCTGGGAAGAGGCATGAGGTAGCTTTCTGGTTCAGTGGTAATATTCCCTCTCTGGAGGGAGTGGGGAGACACTTGTCAAACATATCCACTGGTACATGTACAATATGTGCATTTCACTATAAATAAATTTTACCTCAAAGAAGGGAACTGTAATTATATGCATACAGAAGTACTTAGGGGTGAAGTATATATACCAGATATCTGTAACTCACTTTGAACTCAATTTTTTAAAAAAGATTCACTAATGGGTAAATTAAGGAATGTGGTAAACAGATATGTGATAAAGCAAATATAGTATGTCATTATAAAACCCAGATGTCAGTAATTGTGTTAACTACATAATTTTTAAACTTTTAACTATATTTGAAATATTTTAAGATAAAACAATGGGAAAAATCTAACAAAAGCCTAGGTATAATCTGGCCAGCATTCCATACCTGACCTTTACACCACAGCAGAGAGCAATTTAGAACCAATTTGGTGTTAGAATTTATAACTAACACCAAATACCAAATCACAGAGGTGGAAGATGCTGGTTTGCTCACCTTTGGTAAACCCAATTTGTGAAAATGGAGAATTTTGTGAGAGCTCTTTGGATGGAATTATTTCTTATCAAAAGTGTATTGATTTGTAGTGAGTAGCTAAAAAACAGTATCTGTTGGATAATTGACTCCATTTTTCAGAGCTAGATTGAATTCATTGAACCTAGGCAATTTGGGGCATCATCCTCCTCTGTAACAACAGTGGCCTTCCTAATACCACAGACCACACTTGTTTCTATTGTCCCCTTGCCTTTATATCAAGGAGTTATTTCCATCCAAAGTAAAAAAGAAGAGGATTCAATCCTTTCAGTCTAGAAGCTTAACACTGGAGACAGTAGCATTTTCTGTTATTGGAACTTGAATATTTTAAGAGGCTAAATTAAAATCGAATCACCGTGATCTAAAGGTAGGAAGGTCAAAATCACAGATGTCACTTGAGAACAACCTAGAATGGAGAAGGTGGGTATTGCAGGCAGAATCTGTGAATGGGATGTGAAGTTACTTTTCCTTTCCATATATTCTCTGAATGGAAAATACCAATCATACCTGGATTGCCCATCATGTCCAGCCTAACTTCTGGAATAACTGTTGCCATATTCATGAAAATTAGGAGAACCATTGTAGCCATTATCTATATTCCTACATTTTTCTGTGTTTTTATTCTCTTCCATGATTTTCTCACCATTCAGATCACTTTATGACAATATTTCACCTTAATATAAATACATTTTTTTTCTTCTACCAAAATTGAAAATATGCATTGAGTTATTTTTGTAGGTGATGATACAGGATGGTTTAAAACTAGCCCTTAATTCTGGATGAATGTAAGCCCATGTGTTTTGGGGTGAATGGAAGCCTATGTGTTTCCCTTCACTAAGGCCATATGATTACATGCAATTGTACAATAATTAGCAAGTAATGTGGCCCAAAACAGTCATATCTTTTAGTTTCTGTTGTATTTCTTTCTCCTCAAGCACTGTTATTTTACGATAAGAACTAATAATGCAAAGTTCCCTTAAGTGAGTCAAACTCCTTATAAAGGTCATGAAAATTGACATAACCTGGAACTTTTCTAAACAGAATGAAGCCAGTATCATTTGAACAAATGATTGGTTCCTAGACATCCACTGTTCCCTTTCTCAGAGAAAAGTCTAATCTACCTCAAAAGAAAATCAGACTGTGTTCCCAATGCTTTAAAGTGTTGGCTTGAAAAATGAAAACCCCCCACTGAGGCAGGCTGACACAAAAATAAGGGGATGATGCATTTACTTCCCAACACTGAAGGGACTGTCTCTTCAAGTCCTATGGGGCCATCGATTAATCTTTTAGTGCCACCACCACTACTCAGAGCAACTTCACTCAACTTACACATGACTCCTCTTTAGATATATGGCAGAGAGTTTCACAACATTGTATTTTTGTAAAGAGTAGTTTATATCAGCTGAGTGCGGTGGTGCAAGCCTGCAATCCCAGTAGCTTGGGAGGCTGAGATAGGAGGATCATAAGTTCAAAGCCAATCTCAGCAACTTAGTGAGGTCCTAAGCAACTCAGTGAGATTCTGTTTCTAAATAAAGCATTTAAATAAAGGGGGAGCAGGGTTGAAGATATGGCTCAGTGGTAAAAGTACCCCTGGGTTCAATCCCTGTTAACCAAAAAAAAAGAGTGGTTTATCTTGAAAAATATTAAAGAAACCTTGTATTTTTATTGATTGATTGATTTTTATTTTTATTTTTATTTTTTTTTTTGCTTGACACACATTAACAAACCTTTTTAAACATGTTTCCAGTCAAGGTCTGAAGGAAATTGGAATAACAATCAATCACCTACAGAACATTATCAAAACATATGACCCTCCTTAAATGGACAAAAAAATATATAGATATGTCAAATAAAAATTTTAGAGAACAAAAGGCCTCTAAAATAAAAGAGTTTAATGAGTGCTTACAAATGCTAGCCAAAGTAAAAGAGTGGTTCTAGGATAAATTCCCAAAGCCACCAACCAGTAGCATAGCTAGATGGCAGCTGGAAAAAAAAAAATCTGCCATATCTAAGAAGCCAGATTATTTTATAATGAAAATATGGAGAATGGAAAGCATAGATAGCTTACATTGAACCTAAGAGGGACAGGATACTGCAAGGCAGGCAAAATCTGGGGATAAGAGAGTAGCTGGAGGCTGAGGTTGTAGTTCAGTGGTAGAGCACTTGCCTTGAATGTGTGAGGCACTGGGTTGGATCCACAGCATCACATAAAAAATAAATTAATTAATTAATTAAATGAAGATATTGTGTCAGTGTACAACTAAAAATTTAAAAATAAGAGAATAGTCAGTAAGTAGAAGTACTCTGCTTCTTGGTTGGCTGGTTTTGTAAGAAGAAAGTGATGAACAATTTCATGGGTCAGAAAGTCAGAGGTCTTGTAAAACTAAAAAGAATAAAAAATAAAAATAAAAAAAGAAAATCAGGGTTCGACATACAAGAAAGGAAAGTGAGGCAGTCCTTCCACCCTTTTCTTGTTGGTTTAACCCAAAGCTATCACATCAGATAGATTCCTCTTAACTTTTCTTCTCCTCCATCCTGTGGTCTATAACTAAAGTTAGGTTATCTCAAAATTCTTCTTTTAGCAAGAAAAAAACAAATGTTTCAGAATTCTCTCTTTGCAAATGAAAAACATTGTTTCAAGATGTAGATCCTGTCTTATTAAAATTTACAACGTTTATTCCACTTAGCAATAATATCCTTTATTCTTGAGTAAAGTGGTTGGGGGGTGGTTATTATGGAAATATACTTTAAGAATTATTTAACAAGTCATAATGACTAAAGAGTAACAATTTCTCTGGGACAGGAAGAACAAAAATCATTTGAGGCTGGAAGAAGGAAAAGCAACCCTGCCATTAGTGAGACTGAGAAGACTGACATGTTTGAAGCAGCAGAGATATTAGCAAAGTAATGTCCTTCCAAGGCCATGCTGCAGCTGTAAATACCTCGAGGACACCCTCTTCCTGTGACTACAGCTTCTTACCATTGATGCTCCAGGCCTGCTTAGCTATTGCCATTTTACACTGAGGATTCATACCCAGGAATTAAATTGCCCATAGACCATTCAGCACCCATCCCTATCAAACCCTCACTCCTCCCAATTTTGCCACAGAAACAGCAAACAATCCATAATTAACCCTACTTCCTCAGACTACTTCACAAGGAACCCAAACCTTCCAATAAATTCTTTCTGCTTCCTGTTGAGCAGCATTCCCGAGTTCTGTGGAGCACCCTCCCTGAAATGTCAAGCCAATAAATCTAATTTCGTCAGACTACAGACTTGTTCCTGGTCCTCTCTGATTAGGATTCAACATCATGAACATAATGGCAAGAACTAGGTCTTTTTGTTTTAACCATGGTGAAAATATGCACATCATAGAATTTATCGTTTTAACCATTTTTAGTGAACAGTTCAGTGGCATTAAGGACAATAACATTATTGTACAACCATCACTAGCATCCATCTCCAGAAATTTTTATCATCCCAAGCTGAAACTGACAAATTGAATTGTCTCCCCTACCCACTTAAGGGACATTCTCCTGCTGAGAGAAGGAATCTTAAGAGGCTACGTCCATCCCCACTCCCTGACAGGCACCAAAGAAGCAGGAGATTCTTGATAATCGCCATTCTAATTGGGGTGAGATGAAATCTTAGGGTAGTTTTGATTTGCATTTCCCTTATTACTAGGGATGTTGAACATTTTTTCATATATCGGTTGATTACTTGTACATCTTCTTCTGTGAAGTGTCTGTTCATTTCCTTAGCCCATTTGTTGATTGGATTATTTGTATTGTTCGTGTAGAGTTTTTTGAGTTCTTTATAGATTCTGGAAATTAGCGCTCTATCTGAAGTACGGTTGGCAAAGATATTCTCCCACTCTGTAGGCTCTCTCTTCACATTTCTGATAGTTTCCTTTGCTGAGAGAAAGCTTTTTAGTTTGAATCTATCCCAGTTGTTGATTCTTGCTTTTATTTCTTGTGCTATGGGAGTCCTGTTAAGGAAGTCTGATCCTAAGCCAACAAGTTGAAGATTTGGACCTACTTTTTCTTCTATAACATGCAGGGTCTCTGGTCTGATTCCGAGGTCCTTGATCCATTTTGAGTTGAGTTTTGTGTAGGGTGAGAGATAGGGGTTTAATTTCATTCTATTCCATATGGTTTTCCAGTTTTCCCAGCACCATTTGTTGAAGAGGCTCTTTTCTCCATTGCATATTTTTGGAACCTTTGTCTAATATGAGAAAATTGTATTTATTTGGGTTTGTGTCCATGTCCTCTATTCTGTACCATTGATCTACCTGTCTATTTTGGTACCAATACCATGCCGTTTTTGTTACTATTGCTTTGTAGTAGAGTTGAAGATCTGGTATTGCAATACCCCCTGCTTCGCTCTTGCTACTGAGGATTGCTTTAGCTATTCTAGGTTTTTTATTCTTCCAGATGAATTTCATAATTGCTTGCTCTATTTCTGCAAGGTACATCACTGGGATTTTAATTGGAATTGCATTGAATCTGTATAGCACTTTAGGTAGTATAGCCATTTTGACAATATTAATTCTGCCTATCCAGGAACATGGGAGATCTTTCCATCTTCTAAGGTTTTCTTGAATTTCTTTCTTTAGTGTTCTGTAGTTCTCATTGTAGAGGTCTTTCACCTCTTTTGTGAGATTGATTCTCAAGTATTTTATTTTTTTCGATGCTATTGTGAATGGGGTAGTTTTCCTAATTTCTCTTTCTGAAGATTCATCACTTATGTATAAAAATGCATTGGATTTATGAGCATTGATCTTGTAACCTGCTACTTTACTGAATTCACTTATGAGTTCTAAAAGTTTTCTGGTGGAATTTCCGGGTTCCTCTAAATATATAATCATGTCATCAGCGAACAGGGATAGTTTGAGTTCTTCTTTTCCTATTCGTATCCCTTTAATTTCTTTGGTTTGTCTGATTGCTCTGGCTAGAGTCTCAAGGACGATGTTGAATAGAAGCGGTGAAAGAGGGCATCCCTGCCTTGTTCCAGTTTTTAGGGGGGACACTTTCAGTTTTTCACCATTTAGAATGATATTAGCCATGGGCTTAGCGTAGATTGCCTTTATAATGTTAAGGAATGTTCCCACTACCCCAATTTTTTCTAGTGTTTTGAGCATGAAGGGATGCTGTATTTTATCGAATGGTTTTTCTGCATCTATTGAAATAATCATGTGATTCTTAACTTTAAGTCTGTTGATATGGTGAATGACATTTATTGATTTCCGAATGTTGAACCAACCTTGCATCCCTGGGATAAAACCCACTTGATCGTGGTGCACTATCTTTTTAATATATATTTGTATGCGATTTGCTAAAATTTTGTTGAGAATTTTTGCGTCGATGTTCATTAAGGATATTGGTCTGAAATTTTCTTTCCTCGATGTGTCTCTGTCTGGTTTAGGTATCAGGGTGATATTGGCTTCATAGAACGAGTTTGGGAGGGTTCCCTCCTCTTCTATTTCATGGAATAGTTTGAGGAGTATTGGAATGAGCTCTTCTTTAAAGGTTTTGTAGAACTCGGCTGAGAACCCATCTGGTCCTGGACTTTTCCTTGTTGGTAGGCTTTTGATGACCTCTTCTATTTCATTGCTTGAAATTGGTTTACTTAAGTTGTGTATCAAGAATACAAGCAACAATAGGTGTTGGCGAGGATGTGGTGAAAAAGGTACACTCATACATTGCTGGTGGGGTTGCAAATTAGTGCAGCCACTCTGGAAAGCAGTGTGGAGATTCCTCAGAAAGCTTGGAATGGAAACACCATTTGACCCAGCTATCCCACTCCTTGGCCTATACCCAAAGGACTTAAAATCAGCATACTACAGAGATACAGCCACATCAATGTTCATTGCTGCTCAATTCACCATAGCCAGATTGTGGAACCAACCTAGATGCCCTTCAGTTGATGAATGGATAAAGAAACTGTGGCATATATATACAATGGAATATTACTCTGCAATGAAGAATGATAAAATTATGGCATTTGTTGGCAAATGGACGAAATTGGAGAATATCATGCTAAGTGAGATAAGCCAATCCCAAAAAACTAAAGGACGAATGATCTCGCTGATAAGCGGATGAGGACATATAATGGGGGGTGGGAGGGGTTAGCATTAGGTTTAGGGTTAGGTTTAGGGTTAGGGATAAGGAGAGCGGTAAGAATGAAGGAAAGAAGGACTGTATAGAGGGAAAAGAGGGGTGGGAGGGGTGGGGGGGAAGGGAAAAAAATAAAATAAACATCATTGCCCTATGTAAACGTATGATTACACAAATGGTATGCCTTGACTCTATGTACAAATAGAGAAACAACATGTATCCCATTTGTATACAATAAAAAAAAAAGAAGCAGGAGATTGAAAATGGAGATTGCCCCTTGTCCTGTCCAACACAGGATAACTAAATTTACCTATGTATATCCCCTCTCTTTTGTCACTTCCCTGCCCCTTCTCCTTTAAAAGTTCTGCTAATTTTCAGGGATTTCAGAGTGGGAAATTTTGAGACAATTGTCTCCCATCTTCCTTCAAAGCTGGCTTTGAATAAAAACCATTTTCCTACCAATGTGACTCTATTTCTGGAGCACCAAGTATTATGGCCCAGCCTCTTTCCTCCTCCAGCAGGACCTTGTAACAAAACTGCATATCCATCAAACAGTAATCCCAACTCTCCCCTCCCCCACCTAGTCCCTGACAGGAATGGCCCTATGTTCTGTCCCTATGACACTGACTATTCCAGGTACTTCACATAAGCAGAATCATATAGTGCTTGTCCTTTGTGACTAGTTTATTTCTCTTAACATAATATCCAAGGTTCATCTGTGTTGTAGCATGTGTTAGAATTCCTTTCCTTATCAAAGCTAAATAATATTCCATTATATGTGCAAACCCCATTTTTTTCATCTTTTCATCTGCCACTGAATGCTTCAGTTGCATCCAACTTCTTTTTTTATTTAATTTATTTATTTTGATTGATTGTTAACAAATGGGGTAAAACTTATTTCTCTGGTTGTACATGAAGTAGAGTCATACCATTTGTGTAATCACACATGTACATAGGGTAATAATGTTTGTCTCAATCTGTTATTTTTCCTTCCCCCCACCACTCTCACTCCTCTTTCCTCTATACAATCCATCCTTCCTCCATTCTTGCCTCTCTCCCACCCACCATTATGTATCATCATCCATTTATCAGAGAGATCATTCATCCTTTGGTTTTTCAGAATTGGTTTATCTCACTTAGCATGATACTCTCCAACTTCAAATGCCATAATTTTATTCTTCTTTGTGGCTGAGTATATATATACTACAGTTTCTTTATCCATTTATCAATTGAAGGGCGTCTAGGTTGGTTCCATAATCTAGCTATTGTGATTGAGCTTCTATGAACATTGATGTGGCTGCATCACTGTAGTATGCTGATTTTAAGTCCTTTGGGTATAGGCCAAGAAGTGGGATAGCTGGGTCAAATGGTGGTTCCATTCCAAGTTTTCTAAGGAATCTCCATACTGCTTTCCAGAGTGGCTGCACTAATTTGCAACCCCACCAGCAATGTATGAGTGTACCTTTTTCCCCACATCCTCTCCAACACCTTTTGTTGCTTGTATTCTTGATAATCGCCATTCTAATTGGGGTGAGATGGAATCTTAGGATAGTTTTGATTTGCATTTCTCTTATTACTAGAGATGTTGAACATTTTTTCATATATCTGCTGATTACTTGTAGATCTTCTGTGAAGTGTCTGTTCATTTCCTTAGCCCATTTGTTGATTGGGTTATTTGTATTCTTGGTGTAAAGTTTTTTGAGTCCTTTATAGATTCTGGAGATTAGTGCTCTATCGAAGTATGTGTGGCAAAGATTTTCCCCAATCTGTAGGCTCACATTGCTGATAGTTTCCTCTGCTGAGAAAAAGCTTTTTAGTTTGAATCTATCCCATTATTGATTCCTGCTTTTATTTCATGTGTCTTGGGAGTCCTGTTAAGGAAGTCTGATCCTAAGCCAACATAATGTGCAGGGTCTCTAGTCTGATTCCAAGGTCCTTGATCCATTTTGAGTCGAGTTTTGTGCAGGGTGAGAGATAAGGGTTTAGTTTCATTCTGTTGCATATGGATTTCCAGTTTTCCCAGCACCATTTGTTGAAAGGCTATCTTTTCTCCATTATATGTTTTTGGCACTATTATATAGTATGAGAAAACTGTATTTATTCGGGTTTGTCTGTGTCCTCTATTCAGTATCCTTGATCTACCTTTCTACTTTGGTGCCAATACCATGCCGTTTTTGTTACTATTGCTCAGTAGTATAGTTGGAGTTCTGGTATTGTGATACCCCCTGCTTCACTCTTCCTGCTAAGGATTGCTTTAGCTATTCTGGGTTTCTAATTCTTCCAGATGAATTACATGATTGCTTGATCTATTTCTGTGAGGTACATCATTGAGATTTTAATTGGATTTGCATTGAATCTGTATACCACTTTTGGTAGTATGGCCATTTTGACAATATTAATTCTGCCTATCCAAGAACATGGGAGATCTTTCCATCTTCTAAGGTTTTCTTTAATTTCTTTCTTTAGTGTTCTGTAGTTCTCATCGTAGAGGTCTTTTACCTCTTTTGTTAGATTGATTCCCAAGTTTTTTTTTTTTTTTTTTATTTGAGGCTATTATGAATGGGGTAGTCTTCCTAACTTCTCTTTCTGAAGATTCATCACATACATATGTAAAAAAATACATTAGATTTATGAACATTGATCTTATATCCTGCTACTTTACTGAATTCATTTATAAGTTCTAGAGGTTTTCTGGTGGAATTTTTCAGCTCTTCTAAATATAAAATCATGTCATCAGCAAATAGGGATAGTTTGAGTTCTTCTTTTCCTATTCGTATCCCTTCAATTTCTTTGGTCTGTCTAATTGCTCTGGCTAGAGTTTCAAGGACAATGTTGAATAGAAGTGGTGAAAGAGGGCATCCTTAACTTGTTCCAGTTTTTAAGGGGAATGCTTTCAGTTTTTCTCCAATGACATTGGCCGTAGGCTTAACATAGATAGCCTTTACAATGTTGAGGAATGTTCCTACTATCCCTATTTTTTCTAGAGTTTTGAGCATGAAGGGGTGTTGTATTTTATCATATGTTTTTTCTGCATCTATCAAAATAATCATGTGATTCTTGACTTTAAGTCTGTTGATACGGTGAGTTACATTTATTGATTTCCAGATGTTGAACCAACCTTGCAACCCTGGGATAACACCCACTTGATCATGGTGCACTCTCTTTTTGATATGTTTTTGTATGCGATTTGTTAAAATTTTCTTAAGAATTTTTGCATCTATGTTCATTAGGAATATTGGTCTGAAATTTTCTTTCCTTGATGTGTCTCTGTCTAGTTTTGGTATCAGGGTGATATTAGCTTCATAGAATGAGTTTGGGAGGGTTTCCTCCTCTTCTTTTTCATAGAATACTTTGAGGAGTATTGGAATGATCTCTTCTTTGAAGGTCCTGTAGAAGTAGACTGAGAATCCATCTGGTCCTGAACTTTTCTTTGTTGGTAGACTTTTGATGGCTTCTTCTATTTCATTGCTTGGAATTGACCTATTTAAATTGTGTATATCCTCCTGATTCAGTTTGGGTGGATCATATGTCTCTAAAAACCTGTTGATGTCTTTGAGATTTTCTATTTTGTTGGAGTATAGATTTTCAAAATAGCTTCTACTTATGTTTTGTATTTCAATAGTATCTGTCATGATATTTCCTTTTTCATCCCAAATTTTAGTAATTGAGTTTTCTCTCTCCTTCTCTTTGTTAGTGTGGCTAAGGGTTTATTAATTTTGTTTATTTTTTCAAAGAACCAACTTTTTGTTTTGTCAATTTTTTGAATTGTTTCTCATTTCAATTTCATTGATTTCAGATCTGATTTTAACTATTTCCTGTCTTCTACTGCTTTTGGTGTTGATATGTTCTTCTTTTTCTAGGGCTTTGAGCTGTAGTGTTAGATCGTTTATTTGTTGACTTTTTCTTCTTTTATTGAATGTGCTCCATGAAGTGAATTTTCCTCTTAGTACTATTTTCATAGTGTTCCAGAGATTTTGATATGTTGTATCTTTGTTCTAGTTTACCTCTAAGAATTTTTTTTATTCCCCCCCCCATGTCTTCTGTTATCCATGCATCATTCAATAGCATATTATTTAATCTCCAGATGTTGGAGTAGTTTCTGTTTTTTATTTTGTCATTGATTTCTAATTTCATTCCATTATGATCTAATAGAATACAAGGTAGTATCTCTATCTTTTTGTAATTGCTAAGAGTACCTTTGTGGTATAACATATGGTCTGTTTTAGAGAAGGATCCATGTGCTGCTGAGAAGAAAGTGTATTTGCTCATCAATGGATGGAATATTCTATATATGTCTGTTAAGTCTAAATTATCAATTGTGTTATTGAGATCTATGGTTTATTTGTTCAATTTTTGTTTGGAAGACCTGCCAATGGTAAGAGATATATGTTAAAGTCACCTAGTATTATTGTGTTGTGGTCTATTTGGTTCCTGGAATTGAGAAGGATTTGTTTGACCTACATGGATGAGTCATTGTTTGGGGCATAAATATTTATGATTGTTATGTCTTGCTGACTTATGCTTCCCTTAAGCAGTATGAAATGTCCTTCCTTGTCCCTTCTGACTAACTTTGACTTGAAGTCCACTTTATCTGATATGAGGATGGATACCCCCACTTTTTTGCTGAGTTCGTGTGCATGGTATGTTTTTTCCCATCCTTTCACCTTTAGTCTGTGGGTATCTTTTTCTATGAGATGAGTCTCTTGAAGGCAGCACATTGTTGGGTCTTTCTTTTTAATCCAATCTGCCAGTCTGTCATTTGATTGATGAGTTCAAGCCATTAACATTCAAGGTTATTATTAAGATGTCATTTGTATTCCCATTCATTTTGGTTTATTTTTGGTTTTTAACTTGACTTGGTTTCTCCTTTATTTGGCTATTCCTTGAGGGTAGTTCCTCCCTTTGCTGACTTACATCATTGTTTTTCATTTCTTCCTCATGGAATATTTTGCTGAGAATGTTCTCTAGTGCTGGCTTTCTACTTGTAAATTCTTTTAGCTTTTGTTCATTGTGGAAGGATTTTATTTCATAGTCAAACCTGAAGGTTAGTTTTGCTGGGTATAAGATTCTTGGTTGGCATCCATTTTCTTTCACAGTTTGAAAAATGCTGTTCCAGGCCCTTCTAGCTTTTTTTTTTTTCCTAGTGTCTGGGTTGAGAAATCTGCTAATGTTCGTATTGGCTTCCCCCTGAATGTAATTTGATTTTTTTTTTCTCTTGCATCCTTTAAAATTCTATCCTTATTTTGTATGTTAGGTATTTTCATTATAATGTGTCTTGGTGTGGGTTTGTTGTAATTTTGTACATTTGGTGTCCTATAAGCCTCTTGTATTTGATTTTCCATTTTGTTCTTCAGATTTGGGAAATTTTCTTGTATTATTTCATTGAATAGATTGTTCATTCCTTTGGTTTGTTTCTCTGTGCCTTCCTCAATTCCAATAATTCTTAAATTTGGTCTTTTCATGATATCCCATAATTTTTGGAGATTCTGTTCATGATTTCTTACCATCTTCTCTATCAACTTTGTTTTCAAGATTAAATATTTTGTCTTTAATGTCTGAGGTTCTGTCTTCCTGGCGTTCTATCCTATTGGTTATGCTTTCTATGGAGTTTTAATTTAGTTTATTGTTTCCTTCATTTGAAGAATTTCTGTTTGTTTTTTTCAGAATCTCTACTCTTTGTTGAAATGATCCTTTGCTTCCTGCATTTGCTCTTTTAACTGTTGATTGCTGTGATCACTCAATGCATGCTTTTGCTCTCCTATCTCATCGTTTCCTTTTCTGATCATTTTAATTATGTACATTCTGAACTCCCTTTCAGACATTTCTTCTGCCATGCTGTCACTGGATTTTATTAATGTAGCATCTAGGTTTGTTTGGGACACTTTCTTCCCTTCTTTCCTCATATTGCTCTTGTATCATACCCTCTAGGAGTGTAAATCTGTCATATTGCAGTTTCGCCCCTATAGACTTATAGTGTCCCTGCAGGTTTCCAATAACTTACCTCCTAGTCTTCAGTAGACTGAAGTCTTGGAGGAACTTGATAATGCAGTGACCCAAAAAAGATGCTGCTCCTCTAGGTATGGTGGCCTCCAGGTGGGGTATATTCCCTGTTAGTGAGCAGAGGCAACTCCAAGTGTTGACAGATTGTCAACTGCAGAGGCACTGGACTGCAGGCTGGGGTCCGGCTGGTCTGGCCCCAGCTCTCTGGGTCTACCTCCCCGGCAGGGACGTCTCCCCTGGAGAGTCTGTGCTGGTCCTGGCTCTCTCAATATTTCTTCTTCTTGAATCCTGAGTCATGGAGCAATATGGAATGCAGTCACCCTCTAATCTGCCACCTTGCTTCTTGCTTCCATCTTCTGACTGTAGTAAAATATGGTTGCTATGAACACGAATGTACAAATATCAATTTGAATTCCTGTTTTCACTTCTTTGGGGTATATAACCAGAAGTGAAAATTGAGACTTTTTACCAAGTTTAATTCTATTCTTGATGTAGAGGAAGAGACCCAAGGAGCCATACCCACTGGTTCTTTGCAAAGGGGAGAGGAAAGGGACACTCTCAAGGAGAAAGGGAGAGAGAAGAGGAACGATGCACTTTCCCTGCCCTCAATCCTATTGGGGGTCCCAAGGAAGTTTCCAGAGTTCCAGCTAGGTCCACCTCTCAACTTTTAACTGACAGCAGCATTGCACTCAATTTCCAAGTCCCTGCTGAGCATGGTCTTACCCAAGCAAAACCCATGAAGGGGAGATTTTTACTACTGTGATGGCACACTAGGACTTGCAGGCAATTCTGGGTCACCTTGGCCCAAGTATTGCTCTTAAAGATGTACGGTCAGTGGGCTTAGTTTCTTATTATCCTGTCTTCCAGAGTCCTGGAGTCCTCAGTCTGTATAAAGGTTACAGAAGTCCTCCCTGTGGTCCTCTTATTTGGAGGGAGTCTTGGGGCCTGCATTACACACTTCCACAGATTAATAGGTTGTTTGCTGAGGAATGTAACATATGCCATTGAGTTAAACTAAGGCGGTGCCAGAGTGACCTTAGGTAGATCACTTTTTAAAGGAAAGTATGTGGAATGCATTGATGTATATTCATAGCATAATTCAGTCAACTTCATTCCCAACTCTTCCTCTTTCCCCCTTCTCTTTTCTTCCCCTGGGTACCCTGCTGCTTCTCTAATAATCTCCCTTTTATTTTCATGAGAGTCTCTCTTTGTATTCCTTTTTTCTCTTTAGCTTCCACAAAGGAGAGAAAACATTCAACTCTTGACTTTCTGAGTATGGCTTACTTCACTTTGCATGATGTTCTCCAGTTCCATCCATTGACACCCAGATAACATAGTTTTATTCTTCTTTATGGCTGACTATAACTCCATTATGTATATATACCACATTTTCTTTACCAAGTCATCTGTTGAAATGGAGAAAACTGTTATGTGCATTTGTGTCAAAACAACCCCCACTATTGTTTGTAACAGTAATGCACTAAAAATAAAATGAAAACCAGCATGTGGGGTGTCAGCACAGCAGGCCTTGTCTACAGAACCTTGCCCCAATCCCGGCCATGCCTCTCATGTCTGTCTGCTTCCTATCATTCTGACTATGTCACAGTACATGTTTCAAACATTCCTTGAGATGTTACTTTAATATATAAGAGAAAAATTATCTGTGAAGTTCATGACCATTCTATTAGTATCAGAAATACTTGTTTGGGAGATTTCAGAGTCAGGATGGTAAATAAAGCAGCCACAGATTCTCCCTCCCTGAAGTTATAATAATATGTACAAAATTCTTTAATTAAACAGAAAGGTATACCCCAGATGCAACCAAAACATACAGGAGGCTCAGGTGAATGCCAACCGAAGGTCTTAGAGCAGAGAGAAGCACTGAAGTTTTTGGGACCTTCAAACCATCCTTCCCGTTTCCAAGTCTTCCTGTGAGTCAGTAAAATTCTAGAACCTGTCAACATGTACCCAAGACTGGAGAGAAGCAAATGGAGTAACTATCTTTCTCCATTTTTTTGCCTGGAGAGAGAATATCAGAAAATGCAGACAGGGGAAAGTGAAACAGGAAGAGACATAACTGTCTGGAACAAAAGCAGAGGCCGCCAGGGAACATGTTGAATTCCAGGATTCATCCCAAATCCAAGGGTAGCTAGCCTGAACCTTGGAACAGATCATTAAGAAAACCTAGAGGCAAAAGTCAAGTCCAGGTATTATAAAAACAATGTAGAGTGATGTGTTAGCATTGCTGATTGTATTTCTTCCCAACCCATGCTCAGTGATATAAGACTGGTAGCTTCACCTTGGCAGTGGGAAAGTGTTTGTATTTCAGCAAATTGGCAAATTCTACAAATGAGGACTTTCTCTTGAGGGTAGTGGGCATGTTGTGCAATATGGGAGAGCCAGTTGGCTGGAATACCACTAACTGTTCAGACTATAGCTAAGCTTCCCTCCTTGTATCGTTAGCTACTGGTAAAAGGAACATCTTACTCATGAGACATGCAGGAAGCTGGGAAAGATACAGAAGCAGATTCTCCTCCAGAGCCTCCAGAAGGATCACAGTTCTGTGAACACATTGATTTTAGTACACTGAAAGTGATTTAGTACACTGAAACTGACTTTGCAGTTCAGAACAGTAACCTAATAAATTTGTGCTGTTTCAAGTCAGTCAGTGTGTAGTAATTTGTTACAGCAGCAGTTAGAAACTGATATAGCAAGCCACCCACATTTAATAGTTGCATAGGAGCTCATAGCTTACTGACCACTTTTTGAGAGTACTAATTTTTCCTAAATTTATTTTATGGTTCTATCACCAATTTTCTTCCTTAAAATTCTTATTTTTTAAGAACATTATTCTGCATCCCACCACCCTCTTTTGCAACCAAATGGGAAATAAGTAATAAATAAGCGAACAGTTATTTTTTTATTCTTCAGTCCCTATAGGTAAAGCTAAGAGTAGGACCAAAGGCTCTATGAACAGTTGTTCCAGGAACAGGAGCTGCATACTCAGATAGTTTGGGAATGTTGCAGATGGTCCATCTTATACAGATTCACTGTGTTCATTAACATATTAAAGGCTCTGCTAGAGAATGGGAGAGAAATTTTTGTCAGTTACTCTACTCTTCCTGTAGAGGGTTAACATCCAGAATATAGAAAGAACTCAAAAAGCTTACCACCAAAAAGCAAATAATCTGATAAATAAATGGGTAAACGAACTAAACACACATTCCTCAAAATGACCAAAAAGTATATGAAAATATGTTCAACATCTTTAACAATCAGGGAAATGCAATTTAAATCTACACTGAGATTTCATCTCCAGTTGGAATGACAGTCATCAAGAATACAAATAATACAAATAATAATAAATGTTGGTAAGGATGTGGGGAAAAAGAAACATTTATACACTGTTAGTGGGATTGTAAATTAGTAAAACCACTAGGGAAATCAGCATGGAAATTCCTCAAAAGATTAGGAGTAGAATCACTATATGACCCAGATATACCACTCCTTGGTATTTATCCAAAAGATTTAAAGTCAGTATACTACGATAATACATACTTACAACAACAATACATGTTTATAATAGCACAATTCACAATAACCAAGTTATGTAACCAGTTTAGGTGTCTGTCAACAGATGAATAGATAAAGAAAATGTGATACATATATTTTATTGTCAGAGTGTCCAGTTGGGGTCCAGGTCCTTGGTGTCCCAAATAAAGAAATGAGCAAGACACACACAAGTAACAGGCAAAGTACAAATTTACTGAAGATGAAGATAGCACTCCATTAGGTAGAGTGAAGTGGGCTGAGCAAGAGAGAGACTCAAACCCAGATCTCTGGAAATTAGTGTCTCATGCTGAGCTGTGAGTCATTCTCTTCACTATACGGACATGATTGACGGCCTTACCCAATTTGTTCCCAATGGTTAACTTATGTTACCTGATTAGAGTATTGTTCAAATTCCTCCCATTGGTTATTTTAGAAAACCTAATTAGAGTACTGCCCACTTACCCACATTGGTCATTTTAAAATACTGAACCTGTGGCAGGAGTTGTCATGGTGATAAATCCTCAGTGACCAGGAGTTGTCATGGTGATGGGATTATTTATTACAAACAGAGACAGGACTCCTCTCTTTTCCTTGTCTCCTTGTCTTTTCCTCCAGTGGTTTCTTTCTCATACCCTGTCTCCACCATCTTGTTGTCCCCAAACTCCTATCTAGCATGTACACAATGCAGTTTTACTCAACCATGAAGAACAAAATTATGTGAATTGCTGGATAATGGATGGAACCTGAGATTATTTATGATAAGCCAGACATAGAAAGTCAAAGAGTGTAATTTTCTCTCATATGTGAAAGCTAGAGAAAAAAAAAAAAGGAAAATGATATCATGAAAATAGATGGGATACCAGTAGAGTAGAGGAAGGGAGGGGTTATGGTGTGAGAGGGGGGATAAAGTATAGGCATTGGGGAATTAAATTTACCAAGTTATGTCATGTACTTGTAAAATATGTAACAACAAAGTCCACTATTCCGCACAATTATAATGCACCAATAAAAATGATCTAATAAAAAGGTTGAGGCAAGAGGATCACAAGTTCGAGGCCAACCTCAGCAACTTAGCAAGTTCTTAAGCAACTTGTAAGACCCTTACAAGTTTAAAAGTAAAAGTCTTAAAAATAAAAACTGAAAAGTGTTGGGGTTGTAACTCAGTGGTAAATTATCTCTGGATTCAATGCCTGATACCCCCTTACCAAATGATCTTATTCAAAAAAATAAAATTGTAGATAAGAAAACATGTCAAGTTATCTGAGAAATTCTATGGTAAAGGAAATTGATTCAGTGTTGCTAAACTCAAAATTTGCCAAGGTTTTGTGACCACCCCCCTCTAGTTCAACTTTTCACATAATAGATATTAAGATCCATGAAATAGTTGCAGGGACACAGCTCAGAAATGCTGAGTGAAGAATCTGTAATCTGGGATCTGGATGCCCGTGGAGCCGAATTGATCCTGGGCCTTCCTCTGGTGTGTGGCCTTAGCAAGTTGCTGAGCAGTCAGATTCTTCATTTTCTCACACAAAGGAGAATAACTGTAATACACTGTTATGGATTGAATGTTTGTATCTCCCCCCAATTCACAAGTTGAAGCCCCTAATCCAATGTGATGTTTTAGGAAGTGGACCTTTGGGAGGTAATTAAGTCATTAGGATGACGCTCTCATGATGGGATTAGTGCCCTTATTAGATAAGACCCCAGAGCTCACTCTTTCTCTCTCTACCTTGTGAAGACACAATAAGGAGGTGGTCCTTTGCCAGGCAGGAAAAGAGCTTTCCGGAGAAACCAAATCAGCTTTCATCTTATCTTAGGCCTCCCAGTCTCTAGAACTATGAGAATTAAGTTTCCGTTATTAAAGGTCCCCAGCTTATGGTGTTTTATTGTAGCAGCCCAAGCAGACTAAGGCATCTATCTGCCTTGTAGGTTTCCCTTAAAGGCATTTAATGAGAAGACAGACAACCGCCTATACATCTTCCCCTGCCTGAGATGGGGCTCATTCCTAATCAACAGCAATAAAGGTTTAAGTTGGTATATTAAACCTATACCTTCATACACTCCCTCATAGGGTTCCCAGTAGCTGCTACTGACCTGGATGGCAGTTCTCAGTCTCCTGGAATTCAAATACCCAACAATGCTAGATATTCCCTATTGACTAACAACACCAAAAGTATCATGCAATTATTTTTTGAATTAAAAAATTATAAAATTTAATTTTCTTTGGATATGTCATACATTTTCATTAATGGGATACTCTAGGCTAAGAGGACATAGAATCAGGACACAGATTCCCAGCACTGTCTGTTTATTTACTGAAGGCTTTTATTCCTGTTTGTGGACTTCGGTGAAATCTATAGACCTATCTCAGAATAATTTTTATAAATCAACAAAATATAAAATTACAAAGCAAACCAATTATATTGATGTATATACTTATAAAATTTTTAAAAATTGTGGCACAGTAACATGTGCTTCTTTATTAATATAATAAATAATATGATGTAAGTGTCATGGAGTACATGAGAATTACAAACCACCATGCATATTGAGCCAACATGAAAGGGAAAAAAAGGTTTTTTAATGAGCATGCCAGGCAAGCGGCTGGGAGCAGGCTCACACCTCAAAGAAATTCCAGCATCTGAACTTTGGAAGTACAGAGTTTATAAAGGCAAAAACCACAAGAACAATTGAGGCACATGTAGGTCAGAAAGACCCTGTTGAGACAGATATTTTAATTACATGATAGAACTGTTTTGATTATACATTTCAGAGTCATTTTGTTATACATCAGGGCCATAGTCAGGGACGTGGGAAGGTCATACTGTACTGTCAACATAGATAACAGCTGTCAGGAGGCTGAAAAGAAAACATTTTAAGCAAGCATAAAATGGGATCATGTCCGAACAAAATGGCATTACTTTGGTTCTTTTCCATTTCATTGGTTTTTTTCCTTTTCATTCTCCCATTTCTTTTTAGGGGCTTTCAAAGTCTTGACTTTGACTTAGGGGCAGATATTGGGTCCCGAGGAATATTATTATTAAGCATTTTTATACAAGAACACTTTTTTTTATAGACTTTAGCTTTACTTACTTTTGGTAGGGCTGACATAAGTATACATCTTAACTTTAGTTAAAAAATTTTTTTGTTGTTGTTTTTGTTTGTTTGTTTTTAATGTCCATGTAGGACTGGGCTCAGGCTATACTCTCCTTGGTGTTTAAGACCAAGTTGATCAGAACTGACCTTGTTCCTATCTACTCTTAAGAGTCAGTTGAGGTTCCTCAGAGATCACTCTTAGGGACTTGTGAGAAACCTCCTGGCTCCTTAAGATTTTCTCTACCAGTGGTGCCACTTGCAAGGATTGGTTGGGGTCTGACTGAGCAAATGCGGCTTCTCTTGTAAGCATCAGCCACATTTCCATCTCCAATGACCCTCCTCTTGGCAGAATGTACACTGGTTGACTTCCTGTTCTCTAGAGTCCCCTCAATCTCAATCGGCAGATCAGGTGACTCACCAGAGTTGCAGGGTTCAGAGAAGTCCCATTATTTTCTGAATTCCTGCTGACCTTAGAAGACAATGATTCAAATATTGACTGAGTTTTTCTCAGCCCTTTTACTTCCTTGACTTTGGAATCCAAATTTTTGGTTTTAAATATCCAGCAAGCCTGTTTCACCAGTCTTAAAGAGTGAGTAACAGGTGTAACTTCAATATCTATAATTTTACAGTTACCCCTTTTATTTAATTGGGCTCAGAATTAGTACTGGAAGTCAGCATTATATACTATCTGTCCTGTAGGTGATGGTTTATTATCTCAAATTAACCCAGGTTGTTTTTTAGAAGCAACACCTCTGCAAAAGACTAACAGGCAACAGTTATAAAGTTTGCAATGAAAATATGAAATGAAATTAACAGAGCAAAAATATATGTGGTTTGTGAAATAGCTATGAATCAAGAAAAATGATTTTTATGATCTTGAACCTTTACTTGGTTATACATTATATCTCCTGTTTGAGATCACAGTGATTTTTACAACAAAAATTAATCTTATGAAAACAACTTTAAATGAGCTGAAGTCTAGTCTATTTTGGAGCCATTTTTACATAGAGTAACCTTATCTCAGGCAAGGAAGGGCTTTTCACATTACATCTGAAACATGAATCAAAGAAAGACTAAGAGAGCTTTAACTTTTTTTTTTTTTGAAAAAGTGGCAGAATGTTTCCATGCTTTATAATGTCACCTTTAAACAGGTCAGGATCTCTTTATTATCTTCCAAAGATGTATTTAAATTCCAATTTCAGTGTGAAGAGTTAACACAAAATTGTATTTTAACTTCTTGACAACAGGTTATTTTATCCAGTTATAAACCATCAAATGACATGAAAAAAATACCATCCAAATTTTTTAATACAAATCTAAGACTTTTGTAACACATAATTTTAATTTGGATAACAACTTGGTGTAGTACTCTCCTAACCTTTACATTTAACTGAGTTTAACTTTTAAAGTATAATTTAGAATCCAGAGTATAGGGTAACAATAATCATAGGTCTGCATGGGTTAACAAAAATCAAAGGATAACCTTAAATCTCCTATACATTTAGGAAACAGTATTAATGATCCGAGATTGACTTAGTCATAAGATAGCACTTTAAACTTTGACATAACACTTAGACAAGGCTTAGACAGATATAGTTCTCAGATGTGTACATATACCTACTTACATATATTTTGGTTGTCAACAATATTGTTATAACCTAAATAACAGGTTTTTTTTTAATCCACTACAAAGTAATCATTTAAGAATTTAAAACAGGAACACGACTTAATTTTTTTAAGACTCAGTTTTCCCCAAGTAATAAAGCCTGACAAATATAAGAAACTATCTTGATAGGAACAGATCAATGCTTTAGATTTTGTTTCAAATCAGTACATTAAAGTTTAAATAAATTTAACTGGCTGTGCTAATTATAGCCAATTTAATCACTAATAAAAACTTTTTGAAATTTACCCTTTACTTACTCAGACCATTTTTATCACTTACTCAGACTCTGTTGTCACTTACTCAGACCTTTTTTTCACTTTCACGAACCTTCTTGTCACTTATACAAACTTCTTTTCTTTATATATTCCTAACACAAGTCTTATATCTGACTTCCCATCACAAACCTTATGCCTCTTACCCTTCACAAACCTTCTTATACCTCTCTCTCTTTATAAACCTTCTTATATCTTTCTTCCTTTTAAGTTTATAATTTGAAAACTATCTTTATAAAATTTTAAATTTAGACCAATTACTCCATTTTAATAAGATGAAATACTTCATGTTACTTACTGTACTCTAATTAAAATGCAGTTGAAACTTTGGACACTTTCTTAAATTTATTTTCTTTTCTTAAAATTTTTTTTGTTTTAATTAGTTATACATGACAGTGGAATGCACCTGGATACATACTATATAATGGAGTATAATTTCTGTTTCTTCTGGTTATACATATTCTGAAACAGATCTTATGAATGTTATCTGTGTATTTAATATACATAACAAATTTTATCCCAGGAGAGGGTTGGACAATGATGAGATTTCTCTAAGTCTTTCACATGTTAATGAACATGTTCATCTCCAAGATGACATTAGTATGTAGTATGTTTGAATTTGTTTTCACATGCAACCAATTTTATAACCATTCTCAAGGAATAACTTTGGGAAATACTGGATTAAAATAATGCTCTATTCTCATTTGTCGGTTTCCCTCTTCTGTAGTGAACTGAGCTATGATGAAGATTTTACTTCACTATGTTTATCAGTTGAAGAGCAAAAAGTTATTGGCTGGCTCAAAGAAAGCCACTCCTTGGTAACTCCTGTGTGTGACGTCAACTCATTCCAGCAGTATCAGAGAGCAAACAGCATAAACTCTGAATGTCACTCACTGTTTGCTTTGCCTATAATAGTTTCAGGATGTGTATTCTCCCAATGGATTGACAAACATTTCAAAGAACTGAAATTCTCATAACCCTCCTGCTCTTCTGAGTATCCCACCTTCAAATTGAAAAACTCTAAGAACAGAGAGATGGGGGAGGGAGGATTTTTGGCCCTTAATTCAAATCTCTTAAAGAGGAAAGTAGAGATTGTGGAAAATTTCACTCCAGTGTAGTATCAGTTCACTACTTGGCTTAAAGAGTATTTCTCCTGTCCGCAAAATTCTGAAAGGCCCGTGATACGGTTAAACTGCCAGCAACTTAGTGATTAGGAAAATTTTACCCACTTTGTCATTGTTTAAAAATTAGAAGGATAAGAATGAAAAAGTTAGAAATAGTACATTTTTCTAATCAAATATATGAAATAGGAATTAAACTAAAAGATTTAAACCTTAGTAAATATGTAACAAGGGAGTCACCTGCTGATTCATTTTTTTTAAAATAGGAGAGGTTACTCTGAATTCCCAATTAGTCATTGAATGTCTACATCAAATGTTGTAACCATGACTCAGTTTCTCCACAAATAAAATGCCACTCAGTTTTCTAGACCTTTTACCTAAAGCACTCTAAGTACAGAAAGTCAGAGCTGCGACTAGGGTGAAACCACCCTTTGGGTGCAAAAAAGAAGGGGACACCAAAAATCTCAGTCATCAATATAAATGGAATTTAGTGTGATATTTTAATAATATAATGCAAACAAAATCTATGAGAGCAAAGTGTCAAAAAATTCAATTATAAACTAGACCAGTATTACTGAAGTTCTCCTTTTGCCTCCAGATCCTGTGGCTCAGTGTGTTGCTAATACTGGACCCTAAAACTCACATAAATCGTGCTTTACCAATACATTACATATGAGAATAATAACACACAATAAACAGTTCTAAAGTTGTAAATTATATTCCAATAAGCTAGTTTTTTAAAACCATCTTTAAATCCAAAACATGCCACTCATACTTCAGGTACAGCACTAATTTCCAGAATATATAAAGAACTCAAAAAACTCTACATGAAGAATACAAATAACCCAATCAACAAATGGGCTAAGGATATGAACAGACACTTCACAGAAGAAGATGTACAAGCAATGAACAAACATATGAAAAATGTTCAACATCTTTAGTAATAAGAGAAATGCAAATCAAAACTACCCTAAGATTTCATCTCACCCCAATTAGAATGGCGATTATCAAGAATACAAGCAACAATAAGTGTTGGAGAGGATGTGGGGGAAAAGGTACACTCATACATTGCTGGTGGGGCTGCAAATTAGTGCAGCCACTCTGGAAAGCAGTGTGGAGATTCCTTAGAAAACTTGGAATGTAACTACCATTTGACCCAGCTATCCCACTCCTCGGCCTATACCCAAAGGACTTAAAATCAGCAAACTACAGAGATACAGCCACATCAATGTTCATAGCTGCTCAGTTCACAATAGCCAGATTCTGGAACCAACCTAGATGCCCTTCAATTGATGAATGGATGAAGAAACTGTGGTATATATATACCATGGAATATTACTCAGTCATAAAGAATAATAAAATTCTACCCCATTCACAATAGCATAGAAAAAAAATAAAATACTTGGGTATCAATCTCACAAAAGAGGTGAAAGACCTCTACAATGAGAACTACAGAACACTAAAGAAAGAAATTAAAGAAAACCTTAGAAGATGGAAAGATCTCCCATGTTCCTGGATAGGCAGAATTAATATTGTCAAAATGGCCATACTACCTAAAGTGCTATACAGATTCAGTGCAATTCCAATTAAAATCCCAATGATGTACCTTGCAGAAATAGAGAAAGAAATTATGAAATTCATCTGGAAGAATAAAAAACCTAGAATAGCTAAAGCAACCCTCAGTAGCAAGAGTGAAGCAGGGGGTATTGCAATACCAGATCTTCAACTCTACTACAAAGCAATAGTAACAAAAACGGCAAGGTATTGGTACCAAAATAGACAGGTAGATCAATGGTACAGAATAGAGGACATGGACACAAACCCAAATAAATACAATTTTCTCATACTAGACAAAGGTTCCAAAAATATGCAATGGAGAAAAGATAGCCTCTTCAACAAATGGTGCTGGGAAAACTGGAAAACCATATGCAATAGAATGAAATTAAACCCCTATCTCTCACCCTACACAAAACTCAACTCAAAATGGATCAAGGACCTCGGAATCAGACCAGAGACCCTGCATCTTATAGAAGAAAAATCTTCAACTTGTTGGCTTAGGATCAGACTTCCTTAACAGGACTCCCATAGCACAAGAAATAAAAGCAAGAATCAACAACTGGGATAGATTCAAACTAAAAAGCTTTCTCTCAGCAAAGGAAACTATCAGAAATGTGAAGAGAGAGCCTACAGAGTGGGAGAATATCTTTGCCAACCGTACTTCAGATAGAGCGCTAATTTCCAGAATCTATAAAGAACTCAAAAAACTCTACACCAAGAATACAAATAATCCAATCAACAAATGGGCTAAGGAAATGAACAGACACTTCACAGAAGAAGATGTACAAGCAATCAACAGATATATGAAAAAATGTTCGACATCCCTAGTAATAAGGGAAATGCAAATCAAAACTACCCTAAGATTTCATCTCACCCCAATTAGAATGGTGATTATCAAGAATACAAGCAACAATAGGTGTTGGCGAGGATGTGGTGAAAAAGGAACACTCATACATTGCTGGTGGGGTTGCAAATTAGTGCAGCCACTCTGGAAAGCAGTGTGGAGATTCCTCAGAAAGCTTGGAATGGAAACACCATTTGACCCAGCTATCCCACTCCTTGGCCTATACCCAAAGGACTTAAAATCAGCATACTACAGAGATACAGCCACATCAATGTTCATTGCTGCTCAATTCACCATAGCCAGATTGTGGAACCAACCTAGATGCCCTTCAGTTGATGAATGGATAAAGAAACTGTGGCATATATATACAATGGAATATTACTCCACAATGAAGAATGATAAAATTATGGCATTTGTAGGCAAATGGATGAAATTGGAGAATATCATGCTAAGTGAGATAAGCCAATCTCAAAAAACTAAAGGACGAATGATCTCGCTGATAAGCGGATGAGGACATATAATGGGGGGTGGGAGGGGTTAGCATTAGGTTTAGGGTTAGGTTTAGGGTTAGGGATAAGGAGAGCGGTAAGAATGAAGGAAAGAAGGACTGTATAGAGGGAAAAGAGAGGTGGGAGAGGTGGGAGGGGTGGGGGGGAAGGGAAAAAATAATCAAACATCATTGCCCTATGTAAATGTATGATTACACAAATGGTATGCCTTGACTCTATGTACAAATAGAGAAACAACATGTATCCCATTTGTATATAATAAAAAAAATATACAAAAAAAAGAATAATAAAATTATGGCTTTTTCAGGCAAATGGATGAAATTGGAGAATATCATGCTAAGTGAGATAAGCCAATCTCAAAAAACCAAAGGACGAATAATCTCACTGATAAGCGGTGATGACACATATAGGGGGTGGGAAGGGGGCAAGAATGGAGGAAGGAGGGACTGTATAGAGGGAAAAGAGGGTTGGGAGGGGTGGGGGGAGGAAAAAATAACAGAATGAGTCAAAAACTATTACCCTATGTAAATGTATGATTACACAAATGGTATGCCTCTACTTCATGTACAAACAGAGAAACAAGATGTATCCCATTTGTTTACAATAAAAATGAATTAAAATAAATAAATAAATAAATAAATACAGTTACTATCTTCAGTGTTGCAAATTATCCCCTAATGGAGATACACCAGTCAATCCACTCAAAAATGCTCCCATCTGTTGTTGAAGCAAATGCAACTATCTTGTGTTTATCCTGTTTTGGAATCTCTCCAAGCCTCCCTCTGGCGTTCAGGTACTAGTACCCCTTCTGGCTTCATAGGCATGTGAGAGTAGACAATGCTTTACAAGTATTCCTTCCAAGTCCCTCCTGGACTGCACTTCCCATTTTCAAAAAAATTCACTAATGAGTGTGTCAATACTGGCAGAGGAGAGCTTCATCGTCAATAAGTAGTTATTACAATTTCACAGGGAAACCAATAGCTTTCCCAGGCTCATGAAAATGTAAAAATATGTAATATATATTCTTTGAATTTTTTGTATATATATATATATATATATGTATATACACACACACATATACACATACACCTAGGCTCATGAGAATGAAAAACAATGTATATACATGTTTGTATATAAATACGTGTGTACATATACACACATTTTTGTATATATATTTATATGTATATGTATATTATATATATATATACATATGTATATATATATGTACGTACTAATTGTCCTATTACCTTCCAAACGGTACCAACCAGTTGAAGAGCAGCTATAAGGAAAGTATACCAATTCCACAATCTTGCTGATACTGCATTTTATAATTCAAAAACTATTTTAGTTAGCATTTGAAAATCATTTTAGCTGTTCAGGGTTATATCATATATTTAGTCTTACAATTATGAACTTCTGTTTTCTGATTGTTTTCCCATATTCATTTAATCATTCAATATATATTATATACCTATTATGTGTTAAACACAAGGAAATGTCCCTGTCCTTGCAGCGTTTATAATCCAGGGAGATGCATTCATAGTCTCTTTTACACTTATGCAATCAATCAAAATGCAGTCTGTAAAATATAAAAAAATAATAAACAATAATAAAAAATTGAGGGGTATCTTCTTTATATATATATATTATTTTTAAAAAAACATATCATATAGATCAGCACCTTGAGTCTTCTGTCATGACACAGAAATTTTAAGCATGTCCTTTCTTGTTTTTTTTTTTAAAGCATTCTTTTTCTTTTAACCTTTATTTGTTTATTTATTTTTATGTGATGCTGAGAATCGAACCCAGTGCCTCACACATGCTAGGCAAGCGCTCTACCACTGAGCCACAACCCCAGCCCCAACATGTCCTTTCTTAAAGGTATCAATAATGCCATTGTGATTTATTTCTTCAAAAGTGAAGTTATTTTTCTTCATACATAGACTAAATGGTCTAAGTCAATTTTTATTATAATTTAGTTTTTTATATTTAATTCATTAGTCCATATGGATTATGAAACATGAGAAAATATGTATTCATGTCTTGCTGAAATGTTATCCTATCCTAAAAAAAAAACCTATACTAAACAAACTTTCCTTCACTTATTTAAATTCACACACGCAGTTTTGTACACGTATATTTGCCCTGTATTGGTTCTTTTTCAGTTTCTGGTATTCATTGGTATTACTATTTTTATTGTAGTAAAATATTGTTTAGAGAGTTGTTGGTTTATATATTGATAATACTTATTTTAAAAGAACACAGTCAGTGGATACAAAATGAGTAAGAGTGTTGCAGAAACGACAAGAGGGCACTCAGAAAGTAGGAGAAACCAAACTTTATTTTACGCCGGCGGGCCCTGAGGAGACTAGCACTCCAAAATTCTGAGCCCTGATCCACAGTTTCTTACATTATTTATAGGTTATAGGTTATTATTATATAATATAACCTATTTTATTATCATATAATAGGTTACCTATTATATATAGGTTATTAGACGTCATCTTAGACCCATCCTATCACTGGGGCTTTTTCCTCTTTCCTTTTTTTTTTTTTTAATTCCTAATCTATGCGGCTGAAGGTCTTGTGCAGGGTCTCTAACATAAGGCATGCTCACAGAAACAGATAAGAAGAAACAGCTCTTTTCACAGACATCTACTACATTTCAGGAGGGAGTAGTCAGACTCTGAATGCAGTTATTGACAATGCAAAAGGTAGGGACCCTCCTGGGGAAAACCTAAGAGAGGGGAGTGTCCTTCCCAGGCATTGGACACTTACCATAACGTTTTTGCAATTTCATTTCACTACCAGATCTGATTTTGCACAAGAGTAAATGTAATAAAAAGATAACAAATCATCAGAACTGATTAAGCTGGAAAAGGGAATTAAGAGTTGTCAAATGTTTTCATTAAAGGTCTGTCTTAAAGTGAAATTTCTTATAACAGTGGGACATCATTTAGCAGACAGAAAATAGAACAATGAATGTTGAGAAAGATGCTTAAAGAGCCAGGGGCATCAGGACAGTAGCAAAAGGCTTTCTGCTGGTAATAAGAACAATTTACAGATAATTATGGCAAAGCTTGCTGACTGAAGTCAGAAGCTGGATCTACTGGGGCGAGGAGCACTGGAAGATGTTTCATCAACATGACATGGAAAGGCATGAAAAGTTTACCCAAGCAGAGTCTGGGACCAAAGCGAGGAGACTAGACATTCAGTGACACACAGTGGAGCAGCTACAGGGGGGATTTTTTTTGGTTGGGGGGGTGGTACTAGAAATTGAACTCAGGGGCACTCAACCACTGAGCCACATCCCCAGATCTACTTTTGTATTTTATTTAGAGACAGGGTCTCACTGAGTTGCTTAGCACCTCGCTCTTGCTAAGAACGGCATTGAACTCTCCATCCTCCTGCCTCATTCCAGCCTCCCGAACAGCTGGGATTAGAGACATGCACAGGGGATTTTTATTCATGAAGTGATCTCAAAGGAATGGGCCAAAAGCAGAAAAAGGCAAGAGGGAGAAAGAACAGAAGGAAGCTGGGTTACAAGTTTACAAGTTAATCTGGCAATAAACTGTTATGCACCTAAAATATAAAGATATAAAAGAAACTTCAAAGAATGACTTCCTTGGTAGAAAAATATACAAAACTATACTCCTTGGAAGGAGCTTACCGTTTTAACTCACTGGTGCAACTGAATGTTTAGCCATGTAGCAGGAGAAATTAAAAAACAACTGCAATAATTAGTCTAAGGCTACAGAATTGGCATTGGTGATATTTTAATTAATTTGCTTTTTCCAAACTCTTTGTTTTTAAAGTTTCCTGAGTATGTTGCTTTTCCACCTATATCCATTGGTCAAATAATTCTTGCAGGCCAGTTTCAGATGGCTTTATCACTGAAAACACCACCCTTATCTTTATTTTATGTGAGGTCCCAAGTTTACTCTTTTGTGTATTTCTAGCTAAACACCTTGCAATCCTTAGCCACAACATAACTCAGAAACTGAAACTCTCAATAGAAAAGCTAGTTCTCTAGAGAAAATATCATAATAAAGAAGCAAGTATGCTGGAAGAGGGGTCTAGGAAATAGTTTATGTCAAGCAAGCATCTTACCCTGAAAATCAACTCTGACTTAAATTTGACGTCATAAAAATGTCCAAATTGGCAAACAAAGAACTACAATGGGATCTTTTTGAAGGATCTTCCACAATGTCTTCCAAAGCAATAGAAGCATTTTTATTAAATGCTAAAGCATCAACAACTCAGCTCTTGTAGAGCAGAGTCAACTTTCTTATGGCAGATCACTTGCTCTTTTTTCCTAAGGCTCCAAACTCATGCTTAGCTATTTTTCTATTTGAAAAACAGCATTACTTTCAGAAATCTACCTGTGCAGCTTTGTGACTTCTTGTTTCATCCAAGTTCTCAAAGGAACGTCTGAATTTTTAAGAAATCACCTGCTATACAATAAAGCCCACTTCAAACCTTTAGGAGTGGTTTTTAAATTTTATGATTGGTGTCATGAAAATAAAAGACTTATCTGTGGTTGCCACCTCCTTACTCTAACAGTGTCCTCCCAGATAAAAAAGAAAGTCACGGGTGAACATGAAATGATACACAATTATTGTCAGAGCAATCATTTGGTGACAGCTTCTGCTTTGAGGGTACAGGTCACAAAACGCAAGGCTTTCAGTGAGTCTGGAAATGATAATGTTGCAGAATTGTCCCAGTTTGAGTCTTCCTGAATGGTAATCAAAATGTGGGCGATTTGATCTTCAAATTATGGAAACAGTACACCAGGTCTTGTAGCACCTTACTGTTCATAAAAGTAGTATCGGCATCCCTAGGAAACTTATTAGAAATGAGAGATGTGCATTTTAACAGTATCACCAGGGAATTTGTTCAGTTTTGAGCAACTGTGTACATTAAAAATTGAAATTTATAACTCTAGCTCACATTCTCCCTAGATATGCTAGATATTTCTTTGTATATAAAATAGGAAATACATTTTTCTGAAATTTATGCTAAAAAATTTAAGAGTCATAGAAAAGAGTTTCCCTCTGAACATGAAAATGTTTTATCATTTCAATTGTTATTTGGATAGTTTTAGTATTGATTCAAATACTAAAAATTGGTTGTTAATTTCTAATGTACTAAATATTAGTTGTTAATTTTCCCCTACCACTTTAAAATACCAGTAGTAGAAACTAAGGATATAAATAAAGAATATAAATGGTGTTTTTTAATCATTGGTCCTGAGATATAGCTAGCTCATACTAAGATGATCATCAGTGAGTTCACATATAGGTCTCCAGCACAGACATAATGTATACTATCGAGATTTGCTTCCTCAAGAGGATATTCTTTCCTAGAAGAATTCTTCCCTGAGAATTCTTCAGTGCTTTATTCATTAATAGGTTGATGCTGGGGACCATCCTACCCATCACTGAACTAGGCCATGAGATCAAGGACTCCATATGTTGCAATAGTGCATGTGTCTTGTGATGTCAAGGTATGTAGATGGGGCAGAAACAGGAGACAACTCACTTCAGAGACTGAAGATCCCAGGTTCCACCTCTAACTCTAGGGGAGTTACTGTACAGTCAGAAAGGCACCAACTCGGTTGTTAGTGTCTCATTAAAGTTGGACTGGATAACTGACTTTTGAACATCAAAAACTTAAAGCCAGAGACTTGGGTATCTATTTCGACTTCCAGCTTGTGTTCTTGAAAAGGGAATGAATTCTGACAGTATGTTGGTGAACAGTGAAAGAATCCAATAAAATATGTGGGTCATATCATCCAGCAAACACCAATATTCCTTATTCAAGTTTGAGTAATCAGAAAAGTATATAAATAAAACACTAGAAGATCAAAGAATTATCCCATCAGTATGTACAACTATAATGCACCAATAAAAAAAGTCTGGAAAAAAGATCAAAGAATTAAATCATTGCTCAAAGATGCAGAAAAATGATTCTTATTCATACAAGTGAATCAGAAAAAAATTGAAAAGTACTTCCATTTTTAAAACTGTAAAACATTACAGAATTAAGGGGAGTCATGTTAATAGAACTAAAGAAGGGGCAAGGATAATATTAAAAGGTTGTGGCACAGGCACAAACAAGTGAAAAACACTAATATTGCAGTAGCTAATAAAAATTCATCCAAAAGCAATGTAGGGAAGATGATGCATGGCAGGAAACAGAATCGGTGAGCTCAGAGATCAACTGGAATGGCTCCATGAGAAAACAGAGTTGAAGACAATAAGATAAAAAGAGAAAGCAGTAGAATAGAGAGCACAAAGATCCAATGGGTTGGCCATTGACATCGGTGGGAAAGAAACCAGCAAAAAATGAAGGGTGAAAAAAGTTTAACATACACAAAAGATTAAACTTCTGGCTGTGACTGAGTGAGATTGTCAGTAAATCTTCTTCCTTAAAAGAAGTACAAATAATAAACTAAGAAGCATGTATACTTTTTTAACATTCAAATTTCAAATAAGGCCAATAAGGAGTGAGACATTCTTGCTGGGAGCTGCTCCAATCCCTCTTCTTTCCTGCCCTCCAGCTCATAACCACAGGAGTTTTGCTGGGGCAGGGGAAAAGCTGTGAGGATGGGCTGCTACTCCATTTGGTGTGCTGGAGACACCCACGCCCAGTGGCATTATCTGTGGAACTGATGATCTTGATGATGAGTAAGTGGGGAGTGCCAACAGTTCTACAAGGTTGAGGCTGAGGTCATGACTGGGGCTCTGATAGTCCTGGCTCAAGCTTGCCTAGGACTGAAGGTGGGAGCGGAGAGAAAACTGCAAATGAGCACAAAGGAACTTTGTGGGATGATGTAAATGTTCTGAAATCCAAAAATCATTGAATTGGGTCAATGTTATGTGGAATTTATATGCCAATAAAACTTTTTAAAAACTATCAAAAAAGGAAAACTCTCTAGGAAGAAAGAACATTGGAATCTATAGCTCTAATGAACTTTCCATGGCCCCGACCAAAATTTTTATTGTTGCTCCATCTAAAACTTGTTTTGGCAATGTTTTTTATTTTCATGTTAAAACTTTCATAAGCGATATAATCTTAAACAGATTACTTGCAAAGGAAGAACATGCTGAGCTCAAGTTTCCTCTGTAAAAGTAAATATCATAGTGATAAAAGGAAGAAATTTTTACGGATTTTTAATAGAACAAGTTGAGTTCTCAAATCAGATACCAAGTTAAGAAGTAGCTCTTGTCAAGGTATTAGAAATATACACAAGTGTGCTTATTTGATGCCCAAAAGAGTTAGTTTACATTTACAATTGATTCTTCTCAATAGTAAACTATATGCATATGGGGTTTGATTTGTAAACAGTGTTTTTCCCATGATACTTCATTGAAATACATTTATTGCAAAAGTGGGGTCCTCAAGTTCAATTGCCTTTGGTAATAGGCAAGTAACATAAACGAAGCAAGAAGGCCTGGTGTACTACCATGGTCCGTAGAGCCATCATTTCTGGGTTTCAATGCCATGCCACCTTGATAGTTCAGTTTCTGCATCAGAGAAACTGCAGTGGGTGTTAAGGACTGTGGTGAATTGAAGAGGGTTCCCAGCAGATTGGCCTTTTTTTGAGAATGGAAACCTGAGTGGCTGGGTCTTATTTTTTCAAGAGAAACCAGACATTTAACATTTTTATATTTAAAAAATCTTCAGTTTATTCAACTAAAACTAAAGAGTTTTCCCAAGAATGACTCAGTGGCTTTCATGCTGTTTTATGCTATAGAAGACTTTCTTCAAATTGCATTATTCATTGAACACAAAAATAATGAAAGAAACAAAACTAGATTATCTTTGAAATCCCTCAGGATTTATTATGATTTTATGGGATCCCAAATAAGAGTTAGTGAAATCATGAATGGCCTGTTATCTAGCTTGTTGGTACATTTAATTTATGTCAATTTAACTCATTAGGTTAGTTCAATTTAACAAGCATTAAGCAACTGTTATGGACCAGGCACTGAGCCTAAGTGAGAATCTCTGCCTTTATGGATGTGTGATCCCATCAGTGATGGACAAGCGTACATATTTCAGGGCAGAGAGTGCAAAGCACGACTGTAGCTGGAGATTATCTTGCCTGTGGAGGAGGAGAGGGATGCCCCCCAAGGTGATGTTGCCATTCTGCCTTAAAGCATGACTTTAAGCATGAGAGAGGACTGGCCGTGGGTATCTGGAACAAGTGCAGCATGGACAGACACACAGGTGTGGAAGGACACAGGGCAATGAAACAGCTAGTGCCCAGAAGGAAAGAGCACCCAGAAATGAAGCCTTTACCCGTTTACTGGTGGGTAACTGAGCTACGCTGATCAGTCACTTATTTGTAGTATCTGGCATTGAGGAGGAGATACGCCAGGGCTCAAGTGGCTTGAACGCAAACATTGGCTTACAGGTAAAAATCATTCATTCAATTATACCTTTTAAATTAGGATCACAAGGATAATCTGTTACTTTAATAAGCCAAATCCTCTTAAATATTATACATACAAAAACCACAAATATGTACAGCTTTTTACACAAACTTCTGATATCATGGACTTGATTCTCATAAATATTCGTAGACTTAATTCTGAATTTTTCTAGGATTAAAATTTGTTAACTCATTCTAAAAAAAAAAAAAAAATTTGAATCATCCAAAACAGTTTTGAAGTTACCTTTCCAAATAATCTTTGGGGTAGCCTGCTCAGTTTTCTAAAAAACATCCTTAACAACCAGAATGATTGGCTGAAACTCAGACTGAATTCTTATTCAAAATACAGATGGGATGTTATATTTTTAACAAGGACTATAAAACTTAAAGGAGGTAACCAAATATTACACATCTCTGGGTCTGAGTCATATCATGACCTTAATGTCCAAGTCATATCTGAGCCTATAATCCTCATCCAGGGTTACTATACCACTAGAGAAACTTTTAGATTAATTTCATTCAACAGTTTGTTTTTAAGGTATACTGTATTTTTAATATGCATTAAGTATGATATTTTCTCATTTGGCAGAGGCACTTTAGAATTCAGGTAAACACTGCATTCTTTTCATGTTCTTTCTATTTGGTAAACCCCCCAAGTTTATTTAAATACTAAATGATAAAACATTTAATTGGAACCTCTATCATTTTAGCATGTCTCACCACAACTTCTAAGGTTGGTCTATCTAGTAGCTAGTATATTTTGGTGTCCTATAAATAACAAATCCAAGGAAGGATATCTCCTGTAAATTAAAAAGAACCTACAGTTTAATAAGATAAAAATCAGGAAAGGCAGAAGTAGGGATTTTAAAAAACAGGATAAAAGATTAGAAAAATAAAATAAAACCAAAGTTAGTTCGTAAATGTCATAATATCTTCTATCCTATTAGATGTTTAATTTCACAAATACTATCTGGGTTTCCTAGTAGCCAAGATGAAGAAGGAAGCATAATCATCCTCTTCATAATGTTAAATTAAACAACTAACTCTGAAAAATGAGAAATAGCCCTAGATCCAAATTTTTTGAGAAATTTATCTCAGGGGTCCACCTAATAGGATAATTTACAATGGAGTTACAAAGAATGAACCATTTTACTGTTTAATTATCTATGATATTTGAAGCAAATAAATGAAGTCCTGAAAAAAAATAAAAAAGGTAGAGTTCTTTTTCTTCTTTGCGGTGCTGGGGATTTGAACCCAGGGCCTTGTGCTTGTGAGGCAAGCACTCTACCAACTGAGCTATATCCCCAGCCCTAGAGTTCTTGAAAGTGACATTTCTCAGGGAGCTATCTGGTGGTTCCCAGGTAAAGTCCTCAAAGACATCTCAATAAAAAATCTGAAAAAAATGCAAGAACACTGTTTTGTTGTTGTTGTTTTATGGTACTGGTGATTGAACCCAGGGGTGCTTTGACCACAGCATTAAATCCCTACTATTTTTTTTTAAGTCATGGTCTTGCTAATTTGCTAAGGGGCTTATTAAGTTACCCAGACTGGCCTCAAACTTGTGATCCTTCTGCCTCAGCCTCCTGAGTTGCTGAGATTACAGGTGTGCGCCCCCACACCAGCAATAACACCATAATAACACTATAATAATAAGTCAAGAATATGTATAATGGCCATCATTTCAGTTAACCTTGCGGGGGGGAGGGCGTTGTCAAAGTATCATTATTTGAAAAAGAGGTGGATGACAAGCAGGTGGAATAGGCTAGATAATCACTAAGGATCCTTCCAGCTCTGAAAAACTGAGATTCTCAATTCGATTTTTACTGAGTCCTTGCTTGTCCTGTATTTCTCTGGATAAAAAGAGAATTTCTACACATACACACACAATCCTTTGAGTATTTCATACTTTTGATATTCTGGAAAGTAGGTGTGCTGCTATTTGCCTGTTATTATAGTAGGAAAGAATTCAATATTTGCACACCAATTGATCCATGAAAGTCAACAAAGAACAGCCAGCCTCTGTCCTCCTAAATTGTTCCTCTGTGGACTCAGATGAAAGTTAGAACCCTTCATTAAATATTCAAGACTCTTTCTGACAGCTACTACCAGAAACTTTCAAACTAACATGCATATCGGTACATATGTTAAATAAAAGGAATTTAAATCTTACTCTTTTAAGCTGTGATTGTATTTAAACTCCCAGGAACATTTCCCACTGTTAAAAACACTTAACTGAAGACTTGATTAAACTGCTGGGCTTCTGAAACCCTGAGAACAAAATCAGGCAGTGCAGAAAGAGCCCCTAGTAGCTGAATAAGAATGACAGAAGTGAGGCTTGCAAAATATTACCAATCTTCATAGGAATTTTAAAAGATAATAGTAGAATCTTCCAAGAATTTCACAATATGATTATGCTCTGTACCTCCCAGATGCCACAAACATGTAACTTTACACATACACCATATGTATGTATTGTGTATATACATGTCACATGTATATGCTATAATCTGTAGAAGAAAATGTCCATAAACCTGGCTTAGACTATTTTGTCAGTCCGAACTTTCAACTGGAG
Organism: Sciurus carolinensis; assembly: GCF_902686445.1. Taxonomy (NCBI): domain Eukaryota; kingdom Metazoa; phylum Chordata; class Mammalia; order Rodentia; family Sciuridae; genus Sciurus; species Sciurus carolinensis. The sequence continues at coordinate 83,601,663 of NC_062226.1, forward strand.
AAAGAACAATTGTGTAAAAACATAAAAACCATTTTTCAGATAACTTTTACAGTAGTAGTGTTAGGAGACAGATAGATGAGGACGGTGGGAACACAAGGTTAAGAAACTAATTCTATACAACGGGCCCACTGTGCTGAACCCCACATGCTTTCTTTTTCAAGAAGCATTTTACCTATAACCCTGCCTGGCCTAAGTGTACAGCCTATGTGACATTTCCTAGCAGACTACCTATCCGCAGGAAAAATGCAGGCCCAAGATTATGTTGATAGGAGAATCACAAATTACCCTGAAGGAGGGGACTTCTGTGACCAGATCCTGAAATTCTGGGAGATAAGGATAGTTCTTCCTAACCATAAAATCTGTAAGAATTTTATTTTATGGTTAAGAATCCAGTTGGACCCATTCAGTATGGGCCAAGGTGACCTAAAGTTGTCAAGACAGTGGGGACTTGAAAGTCTGATGTCATTCTATTGTCAGTCAAAAGGCAAGAGGTAGACCTGGGCAGGACTCTCTGGAAACTTCTCTGGGATACCCAGCAAAACTGGAGTGTAGGAGAGGCACATTGTCCCTGTCCTCTCTGAGAGGACCCAATCTCTCCCTTGAGAGTGTCCTCGTTCCCTTTTCCTGTTCCTTCAATAAATTCAGTACTATTACTCTGAGTGACATGTTTGACATCTTTCTGAATCGCAAGAATAGGGGTTTGAAGGGAGTCTTCATGCTTAGATGGCATCAGATCTGTAACTGCCTGATATTTTTCCAGAAACAAAAATTGCCTTAAGTTGTCTTGGTGACCTAAATACTATGCAGAATGTGGCTGTTAATAACATGGTTTGCTAAAAACATGAGCAACTCTTGATAAATTTCCAAAAAAAGAACAACAAACAAAAAACTACAGTCTTTCTTCTAAAAATTGGGTAGTGGCATTTTAAAAGTCCACAAAAGTATATATGTAAAATAGTATTAAATTCTTTGCTTTGATAAATATAAAGTGCTTTTACACCTACTTGAATGTCCAGACATTAAAATATTATGTAGGATATGTGCTATGGGTTGTATAGTGACCACTCAAAATTCATATTTCCATGTCCTAACCCCTGGTGCCTCACCTGTATTTGGAAATAGGGTCACTGCAGGTGTTATTAGATAAGATGAGGTCATGTGGGAGCAGGGTAGGCCCCTAGTCCAACAGGATCAGTGTCTTTATCAAAAGGGAAAATTCAGATACAGATACACATACAGGGAAAACATTATGTGAGGATGAAGGTAGAGATCTGGATAATTCTTTATAAGCCAAAGAGTATCAAAGTTGGCCAGAAAACCACCAGAAGCTAGAAGAGGAAAACAAAAGAGATTCAGACAGCCCCCAAAAGAGACCAGCCCTGCCAAAACCTCCATCTCAGGTTCTGGTCCCAGATCTGTGAGACCATGTATTTCTGATATTTAAGTCACCCAGTTGTGGTTCTATGTTGCAATAGTGCTTGGAAACAGATACAACATAAGTTACAGCAATAAAATCTCAACAGTTATCTTTCTATAGCATAATTTTAAAAATCAGGTGAGTGTAGGGCCCATTCCATATATTTCATTTTTATGCAATGCCATGCAAATGAGATATTGTCGTTTTGGGAATGAACGTAGAGAGAAAGCCATACAATTCCCCTGGGGAGGTGGAAGCATCCTATGTGGCATGAGCTGAGTACCTGGAGAAAAACCCTGCATTGCAGGAAAAGTGCCTTCAGCCCATGCCCAGCCCTAACAGCGTCACAGTAGCAGTGTCATGTAAGAGAGCAGGGCTGGTGGCAAGCCAGAGCAGTCAGTCAATCATTCTCCAGGAAGTGGCACTCAGTTATCTGGATGTTTCCCTGGAGACAGAAAAAAACAAAGGGAAAAGACAACAAAGGCCTTACAGAGTTTACATTGACATAATTTTGGGGAAGTGCCTATTCCCAGGGTGAATTCTCCTGGGTCACAAAAATTACTGAGCACCAGCCGAAGTCACAATGGAAATGCAAGCACAGAGAGAAGACGGCTGCCCTCATGCAACTCAGAATCTCTCTGTGGAAGATGACTACCCCAGGAAAAGAAATACTGAGGTGTTAAGGAAAATGGGTATTCACATGGCAAAGGGAAGAAGGCAACCGGGGGAGATGAGTACCCAGGGTGTTAGAGCTGATAACAGCTCCGTGGTACTTGACGGCATATCAGTGACTTGACAACTAACCAGAGAAGATCATTTTAGCACTCTCTACTGGACAATGAGTTGGGTTTTATTACCTGCAACATTGCTAACACCAAATGTGTGGGGATTTTCCACACCAAAAACCAATTATCCAATTAAGTGTCTCACAAGACAATTTAATCCTGACACTAACTACACAAAGCTAACGGCAGACTCCACAGGTTTAAAGGTTGAGTCCCCCAAGGCTATCGTGGTTCAGACACCAATTGCAAATACAGCATTCTCAGGTTACCCACACTTCTGTCTGACTTGGATACAAATTGAGGGTTCCAATTAACCCTCTAGGATTGATAATTTACTAAAACAACTCATAGAACTCAAGGCATTACTCACTATTATTGAGTTATTATAAAGGATAAAACTCAGGAATGGCCAGATGTTAAAGATGCATATGGCAATCAATACCCTCTCTGGGTACCATCATAATAATCCAGAAACTCTGTGAACTCCGCTATGTAGGGGTTTCAACAGAGGTTTCATCATGTAAGCAAGAGCAATTATTAAATCAATCTCCAGTCCCTCTCGCATCCCTGGAGGTTGGGGAGTGGGGAACAAATTCCAGTCCTCTAGTCAAGATTTGAACTTGACAAGCAAACCCCACCCGAAGCTATGTAGGTACCCACCAAGAGTCATCTTATTAGAACAAAGTCTCTCATCACTCAGGAAATACCAAGGGTTTAGGAGCTCTGTGCCCAGAAACAAGGAAGGAAGACCAAATATATAGTTATGTCACAGGGCAAATTATTTTCAGTAATCATTATATTCTTGAATTGCTCAATTATAAAACAATACCTATAAGAATACTTTCAACCTTAAAAGTGTTATTTAAATGTATGTGTGTACTTTTTGTATGAACTAGAAGGTGCCCATACCAAAGAGATTATAGCTTAAAGTTTTTCTGTAATAAATTTTAAACATGTAAAGTTTCCATGTAGTCACATAGAATAATAAAATAAACTCAAGTTCTATTTATCTTTATAATCACTGTAAATCACTGTTTAAATGTTTGAATGTGTAGTTCCAGCAGAACTGGAGAAATAAACTAACCAGAGTAAACTCCCCTAATCCTGAAACACTTGCAAACTTAGCTCCCCCATTTGAATGGGTTATAGTAAAGTCCACAAGTGTCAGAGGCCCACCATCTAACTGGGAGCTCTGAGTTCACTGCCATATAGAACACAGTATATACTAAAAGATAAGTATTAAAATGAGCAACTGTGGAGCTACTATATTAATTATTAAACTCAACAACAACTGCAGCAAGTATATAGTACTAGTATGTAGAACTTAGACCATCAAAAGATATTTTTTAGGGATTAGCATTTTCATGTAGATATTGCTTAGAATCATGAGTTCATACTGATAATAAGAAACAGACTGACTTTTAGCAAGTTTTATTTTTGCTTTTACAATCTTTTTACAGTCGATGTGCCCCCTACTGGCTGCACCCTGAGTAAAACTTTCTCCCATTCACTCCTTGGGAGGACAAGTATGGACAGACAACAGATGTGGAGATGTGAATTGAAAAAAAGCAAAGGATTTACAGCAGGCAGTTAGGACAAAGCTCAAGGAAGAGAAAGTGGAGGCTTAACTTGGGAAAACATGTTTGAGAGAAATTCAGGTGATAGGACATGATGACTGGTTGGCTTTTCAGGTGGAGACAAGAACATGGCCATGTTAGCTCTCAGCTTTCTGGATGGGATACCAGGGATTGTGGACTTGTTGGTATGTGGTTGGGAACAGACACAAAAGTATTAGAAGCAAGTGTCTGGGAAGACAGGGTTGTATAATAATTCTAATACTTCATGGAAGTATTTTTTTTATTATTAACATGGAAAAAGGATAGATTAGCAAATCCTATCTCCATTTTGCAATACAAAAACCAAGGCACTGAGGGGTGAAATCATTTTTCCAAAGCAAGTTAGGAGAAATACAGGGATTAATTTTTTACTTCATCAGGTAGATCCAGTAAGTTAGTGTAACTTCATTTTAAGAAGGACCCGTCCTTGCTAAAATTTTGCAGATAGGAAAAGAAAGACTAGAGCTTGTCACTTTGCCATACCAAGAAAGAACTGCCTATAGACATCAGGCTCTGATAAGTGAAATTCATACCTAAAGAGCAGCTGGTATGAAGGAGCAATAGGAACTATTTTTTTTAATAAAGATAATGTTTTAAATTTAAACATGGCTTCCAGGAAGTCCAGGAAGGCTGCCAGAGATGTGGAAGGAAACCTGCAGAACACAGTGTCCCAACCAGGAGGGAAAGTATCGCAAGTGCTGGAGAAGCTACCTATGCTGGTATTCATCCAGACTCCATGGGGGTTATCTTTCCTCCCCAATTACACTATGAACTACCTGAGAACAAGACTGGTTTTTTGCCATTTGATATTCCCAGAGCCTAAGCAAGGAGTCTCACACATGGTAGATGCTTGATAATTGTAAAATAATGAAAAATCAATGGAATAGAATAAATATTAGGATAGGAATCAATAAACTGGATCTAGGAAAGATTAAATATGCATCCCTAATCCAAAAGGCTTCTTTCAGCTCTAAAATTCTGCAGAAAGGATGACCGATTCATCAATAATTATCATTTTTCTCTCTGCTTATGAGAATGAATCATAAGCACTTCTAAAGCACAAAACATTAAAGCATGAGTTTTGCAGGTTCTCCAACTAGAAGGACACTCTTTTCTCTACCCCATGGTGATTCCCTTGTTCAGCATCCTTTTTTTTTTTTTTTTAACTTGCCTTTTCCTCTCTCCACATCATATTATTTCCCCCCTTGCCTCCTCTTAAAATGACAATCCTTACACTCATAAAGTTAATAAAGTATCCTAATGGAGGAGAAATCATGAATACTTCATTGTAGGTTCAGGATCATCTGAGAAAGTAATAAAGGATGACATTTTCATCTCTATTTAAGAATTTGAAAAAATGAAAAGCAAGGTCAAGAAAGGCTGTGCAGCTTGCCCCAAGGTCGCCCAGATAGTAGAGGGCAGAGCCTGACCTCACTCACCACCCTGCTGACTCAGTCAATATGCTTCCTGCTGCCCCTTGTGGGTTCCATAAGTTAATCCAAAAGCACAGCCAAGACAGAATGCCCACACCAACTATTATGCACAGGCAGTCTGAATCCAGAAGTAAACCAGAAAGTAAAAAGAAAAAGGCAGTTGAGTCCAGGAACAATGGGCAGCATCTGGGCCCAGTTAATTTCCAACACCATGTTCAGGGAGCCATGAATACTCCTCAAAGCCCTTAAGATACCTGGATTATTGGTGGTTCTTCTTCATCTGTGCTTGGAGTCTGTGTTAGTCAGCTGTGTGTCACTGACCAAAATACCCAACAAGAACAACTTAGGGGAGGAAAAGTTTATTTGGACTCATGGGTTCAGAGGTCTCAGCTAATGGTTGGTTGAATTCATTTCTCTGAGCCCAAGGTGAGGCAGAACATCATGGTAGAAGGGCATGGTGAAAATAAAAAAATTGTTCATCTCATGACAGACAGGAAGCAGAGAGAAATAGGAGAAGGAGCAAGGGGGACAAGATATAATCCCCTAGGACACACCTCCAATTACACACTTCCTTCAGCCATGTTCCATCTATCTACAGTTAGCACCCAAAACAGTAGTCCTTTCAAATCATTAATTCATCAAAGAGATTAATTCACTTAATAGCTTACAACTCTCATAATCTAATATTTTCAATGCTGCATTAACACAGGAACTTTTGGGGGATGCTGAATATCCAAATCATAACAGGTTCCATGTGTTTCCTTCAGATTTCAAAGATGTAAAAAACAAGCTTCTCCATTTTTAATTTAGAACATGGACAGATGGGATCAGGGAAGAAATATAAAGGTAGTAGTGAGAATATTTTGGAGCAAATAATGTAAATTTCTCCACTTTTTTTGTTCATCTCAAAAATTTATAAGACACACCTTGATGCTTAGATTAGCAGTCTACTGTTTCAGAAATATCAGGACAGCAGTTTGGTGTAGTACAAAGAATATGGACTTGTTGCGACCAGTTGGCAAACTCTGGGGTCCAGTGAGGGGCGAAGGGGGATTGAAACTAAAGATTGACAGACTCAGATCTTGAAGATAAGGCTGGGATCAGGTGGAGCCTGCTGTCTGATGGAGATGCAGGTCTAAAGAGTTACACCAGCAGTCTTTATTTATATACATCTCATTATCAGGCTAAAGACTATGCAACCATTATTCTTTGTATGCAGGAAAGTTACAGAAACTAGGACATCCTATATAACTTTTCCACAGTTGCAATCCATAGTTGCAAAGTGCAGTATTAGGAGCTTTGTGTAGCTCTCAAGAAAGTCCATTGTTTCAAGTTACTGAAAGGTGGGCAGGAACTGGAGAAGCAGAGCTGGTGAAATATTGTGGTTGTCTAGTATAAAAACTCCTTCCTTCCTGGGAGCTGTGTGCCTGACATCAAGGTTAGAACTGATAGAACTCTTGCACAGAGCCTCCTTATGCAGCTAGGCATCCTGTGCCCTTGCACAGAGACATTCCCAGGAACCAGGCATGACACAGCCATGAGGGCATCAGAGACTTCTGATCTCAGTAACTGTCTCCCATCCTCCATCACCACTCTCAACATGGGCTCTTCAGTCTGCTACTAGTTATGGTCCCTGGATTCCTTTACCCTTCCGAGAAACTAGAAATATTTCATCTTTTGAAGAGTTCATAGATAGCAGTTGTCACAAACTTAAAGCCATATTTGTTCCACAGGTGGAATTTCTTTGCTCACAAAATTGAGAAAAGTATTTTAAAAACTCCTTTGCAAGAGACCTGCCTTCTCATGTTAAGCACTTTCACTCCTCTCTCTGGTCTTATACTCACCTGCATCAGGGGATTTCCCCCACTGCTCTGGTCCCTGCACATTTGAGTTCAACCTCATCTTCAGGAACATTCCAGGGTATGGAAGCATCTAGCAGAAAGCAAGCACTCAGTGAACTCTGGTTCTGTGAGGTGTGAGATTCTTCAATTTGATATGTAATATTTTGCAATTTGAATTTCAACTTCCCTTCTCCATTGTTGGTTCCTCATACTCTTTCCTCTCCCCATGATGGACTGTCTTGGAGCTCACTCTTCCCTGATTTTTCTCACTCCCTTTAGTGGTGTCATGCTATCTCATGGCCTTAAATATGCTCTAGTTAGTAATGATTTCAAATGTGCTGATTTGGAACAGATGTCTCCCTGAGACTCCAGATTCATTTATCTAAATGCCTACTTGACTGTTCACACCTGATTATCTAATAGTGGGACAAACATATCCAACTTTGTCCAAAATCTTCCCAATCTGCAGAGGAAAGTCCTTAATTATGCCTCATTTGATATATTATTTATCTTGGATGTTTCATTTTTAATTTCAAAAAGCCAAAATGTATTTGTGAGAATCTCCCATCTTGGTCTTATATTAATGTGTAAGATGCATGGAGAATACATAGAATTTGCTTTTTAACATGTGCTTACATTCAGAATAACCAATTTCTCTTTTCTTAAACATTTTCTGATGAAATACAACCAATGACTTCCTCTTAAAATAACGTGTAGAATATTTGCTGGTTAAAAAAAAATGTACTGGATACAAAAGATGGCTAACTACTTCTGTAGACAGGTAATGACAGGGAACTATTCAAAACCACTGCTGTAGCCAGCCACTCGGCGTACCCCAGTTTTACCATGGATATCACTACGGCCTGTAAGATACACAAAGATAGTCAATGAGGACCTTAGGAAACACAGGAAATTGTAGGTTAGATATACATAAACTATATAGGAAATAAAAACTGAGAGATCAGATTATGAGTAGATTAGTCTAAATGTTCTTGTTACAGAGGTTTTGTCACTTTCTGTCTGGTATAAATCTATAGCATTTAATTTATTTCTTGATAACAGTCTGTATTTTTATAATAAATCTATTCACTGATAATGATCCAAAAAGAATGTTTAATGAAAAATTAAGTACTGAATTTACCTGTCTAAAATATTTGTGAATCAAAGCATAACTTTTATAGGACATTGATATTTATCATCCACCATGAATCTATAGTGATATCAGTCACCACAAGAAACAAGCAGACACAAATCTGATGAAGAATCATCAATACTTATGTGTTACTTAGTTTTTCATCATTGTGACTATTACCTGAGAAAAATAACTTAGAGGATAAAAGATTTATTTTGGCTTGCAGTTTCAGAAATTTTAATCTGTGGCCAACTGGCTCCAAGGATGAAACAACATGGTGAAAGGATGTGGCAGAGAAAAGCTACTTAGCTCATGCAACCAGAAAGCAGAGAGAGACCGGGGACATGGAATACCTTTCCAGGCCATGTCCCAAGTGATCTACTTCTCCAACCATGCTTCCCCCAGTGGATTAATCCACCAATGAGGTTAGAGTTCGCATGATCCAATCACTTCCTATCATCTCCACTTCTGAACAGGGCTGTTGGGAACCAAGGTTTGAGGCCCTGGGAGCCATTCCAGATCCAGACCCTAACAACTTACTTCAAAGTTAATTTAATATTTATTGTAAGAAGACTATAGATGCTAGAAGACTAAAGATGCTTCAGTTCATGCAAATACGAAATATACATGTAAATATCATTCTGGGATGCATAAATTTTCACACAAATTGAGTGACTATTCTTAAAAAGAAGTTTCTTTCATTTTTATTCTACAGTATCTTGTGCATGTAAGACAAATTAATTGATAACAAATAATGCCATTTTTATCTCAACATGATCCAGTACAAAAACTAGACAGTGATTTAATACAATTCCAATAAGGGTTGGAGTTTTTTTCACCCAATTAATGAAACAGAAACTAAAGTTTTCTAAGATTTTTCTCCCTAAAGTAAGGACATCTGCCATCATTGAGATGCCATTGTAAATTAATTTAAAAAGTCAACATTGAAGATGAAAGATTTTGTAGTATTAATATAAATAGAATTTTTTATAGTGTTATGCCAAAAAATTCTTACTAAATTAAGAATCTTATGAGGAGGAAATGTATTAGTAATTCTGAATAATATACATTCAGAACCAAATAAGTTTTAAAATCTAATTAAAACAGACATGTCTGTTACCAAACTTTAAAGTATTTGATATAATAGTATAAATAAACTACAAAATAATGCATGAAGCTTGCCTTGATATTTATATGCAAGATAGAATATATTTTCTCTATTTCATACAATCAATCAAATCTGAGGAAAGTTCAAGTCTTTAAAAAATAACTTTGAAAATTAGTCATATAAACAAGTCCTCCAAAATTTTATTTGTTCAATGTCATTTACATAATTTTAGGCAAGTAGTCAATGAATGGAAAGCAAAACTTCAGTTTTTACCATTTATTTTGAAAAGCTTCAATTATAAAAACAATGCTCAAAACAGAAATTCACTAAAATGTGTTCCTATAAAAGAAATGGAGGAATTGGAAAAATGTGAACTCACACATTTTTAATTTTGAAATTTTCTAATTGCACATTAAAATACTTTTTTCTTTTGGAATTCTCTTTTGAGGAATTTAATTGGATTATTCAATATTCTTCACTAAAATGGAATTTTGTAGGGAAAACCTACAAAATTACAGCATTTATATTTGGAACACATTCAGAATAATCACAAATAACTTCTTTATGAGTTTTGTTTTCAAAAATATTCATTCAATGGAGATAAAACTGGTGAAAATATTATGGCTATTATACCTACAAGTTCTAATGCAGAAAAGGTTGGAATTAATTTAGAAATTGTTAAAATTAAGATTAATCTTTAAAAAATTTTTTTTATTTGTTCTTTTGTTATACATGATCATAGAATGTATTTTGACATATTATACATACATGGATATAACTTCCCATTCTTTCAGTTGTACATGATGTACAGTTACACAACATATTCATACATGAACATAGGAAAGTTATGTCCAATTTATTCTACTGTCTTTCCTATTCCCATTCCCCCTCCCTTCCCTTCATTCCCCTTTTTCAAATCCAAATTACTTCTACTCTCCCCACCCCTCTGATTGTGTGCAAGTATCTGTATAACGGACAGAAGGTCTGGCCTTTGATTTTTTAGGACTGGCTTATTTCACTTAGCATGATAATCTCCAGTTCCATCCATTTACCAGAAAATCCCATAATTCATTCTTCTTTATGTCTGAGTAATATTTCATTGTGTATATGTACAACATTTGCTTTAAAAGTTAGAATTAATCTTACTAAATGATATTAGCATTGATTTGGCAGAATTTACTGTGAATTTATTAAGTGGGTAACTAAAAAGAACATAGGCTATCAGTTAAAAATCTGATAATCTCAAGAGGAAAGCCAACTGACGCTCTCAATAGATTCAAATTTAGTAACCATAAAATGCAGTCTTGAAAAAGACAACAGAAAAATTTATTAAAAAGGTAAAAATAAAGCTATATATAAATATATTCTTCAGAAAACTGCTAGAGATGGTTTTAGAAACCTATAATCAAGATTGTGGAGTTCAAATAATTATTATTTTTATTTCAATATTTGAATGATAATTTTTGCTTTCATGGACCTTGATATAAATTAGTATTTACAAAATAAATATATGTTTGAAAATATTTGAATAGAAAATATTTTACAGGACTACAAAAATAAAAATTAATTTCTAGGTACAGGACTTCTAGTGTCTGCTCCAGCATATGAGAAGCTTGAAGTCATCACTCCGAGGACACTAGCAAACCTCTGGCTGAAGTTGGAGGTAGGCAAACCCAAGGAGCCACAGCTTAGTCCATTATGAACAAGCCCATGAATTAGAAATGACTATAGAGGTCTCAGTTGGAAGGAAGCCCTCATACTTTGGCTAGTTTTACCTCTAGGTACTTGACAAGGTTCTCCTGGTAAATTTCAGAGAAAAATTCCTTTGAACTTCAGATATGAAGAGGGGAAAACTATCCAGTTTGAAATTTGCCAGAGCATTTGGTTCTGAGACCTTCTGTCAGGAGCAACTATTAACCAGAACCTGAACTAATGGGACTTTAAGAGTTTTAACGGACCTGCAAGAAGGGAAATATTCAATCCAGCCCCCTCTTTCCCATCCTGTCATACCTAAGGAGGGGGAAATTATAACTTGTGCAGCCCACAGTCCAGAAGCATAGTTTCATAAAAGACTAAAGCATAATAATAATAGGACTATAGAGCCCTTGCCTACACACACACACAGACACCTGATCATCATGGTACTAAATATGCATTTATAGCAGTTCCTTTTACTCAGTACCTCATGTCTGGCTATCTACAAAAAAATTATAAGATGTACTACAGGTCATTAACACAAACAGTTTGAAGAGACAGAGGGAACATCAGAACCAGACTCAGATATGGCAGGGATGTTAAAATGATCAGACCAGGAATTTGAAATGTTTGGCAGAGTTGTTGGAATTATCAGACCAGCCAAGGACTATGATTTATGAAAGTGCTCTACTGGATAAAGTAGACTGAATAGGAGAACATATGGACAATGCAAGCTTAGAGCTAAAAAAAATCTAAGAATGAAACACAATTAGATTCTAGAGATCAAAAATATTCTAACATAAATGAAAAATCCTAGCAGGGTATGGTGGCACAAGCTTGTAATCCCAGTGATTTGGGATGCTAAGGCAGGAGGATCATAAGTTAAAAGCCAGTCCGAGCAATTTAGTGAGGCCCTTAGCAATGTGACAAGACCCATCTCAAAATAAAAAATAAATAGGGCTGAATGTAGCTCAGTGGTTAACAACCCTTGGGTTCAATCCCTGGTACTCTTTCCCACCACAAAAAAATAAATGAAGAATCTTTTGATGGGTTTATTAACAGTCTAGAAATTGCTGAAGAGTCTTTTAAAAATATTTATTTGTTCTAAGTTTGTCTGGTTGTATATGATATAGAGTTATACAGGAATGTAATCATATATGCACATAATGATGTCTGATTCATTTTACTATCATTCCTACCCCCAAACCCCTTTCCCTCCTTTCTCTCCCCTTTGTCTAGTCCAAAATACTTCTGTTCTCCTCCCACCTTTATTGTGAATTAGCATCCTTATATCATAGAAAATATATCTGGCCTTTTGAATCTTTGGAATTCATTTATTTCACTTAGCACAATATTCTCCAGTTCCATTCATTTACCAGCAAATGCCATAATTTCATTCTTCTTTAAGGCTAATATTCCATTGTATATATAGAGCACATTTTATTTACCCATTCATCTGTTGAAGGGCATTTAGGTTGGTTCCATAGTTTAGCTATTGTGAATTGAGCTGCTATAAACATTGATGTGACTGCCTCACTGTAATATGCTGATTTTAAGTCCTTGATGCATATACCTAGGAGTGGGATGACTGGGTCAAATGGTGGTTCCATTCCAAGTTTTCTAAGGAATTTCCATACTGCTTTCCATAGTGATTGCACCAATTTGCAGTCCCACCAGCAATATATGAGTGTACCTTTTTCCCCACATCCTTACCAACATCAATTGTTGCTTGTATTCTTGATAATTGCCATTATGACTGGATTGAGATGGAATCTCAGTATAGTTTTGATTTACATTTGTCTAATTGCTAGAGATGTTGAACATTTTTTCATAAATTTGTTGATCAATTGTTTTTTCTTCTGTGAAGTGGCTGTTCAGTTCCTTTGCCCATTTATTGACTGGGTTATTTATTTTTTTGGTGTTGAGTCTTCTGAATTCTTTATATATTCTGGTGATTAATGCTCTATCTGAGGTGCATGTGGTAAAGACTTTTTCCCATTTTGTAGGCTCTCTCTTCACGTTATTATTTCCTTTGTTGTAAAGAAGCTTTTTAATTTGATTCCATCCCATTTATTGATTCTTGATTTTACTTCTTGGGCTTTAAGTCTTGTTAAGGAAGTCAGTTCCTAAACCAATGTGGTACAGATTTGGGCCTACTTTTTTGAAGAATCTTTAAGATGAAGGACATCTCAATAGAAACCACCAAAATTGAAAAGCAAAAAGTAAGCATACTGTAAAAAAGAACAGAGTATCTGGGAACTGTGGGACAACTTTAAAAGTCAAACATATTCATAATGGGAAAACCAGAAGAAAAGAAGAATGAAACACAAGAAATATATGAAACAATAAAGACTGAGAATTTCCCCAAGTTAATGTCATACCATACTACAGATCCAAGAAGCCCAGAGAACAGACACCAAGTGGATACACACCACAAAAGAAAATAAAACAAATACGTAAGTTATGCTTCTCATTTTGAAACTACAAAAAATTCACAAAAGAAACGAAAGAGAAAAATACTTTATTCATATTGGAGCAAATACAAGAATTATTTTTGACTTCAGAAACCATGCACAAAAGAAGAGAACCGAGTGAAATATTTAAAGTATTGAGAGATAAACCACCCACTGTCCTAGAATTCTTTGCCTTGAAACATTATTCCTCAAATGTGAAAGAAAGAAAAATGAGTCACTTAGCTGCAAATTGAGGGGATTTGTTTCCAGTAGACCTGCCTTTTAAGAAATGTTTATGTATGGATGCATGATTTGGTCTTTTTATTTGTGACCAACCTCATTGCAAAAAGAATGTGACAGGTTTTCAATTGACAAAAAGGAAGACAATCAGGAGAAAGGGAAAAACAGGGGTAGTGATAAGGTAACCCCAACAAACATGTCATATTTCTAAAAATGGTTATTACATTTGAGCCAAAGTTTTCTAATAGCTAATTACAGGAGTAAACAGTATTATCTGGAATACACTAAAAGTAGTAGGAACCTGGAGGTTCCTATCATTCCATCAGTCTTTCCAAGCTCTTCTTTCAGTACAGATGTACTGATGAATCTCCTTCTAAAATAAAATCAGAATTCAGATTCCAGTTGTATTCAAAATAAAAAATAAATAGCATGAAAATATTGCCCAGATACATTTCAGTAAGGATAAACTGCAAAAACTCAAAATTACACAGAAATGGGCAGCATCCCATGCTATCCTAGAAGGCAGCATCATTATTAATCCTCATCATGCTACACAGAATGACCTGAAGAACAGCCCTTGATTTAACTGCCCCAGGAGCAGCAGGCAGGACAGCTCTTGGCACAAGTAGGTACAGCCCTTCTCTCCCACATTGGCACCAGGAAACCAGAATCCACCCCAGCCCTGCAGCAGTTGGCTTAACTCTTTGTGTTCCCTAATGCATTGTGAAGTCAAACAACTTGGCTCCTTACACAAAGCAAAGGCAAGAACGACTGGGCCTCTGCTGAGCAACCCAGGCACAGATGTTGCAGGGCCTGTGTGAAGCCTGTGTGTCCTGCTAAGAACTCCTGATTACATTTGACACCCGGAGGTGTACATAGAGACTAAGTCACAAGAGAAGCATTCTTACACCTTTAAGTCTTCTCTAAACACGCAACTGGAAATACAAGTCTTGGGACTAGCTGTGGGCTGCTCTACTGATGCAGAACACAGGGAGCCAAGGTATAACACAATCTGCAACTCTGTGGCCAGTCTGCAGTGAGACACCTGAGAACTGCAGAATGTGTGTGTGTGTGTGTGTGTGTGTGTGTGTGTTAGAAATCATTCTTGCACCACAGAGCTATTTAATTCTGTCTCCTTCAGTGGTGGTTTGTCTTTGTAAGAAAGTACATACAAACCCTCCAGTTCTTCCTCTCTCCTGCTTACCCCAGCTAGTCACCTGAGATGAAAGATTTGTTTAGTTACCACAAAGCAAACACTGCTGCTGGCAGTGCTTTTGAGCAGAAAAGTCATCAACTAACTGACACCACTCACCTTTGGCTCTAGTGCTGGGGAATCCCAGGTCACTGAAACGCTGAGGTGGTGTCCCAGTATTAGATCTCAACCCAGCTGAACAGATGGAGCAGCGACCTTCATCTCATTTTACAATGAGATAGAGGTCTAAGATACAAGCACTAAAGGAAGACAGCCTCTCTCTGACGTGCAGAGGTTTAAGAGCAAATAGGGTCTAGGTTCAAATTTAGCTTTGTCACATACTGTGTGATCTGGCTAAGATACACTCCCTGCTTCTACTTCTTCATCCAGAAGTAGGATCAAAGTCACACTTCTTAAGAGGGTTGTTGTGGGGATTTAATTAGCTAGTATATCTGAAAGACTTAAAACAGGGACTGACGCAAAATAAGTTATATGTATGGTTCCCTAAATAAGGAAGCTGAGGCTAAGTAAACAAGGAGTGAGCAAATAACACTGACTTGACCTCAGAGGAGTGCAGGCTGACATCTCCTGGCTCTACCACAAACAAGCCAATGTCTCAAGCAAATCACTTACAGTCTTGAGGTTTTATTTTCTCCAACTTGATCTAGCAATATCAACTTCTTTTCAGCATTGCTCTAAAAGTCCATGAGATGTTATTAAATGTTGCAAATAATTATTCAAATGTTGAATGTAAGTCTTCCTATGTTTCTTTTCTATTATAACAGCTTTACTGACATCATACGGTGTTATGGTTTGGATGTGAGGCATCCCCCAGAAATTCATATGTGAGACAATGAAAGAAGGTTCATAGGAGAAATGACTGGGTTGTGAGAGTCTTAATCCAATCAGTTAATTAATCATCTGAAAGGGATTAACTGAATGGTAACTGAAGTGGTAGGATGTAGCTTTGGGGTATAAATTTGTATCTGGCAAATGGAGACCTCTCTCTCTCTACTTCCTGATCAATATGTGACCTGCTTTCTTCTGCCACACTCTTCTTCCATGAACCCCAAGTAATGGGGCCTGCTGTCTATGGACTGAGACCTCTGAAACCATGAGCCCCTGAATAAACTCCTCTTCGGTTGTTCTGGTTGGGTCCTTTAGTTGCAGCAATGAAATAGCTGACTAAAACATACAGCTCACTGATTTAAAGTGTACAGTTCAGAAGTTTTTAATATTTTCAGTTATGCAACTATCACCAGAATCAATTTTAGGATATTTAGAACATCATTACCCCAAAGAAGTTCTGCATCCTTTAGTAGTGATCTGTATTCCTCACGTTCACCCTCAGAACTAGGTAACTTCCTTCTGTCTATCTAAATTTGCCTGTTCAGGACACTTTATACAAATGGAATCATAAGATGTGTGTTGTTTTGTGTTGGAGTTCTTTGACATAGCATGATGTTTTTAAGGTTCCTCCATGTTTATGAAATAGGTAACACCACGTTATGCATCCAATTTATGAACAAATGGACATTTGTGTTGTTTCCTTTCTTATGCTATTATAAAAAGTGCTACAAAGGAAAAGTGAGGAGTTGGCATTTCTTGCGTTAGTGTGCCAGTCATTGTTATGGGTGTTTTCCTAATGTCTTGCTTGGCAAAAGGCAGTCACTGTAAGGTAGGTGGAAATGTTGCTTTAATTGGCCAGATGTGGGACATGGGTCCATTCTTAGAAATCAGGATGCAATCAATTGAGAGAGGAATGTCCCCCCCACCAAAAAAATGGAACACACTTACTGTTATGGTTTAGATATTAGATGTCCCCCAAAAGCTCATGTGAGACAATGCAAGAGTGTTGAGAGGTGAAATGATTGGGCTATGAAAGCCTTAACTTAATTGGTGCATTATACCTCTGATGGGGATTAACTGGTTGGCAGCTGTAGGTAGGCAAGGTGTGACTGGAGGATGTGGTCCATGGAGATGTGCCTTTGGAATATACTTTATGTCCTTGTTGAATGGAGCTCTTTCTCTGCTTCCTGGTGCCCTGTTTCCCTTTACCATACCCTTCCACCATGATGTTCTGCCTCAACTCAATCTATGGACTGAAACCTCTGAAACCATGAGCCCCAGAATAAACTTTCTGCTTCTAATTGTTCTTGTAAGGTCTTTTTGGTCACAGTAGCAAAAAAGTTGATTAAAACACTTATACCAAAATGAATGTGCAGGCAAGTAATCAAGGGGAGTACTCACTGATGGCAACATTTAGGTTTTGGCTATACTAACAGAAGTGAAGCA
Source organism: Sciurus carolinensis (assembly GCF_902686445.1). Taxonomy (NCBI): domain Eukaryota; kingdom Metazoa; phylum Chordata; class Mammalia; order Rodentia; family Sciuridae; genus Sciurus; species Sciurus carolinensis. Next base: position 83,618,870 of record NC_062226.1, read on the forward strand.
CTCAGATCTCAGTAAGAGTGCATGTGTAACTCTTTTGATCAGAACTTAACTGCCTGGTTATACAAAACACTCAAGTAAGATTTTGATAGGAATAGCATTATATATTGGTTTGTCTGAGGGTTCCTATCTGTGCATTTTATCTCATTGTCATTATTAGATACTGCTTTTACTCACAAATACACCCTACTTTGGGGAAGTAAATTACAGGATGACATTAGAACCTGGCAAACAAGAGAGTACTGGGAGACGTATGTCCAAGATGGCAAAAATCTGAGCTTAAAAAAGTGCTCAGGGGTTTTCATCCAAGAGAAAGCTAACATGAGGCATGAGCTGTCCTCAACACCTGAAGGACAACCACTTAATGAAAAGGGCTAGGACAGAATGGTTTTATGTGATCCCAGGAGATGAACTGGTACCATGAGTAGAATTATAGGGAGAAAATTTCAACTGTATGTAGGAATAAAATTTCCGAGCACTTTGCTGAACTTATCCAATCACATAGGGGAGACACCAGAATGGGGGAAAACCTTGGAGTCTTGAGAAGGATTTGTGCAAAGTCACAGTAGTAACAAACTGATTCCCATCAGATCACAGATCTTGAAGAGTGAGCAGTGTTAGACATAAAACAGGTTTAAGATAAGTGGTGGGAAAACAAGAAGGGGATTTTAAAAAGAAGAGGTGGTTGGAGGGAGGTTATAACTGTCCCTGCAGCTAAGGCAGGCCCTGAGGTTTAACTCTTTGATCTGTCCTGTGACACTGGTGTCATGCAGGAGGTGGCACAGGGTTACCTAAAGTAGCCCATTTCAGCTACTATACCAGGTTGTAGCAGCCTGGTAACCAGGGTCCTGTCTTTCATGCAAGGTAACTTTCTAGGCATAATTTCCTGGTCACAAAAGAGATGTGAGAAGGAGAAACAAGATATGCCTCCAAATGATTTCAGATTTGAATGCTTTTATTTGTTATCAAAACACCACTAATTAAAAAGATCTTCGATTCAATTCATGTAAGAAAACTGATGTTCAAATATCCTCTTACTATGTGACTAAGGACAAAAGAAGGCAATATTCCTGTCAACTCTTTTTTGTCACTACATTACAAAAGTCAGTTAACATGTAAGGACAAACATTGGTTATTGATTATAATTTAAACTTCTAATTTAAATTAAAGCAAAGGAAAAGCTCAATGCTGGCTCTTGATATGTCTTTACAGCCGAGTTGTCTAGCACAGTAAACACAGCCATGTGTTAGTCAGCTTTCCTCAGTGTAACAAAATATCTCCAACAACTAATAGGAGGAAAGGTTTCTTTTGGCTCAGTTTCAGAGGATTTAGTCCACGGCCAGTTAGCCCTACTGTCTGTCCTCCAGTGAGGCAGAACATCATGGGGGGAGCACATGATAGAGGGAAATGCTCAACTCCTGGCAGCCAGGAAGCAAAAGAGAGAGTGAAGGAGGAGATGAGGTCCATTCAATATCCCCTTAAAGGAAACACCTCCAATGACCTAATTTCCTCCACTAGGTTCCACCACCTAAAGATTCCACCAGCTTCCAAGAGTACCATAGGCAGGCAATTAAGCCTTTAACAAATGAACCTTTAGAGAACATTTATCTACACCACAGCATCATTTACACTTAATTAAAAAGTTCAGTTTCTTAGTTGTATTTCATTTTGGGGGACAGAGATATAGATTAGTATTTCTACCATTGCAGGATGTTCTAGTGGACATCATTGTTCAAGAATCTAGGTTGAGATTCTGCAGAAAAGTATCATAAGATACTTCTTCATACCAATAACTTGGATTATAAAGACAGTCTGAAATGTGAGAAAAAAACTTCCTGAATATACGAACATACACTTTAATTGCTAGATCTTATATTATTGCTTAATTCATCTGAAAAGCAATTCATCTATAGAAATAAACAAAATCTTTGAAAAGTGAAAGAAATAATATAACAACATATCAGAAATTTTAATATATTAGTTTAATTACTAATAAAACAAAGCACTAGACTAAGAGAAATTGCAAAACAAAGGAAACAATAGTGTGAAGAGAGAGCGTACAGAAAACAAGAAAATCTTTGCCAGCTACTCTTCTGGAACTTGACCAAATTATGTCATACACATGTATAAATGGGTCCCAATGAATCTCAAAAATTTAAAATAATAAAAAAGGAGCAAAAGTGATGAGTTTGGAGACTGTTTTCTTCAAAATAAAAAGTATAATAGAGTATAAAGCTAGATTTGAAGCAGTGTGGGACCCAGATTATATAAAGAACTCAAAAAACTTAATGAAACTGCAAATAACCCAGTCAATGAATGGACAAATGAACTAAACAGACATTTCTTAAAAGAAGTACAAAATGGGTAAGAAATATATGAAAAAATGTTCAACATGGAAAATGCAAATCAAAACTACACTGAGATTTCATCTCACTCCAGTTAGAATGTCAATCAACAAGAATACAAATAAAAAATGCTTGTGAGTATTTAGGGGAAAAAGTACTCTTGTATATTGTTGGTGGGACTGTAGACTAGTATGGCCACTAGGGAAATCAGTATGGAGTTTCCTAAAAAAAATTAGGAACGGAACCACCACATGACTCAGCTATACCACTCTTTGGTATTTATCCAAAGAATTAATGTCAGCATACTATAGTGATACACATGTACCCACGTTATAGCAACACAATCCACAATAGCAATCATTACAGAACAAACGTACATGTCCATCAATAGATGAACTGATGAAAAAAAATGTGGTATATATACAAAATGGGTTTTTATTCATTCATACAAACACAATGAAATTACATGATTTGAAGGAAAAATGAAGGAGAGCATTTTGTTAAGTGTAATTAGCTGGGCTTGGAAAGTTAAGAGTCATAAGTTTTCTATCATATTTAGAAGATAGGAAAAAAAGAAAAAAGTAATCTTGTGGAAACAGAAGGTAGACTAGTAGGGTAGAGGAAGAGAATAGGGAAAGGGAGGAGGAGAGGGCAAGGAGAGATACTGGAGAGTGAACTTGACCAAATTATGTCATACACATGTATAAATGGGTCCCAATGAATCTCAAAAATTTAAAATAATAAAAAAGGAGCAAAAGTGATGAGTTTAGAGACTGTTTTCTTCAAAATAAAAAGTATAATAGAGTATAAAGCTAGATTTGAAGCAGTGTGGGACCCAGATTGAGCCCTGTCCTAGGCCACATCGCCGGTTCTTTCTGGATCTGATTTCATCTGTAACGATTACACTAGACCAGTGTTTTCAAATTGGTGGTGATGACTGATTAGTAAATCAGCTTAAGAATTTGCAGTTAGCTATTTTTTCCTTTTAGCAAACTTCTTTTTTGAAATGTACATTTGGAAAAACACATCAAAATAACAGCCTGATTAATGTTCACACCCAGATCAAGAAGCAGAACATGATCAGCACCCTTTTGCCCTTTCAGTTACTGCTGCTTGCTCTCCCCAAGAGCAACCACTTCCCTCACTTCTTATGCATAATTTTTTCCTTCCTATTATAAAATGGAGTAATTCAATATGTCTGACATCTCTTGTCCAAAATTATGTTTCCAAAATTCATCTATGCTCTTCCTCATACTCTCATACTAATATTTCATTCATCCAATTTTAGTAATGTTATATAAAATACAATTTATTCATTCTACTTTTCAAAATTTGTTTAATTAGCTATACATGACAGTAAAATGAACTTTGAAACATCATATATAATGGAGTATAATTTCTCATTCTTCTGATTATACATGATGTAGAATCCCACCAGTCATATAGTTTTATATATATATATGTATATATATATATATATATATATATATATATATATGGGGTAATAATGTCTGATTCATTCTACTTTTCCTTCCTACCCTCACACCCCCTCCCCTCCCTTCACTCCCCTCTATAAAGTAACTCCATTCTTCCTTAGCATCCCTGCCATTGTGAATTAGTATCCACATATCAGAGAAAACATTGGCTTTTGGTTTTTTGGGAATGGCTTATTTCGCTTAGCATGATATTCTTCAGCTCCATCCATTTGGTTCCATAATTTAGTTATTGTGCATTGAGCTGCTATAAACATTGAGCTGCATCACTGTACTATGCTGACTTTAAGTCCTTTGGTTATAACCTAGGAGTGGGATAACGGGGTCAAATGGTGATTCCATTCCAAGTTTTCTGAGCAATCTCCATACTGCTTTCCATAGTGGTTGCATCAATTTGCAGTCCCACCAGCAATGTATGAATGTACCTTTTAACTCACATCCTTGCCAACATTTATTTGTATTCTTGATAATAGCCATTTTGACTGGAATGAGAAGTTGTTTTAGAGTAGTTTTGATTTGCATTTGTCTAATTGCTAGAGATGTTGAACATTTTTTCATAAATTTGTTGATTGATTATATTTCTTTTTTTTTATTTCTTTTTTTAATTGTAAACAAAAGGGATACATGTTGTTTCTCTGTTTGTACATAGAGTAAAGGCATACCATTTGTGTAATCATAAATTTACATAGGGTGATGTTGGTTGATTCATTCTGTTATTTTTCCCCTTCCCCCCACCCCTCCCATCCCTCTTTTCTCTCTATACAGTCTTTCCTTCCCCCATTCTTGCCCCCCTCCCTAACCCTCACTTTAACCCTAAAACTAACCCCTCCCACGCCCCATTATGTATCATCATCCACTTATCAGCGAGATCATTCTTCCTTTGGTTTTTTGAGATTGGCTTATCTCACTTAGCATGATATTCTCCAATTTCATCCATTTGCCTGCAAATGCCATAATTTTATCATTCTTTATGGCTGAGTAATATTCCATTGTATATATATGCCACAGTTTCTTTATCCATTCATCAACTGAAGGGCATCTAGGTTGGTTCCACAATCTGGCTATGGTGAATTGAGCAGCAATGAACATTGATGTGGCTGTATCTCTGTAATATGCTGATTGTAAGTCCTTTGGTATAGGCCAAGGAGTGGGACAGCTGGGTCAAATGGTAGTTCCATTCCAAGTTTTCTAAGGAATCTCCATACTGCCTTCTAGAGTGGCTGCACTAATTTGCAACCCCACCAGCAATGTATGAGTGTACCTTTTTCCCCACATCCTCGCCAACACTTGTTGATGCTTGTATTCTTGATAATTGCCATTCTAATTGGGGTGAGATGGAATCTTAGGGTGGTTTTGATTTGCATTTCTCTTATTACTAGAGATGTTGAACATTTTTCCATATGTTTGTTGATTGTAGGTCTTCTTCTGTGAAGTGTCTGTTCATTTCCTTAGACCATTTGTCGATTGGGTTATTTGTAGTCTTGGTGTTGAGTTTTTTGAGTTCTTTATAGATTCTGGAGATTAGTGCTCTATCTGAAGTATGATTGGCAAAGATTTCTCCCACTCTGTAGGCTCTTTCTTCGCATTGCTGATAGTTTCCTCTGCTGAGAGAAAGCTTTTTAGTTTGAATCTATCCCAGTTGTTGATTCTTGCTTTTATTTCTTGTGCTATGGGAGTCCTGTTAAGGAAGTCTGGTCCTAAGCCGACATGTTGAAGCTCTGAACCTACTTTTTCTTCTATAAGATGCAGGGTCTCTGGTCTGATTCCGAGGTCCTTAATCCATTTTGAGTTTAGTTCTGTGCACGGTGAGAGATATGGGTTTAATTTCATTCTGTTGCATATGGATTTCCAATTTTCCCAGCACCATTTGTTGAAGAGGCTATCTTTTCTCCATTGCATATTTTTGGCCCCTTTGTCTAGTATGAGAAAATTATATTTATTTGGGTTTGTGTCTGTGTCCTCTATTCTGTACCATTGATCTATCTGTCTATTTTGGTACCAATACCATGCCATTTTTGTTACTGTTGCTTTGTAGTACAGTTGAAGATCTGGTATTGCAATACCCCCTGCTTCATTTTTCCTGTGAAGGATTGCTTTAGCAATTCTGGGTTTCTTATTCTTCCAGATGAATTTCATGATTGCTTGTTCTACTTCTGTAAGGTACATCGTTGGGATTTTAATTCGAATTGCATTGAATCTGTATAGAACTTTTGGTAGTATGGCCATTTTGACAATATTAATTCTGCCTATCCAGGAACATGGGAGATCTTTCCATCTTCTAAGGTGTTCTTTAATTTCTTTCTTTAGTGTTCTGTAGTTCTCACTGTAGAGGTCTTTCACCTCTTTTGTGAGATTGATTTCCAAGTATTTTGTTTTTTTCGAGGCTATTGTGAATGGGGTAGTTTTCCTAATTTCTCTTTCTGAAGATTCATCACTTATGTATAAAAATGCATTAGATTTATGAGCATTGATCTTATATCCCGCTACTTTACTAAATTCACTTATGAGTTCTAAGAGTTTTCTGGTGGAATTTCCTGGTTCCTCTAAGTATATAATCATATCATCAGCAAATAGGGATAGTTTGAGTTCTTCTTTTCCTATTCATATCCCTTTAATTTCTTTGGTCTGTCTAATTGCTCTGGCTAGAGTTTCAAGGACGATATTGAATAGGAGTGGTGAGAGAGGGCATCCCTGGCTTGTTCCAGATTTTAGGGGGAATGCTTTCAGTTTTTCACCATTTAGAATGATATTAGCCATGGGCTTAGCATAGATGGCCTTTACAATGTTAAGGAACGTTCCCACTATCCCTATTTTTTCTAGTGTTTTGAGCATGAAGGGGTGCTGTATTTTATCGAATGCTTTTTCTGCATCTATTGAAATAATCATGTGATTCTTGACTTTAAGTCTGTTGATATGATGAATTACATTTATTGATTTCCTGATGTTGAACCAACCTTGCATCCCTGGGATGAAACCCACTTGATCATGGTGCACTATCTTTTTAATATGTTTTTGTATGCGATTTGCTAAAATTTTGTTGAGAATTTTTGCGTTGATGTTCATTAAGGATATTGGTCTGAAATTTTCTTTCCTCGATGTGTCTCTGTCTGGTTTAGGTATCAGGGTGATATTGGCTTCGTAGAATGAGTTTGGGAGAGTTCCCTCCTCTTCTATTTCATGGAATACTTTGAAAAGTATTGGAATGAGCTCTTCTTTAAAGGTTTTGTAGAACTCGGCTGAGAACCCATATGGTCCTGGACTTTTCTTTGTTGGTAGGCTTTTGATGACTTCTTCTATTTCATTACTTGAAATTGGTCTATTTAAATTGTGTATGTCCTCCTCGTTTAGTTTAGGCAATTCATAAGTCTCTAGAAACTTGTTGATATCTTCGAAATTTTCTATTTTGTTGGAGTACAGATTTTCAAAATAGCTTCTAATTATGTTTTGTATTTCAATCGTGTCTGTTGTGATATTTCCTTGTTCATTCCGAATTTTGGTGATTTGGGTTTTCTCTCGTCTTATCTTTGTTAGTGTGGCTAAAGGTTTATCAATTTTGTTTATTTTTTTGAAGAACCAACTATTTATTTTGTCAATTTTTTGTATTGTTTCTTTTGTTTCAATTTCATTGATTTCAGCTCTGAGTTTAACTATTTCCTGTCTTCTACTACTTTTGGTGTTGGTCTGTTCTTCTTTTTCTAGGGCTTTGAGCTGTAGTGTTAGGTCGTTTATTTGTTGAGTTTTACTTTTTTTCTTGAATGCGCTCCATGAAATAAATTTTCCTCTAAGTACTGCTTTCATAGTGTCCCAGAGATTTTGATATGATGTTTCTTTGTTCTCATTGACCTCTAAGAATTTTTTAATTTCCTTCCTAATATCTTCTGTTATCCATTCATCATATAATAGCATATTGTTTAATCTCCAGGTGTTGGAGTAATTTCTGTTTTTTACTCTTTCATTTATTTCTAATTTCAATCCATTATGATCTGATAAAATACAAGGAAGTGTCTCTATCTTCTTGTATTTGCTAACATTAGCTTTGTGGCATAATATATGGTCTATTTTAGAGAAGGATCCATGTGCTGTTGAGAAGAAAGTGTATTCACTCTTCGTTGGATGGTATATTCTATAAATGTCAGTTAAGTCTAAATTATTGATTGTGTTATTGAGATTTATGGTTTCTTTGTTCAATTTTTTTGGAAGATCTGTCCAGTGGTGAGAGAGGTGTGTTAAAATCACCTAGTATTAATGTATTATGGTCTATTTGGTTTCTGAGATTGAGAAGGATTTGTTTGACATACATGGGTGAGCCAATATTTGGGGCATAGATATTTATGATTGTTATGTCTTGCTGATTTATGGTTCCCTTAAGCAGTATGAAATGTCCTTCTTTATCCCTTCTGACTAACTTTGGCTTGAAGTCCACTTTATCTGAAATGAGGATGGATACCCCAGCTTTTTTGCTGGGTCCATGTGCATGGTAAGTTTTTTCCCATCCTTTCACCTTTAGTCTTTGGGTATCTCTTTCTAAGAGATGAGTCTCTTGCAGGCAACATATTGTTGGATCTTTCTTTTCTATCCAATCTGCCAGTCTATGTCTTTTGATTGATGAATTCAGGCCATTAATATTCAGGGTTATTATTGAGATATGATTTGTATTCCCGGTCATTTGACTCATTTTATTCATTTATTTGTTTATTTTTGACACGACTTGGTTCCTCTTTATTTAGAGTTCCTTTAGGATAGCTCCTCCCTTTGCTGATTTGCTTCTTTGTTTTTCATCTCTTCTTCATGGAATATTTTGCTGAGAATGTTCTGTAATGCTGGCTTTCTTTTTGTATATTCTTTTAGCTTTTGTTTATCATGGAAGGATTTTATTTCATCATCAAATCTGAAGGTAAGTTTTGCTGGGTATAAGATTCTTGGTTGGCATCCATTTTCTTTTAGGGCTTGAAAAATGTTGTTCCAGGCCCTTCTAGCTTTTAGGGTCTGGATTGAAAAATCTGCTGATATCCGTATTGGTTTCCCCCTGAATGTAATTTGGTTCTTTTCTCTCACAGCCTTTAAGATTCTGTCTTCATTTCGTATGTTAGGTATTTTCATTATAATGTGCCTTGGTGTGGGTCTGTTGTAATTTTGTATATTTGGAGTCCTATAAGCCTCTTGTACTTGATTTTCCATTTCATTCTTCAGATTTGGGAAATTTTCTGAAATTATCTCATTGAATAGGTTGTTCATTCCTTTGGTTTGTTTCTCTAAGCCTTCCTCAATCCCAATAATTCTCAAATTTGGCCTTTTCATGATATCCCATAGTTCTTGGAGATTCTGTTCATGATTTCTTACCATCTTCTCTGTTTGTTCGACTTTATTTTCAAGGTTAAATATTTGGTCTTCAATATCTGAGGTTCTGTCTTCCAGGTGTTCTATTGGTTGTGCTTTCTATGGAGTTCTTAATTTGGTTTATTGTTTCCTTCACTTCAAGGATTTCTGTTTGGTTTTTTTCAATATCTCTAACTCTTTATTGAAATGGTCTTTTGCTTCCTGTATTTGCTCTTTTAACTGTCGATTGGTGCGATCATTCAATGCCTGCATTTGCTATTTCATTTCATCGTTTGCTTCCCTTATCATGTTAATTATGTACATTCTGAACTCCCTTTATGACATTTTTTCTGCCATGCTGTCATTGGATTTTATTGATGTAACATCCAGATTTGTTTGAGGCATTTTCTTCCCTTGTTTTCTCATGTCATTCAGGTATCAGTGGACTGCTGTGATGTTGCAGATTTCCTCTATTGACTTATAATGTCCCTGAAGATTGCTAGTATATCCCCTCTTATCCTTCAGTAGCCTGAAGTCTTAGAGGAAGTTGATACTGCAGTGCTCCCCAAGGAAGCTGCCTCTCTAGGGGTGGTGGTCTTCAGGTGGGGTATATTCCCTGCTAGTGGGCAGAGGTGCCTCTACTTGTTGACCAATGGTCATCCAAAGGGGAACTAGGCTGCAGGCTGAGGCAAGGCCTGTTTGGGCCTGTGTCTCTGGTTTTACCATCCTTGTGGGAAAACCTCACCTGGCGGGGAAGACTCACCCGATGGGGAGGTCTCGCTTGTTAGTTCCCCTCCCAGAGGTTCCCCTCAGTCCACAACTACTTCCTGGGCAGGGCAGCCTTCCCAGGCAACGTTCCCAGGGGCCTGGACCTACCTCCTGGGCCTGGGAGCCTCACCCTTCGCAGACGAGTCTCCTTAGGTAGCCCCTCCTCAGAGAAGCTGCCCGCAGTCCTGGAACCTTCGCTCCGCCCCTCAGCTTGTCTCTGTGTAGCTCTTTCAACAAAAGGCGCCTATGTTCCCGGACTGAACGGTGCTTTGCACCTAATCGCCTGGCTATGCGACCCCTCCTCTGAGCAGCCACTTGGAGCCTCGTACATATGCTCCAAGCCCCAGTGACCCGCCACTCGCCTCTTCCTCCAGGCAGCCACCTGGTGTTCTGTGTGGGCGCTTGGAGACCAGGCAACTCACTGCGCACCTCCACCTCCTCAGGACAGCCCCCCCCCCCCGTTGTTCAGGAGGTTGCTGAGTCCAAATAGCTCGCGGCCTAACTCTTTCTCTGGCAGCTGCTGGAGCCCTGGCAGATTGCTCTGAAACCAAGCGCTGTGCTGTGCGGCCTCCTCTGCAAAGTTCCCTGCTGTCCGTGTTTACCGCTCCAGCGGGGGGGAGGGGTGTCTCGCCGAGCAACTCTACTTCACAAAGTTCCCTGCATTCCGGGGCTACCGCCCCATCCGGGACGCCTCCCCAATGGGAGAAACTCACCCAGCGGCTTTGAGTTGGTCCCAAGTCACTCACTATCTCCTCTTTTGAATCCTGCATCCTGGAGCAACATGAAATGAAGCCGCCCTCTAGTCCGCCATCTTGAAACCTCTGATTATATTTCTTCTGTGAAGTATCTGTTCATTTCCTTAGCTCATTTATTGATTGGGTTATTTGTTTTTTTTTTTTTTTTTGATGTTAAGTTTTTTTGAGTCTTTATATATTCTGGAGATTAATGCTCTATCTGAGGTGCATGTTGTAAAGATTTTCTCCCACTCTCTAGACTCTCTCCTTTACATTATTGTTTCCTTTGCTGTGAAGAAGTTTTTTAGTTTGAATCTATCTCTTTTACTGATTCTTGCTTTTATTTCTTGCACTTTAGGAGTCTTGTTCAAGAAGTCAGATCCTAAGCCACCATAGTATTGCCAAAAACATTCACATGAGAAAAGATAGCCTATTCAATAAATGGTGCTGGGAAAACTGGAAATCCACACTTAATAAAATGAAGTTAAATCCCTATTTCTAACCCTGCATGAAATTCAAATCTAAGTGGATCAAAGACTTAGGCACTAGACCAGAGATCCTGTACCTAATAAAAAAAAAAGTAGACCAAATTCTTCTCCATTCTACTCTTGAAGGACATTTAGATTATTTCCAGTTTGACAATTACACATAATGTTGCTATGGAAATTCTTTTGATATTTTCATGTATATCATTTTGTTGAATAGACACTAAGCAGTGAAATTGCTCAACACACTTTTTTTAATATCAGGTAAAACTGAATAAAATGGAAAGGAGTGGAGTGAGATGCAATGGAATGGAATCAATGAATAGAATAGAATAGAATAGAATAGGTCTATCACATATAGTAAGATTAAGTCTGGGGATTCTTTGTGTTTGTATGTTTTCTGTAGTACTGGGGATTAAATCCAGTGACTCACACATGCAAAGCAAGCACACTATTACTTAGTTATACCCTCAGTCCTTTTTAATTTATTTTGAAACAGGAACTCACTAAGTTGCTGAAGCTGGCCTCAAACTTGTGATCCTCCTGCCTCAGACTCCCAAGTTGCTCATGTTACAATCATATGCCACTGTATCAGGCTCTTCAGCATTATTTTTTTATAAAATTGTTGTTCAGTCATACATGTATGTTGGGTCATAATGTAAAACACATCTCTGCAGGTCATACTCAATAAAATTTGCAAACAATAAATACATAGTCTGTAAGAATTTCTTTATGATTCTAACTTGCTTTTTCATTTGCATCACTATTCAAATATAAGCAAGTTAGCTGGCAACTTAAAAAAGACTGGCAGCAATATTAGTGACATAGCACAAATCAATGTGAGTACAGTGGGCTATATTCACAAATATAAGCAGCCTTGAACCAAACTGGGGGCAGGGGAAGTTTTGAATTTGGTGAGAAGGAAGGTAGGGTTGGAGAAAGATGGTCAAAATGTGGGGAATGGAAGGCTGGGTTTGATGAAACCCAAGGGTGCAGTGGTACACATTTCCTGGATGAAGGCAGGGCTCCCCTTCCAAAAATGAACTAAATGCATGCAGATTGACATTCCAAATCTTATACTGCATAATTGTGGAAAACCTTTAAATTCAGTACCACCAGGAGAGGTAACACAAAATGGTTCAATGACAGGACAGATATTCCTAAGGATATTTTAAGATGGCAAAAGAGGTTTCAGAATGGGCAGAAGGATATATCTGACAACTTCCTGTACTTCATAGTCCAGCCAGAACCCAGTAGAATATGACTACTGATGCTGGGCCAGCATTACCCAAAACATCCCTGCTTCACTTCCCAGGACCTGGGCTGAAGCATTAAGCAGTGTGAGAAATCAGAGACCAGAGACCTTAAGTGAACAGGCATCTGTCAGTTCTCTAAAACTCAATTAAACTTGGGTCCTCTTATTGTCATTCCCAACTATGGATAATCTCCTTGTCTGGAGCTGCCAATGAGTTAATTTTACCTGTGTGCTTTTGGCTTATTTGTTCCCTCTTTGTGGAAAGTGTTTTCTTTCTTTTTAAGCTGTCAAACTTGAGTGTTGCATTATGTCAGTTCACCTGTCCTGCTTCTTACCCTTTCTAGCTAAATCCTTTGCTTCTCTGTGCATACTACTACTACTTATACTAGTGAAACTGTAATGCAGGTCCTTTCTCTTGCAGTGACCCTTTGCCCAACTAGTTCTTACTCCAGGGTGGTATCTTGTATCTTTAAAATACCAAATGAAACACTGAGCACTTAACAAAATGGTTAACACCTGTGGGTTAGAGACAATGTCTGCAAAGTGGCTAATGTACTTATTCATCACATGTAAGATATAACTTATTTACAGATCACAAAACATAAACAGTGTTAAGGAAAAAATATAGTAACAGCACTACCCAAAAGAACCCACGGCAGAAGCTTCTTTCAAATATTTAACTCACTTCTATGGAAAACCTTTTTTCTCTGAGCAACCAGTTAGGTTTACTTTTCCAGACAATGAGAATTTTGTGGTTCATCATGTTTATCTCTTCTCAGACTCAAGCATATTCAGTCAATTGTGCAACAACTCTGTAATTATTAAAGGATAAAGGGGACAGACATTTCTATGTATTTCTTTCTTTCTGGACTTTATTTTTCTATTTGACCCTTCTAATCCTTTTGCCCTGGTATTATCTTACAAAAGAAATTTTCTGTTTAATATATTTTATACATACCTCTGCTTCTCTGAGGAAAAAAGCAGAATTAATTAAATAAAAATGTTTAAAGTATTTTAAAAACTACTCTCTTATCTATTTTGGTTTAAAAAAAGAAAGGGAGGAAGGAAGGAAGGAAGGAAGGAAGGAAGGAAGGAAGGAAGGAAGGAAGGAAGGAAGGAAGGAAGGAAGGAAGGAAAGAAGGAAGGGAGGGAAGGAAGGAAGGAGGGAGGGAGGAAGGGAGGGAGGGAGGGAAAACTTTGGTAATACTGTGCAAACTGATTTCTCTATCTTTATCTCCATTTGGAAACAGGAAACACAAGTTCCATCTTTCTGGTATCCCCCATTCTGGAACTCTCCCCAAAGTCAGAATTCCATCTCAGATGAAGGATACTCTGGTATTGCTCAGAGACAACAGCACATTCGCCCTGGCTGCCCTGTAACCATGCAACTGCTCAAAACATTTGGCCTCGTCAGCAGGATGCAAGCACAGGAGTCCTGCTCACTAGACACACAAGGTGACTGGCATCTCAAACACAGCTGCATTGTGTCTGAGACACCACCACGTCTGCTGCCTCAAGCCATGCAGCCTATCTAACTAACATAGGGAGTTAGTTATTAGTTTCAAATTTTTCCATGAAAATTTACAGAAGCCAGAACCTTTGGCAACTAGCAGGTGAACTCAAACAAATTCACTGTGACTGGCATCACCTCAAATGCAATTTGTTTACAGCCATAAATTTCCCTTTGACTAGATCATCAAAACTGGCATTTTCCCACATACCATCACAATTATTTAACAAACAAAAATCACACTCTAAGCAAAGGAAACCTGTGATTCACATTATAAAATTCCAATTTAAGAGTAATTTCATCGAAACATCTTCAGTAACGGTATTTGATTAAAAAACTATTGACAAAGAAACACATTGTCAGAATTAATGTAAGCACTTAAAAAACACACAAATATCTTGGTTTCAATTAATGTTACATTGTCATCAACAGAGCAGTCAGAGAGGCTAGTGTGAAATAGAATAAAAATCTAGAAATATAAATATTTAGAAGTTTTTGAGTGATTTATCATTCAAGAGGAAAATGTTAGATCCCTTTTAGCAAATATCAAGCAGATTAAATATTTAAATGTAGAAAAGGAATTGATAAGCATAGCAGGAAAAAATAGGTAAATTTTTAAACAACCTCAAAAGCATATAATGTGATTTTGAAAAATAAAAACCATAAAAACATTATATCATATAAAATTTAACACTGACACATTCAAAACATCGCTATAAAAATCAAAATGGAAATGACAAACGTTTGTGAAATATACAATAAAACTGAAATATTTCAGCTTCAGTATTTGAGGCCTATGTGCCAATTACCCAGTTGATGGTAAAGGGAGTTGCTGAAAATGAGTTTTCAACCCTCAGTCACTTACTTAACTAGAGAAGATCAAAAGGTTGAGTTGAAGAGGTAACAAACTGAACTCTGGAAATTTTCTTTAGAATTGCAGTGTATCAACCATGGTGTGGCAGCACTTAGTCGTCCTAGTGAGGAGATCATTTAAGAACACTCAGGAAGCTTGGTATGTGCAGCACAGAATGGACTGGAGTCTGACACAACTGGAATTTTGAAATGTCCCCCAAATGAGAGAGATTGAAGTACAGGTGTGTGCAAAGCAGAGAACTGTGTTTGGGAAATAACCCCTCTCCCCCAAGAGCAGATCCACGTCCATGATCTGAGCAACATACATGGAACCCACTGGAGAATATCACATGTGGTCATTTTTAAAGAGATCAAGGAGGCAACGTCCTCCTTTGGGTAACTCCAAGTTAATCTCCCACTGAAAATAATTGAAAAATAAGGTAAAGTGTTCTTTTAAAACATCATGTTAAAGGTGTTAAACTGAAAAAAAAAAAAAACTTACTAAACATTGAGAAACCGTGCAACCAGTATCCTGGAAAAGTTGGAATCCATTGGAATGAATCTGGCATTTAAAGTTCCCCTTAGTCTAGACCAGATGCTTAATCAGTAATGGCAGTTGAGTGACCTAGCAGCGACTCTCACAGTCTCCTGAGAAGAAACTGAAAGACACAATCCAGTTCCTGCAAGGATGAGGAACCAAAGCAACTACTCATGGGTTTGAGCTGACCTCTAGGATGAGGGTCATCTGAAAGTAAATCATTCCTCCTCATAGGACATAGATTTGGGTATAATAATAAAGTTCTGCCATTTGAAAGATACCATTAAGAAAATGAAAAGACAAGCAACACATGAAGAAAGTATTTGCAGATAAAGGACTTCTTTATATCCAGAATATCTAATAACTTATTTAATATCACTGAAAAAAAGAAAAAGATAGTTAAAGAGACACTTTTCAAAAGATAGATGAATGGATAGCAAGGACATAAAAGCACACATCATTAGTCATTAGGAAAATAAAAAATAAATTCACAATGAAATATCACTAGGCGTACATCAAATGACCAAAAATAAAAAGATTAATGATACCAAGTGTTGGTAAGGGTGTAGACCAACATTGATGATGGAGACAAATATTGAGGATGAGAATATAAATTGTTCAACAGTTCTATAAATGGGAAATTTAAAAAAAACATTCACAGTTTTACACGTAGCCTATGACCCAGTCATTCTCTAACTAAGCATTTACCCAAGATACAAACATATGTCCACAAAAACACTTATACCTGAATGTTCATTACACTGCTATTTGTAACAGTCCCAAATTAAAACAAGAAGTCTATCAACAAATCAATACATGCAAAAAACGTAGTCCATCCACAAATTGTAGTCTACCTGGAATCCTACTTAGCAATGAAAAGGAATGACTTACTAATATATGCAACAACATGGATGAATCTCAAAATCATCATGTTGACTCAGAAGATGAAAAGACCTCCCATGTTCATGGATAGGCAGAATTAATATTGTAAAAATGGCCATACTACCAAAAGCAATATACAGATTCAATTCAATAGCAAAATACCAATTGACATTCTTCACAGAACTAGAAAAAAAAATCCTAAAATTAATTTGGAAGAATAAAAGATCCAGAATAGCCAAAGCAATTTTAGGCCAAAAAAAGCAATGCTGGAGGCATTCACAATACCTGATTTTAAGTTATACTGCATAGCTATAGTAACAAAAACTGCATGGTACTGGCATTAAAACAGACACATAGGCCAATGATACAGAAGAGAAGACACAGAGAGAGACTCACATATCTTACAGTCATTTGATCCTTGACAAAGGTGCCAAAAACATATGTTGCAAAAAAGTCAGTCTTTTTAACAAATAGTGCTGGGAAAACTGGGCATCCATATGTAGAAGGATGAAACTAGACACTCATCTCTCACCTTGCACAAAAATCAACTCCAAATAGATCAAAGACTTAGGAATTAGACCAGAAACTGCAACTCCTGAAAGAAAACATAGAGATAATACCCCAGCTCATAGTCAGCAGACAATGACTTTCTCAATAGGACTCCTAAAAGCTCAGGAAAAAAAGCCAAGTGGGATGGCATCAAATTAAAAAGCTCCAGCAAAGGAAAAAAGTAGGAATGTGTAGGAAGAGCCTACAGAATAGGAGAAAATCTTTGCTAGCTACTCTTCTGACAAAGGATTAATATCTAGAATATTTAAAGAACTTAAAAAATTTTACACCAAAAAATCAAATAACCTAATTAAAAATGGGCAAATGAATTAAACAGACACTTAGCAAAAGAAGAAATACAAATGGCCAACCAATATATGAAAAAATTGTCAAAATCACTACCAACTAAGTAAATGCAAATCAAAATTACACTGAGATTTCACCTCACACCAGTCAGAACAGCAGTCATCAAGAATACAAAAAATAATAAATGCTGAAGAGGGTATGTGTGGGGTTTTCCGGGAACCCCAGCCTCGGGCGTGGTCAAGATGGCGCCTGACGCTGAGCCAGAGGCGGCCAGCTATACAGTAAACAACCAGCGAATTCCAATAATTGGCTAGTTAATGATGTGACTAGAGCATGCCCCCCCCTCGTGCACCCGTCCTGTGCCTGCAGCTGTCCGCGTTTATCTTGTGTACTCTCCCCTGATTGACTGAAGTGTATATAAGCCTGGTGGGTGGGAGAGTAGAGAGAGAAGCTGAGGAAGGGAGAAGCTGAGGAAGGGACGGAAGAAGCGGAAGAACCGGCGGCGACGACGGCGGCCGCGGTAGCAGCGGGAGCGGAGCTGGAAGGAGGAAGTACGCGGGAGTGGAAGGAGCTGGTAAAAGGAAAGCTGAAAGTGCGAAGAAGCTAGGGGTAAGAGAAGCGTAGGAAAGAACTTGTGCACAATAAACTTCCAAAGCTTCAGACGTTTGCCGTGTCTCTCTCTGTGGCCAGAGGGGACGCGACAGGTATGGAGAAAAAGGAACGTTTTTACACTATTTGGTGGGTTTATATATTATAATACCACTATGGAAATCTGTTAGAGACCCCTAAAAAGTCTAGACATCACCATATGACCCAGCCATATGAAGAATTAAAGTCACCATATACAGTGATATATGCATACCTTCATTTACAGCAGCACAATTCACAATAGCCAAACTTTGAAACCACCAGAGTCCATCGACAAATGGCTAAAGAAATGTGAGATATATATATATATATTATCTATAATATATATAATATCTATTATATTATATATATTATCTATATATATTATTATGTATTAACATATACACATGTATATGTTATATAGAGATAATATATATAATAGAGTTTTATTCAGCCATAAAGAAAAGTTAAATTATGTCATTTATAGGAAAATCAATGGAACTAGAGACCATCATGTTAAGCAAAATAAGTCAAACTCAGAAGGTCAATGGTCATATATATTCTCTCATATGTGGAAGCTAGAGAGGAAAAAGGAAAAGAAAGATGGGGGTGGGTCTGATGAAAATCAAAGGGAGATCAGTAGAGAGAAGGGACCAAAGAGTGGGAGCGGGGAGATGCTAGGGAGCATTATTGGTCAATTTGTATTATTATATTGTGTGTATGTATGAATATGTTACAACAAATCCCATCATTATTGTACAACTATAATACACCCATAAAAATGTGGAAAAAAATCATGTTGAGTGAAAAGAAGTCAGATAAAAGAGTATATACTGTTATACTTCCACTTATATAGAATGCTAATTAACCCATAGTTATAAAAAGTTGTGGATGGTGCAATGATAAACTGCAAAGGAAATTTAGTGGGGTATTAGAGAGACTATATCTTTTTTTTTAATTTTCTAGTATTTCTAGATAAAACACCTTGTATGTTTCTAATTCTTCCTATAAGAAAGTATATAAACTAGGCATGGATTAACTAAGGCAATTGGAGATTTTAGATATGAACATAGTTTAGGTTTTTCTTCCCACTGTTTGATAGTTTAACATTTTTGTCTGTTTGCTTTTTTTTTTTTTTTTTTTTTTTTTTGCAGTGCTGAGAATTGAACCCAGGGCCTTGTGCTTGTGAGGCAAGCACTCTACCAACAGAGTTATATCCCCAACCCCTAGAGCCTAACTTTTATTAAATCACTGTTATTAGCCAATTTGTTATACTATTCCAAAGCATTCATTATCTATGCTTGAATTATGAGAATTTAAAAAGTAGACAAGGCATTTATACTAATCAAAATCATTGAAATATTAAACTTGTGGGAAAACATCTTCATTTTATTTTTAAAGGATATTGCTGAAAAATTTAAAACTGTTTATCCTATGAGAAATACTAAATCTTAACTTTTAAAATGAACTGTTAGTAATTAGAGAATGGTCCCTCTGGGAGGACCTTTCTGGCCACTTGCCAATAATTCATTTTCTGCACAGAGTGGCACTCATCAGAATCACCTGAATGGTTCATTAACACTTAGATTGCCAGGTCCCACCCCAGAGTTTCCCATTCAGGTCTTGCATTTCCAACAATTTCCCAGGTTAGGCTGATACTGCAGATTTGAGGACCACACTTTTGAGAACAGAGTCATTGTCCTGAGGGAATTTTCTGATTGGCTACAGATGACAAATGCACATAACTCATTTTTATGTAGGAAGTGGGGATCAGGAGTGAGACAGTTCCAGATGAATGTGGGTTTAGAAAACAAGTCTAATGTCTTATAGAATTTTCTCCCCAATTAAGGTGCATTCATTTCAAATACCATTCTTGCTGCTTATAGAGGTTTTTTGTCACTTGCAAGTCTGTAAAAGTGATGACACACTTGTGTGACCACTACAAGCTCTTTGTGAAAAAGAAGGAAAAAATATGCAAATCATATTTCATCAGGCACTAGTAGCCGCTGTGAGAAATGAGCATTTCTTTTGTGGATCCTAGAAGAAAACAAAGAGACAAAGACAATTAGAAGTCTAGCACAGAAAGGGGAGGTCACACATCTTCAAAGAAAAAGAAATGAAACATTGTTTACTCAAAGCACAGTGACCAGGGACCTCTTTTCTTTGCTTCCACCTAATTCAGTCCAGTGCATTCACCACATAAACTCCACATCCCAATGTATGGAAGCAAAAATGAAAAACATTAATAGAGAACTCCAACTGAAGATTTTTAAGCCCCCCTGGGTCAACTACTGTGGCATCTGGTTGGCATTTCTCCACCACAGCTCTGGGTTCTCAACTCCAGGTCGCTGTAGTGCTGTCCATGAATATTACTAGTGGTTGGTAGGGTGGAGCCCCAACCACACGTCTATGCTCCCTATCTGACTACAAGCCCACAACCCAGGCCTGGTCACTTCAGGGGAGGCAGCCTCAGCTGCTGGTGTTGGAAAGGACCCTGCAGCTGATCAAAGTACCTTTGTCATCAGCCCTCTTGGCCTTTCCAAGAATGATTCTAACTTCTTGAAAAATTGGATTACTATTAAGGTTGGCTTAAAATCCACTTCCCAGATGAGACTTTTATAAGTTTTTGGACTTCCTCATTCTAGAGATTCCCTCATAATATCACATAGGACTGGATCTCCATGGGAACACCTGTCCCTAAACTACTCTCTGAAAAGTTGTAATCCCCTTTCAGCATCATGCCTTTCTGGTTTTCTGTGTAACTGAGAAAGAATGATGATGTTTCATATCTTTTTGTTGCTTTCTCTGTAATCTCACGCAGTCCACAGTTAGGGCCAATGTGATAAATTCATACTCTTATTTCAACTCTGGAAAAAATCTGAGAGGCTCAGCTGCAGTCTAGAATACTGCATGTTACTGTAGCTCTTTTCTAGAGCTGATCCTGGTGTGTCACATTCAAATAAACATTAATTCAATCATCAAAAATAATTTAAGAAGTAATTCAAATATTTATCATTCAAAAAATATCAAAGGAGGCCTATTTCAAACAAAATATTTTAAAACTCCTGCTTTCCTGTTGCTATCTTTCAAACTTCCTCACACTTTGGAGAGTTCCCCAGCTGCCACCTGAGTTTCATTGGTGCTCCTACAAGGTGTTTTCCAATTGTGCGTATTTAGCCATAATGGGCAAAAATGAAGAATGTGAACCTGGTGCTGCAATGAAGGATTAATTTCTGCTCTCAGCTGACTCTGGAAGTTCTCCCCACCCCATTCACTCCATCCCCCTGAATTTCTGGATTCATTATTTCCTTTTGCAGGTTTTATTCCTTTCCAGTATAAAATCTCAGTAGCCTATTTGGCATTCTACAGCATGTTTCCCAGTTTTCATCACCTGTTGAAAAATGTTCTTGCAAGGACATGCCTCAAGATATAGGAATTAGTTATCAGCACAGATTTGTAGGATTCACAAAGCTATAAAGGTTCTAAGTAATTCTATATTTAAAACGTCCCTGTTCATATGCAGTATTTACATCTGAATTACAATAAGCCCTATGGAAAAAGTGCTCTTTAAAACAGAGAAGAAAGTATGCCACATTATTATATAACTATCTCATTTCAAAATCTATTTGTAAATCCTAATAGTGAACTGTAAGTTACCCACTTATTTCCAATGGATCAATAGGCATTTATCAACCCACACAAACACATGCACGAAAGAACACTTATTCTTTGATGAACTTGCCTATGGTTTAGGTGCTACTCAGGTCTTTGAGGGTTGGCTTTACACTTAGCCTTTCATTTTATTTATGGTTAGAATTTTTACAACACCCAGTATTTCTACTTTGTGTATGCTGAACTTTTTATTTTGGTCCTTAATGATACAATATTAGAATTTAAAAACCAACAAGGTGTGTCTAAATAAGAGATCAGGAACACCTGCAAAAAACATGGCTGCTCACCGAGGTTCTCACCTGCATTAAATCACTTTTTAATATCTATATTACAACTGCTAATGATATGCTTTAAAGATTTTTTCACTCCCATGATGCAACTTTACTGAAGTGACAATGGTAAGGAAAAACTGAAACCCTCACCTGGCTTCAGGAGCAACCACTGTTGAGGACCTCAGACTCTCCCATGCACCATGCTCCATGCCCATCCAATTATCAAGTGAACTTCCTCCTTAAGCAAGACTCCTCCCTTTTTAAAGCACTGGAATTATTCAAAAGTAAATAGCAACAAGACCAGGATATTAATTATTCACACAGTACATGGCCTGGCTACCTCATTTTCTCTCTCCATATCTTGAGGCACATTCTTGCAAGAGAATTTTTCCACAGGTCCTAGGTGAAGAAAAAATATTAGCACATTAGGGCAATCAGAACAAACTGAAAAGTGACATTTCCCTCTAGTCTAATGAGTACGTATCCTTGCAACCCCAAAGAAGCTGTGAGTAACCACACTTAATTTAAAAAAAATAAATAATGGAAAATCTATCTTGGGAAGTTGAGACCAGCCTATGAATTTCAAACTTTTAATAACCAGGAAAGCCAATTTACTAACAAAGACTCTAGTAAAGATCATGGCCTTTCAGCAGATACGACAGCATCTTGGTTTGAATATATTTTTCTATTACCAAGTGATAACCTGGCAGGCACCAATTATAATCCCCTGAGGAAATAGCTCCTTCCACATAATAGTAGCTGGTCCTTAATTAATTCTTAGCAAACTAAAAATGAAAGAATATTAGCTGATGAAAATAGAAAAGGCACTGAAATGAATTCACTTATTTCATCTGACAATTGTACAGCACATCTTGGTCACAATTTTCAACCATCATTTTCTGAATACTTGGAGTCTATGGAGAAGAACCAAGCTGTCTGTGATGAAAGGCCAGTCACAGAAACCCCTTACACACTCACTTTTAGTGAAAATGTAAGTTGATGATGCTTATAAACCCTAACCTTGACCATTCTTCTTTTTTTTTGGGTGGGGGGCAAGTTCGAAGGATTGAACTCAGGGCACTTGACCACTGAGTTGCATCCACAGCCCTATTTTGTATTTTATTTAGAGACAGGGTATCGCTGAATTGCTTAGCACCTCACCATTGCTGAGGCTGGCTTATGAACTCTTGATCCTCCTGTCTCAACCTCCTGAGCCACTGGGATTACAGGCATGGGCCACCAAGCCCGGCTCAACCTTGACCATTCTTTTGCTTTGAGGAATTGCTGACTTTTAAGTATAAAATTGCTGTTCATTTCCTCCCACTTCCCTCACCCTCACCCTGGTCAAAAAATGTTTTGTTTGCAATGATTTTCTATCATTTGGAACTGGAAAGTCCTGCCAAAACCCATTTGTTAAGGTTTGGTCCCCAGCTTGGTGCTATTGGTTGGAGGTGGAACCTTTAAGAGGTGGGGCTAGAGGGAAGTCTTTAGGTCATTCGAGTAGGACCCTTCCTTCTGTAGGAAAGATGTACCACTTCTCTCTCACTTATTTACTGCCTCATTCACTAATTCATTTATATTTGTATGGACTTATGGATATTTATCTCATACTTTTAGTTATAAGCTAATACTATGTTACTTACTTTGTTGCTCAAATTGCTCCAGCTTTGGTCAGCCCTTCCTTCCTTTCCTTTTTGTGATGCTGGATCAAACTTGGGCCCTTGCACCTGGCAGGCAAGAGTTCTACCACCGAGCCACACTCCAGGTCTGGTCCACCTGAGTTTTGCTCCTGTATTCCTTTGACACACCCCATTCCTTTGCTTTTGGAGCAATTCCTTACTTTCTGGTACTTTCTAGGCTCAGTTTCTATATTCCCTGTTCCAGTCCTAGAACAGTCACTTTTCCATGATTTCTTTTGTTAGAGAACGGTATTAAAAAATAAGACATGGCCCTGAAAGTGTTCTCAACTTTTGTACTCAAAGATCACACTGAAACCACCTACAATAACTTTGGCCTTTCTCTGGAGCATGAACTTGATGCAGGGCATGCTCCTAGTCTGCCAAAATCTTAATGAATCAAGGTTGCTGTGTATCAGAGGCAACCCCTAATGTCTCTCTGGCTTTGTGCTTCTAAGTAGTGTGATATCAGCCTGAGCCACTCCCCTCCCTCACACCCATCACTTGTCCTAGGGAGGCAGAGTGAATCATCCAGATGGTAAAGTTGCAGGAGGGAACTGAGTCTGCCCAACCTCTTGAGGGTTCTTTCTCCCCAAAAGAGCAGGGTCAATGGTCAGCAGACTGACCCTGTTGGTAAGGTCTGGGGTTGTCTAACAAGCTAACTCTGAGTGGGAAAGGTCAATCTCATTTAGGGGTGAAGGATGAGTGGCTCACTTAGGCCATGCTGCTAAAGCAATCAATCACTCACTTGTCTGTTTGATCCTTAGATAACAAATATCTATTTATCACCTACAAATGTCAGGCACTGTTCAAAGCACTGGTATTTTTGCAGTGGAAAAATGGACAGACAAAATATTTCCTACCCTCATGGAGTGAACCTACCACCAATGAAAGAAAGATAATAAGCATAAATAAATGAATAAAGGTAAGGTGACTATGATATGAAGAGGCAGGGCAAGCTGACCAGACAAAGCCAATGCAAATGGGAGAAAGTATGAGCAGTGATGGACAGTGGGGTAGAGAGGGGTGAGATTCTGTGGGAAGTCACTGAATGACCTTAAGCAAATGATGAATTCTTTGTCCTTTCTTTCTTTCCCTTTTTTCAGGGAATCGCTCTTAGTGCCATGTTTAAAAATAGCCTTTTGTGGGTCAAGGAACTGGACAGACACTTTATGGAAGACATACAGGCAATTAATAAATATATGAAAAAGTGTTCAACACCTCTAGTAATTAGAGAAATGCAAATTAAAACAACTCTAAGGTTTTATCTTACTCCAATTAGAATGGCTATAAAGAACACAATAACAGATGTTGACGTGGATGTGGGGAAAAAGGCACACTTTTACATTGCTGGTGGGGTTGCAAATTGGTGCAGCCACTCTGGAAAGCAGTTGTGGAGAATCCTCAGAAAACTTGGAATGGACCCACCATTTGACCCAGTTATCCCACTCCTTGGTTTATACCCAAAGAATTTAAAATTAGCATGCTAGAGTAACACAGCCTTGTCAATGTTTATAGCAGCTCAATTCATGATAGTTAGATTGTAGAACCAACTAAATGCTCTTCAACAGATGAATGGATAAAGAAACAAAGAAACTGTGGTATATATACACAATGGAATATTATTCAGCCATGAAGAAGAATAATATTATGGCATTTGCAAATAAATGGATGGAATCAGAGAATATCCTGCTAAGTGAATTAAGCCAATCCCAAAAAACCAAAGGCTGAATGTTTTCCCTGATAAGTGGAGGATGATATATAATGAGGGTTAGTTCATCAACACATAGAGCTGCTACATATAACGAGGGTGGGTGGGGGTGAGGAGTGAGAGAAGAATGGAGGAACTTTAGATTATGTAGAAAGAAAAGGGGGGGGTTATGAAAAATGGCAGAATGAGACAGACATCACTTCCCCATGTGCATGTATGATTACACGAATGGTATGAATCTACATCATATACAATCATAGAAACAAAATGATGTACCCCATTTGTATACAATGAATCAAAATATAGTCTGTAAAAAATTTAGAAATAAATAAATAATTTTTAAAAAAGAATAGAGTGCCTAGAGATAGACTCATTCAGATATGAACAATTACTTTGGGAAAAAAATGAAATTCACTGGAAAAAGTATACTCTTTAAAAAGAAGTCACTGAAACAATTAAATATCCATATTCCAAAAATAAAAATCACCTTGATTTATACTCAAAAATAAATAAATAAATAAATAAATAAATAAATAAAGATAAAAATAAATAGCCTTTTGATGAGAGTGGTAGGCAATCGAAAGGCAAAGGGCAGGGTAAAAGTGGGAAGACCAGTCAAACAACTCCCAAAGCAATATCAGACAGAGAGGAGGGCTGTCAGACCAGCATGGTGGCAGTAGATATGGAATACAAAAGAGAGAAGCCTTGGATCACCCCAGTATATTTGGCCTGAGCAAGTGCAGGTAGAGCTGGACTTGACTGAGATGAGAAGACTGCCAGAGGGACAGGTTGGGGTGGAAAGGATCAGAATCCCATTCAAGACATGTTAAATTAGTGATGGTTAATGTCAGGCTTACAAATGACTAGGGAGGCCTAAAAACTGTTTTCTTACAAATGGCAAGCAAAGATGAACAAGAGTCCTTCTTCCACTCTTTGTTAAGTGACTGCACCTGGGTTGAGGGAGCTGTGGGTCTTAGGCCTGCAAATGACAAGTGATATAAAACATTAATAGAAAAAAGGAATGATGGTTTCTCTAGGCCAAAATGACCCTGCACACCTTGGCTCTCACCCGTGGGAGCTTTACACACCTCAGATGAGAGGCAGGGCAAAGAGGGCTGGCATGTGGACCACTGTGAGACTCCTTGATAAGAGGAAGGGGCTGTGCCCCTGCCTGTGGATACTTGTTAGATGACCGTAAAGTCATCTAAACCTAACATTTGTGTATCTAAAGTCTAATGCAAACCTGAACTTATGACACCCCAGCTGATAAACTGATAATCTCTCCTTGTCTGGCTCCTTTAATTCCATAACTGGGAAGGTTAAAAGGCTATTCCTTATTGCTTTCCTAAGATTCTGAACTCTGGGAGGGATTTTCCTTCAGACTGCAATATGTACAAATTAGTCTTTATAATAATTCAGAAGGCAAGAAAAACTACAAATAAGGAAATCCAACACTATCAGACTGATTCAGACTTCACCCAGCACTTGGAATCACAAAATTTCTCTAGGGTTATTCCTTTAATGAAGAACATGATTCCACAGATAGAGCTGCTCTTCTGTGATGATGGTCACCATGAACAAAATGGCCCATGGCAGAGGCCAAGGTATTGCTGAAGTTCCCATCTATATCTGGAAGGTTGTGCTCTCGGGAGAGACAGAACAGTCACTGGTCACAGGAGTTGCTTTACCACTTCATGAAGCATCTCTTCCATTGTAGCATACATGTGGCCCATGGGAGCCATGGACTAATCTGAAGTGAGGTCTTTGCTGAGGTCTGATGAGTATGTTAGTTCATCAACACAGAGCTGCTAGGGCTGCCCCTGGCACTTCTTCCCTGTCAAGTGATAGTGAGACGAGAATACAGTATATTTAAAAAAGGGATGCTGGTGGCATTCAATAATGGTTTTCTGCTAAGAACTTTTTGAAGTCAAGTTCTTGAGACCACAGATTTTAAGAGTGCTCATCTAAAAGTGATGCCAACATTCCAGCAGGAAACGAATCATGGGCATAGGATATCTTTCTTTACATTGCTCATCAGTTCCTCCTGGTTTTTACATGTTAGTTGGTTTTGGTCTGTGCAACTGTTTTCTTTTTATTTCCATCAATCCGACAGATGAGACCACTGGGTTTAATAATGACATGAACACCTACCAATGGCATGAACACTAATGAACCTCGGTGGAGGGTCCTCCTCTGCTTCAGCCAAGCTTGGTATTGAAATGCTTTGAGATCTACAATAAGAACAGCACAGGGAAACTAACTGCTTGATGGAAACACTGTTACACTTGCATTGTCTTTTGGAAACTCACAATCACAATTGCACCCAGTTCTCAAACCTCTCTAGTTTAGGAGACATCCAGAACAAAATGACTTCTTGACTGTTTTACTTCTATCATTAAGTAGTCATAGTTCATTCATTTCTTAAATATATATTTACAATTTCAGAACTCCCCAAATCAAGGAGTCTTTGCTAAATTACCCAAAGACATACATAATTTAGAAATAAGGAGCCACGTGAATCTTTGACTACATAACATTTATGCTCAAAGGAAGCAGACAACACACAATTTAGGTAAAAAACTGCTCAACAGGCTTTCCCTTTCTCTGGACAGTCTAAAAAATGTAATGTCAAGAATTCTGCTCCTTTTGTTAAGCATAAAAAGCCTCTTTTCTTATGCATAATCCAATGCCTTTCACTTCCACTCTCTGCAGGTTTTCCTAGGGGGCTGACCCAGATGGCAGACCCCAGAGAGCAGCCTCATTTTGTCATCATCTGGACCAGCTAATGCAGTATCCTGGAGACAAGGAAGCCAATTACTTAGAGGACAAATGGCCTCGGGTTTCCTCTTAGTACTTAAATGCAAGCCATTTGCCTCAGCCCAATAGCATTTCAAGCAGTCCAAGTCCCAACGGGCCTGGAAAACAAAACCAAGCTCTGCTTTTAGCAGACCATTCCACAAAGCACTCTGCAGCCTCTGGAGCAAGCAGCAGTGCAGGAAAGAAGCCCAGAGGATGATAAAAGGCAGGAGTAGCTTTCTGTTTTCACATAATTTAGAAAACTATAAATAAGCAACAAACAGAGAAAATACTTTACTATCAAAATAAATAAAAATATTAAATATTTAGACAGCCAATGAAGCAAAAAGAACTATCGTAGAAGTCATACTAAGAGTTAAAAACAGATGCTACAACTGTTAAATGATTCTGCTAAGCAAAAGAATGCTTCCAACTCAAATTTACTTTATTAATCACCATTTTATAAACATTCTCAGTGACTTCCACAAGAGAAATAAAGACCTAATGGCAGGAATTTAGCTCAGGAAATGAACTAGTTTACACATTTGGAAGGGAAAATCCAACCAGGATTCTTGGCAGGAAGGAATGTATATTCTTATCATCATACGTGGCTGAAGTATTTTAAAATATGCCTCAGAAGTACAGGATGCCTGTTATGATTTGGATCTTAAATGGGCCAAAGGTTCATCTGTTAAAGACTTGGTCTGGAACTGGTGGTGCTTTTGGGAGGTACTGAAAATTTCAGAAGGCAGAGTCTAGTAGAAGGAAGTTATGAGGTTCCTCCCACATATTTTGGAGGCACCTGGATAAAATGAACACACTTGATTTTTGAAAGATGTTAAGGCAAAGTTTAGAAATCTGCTGTAGAGAGCTCCACGTTTTAGACAAAGGTATGTAAGTCCCTCAGCTGTTGAGCTGCCATTGAGGCAGGGATCGCTACCTAATGTGTCAGAAATAACATCTTCCACTTAAGGCAGAATGAGACTGTCATGTCCAGTGCTGCTGAATCTCTTTCTGATTCCAGGTGAATGGAATACAGACTTAGGAACAAATGATGCACAAGAACATCAGTGAGTGACACACCAGCAAAGTGCATTTCTGAATCCTCGTGCGTGGTTTTATTTCATATCTAGATCAGTGGGCAAGCGAGTACTGATAGAACCTCTGTCTGACACTGCATTGAGGACTCAGAAATTGGAACAAGTGCGGACAGTTTTTTCTGCAGGCAAGAGGAGCAAAAAAGAGCAGGCAGAGCAAGAGTACTGGCAAGAGAGAATGTGTATCAGATACTGGAGAGAGGAAAGAGCACAGAAATGGACGGGGAAGGGAGAGAAGAGAGTTGGAAAATGGAGGTGCTGGGGAATGAAACTGACCAAATGATATTACTATATTGTGTGCACATACAATTATGTTACAATGAATCCAACTACTATGTATAATTATAATGCACAAATTTTTAAAAATGTTCAAAGGATTTCATTTATCCATGTAGCAACTTTTTTTAAATTCACCTTTGGAATTGATGTGTTAAGTTTCTTCTTCATTTTGAAAACTTTATTATACTTGTATATATTGTTATATGTTTTATTTGTTTTTTATATAATACTATTATTAGTTTTGTGAAATGAATTGTGCATAAATTATGCACATTATTTTGTATTATACCTTCATTATAAATATTCATTTATATTATTTATATTATTACTATTTATAATAGTATTTTATATTACATATATTATGTAGGGAAAAAAAAGAAAGAAATGGACAGGGAAAATGCCTCTGGCTTCTTAGACCTGCAACTGGACTATGAACTGGCCTTAGCCCAGTCCACCACTGAGGAGCTGGTCAATACATGCAGCAAGTGCACAACATGAAACTTGAAGCCATCACCTGACAAGGAAGGAACCCTGTCTGCAGGTCTTCAAAAAACCTCTAAGACACACTTAAGTAGAAGACAGTAGTTAGTTATGCTTTTTAATGATGGAATTTTGTAAATCTATTAAGGATATGCATGCCCCACATATGGATGCATAAAATTCTTCTGAAAAGAAAAACAAGAAGTCTCCCAATTAGAGCCCTTGTATTGCTGTTGCACCTGTTCAGAGGGTCCTTCCCCAGACCCTCTCCTCAGTTCTCTACTCATCACATGAGATGCCCTGCACATCAGATTAAAAATGATAACCCTTCCAACATCACTACCTCCCTGTAGCATACTACTTTCCTTCACACCTATCACCATTTGCCATATTTTAAGGTTTGTTCTTTCCTTGTGTATTTTATTTTCTTTCTTGCCCCTCTGAA
Organism: Sciurus carolinensis; assembly: GCF_902686445.1. Lineage (NCBI taxonomy): Eukaryota > Metazoa > Chordata > Mammalia > Rodentia > Sciuridae > Sciurus > Sciurus carolinensis. The sequence goes on from NC_062226.1 coordinate 83,648,955, forward strand.
ATGTAAACTCCACAAATACTAGGGTGTATTTATCTGTGTTGTTCACTGCTGTTCACCCAGTTTTTAAAGCAGTGTGCTCATGTTTGGGCTCAATAAATTTGTTGCAAGAATTTGTTAAGTCATCTATGTTGTTCCCTGAAAAGAGTTAGAAGTTACTTATAGTCACCAAGGCAATGACACTGAGGTGAAGCTGCCACTCTGGATATGACTTCCAGTTAATTTTGCTCCAGAAGTGCAACTAAAGATATTTACCTTCTCTTAGGTTTTAGAGCCCAGGATTTGGTGCTCAAAGGTCTTCTCTCTCCGGAATTAGTTTATACAAGGTTCTAACAAAGAAATGCAGCTAATCAGAAACCTCTGGCTGAAAGAGGGCCCTCTTCCTAGAAGGCCATCCATTTCATGCAATGACACAGGTTTGGGAGGATCCTGTAGAACCCAGGACAGCTGCCTCGCAAGTCAGGAGCCTACTCTACCCCAGGACAACTGCTGACAGGAGGGCAACTGTTTCCACCAATTCACAGTCTTCAAACTGTACACAAAAAAGTGCAGCAGAATGACATGCAACAGTCCATCCAGGATTCACAGAAGGAAGGAAAGTATATTCCTATCACTCTATTTTGCTGTAATACTTTTAAATTGTGCCTCAGAAGTAGAGGATGACATTATAGCTTGGATCTTCAATGTCCAAAAGGCTCAAGAGTTGGAGATTTGGTCCCCAGCTGATAGCATTATTGTGAAGTGGTAGAAACTTTAAAAGGTAGATCCTAGTAGCAGAAAGTTATATCACTGGAGGTGTGCCCTTGAAGGTGATATTGGGACTCTGGTCCCTCCTCTCTCTCTTTTCTCTCTCTCCCCAGCTGCCGTTATGTGAGCAGTTTTTCTTGGCAATGTGCTCCCTTACCACGATATTCTGTTTCACACAGGCCCAAAGCAACAAGGCCAAGTGACCATGAACTGAAACTTCTGGAACCATGATCTAAAATAAATCTTTAGTCCTTTTAAGTTGTTTATCTCAGGTATATTGTCACAGCAACAGAAAACTAACAATGCCAAAGCTTGGATATTTGGATATTTTCTTTGCAAAGGTCACTTGATAATGAAGATACTCTCAAAGGCTAATTAGAGTAAAACATGTATTGTCATGTAGGCCAAATATAGTATTTGGGCGAACTATAAATATTAAAGAAATTTTTGCTACTTCTCCTTCCTTTACTACACATTGGTTACTTCCTAGAGATCTAACTTTTCTTATGTAGATGAGTAAAATTAATTGCTGAGATTTGATACTTTGTTAATATTATCTTCAGTTCTTATCAAGTGTTTTGTGTTCTATTTAAATGCTTTGTCTCATAAGAGTATTAATATATCCTGTAACATCTCTCTTCTCAGGTAATCAGACCTCTGACTCCTTCAAGCACCAAGAAATCTGCATAGGACAAAAAAGAAAAATGCTAACATAACATTACATTCTAAAACTATGCACTTTGTCCCTTAGACTTTCATTCAAAGTCCTATTAACTCTTATTTAACATGTAAGCTTATGAAGAATGCTTAATTAATTTCTCAATCTACGTAGATTAGAAGGAAAATCAGCTAAGAAAAAGACCTAAGAGTCAGGCATGATTCAGAAATGGATAGATAACAAAATTTTAAATAATATTCATAATTAAGAACAATTATTGAGTAAATATTCAACTGTGATCAAGATAACTGTTATTGTAGGCTTTCTAATGTATTTTAGAAAAATAAACTTAACCAGAAGTGTCATTACAAGAAAGCAGCACTTATGAATATGAAATTACTTAGAGATTAGACTTTAAGTCTTCTTACCTCAAAAATAAGTACATGATGTAATACATATGTTAAATCATTTGATTTAGCCATTCCATCATTATATATCTTAACATCATGTTGATCACTGTACATATCTGGATTATTCTCTTAAACCATCTCAACAATTAACTCTTAAAACTAGAAACATAGAAGTTATTATAAATATGGAATCTACTATATATTCTCTCTGTATAAAAGATAGATATTGGTAATCCACTAAAAATGAGAATGACTTCCCACAAAATTTGCATTTATTATTTAATAAGTAAATATGGAATATTTATTAAGTTCTAGGCAAGGTGCTGATTTCGACTGAACTGGACAGACTTGATCTTGCCCTTGTAGACTCTCCTCACATTCTATTTCATGACATTTAGATTAGTTCCTTGAAAGAAAAAAAAATGGAGCCTTGTGATTAAATGGACTAGTAGACCCGATTTAGTTTAAAGGTGGTAAGTGAGGGCTCCTTAGGTTCTTAAATGATTCTGTATTTAATAAGTGAGAGGCTGGCAGTGGAAAGGGCCCTTCAGGCAGGGGAACAGCAAATGCCAAGGCTCAGGTGGGATAGAATTCACTGCACTAGAATGAGGGAGACTCTGGGCTGGAGCAAAAAAGACTGAGGCACAGGTAGAATCACTCTGAACCCCAAAGGATATCTTACTGAGGTTAATCTTTATTCCATAAGCATTGACAATCCACTGTGAACTTTTCAAGATGCTGGAAAAACTCTATTTGATGGCAGTGTGGAGAACAGATCAGAGTGGGAGTGCAGATGCAGTTCTCAAGGGAGAGCTGATGAGGGGGTGAAGACCCCATGCCTTGTTAACCTTTAAGCTGATTGGTTTCTGCCTAGCCTCCACCCCATATAAAAGCTGTGTAACTTCCTCAATAAACGAGTTCCTGCTGTGACTGGTCTCCCTGATGCATCTGATTGTCCTCCGCCCGGAGGGCTGGGTGAAGGCAGTCCCTACCTTTCCCAGTCTGGCTTTGTTGGGGAGTGCTCCCTTCCCTTGTTGCTGGTCGAGAAGAGCAAGGGGGCTAAAGACCCCAACATACTCCCTTAACAAAATCCGAGCATTCTACCTTTATGATTGTGTTCGTGATATTTTCACCAACAGGTAATTTTTCTCACCTCTTGGCATCCTATACATCTTTCAAAGCATCCTTACTTCCAATCTGCTGAGAAAGGACTTTCCTGATTCCACCTGTTCAATCACTTTGCACTCAATACTTCAGAGTAACTGTTCTTTCTTTCTTGTGTCATCTCAGCTCACACACAGTGGACCTTCTAGACAGAGTTAATTTTACTACATTGTATAAACAAGGATATTAGCTAATTACTCAATAAGAGTAATTACTCAATATTGCTAATGTTGACACTTAGCTACTTAAAATGTTAATACGTGTAATGAAAGAAAAGAATAGTCAAACCTTGACTCCACATCTTCACATGTACAAGAACACACAGTATTAGATTTTTCCCAGTACAGCTGATCATTCTAGATGTTATCTGGAAAGGAACAGAACATAATCATCCTAAAAGTACAGAATAAAAAATTATAAATCCTTCATGATTCATATTAAGCATGAAGATTTTACTTTGAAGGTGTTCTCTCTTACCTGCACTGATGGAAGCCATGTCCCTCAGCTTCCCAAAACTCATAAAAATAAAATAAGCATATATTTTCATAATCTGTGTCTTCTGTTTCAGCTGCTTCTCAAAGTAGCTTGGGAGTAAAGTATTTTATGATTGTTTATAACAAATCATGTAACTTGTTCCAAAACCCAAAGAAGGATAATGAATTCAAATAAAAATTTATTTGGCATAAAGATCCAGCAAGGTATTTTACATATCTTATGTGGGTTTATCCTATAAAATGAAAATGAATTAATCATTTTCTATCTACATAGCACTCAAAGTGGAGAGGCACATTCTATTTTCACCTTAGTTATGAAGATGGATTTTTGATGAAAGGCATAAACTACTTATTTCCATATGAAATAGAAGCATCATGCTCATGAATATTGCCAGCACCTGAGAAAAAGATATACTCAACCATAAAAATGTCAAAGCTTTTGCCTTTCACAGTAACTTTTTTCTAAAATAACTTTTAATTAGCTAATTATTTTGGCCTGCCAAAATAAAAGTAATATTTGTATAAAACCTTATAATTTATACTTTACTATGAATTATTCCCATTTTATATTTATACAGTGAGTTCATGATGAAGCCAGAAGCTTGTTTATCATCCCCAGTGACTACATGACACATATCTAAGTGGCAATATATTTGCTACTCAAGAGACTTTTGCCCAGATTGAGCTTCATTCTATGGTTACCTAGAGGTTTCAAAGATGTGTCCTTGGAGATGGGAGTACCCCTCACCTTCCACGGCTCCACCTCCCTTGCTGACCTCTTTCCAGTCTTTCATCTTTCCGTCTAGGCTGTTTCCACTGGACTGGCTTTTTTCTTTGAGAAGTGTGATAATGGAATTTGATTCATACAGTCCAAGCCCCTAGATGGGAAAAGAGGCATTTCCTTCTCCTAAAGAGAGACCTCTGATCTTCTCAACATGTGCAAACAATAGAAATATGTCCCTAGTACTCTAGTCCCACGCTCTGGTTTACCTGGCTGTAGGGTTGTGGGGAGGGTCATTGCTCCAGGAGAGACTATCAGCAACTTCCTGGAGTGGGAGAGACACTTTCAACCCACTTGTGTAACAGGTGACTTGAAGATGGAGTCTTTTCCTTTTGTTCTGGAGTTGTTCCCCTGGTGATAACATGGGGCATCTGCACAAATCTGCCCATCCCACATGGTGGCAACAGGTCAAACCAAGTACTAATGTCCATATTATGTGCATCTACAGTGGGTTCACAGAAGATCCAAGAGTCTGAGAAAATGTGAAAAGCAACATTCTCTGTATTTTCTTAATTATTTTATTAAAAATATCACAATGACTAATGCTATTTTTGGAGAAAAAAATTTCAGGTTGAAACCAGGGTTTCATATTCAAAAACTCATGTCCCATGTTGAACTAGTCTTTCCCTCTACTCCCCTCCTTCCCTGACAGCTGTCTAATGCTCTCAGACTGCATTTAGCTCTGTCCAACAAATAACTGGTCTTGAAGGAAATGGCAGCAACATGGAAGAATAGGAAGCCTCCAACTCTCCATCCACCCACAGACACATCAGATGAACATCTGCTCATGATCAATTTCCTTTGAAGGGAGATTGGAGAACAGCTGAGAGAATTCTGTTCACTGGGATTCTGAGAAAAAAATTCACATCTAATGGGTAGGAAAAGCTAAGGCCCCAGGCACTGGATCATAAGAATTAGGAAAGGAATTCCCAACTCCCAGTTTCTCCCTGTAGAGAGAGGGTTTGAACCTCATGCATACTTCCCTGACTCTAGTATTCCCCAGGGTTTGGCTCTCAATTTACCAAAAACTGGGAGCAAAGAAGGTTGGATGCATGTAAATTTCACCTGACCATAGGAAAAGAACAGTAGTTTTAAATGGATATTCAAACACTTCCAGTGGCTTCATTTCCTGCAAATAGTGAAGAGAAAGGGCTTAAAAAGTGCAGTTCCCTGCTTTTCCCCCAAAGGGATTTATGACATAATCCTCTAGTGCTATTCGGCAATATGGTTTCCAACTAAGTTGCCTCAGGGTGTTAAAGGGGCAGTTAAATATTAACCCACAGTCAACTTGGAGGTGCTTGCCCAGACACTGGGCACTTATCTTTTACAGCTTCCACTGAGGTCCTAAATTCAAAACTTTTTTTCTGGAAGCAGAGGGAAATACATTTATGTGAGTCTCCCTAAAACAAAGAACAAAAAAGGAGATTTTAAACAGGAGTGCAAACACTTCCAGGAGCAGAATCACCTCAGAGCAGTGCAGGAAAGGAGTAGAAACATCTGGCTTCAGCATTCTATCTCCAAGAGACGTATGGTACACCCTTCCATTGATTAACTGCAAGGGAGTTGCACTGGAAACTTGCAAGGCAGCCAACATGGTAAATAAACAAGGTCTCCCTGATGGAGTCAGAACTGAACATTTCATGAGCCTTCCCTCCAGTTCACCCCAACAGAAATCCAGGTCTACCCATTCCTACAGGATATCTAAGTGCCACAACTTCCACACTTCCCATTCAAGGGACTGTCTCCATAATGACCCGACTCTGAGTTGAATTGGCTTTATGTTCCTGAGTGGTCCTACACATCAGAAAACAAACAGGTGGATGCATAATATGGCACTTCCAGCTGCTGTCTTCCCAAGATCAGAAGGGGCTGTGTGAACATGAATAAGAGCATTTGTCACAGTTCTTACACCCAGCTTAGTGCAGAGAAGTGTGAGATAAATAGCCATGTCAGCTTGGTGGTGAAGACAGGAGGAACTAAAAGATATTCAATATCCCAACCTTTCCAGGCACCTTTAGCAAGTCCAGTTCCTATCTATTCTAGTCTTGGGATTGATAGGACATGGCACATCTTAAGCTCCAGAGGGGCCACCAAAACCAGAGACATTGGTCTGGACAAACATAAATATTTGAGAGGCACCTTAATACTTCTGGTCAAGAGGACTAATGAGATGTTTTCTGACAACATTAGTAAAGGTAGTGGTCTTATCCAATGTTCAAAACCAACACAGAAAATCAATGAAAATGAAGAAACAAGAAATTATTCCAAAAAAAGAACGAATTTCCAGAAACTGATATGTGTCAATACAAAACTGAAATCACAGATCAAAGCAACACTGTAACTGAATTAAAAAGATTTAAGAGGTATTCAAAGCTGATTAGATCAAGAAGAAGATAATATGATTAAACTTCAAGAGATGTCACTGGAAATAATCCAACCTGAGAAGAAAAGAGAAAGAAACTGAATGAAGGTAGCTTAAGAGATCTGTGGTATACCATCAAGTGGAACAATATATGCATTACTGGTGTTCTACAATAAGAAAGAGAGAAAGGGACAGGAAACATAGTCAAAGGAATTATAACAGACAAGTTTCAAGTCTAGGGAAAGAAATAGAAAGTTAGGTCTAGTTATCTCATAGAACACCAAATGAGATGAATTGAAAGAGACCCATACCAAAGTACATCATAATCAAGTTATCTAAAGATAAAGACAAAGAGTTTTGAAAGAAGCAAGAGAAAATAAAGTCATCCATCACATATAATACAACTAAGTGAATTTCGCAGTAGAATGTTACAGGCCTGAAGGGAGTAGGATTATACATTCCCAACACCGTGAAAAAAATAAAAATAAAAAATAAAACCTACCAACCAAGAATACTATGCCCAGAAATCATGTCTTTCAAAAATGAAGGGGTAATAAAGATTTTCTCAAATAAACAAACCTGAGAAAGCTTCAACACCAGATATGCTGTACAAGAACTGCTAAAGGGAATTCTTTATCCTGAAGGAAAAGGACACTAAAAAGAAACATGAAAACATATGAAAGTATAAAGCTCACAAGTAAAAGTTTCTTGTCAAATCAAAAACACTAATTCTGTATAGCAGTGGGAAAATCAATTTTATTTCAAATAAAAATTTTAAAAGGCAAAACTATTAAAACCAGTGAAAGCTAAAATAATTCATTAATGGATACATTTCATAAAAAGATAAAATGTGATATCAAAAACATTAAAACATGGGCAGACAAGGAATAAAAGTGTAGAATTTGTGTATGTGATCAAAATTAGGCTGTTATCAACTTAAAATAGCTTCTCATAAAATGTTTTTTTGTAACCCCAGTGTAACCATCAAGCAAAAATCTATAATATATATACAAAAGATGAAAATATCCAAAGCATACTGCTACAGAAAGAAGTAAGAAGCCATAAAATCACAAAAGAAGAAAGCAAGAGAGGAAAAAAGGGATGGGACATCTACACAACAACCAGAAAATAATTAACAAAAGTCACTAGTAAGTCCTCACCTATGAATGCTTACATTAGATGTAAGTGGATTAAATTATTCAATCTAAAGGCAGAGTAGCTAAATGGATAAGGAAAAAAAAAAGACCCAGCTACATGCTTCCTAAAACAGACCCGCTTTAGGATACTCATAGACTAAAAGTGAAAGGACAGAAAAAGATATTCCAAGCAAACAGAGACCAAAAGAGGGAAGGAGTAGTTAAATTTATTTCAGACAAAATGGACTTCTAGTCAAAATCTATATAAAGACATGAAGGTCATTGTACAGTGATAAAGGAGTCAAATCATCAAGAAGATGCAATAATCATAAATGCATATGCATCCAACATCAGAATACCTAAATATAGTAAAAATTTAAATATTTGAAGGGAGACATGGACTTTAACACAATCATATTAGGAAATTTTAATACTCGCCTTTCAACATTGAACAGATAATTCAGGCAGAAAAGCAACAAGGAAACATTGGATTTGAGCCAAGTTCTACTCAACAGCAACAGAATATACATTCTTTTCAAGGATCCATGGAACATCAGTCAGTGCAGATTATATGTGAGTTCACAAAACAAATCTTAGTAAATTTAAGAAAACAAAAATCATACCAACTATCTTTTTTTAATCACAATGATGACATGAAACTAGAAATCAACACAAGGAGGAGTCATGTAAAATTAACAAATGTGGAAATTAAACAGTATATTCTTGAACAACTATTAGATCGAGGAAGAAATTAAACAGGAAATATAAAAGTATCTTGAAACCAACAAAAATGAAAATACAACATATTAAAACTACAAGATTCAACAAAAACATTTCTAGAAGGGAATTTTATAGAAATAAGGCCCAAATCAAAAAAGAGATCTCATTATTAAGAGATCTCATACCTAATGCTATACCTCAAAGATCTAGAAAGAGAAAAATAATTTAAGCCCAAAGTTAGCAGAAGAAAGAAAATAACACAGACAGAAGAAGAAATAAGTGAAATAGAGAATAGGAAAAAACAGTAAATCTAACTTAAAATTGACAAACCCTAACCTAGACTACAAAAGAGAGACAAAGAGGAGTAAACATCAGAAATAAAACAGGAAAATTAGAACTGATATCACCACAATACAAAGAATCATAAGAAACTACCATAAATAATTATATACAAATGAATTGGACAACCTAGAAAAAAGGTTTGTGACAACATGGGTGAATCTAGAGGACACTATGTTAAGCAAAATAAGCAAGGCATATAGATAAATATCACATGATCTCACTTATAATGTGGAATCTTAAAAGTCAAACTCAAAGCGGTAGGGAGTAGGGGACGGGATGTAACTCAGGGTACATCACAGAGAGTAGAATGGTGGTTACCAGAAGCTGGGAGAAGGGCATGGACAGGGAAAGGAGGGATGTTGGTCAAGGGTACAAAGTCACAGTTACATAATGAAAATAACTTCTGGTGTTCTATTTCAAAGTGACTGTAGTTAATAATAATGTAATAAGAATTTCAAAACAGCTAAAAGAGGGGATTTAAAATGTTCTCACCACAATGAAATGATAAATATTTGAAGTGATGAACATGTTTTTCACTTATTTGAGCATTCTACAATGTACACATGAATCAAAATATCACTTTGTACCCAACATGTAATAATTATCAATTAAAATTTTAAAAAGAAATCAACTCCATAAATAAATTCATTCCTAAGTGTTGATAAGTGACAATGAATTATAACTCTATACACATAATACTGATAATAAATCATAATAAATGGATACTTTTCTCTTAAATGAGTACTTATACATTTGACAAATAATTTCTGAAGGCAACATGTATGCTCTTGCAGTAACAGATATTTGCACAATGAAATTTTCTAGGGGAAAGAGACCCATCCTTGTTTTGAAATGCAAGACAGAGATTATAAATGGCAAATAAATACTCTTTAGCCCAGTGGTTTTCATATTGTGCTCCAGGGTTGCAAGGAAGATCAGAGACATAGACAGAAGGGGCCTGGAGAGACTGAGGGACTGCAGAACCTGCAACCCTTCATGCACTTACTGCAAGCAGCTCCATCAAACTTAAGTGGTGAAATTTCCTGGAAATTCTACCACCAATAAAAAACATTTGAAATCAACCAAAAGACCTTCCTATGGTGCAGATGAGGACACTGACTTGCAATAACTGAGCAACTTGTTCAAGGTCAGTCTGGTTGAGGATGTTTAGCACTGTGACTTCTCAGGCCAGCAGCAGCCTGGCAACTCCCACTTCAGCATCTCAATCCATCTCTGAACACTCCAGCTCACCATGGGCACTTCCCCAACTTCCCCACCCAGTGTCCACACTAGTGCTTGGAAATTAATTTGCATTGTTTGTTTGTTGATGCTTATATTGGTCTGATGAATTATTAGTGCTTAAATTTTCACTTTATTTATTTTAAACATATTTATTATGAAAGTACTCCAACTTTCAGAAAAGTCTCAAGCAAAGTACAAACAGGGTGACCAACCATCATGTTTCCCCAAGACATGGCTCTCAGTATTAACACTGGGACTGTCCCAGGCAAACCAAGTCAGTGAGTCATCCTAAGTACAAAGTCCTTTCTCCCCTTCTGAGAGTAAGTTAACAATCTTACTCCATCATCCCTGATGATGTATCATCATCTATATATCATCATCATATATATCTCTGGTGTATAAACAAGGGCATTCTCCTTCATAACTTGCATACAATCAGCAGAACCAGAAAAATAACATTAATGCATCACTACCACCTTATCCTCAGACCCCATTCAAGGTTCACCAGTTGTCCCAATAATGTCCTTTCTAGCAAAAGGATTCAGTTCCCATTTACCTTTTGCATTTAGTTGTTTCTTTAGTTTCCTTTATTCTGAGACAGTTTCGTGGTCTTTCCTTGACTTCAGGAATGTTATCTCATTTTTTTTTTTTAAGATGCAGAGTGTGTATGCCATATCCAACAAAGGATGAAAGCAGTTACAGAAAAGAAATAAGAGCCAGCACAAACTCACCCTTTCCTTTTCCCCTTTCCACCACCCCTTTTATTGGTTGTTGTTGCTGCTGCTGCAGCTGGTATTGTTTATTTTTTATTTTGGTTTGGTTTTGATATTTTTGCAGTGCAGGAGATTGAACCCAGGGCCTTGCCTTGTCCATGCTAGGTATGCTATAACACTGAGCCACAGACCAGTTCTCCCCTTTTTAAATTTTATTTTAATTTGTTCTAGTTATACATAACAGTAAAATACATTTTGACACACTGTACACAAATGGAGTATAACTTCTCATTCCTCTGACTGTACATAGCACAGTCATACTGCTATGTAATCATAATCACATATAGGGTAATTATGTATCATTCCACCATCCTTCCTACCCTCACAACCCTTCCCCTCCCCTCACTCTCCTCTGCCCAATCCAAAGTTCCTTCATTCTTCCCTACTGCCCCCCCATTATGAGATCAGCATCCATTTATCAGAGAAAACATTCCGTCTTTGGTTTGTTGGGTTTGACTTATTTCACTTAGCATGCCATTCCCCAGCTCCAACCATTTACCTGCAAATGTCAAAATTTCATTCTTCTTTAAGGTTGAGTAACATTCCATTGTGTATATATGGCACATTTTCTTTATCCATTCATCTGTTGAAGGACACCTAGGTTGGTTCCATAGTTTAGTTATTGTGAATTGAGCTGCTATAAACATTGATGTGGCTGCCTCACTGTAGTATGCTGATTTTAAGTCCTTTGGGTATAAACTGAGGAGTGGGATAGCTGGGTCAAATGGTGGGTCCATTCCAAGTTTTCTGAGAAGTCTCCATACTGCTTTCTAAAGTGGTTGTACCAATTTGCAGTCCCACCAGCAATGTTTAAGAGTACCTTTTAACCCATATCCTCACCAACACTTATTATTGCTTGCATTCTTGATAATTGCCATTCTAACTGGAGTGAGATGAGATCTTAGAGTAGTTTTGATTTGCATTTCTCTAATTGTTAGAGATATTGAACATTTTTTCATATATTTGTTGATTGATTGAATATCTTCTTCTGTGAAGTATATGTTCAGTTCCTTAGCCCATTTATTGATTGGGTTATTTGGTTTTTTTAGTTAAGTTTTTTGAGTTCTTTATATATCCTGGAGATTAGTGCTCTGAGATGTGTGTGGTAAAAATTTTCTCCGATTCTGTAGGCTCTCTTCACTTTACTGATTGTTTCCTTTGCTGAGAATCAGCTTTTTAGTCTGAATCCATTCCATTTATTGACTCTTGATTTTACTTGTTGTGCTTTAGGAGTCTTGTTAAGAGAGTCAGATGCTAAGCCAACATGAAGAAGATCTGAGCCTACCTTCTACTTCTCTTAGGCACAGGATCTGTGTTCTAGTGCCTAAGTCTTTGATCCACTTTGAGTTGAGTTTTGTGCAGGGTGAGAGATAGAGGTTTAATTTCATTTTGCTACATATGGACTTCCAGTTTATCTAACTCTTGAGGCAGCCATATCTGCTGTCTCTCATAAGGATCCAAATTTCTTCAGGACACATATAGCATGCTTATATGTGTTTTGTTGATGTTTATTTGTTTCTGTTTTGGTTTTGTGTGGGTTTTTTTAATACCTCTAGAACATCAATCATATGTTTATTTGCAAAGAAGGCACTACATAAATAACTGATCAATCAACATGAAGATACTACCAGATAAAGATAGCCATGATTCAACTAGGATATTGAACCACAAAGAACTGTGAGACAGCCTGTTTTTCACAATCTAGAAAAGCTGAAGCCTGGGAAGGTTCTCTCCCTTGCTTTTCGACTTTTGTGTTCTGTTCTGAAGCCAACAGCCTTTCATGTAGGATGGCCCCCAAATCTCAGCACCCTGGCCTAAGTCACTAAGCAGTGAAACTCTGAGACACTGGAAATGAGTCTGAAGGGCATGTATGGGCTTAGTGCTTTACCCACTTCTCATTCCAGGGCTCATTGCCCTGGTTGACCTCATTTTGCTCAGGTCATGTTATTAGGGCCACAGGTGGATATAAAGATAACTTGGTTTTTTTCTTAGCCAACTGTGCCTGTCACTTGTTAGAGATGTGTCGGGGTTTCTAGAGCCCCCAGCCTTAGACATGGTCAAGATGGCGCCTGACGCTGAGCCAGAGGCGGCCAGCTATACAGTAAACAACCAGCGAATTCCAATGATTGGCTAGTTAACGATGTGATTAGAGCATGCCCCCTCGTGTACCCATCCTGCGCCTGCAGCTGTCCGCGTTTATCTCGTGTACTCTCCCCTGATTGATTGAAGTGTATATAAGCCTGGTGGGTGGGAGAGCGAGGGGAACGGAACGAACGGAGCGGAAGAAGCGGCGGCGGCGGCGACGGCGGCGGCCGCGGCGGCAGCAGCAGCAGCAGCAGCAGCAGCAGCAGCAGCAGCAGCTGGAGCGGAGCTGGAAGGAGGGAGTACGCGGGAGTGGAAGAAGCTGGGAAAAGGGAAGCTGAGAGTGCGCAGGAGCTAGGGGTAAGAGAGCGTAGGAAAGGAACTGTGCACAATAAACTTCCAAAGCTCCAGACATTTGTCGTGTCTCTCTCTGCGGCCAGAGGGGACCCGATAGAGATGGACACTCAGATGTAGGGAGTTTAGGGCCACAGCAATAACCACAGATAGTAGGTGGCCATTTATGAGGGAATCCACCACTTTTGGAAGGCCAGGGCTCTTTCTGCAACTTTCTGACTGCATTTCTGACCCATTGTCAGAAAATTGCATATGGAGGACCTCACAAATCCAGAAACTAGTAACTTAAACGGAAAAAAGATAAAAGCTCAGAGTTTACATATAACACAAAATTATGATCCAGTAGGATCTATGGAAAATGTGTGACACAAATAACAACAATAATCACAATAATAATAGTAGATATGGAAAATGAAAAACTCCTAAGATAATATGACCTGGAAAAGGGAGTGAAAAAGAAGGCCATGCACACAGACTTCATCTCCCTAGACAAATATTTTCCAGATGCTGGCTGCAAGCAGGGAGGAGGTGCTTCATTATACCTAAAGTGACAGTCTCGAGGCGGCATTCAATGCACACAGACCCTCGATCCAGAAGTTCAAATTCCTAGCACTCAAACTGACACATTCACTGATCCATAGAACAGACCTCAAATTCCTGAGTGCCCAAGAAAACTGATGTACTCACTAGACCACCCCTCAAAATAACTTATATGAACCCAGTCCCCTTCTTTGCTCAGTGGCTCATTTTCCACCAGGAAAGTGGTCCACTGAAACCGTTTCATCCTTGCATCCCTGGCCTAAGTTCCTGGGTGAAACTTCCTTCAATCTTGAATAAAAGAGCTGAGCTGATTTGTGAAGTTTGCGTCTGTCCTGGTCTTTTTGTGCTAACAAACAGCAACAGCTAACACATAGAACTTAATGCTTTGAAAACAGAGGTACAGCTAGGATAAGTAACTAGGTCACACAGCTCAGAGCTGGTAAAGCCAGAATGCTGGCCTGAGACAACTGGTTCCAGAGGTTTTACTCTTAACTCTTTAGATATACTGCCTCTCAATTTTAATTATTTAATTGGTTTTACATTGACCACAACCAATGCATAGTTCATTTTGTGTTTTTAGATCCCAGGCCATCAATTTAAATGTAAAAAACTGATCTACTCTTTGAAAAGAAAATATCTAAAACTAAATATGAAAATATATTTTTAAATTATGATTTTCACTTACTAATATAGTATAAAACTGGCAGTGTCAATACATATATATGTGTGTGTGTGTGTATAGATAGATAGATAAATTGATAGATAAACAGATACTTGGATAATATATCTTTATTTTAATCCTCCTCAAATTCTGATAATTCTTTTTTAGACCTTGGCTCTTCATTATATCAAGAGTTGTCCCTTATAAATCTACTGAGAGTTCTAAGAATAAAGTTCTACCTCCCAGACCCTCCTTAGATAGCAGTCTGTACATGCCACCTGTAGGTACCAACAGGATTCTGGTTTCCTCCAGATTAGCCGAGGGGATGATTTAACAGACTGTCATTCCGTGGATGAGCAGAAGATGAGACATAGAAAAGAAGGATGACTAGTATAAAACCTAGAAAACTACACGGGCATGGTGGGGCATGCCTGTAATCCTAGCAGGTCAGGAGGCTCAGGCAGGAGGATCGAGAGTTCAAATCCAGCCTCAGCAACAGGCAAGGTGCTAAGCAACTCAGTGAGATCCTGTCTCTAAATAAAATACAAAATAGGGCTGGGGATGGGGTTCAGGGGTCGAGGGCCCCTGAGTTTAACCTAGAAAACTAGTGACTAGATACAGAGACAAAAAAAGGTCAACAGAAATTAAGAAAATTTAAGAATTTAAAAAAGCAGAAGTATAACAACATTACATTAAGAGGTGGGAAAACCAGGAGAGTGTATCAGCAGCAACCTGGAAACAGGCTGTCTTACTGAAAGTCAAACCACATGCTCACTGGTGAATTACCAGAACACAAAACACAGCCAGGAGCAGTGGCACATATTTGTAATTCCATCAACTCCAGAGGCTGAGACAGAAGCTGAGGCAGGATTATCTCAAGTTATGGGTCAGCCTGGGCAACTCAATGAGACCCTCTATAGCGGGGAAATGAGAGTTAGGACACCCAGATCTGGAAGCAACACTTTATTAGTGGCTTTATCATAGCCCAGTGGGATAATATCCAAAATCTGAGCCCTCAGCACAGCAGGTCTTTTACTTTTACGCATAAGCAAGTTTTGGGTACATCAAGGCAAAGGAGTTGGTGCAATTCTACTGGAGGGTGCATTTTACATTCCTTACGTGAGTATAAATTTATCAACAGCCTGGGGATTCTTAGCTCACACAGCTCAGGAATTTTTACTGCACTAAGTCTAAAGGGTAATTGTTCTGTCCCTGCTGTATTGTTTCCTGCTTCTTCTACTGGGGTTACGTTACAGGTACCTGTTAGCCACTGTAAGACTGTTTGGTTAAATGTCAGTAAACAGAGCTGATGTGCGTTAGCCAAAACCACAGCCTACTAGCTCCTAAACTGCTAAGTTTTCATTTTGTTGTACCATACCTTGGCAACTTAGCAAGACCCTGCCTCAAACAGTAAAAATAAAGAGAGTCAGGGATGTAGCTCAGTGGTAAAATGCCCCTGGGTTCAAATTGCAGTACCCTCCTAGAAAAAATGTCACAAAATAGATTCTACTAGGAAGATAAACCAAACAAAAAACATAGCACTGGTTTTAAAATACTGCACATATTCCACAGCAAACTTTGCCCTGCACATAAAATCCAAAAAATCCACTTTTCTGTTTGTTGTTTATACACCTTCTTAGTTTAAAATAACGAAATGAAACTACAAAGTTAATCTGAGGCAAGCTTATGAAAGAAGTAAAACTATCCCAGTTTCTCCATCCCTAATTTAACTCAGAGGCTTCAGGATTCCCTAAGTCAGGATGCAGAGTAAGGATAGTCTCCTCTAACTGAGAAACGTTCCCCCTAGAATCTGGATTTAAATATTCATCCGCTTTCTCTCTTCCCTCATGGCTAGTATACTTCAAAGCTCAATACACTCTTATTTATGGCTAAAGAACACAACTACAATCATATAATTTTTTTGTGGTGTTAGGAACCAAACCTATGACCTTTTATGTGCCATGCAAGTGCTCTACCACTAAGTCACATTCCAGCTCCAAATTCTCACTTTTCATTTTTCACTTTGAGAAAAAATTTCTACCTTCCCCTTAACAACTGCTTCATCTTTCTAAATGCTCCAGTAAGCAAGAGGACCTGCAAAAAATATGTGGATCTAGGAGTAGGACAAACCATCCCAGGTTTGAATCCATCATAATCTGTCAGTGTGTCTTTAGGCAGGGGATTTAACCTCACTTTCCTCATTAACAAAAGAGAAAAAACTGTGATTTATGCTATTTTCCAATCCCATGGTGCAGGAATGAATGGGGATGAAAAATCTTATTTGAACTATAAGAGGTCATTACAAATGTACTTATGTTTCTTTCTCCTCCTCATTCACATGATAAACAAAAAGAAATATGAAGCACTCACTGTCTTTGTTCTTTTTATTCATCAAACTTTCCTGGAGGGCTTGGGTTGTAGCTCAGCGGTGGAGCTCTTGCCTTGCACATGTGAGGCACTGGGTTCAATCCTCAACACCACATAAAAATAAAATAAATAAAATAAAGGTATTGTATCCATGTACTATTAAAAATAAAACTTTCCTGAGAGTCCATTGTGATCTACATATAAGAAAGTTCACAAAACAGATGTGGTTGTGTCTGTCCCTGTGGACCTACCCTCACAGGACACTGGGTAGAAAGGAAACAGTTCACCAGTCAATGAGGGTTACATCAGTTTGGTTGAATTGGTGGGGGGTAGAGAAGAATGAATGAAAGCTCCATTAGGGACAGATCCTGGGTTTGCCTCTGGACTCCACCACCGGCCAAGTTTCTCAAATTCTTTGTCTCCATTTTCTCTTCTACACAATTGAGACAATAAGTTTACACTGGGTTGAAGTGAAAAGTAAAAGTGACATCCCTTTCTACAGTACCCCAATTCTCCTCTGTGGGCACTCAAACTGCATATCCATCAGCTTTTAGATTTCCAGTTAATCTCCAGCCACCCTGGACAACCAAACTGCCCCCAAAGCAAAACCCTGAATCAAAGGTCACCCAGGGACCTTCAAGTCCATCAGGCCATTCCAAAAACAAAAACCAACAGATCCTTGGCATAGAACCTGACAAGTGGAAAAATGGTGTCCAAACTACTGGAAGCAGCTTCTGGTATATGTTCAGGCCTAAGTGTTAAAAAGCAGAAAGCCCAGCATCTCCAAAAGTATGTCTCTTTCATAAAGAAGTTGAAGGGCTTCTGAGTGCCAAGCTCACCCCAGTTTCTTCTGAAAGCATGACCTTTGCATTCCCACCAAGCTCACAAAATCTGGGCTCCACTAAGGCAACTACTCTTGGAGGAAATGGCAGAAAGTCAAGAGAGGGACAGAAAGTCCACGTCTGTGGACCTCCTCATTGTGGCTAGCGACACAAGCTACATACCTGAGTGCCCTTGTCCCCCACAGGAAGATCACAGAACAAAGGTAAATTGCTGACCAGGTAGACCTTATGGCTTGCCTCAGCCAAGGATCAGTCTCTCTATCCAAAGCATTTGAATCTGAAGGTAAAATAATAGAAAGAAAGTACCAGAAGGACAAGTCACATGTATTTCCCTCCGTTCTCAAACAAAAACAAAACTATTAAAGCTCACTGACTATAATGGGCTCAACAAGTATTCGAACTAATAAGCAAAATATTTAAACATAATATTAATAATAAAGTTACCTCTTCACCTGTCCTGAACGAAAATCCTCAATTCCAGAGCCGGTTGTGGGCGCCAGTGAGATGCCAAGGATGCTGAGGTCTGCAGGGTCCTGCGTCCTGGAAATCGCCCCGGCAGCGGATCTGCAGTTGGGGGCGCGGTCAGGTCGTCATGGAAACCGCGGCGGTGGCGCAGCTGCTCCGCCTCCAGTAGGCGGGTCCGCGGGGGGCGCTTCGCGGCGCCGCAGGGGCTGCGTAAATTTTTAGCCGGCGACTTCCGGGTTCGCTTGAGGCGCGTGAGCCAGGCTCCTCCCTGGGATCCAGGAAAAGGAAGTAGGAGTCGCTTCCCGGCGCAGGGTGTCTGAATTTGCCAGATGATCACAATGACGCTGATTAGAAACCCAGAGCACCCCAGCACCCCACTGCAGGCCGCCCAAATCAGAATCTCCGTGGCGAGG
Source organism: Sciurus carolinensis (assembly GCF_902686445.1). NCBI lineage: Eukaryota > Metazoa > Chordata > Mammalia > Rodentia > Sciuridae > Sciurus > Sciurus carolinensis. Next base: position 83,667,505 of record NC_062226.1, read on the forward strand.
ACCTGGAATGTGGATCTCAGCAGGGGCTTTTACATTGAGGAGGTTAGCAAAAGCTGGGCTCGTGCATTCCTTTTTCCCAGAGCCCCCCCAGTACCCCACAATGGTAAAAAGAATCACTACCCTGCTCCCCAGTTTACTCCCTCGCGACTCTCAAAGAAGTAAAGCTGAAGTGCGGCCTCTGTTCACCCAAGTAGAACCCTCGCTGGTTTTTGAGAGTGTTCCACTGGGGGGCAGTCTTGTCTTTTTAAAAATTCACTCCATATAGCTATACCCCATGGTGTGGGATCTAGTTAACTTCTCCTGCAGCCTGGTTAAGATAAACAGATCTAGAAAGCAGAGCTTGCAGGCAGAGAGAGATGACTCCTCAGGAGGAATGGCGCAGTTGCAGAGCCTAGAACTTTATATAGAAGACGTTCTTCACCCCAATTCCTGGTTCACACTTAGGGTTCAGAACAAGGAATCCGTGCTAGTAAAGCGATCCTGTTCTCCGGAGGATAATACACATGCGCTGCATAACAGATGTCTTAACCCTCAAAGCTTTATCCTTTATTGGGCATTCGGCTGGGACTTCAAGATTGATGCAGACAACCCTGACCCAGCTCGTCAGAGAACCCTTTAGGCCCTGGCTGGACCATGGGGAACCATGGGTCTCCACTGACCATCTTCAAGAGGTAACACTTTTGTGAGGTGGGACTCACTTTTGCACTCTTGTGGATCCTTATAGTATAGTCTTCCCTGATTGTAAAATAAGAACCACATTTGCACAGGTTCTGTTAGAGGTTTAGGGGAGTCTCATCTCAATAGAGTACAATAATCTACAGTCCCTGGTACTTTATGCATTTACCCTATCTTATTTGGTATTCTGTTTATAGGTCTGTTTTCTGTGTTATTATGTACATTTATACAATAAGAACAGTTCTCTAAAAACCTAGAATATACTTACTCCAACTTAAATTTCTAAATCATGAATTATTGCTAAAAGTGAGTGAGGAGGCTGAGGTGGTTAGGGGGCCAAGTGAGTAGACAGACACAATATGTCTCTTGAGGTAATAAAAGTTGTTTAACATAAGATAAGGATCTACAGTCAAATAAGTATGTAAAATACTTGATTAAGTGTATTTTTATTTGTTCTTTTTAGATATATGTGACAGTAGAATATATTTTGACATATTACACACACATGGAGTATAAATTATTCTAATTAGTATCCTATCTTGTGGTTGTACATGATGCAGAATTACACTGGTTGTGTATTTAAATACAAGAATAGGAAAGTCATGTTAATGACTGTTAATTCTACTATCCTTCCTATTCTCCTCCCCACTCCATTTCCTTCATTCCCGTTTGTTTAATCAATTAACTTATATTCTTCCCCTCCCCTCCTCTTGTTGTGGGTTAGCATCCACAAATCAAAGAGAACATTTGGCCTTTGGTTTGGGGGAATAGCTTATTTCACTTAACATGCTATTCTCCAGCTCCATCCATTTCCCTGCAAATGCCATAATTTCATTCTTATTTAAGGCTGAGTAATATTCCATTATGTATATATACCACATTTTCTTTATCCATTCATCTGTTGAAGGGCATCTAGGTTGGTTCCACAATTTAGCTATTGTGAATTGAGCTGCTGTAAACATTGATGCGGCTGAGTCATTGTAGTATGCTGATTTTAAGTCCTTTGGGTATAAACTGAGGAGTGGGATAGCTGAGTCAAATGGTGATTCCATTCCAAGTTTTCTGAGGAATCTCCATACTGCTTTCCAAAGTGGTTACACCAATTTGCAGTCCTATCAGCAACGTATGGGTAATACAGTTATCTCATACTAGACAAGGCACCATAAACATACATTGGAGAAAAGATAGCCTCTTCAACAAATGGTGCTGGGAAAACTGGAAATCCATATGTAGCAATATGAAATTAGACCCCTTCCTATACAGAACTCAGCTCAAAGTTGACTAGATACCCCATGTGTACTAGAAGAAAAAGTAGGCCCAACTCTCCATCTTGTCAGCTTAGGAACTGACTTCCTTAAATGTATTTCTTACTGCAAGAATTCTTTATTTTTCTAGAAGTCTTAACAAGCTAACATGCATTGTAACTCTTCAAGTTAAAGCTACAGCATACAACATTTTGGACATTTCCCACTGAACTTTTCTAACAGTGGCTTGCAGAGTAACTCTTCTGAACATGCTAAACACTAAACAAGATTAACAGTCACCTCGCTTAAAACATTTTGTAGGGCAGGGTGGTACAGACTGTTGGACACTTCTGATTTTTCACTGGGGCAACATAGATTTGAGCTGCCTTTCATTTGTATATTTGCTTGATTTTTGAGACAGGATCTTGCTAAGTTGCTTAGGGTCTCACTGGCCTCAAACTTGTGATTCTCCTGCCTCAGCCTCCCACACTGCTAGGAATACAAGAATGCTCCCCACCATTTTTTTTTTTTTTTTTTTTTTTTTTTTTGATACCAGGGATTGAACCCAGGGGCACTTAATCATTTAGCCACATCCCCAGCCCTTTTTTATATTGGAGACAGGGTTTCACTGAGTTCCTTAGGGCCTCCCTAAGTTGCTGAAGGTGTCTTTGAACTCACAATCCTCCTGCCTTAGTCTCCTAAACTGCTAGGAGTACAGGCATGCGCCAGTAGCAGAGACAGTAACTCGTGATTTGTTACCTAAGAATGACTCTAAGATTTTAAACCAAGATATTGAGAAATCTGCGCCCATTTTGAGCTTCAGTGCACCAACTAGTATTCTTCCTTCACAAAACAAGACAGATAATAAGACCCAAACCACAGACTTATTAAGTAATTTAGAAAACATCTTGTCAAGTAATCTGCCCCATCAGACATTGGATAACTAGTTTTTTGTCTGACACAAACCCTGGACCTGACACCCAACTGCCATCTAACCCAACCCGGAATCCTGGAATAGGTTTTGATATTGAAGAGTTCTCAGCTTCAAATATCCAGACTCAACCTGGAGACAGTGCAGTTAGCACTAAGCCAGTCTCGGAATCACTGAACAAAGACCCACACTGACTTTTTACTTGCAAACCATCTGTGTAGCCTTATGGGTACAGGGAAAGTTCTCACTTCCTAGGTCTTGAGATGTCTGACACACAAACACAGACAGACTGAAATTTCTTTTTACACAGTAGCCCTCATCTGCCCCTCAGCAGCATCCTGAAACACCCCAGCTTTTCCATGAGCACTGATTCATCAGACATAGAGACCCAAACTGAAAGAATCTCCACTGCTAAAAACCTATCTGCTTTGGAGAGCAAAGTTCAGTTGAACAATACAGAAACACAGACCTTGAGTTCAGGTTTGAAACCCTGGGGAGCTTGTCCTTCACCAGCAATGAAACCCAGATAGCAATGGATGACTTTCTTCTATCCGATTTGGCCTGGAACACAGTGGAGTCTCAGTTCAGCTTTGTAGAAACTCAGATGTGTGCCAGGCTGCACAGTCTTCAACTTCTAGTAGTGAAGTCCACATCGGATGGCATTTACCATTTCCTTCCAGATTTAGAAAATGGGGAGCAGGAATAACAGTATTAACGCTGTTGAATGTAGCTGATGATGCAGTTGCTTAGATTCTTTGCAGTTCTTTGCCTTTTGAACTTGTAAACACAAATTTGTGTATAAATGTGAGTATATTATAAAGTGTAAGATGTTGATCTAAAAAAAATAAGGAAAGAAGCACTGACAAAAATACATAACAACTTAACCTACCTAATTTTCAAAACCCAACTTGCACTAGCACTAAAGACAAAATTGTATATGTATATATTTCCAGGTGTGTGCGTGTGTGTGCAGATGTGTATATGTACTTGCCATATGTACTATGACTTACACACACACACATATACAAACATCCACAAATGTACTCATAGTAGTTTTTTTCTTTTCTTGTTTTCTGTACTGGGGATTGAACCCAAGAGCACTCTACCACCAAGCTACACTCCCAGACTTTTCGATGTTTTATTTTGAGACAAGATCTCACTAAGTTGCCAAGGTTGATCTTGAATTTTCAATTCTTCTTCCTCAGCCTTCTAAGGAGTTGAATTTATGAATGTGTACAACCACACCTGGCTCAACATACATAGGAAATTTCACGGAAAATCTAAACATTTGAGGCTGTGGGTCTTATTCACCATGGTATCTGAAAAGGAAAAGAGAACATGTCACAAATCCCTCAATGAAAGTAGTTGTGAAAACTTTGCACAACTACTTGTGAAGGACATATCTGTATATACATAGAATTGGGCACTCAGCAAACACCTTCTTCCAAGGAGCTGAAATTTAAGCTTAGACTTAAAGAAAAATAGACATACATAAACCAGAGGAAAGGCCCTTCTGAGTAGAGAAAACAGCTTGTGCAAAAGTCCTGAGGTGGCATTGGGCTCAGAATGGGGCCTTGTCAGCTTAAGAAAGCTGCTGTTGCTGCAGTTGGGGATAGCTTCAAATCATCACAAGGCATTTATCCATCAGATCTTTTGTTCCTAGACTCCAAGGTGACTCCCAGCAAAGGAGAAGATGCAATAAGACTGCAGAGATGCCAAGACTTTACTCCTGCTTTTAGCCACCCATCAGTCATTTGTAGGTAAAAGTAGAGAGTCTAAGTCCTGTTACACTGTCACATTTATAATGTTGTAGTGGAGAATTGGGGGTTAAAAAAGTTCTCTACGGGCTCTTCTCTTCTAAGAGGAGATGATGTGTTAAAGGAAGCAAGAACTCTTTCAAGTGGTAAAATATTCATTTTATATTCCCCTTTAAAGTAGCTCCTATTAATTTGCAATTTCATGCTGGAAATGTTCCACTCACAAAAAGAAAAAGTTGGATGCTGTTTTTAGAGATCATGGTGCCATATGCTTACTGTTTCATTTACCACATTTAAAAAGAAGATGACTATACCTTTCACTTTCAAATTTTCAATCTAGAAAATTTCAAATTTTTCAAACTAGAAAATTATCCAAAAGGACATAATGAAAAATAGCAGCAATTTGGAGGAAGGATTATAAAAAGCCAGTCAGAATAGGAAGAAATCTTAGAAGTCATCTCACCTTGTTTTACAGAAGAGGAAGTAGGATCTAGGTGGTGTCAGTGACTTGCATATGCCAGATAGATGTACATGTTTACTGAATAAAAGAATGAACCCCCATCCCCTCATCCTCTATCCAGTGATCTTCCCACCAACCACAGAATACCCACTAATGTTGTACCCTTGTCCCCTCAAGTGGAATCCAGCCCCCATGTACTGGAGACTCACAGGTTGCCACAGAACACTTAAATGACAGTGACACAGCACTACCAAACTGCCTGGTAAAGGCCAAGACTGTTCTTGGGTGACTTGTGTGGGTTTACTGAGTAGCAGATCTTCATGTGAAATGGCATGTCACCACCATAACTAGAGCATAGAAGTCTCACATCTATATGAGGAATCTGGAGCTTTGGCACAAACAGGAATCTCAAAGTTTAAGAAACACACTCCACCTTTTCTTCATTTAAACACATCTGTAAGAGCTAGAGTGGTTGTATCTAAGTCTGCTTTGGGGAAATAAAAAGTGTTGATGTATAGTTATTAATAGCTGCATATTTATTTTAAATTAGATATGTGTAGAGCTGTCTTCGTTATGTACATTATAAGACCTGCACAATGGAAATTTTACATGAAAGTGATAAACAAAATCAGAAGAAGTCTGAGTAGATTCTTTCTCCACCCCAGTGGATCATTATATGAGCTCAGTGTACATGCACCTAGCACTGGAAGCCATGTCTGTGTGGCCTCTAATTTGCCATCAGCCAAACCAAAGAGAAGCCTGCATCCTCCCACATACGTAAATGGTATTTGGTGTACACTCCAGTGGAAACTCCCAGAAACCAGCCTTCTGACAACTGATCAGAACCTCCCTTCTGTATCTGCCCAAATCGCTGTAGACCTATCTTTATGGATCAACTTGAAAGAATGTCACTAGCACATGCTGCACCAGGCTTTTTTCCACTGGGTGACACAGTGCTAAGAGAGAGGAGGGAGAGAGAGATGATGAGATCCTGCTGCAATATTTCAACTTGGGCATCTTGAAGAACATCTATTGAACACTCACTACCAACCCACTAACAAAAGTGCAAGAAAGGAGAACCTCATGCTGATGATGAATTGTATCCAAAATTTGGGAAATCCTAGCTTCTGCTCTCTAATAACAATGGGTTTGGTAATTGTTTCCATTTTCTTCTCCTGCAGTTTCTTGTATTGTTTTTTGGTAACAGGGATTGAACCCAGGGGTGCCTAACCACTAAGCCTCATCTCAAAAATTTTTATTTTGAGACAGGGTTTTGATAAATTGCTGAGTCTGGCTTTGAACTTGCAATCCTCCTGCCTCAACCTCTCAAGTAGCTGGGATTACAGGTGTGTGCCACGGGCTTTCTCTGCTGCAGTTTCTTAGGACATGGTAAGAGTGCTTGTCTAGCTGCTGAGCAGAATGTTTTCCCCACTGGCAAACTGTTTTGGTGGTTACAGCTGGTCAAACTTGTGATGCTCTGTTGACTCGAATCCCAGCCCTCAAGGACTGACTGGATTACCCTAGTGACTGACATTTTTTTCACTCTAGGCAAATCTTTTAAAACAATCAATTAATACTTAAGAGCAGCAGCCAAATGCCAACCTGAGCAGGAATAATGATTTGGAAAGCTCCACTACTGAATTGCTTCCACTAATAATAGACACCATACTTCAAGCAGATGGTGAGCAAATGATTGATTAGAAGTAGTCCCAGAGTGAGCCATTCCTTCCCTGAAATCAGAAGTGTTCACAGAGGGGAGTTAGCATCCTGTGGGAAGTCTCCTTCCCTGCAACCTGGATTAAAGAATTTTATTTACTACAGCACACTAAGCCCCAGCCTTGTAAAGGACACTAGCTTCATCCACTGTATTTGTCAGTAGGACCTGAAAAATGGAAGTTTCTAATGGAATGATGTGAAAGGTACAGAGGAAAACTTTCCCAGGCTCCCATCATCTCCAAAGGGCTCCCAAAACAGCAATGTCTTGGCTTTCATATTCTCCATGATAACCATTCAACCAGTCTGGTCTTCCACATTTTATTCCCAGCTGGACTTTCATCTTTGCAGACAAGGAGTAGGCAAAACTTCATGCATGTGTTCTCCTTTCTCCTCTCTTTTTCTCCATTACTCATACCCTAATTCAGTCAACCTGGGAATAATTATGACCTTCACAAAAAGTGATTTTCACTCAAACAAAGCAATATTCCAGGCATGTGAGAGGAAACCAAGAAAATCATCAGTGACCAGAAATCAAAGCTGACTTTCTTTCTCTACTTGCAAAAATATTAAAAACAAAACAAAAACAGATAATCTACTGAAAATTATGCACAATCAGCCTGGACCCAGAGACCCTTGGGGTAAGAAAATCAATTTAGTATGGAATGTATACAGTTAGTTGTTAGGACAGATAACAAAGACTATTATAATCACTATCTCTTGTAGCCTAGCAGGGGCCAGAAGTTGTCTTCTGAGACCCTATTCTTACATTTGCATACTTTCCCTCTCCCATAGCATTTTTGACCTAAGATTGCCCAGGTCTTATTGTAACCATAAATATATCCTTTCAAGGAAAAGATTTACTAAAATATATTTATGCTGCAGTGTGAGTTAGTTGCTTCTACCTCTCTCAAGGGTATTTACAATCCAAGATAAATTCTTATTATGAACTGAAAAGTTCTCTCCTGTGGAAGGAATTCTTGACTTAAGGTTGAGGTGAAGGTGATCTTTTGGAAGCAGGGGACCTGCCCTCTTACACTTCCCAGTATCTAGATTTTCAATGATTAAACCAAATAAAAGTAAGAAAATGCTTGTTTGTATTAAGGGTGCCAGTAACTTTATTTTTTAAATAAGAATGTGAGGTTTGCCACACCAGATGTCTTTAGCAAGCAGTATGGTAAGATTCTTCCCTGAAGTAAATCCTTTGATACAAACCCTACAAGAACCTCTACCATTGTCTTTAAAAAAAAACAAACAAACAAACACTTTTGTATTGAAGCGGACACTTTATTTTAGCCGTATCAAAATAAAGTACCTATGGAATAGATAACAAAAAGAGTGGGGAGATGCTGTGGTAGAAAGAGGATGGTTAGTGTAGAGATACTTATTTTTTTTTGTACTGGAGATTAAACCCAGAAGTGTTCTACTACTGAGTTAACACCTCCATTCCTTTTTAAATTTTTTTGAGATAGGGTCTCAGCTGTGGCTGACCTTGAACTTGCTATCTTCCTACTTCAGCCTCCCAAGTAATAGGAATTACAGGCATGTTAACACCATGCCAAGCAAGTAGAGAATTCTTTATAACTACCAACTTAATTGTGATGTAGTGAAAAACATCACCTTCCAATAGGACTTTCTGTAATAATGGAAAGGTTCTCAGTCTCAGATTCCAATATGGCAGCCATCAGCCACATGTGGCCACTAGGGACTAAAGTCTGGTTAGTGTGATTGAGGAATTGGAATTTTTTTAATGGATTTAAATTAATTTTAAATAGCCACCATGGCTAGTGTTACCATATTGAGCAGGGCAGTCATATCACTATTACTGCTCTGCCATGTCATCTTAGAAATAATTTGTACTAGTGAAATTTCCAGGAAAAACTGATAGAACTCCCAATATATCACAGACTTCTGACTGCAAAAAAAATGTATTCACTAAAACTTAGTTTGTGGCTCACTGTGGCTTCTTCCCCAATCTATTACCCAGCATGCATAGAATTGATGCTTCTTTTTTTTTTTTTTTTTTTTTGATGTTGTGTTTATTTGGTACTTCTCAGTGATTTCAATCAGCTAACCTCCAGAATACTGGCAGTAGAATTAATAAGGATTCATGAGAACAAGGGGGTGGAAGGGGAAAGGGAGATGTGTTTCCTTGTTTCTCTGCTGGCCTTCCTCTAATAGTGGGAATCTCCATCCAAACTCTCATTTCCTGATGGCGCTTTCTGTTGTCAAATGTGGGATCTGCACATCTGCAAGCTCAGAAAAAAGATTTTCACCTTCTTTAACAATCCAAGCACATATGCATGGATGTTAGAGTGGAGAGGCCCCCTGGTAGGAAATGTTCCACACAGCCCTCAATGGTAATCTTGGAGGACACCGAACATTTGAAACTCGTTCAGTAACAACTTGCTTCTTAAAAAGCTTCATTCAGAGTAAATATGTTATCATTTTCCTCAACTATCTAGTTTCTTTAATACTTACTGTGTATTCTTTGAAATTCCAAAATAGCCTTAAGAAAAAAATTCACTTTTCTGACTTGATCACCAGAAAATTAATTCTTAAGCAAGTAATGTATCTCTTCTTTGTTAATTTTCATACTGAAATGACTGACCCTACTTTCCAAAGTGTCTCTAATTAAGTACTATGTGAACAGACATATATATTCACAGGCAAACTCACACATGGTATCTTAATCTGTCTTCTGTTGCTATGACAAAATACCTGATGTTGGGTATCTGATGCTTCTTTGTTCCTCAGAAGTAGACATCTAAAATGAAGCAGCCGACTTATCTTCACCCAGGGGAAGCTCTTCTTCCTGCTCAATGGGAGAAGGAAGCAGGGGCTACAGGGGTTCCATGTTAATGACGAGCTGTTTGTTCAAGGAGTGGGAACTGTGACTGAGTAGTGTTGACTCTGAAAACAGACAGGAGCCAGATGGAGTTGGTGTCCTTTGTGAGTGCTGGCCCCCGTCTCTCAGCAGCTACCCAAGCTGAGAAGTGCCTCTAGACACACATAGTGGATTAAGCCAGCAGTAAAGGTGACATAACACTCATGACCCATAGCCCTTCCTGTTCACAAGTTCCTGACAAAATGATGTACCCCATTTGTGAATAATGAATCAAAATGCAGTCTGTAAAAAATCACAAAATAAATAATTTTTAAAAAATGTCCACGTGTTCCAATTCAACCTAGTGAGATAGAATTTTGTTCCCCAGATGTCATCAGACCTAGGCATGCAAAGTCACAAAGCAGCAGTTAAAAAAAAAAACAGGAAACAGACATGAGTGTCAGCTCTTACTGAACTAGATATGCAGAAAGGTGAATGAAGGATGTGGCTCAGAGTAATAGGACTAGCACCAAAAATCCCTGCCAGACCCATGGCACAGATAGATCTTCTACAGCTGCAAACTATCTTTCTGCTGCTGGATGTCCAGTGTCTAATACTCCCATTCACACCCTTCTCACTAACCAGCTGTGGAATATAATTTCTGTTTCTCTTTTGGGAAGGAACAGGCACATCAGCAGCTGTGCAGGAGCAGATGGCAAGGAAGTTATGCAGGTCTCTCATCAAAACTATTGCCTGACAGCTGGGAAGCCTGGTTACACTGCCTGCTGCAGGGAGACCAGCTGTCTACCATGACAAGCAAGGAGATCGAGACCTGCGAGTAGATGATGGGCACCTCACCCTCTCCCCATATTTATTGTCAAAACTAAAACCAACCCATCCCTCTAAGACAGGGTCAAATGCTTTCTTCTCCCTTGAAGTCTTTCTGGACTGCTCCTCAAAAGACATTCCTCTCCATTGTTTCCTTTCTTTCTTTTCTCTTCCCAGGCCCTCTCTTCCTCACACTACTCTTCTTTTGTAACTCAGTATATTTGTTACCTCTGTTTCTCTGTTGTTATTGATATACCAATCAGTCCCTACCTTGCTATGCAACTTAAGGGAAGAGATTGACATAATCATTTTTAAGTGTTTAACATGTCTCACTTCACATCTTTTTAAAGAATGGTTAACTTTGAAACTGAAATACAATATGTGTAGTGTACAGTATTTCATGGTTGCAGTCATTCGTGGTCATTTGCAGTCTAAAATATTAAATGGCTAATTTCAGGAATAATAATGCATATTTTTTAAATCATGTGATGTATATATGCTACCCATTTAGTAGCTATCTTTTTTATCAGATCATCGGCTTCTGACATCCAACTATCAACATCATCATGGCTTGATGCTCATTTTTCTGGTACATCATTAGTCAGTAATGGCACAATACTAGATCATGATGACTACATCATTACCTCACTTCATCTCACTACATAGGCATTTTGTCATCTCAAATAATCAAAGGAAAGATGAACACAGTGCCATAAGAAAAAGAGAGAATAAGCACATTTGCATAACTTTATTACAGTAAAATTGTTCTGCTTTACTATTTCTGCTGTTAATTTCTTACTGTGTCTAATTTATAAATTAAACTTTATCATAGTGGTGTATGCATAGGAAAAAATATATATAGGGTTGAATACTTTCCATGGTTTCAGATATCCATTGGGGGCTTGGGCTGGACTATATTCCCCACAGTTAAGGATACTACTGTATTATATGTTCTGAATAGTCACCAATTCTAATGAGCTTTTTGCTAGTCGTCTTCCTGCTCTGTACCCAGCACTGCCCAGACTTTCTTGTCTGTAGTGTCCAAGGCACAAGTAAGAGAAGCTCAGCTTCATCCCTCTCTAAGGGCAACGACTACCCTCCTTTCCCCCTGCAAGCCTTGAGATACTAAGGACTCCCTGGTGTTCCTAGCTCAGGCACCACTGGTTGTATGGCTCTCTCTTAGCCTTACCCACATTTGTAGACAATATCTTAACTCTCCTCATTTGCACTGTATTGAGACACTTACAGACCTAACTGATGCATATTTAGGCATGTTCACAGAAAGTACATTGAAGATGCTTTGCATTTGTTTACTAACTTTATTAAATAAGCTGGTTTAAATATAATTTTTACTTTACTTTAAAAATGTAATGTAAAACTTCAAAAAAACTCCACAACTAGCTTAAAATGATGTTCTTTTGAACTTTTCTAATTTCTATTTTTTTTAATTTATTTTTATAGTAAACAAATGGGATACATGAAGGTCCCATACACTTGTTTCAGACTGCATTATAGCAATTGCTTCATATACTGGAGATCCCTTGTATTTTAGACACATTTAAATATATATTTTTAATTATAAACAAAATCTATACTGTAGTTTTATAAATTATATATATATATATATATATATATATGTGTGTGTGTGTGTGTGTGTGTTATATAATTAAATTCACAAGCAAGTCTGGCCCTTTGTCTTGGGACTAGCAAATACAGGGAAGAAAAGAATTCAGTTGTGTTTGCCTGCATACACCTGAATCACACACAGGATACCTGACTCTGATGGACCTCCTCCTTCTTTTCAGATTTTCTAACCCCCTGTCAATATGACATGTGAGGGAAAAAGAAAGGTTTTGAATTGTCATTCAATGCCTTTTGCAGCTGAAACTTCACTACTCACTTCATCCCTCACCTACCATCTGCTTAACTCCAAAACTGATGCAAAGATTGAAAGGAGACATCGAAATTACAACAGAGAACCTTATCTGTGATAGAAATACTATGGTATGAATTTGTCTCTCATTTTTCCAGTCTTTCAGTCCTGGCTTCTAAGGGCCAAACTCTTAATATCTCCAGGATATTATCACAAGATGTCAGGTCTACAAAGGCAGCCCTTCCATACACTGTTCACCAAAATTCTTCTGAACCAATCTCATAATCCAGTCTTGCAAACTCATCTCATCCCCAGCTCTGTGACCAGTCAAGCTTGAGAGAATTTTAGGAAACCTATTCCAGTGGTGAGAATTTAAAGTGATCTTAGACTATTTGTGCTGATGAAACTGACTTACATAGTGCTGGGCACACAGTAGGCATTGTTCCTCGGGTATAATCATGAGCTTCTTCCCTCATTTTTGTGAGTAAACCCACTGTCTTGTGCCTTGTTTTAGAAACTGCACCCTAATCTTTTCACCCTGTACTCAAGTCTTTTGCTAATCAAGAATGGAAGTTCCTTTTAATATCAATTTAGGCCTTGTAAAGACCTGGCTAGGTCTTTGATACTTGATTCCATGACTCTCTAACATCTACTTAATCATATATTCAATGTTTGTTTCTTAGAGAATATTCCCATGTGTTAATGCTAGTCATGAAGTATCTTAGGTTATGCTCCCTGGCAGCAGAAAGTAAGGTGGGAATTTTTAGGAAAGTGATAGAATGAGGGGACACTGTAAAAGCAGTGGGGAAGACAGAAAAGTATGGGTAAAGAAGCAAGGCAATGATATGACTTCTCAGGGTCCTGTGGAGAATGAATTTTACCAGATTACCCTCCCCATTTGCAATGGTGCTGGGCTGATACACTTGCTATCAGACAGTTATAGTCTCTGGGGTTGGGGATGGGTGGAAGCTAACGTAAACTCTCAAGCTTCTCCAGACCAGGTGTCTGTTGTCAGCCAAGAAAAATCACTTTGGGGGAGACTTGAGGTGTAAAATTCACAGCCAACACCCATGCTATCTGGGGTGTAAGTACGCTAGAGTGACACAGGGGAGGCAGGGGGGCATCAGCAGTATCTACTGCACAGTGATACCTGATGTTGTCTTGATCTAAAGCAGCTAACCCCAGAGGGACTTCGTAGAAGTAGATAACTACAAAACAACATGGAGGCAGAGTGATAGAGGCATGCACACGAGTACTAGGCAGAGCATCAACCCAGCTGCCATGGGGAGGAAGGAGTGGAGGTGAGAGGGAAGTGGGTCCCCCCTCTTTATCTTGTGTGGACTGACACTAGGGTAGAATGTAAAAGTGAGCCCATGAAAAAATGAGACACAAAGCAAAGATACACAAAACATAAGCCTCAGTTTTTACTACCAGATTAAATTACACTGTCAAATTGTAATAAGAATTTATTTTATTTTATTGGTTCTTTTTAGTTACACATGACAATAGAATCCATTTTGACATAATTATATAAGCGTGGACTATATCTTATTCCAATTCAGACCCCAGTACCTCTTTTTCCCCTTCCCTTTCCCCACCCCTTACTCCCTTCCCTCTATTGGTCTTTCTGCCATTTACCCATAGTTATTTTTTCTAATTAATTTTTTATGGATGAGATTCACCATGGTGTATTCATATATATACATAGGTAAGTTTGTCAGATTCATTCCACTGTCTTTCCTTTTCCTATCTCCCTCTCCCTTCCCTTCACTCCCCTTTGTCTACTCCACTGAACTTCTGTCCCACTCCCCTTATTTGTGTGTTAGCATCCAGATGTCAGAAAGAACATTCAGCTTTTGGTTTTGGGGGATTGGCTCATTTCACTTAGCATGATAATCTCAGATCCATCCATTTACCAGCAAATGCCATGATTTCATTCTTCTTTATGACTTAGTAATATACCACTGTGTATATGTACCACATTACCATTCATCTGTTGAAGGGCCTAGGTTGGCTCCATAGCTTAGCTATTGTGAATTGAGCTACTATATACATTGATGTGGCCACATTACTGTAGTATGCTGATTTTAAATCTCTTGACTATATAGTGAGGAGTGGGATAATTTTTTAAATCTTTTTAACATATACTGAGGAGTGGGATAACTGGGTCAAATGGTGGTTCCATTCCTAGTTTTTTGAGGAATCTCCATACTGCTTTCCGGAGTGGTTGCACCAAATAACCCAATCAATAAATGGGCAAAGGAACTAAACAGACATGTCTCAAAAGAAGAAATACTACCAGTCAACAAGTATATGAAAAAATGTTCAAAATTCCTAGTAATTAGAGAAATGCAAATTAGAACTACACTGAGATTTCATCTTACTGCAATTAGAATGGCAATTATCAGGAATATAAATAACAATAAATGTTGGTGAGGATGTGGGGAAAAGGGTACACACATACATTGTTGGTGGGACTGACATGCATATGTTGTTGATGGGACTGAAAATTGGTGTAATAAAATTTTCTGACCCCTCTTGATTTTTATGCTTATTTTGACAAGTAGGGTAACAAAAATGTGTGAACAGGCAGTGGTCCATGGATCACACTGAATAGACTGAGTTAGGCCAACAGTATTTTCTGGTTACCTACCAGTAAGTGCTTTGGAACTTCAGTTGGCAATACTTGGACAATAATTCTTCCTTTTCCTGGGGCCATCTTGGACCATGAGAAATGTATATATATATATACAATGCAATATTACTCAGTCACAAAAAATAATAAAATTATGGCATTTGCAGGCAAATGGATGAAATTGGAGTATATCATGTTAAGTTAGATAAGCCAATCTCAAAAATCCAAAGGACAAATGATCTCGCTGATAAGCAGATGATGACACATAATGGGGGTGGGAGGGGACAAGAATGGAGGAAGGAGGAACTGTATAAAGGGAAAAGAAGGGTGGAAGGGTGGGGGGAAGGGAAAAGTAACAGAATGAATCAAATAAAACATTACCCTATGTAAATGTATGATTACACAAAAGGTATACCTTTACTCCATGTACAAACAGAGAAACAACATGTATCCCATTTGTTTACAATAAAATAAATTTAAAAAAATAGTCTACTACCCAATCAATAAATGGGCTAGGGAACTGGGCAGACACTTCACAGAAGAAGATACACAGATGATCAACAAATATATGAAAAAGTGCTCATCATTTCTAGTAATTAGAGAAATGCAAATTAAAACCACCCTAAGATTTCATCTTACTCCAATTAGAATGTCTATTATCAAGAACACAAGCAATAATAAGTGTTGGCATTTATGTGAGGAGAAAGGCACACTTATACAATTGCTGGTGGAGTTGCAAATTGGTGTAGCCACTCTGGAAAGCAGTACGGAGATTCCTCAGAAAACTTGGAATGGAACCACGGTTTGACCCAGCTATCCCACTCCTTGGTTTATACCCAAAGGATTTAAAATCAGCATACAACAGTGACACAGCCACATCAATGTTCATAGCTGCTCAATTCACAATAGCCACAATAGCCAGATTGTGGAACCAACCTAGATGCCCTTTAATTGATGAATGGATAAAGAAACTGTGATATATATATATATATATATATATATATATATATATATATATATATATATCACAATGGATATATATATATATACACAATGGAATATTACTCAGCCACAAAAAATAATAAAATTATGGCATTTTCAGGCAAATGGATGAAATTGGAGAATATCATGCTAAGTGAAATAGCCAATCTCAAAAAACCAAAGGACGAATGGTCTCACTGATAAGCGGATGATGACACATAATGGGGGGTTGAAGGGGGTCAAGAATGGAGGAAGGAGGGACTGTATAGAGGGAAAAGAGGGGTGGGAGGGGTGGGGGGAAGGAAAAAAAATAACAGAATGAATCAAAAACTATTACCCTAGGTAAATGTATGATTACACAAATGGTATGCCTCTATTTCATGTGCAAACAGAGAAACAAGATGTATCCCATTTGTTTACAATAAAAATAAATTTTTAAAAATTCACAATAGCTAGATTGTGGAACCAACCTAGATGCCCTTTAATTGATGAATGGATAAAGAAACTGTGGTATATATACACAATGGAATATTACTCAGCCATAAAGAAGAATTAAATTATGGCATTGGCTGGTAAATGGATGGAGTTGGAGAATATTATGCTAAGTGAAATAAGCCAAGTCCAAAAAACTAAAGGCTGAATATTTTCTCTAATAAGTGAATGATGATACCTAACGGGGGGTGGCTGGCAGCAGGGGCAAGAGAAGAATGGAGGAACTTTGGATGGTGTAGAGAAAAAGGGGGCATGAGGGGATGGGGGAAGGAAATATAGTAGACTGAGACAGACAGTATTACCCTATGTACCTGTATGATTACATGAATAGTGTGAATCTACATTGTGTACAACTATAGAAATGAAAAGTTGTACCCCACTAGTGTACAATGAATCAAAATGCAGTCTGTAAAATTTTTTTTAAAAGAAGAAAAAAATAGTCTACTAAGAACAGAAGGAGGAGGATGAGGAAGAGGTTAATATTTCATAAGGCCCACTTTAGAAAGTATTCCCTGACACTCTGTCTCCTCCCTCCTAGCAGAATTACTTGCTCCTTGATCTAAGTTCCCACTGTGCATGATTCCTACCTCTTTTATAATTTGCATCATTTTGTATTATAACTGTTTTCAGGTCTCACTTCCTAAACTATGTATGTCCTGCCTGAGGGCAGAAGCAATGTGATATTTCAGCAATATGAGAAATACTACTACACAGAGAAATGAATGTGTGTTGTGGGATGTATGAAGGGCCTCCAAAACTGTTTTGCGATGTGGTTTTAAAGAATTTTTCCATCAGAATCTGTTCCCCTTTAGGCTTTTGCGGGGGGGGGGGGCAAAACCAGCTGCCCCTGATTGGCTTATCTCAGGGACAGTGATCAGGAAGAGATTGAGAGAGCATTAAGGACAATTCCTAATCTAAGACCTTATCCACACTGAGAATCCTCACATATTAGTGTATTACTCTAATGAAACTTTGGGTAAATACTCAATTTTTTAGACAATATAAGCAGGGGTGGTAAGAATTTAGGGACTGGACTTCTGTATGGCGACAGGCCAACTGGGGAGATGTCATGGAATGTCAAGATCTCACTGTACCAGTAGCCCCCTCCTCAACCTTCCAGTGGCTCCTTGAAATGTCCTGGTGAGAGAGGACAGAAGCCTGATGAGTTAGATAGATACAAATTGTGTGAAATGTATTCCTGGAAGGAATGAAAGCTTTAACTTTTGTTATTTACTTATGCCTTACTGGAAGTGATATGTAATACATTTCTTCAAAGCAGGACTTCAAAGGGGGATATAAAACAACTATAAAGACAGTGATGTTGAGTGGAAAGGAAAAGTTACCTGAGAGGTGATAGGGCACCTCATACAGTGTTTCTTTTTTCCCAAATTTACTATCATTTAATGGAAAAAGTGCACATTGTTAGGCATGTAATTGCTTTAATTTTAGGTCCAGAGCATATTTTACTTTTAGAAACTAGTTATTAAAATTGTTTAAAATAGATGCATTGAGGGGCTAGGGAGATAACTCAGCTGGTAGAGTGCTTGCCTTGCAAGCATAAGGCCCTGAGTTTGATCCCCAGTACCGCAAAAAAAAAAAAAAAAAAAAAAAAAAAAAAAAAAAAAAAAAAAAGATGCATTGAGAATGTAAGGAATTTATTGGCTGGGGCTCTACTGCTTACTACTGTGTGAACTAGAAAAGTCACTTACCTGAGCTTCGGTTTCATTCATTGAGATAGTGGGCATAATACCTAACCTGCTTACTTTATGGGGTGGTTGTGAAAGTCCACTGAGATCATTGGAGGTACAATGCTTTCTAAGTTGGAAAAGCAAATGTATTATACATAGTTGATGTTAGCATAAAAAGAACAAGTGCTCTGAAGCCTGGCCACTCATTATCAGTGGAATTTGTGGTTGATGGAAATAAATAAATGAATATAGTTGTGCCTAGTCTATTTTTCCATAAAGTTCTGCAGGAATTTCTACCAGGTTCTGAAAATGAATATTATTAGCATCTTGGGAAGAGCCTTTCACTAAAATTTCTTGTAAGTTTTAACTCTAGGCCCACTAATGTGTAAGGATATCCAGTCCATGCACCATTTTAAAAGAGAACAACTGTTCTTTTTTCCAATTTCTCAAAGAATTGTTAATTTGTATCAGAAACATAAGGAGACAGATAGGAAAGCCTTGATACAGCAATGCATGATGTGTTTCAGAAGTTAGGATCCACAGTCTCTAATCTACTCCACACATTTTTTTTTAATTACATATGCTGAGGGGTACTGGACCTCTCCTGTGCATTTGTACAGCTCTTGAACTGTGTAGGACTTATCTCTAAAGTCTTAACATGAGCTCCTTCAGGGAACAGTCTGTGACTTACACAGATGTCCATGTCCCTTGGTCTCTACCAGTGAAAAAAATTGTTAAATAAAAACCTGAATGAGGTGGCATATCAAAGAGATAGGGGAAGTGGCAGCTCTTGGCAGACTTTATCCTCAAGGGAGGTACCTGCTCCTGTCTGAACCAAAGGGGACTTTGCCTGACTTGGAGGCTTATCTGGCCAGAAGAGATCAAAGGAAAGTGTTGGCCATGCTCATCAAACTGAGGGCTTAGGGCTTAAGAAACTCATGAGAAATTAGGAGACAGTTTGGCGAATAGCTGACACGAGTTAAAGAGTTTAGAAAAGAGACATAGAAAGAAAGCAGGGTTCAGGATTTGGGATTATTTAAACCTACAGAAAAGAGAATGAAATTTGACAGTTGATTTTCATTTCAGACAAGAGCAGGGTGATTATATAGCATATATCTTCTCAGCACTCTTTATGTGTCCCATAAGGGTAATCAGGTGCATTTGCTAAAGACTAGGCTCTGTCCTAAGGATCTCACATGAGAGGTGGCTCCCTGCCCCCAAAGATCAGTGGGAACAATTCCTTAGCACACTGTATCTCTTCCTGGTTTGAGGAGTCACATACGTTATGAAATTGATGGAAAGGAATAAGACTGCCTGTCTCAGATAGAGATACAAGAAGGGGGTCAATATAATTAGTGAAAGATTTAAATATAAAAGGAGGACATGATTGGTACATATGAAAAAAAACAGACTGATTTTCGAGGGATATGTCTGAATGTCTGTGTATTGATGGAGCATGTCAAAGTCTTTGTATACTTTAAGCTTTACTACTTCAGAAGAATAAAGGATAAAATCTTATAAGCAAGCTTGACGTTTAATGATATATATTCATTTCATGTTTATTTTAGATCTATGATTTTAGTCCTTCTGAAGATATTAAAGGCTGACTGAAACACAAAATTTTCTATTTTAACATTCACAAAACTAAGTAAATGAGAAAAATCTTTAAGTTTTACATGTGAGTTAGTATAAGGCAAAATCATTCTGTAGATAAGATGAATTTGAGGACATAGGTGACCTAAGAGTGTAAATGTCTGGGTATAAGCAAGAATTGCAGGCAGTATGTGGAGACTTTCAAGGTATGGAATTGGTGGAATGCATACAAGTCAAGGACTCCAATAGTAAAGAGAGACTCAGGTAAAACCTGGATCACAGAACAAACAGGAAGGTCCCCCAAGTAATACCTACTATGAGGAAAGGGTAGAGTGAGAATGGAACATCAGGCCTGGGCAGGGGGAACTGCTGGTTGGTGGGTGGGGAAGGAAGGGACTGTGGGCACACCCTCCTCAGACACTCAGAACCCTTTGTGACTCTTCCATGCTCTGTGATGCAGGCCTGGGACTATAGGCAAGCCCAGGCAGCCTCAGAGCTCAGATGCCTCAGGCAATCGTGCGATTCAGATGATGGAGAATCTTTTCTCTTTTCTGGAAAGCAATACTGGGCTATGGCTGAGCCCTGCCCTAGAGTTTTTGGATACTGTCCCCAGCAGCATCTTTATAGCTGGGGTGGTATTGCTCCTTCTGCACCTGTGCTACCTGGTGTTGAGAGTGTTTTTACCCACACTCTGGAAAAAAACCGACATCCCAAAGGTAGGGATTCACCCCAGAGGTTGTTCTTGTCTTCCCATTTCCATTCTCACATTGGTAAATGAGTTGGGTTGGTTCAGAGAGGCACGTGAGGTGGGAAGTTGGAGGAGAGGATAAAACTTCACTCTTCAGGGGAAGAGATAAGGGGTCCAGGGAGGATCAAGGCTTCCAACTGAAGCCCACAGATTATTTTGGGGTTGTGGTGGGGTTTCCAGGAGAAAATGCCAAACAGTAACCTGGGATCCGGATTGACATCATTACTTATCATGGGTTCTCAGAAGAAGAGTCTCTCCTGACACTTGATCCTCAGCCCCATTCCCATCTCACCTAATCCACATCAAGCCTTCCTTCATGCTGGGCTGGTCAGGAGAGCAGTGCTGACATCTGAGGGCCTCTGATCAGAACCTGCAGGCTTAGCTCTGTCTCCAGGACATAGGGTCCTCTGGGGGAGGACAGATGTGACTGTTGGCTCAGATTCTATGGTCTCCTTCAGCAGAGGACATCTGACAGAGAATGTCAGTCAGAATGTGGAGCTCACAGGCAAAATGCTTTCTTAAGCTTTCTAAAGAAGGAAAATTGAAAATACTGTATTACTCTTGCTGGGGTCCAGCCCTAGCAGCAGTTGGGGGTCCAGGGTGGATGGGAGGTGTCGGCACGGTGGAGAAACAGCACACAGAGACACCAAGTGTTCTGAGGCTGAGTCTGAATCTTTATTGTTCACAGAGTCTTTTTATGTTTTCTCTTTAGTATTGATTACATCATTTCATGGTTAATACCAGGAAAAATTAAGTAAAAAATCTTCAAGAGTATAATCAATGATCTTATTCAAGAAACATGTTTTTACTGTGTAATAGCTTAAATGAAAAGAAAAACAGTTCCCAGCAAGGAATAGGGGACCATGCTCCGTTTAATTTTAATTTCCCTGAAAGAATAGGACATTAAGTTTCTGTAGAAGTTACCCCTTCCAAGAACTCTAATGTTAGTTAATAACAATGGAAATTTTTTGTTATTACTAACAGAGAATAGAGGAATCAGGGTATAGTTGATATTTATTCTATTTCATGAACTCAATGGCAGACTAAAACTGTAACTAGACATAGGAAGAATACAAATCATACTTATGATTAACCTATTTATTTATTGAGTGGGGAAAATATCCTTAAACTTAATCATAAACACTAAGAAAGCAGTGAAGACCAAACACCACATCAAAGCTCAGAGGAATACACTCTCATATATAACTTTTAGAGACTCTGTATACTAAAAGAAATCACAGGCTCCTTACAAATTTGAGCAAATCATAATAGCTTATTTATGATTTCATCTAAGTATTAAACTTCATTGTATGTTATGTTGTGTCCCAACACCATATTGATTATTAGCAATAAAAGAAACTGCATATGGAGACAAGCCACACCCATGGCCCCCAACAGGGAGGATGATCCTTCAACAGAACCGTGTCAAGAGTTGGAGTGGTAGGAAATAGATGTGGAATACTCTAAAAAGTTAAATGTAGTAACAAATCTCTGTTAATTAAGTGTAGAGTAATAATAATCATGGATAATGGATATCTGAGCTTCTTAGAAGGAGGAACAGTTGAAGGGAGTCCCAGCCCCTCATTTTATTATTATTTTTGTTCTCAGAAAAAGAGCAGAGTCAAGAAGAGAAGAAGTGGAACATTTAAAGGTATGTTTCTTCCTATTTGACCTGAACACTCTAACACTTCACATCGCTTCCACGAGGCCTCAGGCCCAGGATCTCTGAGGATGTCAGGTTCTAGCCACAGTCTCTCTCAGGAAACAGAACCTCAGAGGAGAGGCTCAGGACACAGTGGGACCTTAGACACTGCTCAGAGGGTCTGCTGTGCCCTCCTGGGAACAGTGATGGAATGACAGTGCTGCTCAATGGTGCTGCTCAATAGGTGACCAGGTGAGAGGTTGAGGAAGGACGTGCTTGGTTTGAAGTCAGAACTTTTCCCCTGACATTGTGGAAATTTACTTTATTTCCTGGGTAATCAGACCCATCTCTGAAGAAACTGCTGACTTCAGTGCTTTCCCTGCTGGTTTGGAGCCTCTAACGAGATTACATGTGTGAAGAACTTCATCACTGAAGCCACAGGCATGAAAGCTTCTTAATATTATTGTTCACAGTTTGACTTTGTCTACAGATTCTAGGGGGTTTCCAACCTGGATATTAATAAGCATTTCTATAAAATGACCCCTGTGTGTTTCTATCTTCATCGCGTATAACCCAGTGTCCTGGTTTTCCAGATCAGAGAACTCTCCAGAGAGAACCAAACGAGTGGAAGAAGCTGCTTTCTGTTTTGACAAGGTGATGAGTCATTTCTCCCCTTCTTTCCTGGTCCCTTTCTCCCATGTTCTGTGCATTCCCCAGGGATTCAGTGCAGCTTGCCCTTCGCACAGGGAGGGGGAGCCAGAGCAACAGGTGTGGAGTGAAGGCCTTGGGAGGGGCTGGAGCTGTTGTGAGGTGGTGGATGTGGGCAATGTGAAGGAGTAGGAGGCTTCAGGTGACCCCCACACCAGCAGAACTGCAGACCTCCTTTCCCTGTGCTGGTCCAGGTTACAGCTTTGCACTCTGTGTCTCTTACAGCCCCCAGGGCCAGCATCATGATGTTGCCTCCTTGCAGCAACTGTTAAATCCAGACATCCTCTGTGAGATGGTTAATATGTCAATGGCTGAGGTCAGTCAACTACTACCTCTGGCATCCTTGCAAAATGTTGCACCCACTCAGACTCCTTTGGAATCCACAGCTTATGTGAGAGAATCGTCACCTTCCAAGACCCCCAGTCTCTCCTCAGTCCCTCCAGAGGAACTGTTGCCAGCCCCTCTGCCTAAGCTTTCTCCACCTGCCCCGTTCCCTCTCTCACCTAACAAGGTCACCCCCTCAGCTGACCTACTCTCACCCTCCCCATTGGGTGACTCTCTGCCACCAGTGCCTCTGCCTCCCTTGGATTCCCCAGCGCCTCTGCCTCCCTTGGATTCCCCAGTGCCTCTGCCTCCCTTGGATTCCAAGTCCCCAGGGGTACCATTCCCACCCTCACCACCTTCCCTTCCCCCTCCCACACCTCATCACACTCAGAAAGCAGGAACTCTTCTCCCACAAGACGCCACTCTGTCTGTGGTGAGCAGTCCTGCTGGCTTGTCCACTTCTGTCCCACCAAGAGGCATGGGCCATTCCAGCACAGAGCCTCCTGCCAAGAACGTGCTCACTTCCAGTTTGGCAAAAGATGGTGTGAAACAGTCCTTTCTCGCCCTCCATTCTGAGAACTTATCTGGGGGAGACACTGCAGCCTACCTTGTAGAGACTTCTAACATCTGGTTTCTGCCCCCTGCTGTTCTGACATGCCTGGAGAGACAAATCAAAAAGAGGGGTGATCTCCTCATGTGGAAAGAAAAGGGAAAGAAAGCAGAATCTTTTCCAAAACAACATAAGCCAAACTACCAACTATTTTCTTCAGGGAAAAGGTCAGGGTCAATTGCTGATCAGCATGACTCAGCCCTCTCCCTTCCTTTATGGAGCAGAACAGGTAAATCAGAGGAACCTCAGGTGCATCCGCAGTCCCCGTATCCTGAGAGCACTGAGGACCATTTACAGCAAAAATACACCCAGCTTTTCTGGGGTCTGCCAACTCTATGCCCCAAGTCCCTGAAACCTACTGTACCTTCTTCAGGTGACTGTTCCTCAGCCTTTGTCTGCTTCAATACTGCACCTGACACCTCCACACGCCCCAAATCCCCAGTCCTTCCCCATTCCCCACCTGTGCTCTTGCCTGCGAGCCAACCTCAACCCTTGCCCCAAACCCTTTGCCAGTATCAGTCCCAACATCACTCCGTTGTCCATGTCCAGGCTAAGCTTCGGATTCGGTCCCCACTTCCCATCCTGCTCTCCCCTCCTAAAAAGCAATTTAGGAACTGTGGAGTGTGTTTTCTTGGACCTCAGAACGAGGCGCTAACTCTGGCACCATCTGACATTCGTAAACTGGAATACAATGTGTTACAAAAAACACAGGAAAGTTTATGGGGCTTACCCTCTGTGGTCCGCAAATCCCAGGAGGAATTTTGCCCTCCAGCTCCCAACATTTTGTTGGTCAGCCAGCCCTCCAAGGCTCGTGCTCCAATCTCCATCCTTCTTGGAGATTTTCCCCTTGCAAAAGATGTTCAGAAGAAACTAGACCACCACCTTCGAAAGAGGCGCATCCAACACTTGTGGGGTCTGCCCCGCAGAGTCTATGCATCCCTATCACTGATGCGTCCTCAAGGAGAAATTCCTGAGACCTCTGAGTCAAAGAGCAGTCGTGGCCTCTCAAGAATGTCTTTGGCTAAGAGTCAAAACACCAAAGATATGAATAAGTGGGGCTCGAGTCAACCCAGAAGTCTCCATTACAGGAGCTCAGGAATGGTTCCTCTAGAGATGCGAGTGAGGAAAGGACAGAGAAATAGTACCAAGAGTGACCAAAATTGTCATGTGTCCAGTGACCGAGAGGAGACTCCAGATAATGTTCTGGGGTCTTCCTTAAGGAAAGACCGAGAACGTTACTTGCAGTGTTCATCAGGGAGAACTTCAGGGATCTCAATGGTGAGCCCACTTCAGAAACATCTTGAAAATACCCTGAAAGTCCACCTGAGCAAGAAGTTTGAGGAAATCAGCGAGGGTCATATTCCTGACACTGTACATAGATCATGGCATTCTATCAAGTTCTCAATGCCTGTTACTGAGAAATCCACCAGAAATATGAGACAAAAACCTCTGGCACCATCCAGAAAGGACAGTTTCGTCAATACTACCCAGGATATTTTCTTTCTTGGTCCTGACAAACAGAAGATGTTGGAAGACCATATTACACTCTTTCATAAGAGATTGGCATATGGGCTTCCCATCAGGGTCCAGGAATCCATAGAGATCTTTAGTGACAAAGATTCATCTCATTTCTTTTCCCACTCCAACTTTCCCTCTTGTGCCACCATTATTTCTGGGATAGAGTCTAAACAGAGCATTTCCAAGACCCCTGGAGGAGAATATGATCCTTTTCATGGAGAACAAGTGAAAACCCAAAATTCAGTTCCCATTCTAGTTGATCCTTTCCCTGACACCTCAACCATGGTCAAGAAGGAACAGGGGATCGTGATGCAACCACTCTTGGACATCAAACATGAGCACGTAGAGGATCTTCACAGAGTAAAGGCTAGCAAACCATCTCTTCTGTGTCAGACACACAGCACCATAGGAATAACCAAACCACTTGTAGCAGCCAATAGATGCAGCCCAAAGCTGCCCACGAGGCAAGCCGGGGCTGGATCTCAGCAAACACAGAAGAGAAGGAGTTCCAGTTATAGTGTAGAAATGCCTCAGGGCAAAAGGATGACATGGGGAAGTTCTTCCATGTCTAAGATGTCTGAGAAATCCAGGGAGATGCTGAAGGCACAGGAGCTCTGTGCTTCTCAATCACCACCCACTAGTGTCTTGACAACTAGAATGTCAGAAAGTTCCCCAGTGTCTGATGTGCAAGTAGAAATGGCCCTGACTCCTGAAAATTCCCCAAAAGGAACATCAACAGGGCAAGATCCTGAATTATCAGACCTTAACAGTCCATTGTCTGGTGAGTTAATGGTTGAAATGAAGAAGCGGGAGCATAGCCAGAATCAAGGCCATCGCAGTGACATGACCCTTGTTTCCGATGACTTGACTTCCAAGACCTTCCTTACACATGACCAGGACACTGCCAGTGGCAACATGTCAGTTTCCCAGGTCCTGCATGTCCACCTGGACAGCACACAGACCAGCATGGAGCATGGGCAGGGGCCCTGGCTCCCTGAGCTTGACTTGCACAAGGGCCAAGATAAGAAGTGCCCAGCAGCTGCTAAGAGCATGATCCCTCTGGGACCCAAAACAGATGAGCTTGGTGGAGGGGATGCAGGGTTGGGCACATGCCCACCCAGAAGAAGGAGCCTCCACCCTCAAGATAGGACATTCAAGGGGGCACTTGGGAGCAGGTCCCGCTCAGCCCAGTCACTGAAGGAAGAGCCTGCTCCTGAAAACCTCAGAAACCAGATGAAGTCCTTTTTTCAAAGGTTTTATCCTAGTATAAACGGCAAAGGGCAAGATGGTTCCCTGGAAAAGGGTAGCTCCCCATCATCACCTGTGCAGTCCAGAGACCTAGTCCGAAGGAGAGCTGCCTTTACTGGGAATACTGAAGACCCCAAAATCATGAGAGACAATGAGAAGTTCCGAGCAGGGAAACATGAGCACAGGCAAGTAGCTCATGTCACCTCTCTCCAAGAGCCACATTTGTTCCCCATGAAGTCTGGAAAACTCAGCCCAAGGCAGGATTTGAGGTCCAGGCAGAATCTCTCCAAGTACATCCCTTCCATTGCAAGGCTTCTTGGTCTAAAATAAAAGGGCCAAGTCCTCAAGCCAAGAATCAGGACTTGCTATCTTTTAACGAATAAACAAATTAGAGACTTGAACAGTGAGCCTCCAAACATTGAGGCATTAAGGACTAAAAGCAATTCCCATCCATGTCCCACAAATGTCCCAAGACCCATCCAGTTCTCACCTGTAGGCATCATGTGGGCCAGGTGCCTCTGTCCCTGCCCGTGCTGAAGCCTTGATTATCCCCTAGTTTGTATAGAGAAAATTTTTATCCAGCATTTGCAAGGAAGAATATTTCCTTCCCCCTAATAATTATCCCTAATGGAAATTACTGAATATCCCCAATAAACTTTCTTATAAGAATTTTGTTTTCTTTGTACTGTGTTGGGTGCATGGGTTCTGAGTAACCCATTGGTTGTGTTTAAGGAAAGAGAAAAATCAATTCAGCTCTTGCCTACATTGATTTCTGCAAGGTGATGAGTTCTCTAGAGCTCTTGTTGAAGAAAGTGTACCACCTGCCCCTGAATCCCCTCCCCTCCTTTGTGAAGTTGGAGGAAGTAACTGTTTCCAATCTCTTAGCTTAGCCTTAATGACATTATATGGTAGTCCAAACCTTCTCCCCTCACTGACTGGAAGTAAAGGAAATAAGGCTTGCATACTTGAAGTGACGATCATGGACAGGTACATTTTTAATAATACAGTATCTTAGTCATTTTTCAATAAAAGTCATCACTGACCAGACTCTCACTGGTGGGTGAACCTTTCCTGGGGGCATTTGCTGGCATTGTTGCAATGAATTAAAGCAAGCTAGTGGAAAGTCTGGGAAGAGAGGAGGTGTTGCTTAAGAACCTGTCATGTGGGAATATTAATGTATTTTAGAAGTATGCTGTGACCTCACCATTGAGGTTCCCTTGCTGGAAAATCACCTAAGGCATATGGTTCCCCTCCCTATTTCTTGAGGCTGCCTGGACTAATGATGGTTTTGTAGAGCAAAAGGATCTCTGCTGCTCCTTCCTGCAACTGTCAATCAGGGTAAAATAAACCTGAGAATAAGGAAAAGATGTTAGAGTGAGTGGGAAAAGGAAAGTAAGAAAAACATGCACAGAGGGTAAAGAGTGACATTGTTGGTGGAAGAGAGGTTTACGCTTCATTATCCCCACATCCTGACCCTGTGATTCTGTCAGCACTTCCCTGATGCTCCTCAGGGCACTGCAAATCTTACTGTCATACTGGCAGAAGTAAACATGGGGCTGTTCTTTAGCCGTAGATACCTGCTTTGTTGAATACAGGCATGTCATCCCTTTATGGAAGGTGCCTTCTTCCAGATCTTGCCTGTATGAGGATGAAGGTGCCTCCTTTGATGTTCCTGGAGCCATGATACTTCTCTGAAATCACATTCCGCTCATGATCCCACAGTGAATGCTGAATGTTTACAGATACTTGGGGGCTCACCACAGACCTATATGGAATGCTTTTATTGTTCAAGACTGTAAACACACCTACTCTTAAAGTAGTTGTCTGGAAGAAAGGCAACTCCTCTTACACAGACTGAGTCTTTAAATAGGGTGAATTTCCTAGGGGACATTAGAATAGGTTTTCCAGAAAAAATTGTGAATTATGGTTGGCAAAATCAAAACAAAAACAGATGTTTACCACAGCTTCCTTTTACTCTACCAGAGTATGTTCTTTGTCCAGAGTACGAAGTAGTAATCACTGCTTCAAATGAAGCTTAGAGTTGCAGAAGGCATATATATTTTGTGGAGTCCCTTGGATGGACAGAAGGTGAGGAGTAAGTAAAGGAACTGAATATCCACATGGTGGATAGACTAGTTAATAAACTGGTCTTCGATCCTATATTATCCTACTTAGAATTTTAACCTTCATTCCAGTTTAATTACTGTCTCACTGTAGACCTTATCACCAGAAACACATCTCCATCTGAGGTAATAGAACTATCCCCCTGTCCTTCCGGTTTATGCTCTTAAATTGTCACTTTTTTAAAACTGTTGACAAGTTTTCCACTTCTCATTCTTATCCATGAAGCTCTTCATTCCTTCCCTCTTCATTGCAAAATTATCTATCAAGTAACCAACATTTATAAAACTCTACTCCAATTGAACCTCATTCAATACATTTAATCCTTCTGGTCTGGGAAAATCCTCTCTCTCTGCTTTTCCCATGAATACCTTCCTATAAGTGATTGATCACTACTGGATTAAATCTAACAGGTTTTCTGGAACCCCAGTGAAGTCAGCATTGGCCCCAGTACTATGTGGAAACAATTCACTTATTCACTCCCCAAATAATTATCCTACACTTACTCCCAATGAACAAACCCCATGAAGCTTAGGTCACTATTCCTTAGCCCACTCTCTCTCCCGTGCTACTAACGTCTATTTCAACCCTCTGCACTTTCTTCAAAATGAGATCATCTCTACTTATTGAGTCAATGTTTTGGACTCACATTTCACAGAAGTACTAGAAACCATCAAACAGGAAGTTTGCATCAATAAACATTTAAAAAATACTCTATTTGTACCCCCCTTTTCTTATTTCTTCCTATTATACAAAAATAAATTTCCTTTCAAGGGCCTAACCTGAAAGGAATTCCTGAAGTATCTTTATTGAGGGACAGCTCAACTCCAGTCTTAATGGACTTAACTCATCTTCACCAGCTGTTCTTATTGGCTTCTCCCTCTTGTCATATGGAAATTAACATGTTACTTTTTAAAAACTTTTTATTACAAAAATGTTTAAACATACACAAGAGCAGGTAGATCCACATAACTCTCCCTGTACCTACCACTCATCTTTCATAATTATCTTTATTTGGCATCTGTGATGCACCCCATTTTAACACTATGGAGCAAAATCCATTTAACCATCTTGTCATTCATTTCTTAGATGATAAGCTATGTGTCCTTTGTCAATGTTTTCACATTCTTTGGACAGCACATTTAAGAACAGCACTGGTGATTTAAAAAAAAAAAACAGTAAGCTTTATGGGTTTCGACAATCCATTCTGCTCCTTTATTCAACCCTGAGGAGTCAATTGGGCAAATTCTTCCATATAAAAAGTAATTTTAGAAAACTAAGTATACAATATGTCAGTCCCTTAATCGCATAGTAACTATCACATGAAACAATTATAGGCATAGAAAATTGAACCTCTGGATAAAAACTTGTGATTGCTATATAATTGTTTTCAAATATTTACAAGAAAACAATTATTTTCCTGTCACTCATTTACAATCATTGTTTCCATTTAAATCCAGTAGACCACACGTATTTGTTTATTTCTTCTCCTTCCCCAAATGCCATTTGTAAAGGGTTGTATAACAAGATGTTCAACATCATGAGTCATCAGGAAAATGCAAATTGGAACCATTATGAGATATTTCTTCACACCGCTGGGATGGCTAGTAAGTGTGTGAGAATATGTAGAGAAATCAGAATCTTCATTCATTGCTGGTTGGAATGTAAAGGTGTAATACTTTTGGAAGATAGTCTGTCATTTCTTCAAGATGACCAACAAAACTGCCCCACAACCTAGTAATTCTACTATGTATATTCCTAGGAGAAATGATATAATATGTCCACATAGTAACTTGTGCATGATTGTGCATAGCAGAATTATCCATAATAGTCAAAAAGTGGAAAAAACACAAATATCCATCAACCCATGGACTGATAGACAAAATATGGTATGTCCATTTTATGGAATTTTATTCAGTCACAAAAACAAAGTATTCATACATACTACAATGTGGATGGAATTTGAAAACAAAATTATTGATACTATTGATACATACTAGAACATGGATAGTGATATCCTGACCATGTATTATATGATGCAATTCTTATGAATGTCCAAATTAGGGAGATGAATAGAGACAGAACATAGATTAATGGTCTCCCCAACTCATACATGTACACATACATTCCTGAATATTTGAGAATATATTTCATACATCATGTGCTACACCCTTGAATAGTTCATTATGTGTTTCTTCAGAAAAGAACATACTCAGGGCTCGGGGTGTAGCTCAGTGGTGGAGCGCTTGCCTTGCATGTGTGAGGCCCTGGGTTCAAGCCTCAGCACCACATAAAATTAAAAAAAGATATTGTGTCCACATACAACTAAAAATATTTTTTAAAAAAAGAACATACTCAACTCTCCCTTTCAGTAAATTTAACATGGCATAAAATTTTACACTCATCTCTCATTCATGATCCATACTTGTGAACTCATCCAGTAGCATACACTTTTTACTTATTTTTTTAAATCTCCATCACAAGATGTAGCGTAGAATCCCACATCGCATTTAGTTGTCATCCATGTTTAGTCTCCCTTAATCTAGAACCGTTTTCCAGTTTTCTTTTTTTTACATTAAAGCCAATTTGGAATAATTGCTCTAACGGGTATGTAATCCCTTCTCTCCTGTAAATTTATTGGGCTTATATTCCTCAGACATTGAAAGATGTTTCTGCTTTTGGGAATCCTAGAGACCTCAAGGACTGGGCTCTCAGGGTCAAATTTGTTATAAACAAAAAACAATGTCAGAGATGTGAGGCAATGTGAAGGGATTTTTTGGAACAGAGACCTCCTGTGGTCAAAAAAGGGAGGGAGGGAGGCTTGACGCAGGTCTTGTTTTGGGTGGAGACAATGGAGAAACTGTGTATGCAGGAAAAGACTGGCAAAGACAGGGGCTATCATTACTGGTAAGTCAACATATAGAAAGGAAAAGATTCGGAGCTCCAGTGGCGCAATCGGCTAGC
Organism: Sciurus carolinensis; assembly: GCF_902686445.1. Classification (NCBI taxonomy): domain Eukaryota; kingdom Metazoa; phylum Chordata; class Mammalia; order Rodentia; family Sciuridae; genus Sciurus; species Sciurus carolinensis. The sequence continues at coordinate 83,699,085 of NC_062226.1, forward strand.
ACGCGGTACTTATAAGAAAGGAAAAGACTGGGTTCTGTGGCCAAGGCAGACTCATCAGATTCCATGTGGGAACATAGACAAGCAATGTCAGGAAATGGCACAGGGCTTAATTTTAGTTGTTTGTAATCTAAATAGCAAAGCTATAAGGATTATATATGTGGAACATCTGCCTAACATGGGGAAATAAAACAAATACATATGCACCATTAATAGAAATGGTATCTTGTCTCAAAAATTGTAGAGGAGTCAATATATATTTTGGTGAAAAGAAAATAGGAAAAAAATTCATAGATTTTACTCAAGATTTTATTTCATGGAGGCATTAATATCATAACTGTGATTCGAAGCAAAGGCTTTCCTACATGAATTTCTAATGTGTTCAGTAGAGGTTAAATGACACGACAGAGAAACCTACTATCTAAATCAGGATTGGGACTGCTTGTGTGGTTTGGGATCCAGCATAATTGTTCTGTGAAATCAAGTCAGAAGTAAAAAGTGTTGGGAGAGAGAGGGGATTTGGTAGAGAGAATGAGGAAGCAGCAGGGTAGGGCTGGCCTAGATTTGAGAGCCCTTGGGGAAGAATATCCTAAAAGAGATTCAGGAAGGAAGAACTTCTAAAAGACGTTGAAGCCAGCATGATAATGAACACCTGTCATCCCACTTGGGAGGCTGAGGCAGGAGGATCTCAAGTTCAAAGCCAGCCTCAGCAACTTAGAAAGAACCTAAGCAACTTCATGAGACCCTGTCTCAAATTAAGAAGTAAAAAGAGGATGTGGCTCAGTGGTTCAGATCTCCTGGGTTCAATTCTTGGTGTTAAAAACTAAAATAAAATAAAATACGTTGAAGATGTTTGCCATGGGTATGTTTGCCCTTGTCTCCCTCTTCATCTTGGTTTCTGATCTTTGGTGCGGGGTACTCTGCTCTCTACAGGTTTTCGATAAATATGAATTATTATGAGGAAACATATGAGAAGGTGGTGAGCTCCTGCTGACTGTAGTTCTGCTTTTCTACATATAAACAAAACATGGTGCCTATAGGAACCTGTGTTTGAGAACAGAGGAATCTGGAAGGAGCAAGTCCCTGAGCACATCAAACTTTGAGAGATGGAATGGCATCCAACAAGGGATCATCAAGCAGTAAAATATCTAGGTAGCAGGTGAATAAGCAGAACATTTCAGTGAGGTGAATGTATGGTGGTGTTGGGGGTGGGACAGAGGAATCTAAAGGGTCCCTGGGGGTTGAACAGATCAGCAGGGCTGGGTGATGGGCTGTGGATTCATATCCTATATGTCATCCCCTCCCCCCCTCAAAAACTTCTGGTGTCTTGTGCTAAAGCTCTGTGATGTAGATCTAGAACTGTAGTCTAGAATGTGCATGCTAAATGTGCAGCTGCTGGTAATGTAGGCTGCCTTCTTTGTCTGTGTAGCCTCACTGCAGCACAGCTGAGTTCCAGCTTGACTTCCTGGGTGTTCCTATCCTTAACTTCCCGTGTGGAGTGGGTTCCTCCTCCTGTCTCTTTGCTACCCAAAGATGAATCTATGTATCTCCATATCCTGGAAACAGAGAGACATCAATCAGGTAAATAAATCAGAGCTCTTCAGAGATTTTAGATCTTTCTTCTTCTCTATTATATGCATTTAATGCTATAATTTTTCTACAGATAAATCAGCACTGATTTTTCTATATCCAACATATTTTCATAAGTCATATTTTCACTTCGTTTAGTTTTAACATCTCTTTGATGTTTCTTCTTTGACTGAGTTAATAATATTTTGTTTAATCTCAGAATCTTTTCAGATTTTTCAGTTACCTTTCTGATATTCATTTCTAGTTTAATTTCCTCAAAGTTTAAAAATATACTCTGATTTCTGTTCTTTTATATTTGTTAAGATGTGTGGTGTATGGCTCAGAATGAGTTCTCTCTTGGTAAATGTTCCATGTGAGGTTGAGAAAAAAGTGTATTCTGCTGTTGTTGGGTGAAGGATTAGATAGATGCCAGTGAGATCAAATCGAATGATGGTGCTGTTCAGGTTAACTGTATCCTCACTGATTTCTGCCTTCTGCACTTGTCAATTGCTGATTGAGACTTGTTGAAGTCTCCAACAGTGAATTCATCTGTTTTTGCAATTCTGCCAGTGTTTGCCTCAAAGATTCCAACACTCTGTTGTTGGATGCACACACATTAAAGATTATTATGGCTTCTTGGAGAATCGACTCCTTTGTTATGTAAATGTCCATCTTTTGCCCAGATAATTTGCCTTGTTCTGATGTCTGCTTTTTCTGAAGTTAATATAACTACTCTTGTTTTCATTTGCTTAGTGTTTGCTTGATCCATTTTTTTTCATCTCTTACTTTTAGTCTATCTGTGTGGAACTGGGTATCTTGTAGACAACATTTAATTTGTTCTTTTTTTCTTTATCCACTGTGACAGTCAGTCCTTCAGTGAATTGACACCATTCACATTTAAAGTGATTATGTATGTTACTCAATATCTTCCATCTATGTAACTATTTACTATTCAGTGCCACTGTTCTTTCTTTTCTTCACCTTTTACCTGTGTTCCATGCTTTTATTTTAATTTAGATTATATTTAATTTTTAAAATTATATCAATTTAATATATATAACATGATACTGTTTGACCACATAATTGTTACAGATTTTATGCCAAATTCTTTTGCAAAAAAAGTGGGGTGCCACCATTATGTGAAGCTTTTTGGAAAAAAAATCTGCCAGTGTTACTTAAAATTATTTATTACCAAACAATATTTGGTGCAAGATTAGGCTGCACAGAATACTTGTGAATATATATTGATACAGTGGTGATGGTCTTGCCATAGAATATACATAATGAAATGATAACTATAGTCAAGACAATTAACAGCCACCATCTCACATGTATACCCTTTTTTGTTGTTAAAGCACCTAAAATTCAGTCTCTTATCCTTAACCATAGCCCTCATAGCTCATTAGATGTCTTGACATATATTCTACCTGAAGTTTGTACCCATTGACCTACATCTTTCCATTTCCTTTTCCTGTCTTTTTGCCCTTTGTAGTCACTTTTGAACCCTCTGTATCTATGTATTAATATTTTTCTTGTTTTGGAGATTTCGCATATAAGTGAGAAGGTAGTTTTCCTTGTGACCAAAATTTACTAATTGTTCTGTTGTTGTTTGGATATGAGGTGTTCCCCCAAAACTTCTGTGTCAATGCGGCTGTGTCCAGAGGTGAAGTGACTGGATTGTGAGAGTTGCAACCTACTCAGTCCATCCTAGTTTGAATGGACTAATTGGATGGTAACTGCATGCAAGTGGGCATGACTGGAGGAAGTGGGCCACTAGGAGAATGCCCTGGAAAGGTTCAATTTCTCTGTGGCTCCTCCTACTTTCTTCCCTCCCTGCCCCTCCTTCTTGGCTTCTATGAGGTAAGCAGTTTTCCTCCACCACACCCTTCCAATGTAATGTTCTGCCTCATCTTGGGCCCAGAGCAGTGGAACCAACCAATGATGGACTGAGACTCTGAAACCATGAGCCCAAATAAACTTTTCCTCCAATAAGTTTTGTCAGCTATTTTGGTCACAACAAAAAAAAGTTAACACAGGTTCCATTAAAAGTCATTTTAATTATGTTCACTTTTTTGCTTCTTTGAACAATGAGAATGACTTCCAAGATCTTTAAAAGTTAGAGATGGATCCGTAAGTCTTTACTCATAATAATTCATCTTCCTATTCCTCTCTATACATTTCAAAATTAGTTCATTGACCCCAAGAAGGAGGAGGGAATAGGACAACCCTCCTCCAGGGGAAGATGGGAGGCAGAGGCTGGGTTTCAGGGAGAACTAAGGTTTCTATATGTAGCTCTAGAATACCTTTCTGGATATGGTGGAGGGTTTCAGGATTTAAAAAAAAAAAAATCCCACATAGTGACTCTGAACCTGCATTGACTTAGTTTGAGAGTTTGGGTTCTCTTAAGGACATCTCTGAACAGTTGATTGTGAGTCCTGTTCCCAACACAGGTGACCGCTTGTGTTAGGCAGATAAGAAAAGAGCAATATTGAGTTTTGGAAAGCCTTTGATCTGAGGATGAAGCCCAATTTCTGACATGGCGCAATAGACAGTTGATCTTAGATTCTAAGAACTCTGAGAGAGAACATAAAGCATGGATCTCACAGACAAAAATCTCCTTTGCATTTTTCAAAGAAGAAAAAATTGAAAATATATGGTCACCTTTTAAAATTAATAAAAGGAGGGAATATGTTTTACTTAACTAACATTATTCTTGGATAGTGAAAATTTGAGCCTCTTAGAAAAAGAAGAAAAGTTAATTCCAGTCCCTCATTCAGTGCCATGGTAGAACTAAGAAGAAAAGAAAACATGAACTATTTTAAAATATATTTCTTGGGGGCTAGGGTTGTGACTCAGTGGCCGAGTGCTTGCCTAGCATGTGTGAGGCACTGGGTTCGATTATCGGCACTGCATAAAAATAAAATAAAAGTCCATTGACAACTATATATATATATATATATATATATATATATATATATATTTGTATTTATATTTCTTCCTGTTTGACCTGAGCTTTCCAAGAACAAACCATTCTGTCCCTTCCATGAGGTACCAGGTCCATGATCTCTGAAGATGCCAGTTTCTAGTCTCTCTCAAGAAAGAGTTCTCAGAGAACAGGCTTCCAAGGACATAGTCACACAAGACACTTCAGCGTCCCTGCTCTGCCTAGCTGTGAGCATGAAGCAGTGATGGGCCTGGGCAATGGGTGCTGCCCAATTGGTGGCCATGAGAAATGCCAAGGAAGAACTCCTGGTTGCTTTGGATTCATAACTTCTGCCTCCTGACATGTAAAGTAATTTAGTTCCTGGGTGCTCAGACTCATCTTTGAGGAAACCACTGACTGTTATGCCTCTCAATATTCTTTTCAAAAAAGACAGGTGTTATACTGATGCATCCTATATAAATAATTACATTGCAAAAGAGGCAGAAAAAAGGATCTGCAGTTTTTAAACTTGCAATGGTGGAAATGATCCCTGCATGTTAGCACTTTGTCACTCAAAGTGTGATTTAAAGACCATTAGCAACAGAACTCCTGGAAGCCTCTCAGAAATAGATTTTTCAGGCCCCACCTGGACCTGCAGAATCAGAATCTGTATTTTAACAAGATCTCCAAGAGATTTGCTTGGTGTTAAAGTTTGGGATGCATTGGTTTGACAGATTCAACAGGTCATCCAAGGGAAGAGATACTAGGAAAAATCCCACCTAATTTCCTCATTTTTCAAATTTTAAAACTCAACGAAGTTTCATGGCTAAGATGGGACAATTAACGTTGGAGATAAATCTAGATTCAAAACCAGCATTCTGCACATGATCCACTCTATCACCCGAGAATTTCCAAATACCTAACTCAGTTTTGAAAACTGCCATTAGCCTGTTTCCTCACCCCTTCCCATCTAACTTTACATTAATATTTTAGTGCTATATTTGATATTTTAAAAAATATCTCATAAGCAAATCCCCTGTCAAGGAATACACCTGTTAACAGGTTTACTGAATGCCAAGGTTATGTATTTAAAAGATCTTCTCTCTTCCAGTCACTACTGATGCAATCAAAGGCACTGTGAGAGATTGCTGAAAATGATTGAAGGTGCTTTATTTAGATGGATAACTCTGTGGACAGAGTGAGAGGATACTGGAGAAGGAAGAAGGCAGGACAAGGGCAGGAGGGAGGGGTGAGTGGATGGAGCTGCTGGGGCCTGCCTGTCTGACATCACTGGCTTAACATTTGCATTTCAGTCCATCGCCTGACTAATAACACCATGTAGTGAAATAAAGCACCCATTCTGGAGGTAATTGTTATGTGGTGGAATATAAACAAGCCCCATTCTGCAGAATGTTTACCACAGTGCATATTTACGAGTTGGGTTTAATTGAAAAGTCAGGAACACTAGAGCTATTTTTTAACTAGATGCCTATTATCTAGTGTCAAATACTTGGTTTTAATCACGCATTTTATATCATCGTGACCTACATCACTATATGAGATAGTGTGTTGTCTTTCCTAAGAAGATACAGCAGGGCTCGATGGATGCTTTCTTATTTCTAACCTCATTACTACCAGCTTCCCATCCATCTAATAAAATGCTATGAAAAAGAGTGGGAAGGTGCTATAAATCATAATATTCCAGCCACTTCGAGCAGATTCATTAGAAATGCTGACTATATATCTCACAAACAGAAAGTCAACAGAGTAGGTTGCATCTCCTTCCCCAGATCAAGGCACTCTGTTCCCTGCCTCTCCCTCCCCAAAGTGGAACAAAGGTTCCTTTTAAATGGCAAAAACACCATTTAGTGAACAACTGGGTTGCCCTCTATTCTGACGTGATTTATCCTATTTGGAGTTGATAAGACACTAGCTTCAGTCTTGTTACACACAATCGGATCATTATTCCTCTGATTGGAAGAGCTGTCACTTCTGCACATTAAAGACATGAGTGCAGTTTAAAAGTTTAGGTTTGGGAGATTTATTCACCATTGGTTTTACCCTGACCAAAAAAGACAACTTTTTTTTCCATCTTTTTGCAGTGCAGGGGTGTTGCACCCAGGGCTTTGTGCTTGCAAGACAAGCACTCAACCAACTGAGATATATCCCTAACCTGGGGAAGATGGCTCCTAAGGTCTTCTTAAAGTTAAGGGGGAAGCTGTTGAGGAGTGAGCGCTCTGGAGTCCTTCCAGCAGTGAGGCATGAAAGCCCGTGAGAACTCCTTGGCTCTTCAATCTCTTTCAATCACTCAACGTGTTCAGCAAACATTCTTTGAGGACCTTCTACAGGCTAAGCACAAAGATAGCTGCTTAGTTTGAACTGTAGATAAGATGTGGCCTTCCCTGCACATTAGGTGAAAATGCCAAGAGCAATGAGAACACACAAAAGGAAATCCTAATCCATTTGGGGCAGGAAGACTTTCTGGAAGATATGAAATCAAGTTAAACAGAGAAGAGGGAAAGGAATCTGTGTTCCAGAAAGAGAGCAGAGCATGTGCAAAATTCAGAGCTGTAAAATGAGTATGATCCAAGTTTGGCGTAACAGACCAACAAGTACAGGGAACGGAGACAGATAGAAGTTTAGAAGCAGTAAAGGCTAGGCCATGAAGGGACCTGTGTGCTTTATAAGTAAGTTTAAGCTATTCTGAGAGCAATGAGAAACCATTAAACACATCTCAGCAGAACAAGAACATGGTGAGTTTTGCATTTTACAACAATCACTCTCTTAACAGTGGGAAACAGATGGGGGAGGGGAGCCTAGGAGGATTAGGTCAGGGAAACCAGCCAAAAGGAGGCAGCAGTGAGATAGACCTGTGAGAATGGAGAAGGATCTGGAAGTAGTCAAGAACTACTCATGAGGTACAGGTGACGGGATCAGTGATTGATTAGAGCACTCTACTAGAGCTGGTCACCAAGTCCTTTTTTCAAATGAATCCTTGTCCAGCAGTTCCCATTTGTTCCCACACTGGTATAGCCTCTGTGATCATAAGCCCTGGGCAGTACTATACCTGACATCCACAAAACCCCAACATCTCTAGTTTCCAATCCATGTTCTACAACTTAACAAATTCTATGGGCCACTTTTCTATTCTGGACTCTTCCATTACTGCCCGGTATTAGACATAATTCCTATCATAAATTGTCTATAGCAATAGTTCTCAAATTCAGTAAATATCTGAATCACTAGGATGATGAGTTAGGACAGCATACCAGTGCCTATCAAGAGAGCGCATTGGATGCAGAAATAAGTCTTTTTAAACAACCTAAGATACTGGGATAGAAATATATAGTTTGAAATAAAGTTCAGAGTTATGGCCCGGAATACATGAACCTCTATGATTTCTGCACCCCTCACTGTCCCAGTATCCACTGTAACTTACTTCTCTGCCCAAAGCACTTCCTGTTGAACTCTGGCTTGTTTTTTTTACTGTAAAAATGATTGTGCTATAAGAACTCCCATCTTCCTATCTTCAATCATGTTGTTCTGCCTTTATCTTCTAAATGCCTGAATTCAGTCCATGGGTGAAGGCTTGGTTTTTGTATCTGTAAAAGTCAGGGGACAAATTAAACTATGTTTAAGTTATATTACAACACTACTGTTCTAGCATCAATTTAAATCCCACCTCTTCCTGAGCCTATCCCTGATTACTCTCTCCAGCTTTCACTGAACTCCTTGGTCAGTTTTTGTTTTTTCCCCCACATTAAACTATATAAACTATCTCACAATTTCCCCAAAATAGTAGAAAACTGAGATTGAGAACACAACAAAAGAACTTGGATCAGGTCCTGGTTTGATCATTTATTGACTAGTTGCACAATATTTGGGAAAGTCACCCTCTTTCCAAACCTCAGCTCCCTCATTTGTAAAAGAGGGATTATAAAAGCTCCTGTCTTGTGGAATTGTTGCAAATATTAAATGAGATAATTCATTTAAAGCAATTAGTACAGTTGATTGAGACATCCTATAAAAGTTAATAGAAATCCGTGTAACTTTGTAACTTAAAGACAGAGATGGCAACTTCTTTCTTCTCATTGCCCACCTTCCCACCTCCAGAACAAGCCACAAGACAATATCACCCAGCAGATGGACTGATATTTATGGTAATCAAAATAAAAACAAGTAAGTGTAGCAGAAATGAACCTTAGTACATAAACTCAGGTATCGAGAATTATCACACATCCACATTGTCATCTTCAATATGATTAATAGCTTAATTCTACTAAACCAAAGGGAAGATCCCCAAGGTCCCATGTAGCACCAGAACATCAGGGAATTCTCACACTATTCCACGCTGTTCCCTCTTGCAATGCATAGGGAGCCAGTCCATGTAGCTCCTGTAGGTCACAGGCAACTTAGCTGCTTCTCTGCTCTGCTTGGAAAGTAGGAAGCTAGAACTGGTTGGGAACTTCTGAACTCAGGGTGTAGTTCCCTGGGCCATGCTTCTGAGATATTTGTCCTCTCTGCAGGACTTTCCCAGGAATGAAAGTGAACCCCACTCCAAAAGGACCCACTATTTTCAGTTCCTATCTATGCCAAAAGGGATTCTCTCCCTAAACTCCCTGCCTTGAAAAACAATTCTCTCTCCTTTTCCTTTGTAATATACCTCATAATGAGTTTAAAGAGGTACTTAGATAATGACTTTAACAAGTTTAGGATTCCGCTCTTGGCTCTACCAAAAAATACTCTGAAACAGGAAGTTATTAAGGGCCTGACTAGTGTAAAATGAGGAAATAACAACAAATGAAAGAATAACAAGTTTTTAATAAACTATCCTTTCCAATAAGCCAAGAGGGATCCATTTGCCAGACAGAAGGATCAAAACACGAAGTCAAAGGATACTGCAATGTTGACAGCACACTCCTTTCTGGATTCAGACAAGACACTGTTCTCTAACGTTTTGACACTGAGAGAAAGAGTGAGATTTTGGTCAAGGTTAGGATGCACTCTGCCTCCTTTCCAAATTTCAGAGAACTTTAGACTGTTACAGGGAGAGTGCCATTCATGCAGGCAGAACACCTTCTCAGGCATAAAAATCACTCAGAATTCTTCTGAGACATCAAAGAACTCTAGCCAACAACATGCAGATGACTCAGTGAAAGCAAACTGGGAACATATGGATGAAGATTCTCTTGAAATACACGTGGATTTAGAAACTGGGATGCAGAGGGAATTGCTTAGGACCCAAACATCCCCTGCATGACCAGGACACCTGGACAAAGGTAAGACTTCTAGAACTCACATGCCATGGGGGCATCACAGGTGAGATTAATTCAATAAGTGGTTTTCTAATGCTTCCAGAAAATGGAAAAAGAGAAGGAAAAATTGATTGGGCATTCAAGATAAATGATATAAAACTTTATTTTGATTTTTCTGCTTTGTAGAATAAATACATATGTACTTTATTGACCTCAGTTTTCTCATCTGTAAATGAGGATGTGAATTAATTAATCTCAGTGCTTGAAAAATGACTTTACACTCCAATTTGTTTTTCAGTCCTCTTACTCCTCCTTGTCCTTCCTTTTCTAATGTGAACATATGCAAATTTTTCATCAATAATAATAAAACCTGAAAGTTGAGTTGTAAAGTATCCCACATCCAAGCCTGGCCCTAGAAAAATTTCAAAGCAGGTGGAAATGAGTCTTGGGAATCCACACACTCATATTTTCTGCCTCTCTTATCCTGGAATATTACCACCAACTCCTCTATAGCAGCCCATTGGAGAACCGGCATATGGTTGAACCTATAGTATAATGACCTCCTCCCTAGATAGAAGCAATGTGGGGCTGTTCGGGAAATTGATTAATGACACTCAGGAAGCACCAAGAGTAAAACCTGAAGTTACAAGACTAAGAATTGGAGGGAGTAAGGTAAGAGGTAAGACATTTTATTACATATTTAAATTCTCATTAATAAAGTGAGAGAAAAAACATCAAGCAGGTTAAATATCTACTGAAAACTTATTTCCAAAGTCTGTTTTCTCATTTATCATGTACCTGCCACTTTGAACCTGAGTCAACAACTTATAGCAAGCCTATATATTATAAAGAAAGAAGTAAAGATACTAAAACTATTACTCAGCAGCTCTCTATCTCTACTGTGACAGTTTGGGTAGAGGCATGGCTATTTCATAACCATTCATTTCTAGGGTGTAAATGAAACAGAAAATGATTGGGATCTGCATTTGAAACTGGGGTCTAAATTCTCTCCAAAATTCAAAAATATCAGTCTTTAACATAGAACTAAGTTCTGAGTTAAGGACATAAGTGAACCCAGACACAGGGTTGACATTAAAACCCTTGGTTCTGGTTTTTTTTTTCAAGATGGCAGAATAGGGAAATTGGCTTTCCTGTCTGTTCTGTGGCATGAAACCAAGAAAGCAGATAGACAGCTTCTCAGCAAAGAGGGTGAAAAAAAAAGTGGGAGAACTTACTGAGATTTAACACTGGACATTCAAAGCAGATTGGGGACTCAGGAGGTTGGATATAATAAAATAAGAAAGAAATACACAGCTACACAGCACCATTGCCACTGCTGAGGCCAGAGGCACCAGCCAGCATGGTCCCTCTTTGCAAGTAATGTGGATAGATAAGGGAATTAAAGGAACTCCCATTTTTAGTAGGCCTGAGGCCTGTTTGGATATGGAGAAATCAGAGATCAAAGACACTGCCCAACTAAACAGAAAGGTGTGCTGCACAACATCCTTGTGAAGGACAGAAACTACATCTATCCCAGCTGCCTGCAGAGGACAGAGGAAGGAACCATTTTGCAACCATGGTGCAGAACTGGCAGCTAGGGGAGCTGATTCCTGGCAGACCTGAGTTTGGACTGAAATATGGACCTGGCAACCCACACTGCACAACACAGACTGTTCCTAAGTAACCAGGAGAAAATCAAATGTGGATAGGAGTTCAAATAGGGAGATCTGATCTTGAAAATCCACCTGGCTTCCTCCCACCCACTCCAATCCAGCTGCTTATGAGACGGCTGGGAGAGATGCACCAGCCTGGGAAGTCAATAGCTGGGGTGGGAGAAATTGAGTTTGAAGACTGAACCCAGGAGACAAGGAAACATGGGGTCTGCAGGTGACAGGGGGTACTAAGAATTGGCTCTTCCACTGCACACGTGGAACTCAGGAGAGATCCCCATGGTCCAGTCTTCCAGCAACTGCTGGCCCTAGAGGCACACTGATTTAAAAATCTTCAGTCCAACAGCCATTCAACAAAGAACATAGTGACTACCTATGCCTGAACCTGGCCCCCAGGAATTCCACCCAGGGGATTTCCCTACACTCAACTAACCCCACCCTATGGGTGGAGCAGGTATCATATTTCAGGCCATACCACTTAACATTGCAGAGAATAGATCCTGAAAATCATATGAACTCCAAAGGAAACAAAGCTTTTCATCAAGACCCATTTTTTATTTTAATTTTTCTTTTTTCTTTTCTCTGTGACCTGAAATGTTCATGGACACCTATACATATTCATATTTGTGGGCTGGGGAGATAGCTCAGTGGGTAGGGTGCTTGCCTTGCAAGCACAAGGCCCTGGGTTCGATCCCCAGCACCCAAAAAAAAAAAAAAAAAAAAAAACATTGAACATATTCATATTTGTTTTTTTCTCATTTCTAGCATTTTTTAAGCCAGTTAGTTTTCATGGATCAGCATTTTGAGAATTAGGATGTTTGATTATATATTTCAGTTTTATATTCTTTTATATTTATTTTTAATTTTTAAAATTCTTACTTTATATACTTTTTCTCTCACTTATCTGTTTATCTTGCTTCTCTTTCTCTCTTTTCTTCTTCTAACAGCCAATCTCTTTTGTTTTGTCCTTCACTCTTTCTCTAATTTTTGACTTCTGTTTTTTCTCCACCTCCCTCATACTCATCACATCCTACATCACTTCTGCTCTCTCCCCATCTACTGTTCAAAATTGTAAACCCTTTTGCAAACTTAGTGATATTACTGTGGGTGATAGCTGATCACATCATTTCTGTCTAGTGTGACAATTAACATTGTAGCCATCATAGCAGGAGCTGTTTGGTTTAATACTGTATATATATATTTTTTTGTTTTGGTCATTGTTATTATTTGTTGCCCCCTAAATGGTGAGGTGCTGGAAACCTTCAGAGACATTGCAAGTCCAAAGAATAGAAAATCTACTGCCTCAGATCCATACTTTTATGTGGGTAGACACACAAACAACATGAAAAAGCAAGGGAACAAATCAACCAAACAAACCAAGATACTTCAATAACAGAATCCACTGACACCATAGTGGAACAAATGTCAGAGAAGGAGTTTAGAATGTTCATAGGTAAATTAATCTGGAGGTAAAGGACAATTTAAGGAGTAAAATCCGAGAAAATATACAGAAAGTGAAAGACTTCACTTCAATAAGGAGAGATTCTGAAAAAAAAAAAAAAAAAACAAGCAGAAATGCTTGAAATGAAGGAATCAATAAACCAAATTAAAAATTCATTGGGAAGCATCACCAGCAGACTGGAACACTTCAAAGACAGAGTTTCTGGCAATGAAGACAAAACATATAATCTTGAAAATAAAATTTCCCATGCAGAAAAGATGTTAAGAGACCATGAACAGAACTTCCAAGAAATATGGGATAACATGAAACAACAAAATTTAAGATTTATTGGGAAAGATCAAGGCTTGGAGATATAAACCAAAGGAATGCACAATATTTTCAATAAAATGATATCAGAAAATTTCCCAAATCTTAAGAATGAGATGGAAAATAAAATATAGGAGGCATACAGGACCACAAATATAGAAAATTACAATAGACAAACACCAAGGCACATTATTATGAAAATGTGTAACATACAGAATAAGAATAGAATTTTTTTAAAGCTGCAAGAGAAAAACAACAGGTTACATTTAGAAGGAAACTAATCCATATTTCAGCTGATTTCTCACCTCAGACCCTCAAAGTTAGGAGATCTTGGAATAATATACACCAAGCTCTGAAATAAAATTATTGTCAGCCAAAATACTATACCCAGCAAAATTAAACTTTAGAATTGATGATGAAATAAAAACCATCCATGATAAAGGGTAAAATAATTCATAACTAGAAAGCATGCATTATAAAACATACTCAATGAAATATTTCATGAAGAAGAAATGAAAAATAAAACTAAAAACTGGTAAAGGGAGGAACTACACCAGAAGAACAGTCAATCAAAGGAAAACTAATTCAAATTAAAAACTAGAAATAAAACAAAATGACAGGGAAAAAAATCATATCTCAATAATAACCATAAACATTAGTGACCTAAACTCATCAATCAAAAAACATAGACGGGCAGATTGGATTGAAAAAACAGGATCCCAAAATATGCTGTATCCAAGAGACGCACCTCACAAGCAAAGACATCCAGAGACTTAAGGTTAAAGAATGGGGAAAAAAAATATCATTCAAATGGATTTCGTAAACAAGCAAGGGATTCTATCCTCAGATCAGATAAAGTGGACTTGAAGCCAAAGTCAATCAGAAGGGACAAAGAAGGATATTTCATACTGCTTAAGTGAATTATACATTAACAAGATATACAATCAAAAGCATTTATGCTCCAAACAATGGATCATTTACATATACCAAACAAAATTTTCTCAATTTCAAGAATCAAACAGACCACAATGCACTAATACATGGTGAATTTAACATGCCTCTCTCATCACTGGATAGATCCTCCAAACGAAAACTAAATAAGCTACAGAACTAAAAATATACAATTAATAATGTAGGCTTAATAGGCATATGTAGAATATTTCATCCATCAATAACTGAATACACTTTCTTCTCAGCAGCACATGGATCCTTCTCTAAAACAGACCTAGCCTAGGGCACAAAGCCACTCTTAGAAAATATTTTAAAAAATAGAGAAAATACCTTGCATTCTATCAGATCATAATGGAATAAAATTAGAAATCAGTGATAAAACACAAATACTCTAATACCCAGAGACTAAATAATACATTATTGAATCACCAATGGATAGCAGAAGAAATAAGGGGTGAAATTAAAAAATACTTAGAGGTAAATAAGAATAATAACAAAACTTACCAAAATCTCTGAGACACTATGAAGGTAGTGTTAAGAAGAAAGTTCACTGCATTGAGCTCATTCATTAAAAGAATAGAAAGTCACCAAATAAATTACCTAATATTACATCTTGAAGTCCTACAAAAAGAAGAACAAATAAACACCAAAAACAGTAGAAGACAGAAAATTGCTGAAATGAATGAAATTGAAACAAAAAAATTAAAAATCAATGAAAGAAAATTTTAAAAAATTATTCTTTGAAAAAATAAATAAAATTGATAAAAGCTTAGCCAAGCTAATGAAGAGAAAGAGAAAACTCAGATTATTAAAATTTGTGATGAAAGTGGAAAAATCACAGTGGACACACTACTGAAATGCAGACAATAATCTGAAACTATTTTGAAAATTCATACTTCAATAAAAAAAATCTTGAAGACATTACCAAATTTCTAGAGATATATGACCTATCCAAACTGAATCAGGAGGACATACACTATTTAAACAGATCAATTTCAAGCAATGAAATTGAAGATAAAATCAAAAGTCTACCAACAAAGAAAAGTCCAGGACCACACAGATTCTCAACTGAGTTCTACAAGACATTCAAAGAAGAACTCACACCAATCCTCCTCAAATCATTCCATGAAATAGGAAAGGAGGAATCCTTCCAAACTCATTTTATGAAGCTAGTATCACCCTGATACCAAAACCAGACAAAGACACATCAAGGAATGAAAACTTCAGATCAATATTCCTGATGAACACAGAAGCAAAAATTCTTAATAAAATGCTGGAAAATCACATACAAAAACATATTAAAAGTTAGTGCACCATGATCAGGTGGGGTTCATTCCAGGGATACAAGTTTGGTTCAAAATACAGAAATTAATAAACATAATTTATCACATCAACAGACTTAAAAACAAGAATCATATGATCATATGATGTAGAAAAAGCATTTGATAAAGTACAGCATCCATTCATGTTCAAAAAACTAGAAAAACTAGGAATAGGAGGAACATACCTCAACATTGTAAGAGATATATATGTTAAAACCAAGACCAACATTATTCTAACTGGAGAAAATTGAAAGAATTCCTTCTAAAAACTGGAACAAGTCAAACATGTCCTTTTTCACCATTTCTATTCAAGATACTCTCTAACCTGAGCAAAATTAAGCACAACAAAGAAATTAAAGGAATAAGAATAGGAAAATGAAAGCTCAAACTATACCTTTTTGCTGGTGACATGATTCTATATTTAGAAGATGCAAAAACTCCACTAGAAAACTGCTAAAACTCATAAACAAATTCAGCAAAGTAGCAGGACATAAAATTAACACCCATAAATTAAATGCATTCCTATACACCAATGATGAAATCACCCAAAGGAGAAATTAGGATAACTATTCCATTCACAATAGCCTCAAAAAATATTTGGGAATCAATCTAACAAAAGGGGTGAAACACCTCTACATTGAAAACTACAGAAACTAAAGAAAGAAATTGAAGATAGAAAGATCTCTCATATTCTTGGATAGGCAGAATTAATATTGTCAAAATGACCATACTACCAAAAGTGCTACAAAGTTTTAATGCAATTCCCAATAGAATTCCAATGACAATCTACATAGAAATAGAAAAAGCATTCATGAAATTCATTTGGAACAAATAAGAGGCCCAGAATAGCTCAAGCAATCCTTAGTGAGAAAAGCGAAGCAGGAGGCATCACAATACCCGATCTTAAATTGTACTACAGGACCATAGAAAGAAAAACAGCATAACCACCACAACAGACCAATGGAACATAACAGAAGACAGAGAGGCAAACCCACATAAACAACAATTAGTATGTGCTCTTTATATTCCCTACTTGAGGAACTGTTTATTATTATAGTGTTTGAGGATAGCATAATTTACATTTCATACTGACCTTCACTAGCCAATGTTGACCAAAACAAGAATACTTACTGTATTATTATTTCATGAAAATGAAATATGAAATATTATTTAAAAATAATCAAATGTCAATAAAATGAAATGCTATGAAAATGGGTGTGTATGTTTTTTTATTATTATTGTATACAAATGGGATACATGTTGTTTCTCTATTTGTACATGGAGTCAAGGCATACCATTTGTGTAATCATACGTTTACATAGGGCAATGATGTTTGATTCATTATTTTTTTCCCTTCCCCCCCACCCCTCCCACCCCTCTTTTCCCTCTACTCAGTCCTTTTTTCTTTCATTCTTACCACACTCCTTATCCCTAACCCTAAAACTAATGCTAACCCCTCCCACCCCCCATTATATGTCCTTATTCGCTTGTCAGCGAGATCATTCGTCCTTTAGTTTTTTGAGATTGGCTTATCTCACTTAGCATGATATTCTCCAATTTCATCCATTTGCCTGCAAATGCCATAATTTTATCATTCTTCATGGCAGAGTAATATTCCATTGTATATATATGCCACAGTTTCTTTATCCATTCATCAATTGAAGGGCATCTAGATTGGTTCCACAATCTGGCTATGGTGAATTGAGCAGCAATGAACATTGATGTGGCTGTATCTCTGTAGTATGCTGATTTGAAGTCCTTTGGGTATAGGCCAAGGAGTGGGATAGCTGGGTCAAATGGTGGTTCCATTCCAAGCTTTCTGAGGAATCTCCATACTGCTTTCCAGAGTGGCTGCACTAATTTGCAACCCCCCCAGCAATGTACGAGTGTTCCTTTTTCACCACATCCTAGCCAACACCTATTGTTGCTTGTGTTCTTGATAATCGCCATTCTAATTGGGGTGAGATGAAATCTTAGGGTAGTTTTGATTTGCATTTCCCTTATTACTAGGGATGTCGAACATTTTTTCATATATCTGTTGATTGCTTGTACATCTTCTTCTGTTCATTTCCTTAGCCCATTTGTTGATTGGATTATTTGCATTCTTGGTGTAGAGTTTCTTGAGTTCTTTATAGATTCTGGAAATTAGCGCTCTATCTGAAGTATGGTTGGAAAAGATATTCTCCCAATCTGTGGGCTCTCTCTTCACATTGCTGATAGTTTCCTTTGCTGAGAGAAAGCTTTTTAGTTTGAATCTATCCCAGTTGTTTTTTTTTTTCTTTTATTTATTTATTTATTTATTTATTTATTTATTTATTTATTTACGTTTACATAGGGTAATGATGTTTATTTTATTTTTCCCCTCCCCCCCACACCTCCCACCCCTCTTTTCCCTCTACACAGTCCTTCTTTCCTTCATTCTTACCGCTCTCCTTAGCCTAACTCTAAACCTAACCCTAAACCTAATGCTAGCCCGTCCCACCCCCCATTATATGTCCTCATCCGCTTATCAGCGAGATCATTCGTCCTTTAGTTTTTTGAGATTGGCTTATCTCACTTAGCATGATATTCTCCAATTTCGACCATTTGCCTACAAATGCCATAATTTTATCATTCTTCATTGCGGAGTAATATTCCATTGTATAAATATGCCACAGTTTCTTTATCCATTCATCAACTGAAGGGCATCTAGGTTGGTTCCACAATCTGGCTATGGTGAATTGAGCAGCAATGAACATTGATGTGGCTGTATCTCTGTAGTATGCTGATTTTAAGTCCTTTGGGTATAGGCCAAGGAGTGGGATAGCTGGGTCAAATGGTGTTTCCATTCCAAGTATTCTGAGGAATCTCCACACTGCTTTCCAGAGTGGCTGCACTAATTTGCAACCCCACCAGCAATGTATGAGTGTTCCTTTTTCACCACATCCTCGCCAACACCTATTGTTGCTTGTATTCTTGATAATCACCATTCTAATTGGGGTGAGATGAAATCTTAGGGTAGTTTTGATTTGCATTTCCCTTATTACTAGGGATGTTGAACATTTTTTCATATATCTGGTGATTACTTGTACATCTTCTTCTGTGAAGTGTCTGTTCATTTCCTTAGCCCATTTGTTGATTGGATTATTTGTATTCTTCGTGTAGAGTTTTTTGAGTTCTTTATAGATTCTGGAAATTAGCGCTCTATCTGAGGTATGGTTGGCAAAGATATTCTCCCACTCTGTAGGCTCTCTCTTCACATTTCTGATAGTTTCCTTTGCTGAGAGAAAGCTTTTTAGTTTGACTCTATCCCAGTTGTTGATTCTTGCTTTTATTTCTTGTGCTATGGGAGTCCTGTTAAGGAAATCTGATCCTAAGCCAACAAGTTGAAGATTTGGACCTACTTTTTCTTCTATAAGATGCAGGGTCTCTGGTCTGATTCCGAGGTCCTTGATCCATTTTGAGTTGAGTTTTGTGTAGGGTGAGAGATAGGGGTTTAATTTCATTCTGTTGCAAATGGATTTCCAGTTTTCCCAGCACCATTTGTTGAAGAGGCTATCTTTTCTCGATTGCATATTTTTGGACCTTTGTCTCGTATGAGAAAAATGTATTTATTTGAGTTTGTGTCCATGTCCTCTATTCTGTACCATTGATCTACCTGTCTATTTTCGTACCAATACCATGCCGTTTTTGTTACTATTGCTTTGTAGTAGAGTTGAAGATCTGGTATTGCAATACCCCCTGCTTCGCTCTTGCTACTTAGGATTGCTTTAGCTATTCTAGGTTTTTTATTCCTCCAGATGAATTTCATAATTGCTTGCTCTATTTTTGCAAGGTACATCATTGGGATTTTAATTGGAATTGCATTGAATCTGTATAGCACTTTTGGTAGTATGGCCATTTTGACAATATTAATTCTGCTTATCCAGGAACATGGGAGATCTTTCCATCTTCTAAGATATTCTTTAATTTCTTTCTTTAGTGTTCTGTAGTTCTCATTGTAGAGATCTTTAACCTCTTTTGTGAGATTGATTCCCAAGTATTTTATTTTTTTTGAGGCTATTGTGAATGGGGTAATTTTCCTAATTTCTCTTTCTGAAGATTCATCACTTATGTATAAAAATGCATTGGATTTATGAGCATTGATCTTGTAACCTGCTACTTTTCTGAATTCACTTATGAGTTCTAAAAGTTTTCTGGTGGAATTTCCAGGTTCCTCTAAATATATAATCATGTCGTCAGCGAACAGGGATAGTTTGAGTTCTTCTTTTCCTATTCGTATCCCTTTAATTTCTTTGGTTTGTCTGATTGCTCTGGCTAGAGTCTCAAGGACGATGTTGAAAAGAAGTGGTGAAAGAGGGCATCCCTGCCTTGTTCCTGTTTTTAGGGGGAACGCTTTCAGTTTTTCACCATTTAGAATGATATTAGCCATGGGCTTAGCGTAGATGGCCTTTATAATGTTAAGGAATGTTCCCACTACCCCAATTTTTTCTAGTGTTTTGAGCATGAAGGGATGCTGTATTTTATCGAATGCTTTTTCTGCATCTATTGAAATAATCATGTGGTTCTTAACTTTAAGTCTGTTGATATGGTGAATGACATTTATTGATTTCCGAATGTTGAACCAACCTTGCATCCCTGGGATAAAACCCACTTGATCATGGTGCACTATCTTTTTAATATATATTTGTATGTGATTTGCTAAAATTTTGTTGAGAATTTTTGTGTCGATGTTGATTAAGGATATTGGTCTGAAATTTTCTTTCCTCAATGTGTCTCTGTCTGGTTTAGGTATCAGGGTGATATTGGCTTCATAGAATGAGTTTGGGAGGGTTCCCTCCTCTTCTATTTCATGGAATAGTTTGAGGAGTATTGGAATGAGCTCTTCTTTAAAGGTTTTGTAGAACTCGGCTGAGAACCCATCTGGTCCCGGACTTTTCTTTGTTGGTAGGCTTTTGATGACCTCTTCTATTTCATTGCTTGAAACTGATTTATTTAAGTTGTGTATGTCCTCCTCGTTAATTTTAGGTAATTCATATGTTTCTAGAAACTTGTTGATGTCTTCGAGGTTTTCTGTTTTGTTGGAGTATAGATTTTCAAAATAGCTTCTAATTATGTTTTGTATTTCACTCGTGTCTGTTGTGATGTTTCCTTGTTCATTCCGAATTTTAGTAATTTGAGTTTTCTCCCTCTTTCTCTTTGTTAGTGTGACTAAGGGTTTATGAATTTTGTTTATTTTTTTCAAAGAACCAACTGTTTATTTTGTTAATTTTTCCACTTGTTTCTTTTGTTTCAATTTCGTTGATTTCGGCTCTGATTTTAACTATTTCCTGTCTTCTACTACTTTTGGTATTGGTCTGCTCTTCTTTTTCTAGGGCTTTGAGCTGTAGTGTTAAGTCGTTTATTTGTTGATTTCTACTTCTTTTGTTGAATGCGCCCCATGAAATAAATCTTCCTCTAAGTACTGCTTTCACAGTGTCCCAGAGATTTTGATATGATGTGTCTTTGTTCTTGTTTACTTCTAAGAATTTTTTTATTTCCCTCCTATGTCTTCTGTTATCCATTCATCATATAATAGTGTATTATTTAATCTCCAGGTATTGGAGAAATTTCTGTGTTTTATTCTGTCATTTATTTCTAATTTCAATCCATTATGATCTGATAGAGTACAAGGTAGTATCTCTATCTTCTTGTATTTGCTAACAGTAGCTTTGTGGCATAAAATATGGTCTATTTTAGAGAAGGATCCATGTGCTGCTGAGAAGAAAGTGTATTCGTTCTTTGTTGGATGCTATATTCTATATATGTCCGTTAAGTCTAACTTGTTGATTGTGTTGTTGAGATCTATGGTTTCTTTATTCAATTTTTGTTTGGACGATCTATCCAGTGGTGAGAGAGGTGTGTTAAAATTGCCTAGTATGATTGTGTTGTGGTCTATTTGATTTCTGGAATTGAGAAGGATTTGTTTGACGTACATGGATGAGCCAATGTTAGGGGCATAGATATTTATGATTGTTATGTCTTGCTGATTTATGCTTCCCTTAAGCAGCATGTAATGTCCTTCTTTATCCCTTCTGACTAGTTTTGGTTTGAAGTCCACATTATCTGAAATGAGGATGGATATTCCAGCTTTTTTGCTATGTCCGTGTGCATGGCATGCTTTTTCCCATCCTTTCACCTTTAGTCTATGGGTATCTCTTTCTATGAGATGAGTCTCTTGCAGGCAGCATATTGTTGGATTTTTCTTTTTAATCCAATCTGCCAGTCTGTGTCTTTTGATTGATGAGTTCAGGCCATTAACATTCAGGGTTATTATTGTGATATAATAATACAAATGACTTGTATTCCCAGTCATTTGACTCATATTTGTTTTTTGACATGATTTAGTTTCTCCTTTATTTGGCTATTCCTTTAGGCTAGCACCTCCTGTTGCTGATTTGCATCATTGTTTTTCATCTCTTCCTCCTGGAATATTTTGCTGAGAATGTTCTGTAATGCTGGCTTTCTTTTTGTAAATTCCTTTAGCTTTTGTTTATCAAGGAAGGATCTTATTTCATCGTCAAATTTGAATGTAAGTTTTGCTGGGTATAAGATTCTTGGTTGGCAACCATTTTCTTTTAGGGCTTGGTAAATGTTGTTCCAGGCCCTTCTAGCTTTTAGGGTCTGGATTGAAAAATCTGCTGATATTCTTATTGGTTTCCCTCTGAATGTAATTTGGTTCTTTTCTCTCGCGGCCTTTATTTTTTATTTTTTTTTAATAGTTATTTATTTATTTTAATTGTATACAAATGGGATACATGTTGTTTCTCTATTTGTACATAGAGTCGAGGCATACCATTTGTGTAATCATACGTTTACATAGGGCAATGATGTTTATTTTTTTTCCCTTCCCCCCCACCCCTCCCACCCCTCTTTTCCCTCTACACAGTCCTTCTTTCCTTCATTCTTACCGCTCTCCTTAGCCTAACTCTAAACCTATCCCTAAACCTAATGCTAGCCCGTCCCACCCCCCATTATATGTCCTCATCCGCTTATCAGTGAGATCATTCGTCCTTCAGTTTTTTGAGATTGGCTTATCTCACTTAGCATGATATTCTCCAATTTCGTCCATTTGCCTACAAATGCCATAATTTTATCATTCTTCATCGCGGAGTAATATTCCATTGTATAAATATGCCACAGTTTCTTTATCCATTCATCAACAGAAGGGCATCTAGGTTGGTTCCACAATCTGGCTATGGTGAATTGAGCAGCAATGAACATTGAAGTGGCTGTATCTCTGTAGTATGCTGATTTTAAGTCCTTTGGGTATAGGCCAAGGAGTGGGATAGCTGGGTCAAATGGTGTTTCCATTCCAAGTATTCTGAGGAATCTCCACACTGCTTTCCAGAGTGGCTGCACTAATTTGCAACCCCACCAGCAATGTATGAGTGTTCCTTTTTCACCACATCCTCGCCAACACCTATTGTTGCTTGTATTCTTGATAATCGCCATTCTAATTGGGGTGAGATGAAATCTTAGGGTAGTTTTGATTTGCATTTCCCTTATTACTAGGGATGTCGAACATTTTTTCATATATCTGTTGATTGCTTGTACATCTTCTTCTGTGAAGTGTCTGTTCATTTCCTTAGCCCATTTGTTGATTGGATTATTTGTATTCTTGGTGTAGAGTTTTTTGAGTTCTTTATACATTCTGGAAATTAGCGCTCTATCTGAAGTATGGTTGGCAAAGATATTCTCCCACTCTGTAGGCTCTCTCTTCACATTGCTGATAGTTTCCTTTGCTGAGAGAAAGCCTTTTAGTTTGAATCTATCCCAGTTGTTGATTCTTGCTTTTATTTCTTGTGCTATGGGAGTCCTGTTAAGAAAGTCTGATCCTAAGCCAACAAGTTGAAGATTTGGACCTACTTTTTCTTCTATAAGATGCAGGATCTCTGGTCTGATTCTGAGGTCCTTGATCCATTTTGAGTTGAGTTTTGTGTACGGTGAGAGATAGGGATTTAATTTCATTCTGTTGCATATGGTTTTCCAGTTTTCCCAGCACCATTTGTTGAAGAGGCTATCTTTCCTCCATTGCATATTTTTGGAACCTTTGTCTAGTATGAGAAAATTGTATTTATTTGGGTTTGTGTCCATGTCCTCTATTCTGTACCATTGATCCACCTTTCTATTTTGGTACCAATACCATGCCGTTTTTGTTACTATTGCTTTGTAGTAGAGTTGAAGATCTGGTATTGCAATACCCCCTGCTTCATTCTTGCTACTTAGGATTGCTTTAGCTATTCTAGGTTTTTTATTCTTCCAGATGAATTTCATAATTGCTTGCTCTATTTTTGCAAGGTACATCATTGGGATTTTAATTGGAATTGCATTGAATCTGTATAGCACTTTAGGTAGTATAGCCATTTTGACAATATTAATTCTGCCTATCCAGGAACATGGGAGATCTTTCCATCTTCTAAGGTTTTCTTGAATTTCTTTCTTTAGTGTTCTGTAGTTCTCATTGTAGAAGTCTTTCACCTCTTTTGTGAGATTGATTCCCAAGTATTTTATTTTTTTTGAGGCTATTGTGAATGGGGTAGTTTTCCTAATTTCTCTTTCTGAAGATTCATCACTTATGTATAAAAATGCATTGGATTTATGAGCATTGATCTTGTAACCTGCTACTTTACTGAATTCACTTATGAGTTCTAAAAGTTTTCTGGTGGAATTTCCAGGTTCCTCTAAATATATAATCATGTCATCAGCGAACAGGGATAGTTTGAGTTATTCCTTTCCTATTCGTATCCCTTTAATTTCTTTGGTTTGTCTGATTGCTCTGGCTAGAGTCTCAAGGACGATGTTGAATAGAAGCGGTGAAAGAGGGCATCCCTGCCTTGTTCCTGTTTTTAGGGTGAACGCTTTCAGTTTTTCACCATTTAGAATGATATTAGCCATGGGCTTAGCGTAGATGGCCTTTATAATGTTAAGGAATGTTCCCACTACCCCAATTTTTTCTAGTGTTTTGAGCATGAAGGGATGCTGTATTTTATCGATTGCTTTTTCTGCATCTATTGAAATAATCATGTGATTCTTAACTTTAAGTCTGTTGATATGGTGAATGACATTTATTGATTTCTGAATGTTGAACCAACCTTGCATCCCTGGGATAAAACCCACTTGATCGTGGTGCACTATCTTTTTAATATATATTTGTATGCGATTTGCTAAAATTTTGTTGAGAATTTTTGCGTCAATGTTCATTAAGGATATTGGTCTGAAATTTTCTTTTCTCGATGTGTCTCTGTCTGGTTTAGGTATCAGGGTGATATTGGCTTCATAGAATGAGTTTGGGAGGGTTCCCTCCTCTTCTATTTCATGGAATAGTTTGAGGAGTATTGGAATGAGCTCTTCTTTAAAGGTTTTGTAGAACTCGGCTGAGAACCCATCTGTTCCTGGACTTTTCCTTGTTGGTAGGCTTTTGATGACCTCTTCTATTTCATTGCTTGAAATTGGTTTATTTAAGTTGTGTATGTCCTCCTCGTTCAGTTTAGGTAATTCATATGTCTCTAGAAATTTGTTGATGTCTTCGAGGTTTTCTGTTTTGTTGGAGTATAGATTTTCGAAATAGCTTCTAATTATGTTTTGTATTTCACTCGTGTCTGTTGTGATGTTTCCTTGTTCATTCCGAATTTTAGTAATTTGAGTTTTCTCCCTCTTTCTCTTTGTTAGTGTGGCTAAGGGTTTATCAATTTTATTTATTTTTTTCAAAGAACCAACTATTTATTTTGTTAATTTTTCCAGTTGTTTCTTTTGTTTCAATTTCGTTGATTTCGGCTCTGATTTTAACTATTTCCTGTCTTCTACTACTTTTGGTATTGGTCTGCTCTTCTTTTCTAGGGCTTTGAGCTGTAGTGTTAAGTCGTTTATTTGTTGATTTCTACTTCTTTTTTGAATGCACCCCATGAAATAAATCTTCCTCTAAGTACTGCTTTCATAGTGTCCCAGAGATTTTGATATGATGTGTCTTTGTTCTCGTTTACTTCTAAGAATTTTTTATTTCCCTCCTATGTCTTCTGTTATCCATTCATCATATAATAGTGTATTATTTAATCTCCAGGTATTGGAGAAATTTCTGTTTTTTATTCTGTCATTTATTTCTAATTTCAATCCATTATGATCTGATAGAGTACAAGGTAGTATCTCTATCTTCTTGTATTTGCTAACAGTAGCTTTGTGGCATAAAATATGGTCTATTTTAGAGAAGGATCCATGTGCTGCTGAGAAGAAAGTGTATTCGTTCTTTGTTGGATGCTATATTCTATATATGTCCGTTAAGTCTAAATTGTTGATTGTGTTGTTGAGATCTATAGTTTCTTTATTCAATTTTTGTTTGGACGATCTATCCAGTGGTGAGAGAGGTGTGTTAAAATCGCCTAGTATGATTGTGTTGTGGTCTATTTGATTTCTGGAATTGAGAAGGATTTGTTTGACGTACGTGGATGAGGCAATGTTCGGGGCATAGATATTTATGATTGTTAAGTCTTGCTGATTTATGCTTTCCTTAAGCAGCATGTAATGCCCTTCTTTATCCCTTCTGACTAGTTTTGGTTTGAAGTCCACATTATCTGAAATGAGGATGGATACTCCAGCTTTTTTGCTGTGTCCGTGTGCATGGTATGTTTTTCCCCATCCTTTCACCTTTAGTCTATGGGTGTCTCTTTCTATGAGATGAGTCTCTTGCAGGCAGCATATTGTTGGATTTTTCTTTTTAATCCAATCTGCCAGTCTGTGTCTTTTGATTGATGAGTTCAGGCCATTAACATTCAGGGTTATTATTGTGATATGATTTGTATTCCCAGTCAATTGACTCATATTTGTTTTTGACATGATTTGGTTTCTCCTTTATTTCGCTATTCCTTTAGGCTAGCGCCTCCTGTTGCTGATTTGCATCGTTGTTTTTCATCTCTTCATCATGGAATATTTTGCTGAGATTGTTCTGTAATGCTGGCTTTCTTTTTGTAAATTCCTTTAGCTTTTGTTTATCATGGAAGGATCTTATTTCATCGTCAAATTTGAATGTAAGTTTTGCTGGGTATAAGATTCTTGGTTGGCATCCGTTTTCTTTCAGAGCTTGAAAAATGTTGTTCCAGGCCCTTCTAGCTTTTAGGGTCTGGATTGAAAAATTTGCTGATAATCTTATTGGTTTCCCTCTGAATGTAATTTGATTCTTTTCTCTCGCGGCCTTTAAAATTCTGTCTTTATTTTGTATGTTAGGTATTTTCATAATAATGTGCCTTGTTGTGGGTCTGTTGAATTTTGTATGTTTGGAGTTCTATAAGCCTCTTGTACTTGGTTTTCCATTTCATTCTTCAGATTTGGGAAATTTTCTGATATTATTTCATTGAATAGATTGTTCATTCCTTTGGTTTGTTTCTCTAAGCCTTCCTCAATCCCAATAATTCTTAAATTTGGCCTTTTCATGATATCCCATAATTCTTGTAGATTCTGTTCATGATTTCTTACCATCTTTTCTGTTTGGCCAACTTTGTTTTCAAGATTAAATAATTTGTCTTCAATGTCTGAGGTTCTGTCTTCCAGGTGTTCTATCCTATTGGTTATGCTTTCTATGGAGTTTTTAACTTGGTTTATTGTTTCCTTCATTTCAAGTATTTCAGTTTGTTTTTTTTTTTCAGTATCTCTAACTCTTTATTGAAATGATCTCTTGCTTCCCGTATTTGGTCTTTTAACTGTTGATTGGTGCGATCATTTAATGCCTGCATTTGCTCTTTCATCTCCTCCTTCAATGCCTGCATTTGCTCTTTCATCTCCTCATTAGCTTCCCTGATCGTTTTAATTACGTACATTCTGAACTCCCTTTCTGACATTTCTTCTGCTGTGCTGTCATTGGGTTTTATTGATGTAGTATCTAGGTTTGTTTGGGACATTTTCTTCCCTTGTTTTCTCATATTGGTCAGCTGTCAGTGGGACCCTGAGATATTGCAGTTTTCCGCTATTGGCTTATAGTGTCCCGGTAGATTTCCAGTGTATCACCTCCCAGCCTTCAGTAGCCTGATGTCTGGAGGAATCTGATAAAGTAGCGCATCCGAAGAAAACTGCCCCTAGCCCCCTACTGGTTCCACGGTTTGGAACTGGTTCTGTGCGGAAATGCCCTCACTGTGGGCCTGCACCGTGCAGCTGGCCGTGTGGGAGGAGCCCACTGCCGGAGTGTGGAAGGCTACCTTGGGAAGACTCTAGCTGCCCTGCCTGGCTCCGATAAGCCACCTCTATCTGGGCCTGCCACCCGGGCCGAGCTTTACCCAGTGGGCAGACTCACCTGTGTCTCTATTTCAGTCCGAGTCTCTCAATGACTCCCCTTCTTAACTCCTGGGTTCTGGAGCGACTGGGGGTGCAGTCACCCTCTAGGCCGCCATCTTGGATTGCCCCGTGAAGAGAGCCTGCAGCCGGAGTGGGCAGAGCCGCCTGAAGAGGTCTCTGGCTGCCCTGCCCTGATCCCAGAAGCTGCTTGCAGATCGAAGCTCTCCGTTGATTCGGGGACTTTTGGCTGGTTCTATGTAGAAAACCTCTCCCTGGGCGGTCTGGTCTGAGAAGCTAGACTTGAAAGGCACCTCCCACTGCAGGGGTCCAGGCTACTTGGGGAGGTCTCTGGCTGCCCTATCCTGGTCCCTGAAGCTGCTTGTGTGCCGGAGTACGTTGTGCTTCACTGGCTCCGGGACTCGGAGCTTGTTCTGGTCAGAAAGGCTCTCACTAGCGGGCCAGTTCCGTTCCGAGAACCTGGAGAAGCTGGCTGTGTGGGCGGAGCCCACCACCGGAGTGCGCAGGGCTGCCTGTGGATGACTCTAGCTGCCCTGCCCGGCTCCGATAAGCCACCTCTATCTGGGCCTGCCACCCGGGCCGAGCTTTACCCAGTGGGCAGACTCACCTGTGGCTCTATTTCAGTCCGAGTCTCTCAATGCCTCCCCTTCTAAACTCCTGGGTCCTGGAGCGACTGGGGGTGCAGTCTCCCTCTAGGCCGCCATCTTGGATCACCTCTCGCGGCCTTTAAAATTCTGCCTTTATTTTGTATGTTAGGTATTTTCATAATAATGTGCCTTGGTGTGGGTCTGTTGTAATTTTGTATATTTGGAGTTCTATAAGCCTCTTGTACTTGGTTTTCCATTTCATTCTTCAGATTTGGGAAATTTTCTGATATTATTTCATTGAATAGATTGTTCATTCCTTTGGTTTGTTTCTCTAAGCCTTCCTCAATCCCAATAATTCTTAAATTTGGCCTTTTCATGATATCCCATAATTCTTGTAGATTCTGTTCATGATTTCTTACCATCTTTTCTGTTTGGCCAACTTTGCTTTCAAGATTAAATAATTTGTCTTCAATGTCTGAGGTTCTGTCTTCCAGGTGTTCTATCCTATTGGTTATGCTTTCTATAGAGTTTTTAACTTGGTTTATTGTTTCCTTCATTTCAAGTATTTCAGTTTGTTTTTTTTTCAGTATCTCTAACTCTTTATTGAAATGATCTCTTGCTTCCCGTACTTGGTCTTTTAACTGTTGATTGGTGCAATCATTTAATGCCTGCATTTGCTCTTTCATCTCCTCCTTCAATGCCTGCATTTGCTCTTTCATCTCCTCATTTGCTTCCCTGATTGTTTTAATTATGTACATTCTGAACTCCCTTTCTGACATTTCTTCTGCTGTGCTGTCATTGGGTTTTATTGATGTATTATCTAGGTTTGTTTGGGGCATTTTCTTCCCTTGTTTTCTCATATTGGTCAGCTGTCAGTGGGACCCTGAGATATTGCAGATTTCCTCTATTGGCTTATAGTGTCCCGGTAGATTTCCAGTGTATCACCTCCCAGCCTTCAGTAGCCTGAAGTCTTGGAGGAACTTGATAATGCAGTGCTTCCGAAGAAAGCTGCCCCTAGCCCCCTACTGGTTCCAGGGCTTGGAGCTGGCTCTGTGCGGAAAGGCTCTCACTGGGGGCCTGCACCGTGCAGCTGGCCGTGTGGGGGGAGCCCACCGCCAGTGTGGAAGGCTTCCTTGGGAAGACTCTAGCTGCCCTACCCTGCTATGATAAGCCACCCCTCTCTGTGCCTGCCACCCAGGCCAAGTTTCGCCCAGTGGGGGAGACTCACCCCGTGACTCTATTTTTATCCAAGTCTCTCAATGCCTCCCCTTCTTGAGTCCTGGGTTCTGGAGCGACTGGAGATGCAGTCACCCTCTAGGCCGCCATCTTGGATCAACCCATGGAAAGAGCCTGCAGCCGGAGTGGGCAGAGCTGCCTGGAGAAGTCTCTGGCTGCCCTGCCCTGATCCCAGAGGCTGCTTGCGGATCGAAGCTCTCCATTGGCTCAGGGACTTTTGGCTGGTTCTATGTAGAAAGGCTCTCACTGGGCGGTCTGTTCCGAGAAGCTAGCCTTGAAAGGCGCCTCCCACCGCAGGGTTCCGGGCTGCTTGTGTAAGTCTCTGGCTGCCCTGTCCTGGTCCCTGAAGCCGCTTGCGGGCCCGAGTATGCCGCGCTGGCTCCGGGACTTGGAGCTTGTTCTGATCAGAAAGGCTCTCACTAGGGGGCCTGCTCTGAGAACCTGGAGAAGCTGGCTGTGTGGGAGGGGCCCAGTGCCGGAGTGCACAGGGCTGCCTGTGGAAGACTCTAGCTGCCCTGCCCTGCTCCGATAAGCCACCTCTAACTGGGCCTGCCACCCAGGCTGAGCTTTACCCAATTGGGCAGACTCACCCGTGGCTCTATTTTGGTCCGAGTCTCTCAATGCCTCCCCTTCTTAACTCCTGGGTTCTGGAGCAACTGGGGATGCAGTCCCCCTCTAGTCCGCCATCTTGGATCGCCCGTTTGTGTATTCATTTGTTAACAAAATAAACCTTATTAATTAAATATACTGCAAACACAGTATGATTCTATTGTTTCCTTCTTAGTTTCAATAACCAGAACCTGTTCAGTTTGGCATTGTCAGGGTTACCATGTCATAGTGCTCGCAACTACAGATATGCTATCGGTAATGAAACAAATTAAATCTTTGAAACTAATATGCTAAACAAAATAAATTTGTAAATTTGAATGAGATGTGAATTTCTTGCAGGCACTGAAATATCTTAAGTGTATGAAATTATCACTTTAAACATTTTTTTTATTTAGTTGTTTTAATGAGTTTTTAAATCAATCTAAAATAGGGATTTTTTTTTAATTAAACATCTTTTGATGATAGAAAGAGTATTCTAAAATTATTTCACTATAAAAAATGAACATTTAGACTGACAGGCACATGACGATGAACTTCCTCCAAAAATGAAGCTTAGCAATGACAGCAGATGAGCATCTTTTGTACATTGGCAATGATTAAACTTCAATGCTAACGGTTTCTGCCGCATTTTTTTAAGAGCTTGGCTCAGTTGAATTGAAATTCTAAAGCTTAGAATTACCAATATGGCCTTCTTAAGAGTCAGCAATAAATCCAACTTCATGACTACTGATCACATTTTATAAATTTTCTTAATAAAATAAGTATGGGACTATATATAGCCAAGAAAACCATGGAGCGCATGTACTTTGCATATGAAGTTTAATTTCAAGAGCTTTAGAGAGAAAATTAAATTTTTCTCAGCTTGTAAGCAAAGACTCTGATATGGAAAATCAGTTTTCCATAACTGAGTGGTCAGAGACCACCACCAGACTGTTTAACAGTTAGAATTAGTGAAATGCCCATTAATGGATTGTAGGTTGTCAAGTAGTGAAGCCCCTGTATTTGGACTGAATCTTCTGATGCCGTACTCTCACTGGTGTGTTGGTAGGTACAGATTACACTACATGGGTTTATGGAAGACAACACTTCCATCACAGGTGTTATGGTCTCTCATCTGTAGAAGGCTTGTTCATGCATAATCCTACATGTGATGGTTACTCTTTATGACTGAAAAAAACACTGAATGTACTCTATGCTGTAAGAGATGGTCTCTAAAACCTGTGGAAAAGAGATATACTAGATTGTCCAAAAAGTACACAAGTTTGAAGACAGTGAAATCTGAATAAAGATTTGGGGAGCGGCTGACAGATGAAGGGGAAGACAAATTAAAGAAGGGGAGGTTGTGAGGGAACCCTGGGGATGCTGTATAACTGCACCTGGACACCAGACCGAGTGTTATTTCTGGAATGGAGAATGTGGACCTGTTATGGGAAAAGGTATTCTCCATTTAAGATGCTAAAACACCTCTCAGAGAATAGGATCCAGATTCTCCAGGCCTCTGGCACAGGAACATGGATTCCTATATTACTGGCAATCCTAGATTAGAGGCACAGTTGGGTATAATAAAATGAAGAAGCAAAACATGCTCTCTCAACCACTGAAACACATACTTAACTCTTGTATTTACCTATCTGTGCTGCTGGTTTGGAAAAGATATAACCTGTACAGATAATACACTAAAGGTTTGCTGTGAGGATTGAACTTGTCTGTTTGAGAATACTAGCAGAATATCTAGTATTCACCTTCTTTATTTCTTTCCTTTTCCTTCTCCTTCCTCTTATCTCTGGTTTAAAGCAGTCACACGCTGTATCTCCAGCCAAGGCAGTTAATCTCTTAGGCCTCAGCTTTTTTTTCAGCATAAAATCGCTTAGTAAATTTTAAATACTTTCCTTTATAAATTCATGATTTGTAAAATGTACCTCAATGTTTGTAATAGGTCTCTGATTTACATAAATATTTAATATGCAAGTTATAAATGTAACCATTATTGCAATCTATCATACTCTGTTGACTGTTAAATTTTAGCAGTTATTAATTAGACAAAAACTTAAAAACCACTTTGTGGTTGATGAGTCCTAGTAAACATATTCTCCTTGAACCTACCTACAGCATTTTGAGTATTTTTAGGCTTTTGCCTCCTCCTGGTCCCTTCAAGGTGCTCTGCCAGTTACTCCCTCCCTCCATAGAGGCAGGTTAAGTGTTATCAGCCTCCCTGTCACTTCAGCTGGGGCAGGTGAGCTGATCCTTTTCCTGTGTTCCTGGTTCCTGAAGGTGGTGCCAGAGCTGGTTTAGAACACAGTTCTCAGTCCCCGTGCTCACTCCTCTCCATCAAAGGCAGGACTGTTTCAGGTACCAAAGGACACACAGCAGTGCTTTCATTTTTTATTATTTAAAGATTTCAGGTATATGAGGAATGATTAAATATGTATTCTATGAGATATAAAAGGGTGTAGAAAAAACTCAAGGGACCTCAGTCAAAAATATAGACTGCCTTCTGTTATCCATCCATCATATAATAGCATATTATTTAATATCCAGGTATTGGAGAAGTTTCTGTTTTTTATTCTGTCATTTATTTCTAATTTCAATCCATTATGATCTGATAGAGTACAAGGTAGTATCTCTATCTTCTTGTATTTGCTAACAGTAGCTTTGTGGCATAAAATATGGTCTATTTTAGAGAAGGATCCATGTGCTGCTGAGAAGAAAGTGTATTCGTTCTTCGTTGGATGGTATATTCTATATATGTCAGTTAAGTGTAAATTGTTGATTGTGTTATTGAGATCTATGGTTTCTTTATTCAATTTTTGTTTGGAAGATCTATCCAGTGGTGAGAGAGGTGTGTTAAAATTGCCTAGTATGATTGTGTTGTGGTCTATTTGATTAACAGAAGACATCAGGAGGGAAATAAAAAAATTCTTAGAAGTAAACAAGAACAAAGACACATCATATCAAAATCTCTGGGACACTATGAAAGCAGTACTTAGAGGAAGATTTATTTCATGGGGCGCATTCAAAAAAAGAAGTAGAAATCAACAAATAAACGACTTAACACTACAGCTCAAAGCCCTAGAAAAAGAAGAACAGACCAACACCAAAAGTAGTAGAAGACAGGAAATAGTTAAAATCAGAGCCGAAATCAACGAAATTGAAACAAAAGAAACAATTGGAAAAATTAACAAAATAAATAGTTGGTTCTTTGAAAAAATAAATAAAATTGATAAACCCTTAGCCACACTAACAAAGAGAAAGAGGGAGAAAACTCAAATTACTAAAATTCGGAATGAACAAGGAAATATCACAACAGACACGAGTGAAATACAAAACATAATTAGAAGCTATTTTGAAAACCTATATTCCAACAAAACAGAAAACCTTGAAGACATCAACAAATTTCTAGAGACATATGAATTACCTAAACTGAACGAGGAGAATATACACAACTTAAATAAATCAATTTCAAGCAATGAAATAGAAGAGGTCATCAAAAGCCTACCAACAAAGAAAAGTTCAGGAACAGATGGATTCTCAGTCGAGTTCTACAAAACCTTTAAAGAAGAGCTCATTCCAATACTCCTCAAACTATTCCATGAAATAGAAGAGGAGGGAACCCTCCCAAACTCGTTCTATGAAGCCAATATCACCCTGATACCTAAACCAGACAGAGACACATTGAGGAAAGAAAATTTCAGACCAATATCCTTAATGAACATCGACGCAAAAATTCTCAACAAAATTTTAGCAAATCGCATACAAATATATCTTAAAAAGATAGTGCACCACGATCAAGTGGGTTTTATCCCAGGGATGCAAGGTTGGTTCAACATTCGGAAATCAATAAATGTCATTCACCATATCAACAGACTTAAAGTTAAGAATCACATGATTATTTCAATAGATTCAGAAAAAGCATTTGATAAAATACATCATCCTTTCATGCTCAAAACACTAGAAAAAATTGGGGTAGTGGGAACATTCCTTAACATTATAAAGGCTATCTATGCTAAGCCCATGGTCAATATCACTCTAAATGATGAAAACCTGAAAGCGTTCCCCCTAAAAACAGGAACAAGGCAGGGATGCCCTCTTTCACCACTTCTATTCAACATCGTCCTTGAGACTCTAGCCAGAGCAATTAGACAAACCAAAGAAATTAAAGGGATACAAATTGGAAAAGAAGAACTCAAACTATCCCTGTTCGCTGACGACATGATTATATATTTAGAGGAACCTGGAAATTCCACCAGAAAACTTTTAGAACTCATAAGTGAATTCAGTAAAGTAGCAGGTTACAAGATCAATGCTCATAAATCCAATGCATTTTTATACATAAGTGATGAATCTTCAGAAAGAGAAATTAGGAAAACTACCCCATTCACAATAGCTTCGAAAAAAATAAAACACTTGGGAATCGATCTCACAAAAGAGGTTAAAGACCTCTACAATGAGAACTACAGAACACTAAAGAAAGAAATTCAAGAAAACCTTAGAAGATGGAAAGATCTCCCATGTTCCTGGATAGACAGAATTAATATTGTCAAAATGGCCATACTACCTAAAGTGCTATACAGATTCAATGCAATTCCAATTAAAATCCCAATGATGTACCTTGCAGAAATAGAGCAAGCAATTATGAAATTCATCTGGAAGAATAAAAAATCTAGAATAGCTAAAGCAATCCTAAGTAGCAAGAACGAAGCAGAGGGTATTGCAATACCAGATCTTCAACTCTACTACAAAGCAATAGTAACAAAAACGGCATGGTATTGGTACCAAAATAGACAGGTAGATCAATGGTACAGAATAGAGGACATGGACACAAACCCAAATAAATACAATTTTCTCATACTAGACAAAGGGTCCAAAAATATGCAATGGAGGAAAGATAGC
Organism: Sciurus carolinensis; assembly: GCF_902686445.1. Taxonomy (NCBI): domain Eukaryota; kingdom Metazoa; phylum Chordata; class Mammalia; order Rodentia; family Sciuridae; genus Sciurus; species Sciurus carolinensis. The sequence goes on from NC_062226.1 coordinate 83,734,156, forward strand.
CTCTTCAGCAAATGGTACTGGGAAAACTGGAAAACCATATGCAACAGAATGAAATTAAATCCCTATCTCTCACCGTACACAAAACTCAACTCAAAATGGATCAAGGACCTCAGAATCAGACCAGAGATCCTGCATCTTATAGAAGAAAAAGTATGTCCAAATTTTCAACTTGTTGGCTTAGGATCAGACTTTCTTAACAGGACTCCCATAGCACAAGAAATAAAAGCAAGAATCAACAACTGGGATAGATTCAAACTAAAAAGCTTTCTCTCAGCAAAGGAAACTATCAGCAATGTGAAGAGAGAGCCTACAGAGTGGGAGAATATCTTTGCCAACCATACCTCAGATAGAGCGCTAATTTCCAGAATCTATAAAGAACTCAAAAAACTCTACACCAAGAATGCAAATAATCCAATCAACAAATGGGCTAAGGAAATGAACAGACACTTCACAGAAGAAGATGTACAAGCAATCAACAGATATATGAAAAAATGTTTGACATCCCTAGTAATAAGGGAAATGCAAATCAAAACTACCCTAAGATTTCATCTCACCCCAATTAGAATGGCGATTATCAAGAACACAAGCAACAATAGGTGTTGGCGAGGATGTGGTGAAAAAGGAACACTCATACATTGCTGGTGGGGTTGCAAATTAGTGCAGCCACTCTGGAAAGCAGTATGGAGATTCCTCAGAAAGCTTGGAATGGAACCACCATTTCACCCAGCTATCCCACTCCTTGGCCTATACCCAAAGGATTTCAAATCAGCATACTACAGAAATACAGCCACATCAATGTTCATTGCTGCTCAATTCACCATAGCCAGATTGTGGAACCAACCTAGATGCCCATCAGTTGATGAATGGATAAAGAAACTGTGGCATATATATACAATGGAATATTACTCTGCCATGAAGAATGATAAAATTATGGCATTTGCAGGCAAATGGATGAAATTGGAGAATATCATGCTAAGTGAGATAAGCCAATCTCAAAAAACTAAAGGACAAATGATCTCGCTGATAAGCGAATGAGGACATATAATGGGGGTGGGAGGGGTTAGCATTAGGTTTAGGGTTAGGTTTAGGGTTAGGGATAAGGAGTGTGGTAAGAATGAAGGAAAGAAGGACTGTATAGAGGGAAAAGAGGGGTGGGAGGGGTTGCGGGGAAGGGAGAAAAATAATGAATCAAACATCATTGTCCTATGTAAACGTATGATTACACAAATGGTATGCCTTGACTCCATGTACAAGTAGAGAAACAACATGTATCCCATTTGTATACAATAATAATAAAAATTTAAAAAAAAGAAATAGAGCAAGCAATTATGAAATTCATCTGGAAGAATAAGAAACACAGAATAGCTAAAGCAATCCTCACTAGAAAGAGCGAAGCAGGGGGTATCGCAATACCAGATCTTCAACTCTATTACAAAGCAATAGTAACAAAAACGGCATGGTATTGGTACCAAAATAGACAGGTAGATCAATGGTACAGAATAGAGGACATGGACACAAACCCAAATAAATACAATTTTCTCATACTAGACAAAGGGTCCAAAAATATGCAATGGAGAAGAGATAGCCTCTTCAACAAATGGTGCTGGGAAAACTGGAAAACCATATGCAACAGAATGAAATTAAACCCCTATCTCTCACCCTGCACAAAACTCAACTCAAAATGGATCAAGGACCTCGAAATCAGACCAGAGACTCTGCATCTTATAGAAGAAAAAGTATGTCCAAATCTTCAACTTGTTGGCTTAGGATTAGACTTCCTTAACAGGACTCCCATAGCATAAGAAATAAAAGCAAGAATCAACAACTGGGATAGATTCAAACTAAAAGGCTTTCTCTCAGCAAAGGAAACTATCAGTAATGTGAAGAGAGAACCTACAGAGTGGGAGAATATCTTTGCCACTCATACTTCAGATAGAGCGCTAATTTCCAGAATCTATAAAGAACCCAAAACTCTACACCAAGAATGCAAATAATCCAATCAACAAATGGGCTAAGGAAATGAACAGACACTTCACAGAAGAAGATGTACAAGCAATCAGCAGATATATGAAAAAATGTTCCACATCTCTAGTAATAAGAGAAATGCAAATCAAAACTACCCTAAGATTTCATCTCACCCCAATTAGAATGGCGATTATCAAGAACACAAGCAACAATAGGTGTTGGCGAGGATGTGGTGAAAAAGGAACACTCATACATTGCTGGTGGGGTTGCAAATTAGTGCAGCCACTCTGGAATGCAGTATGGAGATTCCTCAGAAAGCTTGGAATGGAACCACCATTTGACCCAGCTGTCCCACTCCTTGGCCTATACCTGAAGGACTTAAAATCAGCATACTACAGAGATACAGCCACATCAATGTTCATTGCTGCTCAATTCACCATAGCCAGATTGTGGAACCAACCTAGATGCCCTTCAGTTGATGAATGGATAAAGAAACTGTGGCATATGTATATACAATGGAATATTACTCTGCCATGAAGAATGATAAAATTATGGCATTTGCAGGCAAATGGATGAAATTGGAGAATATCATGCTAAGTGAGATAAGCCAATCTCAAAAAACTAAAAGACAAATGATCTCTCTGATAAGCAGATGAGGGCATATAAAGGGGGTGGGAGGGGTTAGCGTTAGGGTTAGGTTTAGGGTTAGGGTTAAGGAGGGTGATAAGAATGGAGGAAGGAGGGACTGTATAGAGGGAAAAGAGGGGTAGGGGAGAGGGAAAAAATAACAGAATGTATCGAACAACATTACCCTATGTAAATGTATGACAAACAGAGAAACAACATGTATTCCATTTGTTTACAATAAAAAAATAAGATAAAAAATATATACTGCCATTCTTTGAGTTTCTATTCTTATAGAGAAAACTATATAGTTAAATTTAGGGGCAATAAAATGGTGGAACTGATGTGATATGTCTGAATAACAAGGAGCACACGCACTAGGGACCACGGCCTCAGGATGACGTGCACTTCAATTGTTGGAGAATACCTGTGCCCTCACGATGGGGCAATTCACCTGACAGGTGTTGAGCCTATGGATTAATTCCTGTCCACTTCCCTTCAGCTCATGTAAAAGTGCCAGTTAGCATCTGTTGGGAAGGGGTTGGTAATGCCTGATCTCACATCCATTTGTGGTCATACTTACAGACTAGAGACTTGCCCCAAGGTGGAGCCCACACAGGATCAGAGAGAGCCTGGAGTACCAGAAAGAGTCAGAAAATGTAAATCCCTCCCAGAAAGTCATATTTTTTGTGATTCTTGTTTGGTTTACTCTCTTGCTCAGTGGAAGTTATTCATCCTGAAAGCATTACTCCACCTACACAAGACAAGAAGGATTTGGGTCAGGCTTGAAGTTCGTGAAAACAGCACCCTGTAAGTAAGGTTAGGTATCCGGTTTTCTGGAAAGTTTCTAGCTAATGGAAACTTGAGAAGTTAAACAAACGTCTTCAAGCTTTGCTATTCATGTGTGATATAAGAACACAAACATCAACATTACCTGAGAGCTTTCAGAAATGCAGAATCCGAAATCCCACCAAACAGCTATGAAAACCATCTCTCCTGGGCATTGTCACTGTCATTGCTCCACTCTCATTCCTGCTGGCTCCAACACAGTCAATCTGAATCATCTTTTTATTATTATTTTTAATACCCCTGAGGAGCGGTACCAAGGATTGAACCCAGGAGACCCAGGGACACTTAACCACTGAGCCGCATCCCTACTCCTTTTTCTTTTTTATTTTGAAACAGGGTCTCACTAAGTTACTTGGGATTTCACTAAATTTCTGAGGCTGGCTTTGAACTTGTGATCCTCCTGCCTCAGCTTCCTGAGTTGCTGGGATTACATGCATCTGCCACCACACCCAGCTTGAATAATCTTTTTCAGTACAAATAAAATCATACCATTCCCTCATAAGTCAAATATCCATTCCTAAAATATCCTTCCGCACCCTTTAGAACTATGATAAATTTTTCATAGCACTGTTCCTCCCCTCCATCAGTCTTGTGAAATTTTACATTTGTGTGATTATTTTATTAATACCTGAGTAGAATCCACACCTGTTCTTCAATCACCATAATACCCCCAGTATGTTTGTCACATAGAAGGACCCAATGTATATTCTTTAATGAATTAATGTCCTTAAATGTAAAATTATCAGAATGAGATATTTTAGCCTTCTAAAAAAGTTAATCCTGCATCTTGATCCCCTCACAAAAAAAATCTAATGCTGAAAGTGAAAGAAGATTTCAAAGTCCCTCCTCGATTATCTAATCTGTGTTTCTAAAAGGCTTCCAAAAACAAAAAAGAAATCACTTCCTCATATGCACTGGGAAAAGTGACACAGGGAAAAGTATGTGAGAACACTCCAGGGGAAGCTAAGGGGCACTCTGGCTGATGGTGAAGATGGAGAGCAGGATGCATTCAAAAAGAAGAGGGGAAAGAAGAGGCTATGAAACCAAGAATGAGGAGAATTCAAAAGAGGGTTTAGTAAAATATGCACTGGGTTTGAAAGTCAACCAAACACATCTATCCCCTAAAGAAGGGAGTCACTTCCTAGGAGTTTAAACTTTTGAACTGGGAAGAGCAAGAAACAGAGCAACTCAAAAACAATTTCAATAAGAACAACAGAAAGCAGACACCTGTTTTACAGAAGTCCAAATGGAGGACTCCCCAAATTGAGAGCCATTAAGAACTAGATTGGCAGACTTTCAAATGATCAAAACATTGGCAGGATGAGAGAAGCATTTGCCAGATTAACATATCAACCATTGACAAGAAATCTATGCTACTTAAGCATACAGATACAAGTACAGTAAGAGTTCTTGCCCATATATCAGATAATCCTAAAACAGCAGGGAGAAGGGAATATAAAAGTCCTGCCACAGCCTACAATACAGTAACATCTGAATAGTGAATAATACAACAACATGAGTATTCACTCTGACCCCAGTGGATGGTAAACCATATACAGAATCTTAAGGGATTTCAGTTGAAAAAAAAACCCTGAAGATTCAACTAATATAGATGTTACATCATGAAACAGGATTCTTTCATCAGTTAAAGAAGAATGGATATTCCTCCTGAGAAGAAAACAAAGCTAGGATTTTCCATTTTAAAACAGGATATGGAGAAAATTTCTAGGTGAAAGCATCCAATTTAAACTAGATGTTTTCTCCTCTTTCATTTCCAGAACATATTATAGTGAAGGAATAACAGTGCTTTATCTATAAGAGGGAAAAAATATGTTCAGGGGTGTGAGCATAGATGACTTCACAGTACCTGTAGAATGGAATTAAAAAAAAAAAAATGTTAGCTGCCTAGAAAGGATGCAGCTACCAGAAGCTGAGAGGTAGAAAGGAAAGAAGAGATGGAAGGAAGGTGGGGGTTAATAGATTCATCGTGTAAAGCAGGGAGTCAGGAAATGCTGTCTAAAGTTAATAAAGCGAGAAATTGAAGCCATATGAAAATGTGAAAGCATATAATGATGTCAAAAAATTGAGATGATAGGGAGAAACAAAGTTGGAAGTTGGAGTAAGGGAGCAACATCCTCATATGTTAACTGTTATCTGTCAGAGCAAGAACACAGATAAAGTTTAAGGACAAAAAGCTGTGTGATCTATGCATATTTACTTAGGTAAAACAAAAAGCATAAATGCTCTGGCAGAGAGGTTAGGATGGGGAGAGTGAGACAACAAAGGGGCTTTTATCCTATTAGGTTTCTTATCTGTGTACTCATTTCCTGTTTTACAGAAAGTACAACAAAGATTCCTCAAACCTTCTGCACACTGTTTTAAATTGAGCCATATCCAAGATGGTGTACGAGAGGGAGGCTGCATTCCTTCTTGCTCCATGACTTGGGATAAAAGCAGAGGAAATACTGTTTCTCTGTGAGGCAACTGATGCTGCCCGCAGATCCCCTGCTGTCCACCCACCATGGTTGCCTGCCGTTTGCCCGTTTGCCCACCTTTTGCCTGTCCATCATTCACTTATTGCTGACCATTCGCTGATAGATCTCTTGCAGCCTGCTGCTTCCTGGAAGTCCACTGTCAGGGTACCTGTAGGTTTGGTTATACATGGCTGCCACCATTGTGGGACACCAGTCAGGGCCTGGGAGTCTAAGGTCAAGGAGCCTGCAGATTTGCCACCACCACCGCCATCTTGAGGTGCAAAGGCCTCAGTCTGGGGATATGGGCCATGGCTTGGAGATCTACTATTGGGGTATCTGTAGGTCTGGATGCCTTGAGGTCTTTCTGCTGGATGTACTAGTGACTGTCAAGTGGCTGCCTATTTGCAGGGTCGCTCCTTTATGTAAGTGCATCCCTGGTGGTCTCTCTGCATGTTGAAATGGCATTGAGATCTCAGCAAGGCAGAAGCTGGGGAACCTGAAGCCCAGATTCATCAGATTGCAGCTTGGTCGGCATAGGCCTGTCTGGACCTGGCAAGACTGTGGAAAGCCAGAGACTGGGGCAGTTTCCTGAGTGGAGCACAAGTTGAAGAAACAGAAGACAACTGGACTCTCTCCAACTCAGTGAGTCCTGAAGTGTGGGGGCATGGAAGGGGCTAGTTACAATGGGTGGGAAGAAAGGAAGAGGGTGTGAGGGCATCTTGCTATCAGCTCACAAGACCAACAGGTCTGGCACCCAACAGACTAGAGTTACCATCAAACTTCACAAAACCTCACCTTTCAGTGAAGGGATGTTGAGAAAATTTCTGAAAGCCAATGGAAGCAATTGTTGAATTTTCCATTGAGTTATTCCTTTTATTTCCCCCTCTCTCTCACATCTCCACCATCTTTGAATCCAGATATTTTTCATGCATCAATTTATTGAGGAATGGGGAGACTGAATAGTACATTGCAGTTTTGTTGTGTATTCTTATATTTTTATTTTTAAAATAAATCTGAATATATTTTTTATCTCCCTTATCTCTTTCCCTGGATTCTCTTTCTCACTTCTGTCATGCTAACAGCAAACCTCTGTTAATTCCTCCTTTCCTCTTACTATAAATTTTTACCTCTATCTTCTCTCCTTCTCCCTCATAAACATCACATTCTATACTACTTCTGTTCCTTCTTTGGCCACCATTTGAAACAATAAACTCTTTTAGCAAACTTACTATTGATATTGTAGACAATAATCGAACACATCATTTCTGTTTATTATGACAAAACTGTAGACACCTTAATATGAGCTATTAGGTTTCAGGTTGTATATTGTTTGCATTGAATGCTGTTAATATTGGTGTCCCTCTTAAAGGTGTGGTATTGGAAGCCTTCAGTGACACTATAAGCCTACAGGGTAGAAACTATACTGCCTCAGATCCGTACCACTAGATGGGAAGACACACAAACAACATGAAAAAACAAGGGAACTAAATGTCTCAAACAAACCAAGATGTTCCAACAATAGAATCCATAGACAATACAGTCAAAGAAATGTCAGACAAGGAGTTTAGAAGGTACATAGTTAGACTGATATACAAACTAAAGGATAGTGTCAGAGCGAAAATACAGAAGATGAAAGACCACTTCAATAAAGAGACAGATTATAAAAAGGAATCAGGCAGAAATCCTAGAAATGAAGGAAACAATAAACCAAATTAAAAATTCAACTGAAAGTATCACCAACAGACTAGATCACTTGAAAGACAGAACCTCAGGCAATGAAGACAAAACATATACTCTTGAAAATAAGGTTACCCATACAGAGAAGATTGTAAGAAATCCATTTCGCTGCACATCCTGCAGGGGTTAAAGAAAAGGTTCCCTTATGAGGGATGGGCTGACTGGGAAATAAAAACTATGCAATTTATTTATCACCAAAAATAATGTCAGAAGACAGAATTATCTTAAAGGCAGGGGCATGACCAATTGAGCAGTCCAAAGGGTCTGGCTCTAACAAAGGAAGGAGCCCACACTTGGTTTATTTATAGTAGTAAAGATCAAAAGGGGACTGGTAGCAGCTTCTTCAAAAAACACAGGATAGAGGGTGGAGGTAAGCAAGCCATTTGACTCTAGCAGGTCACTCCCAAATCCAGGGCTTACATTTGAACTTCCCCAGTGAACCAACATAGGATAACCATGTGATTCAGGCAGCTCCTGAGACCAGATCCTCCTAATAGCTCAACCAAGCTTGGTTCACATACAAACCATGGGCTCCCTGCAAACTAATAGCAGAACTTCCAAGAATTCAGGATAACATGAAAAGATCAAATTTAAGATTTACCAGAAAAGATGAAGGCATGGAGATATAAACCAAAGGAATGCACAATCTTTTCAATGGCATAATATCAGAATTTCCCCAAATCTAAAGAATGAAATGGAAAACCAACTACAAGAGACTTACAGGACCCCAAATGTACACAATTACAAAAGACCTCCACCAAGGCACATTATAAAGAGAATGACTAACATACAGAATAAGGATAGAATTTTACAGGTTTCAAGAGAAAAAACTCAAATTACATATAGGGGGAGACCAGTTTGGATCTCAGCTGATTTCTCAACCCAGACACTCAATGCCAGGAGGGCCTAGAATAATATATATCAAACTCTGAAAGAAAATGAATGTCAACTAAGAATTTTATATCCAGCAAAACTAAGCTTCAGATTTGAAGCTGAAACAAAAACCTTCCATTGATAAAGAAATGTTAAAAGAAATTCACAACTAGAAAGCCTGCACTACAGAACATTCTCAGCAAAATATGCCATAAGGAGGAAATGAACAATGAAAACCAGCAAAGGAAGGAACTACGCTAAAGGAAAGGTCAATAGAAGGAGAAATTACATCAAGTTAAAAACCAAAGCAAAAGAAGATGGGAAATAATTAAAATAGAGCTGAAGCCAATGAAATTGAAACAAAAGAAAGAATTAAAAATTGACAAAATGAGAAACTGGTTCTTTAACAAATAAATAAAATTGATAAACCATCAGCTATGCTAACAGAAAGAGAAAGAAAACTCAAATTACTAGCATTTGTGATGCAAAAGGAAATATCACAACAGACACTACTGAAATACAGAAGATAATTAAAAACTATTTTGAAAATTTATACTCAAATAAAATACAAAATTTTGAGGACATTGACAAATTTCTAGAGACACATGATCTACCCAAACTGAATCTACTCATACACAATTTAAACAGATCAATTTCAATGAATAAAATAGAAGATTCCATCAAAAGCCTACAAACACAAAGAAAAGCCCAGAACCAGATTCTCAGGCGAGTTCTACAAGACCTTCAAAGAAGAACTAACACCAATCCTCCTCAAATTATTCCATGAAATAGAGGAGGAGGGAATCCTTTCAAACTCATTCTATGAGGCTAGTATCACCCTGATACCAAAACTAGACAGACACATCAAGGAAAGAAAACTTTAGACCAATATCCCTGATGAACATAGATGCAAAAATTATCAATAAAATTCTGGCAAATCTCATATAAGAACACATTAAAAAGTGCACCCTGATCAAGTACAGTTCATCCCAGGGATGCAAGTTAGGTTCAACATAGGGAAATCAATGGATATAATTCTTCACATCAATAGACTTAAAAACAAGAATCATGATCATCTCAATAGAGGCTGAAAAAGCATTTGACAAAATAACAGCTCCTCTTCATGTTCAAAACACTAGAAAACCTAAGGATAGTAGGAACATACCTGAATACTATCTATGCTAAGCCCAGGGTCATCATTGTTCTAAATGGAGAAAAATTGAAAGCACTCCTTCTAAAAACTGGAACAAGACAAAGATGCCCTCTTTAACACTTCTATTCAACCTAGTCTTTGAAACTCTAACAAGAGCAAATAGATGAAAGAAATTAAAGGGATACAAATAGGAAAATAAGAGCTCAAACTATCACTATTTGCTGAGGACATGACTTTATATTTAGAAGATTCAAAAATTACAAAATTTCTAGAACTAATAAATGAATTCAGCAAAGTAGCAGGATAAAAAATCAATATCCATAAAATCAAATGGATTTCAGTGATGAATCCACTGAAGGAGAAATTGGGAAAACTACCCCTCACAATAGCCTCAAATAAAAATAAAATAAAATAAAATACTTGGGAATCAATTGAACAAAAGAGGTGAAACACCTCCAAAATGAAAACTACAGAACACTAAAGAAAGAAATTGAAGAAGACCTTAGGAGATGGAAAGATCTCCCATGCTCTTGGATAGGCAGAATTAATATTGTCAAAATGGCCATACTACCAAAAGCGTTAAACAGATTTAATACAATTAGCATTAGAATCCCAATGACATTCTTGAATTAGAAAAAGCAATCATGAAATTCATTTCTAAAAATAAGAGACCCAGAATAGCTAAAGTAATCCTTAGCAAGGAGTGAAACAGGAAGAATCACAATACTATATCCTTAACTATACTACAGAGCAACAGGAACAAAAACAGCATTGTATTGGCACCAAAATACACATGTAGACCAATGGTACAGAATAGAAGGTACATAGACAAACCCACATAAATACAGTAATCTCATAATAGACAAAGGTGACAAAAACATAAGTTGGAGAAAAGACAGCCTCTTCAACAAATGGTGCTGGGAAAACTGGAAATTCATATGAAGCAAAATGAAATTAAACCTCTATCTCTCACCCTGCACAAAACTCACCTCAAAGCAGATCAAGGACCTAGGAATTATACCAGAGACCCTGTGCCTAATAGAAGAAAAAGTAGGCCCAAATCTTTATCATTTCAGTTTAATACCTGACTTCCCTAACAAAATTGGTAAAGCAAAAGAACTAAAATCAAGAATCAATAAATGGGATGGATTCAAACTAAAAAGTTTATTCTCAGTAAAGGAAACAATCAATAATGTGAAGAAAGCACCCACAGAATGAGAAAAAAATCTTTACCACACATACCTTAGATAGAGCACTGATCTCCAGGATATATAAAGAATTCAAAAAAACCTAACATCAAAAGAACAATAACCCAATCAATAAATGGGCTAAGGAACTGAACAGACATTTCACAGAAGAAATACAATCAATCCACAAATATGTAAAAAAAAGTTCATCTCTAACAATTAGAGAAATATAAAGAACTCAGAAAACTTAACAACAAATAACCCAATCAATAAATGGGCAAAGGAACTGAACAGGCACTTCACAGAAGAAGAAACACAATCAGTTAACAAATATATTTTAAAAATTGTTCAACATCTCTAACAATTAGAGAAATGCAAACCAAAACTACTCTAAGATTTCATCTTACTCCAGTCATAATGGCAATTATCAAGAATACAAGGAACAACAAGTGTTGGTGAGGATGTGGGGAAAAAGGTACACTCATACATTGCTGGTGGGACTGCAGATTGGTGCAACCACTATAGAAAGCAGTATGGAGATTCCTCAGAAAACTTGGAATGGAACCACCATTTGACCCAGCTATCCCACTCCTCGGTTTATGCCCAAAAAACTTAAAGTCAGCATACTACAGTGAGGCAGCCACATCAATGTTTATAGCAGCTCAATTCACAATAGCTAAACTATGGAACTAACCTAGATGCCCTTCAACAGATGAATGGATAAAGAAAATGTAGTACATATGGCATTTGCAGGTAAATGGTTGGAGCTGGTGAATATCATGCTAAGCAAAATAAGCCAAACCCAAAAAACCAAAGGCAGAATGTTTTCTCTGATAAGTGGATACTGATCCATAATGGGCCAGGGAAGGAAGAATGAAGGAACTTTGGATTGGACAGAGGGGAATGATAGGTGGGGTGGGAGGTGTAGGGGCGCAGAAAGGATGGTGGAATGAGAAGAACATTATTATCCTTATACATACATGATTACACTACAGGTGTGACTCTGCACTACATACAGCCAGAGGAATGAGAAGTTGTGCTCCATTTGTGTACAATGTGTCAAAATACATTCTACTGTCATGCATAACTAATTAAAACAAATTTTAAAAATAAAGAAAAATTTAAAAATAAAAAGTTTTAGATTAAAAATGTATTTTTCAAACTATATTGTCTTTAAATAGTTTGTAAAATTCATAACATAAACTACTTCTTAAAAAACTTCAATAAACCAACTTTAAAAGTACCAGTATTAGGAAATAATTTATATCTTTGCTTACAGATGATTTTTGAAAATTAAATTTAAGGTCCTAAGTGGGGTGAATTTCATGCCAATAATAATAATAATAAGACAGGGACACTCTCTCTGCCTCATGTTAACGTTGCCTCCTCCCTCAGGTCCTGGAACTTCTATCCTACCATTGGTCTCACCTATATCCCACATACACCTACCCTCACACTCTCCTTCTGTGGTGTACTGAAAGGAGTATCAACTGGGAATAAGACATCTTGGTTTGGGTTATAGTTTTGCTATGCATGCTCTGTGTGGCTATGGTCAAGCTAGTTCTCTTAATTAAAAAGCAGAGTCCCCCACACTAGCAATCTTTCAGAACTAAATGATACAGTTATATTTGCATGCACATATATGTGAAAGTCTAGTTTGCAGAAAAGCATTGTACATACATTGATCTTATGGTTTACATTTGTTTAAACCATGAAAGCATTTTCAGGACAGAAAGTAAGCCTTGGAGTTTCAAGATGGTGGACTAGAGGGCGGCTGCATTTCATGTTGCTCCAGGAGGCAGGATTCAAAAGAGGAGATAGTGAGAGACTTGGGACCAACTCAAAGCCGCTGGGTGAGTCTCTCCCATTGGGGAGGCGTCCCAGATGGGGCGGTAGCCCCGGAACGCAGGGAACTTTGTGAAGTAGAGTTGTTCGGTGAGACGCCCCTCCCCCCACTGGAGCGGTAAACACGGACCACTGGGATCATCGTAGAGGAGGCGGCTCAGCACAGCGCTTGGACTCGGAGCAACCACTGGGGCTCCGGGCGGCTGCCTGAGGAGGAGCAGCGTGGCGAGCTGTTTAGACTCAGAGCGACTGCTTCTGAATACCAGGGGGCTTCCCGGAGGAAGAGGAGGAACGTGGCGGGTCACTTGGTTTAGGAGTGACAGCATCAGAGCCACAGGCGGTTGCCAGAGGAGGAGCTGCGTGGCGAGCTGTTTGGACTCAGAACGACCACTGCCGAACACCGAGGGGTTGCCCGGAGGAAGAGGAGAAGCGCGGCGGGTCGCTTGGTCTAGGAGTGACTGCATCAGAGCCACAGGCGGTTGCCAGAGGAGGAGGCGAGTGGTGAGTTGTTTGGACTCAAAGCGACCGCTCCTGAACACCGGTGGCCTGCCTGGAGGAGGAGCACGGTGGGTCCCTTGGTCTCCAAGCAACTGCTCCTGAACACCCGGGGGGCTACCCCAAGGAGGAGGAGGAACAGGGTGGGTCACTTGGACTCGGAGTGATTGCCTAGGGCTACGGGCGGTTGGCGGGAGGAGGAGACACGAAGTGAGTTGCTTGGACTCCTAGAGACTTCGTTGGAAACCGGGTGGCTGTCCGGAGGAGGAGGTGTGTGGTGGGTCTCTGGGTCTCGGAGCTATTGTACAGGGTTCCAGGTGGTGGCTCAGAGGAGGGGCCGCATAGCCAGGCGATTAGGTGCAGAGCAGGGTCCCAGGAGCTAGGCGACTTCTTCCTGGAAGAGCCACACCGAGACACGCGTAGGGGCAGAGCGAAGTTTCCAGGACTGCGGGCAGATTCTCTAAGGAGAGGCAGACTAAGGAGATTCATCTTCGAAGGGTGAGGCTCCCAGGCCCAGGAGGTAGGTCCGGGCCCTGGGAACGTGGCAGAGGAAGACAGCCCAGCCCAGGTGGTAGTTGTAGATTGAGGGGAAGCTCTAGGAGGGGAACTGACCAGCGAGACATCCCCACCGAGTGAGTCTTCCCCGCCAGGTGAGGTTTTCTCATAAGGTCGGTAAAACCAGAGACACAGGCACAAACAGGCCTTGCCTCAGCCCGCAGCCTACTTCCCCTTTGGATGACCATTGGTCAACAAGTGGAGGCACCTCTGCCCACTATCATGGAATATACACCACCTGAGGGTCACCAACCCTAGAGAGGCAGCTTCCTTGTGGAGCACCGCATTATCAACTTCCTCCAAGACTTCAGGCTACTGAAGGATAAGAGGGGATATACTAGCAATCTTCAGGGACATTATAAGCCAATAGAGGAAATCTGAAATATCTTAATGACCCACTGATTCCTGAACAATATGAGAAAACAAGGGAAGAAAATGCCCCCAAACAAATCTAGATGTTACATCAATAAAATCCAACGACAGCATGGCAGAAGAAATGACAGAAAGGGAGTTCAGAATGTACATAATTAAAACAATCAGGGAAGCAAATGAGGAGATGAAAGAGCAAATGCAGGCATTGAATGATGAGATGAAAGAGCAAATGCAGGCATTGAATGCTGAGATGAAAGAGCAAATGCAGGCATTGAATGATAGCACCAATCGACAGTTAAAAGAGCAAATACAGGAAGCAAAAGATCATTTCAATAAAGAGAGATATTGAAAAAAAAAACAAACAGAAATCCTTGAAATGAAAGAAACAATAAACCAAATTAAGAACTCCATAGAAGGCACAACCAATAGGATAGAACACCTGGAAGACAGAACCTCAGATATTGAAGACAAAATATTTACCCTTGAAAACAAAGTTGAACAAACAGAGAAGATGGTAAGAAATCATGAACAGAATCTCCAAGAACTATGGGATATCATGAAAAGGCCAAATTTGAGAATTATTGGGATTGAGGAAGGCTTAGAGAAACAAACCAAAGGAATGAACAATCTATTCAATGAAATAATATCAGAAAAATTCCCAAATCTGAAGAATGAAATGGAAAATCAAGTTCAAGAGGCTTATAGGACTCCAAATATACAAAATTACAACAGACCCACACCAAGGCACATTATAATGAAAATACCTAACATACAAAATAAAGACAGAATTTTAAAGGCCGCGAGAGAAAAGAACCAAATTACATTCAGGGGGAAACCAATAAGAATATCAGCAGATTTTTCAATCCAGACTCTAAAAGCTAGAAGGGCCTGGAACAACATTTTCAAGCTCTGAATGAAAATGAATGCCAACCAAGAATCTTATACCCAGCAAAACTTACCTTCAAATTTGATGATGAAATAAAATCATTCCATGATAAACAAAAACTAAAAGAATTTACAAAAAGAAAGCCAGCATTACAGAACATTCTCAGCAAAATATTCCAGGAGGAAGAGATAAAAAACAAAGAAGCAAATCAGCAAAGGGAGGAATTATCCTAAAGGAACTGTCAAATAAAGGAGGAACCAAGATGTGTCAAAAAAATAAATAAATAAGTAAAATTTAAAAAATGAACCAAATGACCGAGAATACAAATCATATCTCAATAATAACCCTGAATGTTAATGGCCTGAATTCATCAATCAAAAGACATAGACTGGCAGATTGGATTAAAAAGAAAAATCCAACAATATGCTGCCTGCAAGGGACTCACCTCATAGAAAGAGATACCCATAGACTAAAGGTGAAAGGATGGGGAAAAACATACCATGCACGTGGACTCAGCAAAAAAGCTGGAGTATCCATCCTCATTTCAGATAATGTGGACTTCAAGCCAAAGTTAATCAGAAGGGATAAAGAAGGACATTTCATACTGCTTAAGGGAAGCATAAATCAGCAAGATATAACAATCATAAACATCTATGCCCCAAACAATGGCTCATCCATGTATGTCAAACAAATCCTTCTCAATTTTAGAAACCAAATAGACCATAACACAATAATACTAGGTGATTTTAACACGCCTCTCTCACCACTGGACAGATCTTCCAAACAAAAATTGAACAAAGAAACCATAGATCTCAATAACACAATCAATAATTTAGACTTCACAGACATTTATAGAATATACCATCCAACCAGGAGCGAATACACTTTCTTCTCAGCAGCACATGGATCCTTCTCTAAAGTAGACCATATATTATGCCACAAAGTTAATGTCAGCAAATACAAGAAGATAGAGACACTACCTTGTATTCTATCAGATCATAATGGATTGAAGTTAGAAATAAATGAAAGAGTAAAAAATAGAAACTACTCCAACACCTGGAGATTAAACAATATGCTATTATATGATGAATGGATAACAGAAGATATTAGGAAGGAAATTAAAAAATTCTTAGAGGTAAATGAGAACAAAGAAACATCATATCAAATCTCTGGAACATTATGAAAGCAGTACTTAGAGGAAAATTTATTTCATGGAGCGCATTTAATAAAAGAAGTAAAACTCAACAAATAAATGACCTAACACTACAGCTCAAAGCCCTAGAAAAAGAAGAACAGACCAACACCAAAAGTAGTAGAAGACAGGAAATAGTTAAACTCAGAGCTGAAATCAACGAAATTGAAACAAAAGAAACAATACAAAAAATTGACAAAATAAATAGTTGGTTCTTCAAAAAAATAAACAAAATTGATAAACCTTTAGCCACACTAACAAGGAGAAGACGAGAGAAAACCCAAATCACCAAAATTCAGAATGAACAAGGAAATATCACAACAGACACGACTGAAATACAAAACATAATTAGAAGTTATTTTGAAAATCTATACTCCAACAAAATAGAAAATTTTGAAGATATCAACAAGTTTCTAGAGACATATGAATTGCCTAAACTAATCGAGGAGCACATACACAATTTAAATAGACCAATTTCAAGTAATGAAATAGAAGAAGTCATCAAAAGCCTATCAACAAAGAAAAGTCCAGGACCAGATGGGTTTTCAGCTGAGTTCTACAAAACCTTTAAAGAAGAACTCATTCCAATACTCCTCAAACTATTCCATAAAATAGAAGAGGAGGGAACCCTCCCAAACTCATTCTATGAAGCCAATATCACCCTGATACCTAACAGACAGAGACACATCGAGGAAAGAAAATTTCAGACCAATATCCTTAATGAACATCGACGCAAAAATTCTCAACAAAATTTTAGCAAATCGCATACAAAAACATATTAAAAAGATAGTGCACCATGATCAAGTGGGTTTCATCCCAGGGATGCAAGGCTGGTTCAACATCAGGAAATCAATAAATGTAATTCACCATATCAATAGACTTAAAGTCAAGAATCACATGATTATTTCGATAGATGAAGAAAAAGCATTTGATAAAATACAGCACCCCTTCATGCTCAAAACACTAGAAAAAATAGGGATAGTGGGAACATTCCTTAACATTGTAAAGGCCATCTACGCTAAGCCCATGGCTAATATCATTCTAAATGGTGAAAAACTGAAAACATTCCCCCTAAAAACTGGAACAAGGCAGGGATGCCCTCTTTCACCACTTCTTTTCGATATCGTCCTTGAAACTCTAGCCAGAGCAATTAGACAGACCAAAGAAATTAAAGGGATATGAATAGGAAAAGAAGAACTCAAACTATCCCTATTTGCTGATGATATGATTATATACTTAGAGGAACCAGGAAATTCCACCAGAAAACTTTTAGATCTCATAAGTGAATTCAGTAAAGTAGCAGGATATAAGATCAATGCACATAAATCTAAGGCATTTTTATACATAAGCAATGAATCTTCAGAAAGAGAAATTAGAAAAACTACCCCATTCACAATAGCCTCAAAAAAAATAAAATACTTGGGAATCAATCTCTCAAAAGAGGTGAAAAACCTCTATAGTGAGAACTACAGAACACTAAAGAAAGAAATTAAAGAAAACCTTAGAAGATGGAAAGATCTCCCATGTTCTTGGATAGGAAGAATTAATATTGTCAAAATGGTCATACTACCTAAAGTGCTATACAGATTCAATGCAATTCCAATTAAAATCCCAATGATGTACCTTACAGAAATAGAGCAAGCAATTATGAAATTCATCTGGAAGAATAAGAAACCCAGAATAGCTAAAGCAATCCTCAGTAGAAAGAGTGAAGCAGGGGGTATCGCAATACCAGATCTTCAACTCTACTACAAAGCAATAGTAACAAAAACGGCATGGTATTGGTACCAAAATAGAAAGGTGGATCAATGGTACAGAATAGAGGACATGGACACAAACCCAAATAAATACAATTTTCTCATACTAGACAAAGGGGTCAAAAATATGCAATGGAGAAAAGATAGCCTCTTCAACAAATGGTGCTGGGAGAATTGGAAAACCATATGCAACAGAATGAAACTAAACTCATATCTCTCACCATGCACGAAACTAAACTCAAAATGGATTAAGGACCTCGAAATCAGACCAGAGACCGTGCATCTAATAGAAGAAAAAGTAGGTCCAGAGCTTCAACATGTCAGCTTAGGGCAAGACTTCCTCAACAGGACTCCCATAGCACAAGAAATAAAAGCAAGAATCAATAACTGGGATAGATTCAAACTAAAAAGCTTTCTCTCAGCAAAGGAAACTATCAGCAATGCAAAGAAAGAGCCTACAGAGTGGAAGAAAATCTTTGCCAACCATACTTCAGATAGAGTGCTAATTTCCAGAATCTATAAAGAACTCAAAAAACTCTACACCAAGAATGCAAATAATCCAATCAACAAATGGGCTAAGGAAAGGAACAGACACTTCACAGAAGAAGATGTACAAGCAATCAACAAACATATGGAAAAATGTTCAACATCTCTAGTAATAAGAGAAATGAAATCAAAACCACTTTAAGATTCCATCTTACCCCAATTAGAATGGCGATTATCAAGAATACAAGCAACAACAGGTGTTGGCGAGGATGTGGGGAGAAAGGTACACTCATACATTGCTGGTGGGGTTTGCAAATTAGTGTAGCCACTCTGGAAAGCAGTGTGGAGACTCCTTAGAAAACTTGGAATGGAACCACCATTTGACCCAGCTATCCTACTCCTTGGCCTATACCCAAAGGACTTAAAATCAGCATATTACAGAGATACAGCCACATAAATATTCATAACTGCTCAGTTCACAATAGCCAGATTGTGGAACCAACCTAGATGTCCTTCAGTTGATGAATGGATAAAGAAACTGTGGTATATGTATACAATGGAATATTACTCAGCCATAAAGAATGATAAAATTATGGCATTTGCAGGCAAATGGATGAAATTGGAGAATATCATGCTAAGTGAGATAAGCCAATCTCAAAAAAACAAAGGACGAATGATATCGCTAATATGTGGATGATGACACATAATGGGGGGTAGGAGGAGTTAGTGTTAGGGTTAGAGTTAGGGTTAGGGAGGGGGTAAGAATGGAGGAAGGAAGGACTGTATAGAGGGAAAAGAGGGGTGGGAGGGGTGGGGGGGAAGGGAAAAAATAACAGAATGAATCAAACAGCATTACCCTATGTAAATTTATGATTACACAAATGGTATGCCTTTATGCCATGTACAAACAGAGAAACAACATGTATCCCATTTGTTTACAATAAAAAAAAAACAAGAAACAAAAAAAGAAAGTAAGCCTTATATTTCTTAGAGTTCTAAGGATCTAGCACTAGATCACTGATGGAGTGACTGATCAAGAGAGATTATACTGCTTGTTTCATTTCAGATTCTTGAGACAACCGAGGTTTTATGCAAACACACTTAGAAAAAAAATACTGAGTTCACCAAATCCACTATACAGCTTATAATGAAATAACTTTTTCTGTTGTTAAAACTGTGAGAAATGTATGTGGCAGATACACAGTCGGTTATCTACCACTCTCTGAATTGAAACAGATTGTTTCTTACATATTTAGGAAGTTAATTGCCAGGGTTAATTGCAAAAGAACCTGTTTCTTTTGCTCAATAAAGTCAACTTATCACTTATGATGTTTGCCATTTTATTTTTGCAGTATCATTACTAGAGCCTTACAGAATACTTTGGTATCTAACAGTCCTCTTTGAAACTAAAAGTACATATTGGAGGTTAATAGATATATTAAATTTGTCAACTGACACTTTGTGATATATTGATGGATTCCAAATACTAGGAAATTCATACATTGGGTCAGAGCTTCTGCATCTGTTATGTGGAAGCCAAGTTCCCGGGGCCAGGTCCTCAGTTTTGCCTCTGTTCTCTTCTCTCAGAAATGAGCATTACTTTTTGTTGGCAATGACTGTGCATCATCTCTCACTAAATCTGCCTGGACTTGGATTTCACAGTAAATCCAACAGTACTTTTCTCCCTAACCTCTAGGACACCATGATATTAAAGATATCATGGGGAAAGAGCATGAACGTTGGGGGGTGAGTTACTCTGTCTTCTATGAGCTGAGCTGGTGATGCTGTCCATCCAAAGTCTTGTGTTTCAACTGCTTTCTCAAATCAACTTCTCAGAAACAAGGTTTTAGGTTTTGTGTTTTTGTATGTTTGTTCTGTTTTTTTGTTTGTTTGTTTTGTTTTTGTTTTGTCCAGGATTTCACTGGAATACCCATACAACTAATATTAAAATAGAGCTTCCTCATTTTCATTAAATTTTGCAAAGGTCATTATTTATCCCACTGCTCAAAAAAACTGCATGTTGTTAGAGAGGAGATATATGATGAGAGCACTTGTTGAGATTTGGGGGTGAGAGTGAGGCAAAAGGAAGAAAAAGAAGCATCAGGAAATGTCTTGACTGGTACTACTGAAATCTCAACAAGACGGATTCTACCTGAAGGTGTTTATTTCCTTGTTCCACAAATGTTAATGGAACACTAATTACATTTTAGGCATTGTTCTAGACACCCAGAGTTAATAAAAAGAAAATCATAGTCCTGGATATCATGGAATTTAGAGTCTAGTGGGGGATATAAGTTAACATACTGTGTATGTATTACAGTTTGGATATGTGGTGTCCCCTGAAAGCTCACATGTGGGACAATGCAAGAATATTCAAAGGTGAAATTATTAGATTATAAGAGTTGTATCTTAATCAGTGGATTAATCCATTTGACGCATTAATAAATGGTAACTGTAGGCAAGCAGAGTGTGACTGAAGGAAGTAGGTCACTGGGGGCATGCCTTTGGGGTTTACATTTTGTCCCTGGAAAGTGGAACTTGCTTTCCAGTTGCTTCCCATATCCGTCTCTCTCTCTCTCTCTGCTTCCTGGTTGTCATAAACTGAGCATCTTTGCTTCTACCATGAAGTTCTGCCTCATCTTGAGCCCAAAACAATGGAGTCAACGAACCACGGACTGAATATCTGAAACTGGGAGCCCAAAATGAACTTTTCTTTATCTCAGTTGTTCTTGTCAGGTATTTTGGTCATGGCAATGAAAACCTAATTTATGTCATATATATGTATATGTTACATTGCTTATAGCACACACTTTATATATACACACTGTAAATTTGATATAGATCACATTTATATATATATCACACACATTATAAATTTGATATGATACATATATAAGTATATGATATGTAAATATTATACATCAAATTTACAGTGTGTGCATATATAATATTTTATATATGTATGTATAAAATACATTAGTTATAAGTACTATACAGAGTAACTAAAAAGGATAAAGGTGAAAGGAACTTGAGGTGTTATTTTATTTAGGGTGGTCAGGAAATTGGTCTCTGATAAAGGTGATATTTGAGCAGAGACCTAAAAAGCTGAAAGATTTAAACCAAGTAAAGATCAAGGTAAAGCATATTCCAGCCTGAGAGAACAACTGTAAAGGCCCTTAAGTTGTCTTGGTATATTCCAAGAATAGCAAGAAGGCCAGTAGTCTGGCTAGAGTAGAATGAGCAAAGGACAGAATGCTGGAGATAATGCTGGGGGGCAATTAGATTATAGGGAAGGTACTAGGAAGTCACTGGGCTTTCTTCCAATTAAGGACAGAAGCTTCTAGAAGTTAGGAGCAGAGACATGGCATGATACGATGCGTGTGTTAAAAAGATCACTCCAGCTTCAAGGTGGAGAAGAGATTTAAAACGAGCTTAGAAGCAGGAAGACAACTGTGAAGTTACCTCAAGAATCTACACCAGAGATGATAGGGGCTTGAACCACAGTGGTAGAGAAGGAAGAGGTAGATTTGAACAGATTCTGCATACACCACAAAGGATTTGAATCGTGAGTTCAAAGTCAGCCTCAGCAATGGTGAAGTGCTAAGCAACTCAGTGAGACCCTGTCTCTAAACAAAGTACAAAATAGGGCTGGGGATGTGGCTCAGTGGTCAAGTGACCCTGAGTTCAATTCCCAGCCCCAACCCCATCCCCCAAACAGGAGGTGTGTGAATGGAGAAGAGATCTCAGGCCAAAGATTGGGAAAAGAATACTTAATATTGCATTTAAGCTATTTCTAACTGGGAATCAATGTAAGATACAAATATAAAGATAACCAATGAATCAAATATCTTTAATTAAAGATGTCTTAATTTAAAAACATATAAATGACAGAATTTTAAAGGCCGCGAGAGAAAAGAATCAAATTACATTCAGAGGGAAACCAATAAGAATATCAGCAGATTTTTCAATCCAGACCCTAAAAGCCAGAAGGGCCTGGAACAACATATACCAAGCCCTGAAAGAAAACGATGCCAACCAAGAATCTTATACCCAGCAAAACTTACCTTCAAATTTGACGATGAAATAAGATCCTTCCATGATAAACAAAAACTAAAGGAATTTACAAAAAGAAAGCCAGCATTACAGAACATTCTCAGCAAAATAGTCCATGAGGAAGAGATGAAAAACAACGATGCAAATCAGCAACAGGAGGCGCTAGCCTAAAGGAATAGCCAAATAAAGGAGAAACCAAATCATGTCAAAAACAAATATGAGTCAATTGACTGGGAATACAAATCATATCACAATAATAACCCTGAATGTTAATGGCCTGAACTCATCAATCAAAAGACACAGACTGGCAGATTGGATTAAAAAGAAAAATCCAACAATATGCTGCCTGCAAGAGACTCATCTCATAGAAAGAGACACCCATAGACTAAAGGTGAAAGGATGGGGAAAAACATACCATGCACACGGACACAGCAAAAAAGCTGGAGTATCCATCCTCATCTCAGATAATGTGGACTTCAAACCAAAACTAGTCAGAAGGGATAAAGAAGGACATTACATGCTGCTTAAGGGAAGCATAAATCAGCAAGACATAACAATCATAAATATCTATGCCCCGAACATTGCCTCATCCACGTACGTCAAACAAATCCTTCTCAATTCCAGAAATCAAATAGACCACAACACAATCATACTAGGCGATTTTAACACACCTCTCTCACCACTGGATAGATCGTCCAAACAAAAATTGAATAAAGAAACTATAGATCTCAACAACACAATCAGCAATTTAGATTTAACAGACATATATAGAATATACCATCCAACAAAGAATGAATACACTTTCTTCTCAGCAGCACATGGATCCTTCTCTAAAATAGACCATATTTTATGCCACAAAGCTACTGTTAGCAAATACAAGAAGATAGAGATACTACCTTGTACTCTATCAGATCATAATGGATTGAAATTAGAAATAAATGACAGAATAAAAAACAGAAACTTCTCCAATACCTGGAGACTAAATAATACACTATTATATGATGAATGGATAACAGAAGACATCAGGAGGGAAATAAAAAAATTCTTAGAAGTAAACGAGAACAAAGACACATCATATCAAAATCTCTGGGACACTATGAAAGCAGTACTTAGAGGAAGATTTATTTCATGGGGTGCATTCAAAAAAAGAAGTAGAAATCAACAAATAAACGACTTAACACTACAGCTCAAAGCCCTAGAAAAAGAAGAGCAGACCAATACCAAAAGTAGTAGAAGACAGGAAATAGTTAAAATCAGAGCCGGAATCAACGAAATTGAAACAAAAGAAACAATCGGAAAAATTAACAAAATAAATAGTTGGTTTTTTGAAAAAATAAATAAAATTGATAAACCCTTAGCCACACTAACAAAGAGAAAGAGGGAGAAAACTCAAATTACTAAAATTCAGAATGAACAAGGAAACATCACAACAGACACGAGTGAAATACAAAACATAATTAGAAGCTATTTCGAAAATCTATACTCCAACAAAACAGAAAACCTCGAAGATATCAACAAATTTCTAGAGACATATGAATTACCTAAACTGAACGAGGAGGACATACACAACTTAAATAAACCAATTTCAAGCAATGAAATAGAAGAGGTCATCAAAAGCCTACCAACAAAGAAAAGTCCAGGACCAGATGGGTTCTCAGCCGAGTTCTACAAAACCTTTAAAGAAGAGCTCATTCCAATACTCCTCAAACTATTCCATGAAATAGAAGAGGAGGGAACCCTCCCAAACTCATTCTATGAAGCCAATATCACCCTGATACCTAAACCAGACAGAGACACATCGAGGAAAGAAAATTTCAGACCAATATCCTTAATGAACATCGACGCAAAAATTCTCAACAAAATTTTAGCAAATCGCATACAAATATATATTAAAAAGATAGTGCACCACAATCAAGTGGGTTTTATCCCAGGGATGCAAGGTTGGTTCAACATTCGGAAATCAATAAATGTCATTCACCACATCAACAGACTTAAAGTTAAGAATCACATGATTATTTCAATAGATGCAGAAAAAGCATTCGATAAAATACAGCACCCCTTCATGCTCAAAACACTAGAAAAAATTGGGGTAGTGGGAACATTCCTAAACATTATAAAGGCAATCTACGCTAAGCCCATGGCTAATATCATTCTAAATGGTGAAAAACTGAAAGCGTTCCCCCTAAAAACAGGAACAAGGCAGGGATGCCCTCTTTCACCACTTCTATTCAACATCGTCCTTGAGACTCTAGCCAGAGCAATCAGACAAACCAAAGAAATTAAAGGGATACGAATAGGAAAAGAAGAACTCAAACTATCCCTGTTCGCTGATGACATGATTATATATTTAGAGGAACCTGGAAATTCCACCAGAAAACTTTAGAACTCATAAGTGAATTCAGTAAAGTAGCAGGTTACAAGATCAATGCTCATAAATCCAATGCATTTTTATACATAAGTGATGAATCTTCAGAAAGAGAAATTAGGAAAACTACCCCATTCACAATAGCCTCAAAAAAAATAAAATACTTGGGAATCAATCTCACAAAAGAGGTGAAAGACCTCTACAATGAGAACTACAGAACACTAAAGAAAGAAATTCAAGAAACCTTAGAAAATGGAAAGATCTCCCATGTTCCTGGATAGGCAGAATTAATATTGTCAAAATGGCTATACTACCTAAAGTGCTATACAGATTCAATGCAATTCCAATTAAAATCCCAATAATGTACCTTGCAGAAATAGAGCAAGCAATTATGAAATTCATCTGGAGGAATAAAAAACCTAGAATAGCTAAAGCAATCCTCAGTAGCAAGAGCGAAGCAGGGGGTATTGCAATACCAGATCTTCAACTCTACTACAAAGCAATAGTAACAAAAACGGCATGGTTTTGGTACCAAAATAGACAGGTAGATCAATGGTACAGAATAGAGGACATGGACACAAACCCAAATAAATACAATTTTCTCATACTAGACAAAGGTTCCAAAAATATGCAATGGAGGAAAGATAGCCTCTTCAACAAATGGTGCTGGGAAAACTGGAAAACCATATGCAACAGAATGAAATTAAACCCCTATCTCTCACCCTACACAAAACTCAACTCAAAATGGATCAAGGACCTCGGAATCAGACCAGAGACCCTGCATCTTATAGAAGAAAAAGTAGGTCCAAATCTTCAACTTGTTGGCTTAGGATCAGACTTCCTTAACAGGACTCCCATAGCACAAGAAATAAAAGCAAGAATCAACAACTGGGATAGATTCAAACTAAAAAGCTTTCTCTCAGCAAAGGAAACTATCAGAAATGTGAAGAGAGAGCCTACGGAGTGGGAGAATATTTTTGCCAACCATACCTCAGATAGAGCGCTAATTTCCAGAATCTATAAAGAACTCAAAAAACTCTATACGAAGAATACAAATAATCCAATCAACAAATGGTCTAAGGAAATGAACAGACACTTCACAGAAGAAGATGTACAAGTAATCAACAGATATATGAAAAAATGTTCAACATCCCTAGTAATAAGGGAAATGCAAATCAAAACTACCCTAAGATTTCATCTCACCCCAATTAGAATGGTGATTATCAAGAACACAAGCAACAATAGGTGTTGGCGAGGATGTGGTGAAAAAGGAACACTCATACATTGCTGGTGGGGTTGCAAATTAGTGCAGCCACTCTGGAAAGCAGTGTGGAGATTCCTCAGAAAGCTTGGAATGGAAACACCATTTGACCCAGCTATCCCACTCCTTGGCCTATACCCAAAGGACTTCAAATCAGCATACTACAGAGATACAGCCACATCAATGTTCATTGCTGCTCAATTCACCATAGCCAGATTGTGGAACCAACCTAGATGCCCTTCAGTTGATGAATGGATAAAGAAACTGTGGCATATTTATACAATGGAATATTACTCCGCAATGAAGAATGATAAAATTATGGCATTTGTAGGCAAGGACGAAATTGGAGAATATCATGCTAAGTGAGATAAGCCAATCTCAAAAAACTAAAGGACGAATGATCTCGCTGATAAGCGGATGAGGACATATAATTGGGGTTGGGAGGGGTTAGCATTAGGTTTAGGGTTAGGTTTAGAGTTAGGCTAAGGAGAGCGGTAAGAATGAAGGAAAGAAGGACTGTATAGAGGGAAAAGAGGGGTGGGAGGGGTGGGGGGAAGGGAAAAAAAATAAACATCATTACCCTATGTAAATGTAAAAAATAATAAAAAAAAGAAACATATTAAACTGTACCTGGCACATAGTAGCCTCTCAATAAAAAAAATTTAAAAATAAAAAAATAAAAACATATAAATGAAAATTACATTACTTTTTATAATTGATTTCAATATTTACTATAGATTTTAGAAAGTAAAATGGTAGATGGTCAGTTAAACAATTAAGTGCACTTTCCTACTACACAGAATATTTTTAAAATGAATGCTTAAACTCATAGAGAGTTGCTCATAGTTGAACCTGGTAATCAGTTACTATTAATGCCACTAAAGATGTAAAATCAGTAATAATTGTTGTATAGACAGCTTTATTTTATATATTTCCTTCATTTGAAGTGCTAAGAATATGACTCTCCTGGGATGACAACTTAAGATTTTGCTTTTCTTGCCAGGGATACCAAAGTATAAATACATATGAATGTGAAATTAGAAATTTTACTTCTTTTGATATGTTCCAATAACTCTACCATCCAAGCCTTCATATGATCACTGCCCTGGGTGAACCACGAGTGAGAGATGAAGACCTGATTTCCATCTATCTAACAGCACAAGAGTTTCCTCTCTTAAAAATAACAGGAAGAGAATTTTCACTTTTGGGAAAAAATAAAAGAGTCATAGATATAAAGAGGGAGGAAACTAAAATGAATCCTGGAATGTTGGGTGTTTGATTGGGATTAGAGGTATGGGTATGAATGCATGGTTTTCAATATGTACAGATAGAGAAAGGAATAATAATAGATGCAGAGAAAGGAATACTAATAGAGAAAGGAATAATAATAGATTTCAATATGTACAGATAAAGGAATAATAATAGATAAAAGAATAGATTCAATTTATCCATTAAAAATTTTAAATATAACATGTTTTTTAAAATGTGAACAATATGATACAGAAATTACATTTCTGAACACGTATACCACAGAGAAGCACTTGAAAATATACACAATAAAGCAGGTAGAAGTATGCTCATGGCAGCAGTGTTTATAATAATAACAGGAAATAAATGTTCAATAATCTAATAATGTGTGTGTATGTGTATATAGAGAGAACTGTCCCTGAGAAAGCATGGGAGCAGTGACACCCCTAACCGGATGAAGACACTTATCCTCACCTATTGGTTTCTAAATACCATTCTCCTGTAAATGGAACCAGAGTATCTCGGAGAAATGGCTGATTCTGGCACTGGTGCAGAAAAAATACAAGATGATCTAACACATATTTTTGGATGAAAAAATAAGAAAATAATTGCAATAATGATGGAGATAAGTTAAAAGGACCTTGAAGTCTGAATGGACTCCCACTGTCCAAACCTGTGATAATATGAACATCAAAATAAATATTGGTAGTAACAGACAATGATAACTAAATGAAATAGAAAATGATAAGCATATATGATTGTAGATGAATAAAGGAATAAAAATGTTTTATGACTAACAAGATACTTACATAGTCTCAAAGTACACAAAGTAATTAGTATACAATAAAAAAGATAATTTTTACAGTAAAATTCTGGCAGACAATGCCTTAGTGAAATGATTAAATTCTACTTAAATCATGTAACACCTGACAAGATAAAACAAGAAGTCAGCTTCACTTGTGTGCTATTCCCACCAAAGACATATAACCTGAAACTAAATATAAGAAAATGTCAAATAAACCCAAATTGAAAGACACACTTAAAATAACTGAGTTGTAGTATTTGACATTTAATGAATGTCAGGCATCAAACAAGTCTGTTCTAGACTGAAGGAAGTTATTTTCATTACACAACTTTGCAAAGACTTCTTTTGCCATATGTGCTTACTTTCTATTCAATTTATCCATTAAAATTTTTAAATATAACATGTTTTTTAAAATGTGAACATATGATACAGAAATTACATTTCTGAACACATATACCACAGAGAAGCACTTGAAAATATACACAATAAAGCAGGTAGAAGTAAGTTCATGGCAGCAGTGTTTATAATAATAACAGGAAATAAATGTTCAATAATCTAAATTTTTAAAACTGTGAAATATTCATTCAATGAAATACTAGGTAAAAGTTAGAAGGAATGAGGTACATTTATATGCATGATTATCAGTAGGTTGAGAAGGTACCTGCTAAATAAATGGAATCATGTTGCAGAGTAACATGCATGATATAATAACTCTTCATGTAAAATAAAAATATAAACTGTATATATTCTAGGTGAATGCATCACTGAATGCATACCAAACAGAAAACAGTGATAACAGAGTATTTAACTCCTACTAAGAGGTGGATTAATTGGTATCTTTAAACTTACAGGTTTTGTTTTAATTTTTTTAACTCAGATAATCATGCATTATGTAAATAAGAAAAAAGTAATTTAACTTCTAAAGGAACACACAGTCTATTTCAGGAATATAGTGGACATTAAGAACTTAATTTTCTTCTGTTAATTATATTTTTTCATGCAATTCATCTGATCTTTGAGGAACTACACCTTGACACATACTATCTTGTGAAGCATTCTTCAGAGAGGTAAGTTCATTACACAGTCTGGTACATCAACATCTCTATTGCTCTGTCCACATTTTTTTGTGTCAGAGATTAACAAATATTTAATGTTTATTTAATAGTAATTAAATATTATAAATATTTAGTATTCACATTTTATTTATATTATAAATATTTATATTATATTATATTATATACCTAATTTATGTTTATATTTATATTTATAATATATAACATATATAACTAATATATAATAATATTATTTATAATATTTATATAAATATAATTTATATTTATATAAATTTATAAATTAAATTTATATAAATTAAATTTATATAAGTATTTATATTTATATAACTATAAATGCTTATATACTTAATATAAATATATAATATAAATATAAATATATAAATATATAAATATTTATATTTATATAACTATAAATACTTATATAATACTTATATATACTTATGCTTATAAATACTTATATAGTATTTATATAAATATAAATATTATAAATATAAGTATTTATAAAATTATCATATAAAATATGATATAAAATTATCATATAGAATTATATAAAATTATAAATATAAGTATTTATATTTGTATAAATATAAAGATTATAAATAATTTTATTTATATATTAGTTATATATATTATAAATATAAATATTGTGAATTTCATATTTATATTATATTTAATATTTATTTAATAAATAAATATATTTAATATTTTAAAAACAAGCACTGTTTTTTAAATTTATATCAGATTTATCTTAAGCTGGTATATAAAAACAAACATTTTACATATGGATAAGTGCTGTGGAATCTTTCCATACACATATGGAACATTCTACAAGTGAGAGCAGTCTTTTTATTAGGCTACTACTTTTGGTTGGATTTCTACCAGTTGCATCCAAAATAGAGAAACATAGGAAGGGCTACTCTTAAAGAGATATTTTCAATAGACAAAGTCAAATGAAAGAGAGAGAAACACTATGAGAAATGATATATTAGGACCAACTGTTAGAAATTAAAGATGTGTACTATAAGTTATAAAGAAATCACTAAGGTAACAGAAGAATTGTTACATAAAAGTAAGAAAACAAGACATCAGTAGTGAACTCTAAGGAAGGCTATGACCTCTGGATGATAAGGACGTGTCAATTTAGGTCCCTCAATTGTAACACATATACCACTATGGTGCAGATCGTTGGTGATAGCGAGGCTGTGCATGGTGTGCAGGCAAGGGATATATGGAAATCTCTGTGAACCTTAAACTGCTCTAAAAATTTCTATTAAATACTTCAGTGAACAGTGTACAAAAAGAGGAAAATAATGACAATATTTAGGACAAAGAGAAAATAAATTGCCATAAAGTAGATTTAAACACAACTATAACAAGAATCAAATTATACATGCATCATCTGTATTAGTTTTTTACGTCTGCCACAGCAAAATACCATAAACTTAGTGACTTAAAGCAACACAAATTTATTATCAAACAACTCAGTGTTCAGAAGTCTGGCACAGGTCTCACCCAGCTAAAACCAAATAAAGGGCAGGATTTCTTTCTGAAAACTACAAGAGAATGTGCTTCCTTGGTGATTAGGGTCATTGACAGAATCCAGGCCCTTATAAATTGTAGGACTGAAATCTCTTAACTTACTGTCCATTAGGTGAGGCCTGGTGGAGCTTCTAGATTGCATGCCTTTGCTCACGGTCCCTTCACACTGTCCTCAAGGCCACCGAAAGTTAGACTCCCTTTCATATTAAGTCCTCTTGTCTCTTCTTCTGCCTCAAATCTCTCTGACTTCTGCAGTGAAATCTTCCCAGATTCTGAGGCTCATATTGTCAGAAGGGACCCATGTGGAGAATTCAGGATCTCCCCTTTTTGAAAATCAGTTGATAACCTAATTCAATTTGAAAACTGAACTCCTTTATGCCATGTAAGCTAGCATATTCACAGGTCCAGGGATTAGGACATGGGCATTTTTAGGAAATAATTCATGTGCCTACAACATGGTCTTAAAGAGAGACGAGACTGGATGGAAAAACAAGCCCCAATTATATGGTACCTACAGGAAGATCACTTTAAATACAAAGAAACAAGTTATTGGAAATAAAAGAATAGAAAATGATAAATCACCCTAAGCAAAAAAAAAAAAAAAAAAAAGGGAGTCAGCAAAGTGGCATCTAGAGGACTCTAGGAAGCTGTCCCTCCCCAGAAACATGAAAAATTCTGGCAAACTTTCAGAATCAGTGTCATTGAAATTCCGAATGACAGCCAAAGGATTGCAGCAACCAAGCAAGCGATTTACCAAGAGGATTTTGCAGAGAGCCTTGTGGCCTTTCCACTCACCTTGTACCATCCCAGCCCCACCGCAGTGGTGGCTTTGCAGATATGAGGCCATGGACACAGTATGGGTACCTGGTTCCAGAGGAAACGGAGCAGATCTTGTCCTCAGGGAATTCTGTCTCCACCTGTCTGAGGTTTAGTTCCCTGAAAGACTAATGACTTGCCAATGACTTGACTTTGGCTCCCTTCATCCAGAAGTGTCTCTGGGTGTTTATAGAGAATGAGCCACGCAGAGGTCTTTGCTCAGAAACGCTGGAAGGAGACCCTAGCGCCACGCGTGGCTCAAGTCTCCAGGATCGCTCTCCCTGGCGGCGAAAGAGGGAGGTGAGGCCAGCCGGCGGGACATGGAGAACAGAGCAAAGAGCGGGCAGAGGCGGCGCTTGTGGCCCGCCCAGGGCACCCGCGACCTCGCTCGCGTTCCACCCAGCGCAGCACCGGGGAATGACTGCCTCGCTGCCTTCCTGCGTCTCGCCTGCCAGCGCTCCCAGAGCCCAGACGCCCTGGTCCCCACTCCCAGAAGGGTGGACAGAGCAACAGCCAGTCTCAAGGACCAAGTTCATGCCTGACCAGACCTGGACCCATGACCGTGAGGGCGTACTGGAGATTCTGGAGCCAACAGGGGACCAGGTGCTGTTGGTGAGTAGTGGGTTCTCTCCAAAGGGATGGCCTGTCCCAGGAGGACAGCTGGAGTCGAAGGGGGAGCCGGGCTCTGCTGCCCGGAGGAAACTTTATGAATAGGCTGGAGTCAAAGGAAAATATTTGAGGACCAAATCTGAAAGCACAGAACAAATGCTTACATTGGTACACTCACTAAAATATTAGACAAATAACAAGGTTCTGTTAGTACAGGAGGGAAGAAAGAGTGATTCGAAGTGGCAGATGAAATCAGAGTTCTTCATAAACTGGGGCACGCAGAATATTAGGGAAAAGTAAAACCACTCTGACCGTTAACATCAGACATACTCCTATTTACTATTGCACCTACCGTAGCCCAGACACTCACATTCATGTGAATCCTGCTACAAAACCTCTACCCCTGACTAACATATTATAGAAATACTATTTGTACTAGCTACATCTAGCCATGTTGTGTACTCTATTCTCTGATCAGGATGAGCATCAAATTTTAAATATGCATTAATTGGATCACTACAATCTGTAGCACAATTTTTATGAGGTAACCTTCATTATCCTTCTATCAGTTCTATTAAGAAATGGGTTTTTACTAATTACCACTCAAGAAAGTGTATAAATAATCCTCCCATCCTGACCTCTAGACATAATATGATTGATTTCAACACATATTGAGCCCCTTTTGATATAACAGAAGGTTAATCAGAACTCATCTCAGGTTTTAAAGTTGAATATGCTGAGGCCAGAGAATCAAAACTTTGAGGCCGGCCTGGTCAATTTAGTAAGACCCTGACCCGAAAACTAAAAACTAAAAGGTGTAACTTGGTGGTAGAGCACTACTGAGTTCAATCCCCAGTATTTAAAAAAAAAAAAAAAAAAGAATATGCTACAGGCCCATTCAACAATTCACAGCAGAATACACTAATAGCATTATAATAAATGCTTTAACTGCTATTCTTTTCCTAGGAGCATGTTACAATCCCCATATATCAGAAATCTTTACAATGAACATTGTTATTAAATCTCTCTTCCTAACTGCCACACTTATTAATTTGATTCCAATAGGACCAGCTTGCAGATCTTTTATAAAAATAATTTCCTACCACTAACACTAGCCCTATATATGTGACACATTTCAATACCCACTCTTCTTTCAAGTATTCCCTGCAAACATAAGAAATATGTTTGATAACAGAGATACTGTGATAGAGTAAATAACAGAGGTTTAAGTCTTTTTTATTTCCACAGTTGGAGTAGTACTCTTAACTCAAAAATCTTTTTGCTACTAATTATATCACATTCTGCAGTAACAAAGGTGAGCTAAATAGGTCATCTAGTCTAAACAATGGAAATACCAAGGTCCCTTCTCATCCAGGTAATAATACCTTGTTTATAACTGCTGCACAGCCCTCTAGGTTACCATCTAGAATAACACAGAATTGTGAAAACCTTTCTTACCATGTGTAATATCATAGGGGGAAAGAGTCTATATTTTCCTTGGAAAACAACTGAATGACTCTTGCAAACTCTGAATTTGACATGTAGGGATTTCAAATATTTGGCATATTTTTCAGATGCTTTCAGACCTTTTTTTAGAAAAAAGATATAGAGTACTTTATAAGCCAAAACTATGTTGATTTCTGTAAAAACTTTTTGTCCCTCTCCTTGTGTTACTTTGGTTTTCATTTTTCACAGCATTTTCTCAGTTTTTTGTTCATTTGACATTATCTGTGTTTCATTTTATAAGATCAAATTGCTAGCGAGAGTAATTTCCTCTAAAATTGTTTTCTTATTCACAGCATTAAGATAATCAATCCTTCTATAGTAAAAGTGAATGAAAAATATTCTTGGTATTAAAGGAATCTACTCATCCATAAACATGTTTCATGGAATCACAATGTTAATGCATAAATTGCAAACTGAGGTACTGGGGCTGTACAGCACTTGCCTAGCATGTGTGAGACACTGGGTCTGATTCTCAGCATTGCATATAAATAAATAAAGATCCATCAACAACTAAAAATATTAAAAAAAAAAATTGCAGATGCCTCACAAGCACAAAGCCCTGGGTTCAATCCCCAGCACTGCAACAACAACAACAAAAAAAAAAAAAAATTGCAGGGCTGAGGTTGTAGCTCAGTGGTAGAGCACTTGCCTAGCTTGTATGAGACACTGGGTCCAATTCTCAGCACCACATATAAATAAAAAATAAAGATCCATTTGCAACTAAAAAATATGTTTTTTTTTAAAGTTTGCTGACTGAGGCTATTTCTGAATAGTCCAATCTCTATCTTGACAATGTACTTAATTTTGAGAACTGTTATCTCATTTGCCTGAATTTTCACAGCTGGTATTATGTCATTAACCACCTGATATCATTGTTTTTCTTATAAATCGTTTGTAGTGTCATGAAGCTTGTATCTATAGAGAGTTGGTGACTTTTAGGGAAATACTATTAATAAAAACATAAATAGTGAATACATTTCATCATGAAAAATCCATTCATAAAATGTGATTTAGCATACTATTAGGGTTTGGACACCAAGTATCCCCCAAATGCTCCTATTAATGTAGGAATATTCAAAGGTGAAAATGATTGGATTATGAAAACTTTAACCTAAACACTCCATTTTAGTTTGAATGAACTGGCTGGGTGGTACCTGTAGGCAGGTGAGGCCTGGTTGGAGGAGGTGAGTCACTGCAGGCACATCCTGGAAAGGTTGTTTTTCTGTATCCTTTTCCCATTCTTTCTTGCTTCTTCTTTGCTGCCATGAGGGAAGCAGCTTCCCTCCTATGAAAACCGTGAGCCCCAAATAAACTTTTCTTCCTTTAAGTTGTTCTTGTTTTCTTCCTTTAAGTTGTTCTTGTCAGGTATTTTGGTCATAGCAAAGCAAAAAACTGACTAAAACACATATTCTGTTGCCAATTCTCTTTATCTATGATCTTTCTTTTTACAGAATACCTTAGAACTCTATTTCCCTCAATGTAAATTGTTCTTAAAATGTATTTTCAGTTTTCTAATTGCATGATACTTCTTCATTAACTTCTGTGTTTACCAGTAGCTGCAGAATTAGATTCTAACCCTCACTGTCAGGGAGTAAAGACAGCATCATGGTGGTGTGAAATGGCCTTCCTGCTGTTTGACTGTTGCCGTCATCAGAATGTCAGGACACCTTCAAACGTCCTATCTTTTCTAAGGTGCCAATATGTACTATCAGCCACATACCTAACTTTTGGGGCACTGGAACATACATGAACTCATAATTATTCATAATTATTTCCTCTTTTATTTGTCTTTTTTTTTTTTTTTTTTGGTAGTGGGACTGAACCCAGGGCTGCTATGCCACTGACCTACACCCCAGCCCTTTTATTTTGTTTTTAGACAAG
The DNA here is from genome assembly GCF_902686445.1 of Sciurus carolinensis. Taxonomy (NCBI): domain Eukaryota; kingdom Metazoa; phylum Chordata; class Mammalia; order Rodentia; family Sciuridae; genus Sciurus; species Sciurus carolinensis. Next base: position 83,769,762 of record NC_062226.1, read on the forward strand.
GTCTTGCTGAGTTGTCAAGGCTGGCCTCTAACTCGTAGTCCTCCTGCCTCAACCTCCTGAGTAGCTGGGATCGCAGGTGTGCACCTCCCCACCCAACATGCTTGTCTTTATATTCACTTAAAATCAAGAATCTCATCTAAAACACATAGATACCTGGTTTTAAAGTCCTATACTTTCCACCCAGGTCAGAAATGAGTGGGGAGGAAAAACTTTTGATTAAGATGTGGGAAGGAGGAGAGTGGCAATCATTTTTTCATGTAGACTTCAGACTTTCAGCATTATTGCAACTGGTGAGTATAAAGTAGAAGATAATTATGCTTAAACTTTTGCTCTACATATTGTTGCCCTTTAAAAATATCATTCTGCTAAAAGTAGAGTACTGTTAAGGAAAACTCTCACCATTTTTTTCTTTTTATTACTACTTTTTAGCTATACATAGTAGTTGCGTTCATCCCATCAAACTCATACATCCTTGGAATTCAATTTCAGTTCATGATCCCTCCTCTTCCTGCACATCCTTCATCCCCTCCCTCCTTTCTCTACTCTACGAGACTTACTTTCACTCATCTGTTTATTTAAATGTGATTGGATCTTTCTACTTATACGTAAAGGTGAAATTCCCTGTGATATATTTATATATGCACATAATATGATTATTCTAGTAATTCATTCTGCATTTCCTCCCTTTCCCAGCCATCCACTCTGCCTCTCCATCTCCTTCTACATTACCATCTTCCCTTTGTCTTTATGATATTCTATCCTTCCCTCCCCTTTCCTTTATTTTACACTAGTTCCTGCATGTGAGAGAAAACATTCAACCTTTAAGTTTCTAATTTTGACTTATTTCACTTAGCATGATATTCCCTATTTCTGTCCATTTACCCATAAATGCCATAATTTCATTCTTCTTTATGGCTGAGTAGAATATATGAATATATACTGTGAATATATATAGATGTGTGCATGTATTTATGCATATATATCTATATGTGTGTGTGTGGTGTGTGTGTGTGTGTGTGTGTGTGTGTGTGTGTGTATCACAATTTCTTAAGACAAGCACTTGGGTTGATTCCATAATTTAACTGTTGTGAATTGTGCTGCTATAAACACAAAGGTGCCTGTATTGCTGTAATATGCTGATTTTAGATCTTTAGGGAAAATACCAAAGAGTGGGATAGCTGGGTCATATGGCGGTTCCATCACTAGTATTTTGAGGAATCACCATACTGCTTTCCAGAGTGGTTGTACTAGTCTAAAGTTCCACCAACAATGTACAAGGGTACCTTTTCCTCCACAACCTTTTCAGCATTTATTATTTGTATTCTGGATCATTGCCATTCTGATTGGAGTAAGATGAAATCTTAGTGGAGGTTTGATTTGCATTTCTCTGAATGCTAGAGATGTTGAACATTTTTTCATATATTTGCTGGTCATTTGTGTTTCTTCTTTTCAGAGGTTTCTGTTTAGTTCTTTTGCCCATTTATTGATTGGGTTATTTGGGTTTTTTATTTTTAAAGGTTTTTTTGTATATTCTGTATATTAATCCCCTGTTGGAGAAGTAGTTGGCCAAGATTTTCTCTGATTCTGTATGTTCTCTCTTCATGCTCTTAATCATTTCCTTTTCTGTGCAAAACTTTTTTAGTTTAATAACATCCCACTTATTGATTCTTGGTTTAATTTCTTGTGCTTTGGAGGTGTTATTAAGGATGTCAATGCCAGCACCTATATGATGGAGTGTTAAGGTTTCTGATCTAATTCCTAAATCTTTCATTCATTTTGGTTTGAGTTTTGTGCAGGGTGAGAGATACGGTCCTAGTTTCATTTTTCTACATATACCTGTCAAGTTTTCCCAGCACCATTTGTTAGAAAGTCTTTCTTTTTTTTCAAAATGTACTTTGGGTACCTTTTTCAAGTGTTAGATGACTGTTGGTAGGTGGATTTGTCTGTATCTTCTATTCTGTTCCATTAGTCTTCATGTGTATCTTGATACCACTCCATGCTGTTTTTATTACTACAACTCTGTAGTATAATTCAGGTGTTGTGATGCCTCCTGCTTTGCTTTTCTTACTTAGTATGACTTTGGCTATTCTGGGTCTCTTATTCTTTCAAATGAATTTTAAAATTGTTTTTTCTAATTCTGTGAAGAATGTCATTAGTACTTTCATGGGGATTGCATTGATTCTGTATATTGCTTTTGACAGTACGGGCATTTTGACCACATTAGTTCTACCTATCCAAGATATCTTTCCATCTTCTAAAGTATTTTTTTAATTTCTTCCTTCAGTGTTCTATAGTTTTCATTGTAGAGTTCTTTTACCTCCTTGGTTAGATTAATTCCCAAATATTTTATTTTATTTTTGAGGTTATTGTGAATGGGATGGTTTTTCTGATTTATCCCTCAGCTGAATCACTGTTGGATTATAGGAAAGCCATTGTTTTATGAGTGTTGATCTTGTATCCTGCTACTTTGCTGAACTCATTTATAATGCCTAGAAATCTTCTGATGGTGTTTTTTTTGTTTGTTTGTTGTTGTTGTTGTTGTTGTTTTGAGGGGGGATCTTCTAGATATAGGATCATGTCATTGGCAAACAGATATAGTTTGGACTCTTCTTTTCCCATATGTATTTTTTGATTCCTTGTCTTGCCTGATCACTCTGTCTAATGTTTAATGGACTATAATAAATAGGAGTGGTAAGAGTAGACAGCCTTTTCTTGTTCCTAATTTTAGAGGAAATGCTTTTGGTTTTTGTCAATTCAGTATGATGTTGGCTTTGGGTTTTTCATAAATAGCCTTTATGATTCTGAGGTAAGTTCCTTCAATCCCTAGCTTCTCCAGCATTTTTAACATGAATGAGTGCTGGAATCTTATCAAAGGTCTTTTCTGCATCTGTTGAGATGATCATGTGATTCTCATCCTTAAGTCTATTTAAGTGGTGAATTACACATCTATTGATTTGTGTATATTGAACCAACCTTGTGTCTCTGGAATGAAATGCACTTGATCATAGTATATTTTCTTTTTTAATATGCCTTTGAATGTGGTTTGTTAAAGTTTTATTAAGGATCTTTGCATCTTTGGTCATGAGGGATATTGATCTATAGTTTTCTTTCCTTGATGCATCTTTTTCTGATTTTGGTATCACTGTTATTTATACTGGTTTTGTAGAATGTATGTGGGAGTGTTCCCTCCCTTTCAATTTAATTTGAGAAAGACTGGTGTTATTTCTTCTGTAAACATATGATAGAACTCAGCTGAGAATCTTTCAGTCCCTGGGATTTTCTTCTGTGGAAGATTTTTAATTGCTATTTCAATTTCAGTACCTGATATTGGTCTGTTTAAGTTTTTTATATCTTCCTATTCAATTTGTGCATATGTCTAAAAATTTGTCCATGTCTTCCAGATTTTTCATTTTATTGGAGTATAAACTTTCAAAATATGTTCTGATAATCATTTGAATTTCAGAAATGCCTGGGTGATAGCTCCTTTTCCATCTCTAATCTCGTTAACTTCTCTCTCTTTCTTTTGGTTAGTTTAAAAAAGGATTTATCAGTCTCACCTATCTTATCAAAGAATCAAATCTTCATTGCATTGATGCTGTGTATTGTTTTCTTATTTTCAATTCCATTGATTACAGCTGTGATCTTAGTTATTTCCTGTCTGCAGGGAGCCAGCCCCAGCAACTCAGAGGGTCCCCGAAGGGTGGGTGGAGTTGGTGCAGAAAACAACAGGAACCCCTGGAGCAACTTGAAGGAAGTGCTGCTCAGATTTATTTTAGCTCTTCTTTTATAGTATTAAGTAAAGTAGGATTAAACATGATACAAGTTATAGAGAAATTACCACAAGATTTGTCATTAACCACACTTTCCAGCAGGTGTCTGACACATAGCGGGTACATTAAGGTCAACTCTCTATATTTACTTAAAGTTACTCACATAAGCATATTACAGTGAAAGATATTTTCCTATTTTCATCCTACTGGCCTTTGTTTACCCTTTGGTGTCAGACCTATTGTCCAGCATAATGACCCTATTTTGTTTGAAGTTAATTTTACCGAACTGCTAAGCAAAACATGCACTTAATCTTTACCTCATATTATTATGTTTTTGATTTAACCTTAAAGGTCTACTCTATTACCTAAACAAGCTCAGATAAAACTAAGTTAGGTTATTTACTGCCAACCAATCAGTGTGAGTGCTTAATTTTTATCCTAATATTGTTTATGTTATTGATTTATTCTCTACCTATTGTAATACATATGTGAGACCTAAACCAGCATAAACTACTCATAACCAGTTAACATGCAATGAGGGCATTTGATCTTAAGATAATATTTTTCTAGTTGTTTGCATATGTTGTTTCTTTGATCTTTGTCCTACATTTCCAGGGTGGCCCTTGACGTTCAAGCTTTGAAGGAAGGACAAATAATGGACATTTGTCCATCTACCATTAATATTAATTATTTATTCACCATTTTCATTATACACTCCTGTATAGGGAAGAGGTGGATCTGTGGGAGGTGGGTCCTTATACTTATTTGCTTGTTTCCCTCTAAGTGGATACCAGAAACATCCCCCAATCTTGTAAGTTAAGTAGGGTGGTCCTTATACTGTGGGGACAAAAAGTCTCCTGTTGTGTTTGTCAGGCTATTTTACTGGTAGAGCATTAACTGGGGCAGGTGTGGTCAGCGTAGGATCAACCAATTCCTGTAACTGTAGTTTTTTGAAGAACTCCTCAAACTCTGTACTTTCAGACTTATTATGTGTGGTATTGGTACATTTTTTTAAAGCATTCCTCATCCTCCCCCAAGCTCCACATACTCATTGAAGTTAAATTCTTATCACAACAATCATTAGTAACAAGCTTTCCAGGGACTATGATTTGTGGTTGCATAGTTGTAAGTATGATAATTATAAGAAAACACCCAATTCCCAGGAGAGATGACAGCAGCAATTTCCTGGAATGGTGGCTTGCCAAGCCCTTCCCCACACTCAGACCTTGTCAAGCAGCATGGTGAAAATGGTCCCCACCACCTGTCTTCTACTGTTTTTGAAATTAGTTTCTATTTCTTTTTCTAAGCCTTGAGATGGATCATAAGCTTATTTATTTTGAATTTCTCTATTTTTTAAAATATAGGCATGTAGTGGTACAAATTTTCCTCTTAGAACTGCTTTCATAGTGCCCCAGAAATTTTGATGTGTTATATCTCTGTTCTTGTTCATTTCTAAGAATTTCTTGATTTCTACTCTCATTTCTTCTTTGATTCATTCTTCATTTAAGGAAGTCTTATTAAATATCCATGTGTTTATGTAATTTTTATTATTTTTCTTGCTGTTGATTTCTAGTATCATTCCAGTATGATCCAATGGGATGCTTGGGATTATATTGACTTTTTTATATTTGGTAAGATTTGCTTTGTGGCTAGATTATGATCTATTTTGCAAAAAGTTCCATGTGCTGCTGAGAAGAAGGGAAAGTTAGGTGTTTTGGGATGAAATATTCTGTAGATGTCAGGTAGGTTCATTTGATATGTGGTATTATTTAGGTTGGAGATATATTTATTGATTTAAATTTTGATGTCCTGTCTATTGCTGGTAAGGGTATATTGAAACCACCCTATTATTGTGTTCAGGTCTATCTAGGAGTTGATGTCATGGAGTATTTTTTTTAATGTAATTGGGTGTGCTGACATTTGAAGCATCAAGGTTTACTATTGCTACATCTTCTTGCTGGATTGTTCCCTTTACCAGGATGTAGTGGTCTTGTCTCTTCTGATTAATTTTTGCTTGAAATTTTCTTCAGATATGAGAATGGCTACTCCTGCTTGTTTTAGGGGATCCATATGCATGGAATACTTTTTTTCATTCTTTCATCTTCAGCCTGTGGGTGTCTTTGCCTATAAGATGAGTCTCTTGTAAATAGCATACAGTTGGATCTTGTTTTTTGACCCATCCTACTAATTTGTGTCTTTTAATTGGCAGTTGAGACCATTAGCATTCAACATTAATGTGGATATGTGGATGTGGTTTTCTGCCATTTTGGTTTTGCTTTAGTTAACCTTGTCTAGATTTCTATTTAGTGGATTATTCTTCTATTGATATTTCTCTGTTAGGAAGCTTTGGGAATTTTTTTTTTAGGTTTCTCTGTGTGCAGTTTATCTTTGACTATTCTTTGTAGTCCTTGCTTGGTGCTCATGAGTTCTTTCAGTTTATTCTTATCATACAAAGTTTGTATTTATCCCTTGAATTTGAAACTGAGCTTTTCTGGGAATAGTTGCCTTGACTGGAAATTTCTTTTAGAGCTTGGAATATCTTATTCAAGGCCCTCCTTGATTTTAGGGTCTGAACTGAAAAATCAGAAATGAGGCTTATTGGTGTGCTTCTAAATGTGACTTGATATTTCTCTCTTGCAGGTTTTCCTATTCTTTCCCTCTTTTCTTTGTTAGGTATTTTGATTATGATATGACTTGGAGAACTTCTCGTTTGAATAGGTCTATTTGGAGTCCTCCTCCTGTATGTGGATGTCTATCTTATTTCTGATAAGGGAAAAGTTCTCTGTAAATATGTCATTGAAAATATTATTTTATGACTTTTGCTTGTATCTTCATGTTCTCTTCTATCCACATGATTCTCAGATTTGGTTGGTCTTTTAATGTTGTCCCAGAGTTCTCATACATTCTGGTCATGTTCTACAGTTTTTCCCTTTATTATATTTTGTGTACTCAAGAACATACACCCTGTCTTCAGGGGCTGAAGTTCTATTTTCTACACAATCTAATCTGTTATTGATGCTTTCAAGTGAATTTTTAATTTGATTAATTTTGTCTTTCATTTCTAGGATTTCTGATTCTTTTTACTGTTTCTATTTCTAGACCAAAGTGGTTTTTCATCCCTGCATTTGTTCTCTTAATTCTTTCTTTGATACTCCTTTAGTTCATTGAACATTTTAATAATCAGTTTTTCATAATTTTTCTCTAGGATTTTGCCCACATCACTACCAGTGGGATCCTTTGTTGTGGGGGATTTGTTTGCCTGTTTCTTCATGTTTTCAGAGGTCTTGGACTTGCACATCAATTAAGTTGGATTCCCCTTCCTCTTTTTTAGGTGTGTGCTTATAATTCTCTTATTTGTTCTGGGACTTCTCTCTGTTTTTGATATATGAGTAAATGTCAAGGAGTTGGACCTGAAGTCCCTCTCTGATTGTTCCTTTTTGAGTCCTTATTGTTGGTTTGGGGCCTTTATCTCCTCAATTCTTTGAGTTGGAGTAATGTCAGGGCTCAGATGGGTTTAGATTATGTGTGGGTTGAGATTCACCATTGCTTTGTTGAGATGTATTTCTTAGCTGCAGGATCTCTACTCTGTGATCTTGAATTGTCCTGATCTCTTTCCAGCCCCTGGAGAGGGAGGAGGGATCCAGAATAGCACTAATGTAAGCAACAGATATACAGCTTTAAGTCCAGTGTCTACTTTGAAATCTATAACACTAATTGCTACTTATATAGGAATGTTGGTGTCAGCACTTAACAATAGTACACAATAAAAAACTGTGAACTAGGTCAGGCATTCAACAGCAGGTATCCACTCTATCATTCAGTATATTAATAGTCGTACCAACTTCAATGAGCTAGGAATTACATAGTCTAATCATTAGTTTGGGTTTTTTTCTCTTCTATTCTTTCATTAAAGTGTAGTTGAAGATTGAGTGTCATTAGTTTGTGTGTGGAGCAAGGTGTGCTGTCTTTGGGTTCAGTTTAGTTCAGTAGCAGAGTCTCTAATCTGTGAACTTTTAGTGTCCCTGTAGATTCCCAGCACCTCACACAATAGGGCAAAAACCAAAAACCAAAAAACAGTAACAACTGATGCAAACAATATACAACATTAAATACTTAGTTCCTACTATAACATCTGCATTAATTACCACAAAAAATAGGAATTATGGGGTCAGCAATTGTCAACAGTTAAAGCAATAACCATGAACTAATCTGGCTTTAAAGCAAACAGCAAGTGTCAACTATGTGATTCACAGAAGTAATAATTGCATCACCATTAATGGTACAGGCAGAAGTTATATAAACCATTTATTTCTAAAAGATGGCAAAATAGGATAAAAGAAAATGTGCTAGGAAAGTAGAAAAGTTTATAATTTCAAAAAGGGAACAGAGTGAATGCAGAAGAGATGTAGCAGGTGATGGTTAAGGGAAGAGGGGAAAATAGAAGCAAAATAAAGGGTTAGAGAGAGAGAGAGTAACAGAATTTGACCGCTCTCAGGAGAAGAGAGAAAGAGAAATAAGTGAAACGAACAAATGAAAACAATATAAAACAAAACCAAAATATACAAACCAAAAAACCTAACCCTCAAAAGATAAGGAAAGGGAAAATAAATACATTTTTAAAAGCTTATAAATATGAGAAAAAATGAAACAAATAAGAATATGTATATATGTCCCTGAACCAATCAGCACAGCAAAAATACACACACCACAGACACACACAAAGATTCTTAATGAAAAGTGAAGGAAACATCTCCACGGAGGTGGTCAAAATAGTTGACCAGAGTGGATGGTGACTCTATGTGCCCACCTGCCTTTCTTTCCATTTCTTGAGCAGTGTGCTGAAAGAGAGAGAGAGAGAGAGAGAGAGAGAGAGCGAGAGAGAGAGAGAGAGAGATAGCACACAAAAGGTGGGATTTTTTAACCCCTTCCTGTTTTTATGTTGCTCCCTGAGCTACCAGTTGGAGTGACCGAAAACTGGGAGCTCTTCCATAAGTCTCAGTTTTCATTCTCACTAGTTTGAGGTGGGATGGATTAGGAAGTAATGTCAGTTGGAGTTTTGTCCATACAGACCAGAAAGTTGCACTCCCAGGGTAAAGCTTCTGCAGAAACTCTCACCACTTTTAAAACAAATGCCATAAATACAGCTGAACTAAATATGAGCATTAGTTCACAAATTAGTCTTTCAAAGGCATGAATCAAGTAGGAAAACCTTTAACCAAGGATATTTCATTTTAAATTATGAAGTATAATCAAACATAATCATGTAGAAATTTTCTGTTTTTCTTGGTAGAGAATTTATGTATTCTAGGTGTTTATTTAGGTGTCAATATTTTAAATCCCACAAATTGACACTTTCTATCAATTTTCAATAAACTAAGACATTTTGTCTATTATATGTGAAGTTTCTTTAAATTATATAAGTAACACTGAAGAAGAACTGGATTGTTTTGAATTTAAGACTGCTTCCACCTGAAATGCTGTCACATGGACTTGAGGGTGGTTATCTTGTCCATATTCTTAGAGGTAATAATGACTCAATTGATAAATTTTTGTCCTGTGCGTATGGCATGTAAAATATGTGCCACCATGGACTGAGACCTCTGAAACCATTAGCTCAAAATAAAGTTTTCTTCCTCTAAATTGTTCTGGTCAGTTATTTTACTCACAGTGGTGATAAGCGAACACAAGAATATTCACAATTATCTCTCATGATTTTCTGAACTTTGACATTCCCAGTAAAGGAAGCTCTCCCTTTAAGTGGGCCTCTGTCCTGCACTGAGGATGATAGAAAGCTGCCCCTTCACAGGAAATTTTCCTGCCCTTTGTATTTTATACTACTACAAAGCCATAGCAAAATGCATTTTATCTGTTTTCTGAAAAGGCTTCTAAGAGGAGGCTGTCCCTTCAGTGATGGGGTTCGGAAAGATTTGCCCCTAAATGTCTCCTCTAATGCCTGTCCTAAGCAGGATGACTCTTCCTTCTGGGTCAGGATGCTCTGGTCCTACATCCCCTTCATTAAGCTCTCCTGTTTTGGATCCTAGAGGGCTCAGTTTCTTTGCAGCAGATGGGAAATTCTTATTCATGCTATTGTGTAAGACATGCTTAATGTACCATTGCTCCTGGCCCTTCTCCACTGACCCCTATGTCTTCCAAGTAGACATGCAGCACTTGGGAAGCTGCCATGTTCCTGCTGGAGGTCCCCTGTCCACAGATCACTAACACTTTGGAATTCAAGTTATTTGAAAAATAGACATGTTTTTGGGAGGGCTTGGAGCCTGACTATGCTCCCTGCTCTCCAATTTAGACTTTAACTCACCAAGCAACTGACTTTTAAGGTCTGATGAGTTAGGATCTTGAGGAACTGATGGTCTTGGTGAGGGACTTTTGGTAATCAGGACACTTTCTACTTATTGCTGTTTTGTCAAGATGTTACTACATCATGGTTTAAAAGCACAGAATAACCTTCTGGACTTTTTGGATGAGGGAAGATGTTCTGAAATCTTCATCCTTTTGCCCTGAAGTCTTTTTACACTATTACTGAAACCCATTCTTTTATCCGTTGGCTCAGGTCCTGCCCCAGCTTCCCTTTTAGGCAGCTTTGGGCTGCATCAGTTGACTGGTAAAGTCTGTGTCTGGCTTACTTTGTCGTTGATGCTGAGTGTGGGGGCAGACAAATCTTTCACCATCCTTTGGAGAATGTGCTCTACACAGTCACAAATTGATATCAGAGGGTGATTGTCTCAGATCCCCTGTCTTTCCTTTCCTGCAGGTGAGATGGCAATGAGAAGATGGTTCAGCACAGAGCCTGAATTTGTTTTTCTCACCCCGTCCTCATGAAAGGTGTTAGAGCTTCCTCCAAGGATCTTGGAAACTCCAGCTTTAGAATCCACCCCAGAAATAAGGTTAGCTGAGGAAAGTCAAAATGGGAAAAGGACTGAGATAGATCTTCTTTCATATTAATGAGTGCTGTGGATTTGTGGGCCTTGAGGGGAAGGCTGCACATCACCTTCATATGAAAACATCTATGGTCTTCCAACAACTTTTATTTGCTGGAGCCAAGGACAAAAAAATCTCGTGATGGCGTTCAGACAATTGTCTTGACTCACCATTGGTGCCCAATCTGTTACATTTAGCTGGGGAATTTCTCAGGAAGATTCGATATCTGAACGCCTCATTCTCTGAATGCCTAACTGCTCACAGGAATGAAAAGAAACTGGATCGTTAATACATTGCTTATGGATATGTGAAACGATGCAGCCACAGTATGACTGTGCACAGGCGACTATCATAGCATTCGTCAATTACTCTCCTGGCCATTTATCACAGAGAAGTGAAGATATAAGTTCACCCAAAAAACCGTACTCAAATGTTTACAGAAGGTTTGTTTTTTTTCAAAAGAAGTCTTTAGGACTCATTCTTTTTTTGTTGTTGTTGTTCTAATTAGTTATACATGACAGCAGAATGCATTTTGATTCATTGTACACAAATGGAGCACAGGTTTTCATCTCTGGTTGTACACCATGTAGAGTCATGCCATAAGTGCAATTATACATGTACATAGGTTAATGATGTCTGTCTCATTCCACCATCGTTCCCACCCACATACCCCTTCCCCTCCTTTCTCTCCTCTCTGTCTAATCCAAAGTTCCTCCATTCTTCCCCTGCCCCTTCCCTAATTATGGATCGGCATCCACTTATCAGAGAAAACATTTGACGTTTGGATTTTGGGAATATGCTTATCTTGCTCAGCATGATATTCTGCAGCTCCATCCATTTGCCTTCAAATGCCATAATTTTATTCTTCTTTAAGGCTGAGTAATATTCCATTGCATATATATACCACAGTTTCTTTATTCATTCATCTATTGAAGGGCACCTAGATTGGTTCCACAGTTTAGCTATTGCGAATTGAGCTGCTATAAACAATGATGTGGCTATGTCACTGTAGTGACATAAGTCCTTTGGGTATAGACTGAGGAGTGGAAAGCTGGTTCAAATGGTGGGTCCATTCCAAGTTTTCTGAGGAATCTCCATACTGCTTTCAATAGTGATTGCACCAATCTACAGTCCCACCTGCAATGTATGAGTGTACATTTTCCCTACATCCTCTTCAACACTTAGTGTTCCTTTTATTTTTATAATTACCATTACCTAGAGTGAATTCAAATCTTAGAGTAGCTTTGACTTGCATTTCTCTAATTGCTAGAGATGTTCAACATTTTTTCATATATTTGTTGATTGATTGAATGTCTTCTTCTGTAAAGTGTCTGCTCAATTCCTTGGCCCATTTATTGACTGGGTTATTTGAATTTTGGTGTTAAGTTTCTTGAGTTCTTTATATATTCTGGAGATTAGTGCTCTATCTGAAGTGTACATGGTAAAGATTTTCTCCCACTCTATAGGCTCTCTCTTCATGTTATTGTTTCTTTTGCTGAGAAGAAGTCTTTTAGTTTGAATCCATCCCATTTATTGATTCCTGATTTTATTTCTTGTGCTTTAGGATTCTTCTTAAGGAAGTCAGATCCTAAACCAACATGTGAACATTTACGCCTACTTTTTTCTTCTATTAGGAACAGGAGCTCTCTTCTAGTGCCTATGTCTTTGATCCACTTTGAGTTTTGTGCAAGGTGAGAGATAAGGATTTCATTTTGTTTTGCTGCATATGGATTTCCAGTTTTCCCAGCACCATTTCTTGAATAGGATATCTTTTCTCCATTCTGTGTTTTTGGCACCCCTGTCTATTATGAGATAACTGTATTTATGTGGGCCTATCTGTGTCATCTATTCTGTACCAATCGTCTACATGTCTATTTTGGTGCCAGTACCATGCCATTTTGTTACTATAACTCTGTGGTATAGTTTAAGATCTGGTATTCTAATGCCTCCTGCATCACTCTTCCTCCTAAGTATTGCTTTGGCTATTCTGGGTCTCTTATTTTTCCAAATAAATTTCATGATTGCTTTTTTTATTTCTATGAGAAACATTATTGGGATTTTAATTGGAATTGCATTAAATCTTTATAACACTTTTGGTGGTATGACCATTTTGACAATATTATTTCTGCCTATCCAAGAGCATGGAAGATCTTTCCATCTTCTAAGGTTGTTTTCAATTTCTTTCTTTGGTGTTCTGTAGTTTTCATTGTAGAGGTGTTTTGCCTCTTTTGTTTGATTGATTCCCAAGGTTTTTTGTTTTTGTTTTTGAAGCTACTGTGACTTGGATAGTTTTCCTTATTTCTCTTTCAGAGGATTCATCCCTGATGTATAGAAAATGCATTAGATTTATGGGTATTGATTTTACATCCCACTACTTTTCTGAATTCATTTATTAGTTCCAGAAATTTTCTGGTGGAATTTTTTGGATCCTCTGAATATAGAATCATTTTATCAGCACCAAGTGATAGTTTGAGTTCTTTTTTTCCTATTTGTATCCCTTTAATTTCTCTCACCTCTCTAATCACTTTGGCTAGAGTTTCAATAACTATGCTTAATAGAAGTGGTGAAAGAGGGCATCCCCATCTTGTTCCAGTTTCTGGAGTGAATTTTTCAATTTTTCTCCATTCAGAATGATGTTGGCCTTGGGTTTAGCATAGATAGCTTTTACAATGTTGAGGTATGTTCCTACTACTCTAGTTTTTCTAGTGTTTTGAACATGAAGGAGTGCTGTATTTTATCAAATGCTTTTTCTGCATCATATGAGATGATCATATGATTTTTCTCTTTAAGTCTGTGGATATGGTGAATTACATTTATTGAGTCCCATATGTTGAACCCACCTTGCATCTCCAGGATGAACCCCAAATTGATCATGGTGCACTATATTTTTAATATATTTTTGTATGTGACTTGCCAGAATTTTATTAAGAATTTGTGTATCTGTGTTCATCAGGGATATTGATCTGAAGTTTTCTTTCCTTGATGTGTCTTTGTCTGGTTTTGATATCAGGGTAGAAGGTTTATTCTTAATGGCCCCAAATTGAAAACAACCTGCATGCATTCCAGTGAGTGGTAGAGCAAACTGTAGCACAGCAGTGACATTAAATAAAAAGAATGAACTACTGATAATGCAACAACTCACACAAATCCCCAGAGAATTAAGCTGAGTAAATAAAAGTCCATCCCCAGATATTACATATATTGACTCCTACATAAGTTCTAAAAATACAAAAAGGGACACATATTAGGGGGTGTTGGAGCAGTATGGTAGTGGATGTGTCTATTAAAAGGCAACTTGATAAATGCTTGTGGTGATACAAATGTTCTGTCTTGATGTCAATATCAATATTTTTGAAATATAATACCTTTGGAGGAAACTAGATAAAAGTGTACATGAGATCAATTATTTTACACAACTAAAAGTGAATGTATACTTATCTCAAAATAAAAATGTTTGAAGAACCTCAAAATAAGATATGAGATATGGATATATTTGCTATCATGATTTTGATGATTTAATAAATCTCAAAACATCACATTGTACCCTTAATGTCATATAGTTTTTTCTTGTCAGTTATACCTCATTAAATGAGATAAGGGGATACAGTATATCTTTTCCTCTTCCCTTTCTAAATAATTTAATTTTATAGCCATTAGGTGACCAAAGCAATATAAGCAATTTGCACCAAAATGAGAGAAGGGGGCAGTTGGGGAGATGTTGCAGTGTCCCGGAGCAGCCTACTGCAGGAGTTCAGGGGCAGGTGACCTGCAGGGGCTGCCCACTGGGATGAAAATGGCAAATGGAAGTAAGACCCTTCAGACAGGAAAGGGAGGAATGTTGCTCAGGTGACCAGACACCTTACCTTTTAGGCACTTCTCAACTCTTGTCTTCTGGAAGCAATGGAGATCAAATCCAGAAGCCTAAGGTAAGACAGCTGCCACTTTTAGGAAGCCAAAGGACACCTCCTATCAGGACCCATCTCTGGCTATGGTCCATCTCTGTACATGGCCCTGTCTCCAAGGGTTACTAGGCAGAGCCATACCTCTGAAATCCTTCCACCACTTATTCATTTCTCCAGAAATTTCTGAGTCCCACTAGTTGCTGATTATTAAGTACTTGGCACAGCATTCTTGAGGTCTTGATATAGAAATGGTCTTAGTCTGGAAGATAGAAATTTAGCAGTATATTCCAGCACACCACTGTGGACTGGAAAGCAAAGACAGAGCCTAGCCCAGGAGGATGGAGACAGGCATCAGGGAAACTTATTTCAGTGTAACAGAAAGGAAAGAGCAAAGGAGAGATGGGAGATCAGGGTGAGGGAATTCTAAGTTTTTATGATGAAATTTTCCTACCTGTTGGATTGTCATTCTTCTGTGATGGCCTAGCTCATATGCACAACCAATGAGGAGTGTGGAAAAGTTTAGGTAAGTGATGTAGCTTTGAATGGATAGGTAAGAATTGACTGAGGAATCAATTATGCATGTTTCACCAAGACAGAGAACTTTGTTTTCTCTCCCTTGTAATTAGCACCTGGTGTGTCCCAAGTGCCTAGAAGACTGTCTAGCACAAAGCAGTCCCTACAGGAATGAAAGAATTATCTTCAAATATGTTGGAAGTACCATTTGTTTAGGTGAAAAATTACTCTGTAGTTTTAACCAAAGGGAATCGGTCCCCTTGGAGAAACCCAGTATACAACAGTAGATAGTTGGATTTCATCAGATGGAAAAGATGAAAAGAGATGGACAAGCTTTTTGGAATTGAGCTATCCAGGGCTATGGATAAGGGTAGACCATGAAGTTTTCCTTGAAGAGGGAGGAAATTAGGACAAACAGTTGTTGGGTGGAGAAGGAGAAACTTTAAAGTGACTTCTAGTTCCTGAATTCATCAAATTGGCATACTTAGAGCATAAGCCAGGAGAATAAAGGGTGAAATATCAAAATGGATTTTTTTCAGGGGAGGTATTCCTGGTGATAATTCTAGGGTGTGTCAGTAACTGAGTTGCTTGTAGTTGAAGGGCTCTAAGATGAGAAGGGGTGCACAGTGAGAGGTAGGTTATGAAATCATTTATCCATCTGGAAATTGGAGCTTCCAGGTGATTTCCCCCAATTTAGGCATTATGTCCTGGGCTCCATTCCAAGACCTCTGCAAAATCAGCATTCTCCCTGCAGCACCCAACCTCATTCAATGGATTCAGTTGGGAATGAAGGCAGAATTGGAACAGTGAGAGACTCAGCTGTAACAGACATCCACTTTATTTTTTGTTTGTCTTGTCACTCAGCATTTACTTACCTTCTTGGAAATACTCCCTCTAAGGCCTTCTGGGGAACTAACCCCATCCTCATTTTCAGAACACATGAGAGTACAGTTTAATTCTCCATCATTCTTATTTTAGGAATGGAATATGTAGCTCAGGCTTGGTCAACAAGATTATTCCACACTTTTGGCACCAGGTATTGGTTAGAAATGGGCATATGGCCCAACTGGAGACAACAAGGAGACACAATGGGACATTTGAAGGGACTAGTGGGAGGCGCACCCCATTTTCACCTGCTTGTCAATCTTGGAGGATGCAGCTGTGAACTTGCCAGCTACAAAGTCTAACATTAAAGCTAACCCAGAAGGCAGCCAAGAAATGGGAAGTGGTTCCCGATGGCATCATTTGATCCCCAGCAGGAACCCTGTCACCTGAGGCCACCCTTATTCCCAGGCTTTTTTAGCTCCCACAGTCAAGTGTCTATTTCTTTAATTCGTTTGAATTATGTTTGCTGTCATTCCCATCCAAATCTTTCCTACTGTAGAAGGGGTCTCTGTTCCTGGCTTCTTTTTCCATGCTAGTCCCCTAAATGCATACTATTTTCTATGTAACTCAGGTTGCATTTCTATTAAAGGGCAGAAAGATAACTACTTTAAAATGTGGAGACTGAATGGGACAATATACATAAAAGTACCACTTTGTTTCATAGCCCCGAAATACAAGCCATATTTAATATTTTTAAAAAGTAAATCTTGCTCAAATGATCTGCTTTAAATGATAGAAAGATATCCAACCTTTGTTATTTCTGGAGGCTTAATAGGCTTTTGCCTATTAAGTTTGAAATTTCCTAACAAAATTATGTCAAGTTTGGGCAACAAAATTTTTACCCAAATATTGACAGGTTGATGGGGCTTAATGATAACTTGTCTCAGTAAACAATTTCATCCCCTAAGAAATCCTGCAGTCTCCTAGAGGACTTTTGCACAGTACTTATCTTCTCAAGGAACCTGTCTTTACATCCTTATTCTCAAGTCACTGGAACACTGCTCTCCTTAGGCAGCTCTCCCTCTTTGAATTCACCACCTGTTTCACCTTCTCCTGTCTCCCTCCTAGGAACACATAGATGAATTCCCTTCCCACGTGAGAATTTGGATTCACCTGTAAAACAGGTGCCTTGAATCCTCTTTTTGGGCACAGAAAATATGAATGCCATTAGTAACTTATTAGACCAATAGCCCAGAACTTCCTGAAAGATACATGTGGAAAATTAGCTTTGATTCCTGTGGGTGTCCACTCTGGTAAAATGAAGAAACTTCAATCAATAATTTGGTAAAAGACCTTGCCACAAGTGACCTAAAGTCGCACAAGTAGGTAGAGTAAGAATCCCTACAGAGGAAATCATCCTCCATTGTTACTGCTAGCATGACTTCCCTTCCACAGTGAGGCATTGGTAGACTTCCATAATCATCAGGTGGAACCACTATCGCTGCCACCTAAATTTGAAGAGACCACTTCCTAGATACTCTGTACATATTCTGTTTCACTACCTCATGCAGTATTTCTCTGAATAGAAGCAAGTATTTGGCCACCAGACATGACTTGTTATGTGGCTCTGGAGCAGTCTTTCATCTTGTTAAGCCCCCATATCTCCCTTGGTTTGTGTCCTTGCACCACAGAGACTTGAAAAGCACCCCAGAATGAGAGTTCTATGCTCTGAATTCACTGCAAGTGGCATGTTACTAACTAGTGGACTCATTCTCTCTGATGTTTATGCTATGAGTTTGAAGTGTTAGGTAAAGTGCATTGAATATATTATAAAGGACAAAAATTAAATTCTGTGGCCTATAGCATTTACTTCCTCTTTAAGTCCATTTGTCTCTATAGAAGGTAGTTTTCTTTTATAGACTTATAGTTCAGAAACCAGGAGATAGTGGAGAAATGGGCAGAGCCAGGATGAGGACTATTGCCCCTAATTTCTTCTCATATTAAGTCAAAATACTGACAGTGATATGTCAGATGACTCTAAGGTTTCCTTTCACTTCACTTTCCATTCATGATGGCCACACGCCACCTTTACCTCCATACCATGTCTCTGTCCTTTTTTTAGATGCTCCAACTTCTTTCATGTGTTTTTAATCAGCCTCTACTCCCCTCAGCCATTGGCCTTGATGACATGGATATGGATGAGGATGAGGATGAGGATTTAATTGGCACCTTTAGCCACTGTGGTTTCAATGAAATGAGTGGGGTCTCCAAGAAGAGACACTTAGGCTAGGTAGACTTCTAAAACAACTCTAATGATGCTGCTTCCTGGTATTCATTTGTGTAATTCACTCTCATCTCACGTGTGGCCTAAACTTAAGATATTTGTTCCTAGGGTGGTATGTGGCTCAGTAGTAGAGTGCTTATGTAGCATGTGTAAAGTCCTGAGTTTAATCCCCAGAACCACCAAATATCCCAGCAGGATAAGTGAAATATGATGTCAGTGCCCTTTTTAATGAAGTGCACTGTCACATTGGAGAAACTCACAAGGCTAGGAACTGAAGGAGGCAACTCCAAACAGTGCCAGCAAGGAATTGAGACCCTGTGTACAACCAGCCTGCAGGGACTGAATCCTACAAAGTGCTACATAAGTAAATATGGAAGTGTATTTTTATGCAGTAAGCCTTCAGATGAGACTCTGGTCCCAACTAAAATTTTGATTACCACCTTGTAAGAGACCCTGAAACAGACAAACCCACTAGTCCTTGCCTGGATTCCTGATGCACAGAAACTGTGAGACAGTAAATGTTATTTTAGGAGACTATACTTTGAAATATTCATAACATAGCAATATGTAACAGAAGCATCATTAAATCGCCGTAAACTTGATGTAAAATGTAGCATAGCTGGAAGGGAGTGACCAAGACCACTTCCCTGAAAAAGGATGATACGGTGTTTGACATCATCACTGCACATTGTCTCTGTATTGCCTCAGTACTAAAAGACCATCCTTGCACTTT
The DNA here is from genome assembly GCF_902686445.1 of Sciurus carolinensis. NCBI lineage: Eukaryota > Metazoa > Chordata > Mammalia > Rodentia > Sciuridae > Sciurus > Sciurus carolinensis. The sequence goes on from NC_062226.1 coordinate 83,788,725, forward strand.
ATGGTGAAATGACATCATGGTGCCCTTTATAAGTTCTTACTGCCTCTGCGAGGTGAATAGGCAAATGGCATTGAGAACAAAAGTGACTCCTTACTATTCCCAAGCATACATTTGGGATCCCCAAAACCTAGACCCCAGTGCTGAACACAGAGAACTCCACTCTCTAGCAGAAGAAACATTTATTATTCATTTTGTTGTGGAGATATTATTCCCATAATAGGATGTATTACCATAATAATAGAGAAACTTTTACATAGTGGCCTGGATTATTCCTTTAAGGAAAATTTTCCTTCCTCTAAGTGCTGAAGAAGCATCTTCTGTTTGCATAGAAGAGTCAAAGCTCTGAATCCAGTGTCTTTGGCAGATGTGAGGGCATCCAGAGGTACCTGGCATCCCTGCCTGAACATGGAATATGATGGGTCCAACACTTCCCAGAGAATGGGGGAAGGTACTGAGTCTGGAGTAATACCTGGTCATTGAAGAAGATAGTCTTCTGGAGATCTCTGACACTGTCTCTGATCTGTTCAACACCCGTAAGATCACTTGGGCCAGGAGAGACGGCTTCTTGGTTACAGGAGTTGGAACTTGACCTTTTCGGTTGCTGTATGTCACAGATAACCCCATAATTGGAAGGTTGTCCTTTGTCAGTCTCTGCCTGCAGTTTCTTCTGCTTACTCAACTCCCAAGCCTCACATTTCTGCCTGTGTGCCAGTTTCTCCTCCAGGATCTTTCCAAGAGTTTCCATAAGCTCATGGGCTTCAGGAGGGTCATGGCTCATGGAGGGATCTCTATCTTTCACAGGACTCTTCTGGCATGTGCCTTTTATCCTGGAATCAATCCACTGAAGAAATCGTCTTATCTTTTTTTTGAAGCAACTTTCAGAAGAAAACGGTGTTTTCTGTGGCAACTTGGATGCCTCTTCTAATTTCCTGTCTTCCGCAGGATGGCTCTTCCTTATTGCTCTGAATGCCTCTAATCTTAAATCCTCATCTCTATATTTTCCTCTTTCGCATATTACAGGGCTCATTCTTCTCTCAACTGGTGGGAAACTCCTATCCTGCCAATTGCACAAAACATGCTTAGGGAGCCAGGGCACCTGTTGTTTCTGCATGTTGTTCCTTGTGTCTTTCAGGTGAATATGCAGCTCCCGGCAAATTTCCAGGTCCTCACTAGAGTTACTGTGGGAGAGTGACAGTGAAGAATGAGAACTCAAGTTGTTATCTAAAGGAAGGACTGTGTCCCTGGAAGAACCTTGAGCCTGGCTTGGTGACTTACTCTGCATTTTAAAAGACACCAGTCTTCTAAGGTCTGAGTGTGACAGATCTTCAGGATTTAGTATTGTTGGTGGGGTGCATTCAGTGGCTGGGGTAGTTTCTACTTTACTCACATCCACGTTTGTCTTTGGGGAGACTTCTGGCTTGCTGGTTGTTGGGATAGCACAAATTTTTGATTGAAGATTACAAAGCTCATGGGCTTTGAATATCTGCCTGCATATGTCAAATGTAGAAAAATGTTCTGAATGCTTATTCTTTCCCACTATCATTTTGTCCTCTTGCATTTCTGTTCTATGGCTAGAACGTACCTTTTCACACTTTGATTTATCTCCATCTCCATCTTGCCTTATGGGCTGCTCTGGACTGTCTCTCTTTTCTGATACAGTGTCAGTCTGACTCACTTTGTCTTTGATACTATTTGTGTGAGGCAGAAATGTCTGACTATCATCCTCAATTGTCTGGACATTCTCTGTAACTTCATGATCAGTATCATAACATGTTTGTTTCAGGGTGTCCTGTACTTCCTTGGGCACAAGTGAGGTGGCAGGGAAAGAATGATCCATAATGGAGACTGAATTTTTTATTTCTTCCTGACCCTGATGAATAGCTTTAGAGCTTTCTGTTAAGGGTCTGGAGACTCCAGATTTGGAATCCAGCTCAGAAATATGAGTTGAGCATGAAACAAAGTTATATGGAGGAAGAGGCCATGTTTTGGCTTCTCTCAGCATATAGAATTTTATGGATTCAAGAACCCTGAGGGGAAGGCCCCACTTCTGACTTAGCCTAAACCTTATAATATGGGCTTCTAGCAACTTTCGGGTATTGTGATCAAGAAAAGAAAGCCCTGCTTTGGTTGTCTGGCACTGGACCCTACCCACCAGTGGTGACATATTATTTTTGTTATCTGTATTGGTATTGAAACTCCCAGGAGGCGGCAATGCATTGTTCTCATCCAGCCAAGAAAGACAGACACCTATAGGAATCCTACCTGTAGTAATCTGCCAACATTTCTGGCTCACATGTAATCTAAGCATGCTTTTCATCTGATTCAGGTCTAAGTCCTTCCCTGAAACACTTACTAATTCATTCCCTAAGTCATTCCTTGAGCAACACACCCAGTCACTGTTCTCCGACACAGCACTCACATCGTTCCTTGGATACCATTCTGAAACCATTAGTGGATTATCTAATGGACACTTCCCCAGGATATGCCTGAGATTCTTTGCCAAACCCTTCTTTTGCTGAAACTTTGTGGAGAAATTCTCATGGAAACTTCCTGGCAGACTCCATTCTGTTTTCTCTAGATCCTTGCTACGGTGGCCCTGAAGATCAGAGGGTTGTGAGTGAGCATGTCTGTGACTGTACTGAGATGTCTCTGTTGATGTGTCCCAAGACCTCATCAATGCTCCCGATCCTAGATGACTACAAGACTGGAGGTTCCAGAATGGAATTAGATTCTTTGGTACATGGTGCTCCAGGTTCTCCTGGGGTTGACTGCTGATATGAAAATGGCCAGGAATGACGGAGACTGGAACATGGGCCTGGGAGTATTGCCTGGCCAATGGAAAGGTGGAAGCTGGAGGACAAAAGCCTTCTTGATACTTTTGGAGTTCAGGGTCAAAACCCCACAAATGTTCATGATGTTTCTGCAACGCATGCCATTCCAGGTGTTTATTTCCATGTAAGATGTGAGCATCAACTCTACTCTGTGATCTATGGAAAGTATTTCCATAGTACTGAATCTGGGGTGGAGAAGATAGTACAGGGAGTGGAAATTTACCATGGGCCAGGGAATGAACATGAGTGAGAGGTAATGTCTGTGATTGGGGATTCATGTGAGGAAAGGGTTGAGAATGTGTGCTAGTGAGGTAGGGTGGGTGGGACCGAGGGCGTGGTGGAATCTCTTTAGCCTGGACTTGAATTGCAGGAACATTACAAGTCCCATTGAATAAGACAAAGTGAGGCTGTAGGGAGGAACAGCTCCTAGAGACCAGAAGAGTAGCTACTATTGACTCGCTGTGCAGAGAGGGAAGACCCCAAAAGAGCTGGCTGTATCTATGCTCCAAGTTTCCCCCCAGAGTCTTCACATATACAAAGTGCTGACAAATTCCCAGATGTTCTGATTTGTCTTTGGTGTCCCAGCCGATTTGGGGAGCTATGTTGTCTTTCTCATCAACAAAGGACTGCAATGAGTTCCAGGAAGATGTAAATTGGTATTCTGACCACTTTTGTTTTATCAATGGCCCCTGCTTCTTTCCTTTATTTTCTAAGATCTGGAAAGTCATTCTCTTTTTTATTTGTCTCTCCAAGAGTTCCTGTATGTTAAGGCCAAGGAAAGAAATGTGTCTGCCTTCCATATGTGAGATATCAGAATTTTTCCATAGATAGAAATATGGTAGATGGAGGGAAACATTCTCTTCCTGAAAATTGTAGTGTGGTAATCTTGGGAGGACTATATTCTTGTTATGAGCCTTCCACCAGGAGAATTGTGAAATTGCCAAGCTTGAGCTGTCAATGTCTCTGATTGTTGGACCATAACTGGATAACTCCTCGGGGCTATTCTTGAGAGACAAAGTGACCTCTGGTTGGAGAACAGGATCTGCTCCCTGAGTGTGATGTAGTGGAAGGGAGGGAAGTGCATGAAGTTGGGATGGGAATGTGTCTACTGGGAATTTGGAATCCAGGGGAGGGAGAGGCTCTTGTGGCAGAGAATCACCGAGTCGTGAGGATGAAAATATGTCTGCTAAGGTGACCTTGTTAGGTGACAGAATGGAGGGGAAAGGTGGAGAAGGTTCAGGCAAAGATCCTGGAATTGGGTCTTCTGGAGGAGTTGATGAGACAGCAGAGAACAGAGAAGCTGATGACTCTGTCACATGAGCTGTGGATGCCAAAGGGTTCTGAGTAAATACAGTATCTTCCAAGGACGCCAGATACAGCAGATGACTGACCTCAGCAGTTGTCCTATTACAAACATCACAGAGAGGGTCTGGACATAGTAATTGGCGAAAGTGGGTGGTATCATGATGCTGGCCCAGGGGACTGAAAAAGACAGGAAGTACAAAGCTATAACCAGGACCAGTACAAGGAAAGGAGGGCTTACAGTCCTATTGGTGATGGGGGTCATCTGAAGCCTCTTACCCTCTTCATAATCCCCACATTTATTACCTTACAACACACTCTATAGCCCCTCCCAAGGCTTTCATTTCCATACCTGTTGCTATGGCTCCCCATCCCTGTGAGAAAAGCAAGCTACACTGAATCCCTGGGGAATTCATAGAATATATGATTAAAGGACGAGGAAAGAGGAGGAAATCCTAATTACCTTTTCAGGATAGAAAGCAGCTTCCTTCTCTCCTCTGCTTCTTTCTGGCAAGTTCTCTGATCTGAGAAATCAGGAGAGTTAGTGTTATATAATGAAGGTAGAAACATAAAAACTATACAGGAGTCCCTTTTGGGGAGTTATTTGGGATATTAAAGTCCAAAAACCTCAAAAATCAGTAGACAAGGTCAAATATTCCACAATAATATTAAGAAGGTTCACATGTATATCTGGCTTCATTTATAAAGTACAGTCACATGTATCATCCCATACAATGCTCAAAATTAACGAATGAAGCATAGGAGTCAGTGGTTACCTAAAAGATAAATCTGAGCACCCAGAAAGTAGAGAACTTTACACAATATCAGAAGGCAGAAATTCTGAATACAAAGCAATCAATAGTTCTTCCTCAGTATCTTACCTGGTCACTTACTGGACAACACCCATTGTCCAGGTCCGTCAATGCGTCACGTCATGGGTGGACAGAACAGGGACTTTGAGGAATGTCTCAGGTCTGATTGCCTTACCCTGAGTCTCTCCTTTAAGGGTTTTGTTTCCTGAGAGAGACTGTGTCTAACAAGTGACATTTTTAGAGATCATAGACCTGGCACCTCATGAAAGGGACACAAAGTTTCATCCTTGCAAAGCTCAGGTCAAATAGATAGACCTTTACCTTTAAATGTTCCACCTTTTCTTCTTCTCTTGACTCTTCCCTGACTCTGAGAAGAAGAAAACAGAATGTGAGCCTTGGAATTGCTTCTTTACCTGTTCCCTCTAGGCATCTCAGATATTCATTCAAGAATAATGTGATTCTCCATTTCAATAATAGAAGTTTGTTTCTTCCTTTCATTAAATTTTAATGGTGATCAAATATTTTCAATTTTTCCTTCCTTGAAAATCTTCAAAGAAAGATTTTTTTTTCATGAGATCCATACCTGACATTCTCATTCAAAAGTCCTCTACTCAAAGAGGACGTAGAATCTGGGGCCAACAATGACATCTGTGCTCCCCCAGAGGATTCTGTGTCCTGGGGATAGTGCTCATGTTTCAGGTTCTGCTCAGAGACCCTCAGAGGTCAGCACTACTTTCCTGATCAGTCCCACATGAAGTAAGGAAGGTTTGGTGAAGGATACCTGACATGGGAATGGGACTTAGGATCAAGTGCCAGGAGAGTCTTCTTCAGAGAAGTAAAACTTCCAACCAAACAAATGCAAGTCCACAGAATCAGGAGGACTTTAACTAGATTATTCCATCACACCCAGCTTCATAAGGAAGACTTATTCCTCCCTGAACCCCTATCTATGCCTGAACAGAGATGTCCTGTCCTCTCTGCAGGTTTCCCAACTCACGTATCTCTCTGAGCCAACCAAACTGATTTAGAAATGTGGGAAGAGGAACAGAAAACAGAGTCCTCCTAATTCTGGCATTAAGAAGTTTAGAAAACGGAATAAACTGAAAATGACTTTTCTTGGAGCCATGAGAGCACCCCACCCCAATGTCTTCAAAGAAGGTAAATACAGACTATTACAGTGAAGATCACCTTACCTGGAGCAAAATCCACTGGAACCATAAAGTGGCAGGAAAACTTAAATGAATAGGCTAGCATCAGAGTGAGAAAATTCTAAAAGAGTCTCGGAGAGTCCCTCACACTTCATGGGTTTCCTCTGAAGGAGCTCCAATTTCTCTCAGTGAAGACCCATGAAAACACCTTCACATTTTCTGGTAGGAATTGAGAAAAGGTAACCATTTTGAAATATAATCTGGTTATTCTTCATAACAGAAGCCTACTCAGCAGGGAATATCTGTACTAGAGCCTTACCCTACATGGGGGAAAGGGAAATTACCCAACTCCAGACCATTCTAGCCTTCCTGTCTCACCCAAGGTATGTGTTTGGGGGTGGGGGCAGGCAGGGGATTAGGACTAGAAATTCAGGTGAACACCACCGCCCAGGGCCACAGGCCCACTAAAAGAGTGAGATGACTCATATCCACCCACCACCCTGCCACACACACCTGACCTTCATATTAACAGGACTTCAGTTTGGGAATGGTAAAAAGAGCTTATGTTGTAATTATATGTTGTACTTAAATGTCATACTTAAGGACATAACCTTAGGAAAACTACAGATACTAGAGGAAATTGAGGCCTCTGTCAGGTACACCTATGGTAAACATTTAACACAACTTTTATCCTAGTGAAATTAACATAAATCTTAGCACTAAAAGCCCATTAACCTTAGTTCCTATTTCCCAATACATCATGACTAGCTTTCAACAACAACAAAAACAAACAAACAAACAAACAAACAAAAACCCCATAAGGCTTGCTAAAAGATAAGGGGGGAAAAAACAGTCTGAATAGACAATACAAGCATCAAATCCACACAGATGTCACATCAATTTTGCAATTATCATACATGGAACCCTAAATTCTATTACTAATATGCTAAAGGAATTAATTGAAAAAGCAGGCAACATGCAGGATGTAAAAAATAGAGATGAGAACTCTAAGAATCAAAATGAATTGTTAAACATAAAAAAACACCATAACAGAAATAAGACCGGCTTTGAATGGCTCATGAGTGGACTACACATGGCCAAGGAAGGAATAAATAAGTTTGAATGTACATCAATAGAAGCTTTCCAAACTGAAAGGCAAAGAGAAAAAATTTCAAATTTAAAACGTAAATCCCCCGAGAAATTTGAGAATTGTGATACATTTTGTAAATGTGTAAATGCCAGGGGAGAAGAAAAAGTAAAGCAGAAGAAATATATGAAGTAGTCATGGCTACGAATTTTTAAAAATTAATGACAAATTATCCATAGATGATGATAATTCAGATAATACCAATTAGATAAAATGCTGAAAGAATCTATACTTAGGCATATCATAAGCCAATGCAGGAATCTAAAAGAAAAAAATTTTTAATAATCCAGAGGGATGGAGAAACAGCTCAATAACAGAGGAATATGGGTAAAAATTACAAAGTTCCTATCATAAAGCATACAAGCAAGAAGGATGGAATGAAATATTTAACATTAAAAGAAAAACAATAACAACATCAATCTGGGATTCTAGATCCAGAAAAATTATCCTTCAAAGGAAAAAAAGAAATAAAAACTATTCAAATATACACAGAGGAAATTCATTACCAATAGACCTCTGCATGAAATGATAAAAGCTCTATTGTGGGGAGGAAAAGAATAGCTCAAATGTACATGAAGACAAGAATGGAAACAATGAAAGAATAAATGAAGGTGAAATAAAATTGTCATTTTTCTTAGTCTTAATTTACATAATAATAATACCAATAATGCAAACAACATGCTGTGTGATTGTAGTATATTCATGATGGCAACATTATAAGGTAGAAGAATTGGGAAACCCTTATTTTTAGGCACCTGTGAAGCAGAATAATGTTACTTAAAAGTGGGCTTAGGTTACTTGTAAATGTATACTACAAAATTTAGGGAAACTACTAAATTTTTTTTCAAAGAAATATAATCAATAAGTCAAAAGAGGTCAGAAATTTGAATCAGTTAAATACTTGTTTAGAAAAAAAAATCAAACCACAACTACAAACAGAAAACAATTAACAAAGTGACAATAGTAAATCTTTATATATCAGTGCTTATTTTAAATTTGAATGTATTAAATTCTCCAATCAAAAGTCATACTTGCTGAATGAATAAAAAAAGGGGGGGCTGGGGAGATAGCTCAGTCGGTAGTGCTTACCTTGCAAGCACAAGGCCCTGGGTTCGATCCCCAGCACCCAAAAAAAAAAAAAAAAAAAAAAACTAGATCCCATTCTATGCTGTTTCCAACAAACTCACTTTAGCCTAAAGGAAACACATAGACTGAAGAGAAGGAATGGAAAGAGATAGGCCAAAGTTATACAATACAAAATAAACTTTATGTATACTCAAAGAAAATGAAATCAGCACAACATAGACATACCTGCAAACCCATATTTATTGCAACATTAGTCACAATCATCAAGATATGAAAAAAAGCCAAATGTCCATCAACAGACAAACTGATATGTTAATTCTGATAGCCAGCTATCTGTCTGTCTGTCTATCTATCTATCTACATACATACATATATACATACCTACCTGCTTGAAAAAGTAGATCCTGCCATTAGGAACAATATAGATGAAACTGGAGGATATTATTATAGGTGAAATAAGCCAGGCATAGAAAGAAAAATATTGCATGATCTTACTTATATATGAAATATTTTTTAAAAATTGAATACATAGAAACAGGAGGAAAGATGGTGGTTACCAAGATCAGGGGACTGGGTAAGGAAGGGGGAAGATATAGGACAAAGAGTACTAAATATTATGTTGTATACCTTAAATATATACAATTAAAACTAACATAAAATATCATCTAAATAAAAATAAATCCTATCAAATTCCTATTTTAACCACATCACACAGAACAAAAGGAGACAATAAAAAGAAAGAAAAGGTGCAATGGATAGTAAACTGTCCCAGACATGGTAGGTATTAATCCAAATGTATAGAAAATCACTTTAAATGTGAATGATCTGAATTCAACATTTAAAAAGTAAGAATATTAGAGTGGCCAAAAATAAACAAGACTGTGGGTTATTTAGAAGACACCCGTTTTAAATAATAAGAAACAGAAATAAAGGAATAGATTAAAATGTAGCATGTTAACAGTAATTTAAAAAAAAAAACAGGGGTAGTTGTATTAATTTCAGACAAAGAGACTTTAGAAAGAAGGGAAATTAGCAAGGATAAAAAGTGCATTACATAATAGTGAAACCAAAGTTTGAGATGAAACTAGAATCTCCACTTCTGGTGTGTGTGTGTGTTTGTGTATGGGGAGGCAGGGTGGAGGTCTGCCTAAGCTTCAAATCTCTGCAGCCACAAATCATGTTGCAGCTGTTAATCGTGGGTGTCGCCCTTTCTGGGTGCTCATCTTGGGAATTTGAAGAATGAAATCCACAATGCATAAACAAGGATGAATGAGTAGGATTTACTCAAGTGTGATTAGAAATAGAACTCTTTGCAGGGTGAGATGGGACTCAACAGGGGTTGCCACCTGAGTGTGCTAGTCTAGAGGTTTATATAGCAGTTGGGTCAATATGTGGTCCAAATTTTTGCTAATCAGTGTTTGGAAAAGTACGAATCCTATTGGTTAACTTTTGAACTGAACTTCCATTCAGTTCTACCCCACTTCGATTTTCTTGGTGCTCCTCAGTAAGCAAGTTGAGGTCCTTGACTCATGGATGCTCCTGGTTCCCAGTTGCAGGGCTGTGTGGAGCAGGCAGTGAGCTTCAGCACTGGCCGGAGCAGACCACCCTGGGTGACAAGTGTGCAAGCCTTTGCCTGCCTTGGTGCTGACTGGCAGTGCCTCAGACCCCTGTGGGCATGGCAAGATCTGTAAGGCTCTAGCCCATGCTCACTGCCTTGCTCCAGCCCACCCTGGCTTCTGCTCTGCAGCTCCACTGCTACTTCACTGCCACTTCTTGTGGGGAAATTAATGACCTGGCTATGTGGCTCAGCAGTCAGGAAGCTTTGTCAATACTAAAGGGGTCAGTTCTCTAAGAAGACATAACATTGCTTAAAGTGTATACATTTGACAACAGAAAGGCAAAATACAAAGGGCAAAAACTGGTAGAAATGCAAAGAGAAATAGATGAAATCCACTGCTACTCTCAAAGAGTTCAACAAGTTTCTATCAGTAACTGACAAATTCAGCAGGCAGAATATCAATAAGGATATATTTGACCTGAATGGCACCATCAATTAACTTGATATCATTGACATTTAACAAATAATTTACCCAACAGCAGAATAAATAGTCTTTCTAATATCACAAAGAACATTCACCAAGATGAGACACACTCTGGACCATAAACCACATCTTAACAGATAAAAAAAGAGTAGAAATCATACAAAGTACATTTTTAGAACAAATTGGAATTAAACTAAAAATCAGTAATAGAAAGGTAACCGAAAAATCCCAAAAGATTCTCAGTTTAAACAAAATATTATTAATTCATTTGTCAAAGAAGTAATATTAAGAAAAGTTTTAAAAATATTTGAAACTAAAAAAGAAGAAAATACAACTTATCAAAATGTGGGAATGCAGAAAATCAGTGCTTACAGGGGAAATTATAACATTAAATGCATATACAATTGAAGAAGAAATCTTAAGTTTCAGAGCATCTCTTATTTACTTACCTGATTGATGTCTCTCTGTTTCCAGGATATGGGGAAACACAGACTTGTTTTCAAGTAGCACAGAGACAGAAGGAGGAACCCTACTCCACACAGGAAGTCAAGGACAGGAACACCCAGGAAGTCAAGCAGGAGCTCATCCATGCTGCAGCAAGGCTCCTCAGACAAAGAAGGGGGCCTGCTTCACCAGCAGTTGGTCACTAAGAGTGCATGTTCTAGACCACAGTTCCAGACCCACATCACAGAGCTTTAGCACAGACACCAGAGGTTCTTGAGGGTGGGGGAGGGGACAACATATGGGATATATGGTCCTTCTCCATTACTGAACCCTACTGATCTATCCTTTCCTTTAGGGACCTTGAGATTCTTCCAACCCACCCCCAACCTTACCCTTTCACTCTACCATATAACCACCTCAGTGAAATATTCTTCTTTCTCCTTCTGTTACCTGGAGGAACAAGAGAACATTTCACTGTTTGGTGATCTGTCACCTAGGACCAAATAACAGAAACCAAGACAAACAAACAAGTTGTTTGTCCATGGCAAACAACTTCAATATCTTCTAATAAATCTTTCTCCCCCAGTCTCTTTTGAACAATCTGGTCCCTCCAGGCTCTCCAGCATCTCCCTCTCTACCCACACACTGTCCCACCCTGCTGCCTCCTGGCTTTCCCCATTTACCCCACTCTTCTCTCCTTTCCAACAGTTTTTAACTGTCTTGATTTCACAGAGCAGTTGTGCTAGACCATAACCTATGACCAAACCCATCCTGATTTGGGGAGTAGGCTTTTCTGTAGTGTCATATAAATCTCTAATGAGCACAATTAAAATTTTATTTAGCAAAACCTTTTACTTTAAAGAGCATGTATGGTTACTTTCTCCATGAAAGGTATTATGAGGTTTTATCCTTTACATCGACTTTCTTTTTAATAAAATTCCTATTGGTTTCTCCAAATGTTTTTTGAAACAAGATATTATTCTTGTGGGTGGTGTACAGTATATGTATTTCTTAATCTCCTCCATGTGAGCTAGCTATTTAACATTCATTACCCTTAAAGCTTTTTTAGATTACAAATGATTACTTTTTTCAATTCAATATTTTTTTATTTTTAAAATTTGTACTAATTTGTTGTACATGACAGTTGAATGCATTTATACATTTTGATAGATCATACATAAATGGAGTGCAATCTCTCATTTTTCTAATTATACATATTGTAGGATCACATTAGTCATGTAGTCATATATGTACATGAGGTAATAATGTCTGTTTCCTACACCTATACCCCCTCCCCTCCCATCACTCCCCTCTATCTAATATAAAGTAAGTCTATTCTCCCCCGCCCCATTGTGAATTAGCATCCACTTATCAGAGAAAACATAATTAAATTAAGGCTTTGGCCACACCCAGTCCTTTCCTTTCCATTTGGTGAAATCTTTTCAGTAACAACGGTTCCCTTCTTTGCTTGTTTTCAGCATCCACAGCTTCTTCGTTGTCTCTACCCAAAAGAAAGTCTTCTTCAAGTCCATCTCCTCTCATCTACCCTCCCTTGACTACAGGAGGTCTCTCTGTTTAGAAAAATCTTCAGATAGCCTTGTATCTCTGATTTTATTGTTTGCTTGTTTACAACAAATTGGCCCTGACAACCCCTGAGGTCCCAAAGGATCACAAATATAAAAGCATCCTTTAAAATCTGAGCAAGATAAAATCCACCAAAAACTTCTAGGTGGAAAGGGAGCCATAAAAATGAAACATTGGATATATTCTTAAAAGTTGCCATGTTAGAAAAATAATAAGGGCCAGGAAATTGTTCCAGTTTAAAGAAGACTAAAGATACACAACAACTAAAGGAAATGTGACATTCTAGGCTGGATCTTTTAATGGAGATTTAAAAAAATAAATAAAGTAATACAGTGTATTACTGGAAAAAAATTCACCAGAATGCAATATGAATTAGGGATTAGTTCAAAATTCTATGATGATTATGCTAAATTTACTAAAGGGGAAAATTTAGTATATAAGAGAATATCTTTTTCTTAATACACACAATGAAATATTCAAGGAGAAAATGTATGATGCATGAAATGTATTCTGAAATATTCAGGAATAAATGTGTATTAATCCTGTGTGTATTTGTGTGCATATGTGCATATGTACACCCATATGTATATACATATACACATATGCACATATATACTCTATATATGTGTATATAGAGGGAAGGAGAGAGGGAAACAGAGGAGAGAGGATCTGATCAATGGGTCAAAATGTTAACTTTTTTAAAAATTTTATTGAAATATATTCACATACCATAAGTGTCACAGGATTCAAGTGTCTAATTCAGTGATTTCTAGTATATTCACAGAGTTGTGCATTGTCACTGGTTGTCAATTTTAAAATGCTTTTGTGACTTCAAAAAGAAACTGTGTATTCTAGATTTCACATTTACCAGCCTTCATCCCCCAGCCTTCAGTAATCACTAGTCTACTTTCTGTTTCTAATTAAAATTCCCTATTTTATCTCATAAGAATAGAATCAGGTAATTTGTGGTTACTTGCTACTGACTTATTTCATTTAGCATGATTCCAAAGTTCATCCATGTTGTAGGATGTATCAATGCTACATTTTTATTCATTTTTATGGCTAAATACTATTTCATTTCATAGATATACCACATTGTTTATCCATTCACTAGTTGATGGACATGTGGATTGTTTACACCCTGGGCTATTATGAATAATGCAGCTGTAAATATTCGTGCTGTGTATACTTATGTTTTTTAAAAAAATTAATTTTACATGGAAATAACTTTATTATTATTTTTTGTGGTGCTGAGGATCAAACCCAGTGCCTCACATGTGCTAGGTAAGTGCTCTACCACTGAGTCACAACCTCAGCCCCCTTATGTTTTCATTTCTCTTAGGTATATACCTAGAAAAGGAATCACTGGGTCCTATGGCAACTCTATGTATGACATTTTGAGGAATTTCCAGAATGTTTTATGAAACAACTGTACCATTTTATATTTCAACCATGAGAGTATGAAGCTTCCATCAGTTTCTCCATTTTTTCTTGAACAGTCATTTATCTGAGTTGTTGATGCTTACCATCCAAATAAGATGAAATGTTATCTCATAGTGGATTTAATTTGCATTTTCTTGATGACTCATCATGTCAAGCATGTTTTTATATAATCTTTTACATTTAGTGACATTTTGGGAAGGAGAGGAAATTTGTGGCTGGAAAAAAACATTGTTTTCTTCTAAATATTTGAAAATATTGACATGGAACTTTCAAGCATTTATCAACATGGACAAATTTCTATTTACTTAGTTTTTATTAAGGTTACCAAATGATTGAGGCACTGCAATGGTGTGTGCGGAATTTGCAAAGATTGTTTCTTGTACCGTCTATTTTGAGGTGTGAAATTCGGCAAATTACTCCTTATGATTAACTAAATGGTAGAGCAGAACTCATTGCCAAAGCCAAAAAGGCTCAATGATTTTAGTCACTAGTGCAGTGGACCACTGTTGTGGCTAAATACGTTCCTCACATGATAAATATCAAAGGATTATGAGAACATTGACATATGATACATAATATATCATCTAAGAGGTGGACAACACGATATTTAAAATGGATTTTGGAACTTTAATCATAGTATCAAGGAGAGATACCTCACACATGTCAAACGATAATTGTAAAAGCTGCGGAGGTGTATAGGGGGAACTGTCTTATTCTATATGTGCCTAAATAAGTTTAAATATGTTTGAAATGAAAAACTTTAAAAAGTGAAAGATATTCACTGACTCATGAGGAGAGAGAGAGACCCAAAAGGATAGCTGGTAAAAGGATATCTGTCCATCGAGACTAGAGTTTAACTATGTCTCCATAAAAATATTTTGGGAAGTCTAATTCCTTTAAAGTTGGGACCTTGGAAAGAAAATTCTTTCTGTATAGCAGGAATAAGGAAGGAAAGGATGAACAGATAATTTTTTAGAGGTTTATTAATGTGAAGTTCCCATCTGATGACCTCAAGCTTCTCTGTGAATAGTTAATGAGTAAAGACGGCCTCATTTTGAGAAATGTACAAGTTTGTCATAGATATGAGTAGCATGGAGAGAGGTGGACTAAAGAATCAGTGACCTAAATCCTATGGAGTTTACTCACTGAGAGTAAGCACAGGATAACTGGGGAATGAATGCATGAATGACGGACGGTGTGATCATGATTTCCTTTTGATGCCAGTGCACTTGATTGTGAGGTTTAATTCAACAGTGATCAGTCACATAAGGAATGTGTTTCTGAAGGAGGCAGATTTCTCCAAACAAGAAGAATAAAGGGGATTAGATGAGGCCCATTTGGCACAGGGCTTTTGAAATGTTGGTTGCCTTAGCTACCTTGAGATCTGCTTTGAAGAGGGAGGAAATGAAGATAAGACCTTTGTGGATAAAATAGTTAAATAGAAAAATTAAAGGGTTGGAATTGAAAAAAATGACAAATTGAGGGCATATGCTGGAAGTATAGGGGGATGAGGTCAAAGGGTGGAAGTTCAGGCTGTCTGTATTACACCAGATGGCAGAGAGGGTCCTGGTAATTACTCTCTAAAAACTGAACTGGAATGGAGGAAAAGGACCCTAACATAAGACAATAGAGAAACTGAGGGCCAACCTATTGACTGGTGGATCTTCCACTGATATTCCACCTTCTGACCATCCAAGGAATTCCGCATAATCTACATTCTTTCTGCAACCCTATGATTTGGACACTGATGGGTCAAAGGCATAACACTGGATGAGATAGGATGGTACAGAGAGGAACTTCATTAGACATGTTTTGTTTCTATTTTCACACCAAGAACTCACAGGTTTTCTGGAGAAATTATCTCAAATTTCCTTTAAGAATTCCTAACATTGAATCTGTCTATACAAGGGGAGTTGCCTTCCTCTGGTAAACTGCTTTGTACAGTCTTGAACAATAAAAATATTTCATGGAATATCATGGTGAGTCCCTAAAGAGCTGTATACTGGTGAATTGTCTAGGACTCACCTCTGCATCAGGAACTGCAGGTGACCTGGGAAGACTTACCAAACTCCACCAAACCCATGAAGGTCAAAGGTGGCACCTCTGTCCTAATAGGTAAACTTACTGAGGACAAGATCTTGCATGTTGTCATAAAGCATCAGTGGAAGGAAGGCAGCAAGGGCACCTTCCCTAAAGGAAGGAATGGCATGCTTGACATCAGCCCTATAGATACTTAAGTGCTCAAAAAACAGCCCCATATACCTTTTTTGCTTGTGAGCTCTGCAGTGCCCTAAAGAACTTCAGGGAAGTGCTGACAGGAACACTAGAAAATGGAGGAAGATGACAGGGTCAGGATGTGGGGATGATGGGGCATAAACCTCTCTTCTACCAACATCATCACATTCTTTACCCTCTGTGCATGCTTTTCTTACTTTCCCACTCACTCTTAGACATCTGTTCCTTACTTTCAGCTTTATTATACCCTTATATTCTTACAACTGACATTCTTACAACTGACAGTTGCAGGAGGGGGCAGCAGGGATCCTTTTGTTCTACAAAACCATCATTAGTCCAGGCAGCCTCAAGAAATAGGGAGGGGAACCATATGCCTTAGGTGATTTTCCAGCAAGGGAACCTCAATGGTGAGGTCACAGCATGCTTCTGAAATACATTAATATGCCCACAAGACAGGTTCTTAAGCAGCACCTCCTCTCTTCCCAGACTATTTTTTCATTTTATGTGTTCTTTTTAGGTATACATGATAGTGAGGTGTATTTCAACATATTGTACATACATGGAGTATAACTTATTCTAATTAGGATCCCATTCTTGTGGTTGAACATGATGTGGAGTTTCACTGGTCATGTTCTTCCCAGTCTCTCTACCAGCTAGCCTTTCATCCACTGCAGCAATGCCCACAGATGCCCCCAGGAGAGATTCAGCCACCAGTGAGAGTCTGGTCAGTGACAACATTTATTTAAAAATGATTAAGTCACTCTATTCTTAAAAAAAAATGTATTTGTCCTTGATTCTCTCTTCAGGTGTGCAAGCCTTATCTCCCTTACTACCCAATCAATGAGGGGAGAAGGTGTAGGCTGCCATACAATGTCATTAAGGCTAAGTTAAGAGGTTGGAAACAGCTACTTCCTTCGACTTCACAAAGAAAGAGAGGGGATTCAGGTGCAGGTGATACACCGACTTCAAAAAGAGCTCTAGGGAACATGTCATCTTGCAGAGTCAATGCAGGCAAAAATAAGAGCTTAACTTTTCTCTTTCCCAAAACACAACCGACTCAAAACCAAACACAGTACACAGAAAACACACAATTCTGGTAAGAAAATTTACTGGAAACAATCAGTAATCTCCATCAGTAATAATTATTAGGCAGAAGGAAATTTTCCTCCCTGAAAATGTTGGATAAGAATTTTCTCTTTAAATAGTAGGGAAAAATCTCCCAATGCAGTGACTTTAGCAGGGGTGGGGGCAGGCGAAGGCACCTGGCCCACCTGATGTCCACAGGTGAGACTTGGATGGGACTTGGGATCCCTGTGGAGCATGGATGGGAATTGCTTTTTATCCCTGAATGCCTCAATGTTTGGTGGCTCTCTTTCCAAGTCTCTAATCCCTTTATTCCTTGTAAGACATCTCTGGCCAGCAAGGCCTGATTCTTGACTTGAGGACTTGACCCTTGTTATATTAGAGCAAGCAGCCCTGTAATGGAAGGGTGGTACTTGGACGGATTCTGCCTTGACCTGAAGTCCTGCCTTTGGCTGAGTTTTCCCAGACTTCATGGGGGACAAATGTGGCTCTTGGGAGCAGGTGACCTCTACTCCATGCCGGTGCCCACGTTTCTCCTCTAGGAACTTCTCATTGTCTCTCATGGTTTTGGGGTCTCCAATATTCCCAGTAAAGGCAGCTCTCCTTCGGACTAGGCCTCTGGACTGCACAGGTGATGATGGGGAGCTACCCTTTTCCAGGGAACCATCTTGCCCTTTGCCTTTTATACTAGGATAAAACCTTTGAAAAAAGGACTTCATCCGGTTTTTGAGGTTTTCAGGAGCAGGCTCTTCCTTCAGTGACTGGGCTGAGCGGGACCTGCTCCCAAGTGCCCCCTTGAATGTCCTATCTTGAGGGTGGAGGCTCCTCCTTCTGGGTGGGCATGTGCCCAACCCTGCATCCCCTCCACCAAGCTCATCTGTTTTGGGTCCCAGAGGGGTCATGCTCTTAGCAGCTGCTGGGCACTTCTTATCTTGGCCCTTGTGCAAGTCAAGCTCAGGGAGCCAGGGCCCCTGCCCATGCTCCATGCTGGTCTGTGTGCTGTCCAGGTGGACATGCAGGACCTGGGAAACTGACATGTTGCCACTGGCAGTGTCCTGGTCATGTGTAAGGAAGGTCTTGGAAGTCAAGTCATCGGAAACAAGGGCCATGCCACTGCGATGGCCTTGATTCTGGCTATGCTCCCGCTTCTTCATTTCAACCATTAACTCACCAGACAATCGACTGTTAAGGTCTGATAATTCAGGATCTCGCCCTGTTGATGTTCCTCTTGGGGGATTTTCAGGAGTCAGGGCCATTTCTACTTGCACATCAGACACTGGGGAACTTTCTGACATTCTAGTTGTCAAGACACTAGTGGGTGGTGATTGAGAAGCACAGAGCTCCTGTGCCTTCAGCGTCTCCCTGGATTTCACAGATATCTTAGACATGGAAGAACTTCCCCATGTCATCCTTTTGCCCTGAGGCATTTCTACACTATAACTGGAACCCAGTCTCTTCTGTGTTTGCTGAGATCCAGCTCCGGCTTGCCTCGTGGGCAGCTTTGGGCTGCATCTATTGGCTGCTACAAGTGGTTTGGTTTTGCCTATGGTGCTGTGTGTCTGACACAGAAGAGATGGTTTGCTAGCCTTTACTCTGTGAAGATCCTCTACGTGCTTATGTTTGATGTCCAAGAGTGGTTGCATCACGATCCCGTGTTCCTTCTTGACCATGGTTGAGGTGTCAGGGAAAGGATCAACTAGAATGGGAACTGAATTTTGGGTTTTCACTTGTTCTCCATGAAAAGTATTACATCTTTCTCCAAGGGTCATGGAAGAGCTATGTTTAGAATCCACCCCAGAAATAATGGTGGCACAAGAGGGAAAGTTGGAGCGGGAAAGGAAGTGACATGAATCTTTGTCACTAAACATCTCTATGGATTCCTGGACCCTGATGGGAAGCCCATATACGAACCTCTTATGAAAGAGTGTAATATGGTCTTCCAACATCTTCCGTTTGCCAGGACCAAGAAAGGAAATATCCTGGGTGGTATTGAGGCAGCTGTCCATCCTGGGTGGCACCACAGGTTTTTGTCTCATTTTTCTGGTGGATTTCTCAGTTACAGGCATTGAGAACTTGATAGAATGCCATGATCTATGTACAGTGTCAGGAATCTGACCCTCACTGATTTCCTCAAACTTCTTGCTCAGGTGGACTTTCAGGGTATTTTCAAGATGTTTCTGAAGTGGGCTCACCATTGAGATCCCTGAAGTTCTCCCTGATGACTGCAAATAACGTTCTCGGTCTTTCCTTAAGGAAGACCCCAGAACATTATCTGGAGTCTCCTCTCGGTCACTGGACACATGACAATTTTGGTCACTCTTGGTACTATTTCTCTGTCCTTTCCTCACTCGCATCTCTAGAGGAACCATTCCTGAGCTCCTGTAATGGAGACTTCTGGGTTGACTCGAGCCCCACTTATTCATATCTTTGGTGTTTTGACTCTTAGCCAAAGATATTCTTGAGAGGCCACGACTGCTCTTTGACTCAGAGGTCTCAGGAATTTCTCCTTGAGGACGCATCAGTGATAGGGATGCATAGACTCTGCGGGGCAGACCCCACAAGTGTTGGATGCGCCTCTTTCGAAGGTGGTGGTCTAGTTTCTTCTGAACATCTTTTGCAAGGGGAAAATCTCCAAGAAGGATGGAGATTGGAGCACGAGCCTTGGAGGGCTGGCTGACCAACAAAATGTTGGGAGCTGGAGGGCAAAATTCCTCCTGGGATTTGCGGACCACAGAGGGTAAGCCCCATAAACTTTCCTGTGTTTTTTGTAACACATTGTATTCCAGTTTACGAATGTCAGATGGTGCCAGAGTTAGCGCCTCGTTCTGAGGTCCAAGAAAACACACTCCACAGTTCCTAAATTGCTTTTTAGGAGGGGAGAGCAGGATGGGAAGTGGGGACCGAATCCGAAGCTTAGCCTGGACATGGACAACGGAGTGATGTTGGGACTGATACTGGCAAAGGGTTTGGGGCAAGGGTTGAGGTTGGCTCGCAGGCAAGAGCACAGGTGGGGAATGGGGAAGGACTGGGGATTTGGGGCGTGTGGAGGTGTCGGGTGCAGTATTGAAGCAGACAAAGGCTGAGGAACAGTCACCTGAAGAAGGTACAGTAGGTTTCAGGGACTTGGGGCATAGAGTTGGCAGACCCCAGAAAAGCTGGGTATATTTTTGCTGTAAATGGTCCTCAGTGCTCTCAGGATACGGGGACTGCGGATGCACCTGAGGTTCCTCTGATTTACCTGTTCTGCTCCATAAAGGAAGGGAGAGGGCTGAGTCATGCTGATCAGCAATTGACCCTGACCTTTTCCCTGAAGAAAATAGTTGGTAGTTTGGCTTATGTTGTTTTGGAAAAGATTCTGCTTTCTTTCCCTTTTCTTTCCACATGAGGAGATCACCCCTCTTTTTGATTTGTCTCTCCAGGCATGTCAGAACAGCAGGGGGCAGAAACCAGATGTTAGAAGTCTCTACAAGGTAGGCTGCAGTGTCTCCCCCAGATAAGTTCTCAGAATGGAGGGCGAGAAAGGACTGTTTCACACCATCTTTTGCCAAACTGGAAGTGAGCACGTTCTTGGCAGGAGGCTCTGTGCTGGAATGGCCCATGCCTCTTGGTGGGACAGAAGTGGACAAGCCAGCAGGACTGCTCACCACAGACAGAGTGGCGTCTTGTGGGAGAAGAGTTCCTGCTTTCTGAGTGTGATGAGGTGTGGGAGGGGGAAGGGAAGGTGGTGAGGGTGGGAATGGTACCCCTGGGGACTTGGAATCCAAGGGAGGCAGAGGCACTGGGGAATCCAAGGGAGGCAGAGGCGCTGGGGAATCCAAGGGAGGCAGAGGCACTGGGGAATCCAAGGGAGGCAGAGGCACTGGGGAATCCAAGGGAGGCAGAGGCGCTGGGGAATCCAAGGGAGGCAGAGGCGCTGGTGGCAGAGAGTCACCCAATGGGGAGGGTGAGAGTAGGTCAGCTGAGGGGGTGACCTTGTTAGGTGAGAGAGGGAACAGGGCAGGTGGAGAAAGCTTAGGCAGAGGGGCTGGCAACAGTTCCTCTGGAGGGACTGAGGAGAGACTGGGGGTCTTGGAAGGTGACGATTCTCTCACATAAGCTGTGGATTCCAAAGGAGTCTGAGTGGGTGCAACATTTTGCAAGGATGCCAGAGGTAGTAGTTGACTGACCTCAGCCATTGACATATTAATCATCTCACAGAGGATGTCTGGATTTAACAGTTGCTGCAAGGAGGCAACATCATGATGCTGGCCCTGGGGGCTGTAAGAGACACAGAGTGCAAAGCTGTAACCTGGACCAGCACAGGGAAAGGAGGTCTGCAGTTCTGCTGGTGTGGGGGTCACCTAAAGCCTCCTACTCCTTCACATTGCCCACATCCACCACCTCACAACAGCTTCAGCCCCTCCCAAGGCCTTCACTCCACACCTGTTGCTCTGGCTCCCCCTCCCTGTGCGAAGGGCAAGCTGCACTGAATCCCTGGGGAATGCACAGAACGTGGGAGAAAGGGACTAGGAAAGAAGGGGAGAAATGACTCATCACCTCGTCAAAACAGAAAGCAGCTTCTTCCACTCGTTTGGTTCTCTCTGGAGAGTTCTCTGATCTGGAAAACCAGGACACTGGGTTATACGCGATGAAGGTAGAAACACACAGGGGTCATTTTATAGAAATGCTTATTAATATCCAGGTTGGAAACCCCCTAGAATCTGTAGACAAAGTCAAACTGTGAACAATAATATTAAGAAGCTTTCATGCCTGTGGCTTCAGTGATGAAGTTCTTCACACATGTAATCTCGTTAGAGGTTCCAAACCAGCAGGGAAAGCACTGAAGTCAGCAGTTTCTTCAGAGATGGGTCTAATTACCCAGGAAATAAAGTAAATTTCCACAATGTCAGGGGAAAAGTTCTGACTTCAAACCAAGCGCGTCCTTCCTCAACCTCTCACCTGGTCACCTATTGAGCAGCACCATTGAGCAGCACTGTCATTCCATCACTGTTCCCAGGAGGGCACAGCAGACCCTCTGAGCAGTGTCTAAGGTCCCACTGTGTCCTGAGCCTCTCCTCTGAGGTTCTGTTTCCTGAGAGAGACTGTGGCTAGAACCTGACATCCTCAGAGATCCTGGGCCTGAGGCCTCGTGGAAGCGATGTGAAGTGTTAGAGTGTTCAGGTCAAATAGGAAGAAACATACCTTTAAATGTTCCACTTCTTCTCTTCTTGACTCTGCTCTTTTTCTGAGAACAAAAATAATAAAATGAGGGGCTGGGACTCCCTTCAACTGTTCCTCCTTCTAAGAAGCTCAGATATCCATTATCCATGATTATTATTACTCTACACTTAATTAACAGAGATTTGTTACTACATTTAACTTTTTAGAGTATTCCACATCTATTTCCTACCACTCCAACTCTTGACACGGTTCTGTTGAAGGATCATCCTCCCTGTTGGGGGCCATGGGTGTGGCTTGTCTCCATATGCAGTTTCTTTTATTGCTAATAATCAATATGGTGTTGGGACACAAAATAACATACAATGAAGTTTAATACTTAGATGAAATCATAAATAAGCTATTTATGATTTGCTCAAATTTGTAAGGAGCCTGTGATTTCTTTTAGTATACAGAGTCTCTAAAAGTTATATATGAGAGTGTATTCCTCTGAGCTTTGATGTGGTGTTTGGTCTTCACTGCTTTCTTAGTGTTTATGATTAAGTTTAAGGATATTTTCCCCACTCAATAAATAAATAGGTTAATCATAAGTATGATTTGTATTCTTCCTATGTCTAGTTACAGTTTTAGTCTGCCATTGAGTTCATGAAATAGAATAAATATCAACTATACCCTGATTCCTCTATTCTCTGTTAGTAATAACAAAAAATTTCCATTGTTATTAACTAACATTAGAGTTCTTGGAAGGGGTAACTTCTACAGAAACTTAATGTCCTATTCTTTCAGGGAAATTAAAATTAAACGGAGCATGGTCCCCTATTCCTTGCTGGGAACTGTTTTTCTTTTCATTTAAGCTATTACACAGTAAAAACATGTTTCTTGAATAAGATCATTGATTATACTCTTGAAGATTTTTTACTTAATTTTTCCTGGTATTAACCATGAAATGATGTAATCAATACTAAAGAGAAAACATAAAAAGACTCTGTGAACAATAAAGATTCAGACTCAGCCTCAGAACACTTGGTGTCTCTGTGTGCTGTTTCTCCACCATGCCGACGCCTCCCATCCACCCTGGACCCCCAACTGCTGCTAGGGCTGGACCCCAGCAAGAGTAATACAGTATTTTCAATTTTCCTTCTTTAGAAAGCTTAAGAGAGCATTTTGCCTGTGAGCTCCACATTCTGACTGTCATTCTCTGTCAGATGTCCTCTGCTGAAGGAGACCATAGAATCTGAGCCAACAGTCACATCTGTCCTCCCCCAGAGGACCCTATGTCCTGGAGACAGAGCTAAGCCTCCAGGTTCTGATCAGAGGCCCTCAGATGTCAGCACTGCTCTCCTGACCAGCCCAGCATGAAGGAAGACTTGATGTGGATTAGGTGAGATGGGAATGGGGCTGAGGATCAAGTGTCAGGAGAGACTCTTCTTCTGAGAACCCATGATAAGTAATGATGTCAATCCGGATCCCAGGTTACTGTTTGGCATTTTCTCCTGGAAACCCCACCACAACCCCAAAATAATCTGTGGGCTTCAGTTGGAAGCCTTGATCCTCCCTGGACCCCTTATCTCTTCCCCTGAAGAGTGAAGTTTTATCCTCTCCTCCAACTTCCCACCTCACGTGCCTCTCTGAACCAACCCAACTCATTTACCAATGTGAGAATGGAAATGGGAAGACAAGAACAACCTCTGGGGTGAATCCCTACCTTTGGGATGTCGGTTTTTTTCCAGAGTGTGGGTAAAAACACTCTCAACACCAGGTAGCACAGGTGCAGAAGGAGCAATACCACCCCAGCTATAAAGATGCTGCTGGGGACAGTATCCAAAAACTCTAGGGCAGGGCTCAGCCATAGCCCAGTATTGCTTTCCAGAAAAGAGAAAAGATTCTCCATCATCTGAATCGCACGATTGCCTGAGGCATCTGAGCTCTGAGGCTGCCTGGGCTTGCCTATAGTCCCAGGCCTGCATCACAGAGCATGGAAGAGTCACAAAGGGTTCTGAGTGTCTGAGGAGGGTGTGCCCACAGTCCCTTCCTTCCCCACCCACCAACCAGCAGTTCCCCCTGCCCAGGCCTGATGTTCCATTCTCACTCTACCCTTTCCTCATAGTAGGTATTACTTGGGGGACCTTCCTGTTTGTTCTGTGATCCAGGTTTTACCTGAGTCTCTCTTTACTATTGGAGTCCTTGACTTGTATGCATTCCACCAATTCCATACCTTGAAAGTCTCCACATACTGCCTGCAATTCTTGCTTATACCCAGACATTTACCTCTTAGGTCACCTATGTCCTCAAATTCATCTTATCTACAGAATGATTTTGCCTTAAACTAACTCACATGTAAAATTTTAAGTTCTTTTACACTTAACTTTTTTAATGATTAATGGTAAATTCCTTTTTGTTCTAGACTACCTGTAATGTGTTGCCTCAAAAGGTTTGACTCAAATAATTAAAATGAATAATTCATTATTCAGCATTCACCAAAGTAAGTACAAAATAAACGTATATAATTAAAACTTTGATCTTGGGGTTAGGATTACAGCATTTATTTTTCTGATATAAATGAAGCTAAAACTGTCCCAAGACTTTTGGGACATGCTCTAATAATGTGCAAACACACATACACACACATCCTTTGATAAATTAATCTAGTATTTTGAAATCCAAGGATCAATCATTTCCTTCTTTAATTTCAACCTTTTGTTCCTTATTTTGACCTTGCTTCTTCTTACTCAATCTAAAGTATAAACAGTTCCAGTCTACTTTATGAATTTTGTGACAGATACATGACTTTTCCTAACCAGGAATATGTTGCAGTCTGCTTTAATTTGCAATGGGAATGATCACCATAAGTACATGTGGTAAAGGCTTGTTCCTAAGAGTAGTGCTATTGAGATGAGGTGGGGCCTAGTGGTAAATCCTCCATTCATTGGTGCTTAACCTTGAAGGGGACAGTGAGACCCAACTCCTCCTTCTTTATCACTTTCACCTCTCACCACCATAAGGTCAGAAGTTTCCTCTGCACACATTCTCACCATGATGTGCTCTCATTGCCACCAGCCCAAAAGATAAAGAGTCAACAACCATAGACTGAAGCCTTCAAAACTGTGAACCAATATGAACCTTTCCTATTTATAAGCTTATTATCTAAGGTGTTTTGTGATAGTAATGGAAATCTGACTTATAAACAACATGCTAAATAACTGATCCCCTCAGTTGTTGGTGGCTGGGTTCAGCCAGGGTGTTAAGAAGACCTGTGCTGTATAATCATCCTGCTAATGTGTAGAGCTCTTGATCCTCATGTCAGCTGTCTCATGATTTTCTTAAGCCCTAAAGCCCTTTATTTGACAATCATGGCCAGCATTCTTCCTTTATCTACTTTGACCAGGTAAGAAGACCTTGGTCCAGGCAAAGTCTCCTTCCAATTAGGCAAGAGCTGGTACCTGTCTTAAAGACAAAAATCTGACAAATGGTGTAACTTCCTCTTGTCTCTGATATGCAGCTTCAGCCAAGTTTTTACTTAACAAATATTTACTGATGGAGATTAGGACACACACATCTCTAAGCCACAGGCTCTGCCATGAAGGAACTCATGAGCTGCAGAGATATGTCCTACATAGTTTAAAGGATACAGGAATATAGAGGAAAGGTCCAGCACCTCTTAGCCTTTGTTGATTGCCAAGAAATCTGTGGAACATATCAGAGACTATGGATCCCAACTGATGGAATCCATCATACTCCCTACCAAGGCTTCCCTGCCCATCTCCCCAATTTACTGATACAAATTAACAATCCACGAGAAGATGACCAAAGAACATGTGTTCTTTTTTAAAATGGCATCATTGGCTGTGTATGTGTGCCTAGAGTTGAAACCTACACTTAGTTTCATTGAAAGGTTAATAAAATTCGTTTCCAAAACCTAGTAGAAGTTCCTTCAAAACTTAAAGGAACAAGAGACTCAAGGCACAACATTGTTTTTGTACCATCGACAATAAACTCCACTGACAATGAGTAGCAGAGCTTTATAGCACTTTATCCTTCCTATACTAACATCAATTATACATAATACATTTGTCCAGTTTATAAAACATTGTACTCACAAGGATCTCCATGAACTTTTACAACCACCCTGTGAGGAAAGCCAGGGAGGTATTGTTGTGTCTACTTTCTCAATGGAAAAAAACCAAAGTTCAGAGAGGCTAAGTGACTTTTCTAGATTAGGCAGAAAGGAGCAGGGCACTGACTAATAAAACCCCTGCAGTTTCAATTCTCCTATTTTAAACAATACTAACACATGATTTTTAAATTTTAAAACAATGATGCCCTAGTTCTAAAACTAAAGCAGCTGTGTAGCTGAGAATATTCACTTTGTCCACTAAATGATGGCATTTTTTTAAATTAAAGAAAATTTACATTTAGTGCCCAATTACCTCTTAAACATCCCTTTCCACTCTTATTATCAGGGTCTATAGTCTTTCTGTACGTTTCTCTTAAAGTTTGCTTTTAAGAACTATGAACTACATATGATTCCTATGAAGGTATAAATGAGTAATAATAAGGTAAAATGTCATCTTTCCCAGGAATTCAGTTCACATATTTACATTTATTAAACCTCAAAGCCTGTGTGGCACTTCTGGCAGCCATTGGGAAGTGGTTTCTGTCCAGTGAGATCTTCCATTCACCACGCCTGACAATTCCCCAGCTGACTGATGTCACCACACAGAATTCTGGTCGACTTCACACTGCATTTGCTTATATTGTCTCCAAGGAGGAGTTATTTTCCCCAAACTCTACTAGAGTAATATGTTAATATGTAAGGCTTCTCCTATGTTCTTAATTTCCTTGAAACTTTCTTTGATGTTTCAATGTTTTCTCACTCTCTTCTGGACCACTGTCTCTGGGATTAGCTACACGGAGGCAGCTGTTTTCAAGATTCTGAAAGCCAAACAGCATATTCTGGCAAAATCCTTTAAAACTTCATTGAAAAGCAATAGCCATAGGAGGTCCTTTGTACATTCACACACCAAACACTTATTAAACTCTGCTATGTCATATTTCTAGTACTGTAGCAATACCACAAAATACTACATTGCCTTTGCCCTTGGGAAAGTCAGGGTTCAGAACTGAGACCTGAAAAAAACTATGATATAATGTGGTGCA
This sequence comes from Sciurus carolinensis, assembly GCF_902686445.1. Taxonomy (NCBI): domain Eukaryota; kingdom Metazoa; phylum Chordata; class Mammalia; order Rodentia; family Sciuridae; genus Sciurus; species Sciurus carolinensis. The sequence goes on from NC_062226.1 coordinate 83,816,196, forward strand.
ACCTATAAACAGTAAGAATAATACATAATGGGAACTTAGATAAAGGACCAAGTAATAATTCTGCCAGGAGGGAGGGTAAAAGGGACCAGGTCACACTTCAAGGCACTGATGCCAACTCTTTGATATTGGGCTCTTCCTTAGTCCTCTCCCCCACCTCCTCTGCCTCATCCAATAGACTTTACTTATTATGTCAGTTTCAGGTTCACAACAAAACTAACTGGAAAGAACTTATATTTCCCATATAACATCTATTAATGCATGCACAGCCTCTTCCAATATGGACATCCCAAACCACAGTGGTAACATTTGTTGCAATCAATGGATGCCCATGTCACATTGGTCTCTTCAAGTCCAGAGTTTAGATTAGGGTTTATTCTTGGTGTTCTACTTCCCATGTTTTTTAAAAATTTTGCTATTTATGTTTTTATTTTCCAGTACTGGGGTTTCAATTCAGGGCCCTGACATGATAGGCAAGTGAGTACCTTATAGACAAGCTACATTCATAGTCCTATTTTTTTTCCAGTCAATATATCTTTTGAAGAATCACAGTCTGCCTACCACCAAAAACTGACATTGCACACTTCCTTCTTCTCACTCCTATAGAGGAGACAGTCTTACACTCCCACTCTTCATCATTAATTACTCAGGTAATCATTAACATTAACCAGTTCTTCTCCAAGTCTGTCCTGGCTGCAAGGTGCTATGCCTGGAAACTCATTGTAAAAAAAGGTTCAGCTCCAACATTCTTTCTATGCAAGCAGAAAGGGTTTTCTTTGATTTTAGTATCCTTCCTTGTCTAGATTTTCCTTTATTTGTAATTGAGATTTTAGCACAACAAATTTCCCAATGTTTTTTCCTAATCATTTAACTTTTGAATAAGGATCGTAACCTGCAAAACATCAAAACTAACATTGGGAGCTTTCTTCTATTCACTATTTAAAACTTGATTGCACTATCATTTTAATCATTACCATTAATTACTTAGGTGACCAAGAAAACGAAATCAGTTCTTCTCCCAGTCCGTCCTGGCTGCAAGGTGCTGTGCCGGGAAACCCATTGTTAAAAAGGTTCAGCTCCAAATATCAGTTCCATAGCTTCCTGGATAAGGAGCCTGGATGTGGTACTTTAAGTAATTTCTCAGTGTCAGTCTGTCTATAACATGGAGGTAGCAAAGATCTATTTCAGAGAGAGTGGTTGTGAGGATTGAATAAACAAAATCTGACACACAAACCTTCATATGTCTTCCCTGCCACACTAATTCTTCAATCTCTGTTTCAAAAGAACCCTCCCAACCCTCTCCTAAAGAAGGCAGCCCAATCTCCTTTGCAACATTGACAAACCAGAAGTGTCCAACAGCCTGCCCCACATCCTGTCCACCATCCTACCCCACAGAGACTGCTTGAGGAGGTCACTGTCACTCCAGGTTAGGGTTTTCTAAAGCATGCTCTGCAGAGCAGCTGGTCTGCAAGTCAAGGTGAGAAAAAGTTTCCATGGAAAGTAAAGTGATAAGTGCTTCATATCATAGCCTCGGCAGGGGGAGTCACAGTGCAGATTAACTTGCTAGAGTTTCTGAAACACAAACAAACAACAAACCTCACAATAGACAAGTACCTTTAATCCAGTATTTTACATAAACTCCTGTCCCTTTCTCATATAAAGCAACTTTGATTAGCTCATGACACATATTGTGGTTAGCTCACTAAGCCTTAACCAAGCCAGCCTCCTCCCCCTTTTTGGCAATAGTTCATGATTTGGAAGTTTGAGTCAGAGGAAATACATCATAGGCTAATATAGAACACACTGCTCTAACTTTTGATATGCCGTGCATGCGGTTAACGCAGAAGTCAGACCTGCAAACAGGCTATGAAAATGAGGTTTGGCGAATGCATAAGGTCACAGAGACCCATACATTGAGTATTTGGTTTACAAGCCAGGATTTTTTGTTTTGAACCCTAGGTGTGAACCAGGAATTGGGGTGAAGAGTGTCTTCCATGTAGAGCCCTGGGTTCTGCTACTGCCCCATTCGCCTTAGGGAGCCATCTCTGTCTGCATGTAAGCTCTGCTTTCTAGACCTGGGGAAATTAACTAGATTCCCCACCACGGGCGACTGCTTCATGGAATGAATAGGAGCGAAGGACGAGGCTGCCCCCCAGTGGGACACTCGCAAAGAGCAGCGACGCTTCCAGGCACCTTCCACCTGATTTCCAGGAACTGAAAGGGCGCCGCATTTCCAGCTTCAGCAAGCGAGCTCCACCGCCCCCGACCACCCGCCTACAGCTCGGAGGGACGCTGGGGGAGGATCGTGGGGTGCAGGGTGCGGAACTTTGACCAGTGTCGGATGGTGGCGGTGCTGGAGATGCGTAACAAGAACAGGCTAACGCAGGTCTATCTAGCAACCATCAGGCCCTGTGAACTGCCTCTGGTTAAATACACATTTGGGATCGTGGCCCGGGAGATTCTGACTGGGAGGCCCGGGAAAACTGGCAAACTGGGGTTGGTTTGAATTTATACCCAGTGGTATTTTCATTATTTGATAAATTTGGGTGTTCTGGACGGGAAAGCGACTTGCTGTTTCCCTTTCCGGAATCCCCTCCTGGTCGAGGGAACCCAGAAGCAGCTCTCCTGGCTCTACATTCAGGCAGCCCCTTCTGGGGCCCCCAGAGGCTCCAGCAGCAGCCGCGCCCCGACCCCGGGCACTCGCCCCGGATCCGTCCAGCCGCCACCGCGGTTTCCCAATGGCCAGGTGGAGCCCCCTTCATCTGGCTTCTCTGAGACAGGAGTCAGTCAGAAGTCCAAAGCATCTGAATCTGAAGATAAAAAATGTTAAGAAAAAGTACTAGAAACATGTCAAGTAATATTCCACTCTGACACACACATACACTGACAGGTGGGGACACACACACACGGTAAAAAAAAAAAAAATTGTTAAAGCTATAATAATGAGCCCAATAAGTACTCAAGTAAAAGAATTATAATAATATTAATAATAAAGTTACCTCTTCCGAAGGTCCTGAATGAATCCTCCTTTTCCAGATGGGGTCAAGGCAGACAGGTGGCCCCTTACATTACCTTAGGGATGCTGAAGGGGGCTCCACCTGGCCATTGGGAAACCGCGGTGGCGGCCGGGCCAACCCCAGGCGGGTGTCCGGGGTCGGGGCGCGGCTGCTGCTGGAGCCTCGGGAGCCCCAGAATGCAGAGCCAGGAGAGCTGCTTCTGGGTTCCCTCGACCAGGAGGGGATTCCGGAAAGGGAAACAGCAAGTCGCTTTCCCGTCCAGAACACCCAAATTTATCAAATAATGAAAATACCACTGGGTATAAATTCAAACCAACCCCAGTTTGCCAGTTTTCCCGGGCCTCCCAGTCAGAATCTCCCGGGCCACGATCCCAAATGTGTATTTAACCAGAGGCAGTTCACAGGGCCTGATGGTTGCTAGATAGACCTGCGTTAGCCTGTTCTTGTTACGCATCTCCAGCACCGCCACCATCCGACACTGGTCAAAGTTCCGCACCCTGCACCCCACGATCCTCCCCCAGCGTCCCTCCGAGCTGTAGGCGGGTGGTCGGGGGCGGTGGAGCTCGCTTGCTGAAGCTGGAAATGCGGCGCCCTTTCAGTTCCTGGAAATCAGGTGGAAGGTGCCTGGAAGCGTCGCTGCTCTTTGCGAGTGTCCCACTGGGGGGCAGCCTCGTCCTTCGCTCCTATTCATTCCATGAAGCAGTCGCCCGTGGTGGGGAATCTAGTTAATTTCCCCAGGTCTAGAAAGCAGAGCTTACATGCAGACAGAGATGGCTCCCTAAGGCGAATGGGGCAGTAGCAGAACCCAGGGCTCTACATGGAAGACACTCTTCACCCCAATTCCTGGTTCACACCTAGGGTTCAAAACAAAAAATCCTGGCTTGTAAACCAAATACTCAATGTATGGGTCTCTGTGACCTTATGCATTCGCCAAACCTCATTTTCATAGCCTGTTTGCAGGTCTGACTTCTGCGTTAACCGCATGCACGGCATATCAAAAGTTAGAGCAGTGTGTTCTATATTAGCCTATGATGTATTTCCTCTGACTCAAACTTCCAAATCATGAACTATTGCCAAAAAGGGGGAGGAGGCTGGCTTGGTTAAGGCTTAGTGAGCTAACCACAATATGTGTCATGAGCTAATCAAAGTTGCTTTATATGAGAAAGGGACAGGAGTTTATGTAAAATACTGGATTAAAGGTACTTGTCTATTGTGAGGTTTGTTGTTTGTTTGTGTTTCAGAAACTCTAGCAAGTTAATCTGCACTGTGACTCCCCCTGCCGAGGCTATGATATGAAGCACTTATCACTTTACTTTCCATGGAAACTTTTTCTCACCTTGACTTGCAGACCAGCTGCTCTGCAGAGCATGCTTTAGAAAACCCTAACCTGGAGTGACAGTGACCTCCTCAAGCAGTCTCTGTGGGGTAGGATGGTGGACAGGATGTGGGGCAGGCTGTTGGACACTTCTGGTTTGTCAATGTTGCAAAGGAGATTGGGCTGCCTTCTTTAGGAGAGGGTTGGGAAGGTTCTTTTGAAACAGAGATTGAAGAATTAGTGTGGCAGGGAAGACATATGAAGGTTTGTGTGTCAGATTTTGTTTATTCAATCCTCACAACCACTCTCTCTGAAATAGATCTTTGCTACCTCCATGTTATAGACAGACTGACACTGAGAAATTACTTAAAGTACCACATCCAGGCTCCTTATCCAGGAAGCTATGGAACTGATATTTGGAGCTGAACCTTTTTAACAATGGGTTTCCCGGCACAGCACCTTGCAGCCAGGACAGACTGGGAGAAGAACTGATTTCGTTTTCTTGGTCACCTAAGTAATTAATGGTAATGATTAAAATGATAGTGCAATCAAGTTTTAAATAGTGAATAGAAGAAAGCTCCCAATGTTAGTTTTGATGTTTTGCAGGTTACGATCCTTATTCAAAAGTTAAATGATTAGGAAAAAACATTGGGAAATTTGTTGTGCTAAAATCTCAATTACAAATAAAGGAAAATCTAGACAAGGAAGGATACTAAAATCAAAGAAAACCCTTTCTGCTTGCATAGAAAGAATGTTGGACAAGAGAATAGAGCACATGATTTTCTCTTGTTCTTGGAGCAAATGATGTCACTACTGATGGAATTCTCCTTTGGAAGAATGCAGACTGTTTCCTTCAAACTGGAAATAACATGTCTGCCAAAGGACTCAGCCAAGGTTAGATTGACTAAATTGGGGAGTGGCAGGGTAACCCATGTGTACTCCAGTGAAGACAGCAGTTTACACCCAATTTAAATTTGATCTGTATATTACAGGCCACATTTTTGGAAACTTAATACTCTGGAAGCGATCCTCCATGTAGCTGGAGGCCAGAGATCTGATCGTCATGCAGTTTAGAGAAGCCAAATATCAACAGTTGAAAAGCAGAGTTGACTTTGAATGTGGTTGGACCATGCCCAGGGGCCTCTGGTATAACCAGCTGCTGTTCAGGGACAGGATTCCAAGGCTGTGTATCAGAATTAGATACTTGCAGCCAACTAGGACATTTAAAAGATGGGAAGGGGGGAATGTCAATGCAGTCAGGTAAAGTAGGGTATTCCCCAAAATGAGATCCCTATCCTGCTATGGGGAAGGTTGGAGGTAGATGGCAGAGGCACAAAACCTAGTATAATAACAGATGGGTTATTTTTGTTGTGAGAAATCACACAACAAAGCACTCTGAGAGACCCTCTGCTCAGTCCCTTTGCTGTATGTTGAAGAATTTTGCATTATTTCAATTCTGAAAAATAAAAGTCCAAAGTTAGCTTTAGTTATTCCTAGGTAGTACAATTATGGATAATCTTCTTTAGCTCTTTACAACTTTACTTTTCAAGTTTATTCCCACCAGTTTGGATTCTTTTCATAATCATGTGTTTTCATTAGAAAGTAGTATCTCTCTTGTAATTAAAGAGCCAAATGAAGTGAATTTTAGAGAATAAGTGAGAGAAATGTTTGACTTTATTTATTTATAATGATGGAAAACAGGGAGGCAAAAACATCCAGCTCCAGAAAGTCTTAGGACAACCCAAAGAAATTATCCCAGAAGAGAAAGGAGACATCTGGGCTAGGTAGACTCTCCTATAAGTACCAGTGGGGAAAAATACTTGAAGATGGTATTAATTACACTCCCTGTGGCCTTCAGAAGTATTTCTCCAACTCAGGGGAACCAAGACACAGAAATTTAACTCTTAAATATAAAATATAAAATTTTATCAGCAATACATATCTTAATGGTATGAAGAGCATCATTATTCTTTATCTTTGTACAAATATTATTTATTTATTGCTAAAATTAAGCTGGTTTCAATACCATCTATTTTTTATTCCAATGGAATGAAATGCTCTCAAAACTTTCTGACAAATAGATGGAAATGGAAAGTAACAAAGTCACTCAATCTCATCTATTCCTCATAAAGCATGTAACATAAATAACCTAATGAAACATAAGGCAAATGAGATATAGTTCACATACCATAAAGTCAGTAGCATACAGTTTATATTATTCTTTAGTCTATTCACAAAGTCATGAAATCATCACCACTATATACTCGTGGAAAATTTTCATCACCTTTTCCTCACAAAAGAAATTTTGTAACCACTACCATTATCAAATATTTGCCATTGGGTTCATCCATGGACCTTGGAAATCCTAATCTACTTTCTGACTATAGATTTGTTTATTCTAGACATTTTCTATAAATAGAATAAAATAATAGTTTTTTTGCTTCTGGCTTCTTTTGTTAGCATATGATTTCAAAGTTTAACCATGATATGGCATAGATCATTATTTCATTATTTTATGGAATGGATACACCACATTTTGTTTATCTGATTTGTGAACAGGTAAATACATGGGTTGTTTCCCTTCTTGTGCTGATAGGAAGCATGCCACTGTTAAAATCAGGTACTAATTTTTGAGTGAACATATGCTTTCCATAAGCCTGGGTATATACCTAAGAATGGAATTGTGGCTCCTATGATAACCTTATGACAACTTTTTGAAAAGCTGCCAAACAGTTTTCTAAAATACGTGCACCATTTCATGTTCCCACGAACAAAATATGAGAGTTCCAATTTTTCCATATCCTCACCAACACTTGTTATGATTTGTCTTTTAAAACAGTCATTCTGGTGAGTATAAAGTGACACCTCCTTATGGATTTGATTGGCATTCATCCACTTCTTTCTTCCTTCCTTTCTTTCCCTCTTTCTTCAATCATTTTTTCTGCTCTTTCTCTAATATAACACTTGGTGGTGATTGATTTATTTCAAAGCACTATTTTTCTTTATTTTTCACAATACCTACTGCCCCAACCCTCCCCTCACTCCCCTCTGCATAATCCAAAGTTCCTTCCTTACCACCCACCACACTATGGCTCACCACTATGGATCAGCAGTAGCTTATCAGAGAAAACAGTCTACCTTTGTTTTTTGGGGATTGGCTTATTTCACTTAGTATATTCATCTGTTTACTTGCAAATGCCATGATTTCATTCTTCTTTAAGGATAAGTAATATTCTATCATGCATATGTACCACATTTTCTTTATCCATTCATCTATTGAAGGGCATCTAGTTTGGTTCCATAGTTTGGCTATTGTGCATTGAGCTGCTATAAACATTGAAGTGGCTGCCTTACTGTAGTATGCTGATTTTAAATTCTTTGGATATAAACCGAGGAGTGGGATAGCTGGTCAAATGGTGGTTCCATTCCAAGTTTTCTGAGGAATCTCCATCCTGCTTTCCAGAGTGGTTTCACCAATATGCAGTCCCAACAGCAATGTATGAATGTACCTTTTCCCCACATCCTCACCAACACTTATTGTTGCTTGTATTTTTGACAATTGATTTGTGTTCCTTTAATGACTTATGAGATTGAACACCTGTTCAATTACATATTGTTCACAATGTGTAAGTTTAATACTTTTTTGCTAAATTTATTGCTGAGTATTTTTTATTTCTGACTGAAAATGTTTTCTTCTTAAATTCATAGCTTTATTTTTTGTTGGTAGTGTGTAGGAATACAATTGATTTTTGTATTATGATCTTGTATTCTGTGAACTTATTAAAATCATTTATTGTCTCCAATTTGGAAAATTTTCAGCCATTATTTCTTACATATTCTTTCTTCCCCTTTCTCTTTCCTCTGTCCTTCTGGTATTCTCGTTATGTGAATGTTGGTATGCTTGATTGTGTTCCATAGGTCTCTGAAGCTCTGATCATTTTTCTTCAGTTTTTCTTTTTTTCTCATGGTGGTTAATCTCAATTGGTTTTTCATCAATCTTGCTGATTATTTCTTTGGCTAGTTCAAATATGCTATTGAGGTCCACTAGTAAATTTTTCATTTTGATTACCACTACTTTTCATCTCTAGAATTTGTTATTTATTTATTTAGACCACTGGTGGTTTATTCAGCACTGAAGGGGCACATCTTCAGGGGGAAAATGGCCTTTTTTTTGTTCTTTTTGTTATACTTTCTATCTCTTTTTTGATCTTTTTAATAATTCTCATGTTTTATTTTGTTTATTTAAATCTAGTTTCCTTTCATTCATTGAACAAATTTAGCATAGCTAATTGAAATTCTTTGTCCAATATGTCCAAGTCTGTGCCAAATCCTAGTTGCTGAATTTTTATTTTCACATATTTATCTTCATGAATTGGTATCTTGTTTAATCCAATTTAATTACCAAAGTTTGAGAAAATAAAATGATTAGCCATAATTTTAGATAGTTCCCTCATGCCTTATCTTCAAAAAGAAAGAGGCAAGCTTTCCTATAAGATAGGTTACTTGTCACTATTTAGATGGTTTTAAATTCCTCAAAGAAAGAAAAATTTGCCATTGCTTTCACATTTAAATCTTTTCTGATAATAAAAGTATTTGCTCTATGCTTTCTACCTTCTCTTCCTCTAACCCATTCAGGGACAGCTTTGGGAATTTTGAGGACTCAGTGAAAGATGAAAATGCAGAACCCATGTTCAAAAACACAGGGGAAAAGTGAACTTAGAGATATCAAAATATAGAAAGTTTTATTTAGAACAAATTTTATTATTTATAAAATATGGGAATAATATCGATACATAGTGAAAAGAATTATGTTGTGATGGATAATATTACAAATTGCACAATTGAGATTTTGAAGTCATGATAATTTTATACTACAACAAATAATGACACTTTATTATATATACACTATATATATGTATATAAATATCTTGATTAATCATAAATTTCTTTTCTGGTTCACTTTTCTGTAGATTTTTTTATAAGGCCATTAAAACTTATTCTTTTAGTGACTTCATTCTCAATCACCATAATTAAAAGCAATATCAGTCACTCCTGAAAATAATCACAAATAAGATCACAAATAATTTTTGCTAATTTTTAATTCTAAGAAGGAGCTTTCTTATGATGTAACTGTTACTGAAGCTGGTAGGAGTACATTATAGACTCTAACAATAGTAGGATAAATCTCTGATAATTATTTTGAAATATAAAGTTTTGTGCACTGAAAGCTGATGATTCTCACACAACAATTTATCTTAAAAGATTTAATTCTCCTTATGAATTCTTGTAAGTCAAAATTTAGTTTGAAATACTCATTTACATAATGTATGTTATGGTCTGAATATGATGTGTTCCCCAAAAGTTCCTGTATTAATGCAAGGATGTTCAGAGGAAAAATGATTAGATTATGAGATCTGTAACATAATCAGCACATCCTAGTTTGAATGGACCGACTGGGTAGTAATAGGCAGGTAGGGCATGGCTACAGGAGGTGGGTCACTTTGGGCATGACCCACCTCCTGCATCTGCCCCAGGGCTCCTATCTCCTCTCCCACCCTTCCCCTCTCTCTGCTCCCAGACCTAGCATGAGGGGAGCAGCTTTCCTTCACCATCCCCTCCCTGCATTAACGTTCTGCCTCACGTTGGGCCCAGAGCACTGTAGTTGGTAATTTTTAGACTGAGACCTCTGAAACTGTGAACCCCAAATAAACTTTTCCACCTCTGAGTTGTTCTTGTCAGGTACAACTGACTAAAACAATGACATTTCAGTGTTTTCGTTGACATTTCTCACATCTCATGACTAAAAATTATTTCATGATTTGTATGTAATTTAAAATGCTTATTTATGAGACTCCCAAAGCACAAGAAATAAAAGCAAGAAGCAATAAATGGGATGGACTCAAACTAAAAAGCTTTCTCTCAGCAAAGGAAGCCATCAATAATATGAAGAGAGAGCCTACAGAGTGGGAGAAAATCTTTACCACATGCACTCCGGATAGAGTACTAATCTCCAGAATTTATAAAGAACTCAAAAACCTTAACACCAAAAATACTAATAACCCAATGAATAAATGGGCTAAGGAACTGAGTAGACACTTCATAGAAGAAGATATACAGTTGATCAACAAATATATGAAAAAATGTTCAACATCTTTAGTAATTAAAGAATTACTAATCAAAACTAATATTTCATCTCACTCCAATTAGAGTGGCTATTATTAAGAATACAAGCAACAATAGGTATTGGAGAGAATGTGAAGAAAAAGGTACACTCATAATTACTGGTGGGATTGCAAATGGGTGCAGTCAATCTGAGAAGCAGTATGGAAATTCCTCAGAAAACTTGGAATGGAACCACCATTTGACTCAGCTATCACACCCCTTCGTGGGAGTCCCAAAGGACTTAAAATCTACAGTGACATACTACAGTGACACAGTCATATCAATGTTTACAGCAGCTCAATTTAGAATAACTAGATTTTGGAACCAACCTAGATGCCCTTCAACAGATGAATGGATAAAGAAACTGTGGTATATATACATAATAGAATATTACTCAGCCATAAAGAAGAATAAAATTATGGCATTTGCAGGTAAATGAATGGAATTGGGGAATATCATGCTAAGTGAAATAAGCCAATCCCCAAAAACAAACACCAAATATTTTCTCTGATAAGTGGATACTGATACATAACCGGGTTGTGGGGAATGAAGGAATGTTGGATTGTGTAGAGGGAAATGAGGGGAGGGGAGGGGGCGGGAGGTAGGAAAGATGGTGTAATGAGACAAACATCATTACCCTATGTACATGTATGATTACACAAGTGGTGTGATTCTACATGATGTACAACAGAGAAATGAAAAGTTGTACTCCATTTGTGTACAATGAATCAAAATGTATTCTGCTGTCATGTATGACTAAATAGAACAAACAATAAAAAATAAAAATAAAATTCTTATTTATGAATTCTAATACTCTTTTCAATTATAAGGAAAGTTCATTTTCAACTTATCTGTTTGTTATACTTGTTCCATGAAAGTGTTTATGTAAAAAAAAAAGTATTCTTTTCTATAGAAAGTGAGGATCTTTATGTTTTTATTTATATTTCCAAGACTGAATATTTGCTTTATGATGTTGTAGTGGTTTACAAACCCAAAGATTCTATACTCTTCAAATAATTTTAATAACTCCCTGACATCATTTATTACATTGTCCATGTGTGCATCTTTATAACATTGTAATTTACTGACAAACTTTACTACCTGATTGGTGGCAGTTCCTTGTCCATTGCTCAGGCCAGAGAGTTAATATTTGTGCACATATTTCAGGGTTGAGCTCCAGAGACTGATGGACAAACTGGCCTGCCACCGTGGGTCTTCCTTCTGCCATGTCCCTATGTGAAATATTCCTTTCCCCAGGCCTAGCTTATGCTACAGCTTACGTCATAGTCATAGCTTATGTTCTCATGGAGGCAGCCCCCCAAAATACCCTACAGCCTTGGACTTCCCCATATGTGTGCATGGGCAGGTGCACATGCCTGGCATTTGGGCCAACTGCTCAGCATGCCTGATGCCCACAGCTGCCCTGGTGGATATCCTGCACAGAGTTTATCTCATCAACTTCACTTAGAAGTAATAAGTTCAAAGATGGAATTATTAAAAATATCATGATGGTAATAGCAGGACAATAAACCAAGCATTTGAGAGCAGGGTGCACAGGTAACATGCTCTTTAAACCAGTCTTGTACCCAGTGGTTCTCAACTAAGGGTCATTTTGCCCCATCAAAGGTGGACTCCCTTGGGTTCTCTTGCATTGCATTCCAATTAAGTCCCTCAAAGGAAGAATGACAGTATGTATTAGCACCAAAAGTAGATCCTGATACAGATTTTGCACAGTCAAGCACAGTAGGCCACCCCCTGCAGGATTGTCCTCTAGAATCTTCTGTAGGACTCCAGCACAGAACACCTCCTACACCTGCTTTCTGTCCTCCCCTTTCTTAGGAGACATAGCCAAGAGAATACTGGAATAAGGAAAGTTGACAGCAACAGAAGTGGAAATTGCCCAGGTAAGTCTTTGTTGCTCAAGTAACAGTCCAAGATGGGTCCATTTGGGGTTGAAATTTATGATGCTTTTCTGCATGAAATCATTCAAGGATCCAAGTTGCTGGCAGCTCTAACTTCTTCAACTGGTGGCTTAAAAGTCACTTTAGGTGTTGACATTCAGTGACAAATGAAGGCTCATATCTAGTCCAAGGTTTGGAAGTATTACAAATCACTTCTCCTTCAAATTCCACAGACCAGAACTCAGGGATATGGCCATACTTATCTGGAGGCTGGGAAATGTAGTCTAATTCTATGCCAAAATTAAGAGGAAATGACTTGGGTGATCAGTTGCCAGCTTCAAGAAATTTTTAAAACTGTGAGACTTGGAATAAAATGTGTACCCTCTATCTCCAGCCTTTCCAAGATAGGCATGAGAAGTTATGCCTATGAGAAAAGTTTTGATCTGTTGGCACAGACTACCCTAGACTGTGGTTCCTAACAGTGTTTGGTTTACATTTTAGCTTATGTTCTGGGAAAAGCATCAAACAAGTGCCCACAAGACCAACATTTCTCATTATAGTAAATTATCAAGTTGACTTTCAGTGAAACTTTGTCTCAAACTTTTCAGTGAATCTGTTGTTCACAATTAATCTGATCAATAACGTTCTGTATATGCAGATCACAAATGTCAACTTTAAGAGTATGGAGGCAAAAACATCATTAAGATTATTTTAATTCTCTCTCCACCTACCTCACACTAAGCAAGAAATTAAGTCATATTTATGGCAAACGAATTGGGTGCATAGCATTAAATACTCAGTGCCAGAAGGTTCATGTAAAATGGTCTTCTCAGTAATTTAGAATCTCAGGCCAAAACAAGATGTAGTTCATTCTGGTGAATTTTAATCTGATTCTTGGTGATGAGTAGGAGAGCTAGGACTCTAGAGCAATAATTCTTCCCTCCAACACTGTGTCAATATTATAGCGAAAGACATTAGAAGAATTGTTGAAAGTAAGCATCTAACTGATCAGACAGCCTCAGAGGCACAGTATCTAGAACAATCCTAGCTAAAGCTTGTTGCTATGACATAATCATTAAAAACACCCACTTCACTCTCAAAAGTCTTCATTTGCATGAACTCTATTACAACGCTATGGCCAGAGAGCAGCACATGGCCACCACCGTCCACAATGGTCTGGTTTGCAACTTTGCAAAATCAGAAACTCAAGAATGTCAGCAAACTCAGGCTGATTGAGGAGGGGAGGGAACTGATTCACACCAAGAAATTACAGGAGTCTGATTCTGAAATGAGAACACTGAGTTTTTAACTTCTGACGAATGTGGTTGCCCCACAGAGTAGAAACTAATACTGGTTGGTTAATATGTTCTCTCTCTTGAAGAGTAGTCTCTGGAAAACCAATGATCACAATCATGATTCTGTGGGCACAAAAAATCAAGGTAATGGGTTTTAGCTGAAGAAGTTACTGGAATTTGCAAGCCATGTTTTGATCCTTATTCCTACAGAGAGGATGTCTTTGTGTTTTCCTTCACAACCAGGAAAATGTCTTTGTCTCCTTCTTTAAAGAGATATGTGGGATAAGCATCAACTAGAGGTACAGAATAGGGATGTACAACTCTAACCAACCTCTGTCCTTTACTAATATTTTTTGAAGGCACTGGGGATTGAATCCAGGGACACTTTACCACGGAACTACATCCACGGTCCCTTTTTTAATTTTTTTCTTATTTTGGGATAGTGTCTTGCTATATTATTGAGGCTCCCTCAAACCGGGATCCTCCTGCCTCAGCCTTCCAAGTTACTGAGATTACAGGCATGTGTCACCGTGCCCTGTTCTTTACTAGTATTAATTTCCAGTTTCCTATTCCTTTGGCATGGCCCATGTTGGCGGCAGACATTCCTGGATGCCTGAGGGAGCAGCCTTGTCCACTCCTTCCTCCAATATTGCTTATAATATAGGAGGTTAGAGATTCTAAATATTAACCACCATCCTACCCACCACTACCCAGCTCCAACTAGATAAAAGACACAATGGCCAGAAGAAGGTTAAAGTCAGCTTTATTAATGGATTGGAAATGGATTGGAGAACACAGCCGGGATCTGAGGCCTAAGTGAGGTTCCTTTCTTCCTCTCCAGAGTGATGACAGCTGAGCCCACTGGGAAGGCTCGCTGAACTTACCCACCCAGTCACAGACTGAGGCTGGAACATGGAGAGCCAATCCTGTCTGGGCCCACCACGAACAGGTCCTGCTGGGTCTGTTTACGGCATGGAGACTGGAAGCCCAAAAGCAGGTCCAAGACAGAGAGAGAAAAAGAGAGAAGAAGCAGGAGGACAAGTAAGCAGGGACTTTTAGTACATTATCTCCACCCAGTAGAGAAAGACGGCCCAAAGACACCCAAACCCCATCAGTCACAACCATCCCAGAAATCACTCCAAAAGTGGAAACCTCTCCCCAGTTCTTCTCTCCATGTTGGGGATGTTGGTGGGAGATCCTTCCTCTGTTTGAATCAGCAGAAAATGTGGGAATTCAGGAGATTTCCCTCAGAGATGAGGTTGGGTCAGGAGCTCAATGAACTGTTCAATGAATAAGAGGTCAAGGGTCACTTTGTGTGAATCTTTTGGGTCATCAGAGAATGACCCAAACAAAAGCACTGGCTAGAGCCACTGGGGCAGGACTAAAGGTTCAAGGTCACCCACTGGGCCCTAACCACTGAATTCCTTCTCTCCTGTACCCCCATCCTTCTGAAGATTGCTGAGTAAGAACTTGACAGACTGAGGAGGCTGGGGCCAACTCCCCTTGACATCTAGGGTATTCTTCCTAGAGCCTCCTCTTTTCATTCAAAGTAACACCTTCTGATTTAATGTTCAAGTATGGAGTTTAATCATTGGGTCAAAGTTCAGCAGAAGACCTGTCAAGACTGTTTTGTGTGGAGGGGAGGATGGAAGTGGAATAATTGATTCCTCCATGGCTTTTGACAGAAAGAGAGGTCTAAAGGCAAGGGTCACAGAGTTAAGGGTCTAAAGCAGCTCTCTCTGGCATAGGAAGGCTCCCTTTCCTGGCCACTGAGGAGGATCTTTAAATTTTTAGCACTCTGAAATTTTTTCCTTCTATTCTTATATATTTTTTTTTTATTCTTTTCTATTTCTCTAGTGTTTTTGTGCTTTTGTTCTTCAGTACTTGGATTGAACTTAGGGCCTTGGGCATGCTAGGCAGGTGCTCTCCTACTAAGTATATCTTCAGCATTTTTAATTTCCTATTTAAGACAGGGTTTTGCTAAATTGCTCACTGGCTTCGAACTTGCCATCATTCTATCTCAGCCTCCAGAGTAGCTAGGATTACAGGTATGCACCATGCCCAGCTCTCTAGTTATCTTAATAAATACCATTAATTTTACCATATCTTTCTTTCATATTTGAGTACATATCCAGTGCTAATATTCCTGCTTTGGACCTGGGTGACTTCTGAAGAGGGTTCATCTCATCTATTACCTGTGATTCTTTTCTTACTATCACCATCAAAGGGTAACCCCATATCATGGTCCTAAAGGGCAACCCTCTATAATTTCCATTAGGATGACTACAAAACTATACTTTAAATAAAACTGAATGATTGCAAAAAACATTTTACCCCAGAGTATTTTTATTAGGGATTCCTGCCACCATATTAACATATAAAACAATCTGAATGCTGACAAAGAAATGCAAATTTCACTATACAAAGGTAAGGGTCCATCACAGTAACATGGCCCTCATCTCTCTAGTATTTCAATGAAATCAACTGTGATTATGAATTTTCCCCAGAGTTATGTTTAAAAATATTAGACAAACCACAAGTAATACTCCAAATACATAACATTTTACAATTGTTCCAAGCACAGATAGAAATACATGATACTTTACCTACATTATTTTCATAATCCGACTTGCATTAGCACTAAAGACAAGGTTGTGTGTGTATATGTATTTGCCATATGCATGCATGTGTGTACAAATCCACAAATGTACACACAGCAGGTTTTATGAAAAATTTAAATCTTTGAAGCTGTGGGTTTTACCCACCATGAAATCTGAGAGGGAAAGGAACAACAGCATGTCACAAATTCCTCAACTAGGGCAAAATAAACACAAGTATGTATGAAAGGCATATTAGTTGTGTCTATACAAATACATATATACAGATTCATATATAAACACATATACCAATAATATGGAATATACATATACTCACACACTTGCTTTGAACTCTGTGTCTCACTATTATTTATACCATCTGTCTTTGGAAGCAGTCTCCGCATTTGATTCAGGCAGCTGGTGACTATCTTCTAACAAAACTTAAGTCGTTATTTCTAAAAGGCTCTGATCCTAAACCAACTAAATACTATTTCAGAATCCCAATTTTACTTTGGATGGCTGTTCTTTAAATCCAGCAGACCCTCTTCTGTCAACGCCGCAACCTGAAAACATCTCTATTCAACAAAGAAGAATCTGTCTAAAAGAAAAGAGATGCTATCTGGAAATTCATATATATATATATATATATATATATATATATATATATATATATGAATCTGCATGGTTGAAATTACATGTGATAAAGATTTTATGATGGAAAATAATATCACTTCCATAATTTAAATATAGTATGTAAAATTATTTTTTACAAGTGAGAGCTATATGACTTGTCTTGGTTAGAATTTCAAAGAAAATGACAGGAAGCACAATTAGAAAGGGGATTAGTTTTGTGTAGACTACACTGGAGCACCTTTATGTCAGAAAAGAATGGAACAAAATTTCAATTTCCAAGTTGGCCACATGCAAACTTCCAAAATAAATTATTGCATAGAAATAAATTATTTCTATGGTTCCAACCATAGAAAATATACTTCTATATTAGTATAAATCACTGAAAGTCCACAAGAAGAAAACCCTGCAAATGTAATAGCAGGTATATATTATAATGTGTTCAACAGAAGGCCTCACAAACTGACTTTCAACACTTACTTTCAAAATTAAATATCTAATAAAGCACTGAGAGCTCCATTGACTGAGTTGCCCATTGACTTTAAAGCCCAATTTGGAAATTTTGTTAATGGTAGCATTGGAGGGTTGTTAGGGAGAGATTGCAGGTGGGCCCCATCTCTTTGTAAGAAAGCCTGTGCTCTGTGCTATAAACCTCACACCATTTTTTCCTCCCTCACACCCACAGTGTTGGTGAGTACTCTGCATGGGAAAGCATCAGACCCTTTCTATCATGGATTTAATGGTGTGGAGAAAGATACTAGAGGATTTGTCTGTTGTCTGGTTAGCTATCCCTCTTATTCTCTACTTTACCCAAGCTGAATTGATTTGTCATCTGATGAGCCCCCTCCACTTTCCCAATGGAAGTCCAGTGATGAATAAGTTAAGATTTTAAGGAAATTATGCAAGGAAAGGAGAATGTTGCCCACCACAAAAAACAATTGTTGATACTTATCAAAAAGTCCCACTCCCTCTCTCTCTCTCTCTCTCTCTCTCTCTCTCTCTCACACACACACACACACACACACACACACACACAATTTTTGAAGTTTCTCCCAGAGAATCACAATGAATGGCATGAGGGACCAAAAAATTTACCTTAAAGTTTCTCCACTTTTATTTAGATCCACTTAAACACGTTCACGTCAACTGGACAGCGAGTGCACTTTACATTATTGAATGCCTCTTGTCATTTCATGAAAAAGAAATGCCTTCCACCACCCACCTACAGCCTCACCAGAACTCTTCTTTGCTACTTTCCATTTGTCCAATTTCTATCTGCATCCCCTTGGTTTAATATGCAATAAACAATCAACTGGTATATCTTTTACCATTTTTCCTTTGAAGTTTTACTTCCTTTTAAAAACAGTCTGCTTCCCCATCCCAAATATATGGACAGAATGCAAACAGAAGTACCAAGTCATCTTGTCCAAAACTGAAAAATGAACCTCCCTTTGTCGACTCAACGCTCTGGGTTTCTACTTCCTCCAGTCCCATCATCTGTTTGGGGAGCTTACTTACTACAGTGTCTTTCTACCCATTTTCTATCTCATATGCAGGTAATAACAAATCATAGAATTGTTCAGCCAAAAATATTTTAAAAAACAAACCGGTGCCAAAACATTAAAAAATCCCCGATATACCTTTGTGCATTATTAGTCTTACAGTCAGTATACTTAAATAACTCCAGGAGGCTTTTTATTTTTTTGCTAAAAATTTACCAAAATAGTTTGAACACATAAAAATAGTTTTAAAAAAACAAAACAAAAAGCCCAGCATAAATTTAGTTGTATAGGCATTGGTTAGAGGACATCATTTTTTTACTAAGGATTATATTCAAAAGCTTTCCCTTGGGTTTTTACTAAAATTCTGATTCTGAACCTTATAGCTTGAGATGGTGCCAACTATTAAAAACAGGGAAATCTATTCAGTCCAATGTATTATGTATTATGTTATAATAGTGGTCTACACTTAAAATAAACATATTTTGGTTATGTAAAGGTCATCTTTCTGACCTGTAACTAAAATATCTATATTTGATTTAAGCGCATTGAATTATGAAAAGCTAACTTAAGGGTTTGAGTGAACAGTTATGAGAAAGGAACACCTGTTGGCAACCCCATGTCCATTCAGAACCAGGCATCTATTGAAAAAAAAAAATCACTAGTATTGAATATAGCCCTTAGTTTTATAAGATATTAACCTCATGAGCAACCCAGCATGTAGAGAATGAGGTTAACCTTCCCAGCCACCCACTCTTTGAGGGGACAGTAGTATTCATAGTGAAACTGCTCAAACTCTGGTGTCTGGCGGATTTCACATAAGAAGGAGAGATCAATACCTGACTCCAAAAGGAGGAGGAGCAGGGGAAATACAAAGAGCAGCAGTCCCAGGCCCACCACAAGGAGCCTGGAAAAACTCTTGACCAGTGGGTTCACCCGAATATGGCCGGTCAGAATGTCATAACTCCATGACAAAGCTCGGCGAGCCTCCTTCAGCTCTTCTTCTTCAGCAATCAAAAAGGCATTTTCATCTGCTTCCAGTTCCTCAAATGAATCTGTATCTTCTCTTTCCAACTCAAGCCTAGATGGACAGTCAAAGAGCATGTCAATCTCATCATCATCAATAGGGGTGGGGAGCAGGCTGGCACTTGGGTTGTATGCTAGTTCAGAGATGGTCAAGGGTTCTTCTTTTATTTTATCTTCTTCTTCACTTGGGGGATCTTCATACTCCCGAGCTTCCTTCACTGGCGAGCTAGAGATCAGGGGAGCAGAAATGTCCTCTTTAGGCAATGGAACACCTGTAAAGACACATTTTTTCCTTTATTTTAAATTTCAGATTTTCTTTTCCCACAAAAACCTGTAGGTAGAAAGAAAACAATGAAGGGAATTCAAGGGATCCATGAAATTATCCTATGGCATCCTGACTTTAAACAAAGTCCTGTTAGTGACAGTTACTATAAATTCTAAGGTCAACACACTAAACTAAAAAAACCAACCCTTCTCAAACTCTTGGAAATATGTACAAGATTTAGGTGTATGATTCAAGTCGGCAAGTCTCCAACTCTAGTCATGTTTGCAAAGATAAAGATTATAGTGATTCATTATGATGTTATGAATGATGTCTTCCGGAAGTTAACACTCTCACCCAACTTACTATATAAAGCTATGCCACATCCTAGCATACCATGCCATACCATACCATAGTAAAACTATGGAAGCTACCACCCAAGGATAATTTATAATTCTGATGCATTGTTTTCTATTCTTCATTCTAGATCCAATTTTATGGATCTAATAGAGCATTTCTAATGCAAAAATCCAAAATCTGAAAATCCAAAACATTTTGAGTGTGTTAATGCTCAAAAAAATTTTGGATTTCAAATTTCTCAGGTTAGAGATACTCAACCAGTAAAGTCTATGCAAATATTCCAAATTCTAGAAAACTCTGAAATCTCAAATATTTCTGCTCCCAAGAATTTTTGGTAAGGATTACTGTAATTGCAATCATACTATGTACGTAAACATACATGTTGCTTCTTCATTTACGATTTGAACTTAAATGTTTTGTATGTTCTCATTGGTATTACTTACAAAGGAGGCCAAATTTCCTGTTTAGTTAATGTAATAAGTTGGTCATCCATTGGTTAACTCTTAGATTGATTTGCAGTTGTAAAAACAATGCTCTAAGAGACATCTTTACATATAAAGCACTTTTGTTTCAGTTAATTTTCCATAGATGTTTAGAAGGCAAATTACTTGGTCAAAGGGCATAGACTTCTCTGAAAGTTTACTCAGGGAGAGGCTTTTCTCAACAACTTCTTTTACAGATGGTAAATCCAGCTATCTACTGTCAGGCATAAAGCCTAGCACTCCTAATTTTGAGTCTTGGCTTCTTAGTGGAAAAGGAACACAGCATCAAAGCAGTGTCTCCCAGGATAGATCTACAACACCAAATTGGCAGCAGCTTCATTAGGTAACTGCAAACCAGATATATTTCACAATTTCTCTCTCTTCAGGATGTGTAATAGTGCATTACTACTTTTATGTTTCAAAAATCAATAGATAGATCCTGATATCTCTGATCTGAGAGCACTGAGTAGTCCAAATAAAAAATACCACGAAAAGTAAAAATCATACACAAATGGTCCACAAGCACACAAAAAGATGTTCAACATCACAAATCATTAGGGAAATGCAAATTAAAACCAAAATGAAATAACACTTGATGCTTATTTGTATGGCAATGATGGAGGTGAGGATGTTGAGAAATTAGAACTCTGCACATTGCTAGTAAGAATGTAAAATGAGTCAGTCACTGTGGAAAGTTTGGTGGTTCCTCAAAAAGTGAAATATATAATTATCATATGACTCAACAATTCCACTCTTAAGTATATACATACTCCAAAGAAAGTAAAAACAGGAACTCAAATGCTTATATCCAATGTTCATAGCAGCACTGTACTAATAGTCAAAAGGTGAAAGCAACCCAAATGTCCATCAGCAGATGAATACATAAACATGTGGCCCATCTATACCATAAAATATTATTAGTCAGCCATAAAAAACAACAAAATACTGATACAGGCTACAGCATAGACAAACCTCAAAAACATACACTAAGTGAAAGAGGCCAGACTCAAAAGTCACATAATGTACAATTCCATTTGTACGAGATATCTACTACAGGTAAATCCACAGACAGAAAGCACTTTGGAAAGGTTATCACCAGGGATTGGGGAAGAGAGAAATGAGCAGTGACTGCTTCGTGGGCACAGGATTTTCCTTAGAGGTAACGAAGATGTTCTGAAGCTAGATGGAGGTGTTGTTTGCCAACACCATGAAACTCCTAAATGCCACCCATCAAATTATTCACTTCAAAAATGGTTATTTTGTGTTGTGTGAATTTCATCTCAATAAAAATAAAAAATAAGCAGGGTATAGTGGTGCATGCCTGTATTTCTAACAACTCAGGAGGCTGAGGCAGGAGGATTACAAGTTCAAAGGTAGGTTGGGCAATTTAGCAGTCTTGGGCAACCCAATCTCAAAACATAATTTTTAAAAAAATATTAAAGGTTTAAGGGTGTGACTCAGTGATAGAGTGCCCCTGAGTTCAATCCCTAGTACCACAAAAAGAGAAAACTAAATGTAAGCCCTAAATTGTCTACTCTCATAAAAAGTCTAAAGGGAAAAAATAAAGAGCAGGGAAAGATGAAAAGAGCTATAGCTTTGGGAGAGCTTAACATTTACAAATGCAGGTGCACCCTAGCCCCAGCCCCCTTAGGAAAGCAGCGAAGGTCACGAACCCTATGTGAAGATCTCACTGCTCTATGAAAACCACCTCTAGCCCCTTTTGCTATTTTCTTTGCTTTTTTGGTCACACAAATTGCCCAGGCTCTTTGTTCTTATCTAAAAGCATTATATATGCAATATACATGTATATATACATATATTATATATAAATAATCCATATTATAGAATACTAAATATATAACATACAATACTATTATATATAGACAACACTGTACGATATAATCTCATATATTATGTCATGTATTTTATATTATATATTGTGTACATATTATATATATAATTATTCTCCTAAAGTGTCCTACTACGCAATCCCTTCTCTTTCTTCGGTTTCCTATATTCCTCTCCTATAACCAGAAGGTAAGGGAAATCTCAAGTTTCCAGGCTGCAATATTTTGTTGCTGGAATCCCCATTCTCCCAGGTGCTCAGACCAAAAACCTTGACTCTCCTCTATTCATACCCACATTACACCTATCAGCAACTTCCATGTCTTTACCTTCAAAATGTGTCCAGAATTCGGCTAGTTCTTACCACCTCCACAGCTACCACCCTGATCCAAGCTGCTCTCCTTTCTCATCTAGATTATTGCAACAGCCTCTTATTTCATTTCCCCCATTCAGTCTTTGCCCAGGTAAGAGCCACTACCAACACAACAGCTGGAGTGATTCTTTGAAAACATAAGTGAACCATGCCACTCATGTGCTCAACATTCTCTAATGGTTTTTCATCTTCCTCAGAGAGAAAGCCAAGATATTTAGGGATGTCTAGGACCCTACTCAATGTGCCCTCCTCCTACTCCTAACCTTTCTAACCTGTTCCTCTATGACTCTCTCTCTCTCCCACTCCACTCCAGAGAAAGTGAGGGAGGAGGGGAAGAAGGAGGCAGAACAGGTCATCTCTGTATCTCTGGGAAATATGATGGAGTGGAAAGAGCAGTGGCCTGGAAGGCAGGACACCTGCCCATTCCCCAGCTGAGCCCTAACAATTAGGGCGACCTCAGCTATGTCATTCCAGCTCTATAGTCTTAGACTTTTTGCCTGCAAAATGGACCAAATCCCTTCTAGGTCCAGTATTCTGTGGCTCCATCTGTCTGTAAATAAGCTCTTTGACATAATATTATATGTTGTGAGAAGAGAAGGAAGTTGAGATTTTTTTTCAATGAATTTCGACAGGGCTGGATACTTTGAAGCATATAATCATGCAATATTCATGAGAGGAAACCTGAGGCTTAAAGAAGATAAGTAACTTGAAGAAGATCACAAAGCTAGGAAACAACAGAGTAAGGCTTTATAACCAGGCCTGTCTGGCTCCAAAGCCCATTTTTTTTTTTTTCCAAACCACCTAAGAGAAGGGAATCTGAGAGGCCCAAAGGAACCCTGACTTCTTTACTATAGAGGAAGAACCTTCTCTGTTACTGACCCAATCTTATTTGCAGAAACAATTTCACTACGTATAGGATGACAATTTGTCCTCATTTGCCTGAGACAGTTCCAATGCGTGGGTGTGGTCCTGGTTGCATTATTAAAATGCTCCTTTCATTCTCAAAAGGTTTGCCTAATCACTCTTAATGACACTTAATTATATGTCAACTCCCCTATGATTGTATCATAGCCAGTAGCATTTGCTGTCATGGGGATTAACAATTCAGGTCAGAAATAAATAAACTTTAAAACTTATTATAGTCTGTATGTGCTATGTATCAGTCAGGAAAATGTTTTCTAGCCATTTTAAGCAGCATGTAGACTTCCAAAATTTCTCAAGACAGCATGCCATTAACCTCTTACATTTTTCTCTCTCCTTTTTTGAGGATAAAATTTAATCCTTTAAATGAAACTCATGTCCTATGGGTTTAAAGAAAAAATCCTCAGAATGACATTTAATTTTCCAGATGAGGGTTTTCACGTGTAGGCATGGACATTGCAGAATATCTAACACTAGAAATGTCCCTGATGCTTCTGAACATCTTTGGAAGGCTGCTGGTTCATTCTATTTAAAACCTATGAAAAGTCATCCCAGTGACTCAGGAAAGTGCACACAAATGGAAACTTAGATAAAGACACATGTGCATAGCAAATTCTAATGTCCTCCCCATCCCTGCACACCAACTGAAATCTGGAATGCTGCCTTTCACGTAGGTAGGTAGCCCTCTTCCAACATCCAGGGTTGGCAGCATGACTTGGCATTCTTCTCACTCCCTCCCAATCCTGGGAGACTTTTCCTTGAAGACTGAACTCTCTTTCCCTTGTGACCATCATCTGATGACCTCCTGGTTTTGCATCTACTCTTACTCTTTGACAACAATATTATGATCATGTTGCATAACTTTGACATCTAGAGTTCATGTGGATGATTCATACAATCCTTGTCCTTGCATTTCCATAGACAGTTTCTCTGCCAGTGCACTGAAACGGTTCTCACCAAGTTCTCCAATGACCACCATATTTCTAAGTTTATGTGTGTGTGTGTGTGTGTGTGTGTGTGTGTGTGTGTGTGTGTGTTTCTCTGTCCTCCTACTCTGACACTTTACATCTTGGTTTTCATCCAATGACTCAACTTCTTCTGTCCTCACAGTCTTCTCATCTCTATTCTTGGTGGTCTCGATTCTCTGATCTTCTCACTCTATATCCTCGTTCTTGAGGTCACAACCATATGATGACTCTGATATGCCACTGCAGAATTGCTATACCTGATACTACAGGTTGTCACTGTTCCTTAAAATCCTTAAGAATGTTCCCCAGAGAATTTTGCAGAACTCTGCACATTCTATCACCATTTGAGGCATTACCATCAACTTTAGGAGTATAAGCTTGGAAATCACTTTTCTCAGTTTGAATCCTGACCTTCCTTTGTACAAATTGTCGTGAATCAAGTATTAAATTGATTTGCTTTTCCCACTCATCAATAAAATGGGCAAAATTCCAGGACTTATTGCATGGAATACTGTATGCAGAGGAATACATGAGTCAATGCATGTAAAGTTCCTGACACAGGTTAAGCATTCAATAATATCACTATTGGCCTGTTAAAATGTATGAGAGGTCCTGGAGAGAAGAAATCAGTTTCACTTTATTTAACCCTACATTCCCCAAATTTACTTGCCCCAAGAACTTGGAATACAATTAAGCTTGAGAAACACATGTTACTGAATATCTCAACTCAAAACCCTCCAGTGAGCTCCAGATGTGTCATACATATGAACATCAGTCATAATACATCAAAAACCAAAATACATCATCTCCCACTCAACTCTTTTCCTCCTTGATCACTTACTACATAGTAAGGGGCACCACCTTCTATTCAGTCTCCCAAACCAGCAATCTGAGGGTTGACCAATACTTTTTCGTATCATCTGTTCACATCTGTCTCCAACTTCTCCAAACTCTGCTATCTTATTCACTCTCAAAGCCATCCCTGTCTCTTCATTCTCACCACTACTCATGTGAATAACAGTAATACCATCCTAACTGATTTTCTGACTTCTTGAGAATTATTTCCAGAATGATTATTTTAAAATATCAATTAGTTATATCAGTCCTCTTCTTAAAAGATTTCTCACACCTTTCAGGCTAAATACTAAGCTAAAATCTTTAGTGTAGCACAAAAACACTTTTTGCTACCCCACATTTCTACCATATCAATTTATTTAGAGGTGCCCAAATATGTCATACCATATCATGCCTCTGTGCCTTTGTACAGACTGTTGCCCTTCTGGAAATATTCTGCACTCAGATGGATCTTATTCTTTAAGACCCCATGTGACACATTTCCTCTAGGAAGGTTCTCCTACTTCCCACTCCCAGTCTGATAGAGATGCTTTTTATACCAGAGTGGAATGACTCCTCATTGTACATTTTCCCCCCAAATAATTTGTCTAACCAGTCATAGCAATTTAGATTATTAATCACCATTGGTTTAGAAATGGGCATAGGAGCTGAACCTGAAAATAAACATTGAAGGACAGAGATAAAATAGGGCATGGGAGAGAGGACTGGACTTCTGAGAAAGGTTTTTTGCTTTTAAGAACCTCCTGGAAAGGTACAGGCTCTTTATCTCTTAACGCTGTTGTAACTGAAGGTGACCAGCAGAAACTCTGGCAGTCATTCTATAATGCTGATGGCCACTGTTCTGAGGGAAAGCCAGGCCAACAAGGAAGAGAAGTTAGAGAGATGAAATGAAATTGGTTCTCAACCCTGGAATCCTATCTGCCTCTGGACTTGTTACCTTGTATAACAAATCACCTTATTATTGAAACAGGTGTTAATTAGGATTCTCCATTACTGGCTGCTGATGGCATCTAACTGGGGCAGCTGTCATCCCATCTTGTGGATCTGTTTATCACCACAATCAATCATCACACTGTGCTGCAGTTTTATTATGGATTTTTCATTAAATCGTTACTCCTAAAAAGAAAGGACTTGAAACATCTCCTATAGAACTGCAGATTCTATAATTGGCCTTGATATTTTTAAAAGTCAGTTCTCCTTTCATTAATATAAAATTCAATGTAATGAATGTTATGTGTGATTGCAAAAACATGTAATAGCAAAACATTAAAACAATTCCCACCAAAATCAGGAACATGACAAAAATCTCTCACTACACATCAGTATAATTCTGGTGGCCCCAGAAAATACAATTTAAAAAAGACAAGAATAAGAAGTGTAAATATTAGAAAAGACACAAAACTCTATTACAAAACTCTATTTCTAGATGATAGGATTATCTATATAGAATAAAGATTAAAATAAGTTAGATAAATTAATTAATGAGAGTTTAGTAAGTATTCAAAAGCAAGATTCACATATCAAAGCTCACTTTGTGCCAGTAAAGAACAATATAAAAATATGATAATGAGAAAGCTCATTTAGGACAACTAAGTGTACAAATTAAGATAGTTATATAATACTCAGGAATATCCATTATAAGAAATATGCAAAATTTCCACAAGGACAATGTTAAAACAAAACAAGATGACATAAAAGAAGATCCCAATAAATGAAGAAGCATAATAATATTCCTCAATGTTTTGAAAATTTTATTCTCCTCTCATTAATCTAAATTTCAATGCAATTGCAATGCAAATACCAACTCATTTTCAAAAAGATAAATGGAGAAAGCACTCATGAATGACAAAATAATTTTGGATAAAAAGCAATGACTGCCTCCAGACAATGAAATATTATTCAGTGCTAAAAAGAAATGTCATGAAAAGATATGGAGGAATCTTAAATGCGTATCACTAAGTGAAAGAAGTTCATCTTAAGAAGGCAACATAGTGTATGATTCTAACTATATGCCATTTTGGAAAAGGCAAAACTGCAGAGACAGTAAAAAGTTCAGTGTTTGCTAGGGATCAGGGGAAAAGAGGAACAGGTAGGAGTAACAGAGGATTTTTAGGTCAGTGAAATCATTCTGTATAATACTATAATGATGGATAAATGCCGTTATACATTTGTCTGACCCACAGGACATCTGACACAATGAAAGCTGTGGATGCTGGGTAATCACAGAGTGTCAATGCAGGCTAATCAACTGTAAACAAATATGCCACTCTGGTAGGGGATTCTATGTGGGGCAGAAGGTATATGGGAAATCTTTGTACTTTCCATCTACTTTAACTAGAAACCTAAAAGCCACTCTAAAATAGAAATTCTTTTAAAAAAACAATGTGGGGGGAATTTTACCTATCAAACAAATGTAAAGATTATACTACAAACATAATAACAAAAGAAAAATACTAAAATGTGCAATTCAGAAACACACCCTTAAATACAATGAAAATTTGTTTATGATAAATAATTTGAGGAAAATTGCTAAGCAATTGGAGAAAAATTTATAACCTTACATTATGTCATATACACATGAAAAGTCCAAAAATGTCAAAATATTAAATCAAAACAAATATTAGATACCACATGAAATTGCCATTTTTGTAGACCAAAAGTAGTGGATTAACAGTAGTTTTGTATAGTTCAAGTGAATGCATTAATTATGAAAAAGAAAGCACACAATAAATACCTTCATAATCTTTCCACAAGGTAAACTCTCATAAAATCTAAAACTTGAAATGTGCAAAAACTAAGTAGTCTGTACACATAGAAGTTGTCTGTACGTGCAAAAAGTGCCTGAGTCACAAAGTTAACATTTTTTTAAGTTAAAAATCAAAAACCAATTAATTAGAAGAAAATTGACATTGTTAACAGGCAAAGGATTAAAGTTCAGATTATAAAAGAATTCCTACAATCTGAAAAGACAAAAACCACAGTAGAGATGCACAAACATGAAATTCTCCAAAGAAAAAAAGCAAATGGTCAATTAACATTAGAGAAAATGTTCATTCTCACTATTGAAAAGGGACATGCAAATGAAAATAATAAAATCTTATTCTTCTTTCAACCACTTAGCAAAATTTAAAGACACTGGTCACATCAGGATTAGCAATCATGTGGGGGAGTGGACATTCTCATGCTTACCTTGTTAGCAAGCATCTGTCTTTTAGGGGATAATTGGACCACTTGCATCAAAAGTGAAAATTTATATGTTCTTTACCCCAACTTATACTTTTAAGAATAAATCATAAAGAAATGCCTATTTCTACATTTATGGTAGCACTATAATAGTTAAAAATTTTAAAATATCAATTTCCTACAATGATTAGTAATTAAATAAATGAATAACTGTATCTCTATACTTCATAACATTATTTGGCCTTTTTTGAAAAAATAATTATATTAATATGTTTTGATATGAAAAGTCCTAAAAGCATCTAATTAAGGAAAAATGATTATGAAATACTATACCTAGAACAATCCCATGAAAAAATATATACCATATCCCATATCTCACGTGTCAATATTCATAGGCTGACTTTTAAGACTATTAGGATAAAGGAAAACGTTCTATATATTTGCACTTTTCAAAAGCTCATACAAGAACACATCACGCATTATTTATGCCACTGTACAAGTACTGTTGATTTCATTTCAATTCATTTAGAAGTCAGTCCCACACACACGTATTATGGCCAATTCCAGACATTTCCCAGAATATATATTTTTTAATCAATTGATGAAGACCACATATACACATATAAGCACTGTTCTTTGCTGCTGTAGAAGCTGACTTGACATTTTAATTTCAATTCCTGTTTCTCCCAAGGACCAGAACATATGATATTTACAAGGAAAAGGAAATTGGAAGAATATCAGTTTGATCCCAGTTCTTTAACTGATATTTTATTTTCGTAAAGCTCTGCTTTGAAGATAAAGGGGAGCTTTGCCTCACCCGCACAAGCAGATCTGAGATCTGAAACCTTTAAACAGAGAGAGGAGGGGGAGTGTTTTGATCATCCAGTCTGCCTCCTCCTCATCATCTCTCGTTATTGAGCAATCTGGAGGAGCACACCACTGCCTCCCTCCTAACTCACTGCTGAATAGGGAGCATAATTTGCCTTTATGACAATTCTATGCCATTTCGTTGAACAAGGGAACACACCCTCCCATTTACCTTTTGCACTTGCTCATTCACCCTCTTCCCCGCCTGTCTCTGCCTCTCTCCCTCGCTCTCTCTCTTCCCTAACCCATCAAAAACTTCTGACACTACATTCACCCTTGGCTTCTCTCTGAGTTGCTAGTAGTGATCAGGAAGCTGGAAGCCCACATGTTTCTGCAGGCACGGGACGACAGCCCAGGGCATGGCACGTACCGGCGTTTCGAGCTGTGACCTTAGAGCCGTGTCTCAGCAGACGGACAAACACATTACTGCTGCAGTGGTTCACCATGTGTAAGTGGAGGCTTCGTCGAGTCTGGATCTTGACCAAGCATTTTGCCATGCTGGATATTCCAATCTCCCTAGGTCTCCTCTGCCTGTCACGGCCCAGGGCAGCCACCACCAGCCATAGCGGCTTTGACCTTTTGCTAACTGTCCATTCTGTTTTAAAGGACTGAGGTAGGGCATGCTGAGAATGAATCAAATGTCAGGTTCCTAATGCAGCCAACAGAAATAACTCATGAGGGACAGGCATGGGGCAGGGAGGAGGGAGGGGAATACTATTTTTAAACTCTCCACTCACTTCTCTAACAAACAATGAAATTTCATATAGTCCTCATCCAGACTTTTCTAAACCATCCAGGCCAAAAGATTCCACCAAATGTCTTACTATGTCCTAAAAATCAAATATCCCCAGATGGTAAGATGACAACTGTGTAACTCCACGATGGAGAAACAACCCACTTTGATTTCTTTTAAAAATTATTTATTGAGTCTTCAATATGTTCTAGTGCAGAGCTGTCCAATAAACATATAATGTAAGCCACATTTTGAAAAAAGGTAAAAGCGTTTAAAAAGCAAACTATAGTACAATTAATGTCAACAATGTGTTTATTTGAAGTCAAGATATCCAAAAGTTTCATTTCAGCATGTAACTATATAAAAATGATTAATAAACAGTTTACCTTCTTTTATGAGACTATCTTTGAGACTCTCGGGTGTTGTACACATGTAGCATGCCTCAACTCTGACCAGACATGTTCCAGGAGCTCAGCCACACGTGGGGCTACCATGATGGACAGCACAGCCCCAACAAGGCGGTGTGTTCCTCACACGCTTTGTCTCCACCCCAACAATGTTAACATTTTCTTCTCTTTACAGATAAGGTTTAAGGAGAATAACTGACCTGGTAAATCCATAAAATTAGTAAATAGCCAAATTCTAATTCGAACCACCATAGCATCCAACTTATATTAATCAGTTAACTTTAAAAAAAAAAAAAAGTCCCCAGAATGACAGCTGTTAGTGCTCCCACCTCTAACCAAATGTGCTATAAATGCAGGAGCCAAATATCACATTCTCTTTTGGCACTTTGAAAATTCTGCACTTGTACATCTGAGACAGAATCGTGCACGTGTTCTGGTATGAGCACTCAGAGATCCAACTTTTTTCAGAAAATTTTCAGGACATACTATGGTTGAAAAAATTCAACTGATTTAACAACCATGCCTCACACATGTATTTCTTTCCTATTATATTTTTCTCACTCTGATTTTCAGAAGAAAAATTCCTTCACATAATTTCATTATGCATGCATTTTTCTACTTTAAATAGCCAAAACTTGATTTTCTAATAAAAATATTTTTTTCTTTCCTGGGTTACTTTCAGAGCATCCAACTGAAATTTTGTATTGTTATGCTTCACTGTGGGAATAAAAATTGATTAAGCACCTTTGGAGAGAAGTTTAGTGAAATATATAAAGTTTTACAGGTGCGGTATTCTTTAGCTCAGAAATTCTACTTTTAGGAATTTATTCTAAGGTAATAATCGGAAATGTGAACAAAGATGTTCAACAGAGCATCATTTATTATAGCAAAAACATGAACAAAGATGTTCATTTATTATAGCAAAAACAAAGTCAATCTAAATTTCCAACAGGAAAGTGGTTAAATACATGTGATGATGGGATATTGTACCAAAAATTCATGTTTAAAATAATTTAATTATGTGAGGAAGTGCTTACAATGTACTACTAAGTGAAAATAGCTTGCTGATAAAAATCAATGTGAGCTGAACTATGAAAAATGCCACAGGAAGGAAAAAAATAAGGTCAGTTGGTAAATTCTGGAGTGGAGAAGGGTGTGGTCAACTGTGCACTATAATCTCAGGTGGGGGAGGTCACACCTGGAGACCTCACAAGTGGCTTACTCCTCTCACAGGTTACCAGTCTCTGACATGCTACAGAAGTTTCTACCCTCAAGGGGTGAGTCATTTTTCAAATTTGAAACTTGAACCTAAAACTTCAAGTTTTTCAAACCTGAAACTGCTGACCTAACAATTCAGCAATTCTTCAACACTTTTCCCCTTATGATGTAATTCTGAGTAGAATCCACTGTCAGAAATCAGATCTACTGACACAGAGGTGGGGCCTGGAATGGTACCTATAAGGCTTCCTCCCTATCACAAACAGTGTTCTTAAAAAACTACTGAAACTCTTTAGGACACTAAAGAACAAATCTAAAAGTCACTGTTCTAGATGAATTGTTGCTCTGTAATGTGCACACAAATTTCAAAGATTAATCAAGGGTTCATTTGCATGGCAACAGATCAGGGCTAAATAATGAGGAACTCTCCCTTTGGCCTGTTTGGAGGGAATATAAATAAATCTGATAAACTGAAAGAAGTGTGGTGTACAGCTGCCTCCATTCATACTTTAAGTTGGATCTACCAGTTTTTTGGCACTGAAATTTAACTTGATGTACAAATAGACTGCATCCTACTCTTGTAACAAGTAGCCAAGTCTCAGCCAATCACAAGTGGCCAACTGTTCATACCATGTTCAAATAAGATAGCCATGAACCATAACCAAACTGTTTCTACCTCACATCCTTCCCCCTAGCTATAAATATACCCTGCCTAGGTGGTGGGATGGAACATTCTGAACCATTTTGATCTAGACTGCTGCACAATTCCAGAATCCCAAACAAAGCCAGATAAGACCTACAAAACTAGATTTGCTATAATTTCATCTTTAAACAAATCTTTGTGCTTATCATCATGTTAAAAAACATGTGACCTGATAGCTCACTTGAAACAGACCTTCCAAAACCAGAAAGCAAATGAAAAACCTGAAAGAAACCACCACCATTCTTTATTTCTATTGTTTGCCACCAGGATAGTTATTCTCATCAATTCTCAAACATAAAATTTCACCATAGCTTCAAACCCTCCTTCACTTTTTAACTATTTTAACAGTATTATTACATATAATTATTTTATTATTATTTTTAACTACAGTTAGTCATAATATTTAGCACTACTTCCCTCCCTCCCCCCTGTACTGGGGATTGAAACTTAGGCACTTAACCACTGAGTTACATCCCCAATGCTTTTTTTCATTTTTTATTTTGAGACAAGGTCTTGCTAAGCTGCTGAGCTTGGCCTTGAACTTGTGATCCTCCTGCCTCAGTCTCCCCAGTTGCCAGGATTACAGGTGTGCACCCTTGTGCCCAGCTAGCACTTATGTTTTTTACTTTTTCTTCTCTTGAACTTGTTCTTAACTCTGCTACTTTTCAGAGATCTTAAGTAGACTCCTTTATTCTCTTGTGAATCTTCTGTTTGTATTCAGAAAAAAAAAAAAGAACCTAGCAGGACCAGCATTCTAACTTGTTCCAGTCAATTCTCTCTACTATGTACAACTCTGCCCAAACATGTGGCTACTTTGGGGAGGGGGTGGGGGACAGATAGTAGAATGAAACAGACAGTATTACCCCATGTATATGTATGATTACATGAATGGTGTGAATCTACATTGTGTACCACCATAGAAATGAAAAGTTGTACCCCATTTGTGTACAATGAGTCAAAATGCAGCCTGTAAAAATTTTAAAAAAAAATTTAATAAAAGGAAAAAAAAAAAGAAGGAAGAAAAGGAAAGCAAAGATGTGGAACCAATTCTAAGATTTTGCACAATACTGCACTGAGAGTGTTGTCCTTGTTTGGGGCACCGTGCTCCAGAAGATAAAATATCGATAGCACAACATTCAGACGTCCTTGAATACTTTTCCTGTTTCAATTCATTTGTGTGCTTGAAGAATCGGGAATTCATGTCAGCACAGTGACAAGAGGCCAAAGAAAGCAGAAGATGTGTGAAGAGGGGAATTGATTTTCCATGATGAGATGCCAGAAACACTGATAAATCAGGCAGAAGCCAAGGAGGGACAGAGTTCAATGTACATGGACCTGAATTCCATGTCTACACTATCGCAATGAACTTCATGACATAGATTTGGGATAAGGCAATAAACTTGCCTCTACTTAGTGGGTAACTGGAAATTATCAGACAACTTGGAGTATGGTGTCTCAATTAAAAGATGGAGAAAGAACTCCTCTCAAACTTGTTATGACAAGGAAATGGAATGTGCATATCAACTACCTAACATGGTGCTGTCTCCTAGTGAATGGACCAGAACTCACTAAGTAGTTGTAGAAAGCAAATTTTAAAGCACAAGCTCTGGAGGTACCCTTGGATTCTAATCTACACCATTTTTTATCCTAGCCTCAGTTTCCACAGTTGTAAAATGAGCCTTATAAAGACAGTATGTACCTCTGAGGGTTATTGTGAGGACTAATCTAGTTAATACACACGGCATGCTCAGATTAGTGCCATGCAGCAAATTAATCCGTAAGGGTTGGTCAATTTTTTTTCCAGCACATGCTCATTCCTTTGTCTCTTTTAACTGTGCAAGAGGAAGGCGTGAGGATTTTAAACAGTCTCAATTTTCTTCCTTCTGTCAACCATCTGTCCCCTTAACATGTCATTACTGGTTACTTCTCCAAAATAATAGGGAAGCAGTATTACTGACTGTTAAAAGTTTGCCTGCCTATCCCTGTTACCTTGGGAGAGTTGTATTGGCTTGCTAAAATATAGTTTTTTATCTTAAAAATAGTAATGACATTGGTATTTGCATGGTTGGGTGGCTGATATGTTGCAGACACTTAATAAAGGCTAAATATAATTGTATCATCATCAGTATCATGTGCTTTATTAGCTATTTTGGTAACATTTCACAGATATAGTGGATTCATTCATTAAAATAGTTATGGAGATTTACTGAAATTTTAGCTAACTACTCACCCCAAGTAGAAAGATATTAAATATAAAATATTATTTTATTAAATGTTCTTTGCCACCCATAGATTGTGCAGCAAATAGTTATCCATCTCCTTTCTTGAGAGACACCCTGACTCAATGACCCAACGCACTATAAAACCCCAGGAGTAAAAGCCAGGCCTGAATACCAGTGGTTGCCCCTGATGCAGGGGTGATAGTAACATGAATGGAAGTCTTCCATACTGTGAAGTGAAAAGGCAGTGAAAAGCTGTCATAGCTGAAACCAGCTGAAAATCTCCCACAGAGGTCAGACAGGTACTAGGAGTTTCACACCTACAATGCATTTTTCAGAAACATGCATGAGGAATTCCCTTGATGTGGAATTTAAACCATCTTGCTGACCAAGGCTATCTATAATTCAGATTATTCCTTCCATGTAAACAAAGTGCTTTTCCTCTATCCTGGTTGAATGTAGGGCTTAAACATCCCCTGCTGCTGCATGACTTAGATATATTAGGCATTCTATTAGTAGTGAAACTTTCTCAGATGCCATTGTTTCTCCCACAGGTTTTCCTTAAAGAAATGCATGACTATACCATCCCTACCAGCCCTGATAAAAACAACCTCCTTTGGTTTGGGTATAATACTTTCAAGTAGGAATCTAATTGCTTTGTCTCTATACAGGATGAAATTGTTTTCCCATCACTTCTGCTTTATTATTTCACTCCCTATGCAAGTCACTATTACAAAGTATTATTCTCAGAGTAAAGGCAATTAAATTACACTGTCTAAATAAATAGAGTTCTGATTTTTCTCCCTACTTCTCAACAGTTTTGCAATTGGTACTAAGAAACAGGGAATCTGCCTATCCCTGTGAAAAACTCCAGGCTCCTCTAGAATTGTGGATTCCTCATGTTGCTGCTGTGTGACCAAGAAGCCAGAGGTAACAGGACCCAATCTTTCCCTGCAGTACACCAGTCAAGGGCATCTCTCCTGCATTCTAGTTGTATGCTCAGAAAGAGAAAAGTAAATGGTTCCATAAATGCAAGAAAATTGTCCAACTACTCTAAAATTTGCCTTTGAAATTATCAAAGATCTTTTAAATTACTTTTCCAAAATTTTGCAAGGCTACACTGAGAAACATTTTTATAAGTAATTTTGGGAAAAGAATGAGAAAGTGTTACAGAGATTTTTTTTTTTATATTTATATGATGAAATAATACATGCCCACTAAAAATAAAATTGTGGAAGATTATTTAATGTGATGGGGGAAATGTTCATGTTACACTGTGAAGTGAAAAGGCAGATTATAAAATAACATCTTTAGTAGATTTTATTAAATTTTTTAAGTTATTAAAAATACATAGGTGAATGAATCTGACATTATTACCCTATGTACATAATATGACTACACAACCGGTATGATTCTACATCATGTACAACCAGAAGAATGAGAAATTATACTCATTTGTGATTCTACTTTCACATATAATTAGAACAAAATTTTAAAAAGGAAAAATATACAATTAAATATATATATATATATATACACACATATATGAATGATATATCCCACAGCATGAACATCAAGGATTGCAGGTGGTTTAAAATTTTGTTTGTGTTTTTCTGCATTTTCCAAATTGTCTAAGATGACTAAGTATTACTTTTGATTTCTCATTAAAAAAACAAAAGAAAAAGAAAAGAAAATATTTGATTCTGGTAAACCCTAATCCCAGGAGAATATTCTCCTTGAATGCCATCTTCCATATAAATAAAAGCTGACCTACATTTAGAACTCATACATTGATTTGTTTATTTATTCGCTATTTCAGCAAGTCGTATTTAGCTCCCACTATATACCAGAAAGTCGGAGTGCCTAACAGTGTACAGAATGGTACAGGCAGAGTGCTCGTTCTCAGGGAATTGACATTTCAGTTGGAGGAGATGGTCGAGAAACAGGGTTTTACTCATTCTGAGTAAGCAGAAGAGAAAGTATTCAACAGGGCCAAGGGCTCTGAGCAAAATAAAACAAGGGCAATGGAGTGGAAAAAAAAGAAAAATGAGTAGGAATTGGCATTCAGGAAAGACCTTCCAAGGATCTGAAGTTTGAATTAAAAGAAAATAAACAGACAGAGAACCTCACAAAGACCATACAAAGACGCAGTCATTTCTTCTGGGTAAAGAAACAACTTGTACAATGAGTGTGGCCTAATCCAGGGAGAATGGGAAAGCCAGGGTGGAGGGAACATAGACTGAAGAGGAGAGAAGTAGGAAAGAGGTAGACACAGAGCAAAGAACACAGGTCAGAGGAAGGAGTTCAGATTTTACCATAACTAAATCTGAGTTCCACTCATAAAAGTCATCCAAGCTGCTGTGCGGGAAATATGGGTGTCAGGAGGGGGACAGGAGGGAAGCAGAGAGCTCCCTCAGAAATTAACCATCACATCAGTGGATGAGTGGCTATAAGTGAGGTGTTGCTATGGAGGTGAATCTGGGGTAAATTTGAAAGGGCAAGTGAATAGGACTTTTGCAAATAGATTTGACAGTTTAATATCTTATACACTGGGAAACAGGAGATGTTTGACTAGGAAGGACTGGCATTTAAAAATCTGACTCCCCTATTCAGGATGGGGCAAATGCTGGAAAGAGCCTACTCTGAGAAGGAGCAGAACATGGTCCCACAGACACAGGACAGGAAGAGAGATCCCTGCAGATGGTCAGTCAGCAGAGCAAGGATAAGGAGCAGGGTCAGGAGCACAGCCCAGCCCAGGGAATTCCTAGGGGTGTGGACTACTGAGCAACACCAGGACAGGGATTCAGGAAATGGAGCCAGGGTAGCATAAAGGTCAATGGACAGGACAGAGCAATGAATAGAGCAGGAGGAAAAGCCCAATCCAAAGTACTGGACTTGGACTTCTTAGATCCCTTCTTAAATCCCTTCTAGAGTTGGAATTGGACCATGGTTGGATTTAGGGACCAAAAGGTCAGATATGACCAAGGGTGCTAAGCAGGGTCAGACAAGACCACAAGGGATACTCTATTATTTGAAAGCAGATACTCCTCACTTTAATAGCAAAATGTCCAATCTACATTCAGATAAATCAAGTGCATCACTCTTAAAATTCTATTTCCCTTGTGGTTGAAACATCTGCCTACTGTTACATTTATAATGTTAAAGTAGAAACCCAAGGATTAAAAGACTTTCCAACTGGAAATGAGGATGTGTTCAAGGAAGCAAGGACTCTTTCCAAAGGTAAAATATTCACTTTATATTCCCTATTAAGCTAGTTGCTACTCATTTTTAGTTTTATGCTAAAAATAAAATTGTGCCACTCACAATAAGAAAGAAAAAAATGAACACTGATTTTAGAGATCATGGTGCCAAGTGCTTACTGTTTGATTTACCACATTTATAAAGAAGACAACTATATCTTTGCTTTCAAACTCACTGGCAAATGATCCAGAGGGAACTTTAGAATATGTAGAAGAAAATGAGAGGGAGGGGGGTATGAAAAATGGTGGAAAGAGACAGACATCATTACCCTATGTACATGTATGATTACACGAATGGTATGAATCTACATTGTGTACAACCATAGAAACGAAATGATGCACCCCATTTGTGCACAATGAATCAAAATGCTGTCTGTAAAAAATTAAAAGCTAAATAATAATAAAAAAATAGCAGTGACATGAGACAAGAATTATGAAAGGCCACCCAGAGTAAGGAGGAAACTCAGGAGTCATCTCACTTAGTTTTACAGAAAAGGAATTAAGGTCTAGGTGGTGTCAGTGGCTTTCATGTGCCAAATAATTATAAGAGTTCATCAAATGAAAGAATGAACCCCATCCCTTTCACACTCTATCCCTTGCTCTTCCTTTCACCTAAGAATCCCCTCTGATTTGTATCCTGTGTCCACCTGGGTGGACACATGCTTACCATGGGAGTCCAATTGCCACGTAAACTGGGGACTCAAGAGACCTCCACAGAGCACTTAAATGACAGTGACACAGCACTACCAAATAGCCTGGCAAAGGCCAGGACTGTGCTTGGGTGACTCATGCTGGTTTACCAAGTGGCAGACCAAAAGCATGTAAAATGGCATGTCACCACAGTAACTAGAGCAGAGAGGTCTCGTGGCTATTTTAGGAATCTGGAGCTTTGGCACAAACAGGAATCTCAGAGTTTAAGAAACGCACTCTACCTTTTCTTCATTTAGACTTATCTGTAAAAGCTACAGTGACTGTAACAAAGTCTGCGTTGGGGGACAAAAAGCGTTTGAGTATACTTAGTAATAGCTGCATATTTATTTTTAAATTAGATATGTGTAGAGTTGTCTTTGTTAATCGTGTACATTATACAAACTATGCAATGGAAATTTTATAAGGAGTTAATAAAAACAAAATATCAGTAGAAGTCTGAGTGGTTTCTCCCACCCCAGTGGATCATTGTGAGCCCATATGCACCCCACTCTGGAAGCCATGGCTGTGTGGCTGAATTTACCACCAGCTTGCATCCTCCTACATGTGTATGTGGCATTGGGCTCACACTCCAGGGGTGACTCCTAGCAACCAGTCCTGTGCCAACTGGCACAGTCTCTTTTCTAAACTCTGCTTAAACAGGCACAGCCCTATCATTATGGGCCAGCCCAAAAACCATCACTAGTATACATCCCACAAGGTTTTCTTTCACAAGGGTGATACTGAGTTCTAGGAGAAGAAGAGAGGCAATGAGATCTTGCCTCAATTTCGGCTTTGGTGTCTCAAAGAACATTTACTGAAAACTTGCTACCAACCCATGAACAAAAATGCAAAAAAACAGAATCTCAAGCTAATGGTGGAGTTCATCCAAAACTCAGGAAATCCTACTTCTGCTGTCTAATGATAATGGCTTTGGCAATCCTTTCACTTTTCCTCTGCTCCAGTTTCTTAGGGCGTGGTAAAAGTATTTGCTTGTCTAGCTGCCAAGCAGAACGCCTTTCCGTCTTGCAAACCGTGTTCTGTTGGTCATAGCTGGTCACATTGATGATGTTCTCTTGGCTCAAATCCCAGTCCTTAAGGACTGTGACTGGATTACATCCTAGGACCATGTGACTGACATTTTTTCACCCTAGTCAAATCCTTTAAAGCAATCAATTATTAATACTTAAACACAGCAACAGAATGCCAACCTGAGTGGGAGCAATAATTTGGGAAACTCCACTACTGAATTGCTTCCACTACCAAGACAACCACTCTTAACACAGATGGTGAGCAAATGAGTGATTAGAACTAGCCTTGAAGTGAGCCATTCCTTATTTAATGAATTCAAATTTAAAATTAGACACAAGTGCCCAAGGGAGTGAGCATGCTGTGGGAAGTCTGCGTCCTCCATGGCCTGACTCTGTTAAGACTACTGTTGGCCACAGAACTCTCAGTCCCACCCAGCCCAACATGATGGTCATCCCCAAGGAGGCCCGGGTCCTGGCATTCTGTGACAGAAGACCAAAGACTTGAACACTGCCCTGGATACACAAGAGCTTTTGTCACTGAATCACAGAGCTCTCCCACATTTATATCCAATAATTTGGCTCTTTTGGTCATTGCTCTAAGAGAAAAATTGAGGTATTTCCTTAGTTACTGGTTCTGTTTTAGTGAGACAGAGTTGAGATATTTTAGATGCATTCTATATCAGTGAAGATATATTCCTGGGTCAGGAATTTGAGGACCAGTTTCAATAATCACAAAATAATCCCAGCCTCAATACCCAGTATGTGACTTCAGGCAAACCAACTCACCTCTCCAGACTCAATTTAGAAGAATTCTCGATTAGAAGAATTCTAAGAGGATGTGCTAGATCAGGGGTTACAAACTTTTTATCTGAAGACACAGATTGTGCATGTGAAGTTTTGCAGGCTGAGAGGAAAAACTGAGGACATTATGCAAATACTAATATAATAATTTAAAGTATAACTACTATCTCCAAGACCAGAAAACAAATGGATGCTGAGTGGCCATGGGTTACACTTTGTTGAACACTGTACAGGACCATACTCTGTGTTCCCTCTAGCCTTCAAAAGCTATGAAAAATATTACAGTTCCCAAGTTCCCATTCTTATTACAAACGACCTCTAGCCATGTCTTGTATGTTTGTTTTTTGTTTTGTTTTGTTTTTGTTTTACCATTTTTACCTTCAGCAAAAGAATCAGTCAGAGTTTAGAGTTAGAAAGCACTTTAGTGCTGCTTGTTTTATAGAGTAGGCAAATGAATACTGGAAAGTTGGAGGGTCCTGTCTGTGGTCACCCTCCATAAAGCATAATCAAGACTAAAGTTTATATTTCCCCTCATGTCCAAGACATAAATCAGAAATAGAGCAACTACCTGAATGGCTGCTATGTTTGCACAGAGAAGTACTATAATCCATAAAATGAACTATTTGTGGAGAATTAACCAACTACAGAACTTCGCTGTTGGCATCTCAGGGTGTTTCCACTGAGGAATTCTATATTCCACAAAAGGAATTATTTACAGAGAATTAGCCAACTACAAAACTAACATGAATCATACTATTGATGTCTTAAGAAAAAAACTACACAATCTTTGCAAGATGAGATACACTTAACTTATGTGGGAAACAAGGCATTTACCTCCCCTACAATGCTGGAAAGATTCAAAATTTCAAAGATCTCTGTCAAGTGATGCAACCTTCTTGTGAATACATTAGTAGTCAGCAAATACCAGAAACCAGAGTTCCAAGGATGGAAACAGTTGCAAAGAAAAGCTCACAAAGAGAAGATGAAAAGCTTTTGAAGAGACTACAAAATGTGAGTCTGCAGAGGTGGCTCAGGCCTTTATCTTGTCCCCTGAGTTGCACTTGGCATCTCCTACTCTAGAGGAGCTCCTGACCAAACCCCAGTGTTTTCTTCTGGAATTCAATAGGTGCGACAATGACTTTGAAGTTTTGATTTTGCTAATCCAATACTGCAATTATAAATAAAAGCAGAAACTGTCTTCCACTCCATGGAGGA
Organism: Sciurus carolinensis; assembly: GCF_902686445.1. NCBI lineage: Eukaryota > Metazoa > Chordata > Mammalia > Rodentia > Sciuridae > Sciurus > Sciurus carolinensis. Next base: position 83,858,025 of record NC_062226.1, read on the forward strand.
CTCCTAGCTCCTGCAGAGATGAATTCAACTGCCATGTGCCTGTCAGCAGTGAAACACTGTGGCTGCCTTTAAATGGGAAACTTAAGGATAGCCCATTGCGCCTGCAAAGTTAAAAAGATCTTTAAAACTGTTCTTTGTGTGAGTTTCTCCTAATTTAGGATATTGATCCGTTTGTCTGCATTTTTATTTAACATGTTCCTAAATTCATTGTTTGCCCCATAGTTCAATTTATAATATATTCACATGCACTAGTATTTTTAACATAAGCAGTGGGGATTTTAAAAATTATATACACAGAATGATCACAGCCACATTAAAATACATAGGGAAGGAAATGGTTAAAGTGTTACAGGTTGCATCTAGGAGAGTAATCATCTAGAAGATGACTTTCTTCTGCTCATTTAAGCATTTTAGTAATTTCTAAATTTTTTAGAAGATGATATATTGGTTTCATAATGAGAAAATAAAACAAATAACAATCCCAAAACACTGCAGCAGGGGCAAGTATAATTGAAGTTGGGCTGATGGATCTGCCATCTCCAGGTAACAGTAACTATGAGGAGAAAGGTGGTTCCACAGGGTTTATAAGCAATTACTATTATTCCATGGGACACAACATAACATAAAATATATTTTTAAAACACTAGTGCATCACTATTAACATGTTTGTCCTGACAAAGGGAAGAACTGGCTTAACAGGTTTTCACCTGGTGGAGGGAGGGGGACACTGAAGAGATAAGAAGAGAGTAAATCTGTTTGACCATGGCCACAGAACACCTGGAAGTGAAATCAGAGGGAAGACTTAACGGACACATATAGAGTATTTCATCCATCATCCAACAAATATACTTTCTTCTCAGCAGCACATGGATCCTTCTCTAAAATAGACCATATGTTATGCCACAAAGCACCTCCCAGCAAATAGAAAAAAGTAGAAATACTACCCTGCATTCTATCAGATCATAATGGAATGAAACTAGAAATCAACAATATAATAAAAAAACAAAACTGGGGACTAAGGGAAGAATTGAGGAACTCTGGATTGTAGAGGGAAATGAGAAGGGGGGAAAGGTGGGGGAAGGAAAGATAGTGGACTGAGACATTCCCCTAGGTACATGTATGATTACATGAATGGTGTGAATCTACATCGTGTACAACCTTAGAAATGAGAAATTGTACTCCATTTGTGTACAATTAACCAAAATGCAGTCTGTAAATTAAAAAAATAAAACAGAAGCTACTCCAACACCTGGAGACTAAATAGTATGCTATTGAATGGTAAATGGATAAAGAAATTAGGGTGAAAATTAAAAAATACTTAGAGGTAAATGAGAACATCAATACAACATATCAAAATCTCTGGGACACTAAAAGGCAGTGCTAAGAGGAAAACTCATTGCATTGATCCCATTCATCAAAAGAATAAAAAGTCAGCAAATAAATGACCCAACATTACATCTCAAAACCCTAGAAAAAGAAGAACAAATCAGCACCCAAAGCAGAAGAAAACAGGAAATAATTAAAATCATAGCTGAAATCAATGAAATTGAAACAAAAGAAACAATTAAAAAATTGACAAAACAAAAAGTGGGTTCATTGAAAAAATAAATAAAATTGATAAACTCTTAGAAACACTAATGAAGATAAAGAGAGAAAAAAAAACCAATTACTAAAATCACGATGAAAAAGGAATGCTCATATTGGATAGGCAGGGAAGACACCACGGTCGGGGGATAAAGAGGAAAGGAACTTACATGGCGTCACCACAGCAACGGGCTGTCAGAGACTTCAGTGATGGGTTGGGAGCAACTGTGTAGGATACAAAAGGCTCTTCCTGTTAGGAGGCTGAGAGGCCCACATGTGGGAAACCAGTGGACACATTGCTATGTGCTATGTGCTATGTGCTATGTGCTCCTGCTATGTGCTGGGGATGCGGGCGAGCGGGGATCAAGAGTATGGCATATGGGCTGAGGTTGTGGCTCAGTGGTAGGGGGCTTGCCTAGTACATGTGAAGCACTGGGTTCAATCCCCAGCACCACATAAAAATAAATAAATAAATAAATAAAATAAAGCTAAAAAAAGAGTATTACTTGAGGGATGAAGACAGTACTCTCACAAGCTCAAATGCCTTCTCATGTTCACATTTGGTCTTTCTAGAATTTCAATGAAGCCAACTTAAACCGTCTTTGGTTAGAGCCAGACACTGTAAGCAGCCCTTTAAAGACCTCTGCCTCCTCCCTTTCACATAGGCACACCCTGTCACATCGAGGACACAAGCGTGCATGCATACACAATGGGCATAAATACACACACATGCACACATATTTACAGAGACAGTGCTAAAGTGTGGCTTGGGGAGTTTGCTTTACCACTTCCTTTAATTTCCATCTATGCTCTGACATAAACACTTTCTTAGGCACATGGAAATGCAGCGTCAAACCTCCACTTAATCCAACACCCTTGCACTCCCAAGACTCCCTGTTATGGAAATTCTGGGGTCTCTACTGTGCTTTCATTTGACCAGCAGTAGGGAGTCAAATTTTTTCAACTCATTTTGTTTTACCCACCAAGGGAGGAAAGCAAAACTTTTCTACCATGTTGAATTATACCAGCCTGCACCATTGCTATGGCAGAAAAAAGGATCTTCAGTGTGTGCCAGTAATTGTCCGTTACCAAGTCTCATGTGATTTATTTCATCCCACTTCTCTACCAAAATCCAACTTTCTTTCATAATGAGAAAAACACCCCACCAATAAAACATGAGCATGTTGCTATCTATACTGTTGAAAAAGCTGCTTCATTTTGCGTGTGAATTTATTCAAATTAATGACTCCTTAAAGTGACATCTTCCACGAGAACAAGTCCCACTCTCAATATTTTCTGCTTTTGAAATACTGAAAAGCTCTAAAGTGGCACTTTTGCTTTTCAAATGTCTTGCCATTCTCAACTAAAATTTTCCACCACAGAAATTCCCCTGGATCCCGTAGCCGAGCAACTTTGGGGTGAGCGCTGAAAGCAATCCTGTTGCAGAGTGGTGCCTAGGAACTGATTTTGTTTTTCCTCTACACAGACACAGCCCACTTCAGAGCTAATCCTCCAGCTGTCCTTTGGGTGGATGGAGTCACATGTGCTCTCGGAACACTGCTGGGTTAATCTGGGCGGTAATACTCTGCCCAGCTGTCTTGGAGAAACTCGAAGTTCTGGGATGAATGAAAAGAACTTGTCAGACAAATTCACGGCCACGACCTCAGAGAGCCATAGCAGCAGCAGGAATGCGAGGGCACCATCTGAAACAAGGCACCAGGACCTTCCCATGACCTCACAGAGATGTGGCTTCCAAGGGTCAGGGTTAAGACCATTCTACTTCTACAATATTGATTTTTTTAAAAAATTCCTAGTCAGACAACTCTTTTAATAAGACAAGCTGCCATTCTTGACTTGTTTATGAATCCAGTTCTAAAATGCATGTGATTTGAAACTCCTCCAAACAAGAATCTGAGCCATCACACAGAGATGGGGAAGGTGACATCAAAGGTAAGCACGGATATCCAAGGCTTTGCCGCTCAGTATTTAATGCTCAGAGAAACAATTATCACTCTTTTGGTGGTTCCAAAGATTTTTGCCAATAATTCCTTAAGTGATGTTGACATGTCAGTTAAACCTTCCTGTATTTCATTTGTTTCATATTTGAAATAAATAAGTCATCATTTGTTCACTCAGTATCTTTGAGTCAAAGGTAGGACTGGACTGTAGAAGCCCAGGGGCCACATTCCTGCTATGTCATTAGTGGTCTGTCTTGACAATCCTTCAGTTAACCAGTCTTGAATCCATTTCCTCCTCCTAGGCTCACTCTTTCTGCCCTTTAGCCTTTGTCTGTTTATTCTTTGGGTTGTTTCAGTTGTGCCTGGGTGCTTTCTGTGCCTGCAGCCCAATGGTTCTTAGTCAAAGAGCCATTTTGCTCCCCAGGGAACATTTGGCAAAATATGGAGACATTTTCAATTGTCAAGACTTGTGGAGTGCAACGGGCATCTACTAGGAAGAAGCCAAGGATGCTTCTAAACACCCTACAATGCACAGAACAGTGTACCGACAAAGAAATGTCAATCCAAGGTGTCAGTAACACTGCAGTTAAAAATTAGACTCCAGTTCCAGTCCGTATTCATCTTGAATCCATTCTCCACATGCCACCAGAGAGATACAAAAAACAATTCCAGTGACATCATCTTCACACTTGAAACCCTTTGATGCCTCTCCATTGCTATCAGGTTAGATTAGGTCAAAACACTCCAGCAGGTAATGGAAGACCCATTTTGATCTGGTCCTTTCCTAGCTTTCTACCTCTCCTTCAGCAATCCCCTATGTCCTCTTTCTTCCAACCACACATGCATTGCTGCACGTGGACAAGACCACTCACATCTCTATCTTCCTATCAGTCTTGTTGGTTCATTCCACTGCTCACTGATTTTATCGCAGACACTCCATGGTGACTAAGGGACAAGACACTCTCCCAGCAGTTTGAGGCACTGAGATCCTAGAGGCAGGCAGAAAAGTGAGCACACAGTTCAGTCAGCAGAGGCAGAACTTAGCACCTCTGTGGATCCCGCTGTCTTCTCCCCAACCTGCTGCGAGCCTCCAGAGAAGAAGGAGCATCTTCATCTGCATAATTCACAGCAATGTGCACAGGTAAGCGTGGTCAACTGATTATATAAGTGGCATTTGTTAGAGTTGTATTAAGGAACAAATGAATTTCTACCCTTTTCAAACTTTCCTCTTGCTCAGATATAAAAACATCCTGAAATAGCAAAATGTAAGGATGAAACAGAATTCATCATACTGTTCATGCACAAACACCCAGAAACAGGACCAATCCACAAAGGTGGAGGCACTATCTCATTTTAGAGCTGTATTCTCCGCCTCTCTTCTCTTTACATATCAGGAAAACATAAACCTATAAGATCAGTATTCATCTTGAGGATTGTCTGAATACCATTGCCTGATAAAGACAAGAGACACAGAACAGAAATTGGACTAGTAATCACAACAGAATGGTATTAAGAACACAAATCTTCATGTACTCTAGGAATCATGCTTTGAAATTTGTGGTAATTAAGATGATTCTGTTCTTACTCTAGTTTGGGAGGTTCATTTCATTGATTGAAAAATTAGCAATATTTTTGTTTCTACTTGTCTTCCTTTCAAATTTATTCTACATTCTTGAAGTTGTTATGCTTTGCCTGACCCTCAAAACTCACAAAGATGTCTTATAAGGGGGCAAACCTCTTAGAGAAAAAATTTTAATACACATTGACAGAGGTGTTATAAACTTTTAAGAGAGAGAGATATCGATTTTGCTTCACAGCTGATGAAAGAATTTAAGATGAATCTTTCAAACAACAGGAAAATCGAAAAGACAGTTAATAGATTCCTACTCTACATGATGAAATTTTGCATTTGTATTGCACTTAACTATAATTGTTTGTCTATTGTGCATACAGTTGTTATGTGAAAGACAAGGCTAGGATTTAGCAGTGGAATATTCCTATAGAAAATTGGAAGTTTCTAATGGAATGGGGTGACTGGTTCAGAGTAAAGTTTGCCCAGCCTCCCCTTCATGTCCTGAGGGAGATCCAGAAGCAGAAATGGCCTAGAGTTTTATATTCCTCTAGCCAACCATTCAACCTGTCTGGTATTACAATGTTTACTTCCATTTATTCTCTGTCTTTGCAGATAATGTGGAGTCACAATTTCATGCATATACTGTTATTTCTCTCCTTTTTTACTGCATTAGTCATGCCTTCCTTCATTCAACCATGTGAAACCTTAAGAAAAAAGTGATTTTCACTCAAAGCAATATTCCAGGAATATGAGATGAAGTCCATAAAATTCAGAAGTGAAAAACACAAAATACCTTTCTTTCATTTGCAAAACATACATACACAAATAGAGAGAGAGAGAAGCAACATGGACCCTGAGAGTCTTGGGTTAAGAAAATTACTTTAGCTTGGAACTTACAGCATTAGTTGGAAGGACAGAGAGAAAAGGTCATTATTGCCAGCCTGTTCACCATCTCTTGTGGCCCAGTGGGAGACAGAAGGCATCTTCTGAGATCCTATCCTCCACATTTTTCACACTTACCTTCTACCATAGTATTTTGATATCAAGTTGCACAGTTTCTCTTCTAACCATCAAAGCATTCTTTCAGGAAATGGTTTAATAAAATTCTTCACACGTCAATGTGAGTTTGCCCCTTCTGCCTCTCTCAAGAGTACTTGTATTCCAAGACAAACTCTTACTAAGAACTGAAAAGTCTTCTCCTATGGAAGGAATTCTTGACGTGATCTTTTGGGGACAAGGTGACCATCCCTCTTACACTTCCAAGTATCCGCATTTTTAATGATAAAAAAAATTGCATAAAGTTAAGGAAAAGCATGCTTTATTTATATTCAGACAAATTTATTTGTGTGCATTTGTTTTTGGTTTACTTTGAAATTAGTAAGAGTGTGAAATTTGCCTCACCATGTGTCTGCAGCAAGCAGTGTGGTGAGATTTTTCCCTTTCTCTCGTGAAGAAGAGGAGGAGAAATAGAAGGGAAATGAAGAAAGGGAAGAGAATAAGCCTATTAATACATATATTATCATCTAAAAAATATAATGGTTTTGGGGTTGAAGTAGGCACTGTGTATTTAGTCTGTACCAAAACTGTCAGACAAGGTGCTTGTGGAAAAGAAACTGGGGAAATACTGAGGCAAAAAAGAGGATGAGCAGCACAGAGATACTTGTGGAGAATTCTTTATAACCAGCAACTTAATTGTGATGGAGTGGAAAACATCACCTTCCAATAGAACTTCCTGCAATAATGGAAATGTTCTCAGTCTCAGATTCCAATATTGCAGCCATCAGCCACATGTGGTCATTAGGGACTGGAAGTCTGGGTAGTGTGATTGAGGAGTTGGAATTTTAACTTTAATGGATTTAAACTTAATTTTAAATAGCCACCATGACTAGTGGTTACCATATTGTACAGTGTAGGTCTAACACTATTACTGCTTCCCCATGCAATCTTAGAAATACTTGTGCCAATAAAACTTCCAAGAAAAACTGATAGAACTCCCAATATATCTCAGACTTCTGTCTGCAAAAAACGTACTTACTAAAACTTAGTTTGTGGCTCACTGTGACCCCTGCCCCAACCTGTTACCCACCATACAAAGAATTGGTGTTTCTTCGTTCCTCAGAAGCAGACATCTAGAATGAAGTGGCCAACTTACCTTCACCCAGGGGAAGCTCCTCTTCCTGCTCAATGGGAGAAGGAAGCAGGGGCAGCAGGGGCTCCATGTTAATGACGAGCTGTTTGTTCAAGGAGTGGGAACTGCGACTCTGAGTAATGTTGACTCTGAAAACAGACAGGAGCCAGATGGAGTTGGTGTCCTTTGTGAGTGCTGGCCCCCCTCTCTCAGTGGCCACCCAAGCTGAGAAGTGCCTCTAGACACTCACAGTGGATTAAGCCAGCAGTAAAGGTGACACAGAACGCAAGCCCCACCATCCTTCTTAAGGGTGCCCTTAAGATCCTGACAAACATCTATGTGTTCCAGTGCAACCCAGTAAGAGAAAATGTAGTTCCCCAGGATGTCATCAGACCTGGGCATGTAAGATGAAGACATGAACATTTTAAAAAGATACAGGAAACATGGGTGTCAGCTACCACTGAACAAGATGCACAGAAAGGTGAATGAAGGGTGTGGCTCAGAGGAATAGAAAAGCGCCAAAATCCCTGCCAGATGGATGGCACAGATGTGCTACAGCTACAAGCTCTCTTTCTGTTGCTGGATGTCCAGTGATTAATATTCCCATTCACACCCTTCTCACCAGCCAGTTATGGAATCCAGTTCTGTTCCTCCTTTGGGAAGGAACATTCACATCAGTGGCTACGGCAACAGCAGATGGCAAGAAAACTGTTTAGGTATCATTAAAACTAGTGCCTGACAGCTGGGAAGCCCGTTTGCACTGCCTGCTGCAGGGAGACCAGCTGTCTGTCCTGCCACACAAGGAGGTGGAACCTGCAGGTGGATGATTGGCACCCTTCCCCTCCCCTGTTTCCTGTCAAAACCAAAACCAGACCTTCCTTCTAAGACGCTGTCAAATGTCTCCTGCCCTTTGAAGCCTTCCTGGATTGCTCCTGACAACAGTCCCACTCTTTCCCTCCCTTCCTCCCTCTATCCCTTTCTCACACTGCTATCTGTTCTTTCACAGCTCACTGCATATGTCACTTCTGTCTCTCTGCAGTCATTGGTGTACTGAGCATGCCCTGCCTTGATAAGCCCCATAAGGGCAGAGACTGCTGACCTAGTCATCTCTGGTTGCCCTAAGGTGCCTGGTTTGGCAACTCGTTAAGGGCGTTCAAGTTTGAAACCAAAGTAAATCAATTACAATCCTGGCTTGACATGTTGCCATTTCAGACCAACATAGGTGCTCCCCAGGCCTGGTGGAGGGACTACCTTCTAGCCTGAGCTCTTCTGTTGGGCCTGGGGTTGGAGAAGGGAGGAGCAGGATGTCTCTTAGCATCTTGAATTAAAAACTCTCACAGCTGGGCTGGGGATGTGGCTCAGTTGGTAGAGTGTTTGCCTTGCAAGCACAAGGCCCTGGGTTCAATCCCCAGCACCACAAAAAAATAAAAATTTAAAAAAAAAAAAAAAAAAAAAAAAAAAAACTCTCACAGCTGGAACTAACTGGAAGAAATTTATGGGGACTTAATCACGAGGTCCTTTTCTTCATTACTTCATTCCTCAGCCACTTATGATATAGCTATGTGTATGTATTAGAAGTTCTGCTTTGTTCTTAAGCAGCTCACTGTTTAGAACCAGAATTTTCAAACTTTTTCTCTGAGAACTGCCTTATGAAATACACTTTCCATCATCCTTCTGTATCCACACACTTGGAGGAAGACCCCCAACGAAAATGAATGTTTTATGAGTGTTTACCCACAGCTATGCGCGATTTGCTTTTTAAAAAAATTCTATTTTGTTTGAGGTGCTGGTCTTGACTCCTACTTCACTTCATGACTCATTAATGTGCTGCTATAGGCACCATTGGAAAAACACACATCTCATGAAGGAGATTGATGACCCGGGACCCCTGTGGAGCACTGAGATGGGGCACCAGATCCTGGTGAGTAAGGGGAGAGCCAGGGAGGACCTTGTAGGGGAGTTGATGCCTGTGACAAGTCCTAGTGAGTATGGTGGAGTTTATAAGGAAAAACTCAGGGAGAAAGAAATTCTTGCAAACATAAGGGAGGGAGGAAGAGAAGAAAGGAGGAGGGGAAGAAGGAAGAAGGAAAGGGAGGGAGGAGAGAGGAAAGGAGATTCTTTCTTTATTATGAACAGTTCTCAGTTTTTGAGTTTTCATGGAATCCTTTGGTCCCTGTGGTCATTAATGACTGTGATTCTATCTCTGCAAAGTGCAACACATTAATACGCTTTGCATGAGTTTTGTAGTTTTCTGACCTCTGAGAAGCCATAGTGTTAGTCAGTTTTTTTGCTGGTGGGACAAAAAGACCTGACAAGAACAATTTTAAGGAGGAAAAGTTTATTTGGGGGCTCATGGTTTCAGAGGTCTCAGTTCATAGATGGCCAACTCTATTCCTCAGGGCCTGAGATAAAGCAAAGCATCATGTGGAAGGGTATAGAGGAGGAAAGCAGTTGGGAACATAGCATCAGGAAGCAGAGAGAGAGAGAGAGAGAAAGAGGGAACACTCTCCTCATGGACAAAATAAATACCCCAAAGGCACACCCTTAGAGACATATCTCCTTTAGCTACATCCAACCTGCATTTTAACTCTCAGTTAATCCCTATCAGGGGATTAATTCACTAATTAGGTCAAACCTCTTATAACCCAATCATTTCAGCTCTAAACTTTCTTGCATTATTTCACACATGAGCTTTTGGGGGACACCTCATGTCTAAACCCTAACATCCATATATTAATTTCTTACACAAAGTGACTCTGAATTGTTCTGCCCCATGATTGACCATGCCTGCCAGCTAAGCTGGCAATTCTTCCTATCTCCCCCAAATCACTGCTTATGCTACAATAATGAGTCTTTATGAAGGGTCTTTAACTGCCCCCTCAGTCCTCCTCCCAACATTCTCTGACTGCCACATCTATTTCCTACTACTCCGGCACTTGACGTGGTTCTGTTGCAGTAGAGGACTCAACACTTGATACAGTTCTGTTGATCGTCCTCCCTCTTGAGGGCCATAGGTGTGGCATGTCTCCATGTGTAGTTGCTTTTTAATATTAATAATCAACATATCATTGGAAACTTATTGGAAAATCATTGGGAAGGTTTTACTATATTGGGACACAAAATAGTGCACAATGAAAATTTAGCAGTAATACATAGATAAAACATGAAAATAAACAATTGTAGCTGTGCTCAAGTTAAAAGGAGTCTGTGATTGCTTTAGTATAATAATAGATGGATAAAGAGGCATTCCTCTGAGCTTGGATGCGGTGTTTAGCCTTTGTTGCTTTCCTAGTTTTAATAGTTGATTCTAGAGATACTTTACATAATAAAAACATTTAGGTTAGTCATAAATATAATTTGTGCTTTTCCTATGTTTAGTCTAATTCTTTGAGAATCAGAATAAGATTCTAGTCTGCCATTATATGAAATAGAATAGACTAAATATTAATTATAAGTTGATTTCTTTTCCCTTTAATAACAGTAAAAGTTTTTCACTATTAAACACTGGAGTTCATGGTGGGGGTGGTTTCTCAGAAAATCTAGTAACATGTTTGTCCTGAAGGTTGAAGGCTGGCAGATCATGGTGCCCTCAGTTTAGCTGGGAGATGAGGTTGTTTTAATTTAGCAGGGAGAAAAGGTTGTTTTGGTCTGGGTTGTCATACAGAATGTGTACTTTGAGAAGAAGCATAGATTGTACTTTTGAAGGTTTTTCTTATTTTAAACTAACCATAAAATGATATAATCATTACTAAAGAAAAATATCTATAAAAAGGCTGGCAGAAAAAATAAAGACAGATTCAGGCTCAGAACACTTGGTGTCTCTGTCTGCTGTTTCTCCACCTCCCATCCACCTAGGATGCCCGACCCCTGCTAGGGCTAGACCCCAGCATGTGACTGAAGATTACAAGCATCCTGCTGTCCCATCCAACACTGCAGTGTTCAGCAAATGCCTGGTTCTGGGACAGGCTGACTTTCCAGGTGTAACTGGATGATCAGAAGGATGCTAACTTGGCCCCTACACTCACAGGCCCTAGCAGCTCCACTGTAATAAGGCCCATAGCTATGGACAGTGACTTACCGGTCTGCCCAGGGTTGACCAGATGATACCTGTGGGGAATTACAACCCTGAGACTCTCCAATAACAGAATACAGAGAGGAACATTGTTTTTTAATAAATACAAGACTCAGATAAACCCAAAGGTGGCTATGACTAGGGATTTCCCTGGAGCACAAAAATTCCAGGGCTTCACACCCTGATACTATGACAGGTTGGGGGACAGAGCAAGTGAAATGAAATAAATCCAAGTCTCCCACCTTTCCCCACTGCTATGGTCTGACTCCACTTAAAATTCCCCACTGCTATGCCTGTGTCCTCTTAAAATTCATTTGTTGAAATAACCTTCAATATGATAGTACCAAGAGGTGGGGCCCTAAAAGAAGTCTGAGGGAGCTTATTTTTCCCTTCCACCATGTAAGGACACAGCGAGAAGGCACCATCTATGAGAAAACAGGCCCTCACCAAACATCAAATCTACCAGTGCCTTGATCATGGGTTTCCCAGCCTCCAGAAGTGTGAGAAATAATTTCTTCTTCTTTATAAACTACCCAGCCTATGGTATTTTGTTATAGCAGCTCAAATCCACTAATACACCTACCTGCCTTATTTAGTCTAAAATTTCCTTTTTTCACCTCATTCTCCCTTTGCAGACGTGTGTGTGTGTGTGTGTGTGTGTGTGTGTGTGTGTGTGTGTGTGTGTTTTAAAACATTATGTTTATTAGCTCAAAATTCTGGAGTTTGGAATCCAGGAGTTTCCAGGGCCATGATCCCTCTGCAGCCTGCAAAAGAGGATCCTTCCTTGCCTCTTCCAAGTTCTGGGAGCCTTAGATATTCCTTAGCTTGAAGCTTTAGTCTAATCTCCTTTGCAGACTTTTTAAAGGTGCCAACTGAAGCAGGTTTCTTTCAAAGTGAGAGCCAAACAGCACAGTTGTTCTAGGAACAAATATAATATCAGGATCTGAATGACCCTTTTTTTAGCTTACAAAGTGACTTGTATATACTTGATCTCATCATTTTTTTCTCAGTATACTTGTAGGACAGGTAAGGAAAATACCTTATATAGAGATGATGATAAAGTTATATAACTTAAGACACACATACTCAGGATTCAAGGTCACATTATCTAATGCCTACTCCATTGCTTTTGCTGCAATCCATACCACCTTTCTACTTAATTCAGCCTGCAACACCCTGAAGGAACAGTGATCTACTCCTAATGTCCTGCTATATGAGGTCCCACTGTGTCACTCTTCTAAGTGTGTGCCCAGGTCTCAATCAGCTTCTTGTTCTTCCCTTTCACCTGAGTACCTGAGGAATATTATTCCATTTTGTGATGCTATAACAGAAAATCTGATATTGTGTAATGTGTAAAGAAAGAGAGTAGAAAAAAAAAATCATGGTGTGGGCATCTGCTTATCTCCTGATGAGAGCCACATCCTGGTTCACCTCATGGAAGACAAAGCAGAAAGATAAACTGGAACATGCAAAGAGGGCAAACATGTGATACAGCTGGATTTATAACAATCTATTCTTGAGAAAACTAATAACCCAGTCCGTGGAGACTAAGGGAGCTCATTCACCTTCAAAGATTCAGGCTACTCATGTGGTGGTGTCTCCATGACCCAAACAAGGCCCCATGGCTTAATAGTCCCACCTCTCAACACTGATGCACCAGAACCAAGGTTCTACAACACATGAATCCTTGGAGACGCATCAAGTGTTATGTTTTAGATATGAGTTATCCCCCAGAATCTCAGGTGTGAGACAATGAAAGAATGTTCAGAGGTAAAATGATTAGATTATGAGAGCTATAACCTAATCAGTGGATTAATCTCAAATAAATTAATGGAGTGGTAACTGTAGACAGATGGAGTGTGACTGAAGGAAGCAGGTCACTGAGGACATGCCTTTGGGGTTTATATTTTGTCCCTGGTGAACTGAGCGCTCTCTTTTCCTGGTTGCCACATCCAAAGCTGCTTTCCTCTATGGCACCCTTTGCCTCACCTCTGGCTCAGAGCTGTGGAGACAGCAGACCATGGTCAAAACCTCTGTAACCATGAGCCAAAATGAACTTTTCCCTCCTCTAAGTTGTTCTGGTCAGGTCACTTGGTCACAGTGGTGTAAAGTTGACCAAAACACCAAGCCTTGTCATGAGGTAACTGGTTCTATGACTGCATCTTCCCAGGTCAGGCCAAGACACAGGCCAGGCTTCTCCATCCTCAGAATCCATCCATCAGCTGACTCTGCAAAAAGGCCTGGCACACTTTGTAGCCCACCTGTGTGTAAAACAATCTCCGTAGAAGACTGCCACTAAGAACTCTGTTGAAGTCGAGGGGTTTCCTTCGGGAATTGCAAGTTGATTATAATGCTGGAAAACATGGCTTGCATTCAATTCACCCCCTGGTTTTTCTCAATATCCTTGTAGGTCAGGCATGAAAAATACCATGTTTATAGATAAGATAACTGGGGTTTTGTAACACTTATATGGATAAACTTGGGACACAAAAATGGTGGCATAAAATACAGCAGAAAAAATGAGGCTCCAGAAATTCTTTCACCACTTCTTGGAATGAAAGGAAGCCATGCTGGCCTGCTAGCAAGTTTCCAAAAACTTTATCTGAAGGTTACTAATGTGAATCTATCTTTCAGATCCTACCTTCCCATTTTTGGATAACAGATGATAACAATATCAATAATCACAACTATATGGCATTCAAAATACTTTATTTTTAATCCCCCCAAAAATGTAGAATTAGGGAAAAGCAATATATAAATCTCATTTTATAGCTGGGCAAACTGATGATCTGGGAAGGTGAATGACTTACCCAAGGCCACACGGCTGGGAAGCAACACAGCCAAGATTAATGTACTTGATTCAGATACAAATGCTGCCTCTGAGTGTCCCCTGGTGGTGGTTGCCATGCCCAGGTGGCTTGTACAGCCAGCCCTGGGCTCAGTGAGCTGCAGCCTCTGTCTGCCTGGGCAAGTGAATCTACCCAGTAACCAACCCCAGAGAACTTTGCTTATGGATCTTGTCATCAATAAATGATCAATGACCTAATGTCAGAGTTAACTTCTGCTCCTCTTTTTGAAGAACAAGAATAATTCCAAAACATTATTCTCAGTCTATCTGTTTCTGTCTCTCTATACACATACTTCAGAAGTAGGAGTTTATGAACCTGTCATTGTGTGAGGAGTAGAATCTCAGGTATGAGGAAAGATGATTAATTAAAGCCTTATCATCACCATGCAATACTAACAGTCATCTCTGGGCACCCACCATCAGAGGAGAGCTCATTATTTTCCTTGTAGTTTTGACAGCCATAACAAAGAAGTTGAAATGATTTGAAAATAAAATAATTGTCTAAGACAAATAATTTTCTACTATGCATCTGGCTCCTTGGTGGGAAAGAGAATTTGCCAGCATGAAAGTATTACATATCATCACTGCCTCTTGAAAGATGAAGTTTGATAGTGCAGCATCTTGGACAGATTTTAGATCTAAGAAAATAACAGGGGGCTGGGAATATAGTTTAGTGGTAGAGCATTTGCCTAACACATCTGAGGCCCTGGGTTTCATCCCCAGCACCACAAAAGAAAATAACAGAGGTACTACTGTTACCCTCTCAGTTCATGAATTCATTCAACAAATAAGTATTGAGCTCTACTAGGCACCAAGCACTGCATTTGGGAATGGAGGATATAGAGGTGACAAAGAGGGACAGAGCTCTGACCTCCCAGAGCTTGCTTTGTTTACACCATTACATGAACCAAATTCTTTCCTGTACTGTCAGAGATTTAAGGGATGCTGACAAAGAACCAAGGCTTCCAGAGGATGTGAATTTAATAGTCTTTCACATACAGAAGAAAGCGGTGGTAGAAGAGAAAGAGTATGAAAAACAGGCCTCAAAAGCCTCTGGGTCCTTGTTTATAGTAATATTTTGGGAGATTTTAGAAGATTCCAGAAAAGAGAAACTAAATTGATTGATACCTCAGGCTGTATTCATTTCCAGCCCCTTTTTGGTGGTTCAGTGCACTCCAAGAAAAGCTTTCACCCTGACAAAGCTACTTCCTTCACCCTAACACCAATTGAGAGTATAGCTGTTCAAAGTGTGGTCCATGGACCAGCCAGATGGCCATCACCTGGGAGCTTGTTAGAAATGCAGACTCTCAAACATCATTGGGTCTCTTGAATCAGAATCTGATTTAAACAGGATCCCCAGGTGATCCTGTGTGCAAGTTAAGGTTTGAGAAGCCCTAAACTAGAAAGTCTTGATTTTCTTAAATTATGAAAATCTCAATTTATAAGAGAAGTATTTTTTAAAAATTATTTTGTGATCTCATTAACCACCCATAAATAGTAACTATGAGACTCTTGGAAAGACTTATTTTGGAGAACATGTCTCTGAAGTTTTTGTTAAAGAAGATTTCTGTTTCTTGTTTTACCATCAAGAGAAACGCCCCGCCTCCTGCCAGCATGCAGTTTATTTATTTATTATTTTAAAGATCAAGTACTCAGGCTTCAAGCTGGAAAAAATAAACCAAAGCTGAGCCACTTGGGAGTAGTTTTGCCTCTATTGCCAGCTTCTAAGAGGACATCAAAGGTGGTGAGCACCAGAGAGAAAAGAGCTCAGGAACTCTAGACCTGTACCCTCCACTCAAAATAGGACTTGGATAAATCATTTCACTTGTCCAAGTCTTGAGTTTCTGTCAATACAGTGGAAGCAACAAAACTAGGTGAGGTCTGAAGTTATTTTCAAAGCAAAGATTCCAAATAAGTTGAAATGATGTGTTTTGTTATTTCTTCTTCTTCCTTTCTACAACCTGCTGAATGTTCACAATTTGGGGCTGGGGTGGGACTCATTGATGGGTGGGCAATCAGATGTTTAGGTATTGCAGTGAGGTGCACCCAGCCAAGGTGTTCCACCTTCCCCAATCCTGCAATTTTCTCCTGCCTCTTAAAGCAGGAAAAACTGGTTTTGCAGATGCATGTGACAGCTCCCTACCAGTCCACTGCAAAGCAGGAATCTGTGCAGACTCTCCTGCAGACTGTGGTTCTGCTCCCCTCTTTGAGAGAGAAGTGTCATTCAGAAGCCCTTGCCAGACTAGCCTACCCTCATTTCTTTGGGACCCGCAGCCTCTTCCTACCCAGAACCCTGAGGAACAAGGAGACGTGGCATCCAGGCTACCTGGTCACCCTGTAAATGCAGGAGACTCAGCAAACCTGGGCACAAAGGAAATACCTCTGAGTTCCAAAGATGGAGAAAGAAGGACAGGTGCCAACCAGCATGTGGGGAACTCACTAAAGAATTTAGCTCATGATGATCTTGCCTTACAAGTGGGGGCGGGGAGCACCATGGTAAGAATGTCCAGCTTTAAGATACTTTGCATGTTTGAGGTTAAGAATGTGCAATAGCTTGTGTAAATTTTGGTGGTGTGAAGTACATTTTGGTCAAGAGAACATTTAATTCCTAAGAACTACCCTAGATAATCACCTTAATGAAGATATGCATTCTTGAACTAATAATGACTAAGCTCCTCATTCCTCTGGGTAACCCTTGGGAGTAAAGCGCTCCATGACAGGTGAGCCTCTTGGCTCATGCTAAATCGTCTAAAGGGAGTCCAGCCAATGGGAACTGACCACATCTGATGAGGGAGACAGTGAAGAAGTCAGTTCTGAGAGAACAGAACACCAGAGCTTGGCCAAGAGATAGGATGTATCCTACTTGTTCACATGACACTCCATACCTAATCAATGTCTCTTCCCAAAGTATTTCAAAAGAGAGACCAGCTGCACCCATGCCACAGCCCAGTCAAATCTGTGGAAGGGAGATTTCTAGGGCTGTGAAAGTGTTTTTAATTAACTAATTAAATTTATTTATTTATTAGGTTAATGCTATATGTTACCACACACAGGGATATTATCAAGAATTTGGGAAAGTCAGATTCGTTTTTTCTTCTTTTTCTTTTAGTGTTAAGCAGGTGCTCTACTACTGAGCTACCTAGGAAGGACCAACCCACTCACCTGTGCACCTCCGGAGGCTCCCTCTGGATTTTGGAACTTGCCTCCACCACCTCTTTGGCAACTTTACCACTGTAAAAGACAGAAATACAGGTATGTGCAGATGTTCAGCGGAAGAGAGAAAGAGGGTGAACACATGTCACCTTTTTTTTAATTTCACAGTGATTTGAGCCAGCTCTAAGAATTTACCCCTTTTCTTGTTCCACAAAGGGAAGTTACTGTGGAGGTCAAAGGTTCCCTGGAAGCATAAGAGCTCAATGAAGTAGAAATCAGTGTAAGAGCATAAAGCTAAGAGGATCTATTTTTGAGCAAAACGTTCGAATGTAAATAGCCATCCCCACTCCAACCCCACGACTGCAATGGGATCAATGGTACTCACCTATATCGAAATCTGCTTCCTTTGAAAAATATCTTACTGCTTGACACGGTCTTGATCTGACTGGATTTTGCATACCTTTAATAAAAAGCAAGGCAGAGGTGGTAATAACATTGGAAAGTTCAAGTAGGGCATTACTGTAGAGCTGTGGTAATAAGATATTTTGACTGCAAAAAACACATTTTACTTTGAGACTCAGCATTTGCAAACAGGAATGGAGAGAAAAGTTTCACAAAAGAATATTTTTTCTTGTATTAAATCTGTTGCCACCACTGATATCCTCCTATGCTCTCTGCCTTCATTCTTTCTGAATGCTGGTCATGACCCACGTGTTCGGTTTTACAGTCCATTAGTGGCTAATGGCCTACAAAAAGACTAGGCAATATTGATAATCAAACGGGGTTCTTCTCTGATTGCTATTTGAGGATGAAGAGGATGAAATTTTGTGACACAGCATCGTTAAGTTCATTGGTATTGGGGTACGTTTTTAGCTGCGCCTGGGTCAACATGACATCAGAAAATAGCTTCCCAGCAACAAAGTTCATTCTGTGCTACAAAACACTCATTGCTCACTGCCAAAGCATGGGAACAAGGGCCATGTCACCACAGGCATGGTCACTGGCTTCTGTTTCACCATGACCCAGTGCCCTTTCAAAGAATCCATACCAGTAGATGACTAAGATGCACAAGGGATGAGAAGCCCAGACAAGCGCTGATTCAGCACCCCTGAGCCATGCTCATAAATAAGAACAAAACAACACTCTGAAAAACAACCGAGAATATGGCCCACATTGAGGCTGATGATAGGGCCCTAAAATTATGATGACAGCTGGGGATACCTCTGCAGCCGTCCTGTAAGACTTATGTAATTAAGTCCAAAAGGTCTCCCAGAGTCTGAGATGATTTAAAATATCAATAGTCACAAAAAAAATCTCTAAACACACACACAAAAACAAATATGCTCTATAGGATTCTGAGTAAAGACACACACAAAGCCAGGGTTATAGCTAGAAGTTTCAAGGCAGGCAGTGGTCACCACCCGTGAGCCTCCTGAAGCTTCACTCATTGGCTTAGCAAGTGCTGACCCTGCTTTGTTCACCAAGTTAAGCCCCGGGGAAGACACATGCTCTCTGCCTTCATGGGGTGCAAGACCTAGAGGAGAAATAAATATAAATCTATAACCATGTAAATAAATGTAAGTGACAAGCTGTTTGGCTTGCTATGAGGGAAAAGATACAATGACAATGTGGGGGAGAAGGATTGATCTACTCTGGGGGACTAGGGAAGGTGCCCAGAGGAAAGGACACTAGAGCCAAGATTCAGGGACTAGAAATTGTTAACCTGGAGACTGCGGTGGTTGGTGGGGGTGCCTGGCAGATGGGCAAAAGGCACAAAAGCCCTCAGCCTATGCATTTGCAGAACTAAGAAGACTTAGTATATTTCCCCAAGTTAGTACTACACACACACACACACACACAGAGATTCCCTAATGAAGAAAGAAAGTGAATGTACAGATGAACAAAATAGAAAAAGGTAAACCCCAGAGAGATAGTCAGAGTTCAATTTTGCAGGAACAGACCTTAAGTTATCCTTGTTAAGAATTTGGAACTTTGTTCAAAGAAAAACAGAAAGCCACAGTAACAATCTTTTGTGGGGAGGGGACCTTGCCCTCTTACCCTCTGTGTCCTGAGACCCATACCTTGGAGGGTCCTGACATAGGGCACTGGGTCATGGTGAAACAGAAGCCAGTGACCATGCCTGTGGTGACATGGCCCGTGTTCCCATGCTTGGGCAGCGTGCAGTGAGTGTTTTGTAGCACAGGTCTTCCTATGAGACCAAACCCACCCAAGAGGATTAAAAGGCCCAGTAAGCCACACTTAGATGGTCCAGGCTGGGTCCTGCTTCTGTGAGGACAAACCCACTCCAGGCCCATCCACACCACCTGTATCCCCACTCCCAGCCCTGGAGAGCTTGTGAGCTTGACACCATCTCCACTGGAGTTCAAGGGAAGGACAGTCACTGTCCCCATTTCTTCTTGGCATGGCTATTACTCCCATACCCTCAGAGGTGGTGACGGTGGAAAGAGAAAACCTTTAAGAAATCACTATTATTTTTTGAATTTTTAAATTCTATGTTCCTAAGGATCCTTAAGGCAAAGTGGTCTGCTAAAAAGTAAATAATTCATACCCTTAAATGGATTTTGGAAATTCACACTCAGCACTGTGCCTGTTTTACAGAAGTGATCCCTAAAGTTAGCACACTAGTCAGTCAACCTCCCAGGTCTAGGGGCCTGCTGGGAGAGGTGGTGGTTACCTTTACCTTTCAGTCTTAACTCTGTCTCTTCCAGGCCCCATGAGGCAATCATGACCTTACTCTTAGACCCAGGATGACCTCTTGTAGGGAGGCTTTGGCTGTGCACTGCCTCCACAGAAAACCCTCAGAGCAACCCAGGAAAAGCAGGTTAAAAATGCTAGTGCAGCCACTCTGGAAAGCCGTGTGGAGATTCCTCAGAAAACTTGGAATGGAACCACCATTTGACCCAGCTATCCCACTCCTTGGCCTATACCCAAAGGACTTAAAATCAGCATACTACAGAGATACAGCCACATCAATGTTCATTGCTGCTCAATTCACCATAGCCAGATTTTGGAACCAACCTAGATGTCCTTCAGTTGATGAATGGATAAAGAAACTGTGGCATATATATACAATGGAATATTACTCCACCATAAAGAATGATAAAATTATGGCATTTGCAGGCAAATGGATGAAATTGGAGAATATCATGCTAAGTGAGATAAGCCAATCTCAAAAAACTAAAGGAAGAATGATCTCGCTGATAAGCGGATGAGGACATATAATGGGGGGTGGGAGGGGTTAGCGTTAGGGTTAGGGTTAGGTTTAGGG
The DNA here is from genome assembly GCF_902686445.1 of Sciurus carolinensis. Classification (NCBI taxonomy): domain Eukaryota; kingdom Metazoa; phylum Chordata; class Mammalia; order Rodentia; family Sciuridae; genus Sciurus; species Sciurus carolinensis. Next base: position 83,878,630 of record NC_062226.1, read on the forward strand.
TTAGGGATAAGGAGGGTGGTAAGAATGGAGGAAGGAAGGACTGTATAGAGGGAAAAGAGGGATGGGAGGGGTGGGGGGAAGGGAAAAAATAACAGAATGAATCAAACAATATCACCCTATGTAAATTTATGATTACACAAATGGTATGCCTTGACTCCATGTACAAATAGAGAAACAACATGTATCCCATTTGTTTACAATAAAAAAAATAAAATTAAAATTAAAATTTTTTTTAAAAAAGATGCATTTCACACAGAAAGCCAACAGCTGTCTGTTCAGGATGAGAGGAGAGGAAAAAGCACTGGCTTCTTCCCAGCAGCTGATCTCTCCTGGATGATTATTTGTGTCACTCAATTTGCTGGAGAGAGCCACCATCCATTCTCTGCCCTCTCAAATGTCCAGGTAGACTCCTGGGATGCTTCAGTTGAGATCTTCAATGGAGTTTAATCTAAGAGCTCGAACAACATAAACCCACTGGGAATTGCGAAACAAAGACTCAGGAGGGAGGGAAATGAAGAGGGGAACAAAGGTGGAATGGTGGGTGAAGAGACTAAGCAAACCCAATGTGCCAATTCCCAAACATGGCAGGGCAGCAGCCACACTTGGAGCAGGTCTTAGGAACACAGGTTCTCCAGCTTACTCATTCATGGTTGTGATTCACCAGGTCTGGAGAAGAATTTGTGTTTTAATCAAGCACCCCAAAGTGATTCCAAGGCAGCCCCACTTGCATTTGAGAACTTCTGCCTCCCCAGATTCTCCTTGGTTGATCCAAGAGATGACGTTTCACCTGAAAGAACAATGGCCCAGAACAACCTGCCTCTGTACTGTGTACCTTGGTCACTTTATGTAGATGTCCTGGGTCTCAGTTTCTCCAGGTATTTCTAAAGAAAGAAGGTGTTGTAATACCAACTTCATAGTGCTCTAAGGAGGGGTACACGAGATTAAATGATTTAAAGTGCCTAGCAGGTGCCTGGTCATAGCTTTCCTCCCTTCCTCCCCACCTGCCTTCACTCTTTTTCCTCCATAATATCACTCTCTAAACTTCTCCATGCCTTCTTACCATGGAGCTACCAAAGCCGATCCCCTAAATCTTCAGAGGGAACCACCGTGTACCCTCTGAAAATAAAGAGCCCTAATTCCAGCCTATGTGTTCCAGGCCCTCTGTTTACCAGGTTCTACTATCAACAGCAAGCCCAGGGGAAGAGCCTTCTTCCCGCCCAGTGCAATGGAATGAATCTGCAACCTAGTTAGAACAGCAGCTCACTTTCCTTCAGCTTTCTGCCTTCTTTTCTTTCTGCCCTCTCTTACTTTCCCCCCAATTCGCATCAAAATCTCAAACCAGAAGCATAACTAAGCTCAAGCATCTGACCTGACAGGGAAACCTGTAGGGAACATTCCTCAGGCTTATCTGACAGCAGTCACTGACATCATGGTCTAAGTAAGTCAAACAGTCTTGACAGAGAAACTGAGGTGATGGTAAAGACTCGCCATGGACTGAAGGTCTTTGCAGCTGTTGAGGCTGAGCTAGAGCTGAGGGGAGGCCTCACTCTGTCAAGCATTCCAGCAAGTTGTGATGTGAGCTCAACCGTGCTGCCTTGCTTCATGCTGTGTGCTGGAGCTTGCCATTCCCCCAGTCCTTTGTCTCAGACCTGTTGCTGGGCAGAATTACTTAGGTATACTTGGTTTGTTTGCACTACTTCAACCCTCGATGTTCACCCACAGGCTCTGTTACACTTTAACAAGCATGTTAACCTGATTGGATAATGTACCTATATATGTCCTGTACAACCCTAAATAAAATTAGATCTGTGCCTTCAGAGCTCGATCTCCGATGCCAGAATAAGCTCGCTAGGTAAGGTAGGCAAGGTAGGCATCGTTCATCCTTACCCTCAGCGAACCCGGTCTCTGAACATCTACAGAAGCTCAGGTCCTCTTTGCAGGACTAACCTCTCTGAACCCTGGTCTCCAATTTCTCCTGCTACTCCAGGGTCTGGGGATGGAAGTCAGGGTTGGGTGCTGGGACACTGGGTGGTGTTCCAAGAAGCCGCCTCTAAAATTAACAACACATTTCCCATTTGCAATGTTTTCCTATGGTTTAGGAGTAATAATAACAGCATTTGTTATTATCGAGCCCTTACTATGGACCATGCTCCATCCAAAGCACCTTAAACATACTAATTTCTTTTATCCTCACAACTCTTTCCCAGGAGGAAGCAGACCACATTAAGGAGACTGAGGCACAGAGGGGTTAAGTCATTACCTATGGACACACAATAAAAGCTGAGGAACCAGGCTGCAAACTCAAATCTGTCTGATTTCAGTATTTTTTAAAATCATGCTGAGCCAAACAAGCTCTGAAACTCTAATGAGTATCAGAATCACCCTTTTCAAAGCATAAATTTCTGATTCAATAAACCTGAAGTAGAGCCCAGAAGTCTGCATTTCAAACAAGTTCCTGGAGGTGTGGTGCTGAACCAGGCATCCTCTTTGGAAAATCACCAGATTAGAGCAAAGTTTTCAACCCACAGATGCACATTAGCACCACACAGAATTCCATAATCACCACCAAAGCCAGAGCCCTCAACCCAGATTCAAACTGCTCAAAATAACAGCTGTATTGAGGTACAATCCACACACCAAAAGCTCACTATTTTAGATTATACACTTTGGTGGGTTTTAGTATAACTTACACACCTAAAAATATGGTCAAAAAATTAATCATCACTATCTAACACATTTTTTTATTTATTTATTTATTATTATTTTATTGTATACAAATGGGATACATGTTGTTTCTCTATTTGTGCATGGAGTCAAGGCATACCATTTGTGTAATCATACATTTACATAGGGCAATGATGTTTGATTCATTATTTTTTCCCTTCCCCCCACCCCTCCCACCCCTCTTTTCCCTCTATACAGTCCTTCTTTCCTTCATTCTTACCACACTCCTTATCCCTAACCCTAAACCTAACCCTAACCCTAATGCTAACCCCTCCCACCCCCCATTATATGTCCTCATCGCTTATCAGCGAGATCATTTGTCCTTTAGTTTTTTGAGATTGGCTTATCTCACTTAGCATGATATTCTCCAATTTCATCCATTTGCCTGCAAATGCCATAATTTTATCATTCTTCATTGCGGAGTAATATTCCATTGTATATATATGCCACAGTTTCTTTATTATCTAACACATTTTGATCAAAATGAACCCCCCTGTGACCACTGGCAGTCACTCTTGTTCCTCTCCTTACATCTCCCACCCTCACCCCGAGGCAACCACTCGTCCACTTTCTGTCTCCATGTATCTGCCTATTCTGGACATTTCATACCAATAGACTCACACAACATATAATATTTTTCAAATGACTTCCTTCACTTAGCATAAGATTTTCAAAGTTCATTCATGTTATGCCATGTATCAGTATTTAATTCCTTTTTGTGGCTGAATAATATTCCACTGTATGGATATACCACATTTTGTTCCTGCTTTCTCCATTGCTCTGACTCCTTCCTCAGCAAATATCCTGACCCTGCCTCCAGTTCTGTCCACCTGGCAGTGTGTTTTACTGGTTTCATCTGGCACAGAAAAGCCTTGATCTTATTTCCAGGGGAGGGGGCTCTTTTTTGTTTGGTCATTTGAACCTTTGGGTTGTTTCTACTTTTTTACCTATTATGAATAGTGTCACTAGGAACATTCATATACAAATTTTGGTAAGAACTTAGATTATGATTCTGCTAGGGTAGGATCCAAAGACCCCAGCCATTGGTATCTTTTAAAAGTTCCCCCTCATAGTTCTAATGTGTAGTCAGGGGTGAGAACCACTGATTAGAACTTTATTACTTAGTGTGGTCTGTGGACCAGCATTACAGCATCATCTGGAAACATATTAGAAAATGGGTTTTCCTGCCCACCCTGAGTTCAGTTCTCCATTTCAACAAGATCTCCTGGTGATTTATGTGCTTGATAAAGAGGGAGAGGTACCAATCTAGAGAGCTATCCTGGGTTCATTTTGTCCTTTTTTATATCATTGTTCCTCTAGCACCCCAAATTCCCAATGAGAAATTAGGGACTGCCTTTATCCCCTGCACATAATTCCATATTAAATGGGGACAGGGAACATCATTTGAGCCTCCACTGGGCCTCAGTGCCTAGCACAGGGCACAGCATAACATGTGAAATAAAGATTATTTGAATGAAAACACCAGAGAACCACTTATTTCTTTAAACATCAGCTGTCCTTTCAATGAACCAGCATCCAGTAAGAGTGAGCTCCAGCACCCTGGAACTGGTGGCACCTAGACCACACATGGTATAAAAGAAGCTCTTAAATGGTGACTAAGTCTGTGTGGGAGATCCCTGGGATCTGGAGTAGACAGGAAAGTCAGGGTTTCTGCTTCTGGGCTCTGTTCCCAAGCAGCAGATCTCAGAGCCAGAATTTTCAAATTGGATCAGTGGCCCTGAGCCAGCTGACAACCAGCAGCACATTCATGTCTTAAAAGTACCCTGGGGAATTCCTAGGCAGCAGCCATCAGGACTCCCTGTTCCCATGGTAGGTGAAGTAAAAATGGAAGGCACAAACCAGCCCCAACCCAGGAAACAAGATCAGGACCTTGCTCTGCCAGCAAAAAGAAGGGCCAGCTGTGCCAGTCAGACAGACTTGGAGGACCAGGACCTGTGTCTTCCTGGACAAGGCCTGGAGTTGCACTGGAAGCAGGCACCACCCCTGAGGGTCACAGGCCAGAGCCCTGTGGAATCGAGGGAACTGGGCTCTGTATCCACTTGGTGCTTAGATACTTTCATCATTTTCAAAGGGGCAATAATAATGGTTATCTAAGCACAAGCCATTTATCCATAGTTATTGTGCCTGGCAGAACTGAACACCTCAAGGTAGATTTTTGCCATTGAATTTGATGGATGAAAAATAAATATGAGGCTCAGAGTTTTAGGACTTTGTTCCAGGTCACACTGCTGGTAAGTGACAGGATCAAGATTCAAACCCAAGCCTGTTTCCTTTCAGTGCACACACTTATTATGGATAGGGATGCATGCAAATGTACACCTGAGTTCCAGTTCCCTACAGATTAAGACTGAAGCCAGCAAGCACTAAAGGGTCTTGCCCAAGGTACCACGGCTGGAGAACAAGCAACCTCCTTCCTTCTTAAGAACAAGGATGATTATGTGATCCCAGAGGAGGAACAAAAGGTTCTGGCAAATCTCAGATCAGCATAAATGCTCAGGATTAAAAATCCTAATGAGAAAGGCAGGGTAGCATGGCCTAATGAAAGACACAAGGACTCAGTCAGCAGTGTACAGTCTGTCATGTGTGCTCACAGGTAAACCCTCTGGGTCTTCTGAAGCAACATCAAATGCCTGGAAGGGATTTCTTGGATTGCCTAGTTGGTCCAGTTAGTGACTGATGGTCAGACCGGCCTCCTTGCTGCCTACCCGCTACTTTACCTACCCCAAAGTGTGCAAATCAGATTCCCTGGATTGCAGTTTTTCCCTCCCTCTATCGTCTCTTTTCAATGCCACTTGGCCTTTATTTCATTCCATCTGTCAGCTGGCTTTCCCACACATAATGAAACAACGTGCGAAAATAATGAATTAATGTCTCTAAATCATTCTTTGATAGGGAAGAACCCAATGATTCCACTATAATTCTGAGCTGGTGCCAAAGTCCCCCCCCAGTAGGACGCACTGAAATGGTTCTAAAAGAAAGCCTCGGCTCCTCCCTCCCCTGGGATCCCGTGGGTCATCAAGAGTGACACCACACCGCATCCCTGCTGCTTCTTTCACAGTGGCGGAGCCTCCATGTCTGGCCTAAGTTCTCCTAGCTCTTCATTCCCCACTCCCATGCTACCTCATCTACCCTCTGCTCAGTCTTGTGTAACCACTCATCCTGCCAAAATGTGACTTTCACTTCCCTACCTTGGTCCCTCACCTAGTCCAGGATCCCTTGAGGGGATCTTCAACCCCTTAGAAGCCTCAGCAGCAAGACTCACCCTCTCCCCTGAAGTCCCCTTTTCATTTTATTTTCACTCCCCATTTGGTCTTTACCATGAAATTAAAATCTCCTAAAGACAGGAACCAGGCCTTATCAATTTGATCCAGTAAATACATTTATAATGCCTGATGTCTTCAGGAAATACACAGAAAAGAAGAACCTAGTTTCAAGACTCAGAGAGATTGGATCTATAAATGCATATATAAATATAATAAAAGAATGCTAGGGCTGGGGAGATAGCTCAGTTGGTAGAGTGCTTGCCTTGCAAGCACAAGGCCCTGGGTTCAATCCCCAGCACCGTAAAAAAAAAAAAAAAAAAAAAAAAGGAATGCTATATCTATCTAGTTTTTGCCTTATGTCTTGACTCCATTAATCAACTCCCTCATTTACAAGAAAATATTCATTGAAATAGCTAACTCAACATTTCTAAATAGCATGCAGCAATTTCATCAAAGGACGACCAGAGGAGTTTCAAAATCTTAAGGCTCCAAAAACTGTCAGTTCCTCAAATAGATAAATATGAGATTACCCTATGGCTCAGCAATTCCATTCCTAGGTATAAAACCACATGAAAATTTATAGGTGGATATTCATTGTAGCTGTTATTCATTCTTCATAACAGCTAAAAAGAGAGAGCAACCCAAATGCCCACCAATTGATGAATGGATAAAAAAAATGTGGTATATTCATACAGTAGAATATTATGCAGCTATAAAAAGGAATAAAGTACTAACAAATACTATAACATAGATGAAGCTTGAACATAAGCTAAGTGAAAGAAGCCAGGCACGAAAGGTCATGTCCTTTATAGTTCCATTTTATAAGAATGTCCAGAATAGGTAAATCCATGAAAACAGAAAGTAGATCGGTGGTTTTCAAGGACTGGGAAGTGAATGCTATTGGATACAAGGCTTTTGGAGGGGTCGATAAAATTGTTCTAGAATTAGATAATGGTGATGATTGAATAACAGTGTGTATTATACTTAAAAATCACTGAATCGTATCCTTTAAAAGGCAAGCAAATTATATTTTAACTTTCCAAGATAATTTTTTTAAACCACAGAAAAAGCCATAGCCTCCAGTTGAAGACAAAGAGCATAAAATCCTCTGCATTTCCCTCTGTAGACTCTCATAAGGCAGAGACTTCTAGACACACTGATCTTTCAGAGGCCAAACAGAACCCCATTTTTACCAGTCTCCAACACTGCAGGAGCACAAGAATACCAAGGTATTGATGGTGGTGGGAAGATCGACTGATTCACATCATCTTTTCCTGTCATTCCTAGAAGCACAGCATTTTGTGGATTGTCTCATCTAGGGATCTTCAAATTCTGCTTCTGGTAGGGTTTGCCCAGTGCTAAAGGATATGGGACTTGGGACTCTCAGTGCTAAATGTGGGGAAATTCCAAGAGTACCATCCAACTGGTCATTCAAGTTCCCAGGAACCATGAGCAATGGGTGAAGGATCTTCAATCTCCAATCCTACTCTGGTCCCATCTACAAGCCCAGCTTCTCTTCTTATATCCCTCTACACACTGGGTTTTAGCTATATTTCAGTTAAGGAAAAGTATTCTATGTCTGAAAACAGGTTTACAAAATCAATATCCAAGTCATTGTTCTCCTGATGATCCTTGTCAGCCGCAGCCCAGGAGGTTCAGAGACTCAGTGAGATGAGTCTAAGGAGGAAGGCAGAATGTAAGTGTGGGGAAAACTGAGCAAAAGTCACCTGGATGGGCAGCAGGGTCAGGGGTGCTAATGACCTGGTCATGGAAGGTTAGATTCTTGACTGTGTCCATTACCACTGCAAGTGAGTCTCCTAGAGGGGAAGGTGGAACTTCATAGACACATCCTCCATGTGAACCTTTTGAAGTCTTGACAGTCTTATGGATGGTTTTTGAAGTCCTGTCTAGCCCAACTTTCCAAATTCTGAGATTCTGATGGAATTCTACCAGCAAACTTTTACCTCTCATTTCTATATACTGAAGCAGGACTCTCTTCCCAAAGTCTCCTGTGAAGGCATAGTCAACCCACACTGAGTAAGCCAGAAGTGCCAGAAAGAACTAACTCTGCCCTCCAAAGACCTCAACCAAAATGAATAGGGATTTGGTAGCTAAATAGCCCTGTGTCTTTGTTCATCTCATCTGCAGAAGAACATTAAAGCATGCTACATGGTCTCCCATAGTTCCCTAGCAGAGCTAGCCTGGCTGCCCACAGTAGGCTTCTACTCAATAATTTACCCTCTATTGTTTACTTCTCTGTCTTAATTCCATGCACACCTATTGGTACATCTGTTGACTTCATCTCAAATAAACTACTTGCACTAAACTCTACCTCAAAGGCTGTGCTTCTAGGAGGACATCAAACCTGAAATAGATTCTGGGCATGTCTAATGGAAATAACAACTGAAGAAATAGTTCGCAGTGGTTCTATGAGAAACATAGAGTTCAGGACTCAGTCAGGCCAACAATAGCTAGGCGTCATCCTGAACAATGCACCAAATTTATAATGCACTTAAATATAATAAAAAGAGCTGTAATAAAAGAAATGAATATGCAGCCATTTGCAAAACATAAAGGGCTCCATGAGTGCTTTTAGAACATATGATTAAGTGAATAAAAGCTACTTACTTATAAAAGGCCTGGTTCTCTACCCCGCACTTCCAAAGATGTTTGCAGGCAGCTGGTGTTGAAGTATGGAATGCCAACACGGCTTTTTTCTAATAAAATATAACAAAACAAGAAAGGGCAAGTTAAACACAGTTTATGTTTTTCCTTCGGGTATTTACCTATTTCCGTCCTGCCTTCTACCACACATATTTGAAATAACTGAATACGTTACTATGTTCTTTAAAACATGGTTGAAGTCTTATTTCCCTCCCTAACTCACTGCAGACCTCAGTAATTTAAGACCTGATTCTCATACAAAGCAGCTTCACAAACTTTCTCAACTCTCCAGGCATCACCTACCTCCCTATCAGATTCAGATTAGTTAAAAATTTATTTGCCATCCTTGAATAACTAGTACTTAAATTGATAAACAGGGTCAAGAAAACCCGAAAACTTCAGAGTTAGCTCTGAGGCTCAGTGTTTGGTAAAGACCTTCTCCCACATCCATTCCCAAGCAAGCCCACAATCTATATTTGGTAACTCCTTTATTTTAACACTCTTGGGACTTATAGATTCTGCTTACAATACTAGCTGGCCCTGGTTGATATTTAGCTTTATAAGTATCTTCATTTGTTTCATATGGTTATGTGTGGACATGAAGATCTTTTATTCCTAACTTTATCTTCATCTGTTTTTCATACAGGGCTGTAAAGTCAGCATTGCTCACGTTATTCTTAAATGTGCAAACCTAGTGTTTATTTGTTTACCTCTAGAATGTTTTCAGCCCACAGTTGCCATCATCATCGCACTTCAAAGTCACAGTCTTCGAAGGCTACAATACTCGAGTCATGTTTTATTCTTGAACCTCTTTCATACACACACACACACACACACACACACACACACACAGCAACAGGAAGTTAGAAAAACATCTGACCTCCTTCTGGGAGCCAATCACATAAAACGTCTTCCCTTCAAACTTCAATTTGCAGACATCTGGCCTAAGAAAAGAAAGTCTCTGAGTGAGAAGGAAAAAAATGGGCAGCTAACCAAGCTACCTGGCTTTCCCATAGGAATCTGACTGACTCACAAATGCCATGCAGACTGCAATGAAACAAGATGTTATCTTATCATCAGTGAAGGTCTAATGAGCAATATAAAGTCCCGAGTGAATTATACAACAGTTTTACTCCCTAGAGAGGACCCGTGGGCAGCTCAGAATTATTTCTTCCATTTTTGACGATGGAGCTATATCTTCCTTCCAAGGAGCTCTAGAGTATTAGTGAACGTTAACGACCAAAACAACATTAATTGGCCAGCTCACTTTGCAAGGTAGGAAGAATGTGGTTATATCAGAATCAGTTAAGGTGATAATATGGATTCAAGGCATCTGACTCTCTCACCCTTCCACATTCATCTCCAAGAAGCGCATACGCCATACTGCCAAATTTTCACTCCTGTTTACAAAGGAATTGTTTTGTTATACATTGAAATGCTCAAACTTGTGAGAACAACTTGATGAATAACAACTTGTGGCCAGGGTGACTTCAGATTTTATCTTAAGGAGCTGTTCGATTAAAACCTGCCTAGAATGTAGGCCCCATGTCAGCTCCTTGATGAGAAGATAGGTGTAAAGACAGGATTCTATTTTTACTCCTTTGATCTAATTCCTAGGTTAAGTGATACGTGCCTCTTGTGCTTTTTCTTGGGAAAAAAGAACAAGGTAATACTCTCTCACATTTACCTAAACCTCAGTGCCACGGTTCTATTAGCCTCAGGATTTCTTCCCAAACTTCTATCAAATCCCTTCCCCTAGTAGCATCTTCCTCTTAGCACCTGGTTTTCTTTCAAACCCTCTGTACTACATTAGCATCTGCCACCCAATGTACACTGCATTCCCTACATGGTCTGCTCCTTTCTAAGATCCCAATTTCTCTAAATAGTTTCCTGTCCTCTCATCGGCTTCTACTCAACTGACAGTTTCAGCTCCCCTCTGGGCCCCCTTGTTCTCTTCTTCCAGAATTAGCATTCTCAACACTCTTATTTGCACTTAATACATCACTTAAATTCATTAATCACATTGATGAATTATTCTGTTTTAACTAGGTAGAGGATTGTAAGAGTGGCACGGTTTACTGGATTTAAAAAAAAAAAAAAAAAAAACACCACTAGGATTAACATAAGAAAATTGTCTTTAGTAACACACATATGCCTAAGAAGAAGCCAGGAAGATGGGATCCACATCAGTACCACAGACAGGAACACCAGGAAGATGTGGACAAGATACAGAAGTCAGAAATAACAGTCCCGAGTCCTGCACCTCCACTCTTCAACATGCCCAGAAATAAAATGAGATTGAAAGAGAGGAGAGACTTGAAATCACTCTGCATTTGAGATGTACCATGTTTTAACCTAACTACTCCAGGGCTCGAGCAATTCAGAAACCCTAATTGCTTCCTTCAGTCCTCTTATCTGCATGCCATTGTGAGTGGACATGCCTGCTACTACCAATAGCAACTTCACTGATAACACTGATAACAAAGAGTGAGCGCACCAAGGATTGGAAAGGTGAGGGAGGAGGAGTGGGAGAAAGTGGGTCCTGAGTTGCTTGAAGGAACTGATATGGTTTGGGTATGACTTGTCTCTCAGAGTTCCATGTTCTGAAAGTTTGGTCCCCAGAGTAACTATATCAAAAGGTGGTGGGACCTTTAAGAGGTGGAATCTAGTGGGAGGTGACTATATCATGATGGCCCTTGTGAGAGAAAGGATTAATGCTGAACTCACAGAGTGGGTTAGGTCTTGCAGGAATGTATTAGTTCCCAAGAAATCTTGTTGTTATAAAAGAGTGAGCCTGGTGCCCCCCCAGTCTCTTGCTTTCTCTCATGCACACAGGCTCTTTGCACTTGCCTATTTCTTCTCTTCTACTTCTTTGCCATGTTGCGGTTCATCCAAGAGGTCCTCCCCAGATGCTGGCACCATGATATTTGGTCTTTCCAGCCATCAGAATCATGAGTTCAACAAACCTCTTTTCTTTATACATTGTCCAGCTTCAGGTATTTTGTTACAGCAATACAAAAGAAACTAAGGAGTTTACACCTTTATTCTACCCTGACCCAGCCTGAGTTCTCACTATGGTCAGATCAATAGAAATTTCTGCTCTCTTTGAGGGAAGAGTCCCCAATTCTAAGTCCCCTAAGGTGACTCCTTTGTTTTTTACAAATTCAGTTTCCCACTTAGGGCAACCTAGATTGGCTTTCATTTATGATGAAACTCCAAGGCAAAGAAAGGAATTTTAGATATTCTACCTGAGATGGCAAAAAAAAAAAAAAAAAAAAAAAAAAAAATCCAAAAGGAGGAAGTGGGAAAGAAGGATAAGAAAAGTGGTAAACCAGTTGTTCAAAGAAGCACTCACCATTTTATCAAGTGAATTCTCTTATTTCCCTGGAATACCACAAAACCTGCAGCAGTAAATCCTAAAAACGTTGTTGTGCCTGTTGAATCCTAAAAATAGAAATAAAAACCTGTTGGATTGAGGAAAATAGAGTAAACAACAAATGGAGTACTTATTCATCCTCACCCTGGGTTAATTTTGGGTCAAGTCCAATGATCACAGCATAAACTAAGTTTCTGAGATTAAATTTCTAAGAACAAGACTTCCCAAATCTGGGCAAGGTCCAGGATGCTATAGCTTTTTCCTTTCAGGAATGAACCTTTTGCCTCACCAGGAACATCCTGGAAATACACAGATTACTCCCAAACACCATGTCTATTTCCATGTATCTTTTGGGCCTGCCTGGGTTCTAGATCTGCTCTATAATGTAAGCAAACTGTTCTTGGCACCATTAACCCTCCAATACAATGAAAACAAAGCCTGAGCATCTTCTGTGACTCAAACCAAACAGGATTTCTGGTCATTTCAATAAAAAAGTGTCCAGAAAATCCTACTTTGCCTCCAGCCTAGACAGAGATCAAGTCAGCCTCTAAGTAATCAGTAAGAAAAAAAGAGTCTCAAATTTCTGGTTAAAACATAAATCACTAAATGGAATAAGCTGATTTAAACCATAACTAGAAGGGGCAGCTGGAAAATATCCTGAAACAATTGTGTAGGATGCAAATGCTAATATGGACAAGTACACTGCCTTGGCTACAAATGGAATCATCTGGGAGCCTGGTCTTCCTCCCCAACAGACCCTGATATAATGGAGGGAGGGTGTGTTCTGGGCAGCAGATGTTTGTGAAGCTCCCAAGGTGCTTCTAATGAGCAGCCTGAGCTGAACACTCAAACCTAGTACTTAGCTAATAAGCTGGTCCAATCTGGGCACATAAATCTTCCAGGATAACCCAACCAATTATCTTTAAGAACCTGACTGATACACTTAGTTTAGCATTAGCACTAGAGTCTGGTTGATATATAGCTAAAAATATGGAAAGGAGATTGCATGCATATGTCATTTCTGGAAAATATGTACACAGGATCCCTAGGAGCTTAAAGAAGAGGCAGAATTTCCAGCTGCACCCCCAAATTTCTGACTCAGTAGTTCTGGGGTGGAGCCCAGGTAATTCTGGTAAAGATGGTCTGTGTTTCACCCTTATGAAAAATACTTCCAAATAATATGAGTAAAGGAAAAAATAAAAATAAGAACTCCTAATGTCATAATATAATTTGAAATATTTCTATTTTTCCTTCCACTTTCCTATTTTTTAATGACTACATTCTTGCTGGGTAATTGCCTTGAAAGCAAATCTGTTAGGATCCTCTATCTTTCCAAAAGAAAACTTAATGAATAAATCCACTTGATGAATAAATCCATGTATGTTAATTTAGAAAATGTGGCTTCTACATTGCAATTAGCAAGTTATTGGAAGACTCTTGGAGTCTTAGAGAATATCAACTGACAAACATGTGACCACAACCAGGTAGTGCCCCTTTCAATTAGTATTTGTGGGTCAGGCTGTGGAAATCTCCCAAGAGGGTTCTACCAGACCTGCACACCAACTAACTTTCTTTTGGGAAAATCAATCATTTTGTGGTTACCTGTTGTCTGGGGAAGTTACCTTGCATGGATGGGGATCCACCCCATAGGTTTCCAAAGTGTGAGCTTTCAGGAGTAAGTTAAATTCAGCCACTGGTGGGCTCTGACCTCTAAAATCACACAAGAAAAATTCAGGGAGTTAAAACAGGAAATAACAGAAACATGGAGTCCCTTCAATTCATCAAATATAATATTCTAAACAAAAGAGAAAAGTCTTTTACTATTACATAAATAGTAATCAGTAAAACTGGTAATTATTTCTCACCATGAGGAGTCCTTTGTTAAGAAATCTGAGCTCATATTCTCTAGTGATTCATTCCATAATACACCCACATGTCTTCTGAGAACTCCAGTGACCCACACAGTTAATCAAGGTTATCAAGTTACCAATAAACAGGTCCTTGCAAATTCAATCTTAATACAAAACAAAACCCAGCATCTGTTCTTTCCTTCTCATTTAAAAAAGATTATCCAGGGTAAATGGCATCCCTTTTTGCTTGGGGTAGAAACTGGTCAATCCTGTTACTCCATCAACAAGACTAAACAGAGCCATCCTGCCAACAAAGAATTGTCAGCCGGTTCCACAGACAGCACTGGATTTGCAAAGGAAATATCTACCACTAGATCTAGACTGTCCTCTAGGCTAGTAAACAAGGTCTTGGCCTCAAGGGGAAGAAAAGGAGAATACAAATATGGATAACCTTGAAGTTCTCTCAGGATTAAGCAACATTTCAAAGACCCCACTTTAGCTAACATTAAAATCTCACTTAATGTCATAGAAAATCAGAATCACTCCCCAGAGATAATTACATAACTAACAACCAAGAAGAATTTGCTATGAAGAACAACAGAAATTCATTTTTATTTTAAAAATGTAAAATTAAATGGCAATATTAAATGTCTCTCCACCCAAGCTTTTCCCCATAGATAGATTGCCCCCAAACTCTCTCAAAACTCCCAAGAGTCACTGTGCCTCTAAATCAAAACAACAACCCATCTGCTTTCTCCTTAAGGTCTTTGAAGATCTCTTTACTGGAATTTTGCTCCTATATGTCCAAGGAGCATCTTAATCCAACAACTCTTTGGTTATTTCTTTTATCCTTCTCTTCCTTTCCCTTCTTCTCCTTCATCCCCACACACTTCTGTGTGTGTCTCCTTTGAAAAGCCCTAGTAGATGTATTTTGAAAACCATGCCTTTTAAACCTGTGTTTCATTCTTTGTATCTCTGTCTTCTGGTATTACATCCTGAATTATTTCATAATTCAAACTTCCAACTTATCAATTGTTTCTTCAGCTATGTACATTCTGTTTTTCATCTTACTTAAGTCTTTTAACATATCAATTAAGCATTCATTTCCAAAGTAATATCTTTTTATATTGTGAAATAGCAGATAGCAGCCTATTTTTATTTCATGAGCATGAATTCCTCTTCTCCTTCTAAGGATTTCTGTTCATTTCTTGGAAGGTCCAATCCTGTTTGCTCCATAAATGCCGCTTTCTCCATGAGGATCCTTTTTGGGCTGAATCAGTCTCTCATGGAGTTTCCTTAAGTGTTTCTTTGTTTCCTTGAGTGTTTGGCAATCCTTGTTTGAATGCTTATCTTGTACATATCCCTTTAACAAAGTGGACTCCAGATGTCGTAAGCAAGGGTGAGATGTGCCACGTGGGAAGAATATGTATCAGTAACTTGATTTGGGGTAAAGTTTTGGGTTCTTTCTGGAAATTTCTTTGCTCATGCAAGGGTCACCTCAGTTCAAGCCCACTGCGGCCCTTGACTCAGCACAGACCAACCAGAGGAAGGAGTCAAAGTTGCCCAGCTGCTCCCAGCGTCCTTGCCCACTCACTGTGATGGCGGCTAGGCCCATCCATAGCCCAGAGCACACAGAACCATGGCTATCTTGTGAATGCTTGGCCTGGATCCTTAAAAATGGAATCCTTTCTTGTATATTCCCTGACTAATGTTTTTCCTATTATACACAGGGACTTGGGGAAGGAAAGGAAAGTTGTCAAATAGGCTACCTGTTTCTTCGAAATAAAGAGGGAACTTTGAAATCCATCCGTTACAGAATGTTCCTCAGGAATTAACTCAAATGCCTCCTTTAGGAAAATAAAGTCTTTCTGAAGCTCTTCAAGATTTCTTCTTCTGTTTTAGTGTCTGAAACTTCACTCTGACACAATATACATGAGGAGAATGCTTACTTATTCATACTGATCAGCACCATGTGGGCTCTTTCAATCCAGGAAATCCTAACTTTAGTTCTTTCTTTGACTTGTTTTCTTTCCAAAACACAGTCAGTTTAACTGTTTTCTCCTCTAGATAAAATAACAACACACTCAAGAAAGTCACCAACTGTGTGGATAGGAATGGGAAAAGGTGATTTTGAAAGATTTTTCTCAAAACTCACAGGTATTTCTCCATGCCTCTTTTGTAAGTTCTTGCAGTATTTTAACTTTCATCAGAAAACAAAGATATTACAGAATCCAAATACTGGATTTGCTGGTGCTCTCCCTCTCTCTCTCTCTGTCATCTTACCCACATACAGACTAGAATGAAGCAGTTGAAGCTGTGCAACCCACTCTGACATCCTTCAGTGCAAAGCTCCAGCCTAATCACCCAGACTAGAACCAGGTCTAGAACTAGGGCATCCGTGTCACCCTGCCACACACACAGTCACAGGCCATCGCTCTGCCACAGGATGAACTTCCCACTCCACTTAAAAGGCCCTCATTCTGACACACACTAGTCAGAACCTCCATTCTGGAGAGTTAGCCACTCTCATGACTAGTTGGCTGCCAGTGTCTTTTTCTAAATCATGTTATTTATTCTTAAAATTCAAGTGTGACTTTCAAGTCCACTTTTTAAAAATTCATTCTGGAAACAAGGTCATTATAACAGGTTATCATTCAGAGGTTCATGTTAGAAAGTGCTATGGTTTGGATGTGACAATGCGTCCCCCAGAGACTTCTGTGTTGGAAGTTTTGTTCCCAGGGTGATAACATCAGAGGTGGTGGGACTTTAAGAGGCAGGGCCTAGTGGAAGGTGGTTAGCTCACTGGGAGTGCTGCCTTCCAAGGGATTCACATAGTCCTCATGCGATTCCAGTTAGTTCACATGAGAGTAGGTTGTCACTAAAAAACCAAGGGTAGCCTCTGAAGCCTCTTGTCTTGCCAGGTGATCTATCCCTCTTACATTGCTCCTACCATGTTGCCTTGTCATGTTGTGATGTAGCAAGAAGGACCTCAGCAGAGCTGAAGAGGTGCTGGTGATATACTCTTGAATCTCCAAAACTGTGAGCTAAATAAGCCCCTTTCTTTTCTTTATAAGGTCCCCAGTCTCCAGTGTATTGTTATAGCAACAGAAAACCTACTAAAATAGAAAGTGAATAATTTTTCTCTGGTAGTGGTCTTTTTCTGAGCACTTCCCTAGACTTCCTAAGTCTAATAAGTATCTAATATCTAATTGCAAACACTCAACCACTGCATGTCCAGCTCCAGAGGATGTACCATTAAACTCTAGCTCCTATAAATCAATAAATACATCTTTAAAAAGTCAGATAATGCAGAAAGAAATAGGCAAAATACTTAATAGGTATTTAACAACTTATTTAAGTTGTTAGGAGGCTGAGATAGAGCAAAGCAAAAGCTCATCTTTAAATAAAAATCCTTAAGTCAGTATCACTTGCTTTGAGTTTAACTACAAGTCTCCACTGGATAAGCATTTTAAAGATCTTTTATTTAAGAAGTATAAATAGCCAACATGAATAATCTGCTCAACTTCTTTATGATCAGGAGAATGTAAATTAATGTCATCAGAAACTATTAACATATTCATATAATAGCTAAATTAAAAATACTAACAAAAACAAGCA
Organism: Sciurus carolinensis; assembly: GCF_902686445.1. NCBI lineage: Eukaryota > Metazoa > Chordata > Mammalia > Rodentia > Sciuridae > Sciurus > Sciurus carolinensis. The sequence goes on from NC_062226.1 coordinate 83,896,146, forward strand.
CTAGTGGGAATGTGTAACAAAAGCAACCCCAATATACTACTATGGAAAAGCAATTTGGTAGAACAAATCTGGAAAATGCTCTGGCATTATTTACTAGCAATGAACATATTTGGTCTAAAATACAGCAATTTTGCTCATAGTTAGATATGCAGCAGCAACTAATGTATGTTGTACCAAGACATATGTAAAAGTCTCATAGTAGTGTTATATGTAACAGCAAAAAAAATCTCAACTATCTATCAACAGATAGATAATAGAATATGACACAGCTATATAAAGCTACATACAAGATAGATAAATATCACAAAAGTAAAGTTGAACAGAAGAAGTCAGACATAAATTGATAAGCACTGTATGGTTCTAGTTCTGTGGCTTTCAAAACTTGAGAAAATGAAACCAAAATGTTAGAGGTCAGAGATGTTTCATATTTGGGGTCTTAAATTTAAGTCTAATTCATCTTGATTTGCTTTTGTATATAACTCATCTTGAGCTGGCTTTTGTATATGGTGAAAGACAAGGACCTGATTTCATTCTTCTGCATGTAGATACCGTTTCAATAAGATACCATTTATTGAATAAACTGTCCTTTCCCCATTGTGTGTTATTGGCACCTTTGTTGAAAACCAGATGACTGTAAATGTGTGGATTTACTTCTGGGGTTTCTATTCTGTTTCACTGGTCTATGTGTCTGTTTTATGCCAATACCATGCTGTTCTGATGACTATAGCTTTGTAGTACGGTTGGAAATCAGGTAGTGTGATGTTTCCAGTTTTGTTCCCTTTGCTCAAGATTGCTTTCATTATTTAAGGTCTTTTGCAGTTCCATATGAATTTTAGGATTGCTTTTTCTAGTTCCTCATCTTCAAAATATCATTTGTTCCTTTGCTAACCCTGCATATGACTGAAGTCAGAAATCCTGCACTGAGAGGAAGTGTCAGCCAGGAGACTGAGATAGAGCAAAGCAAAAGTTCATCTTTAAATAAAAATCCTTAAGTCAGTATCACTTGCTTTGAGTTTAACTACAAGTCTCCACTGGCTAAGCATTTTAAAGATCTAATTTTAAAAATCATACACAGAGAAAGGCTTACTGCAAATATTCAGTGAAGGCAAGGGATCGAAAGCAAAGGAGAAATGATGGGGACCTCAATAGCATTCGAGACTCCTAAGGCCTCCCGCTTACTGAGGAAGAAACCATTTAAAGATCTGTTTTCCAAGGAGATACTAAAAGCAATTAAACAGATTTTTTTTTTCCATTTCCTCAAATCTCCCACTCGACATTTGTTTCTGGCAAAAACTCTGTTTAGTAATGGAAAATAAAGATTTTTTCCATCCTTTAAATGTTGCACCAGAATATGTTCTGCTAAGATTAATAGTGTCTCTAATGAGACATTTAGAGGTAAAAACCAGTGATTAGTAGAATTCTCTTTTAAGAGCTAGCAATTCTCAAGAGAGATGCTTTTCTAATAAATTAGGTGAGGTCAAGTAATTACATATTTAGCTAGATATCTCTCTCCTGCCTGTTCTGCATTATTTTAGCCAAAGAGGAACAACCTCTCTCCTATTGATCCTCCTTTAGCATACCATTGCATAGAGTATAAAAACATACAGCCCCAAGAATGAATGAAAGTTGTTAGTTGCCACTAATAATGGGATGAGAAATGGGCTTTTCCAGCAATGACCTGGGCAACATGATGTGCAGCTGACAGGAAATGGGATGGATTTGGCTCCAGCTGACCCATATGCACCTACGAGGTCCAGAATTAAGTCATGGGTAGAAAAATAATAGTCTGTTCTCTTTCTGAACAGTGAGATTCTCAATTTGAGTTAAATTAGTTTTTGTTACAACTTAGTTGCAATTTAAGGTTTAGCTTTGTTGCAACTTTAAATGTTCTGGCCAGGTACAACAGGACATGCCTGTAAACTCAGTGGCTCGGGAGGCTGAGGCAGGAGGATCCTGAGTTCAAAGCCAGCCTAAGCAACTTTGGGAGGCCCTACGCAACTCAGCAAAACCCTGTCTGTAAATAAAATATTAAAAAGGGCTAGAGATGTGGCTCTGTGGTTAAGTGTCCCTACGTTTAATCCCCATAACAAAAACCAAACAAACAAAAAAATCTGCACCACTGGCTTCAAACATTTGCAAATACCCTCAGAACTTGCCCTTCAGAAGACTGGGATCTTAGAACCCATGAGACTCCATAGAGCACTCTGTGCATTACAGTTTTTTCACAGAATTGGGGGCCTGCAGGGAAACCCCTTGTGCTTTTCAGTACCATTGCTGGCTCTCTGAATGACAGATCTTTCTTCTTCCTGCTGTCCTGTCCCCTATCATTGGCCTGGGCTGTCCTGCCATGACTGGTGTCTGGAGTGCCTGAGAGGAACTCCACTAAGTTCTCTAGTGGGTTAAAGGTTTTGTGGCCCTCAGTGTCCCCCAATCCCTGACTATGGCAATTTCTTTCTCTTCCCATCACTCCACCAAAAGCCAAAGCAACTGAATTTCTTATTGAAAGGACATTTTAGATACTAGTACATTTGAGTTTCTTTGCAACTTCATTTCTCAAATGGGCTCAAAAATGTTAATTTGTAGTTTACTTTTTGCATTGGTGTTATTTTGGAGTTAGGGAAGATCAATGTTGCATGCCTTTCTAAATCCTAACTGAAATTGAAAGTCCGTAGTCTGTCACTTCCAATTTTTTTACTTAGAGAGGGACATTATCTGTCATAAGCCCCTTAGGGACTATTAAGGACCATCTCTATGAAGAGCATCAGATAAAACACTGCAAATTTGGGCAACTGCCATGCTCTGAGGGAGGCAGTGGTGATGTCCTGAAGTCATGTAGGACCACAACTTACAGGAGAGCAGCAATCTAGAAAGATATGAGAACATAGCACAAAAATTCAGGTTTCTACTGCTTCATAATTATGCAGACTTGGAGAAGTTAATTTCTCAGAACTCAATTTCCTTCTCTATCAAAGATGGCAGCACAAACTCAATACCAATGGAGGTAGGTGAACTGGCAGAGAAGGGATGATGGATACTTGGAGTGCAAATGATTCTTTCAAAGGGCACTACTGTTGCTGAATGTTGCCACATGGATGTCAGGGATTGGTGTCACCAAATGCCCCAGGTACAAGCCAAGCTGAACCGTTATGGCAACCACTGATGCCATTTTTTTAAACTATTATTTGACCCAAGGTGCATACATTTAGGTCAGAGTGTAGCCCAAGGACTGTCATTTTATGTCGCCTGCTTTGGACTCTAAGGGATCTTTAAGTGTAGTAACTAAGTGTCAATTTGCTTTATTTTTGGTTAGTGATCTCTTGAGAGTCAAAGGCTCTGAATGGTAGTTGTAGCTGTCTCCCATTAATAAAAAGTAGTGAGCCATTTAATTATTGCTACATAGATATTACTTTTTAGATAAAATCTTTGAATGTATCAGATTAGGGGTGAGTATGGGTAACCACAGGGACCCCAGCTTGATGGTGAGGCAGTTGAAGATCTGCAGTAAGAAATCCAACACTACACACACTACACCAGTTCCCCATGCAAAGCTGCCCTATGTGTGTTGTCTGAATGGATAGGTGGAAAGAGGAATGGAGGCATGGATACATCCTGGATGAATGGGTGTCTTAGTTTTAATGATAGATACTGCTATAGTCCCATCAAAAGTTCAGTCTTTAGCTCTGCCCTGTAAGTTAGAATCACACACCAGGAATAACCAAAGGATGTATTAACCCATTATGTTCCATCATCACATTTATGAAATACCTTAAAAATTGAGCAACAAATATACCATTTTATGGTAACTTTGAAATAAATATTTATGTTTTTAGAGTTTTATTCTTTTGATAAAAAGTAATAGGTAAACTATTTGTGGTAGTATTCATTATTATTATTAATGAGGTAATAATATTAATGAATGATATTGGTGAATGATTAGTGAATGATATTAATGATAATAAAAATAAAAGAAGTTTGAGATTATGATTTCCAACCTATTTTAATCCATCTGTGTCAATTTCATTGAAATATTCACAGAATGGGTTAAATAATGGCTGACTCCTACTTTCAATACAATCCCTCTGTCCTCCTTCCCAACCATGTTGCACTGTGGTGTCAAGGTTCATTTTCTCTTCAAGTCACTTTCACCAGATTTCACCTGTATATAAAACATTAACACCTTGGATGCATACACCATTTGCCTCTGGCCCATTTTGCTCTAAATATGTTCCCAATTCCAGCCCACATAATGCAAGGATTTCGTTTTCCTAGGAGGAGCATTTGATGCCAAGCGATTCCATCTTCCTATTTGTAACAAAGGTTTTATGTTAAATAGCAACAGAGAATGAAAATAGATTTAATAACCTATAAGGGAGAGAGATTTGAGAGTTTGGGAAAGAACTGGAGAAGGGAAAGAGGGAGGAGAGAGGACAGAAAGAAAGTGCATCTGAAGAAAGACCAGGGTTGTAAAATAATTGAAATTTCCCATTTTCTTTTTTACTCAATGAACACTCTTCTCAAAGCTGACAAAACATTTCCTAAGGGGGCTCTTGTGATCCACTTGTCAGAAGCACAGCCAAAGGTTATTTTTCATAACAGGGCACTTATTTCTAGAAAGCTAAATATTACTATCACTCCTTGCTAGGAAGCCAGGGCACATGATTCACAGAGAATGTGAGACTCGAGAAATAGAGATAATTGCTCTCTATAAAATACACTCAGTGTCATGACTGCTTCTAGCACAAACCTCACTGCATTAGGCCACTACAGCAGTGGCTAACTGAATGATTTTGCTGCACTTATAGGCAAGGAATGTACATCATAAAAACAGCTTCACTGCCAGTTGAGCTTTTGAATATTTAAAATCTTATGACCTCTGTCTGAAATTAATGTAAAATTTTCCCCCTAATGACAAACCTGATCAACTGGTGATGAGAAGATGGGAAGACAGAGTAGAAACTCTAGGAAATACCTCCAGAGAAGTTTATCAGGGCTCCTCACAGTGAAATCTATCTTACTTTTATATTAAACCTCCTCTAAGAACCCTCAGGACTAATGGAATGGGTATTTACTCTGAACCCAGATAGCTATGATTAAAACTGTGGAAAACAGAAACCAAGAGGGCCAAAAATAGAAAATAGTATTCACATCCCCAGAGATTGTGGTAATGACTCCATCCAGCCACTAGAGGACTCTAGAAGGAGGAATAACCTATTCCTAAATCAGTCCCAGGTCTAGGACATCATCTCTGCACATCAAATTCAATGAAGTCTATAAATTAAAGGAGATTCTTTTTTCACACATAGTTAAAAAAAATAAAGCTCTCATTGTCTTGAAATCATCTACAGAGGTAAGAGAGTGAAGCAGAAATTGAATCTAGACTTGCTCTGCCACATTCAGACCAGGAGAGAGCAAACTAGGAACAATGGGGTAAATCTTGTCCACTACCTGTTTTATCAATAAAGTTTTATTCAATCATGGCCCGTTCATTTATGAATTGTCTAGGTCTGCTTTCTCTCTATGAAAGCAGAGCTAAGTAGCTTTTACAGAGACCATGTGGCCCAGAAAGTAAAAAAAAAAAAATTTAATCATAACTTATCTAGAAGAATTATTCAGACTCAGTTGATTTTAGCACTGACAATAATGCTGAATGGCACATCTCTGTTCAATAATGTGAATGGCACATCTCTATGTCCTCTCATTCACAAGAGACCCAAAGATGCCTCTATAAAGTCTTTTCAAATAAAGCTCTATCAGCTACTCTGTGATTCCAATGGGCAAAATCAGAACACCAACAGCACCCAAAGCTGGTGGGGATGTAGAGTAACAGGAACTCACATTCATAACTAGTGGGAATGTAAAATGGTTAGAGACTATGGAAAAGAGTTTGGCAGTTTCTTACAAAGCTAAACCTATAGTATGTAGCAATCAGGCTCCTTGGCATTTACCCAAATAAGTTGAAAAATTATGTCCACACAAAAATCCACACGCAGATGTTTACAGCAGAGTTACTCAAACTTGGATGCTACCAAGTTGTCCTTCAGTAGGTTAAAGGATAAATGAACTGTGGTACATCCAGACAATTGATTATTAGTTAATGCCAAAAAGAAATGAACTATCAAGTCAGGAAAACACATGGAAGAAGCTTAAATACACAGTGCTCAGTGAAAGAAGCTAATCTGAAAAGGCTATTTACTATATAATTCCAACTATGATATTCTGGAAAGGTCAAAACTATAAAGACCTAAAATGATCCATGGCTTCCAAGGATTAAGTGATAGGGATAAATGATTTTTTAGGACAGTGGAACAATTCTATAAAATACTATAATAGTGAATACATGTTACTATGTATTTGTCCAAACCCACAGAATACACTCTAAGAATAAGCCCGAATGTAAACTATAACTGTAGATGATTAAAATGTATACATGTATACATCTATTGTAATAAATGTACCACTCCAGAAAGAAATGTTGATAACTGGAGAGGCCAGACATATCAGGGGACAAAAGGTATATGGGAAATGTTTGTACATTCCCCTCAATTTTACTGTGAACCTAAACTTCTCCAAAAAGTAAAGTCTGTTAAAAAAAAAAAAAAGAAAAGAAAGAAAAACAAAAATCAATTCTATTAGTCAGTGACATTGTGAAGGTTATTAAGAGTCGTTTAGTAGCTGTTCTAGCTCATTCCACCTTCCAGACACTAGGTAGAATTGCATTTCCTTGCTATTGAGAAGGACCTTGGGACTGCTTCTGACCAGTGAATTGTAAGCAGAAGTGACATGTATCACTTCCAAGTTAAGCAAGACTTTCCAAGAATCTCTTTCCCCTGGCTCAACAACTAGCAAAATAAAGCTCATGACTGCCCTGAGTGACAATGATGAGAAGAGTCCCCCAGCTGACCTCAAGTGAACAAAGCAGAGCAAGGAAGTTTTTCTTACACTAAGTCACGGAACTTTGGAGGTTGTCCTCAGCAAAATCTAGCTTACCTTGACAGATACAGAAGTGATCAATAACTAAAAATACCATCATGTTCTCAAAACCATGGCTTCTCTCTATCCCGTCTTCCAGTGTAATTAGAGATAGAGCATAAGGCATATGGCATATAAGGAAGAATAGTGGATCAGGCATGAATCTTAATCTTCACACACCAATCTCATAAACATCTAAGAAGTCTAAGCATTTAGTCCAAGGAAACTGTTACCCAAATCTCAGTTTTCCATTCTGTTTTGGAGTACCTCAAAACTCTGCAGAATCTTTCTCTCTCTCTCTCTCTCTCTTCCTCCAAAGAACTCTCATTCCTGCCTGTCCACCGGGTCATTTAGGGTCCACCTTCAAGTAGTGTATAGACTCTCTGGGGAAAGGAAGTCCTTTTCCATTCCTGAGTAATGTCCCCCCGAGTAAAGAAGCTTTTGTCTCTTCCTCCGGGAGCATAGGATCTGAATGATTCCAATCAATAAAAAATCTGGGAGCAGATTTTGAAACTGCCTCCCCAAGGTGAAAGCATTTCTCTCTATATAAATCACCATCACCATATCTGCTAATATTTAAACACCTCTATCACTATCTTGTTTTCTTTCTCAACTGGGTCCAGAAACCAGGTTATGTATTGGGCCCCTGCAACCCCAACAAAGGCCAGCTGGTGTCTTCTCAGGAAGTCTCTGTAACAAGAAGTCCATGGCTGCACATCATCCCTTTGCTGTGAGGAGTGTCACACGTGCAGTGACCACCTTGGAGAGTTGGATACATCTGAGGTTACGGACTTCCACAGGTCTCCACACAGTGGAAGTGTGCAGAGCAACTCAACTGAAGACCCTGTTCCCCACACACCACCAACACACTCCCCACCTATGTCCATTAATCCTCCAGAGCAGCCTCAACCTCCAGAGCAGGCTTTCCGTCCATCTGCAGAAAGCTCCTCTTCATCTGCACCACCCCCTTCTTCTACTCTTCTTGTCTTCCCCTCCCAACCTAAAATCTCTCTCTGCAGTACTGATGCAGAACCAAATGTGTGTCTACTTGGGGAGAATGAAGAAAATGCACAGGAAAATACCCCTGGAGTTGCGCTTGCAATGTCACATGATGCCTGACAGTTGCATCCCTCAGACCTGTGACTCTGACCCCTTCCCAGGGCTTTCTGGTTGTTACAAATGTGTAGCGCTACATATGCCACATAGAGCTGCAGTTCTGACCAAGCCATGGAAATTACTTCTGAGATTTGTAAACAGTGGCTGACTGATCCCTAGACCCCAATTACCACTTTCAGAGATCTCAACAAATCTGGGAGCTGACACACAGCTTTCTGATTGTTAAAAATAATCCGGAATCTTTTTTAATTTACCCACTTTCTCATAAAATCAGTTTGGTCACCAAGGCTTCCTGACATGTCTCTCAAGATTTTCTTTCGATTTCCTTTCCTCCTATTCTTTTTCAGGTCCTTGGCATCTCTGAGTGGCAGACATTAGTTACTCCTCCTGCTCTCCCACCTGGTGTCCATCCTTGGGTGCCCACTGCCATGGTGACACCGTGAAACATCTGCACAGCTCCCTGTCTCTCAGGACTGATCCGCAAAGGGGTAAAAGTGTGGCTATTGGTGTCAAGGTGCAAGTCCTCAACCTGCTATGACCAACGAGGCAAGTCCTTCGACCACGCCAGGCTGACCTTTGCTGATCCCTCACTGGGAACACTAATAGTGCCCACCTCATAGAGTTTGGGAGGACTAATGGAATGATGACACACAGTGTTTTGGCATCCAGTAAGCACTCAAAAAATGTTTATTGTAATGTGTTCTAAACATTTAAGGCCCCGCGAATTGTGGTTACAGAGGACCTTTGCTACCAATCCACACAATGGATGCAATTTCTTCATCCAAGAGCCCTCACTCTATGATCCCTGGGAAGGATGCTCCTATGCCACAGACCCCTCAACCAAAATATTGGAACTTTATCGTTATCTCTAACACCCTTGTCTCCAAAAGTGTAAAAAGAATAGTGAGGTTTTCATATATTTCCTCACAAAACTTTTCATTAGAAAGTAATACTCTAACCCATGGAGATGATATGCTGCTTTCTGAAGCAAGTACAATGTTTTGATGTCTAATTATCTTTACTTCTAGGAATGAAGTTACCTTTTCCAAGCTGAAATATGCAGTCACTTTTTTTTTTTTAATCGTGCAATGGTAGACTCCAAGGTGGCCTTTACTTTGCCAACATGACTATAGAGTGACAATATTCATTTGATCCACTGTGTGAACAATATGTCTAGAACCAAAATATGGGCTCTCCATTTCAGATATGAACTACGTGTTTAGTGACTCTAATTGGTAATTGGTGCTTCAGAAGGCAGTTTTATTTCTTTTTTTTTTTAATTGTTTGTCCTATTTTGTATACATGACAGAAGAATGCATTTGATTCACTGTACACAGAGTATAACTTTTCATTTCTTTGGTTGTACACGATGTAGAGTCACACCATTCGTGTAATCATACATGTACATAAGGTAATGATGTTTGTCTCATTCCACCATCTTTCCTTCCAGCCCACCGGTCCCTGACCCTCCCCTCATTTCCCTCTACACAATCCAACAGCTACTTTGAATGACCACACTATACTCTTCTCAGACTCACCAGAAGGGGGAGCTCTAGCACTCATTCCTAATGGGACACAATCGTTCCAGAATTCATAAACCAGTGACACTCTTTTCTTTATAGTTACCAGGAACCCAGAAGATGGACACACCTCAGATCTTGCAATTCTTCATCAATGTCGTTGTCATAACATTGCCTGTACTTGCTATTATTATCAAAAGAATTTCTTCTGTGATTTGCACAGAATCTAAACCCTAATACAGACTAGAATATCTGAGTTACCCAAATTTCAAGTTGGTGATGATTCCTAAGCACGCTTCATTTTATTCCCAATAGCCTCTGTGGAGGATGCACCACACAGTTCTTAAGAGCACAGGCTCTGCACCCAGGATGCCTGAATTCAAATCCCAGCTCTGACACTTACTAACGTGTAAAATACTTAATCTCTGTGCCTCAGTTCCCTCATCTGTAATGTGAGAACAACCATAGGGCCTATCTCCTAGGTTGTTGTGAAGAGCGAACAAAGTCAATATTTACAAGATGCTTAGAACAGTGCTTGGTACATAGTGAATACTATGCAATTTGGTACTCCTACCACCACAACTCTATACTTACCATCCTGAAACTTCTCAGCCAAGGAGGATCAGACACTAAATCCTGTCATCTTGGAAGTAGCTTGAAAAAAGGAACTTTGTCAATGAATTCTACTTGAAATCAATGCTTCCATCCATGAGGAGGGAAAAAGGCAACAGCAAATTCAAAATTGGAAAGGATTATTTATTTACCTTAGATTTCATTTTCAGAAATTCAGGGTGGTTAGAAACCCTTAAGTATAAGAAAACATATAGCTCTGATAACTGCTGACCATTCATAAGTGGCCACCTGAGCGACTCCACACTATTGAGATTGTTATTGATGGAGGACACCTGGGTGTCCTTGACAGTGTCCAGATATATTGCTCTGCCACCTGAAATAGTCTACCCACATGTTACAAATATTCCTGCTTCACATGATTTCCATAGTCCCTACAGTAAGAATACCTTCTCATCTCTCTTTCATAAATGTCTACCCGCATTACCTGAGTTCGTTTTTATGAATTTCCATGATTTTTCTTTCGAGCTTCTGTGATTGCTTGGGGAAAATCTCAAACTCACTGATGTAATTCTCAGGATGCTCATCAGGATCATAATCACCAAGCTCAGCTGAAATCAATAAAAAGTGAAGAAAAAGAGAAAAATTTAAAACATGATCGGGTTGCATGTGGAATGTCTTGTCCATCCAAAAGAAGATTCTGGAATAAACTCACACAACCCTTATTTGTACCCATGGAAAGCCCACAGCGTGGTGTCTAGAGACTTGTGTTCAGGATTGGTCTAGCTCTTTGAACTTGGCACTTTTCACCTTATTCGGGGTCTTGTTTTCTTTATCTGTAAATTGAAACAATTTAAAGCATTATTTCTTGATAGGGGCACTATTGGCTTTTGGGGAACTGAACAATTTTATTGTTTTAGAGTTCCCAAGAAATTGTGGGACATTAATCACCTCTACCTTTCAGGTACTGAATGTCGGTAACACACTCACTATGACCATCAAGAACACCACTCCCCAGAAGTTAGCCAGAGGGTACAAGATTGCAGTTAGAAGGAATATGTCCAAGAAGTCTACTCCATGATAGGGAGACAGCAGTTAATAACAATGTCTAGTATACCTGAAAACCTCTAAGAGGACAGATTTTAAGGGTTCTTATCCTCACCACAAAAATTATAAGTATGTGAGATAATATATTAATTAGCTTAATTTAACCATTCAATAACATATACATATTTCAAAACAAAATTTTGTATGCTGTAAATATGCAAAATTTTGTCAACTAAAAATTTAATTTTTTAAAAAAAACTAAATACCTCCCAAATATATCTAGGAAGGGCTTATCCTGGGAAACTTCCTCAAGGTTTTTTTCACAGTTAATAGTCTCCAAAGTCAGAAATCCCCTGGCTGGAGCTGCCAGCTCTGAGGTGTATACAGTGTGGTTCATTCAGTTAAAAAAAAAAAAAAATCACAACATGAAGAAACCCAAGGAGAATGCATTTAAACACAAATGGATTGCTCTTCAAACTAGAGTATCCACCTGAGTACAAAATAGCTTTTGGGATTAAGGCTGTTGTGAATTCCTAATGCAGGGTACCTCTGGAGAATCTTTAAGGGGAAAAAGAAATGCCTACACATGTCCAAGCATCCTGAGCACCTAGCGGAAGTGGGTGCCTATCTTATGACCCAGAGAAACAAAGGTTATATTCTGGCAATAAGAATATTTTCTACTGATTCTGCAAGCTTGCTGAGGAAAAACAGCAAGCATCTCAGACAAATAGGGGATATAGTCAAGGAGAGTAGACACTGAAGATAGCGGGAAACTGTGTTAGTCAAACCTGATCACCAACAGGAATTTGAAGTGGAAAAAAAAATTAGTATGTTTTTAGCACATCTGAAAAATCACACCAACTCCATAATCTGTATCAATTGTTCCATCATTATCAAATCAACTAATGACTGTGAAAGGGCAGAACCAGAAGGAAAACAAAGCTCTTTAAAAGTTTCTTCATAGAATGCAAGTTGTAGAGTTCTTAAAACAATCCAGGATGCATATATACAACCGAGGAAGAATTTTAAAAGTAAGATCCAAAATACTATTGATCATGAGGGGAAATTGATCAATTTGATCAAATCAAAATTAAATTATCTCTGTTCACTAAAGGATATCAAACTGACAATGCAAGAGGTGTCAATTTGAAAGAATATGTTTGCGAAATCTGAAGTTGACAAGGGCTAATATCTACAATAAAGAAGAAAACTGTGCAAATCAATGAAAAAATAGACTGGAAAACCAATAGAGAAATGGTCAAAGGATGTGAACAGGCAGTTCTCAGAAGGGGACACAAAAAGGGCTAGTATATGGAGAGATGCCCAAATTCACTAGTAATAAGAGATATGCAAACCAAAACAAGATGTCACTTTGCATCTTTAACATTGCCAAAAAATTAGGAAGTTGGCAAAAACATGAAGAAACAGAAACATTTATGTACTTCTGGGACTTCTCAATACATATAATTCTTCTAGAAAGCGAGGTGGGAGTATTTAGCCAAATATTATGACTCAGAAATCCCTCTTCTGAGCATATATCCTAGAAAAGCTCTGGGTACAAGAAAGGATATGTTCAAGCATTTTTATTGCAGTGTCAATCATGATCATCAGAAGGGGAAGCAAATTGGGTGTTCATTGTTTGTGGGACTGATAAGTGAAACACAGGAGATGCACCCTACAGGACATTCTGGTGGTTAGAAACAACAAGACATGTTCCTAGCAACACAGAGAGATCTCCAATATAGTATTCTGATCATGAAGGAAAGAAATAAAATGAGTTCTATAGCCCCGTTTAATTTATGAAATTTAAGAGTATAAACACACAAAGCAATAATAATCATTTTACAAGGTTGTGTATGCAAAGACATGGAGATATATGAACCCAGCTGTCACCTTTAGAAAAGGAAAAGGAGAATAATGGAAAAAGATCAGTTGATCAATCAATAAATGACCCAAAGGGACCAATGATGATAGTGGACCAAGAACTGATGATTAACTGGACCAAGAACCAATGATTAACACAACCTAAGTCCCAAAAGAATTACACATAACATTCCAATGCAACTACACGCACACACACACACACACACACACACACACACACTTATCTGTGACCTGGCTATGGGCCTAAATATTTAGGAAATGGTGCAACCAATGCCTCCATTTCCCATAGGTAATGAGGTAATTGACCCAATATGAAACTGAGTTGTTTTCAATGCTTGCAGAGCAGTTGGTAAGAAAGGGCCCTGTTGATGGGCATATTTCTCTTTTCAGGAAAATTTGTGAGGTACAATGGAATTGCAGTGCTAAATATTGCAAATTAGTAGCCTGGAAAATGCCAGAAAACTTAGAGGAGAAATGCCATGGAGAGCATCCCCATCACAGACACCGCTCTCTCCTTCCCTGTAAAGCTTGTCTTTAACTTTGACTTCAGCTGAACTGAAGGTGGTTTTTTTAGTGAATAAGGACTATTCCTACCAAGAAGAGGAAGCAACTTGTGGTTCTCTCTCCTCTGCATGACATTGAGGGTGAAGTTGTAACAAATGACACAGCAAACCAGATGGCCTGAGCACTTTTCAAAGAGAATTTAACTGCCAGAAGAACCCGAAGAATTTGAAGTCAAAGGAGGAGTAAGATCTGGTGATGGTAAGGATAAAGGGCAATGGTGTTTTCCCTGGTTAAGAGAGGACTCATTCCAAAAGAACTCCAGATGCAGGACATTAGAGTTCCAGGGTCAGCTCCTTCTATAATCTTCCCTGACCCCCTTGCTGGGCCAGAACCCTCCTAGGGGCACCATAGCAGGAACCAACCTTTGTGTCCCTCTATTTATTTATGAATGGTCTGTTTACTTGTCTGCCTTCCTATAAGGACTCTGTACTGCAGTGCCTGGCACTGCAGCTATTCAATAATTGTTTGAAGGACATATGAACACATGAATAAGGTAGCAAATACCTTCCCAACAGGTAGTTACTCAATCTTCCCAAGCATAGAGAGAAAGCACACATCACAGCAATTGAGCAGTGTCCTGGCTCATTCAACAGACCTCATGGAGAATCTCCAGTGTGCCAGACACAGGAAAGCAGCAATTAAAAAGACATTCTGAGTCTTGATCCTATGGAATTAGATTCTACATAGGATCTGGAATGTTCCCCCACAGGCCCACATGTTACGTGCTTGGTCATCAGCTTGGTTTTATTGGGAGGTGATGGAAATGCTTAGAGGTGGGACCTAGTGGGAGTTCTTTAGATCACTGGGGTGTATTCTCAAAGGGGATTGTGGGACATCAGTTTTTACCACTTTGTTTTTACTCCCAGGTTTGCAATGAGGTGAGCAGTTTTGCTCAGCCACCATGATGTGCTGCCACAGGCCTAATGCAGGGAGGCCAATCAACCTTGAACAGTAACCTCTAAAACTGTGAGCCAAGGTAAACCTTTTCTCTCTATAAGCTGATTATCTCAAGCATTCTTCAATAGTAACAGAAAGCTGACTAACAGGAAGAAATACACAATAAACTCAAAAAAAAAAAAAAAAACTCAGCAAGAAAACTTCAGATATGTATGCTTACAAGACAACCAAACAGGGATATGGCAAAGAACTGTGTACAGGGAGAACGCTGCTTTATGTGGAGTGGACCAAGAAGACTTAGAGGAAGGGGCAGCTGTACTGAGTCCTGAATACCTAGCAGGAGTTGAAACATCCATTGGGACTCACACACCTTTTGTAGAAGGATTAGGGGAAAAAATGTTCCCGAGAAAGAATATAAATAGATTCCAAGGATTATGTATGTTTGTTTTGCAAATTTTATTATGAAAAGAAATCCATTTTGCATGTATTGACTATGTTCCTTGGATTCAGTAACTACAGGTACTAGATGACTAGCTATTTTCTATACACTCAGAATATACTGAAGCTTAGCACACACTCCTTAAACAGAAATTGGCAAACAAGATGATGAAATATAACATAACCTCCCACTTTCTATTTTTTTTTTTTTTTTTTTTTTTTTTGTAGTGCTGGGGATTGAACCCAGAGCCTTGTGCATACGAGGCAGGCACTCTACCAACTGAGGTATATCCCAAGCCCCATAACCTCCCACTAAGTTCTAATCAGTGACTCCACCTTCCTTATCACTCTGTATGAATAAGTGGTTCTGACAAAGCCCATCTTTATCTGAATGTGTTAGTGACCTCCAGAACTGCTTAGGTATTCACCATGAGCACCAGAGAACTCTTAAGAATCCTGCTTTTACTGAACTTGCTACAGATGACCCACAGACCCTACTGCATTTTAAAGACAAAAGGTTCTTTCAAGGTCTCTCAGTCCATTTCCAACTCTACTTTCCTGGCAGCATCTGTGTGTGTGGTCAATAATAATAGCAAAGAGGGATGAAATAAGGTCCTGTTCATCTGGATGGAGCTTTTGTGGCTTCATTTGAAACATAAAACAGGATGGAGAGCTTTCCATTATAGATCTATATTGAGCGTGTCTCTGGAGAATTGACAGTAATTTACTAATGCCTAAATACATTCTGAAATTCTCTGATGCTAGTCTGTTGCTTGGATTAGTATCGATTCCCTTTTCCCTTCCCTGAGACAGTGCACCTGAACCAGAAGTGCACCATCTTCACCATGAAGGAATACAAATGTGAGGTTTTAACAGACCTTCACTCTGGGGTGGATTTCTCAA
The DNA here is from genome assembly GCF_902686445.1 of Sciurus carolinensis. Lineage (NCBI taxonomy): Eukaryota > Metazoa > Chordata > Mammalia > Rodentia > Sciuridae > Sciurus > Sciurus carolinensis. The sequence goes on from NC_062226.1 coordinate 83,912,054, forward strand.
GCATGTTCTCCACCTCAGAGCTCATAGGACTACTTCCCATCACAGAATCACTCTAGCTCTGAACTGGAAAATTTCCAAGGGATTTAACACTTCTTACAAAGTTTGATACACAGCACTAGGATGCTCCAAGGGAAGAGGAAAAGCAATACACAGCATACTCCCAAAACTATATGTTTTGAAAGCATGGTCTCCAACAAAGCAAGGTTCAGAAACGGAGCTTTTAGGTAATGATTAGATCATGGGGGCTGTAACCTTATTAGTGGATTGATCCATTTGATGTATTAATAATTGGAATTTACTACTGGGTGGTAACTATAGGCAGTCCTGGCATGGCTGAAAGAAGTAGGTTGCTGGGGGCATGCCCTTTGGGACTACATCTTGTATCTTGTCCCTGACTTCTCTCTGCCCCTGTCACCCACCTGGCTGCCATGAGCCAATAGATTTCCTCTGCCTCACCATTCCACCATGATGTTCTGCCTCACCTCAGGCCCAGAGGAATGGAGTCTGCTGACCATGGACTGAGACCTCTGAATCTAAGAGGTCCTAACTAAGACCTCTGAGACAAGAAATAATTTAGAGGAGTCCAAAATAAATTTTTCCTCTTCTAGATGGCTCTTTTCAGGTTCTGCTGATGAACACACAACACTCATTTCAGAATTCTTAGAGAATAAATACACCTGGGAATAGTGTCAAAGAAAGAATTTCATAGCACAGGATGTCCCATGGGCACAGAGGTGGGCCACAACGAGATCCCCAAGAGGAGGGCAGATTCTCTCTCTTAAGCAGTGAATGAAATTTGATGTTGAGACAGGCGGATGATTGTCACCTGTGACCAGATTATGGCCCATCACAAACTCCTTTGTTATTCTTTCTACATCCACCATAAAACTGGCATAGTCACTCACTAATATCTCTCTCTCTCTCTCTCTCTCTCTCTCTCTCTCTCTCTCTCCCCTCCTTCTTCTCTCCCTCCCTTCCTTTCCCTCTCATAAACAAGCCAACAGTATTCTGCTACAAATGGTTGGATCATCAGGATCTCTCCAAATAGCCCCTGTGGCCAGCTGCCTTCCAGCAAACCCTGGGGAACACCATGCCCAAGCCTTACTTCACCTGGGTGCTAGGTGAATCCCCAGCAATGTGCTGCCTTGGGTACTGGAGGCCTTCTCTCAAACTCTGTCCTTACAAGGTAGAAGCATTCAGAAGCCAACCCAGGTCTGTGCATTCACTGTATCCCACTGATCCCTCCCCTTGGGCTCTCACTAAAAAGAAGAGCAGCCACGACTAGGGTGCCTGCACTTCCCCCCTGCCTGGTGCAGAATGGTCTCATGAAATCACACTGCCAGGGAAGGAGGATGACCATTCATTTAATAGATGAAGATACTGGGGCATGAAGCACTTAAGCAATTTGTCTATGGTGAAATAAACAGGAAATGGGAAAAAAGGTTCAAACTTAGGTATGAGAGAGAGTGAAACTAGTGTACTGTCCTCACTTTGTTACATGACTAGAAAAGCTGAGGAATTAGACAATATACATGAACACACATATACAGGTGAAAACACACAAGCACATGATACAACACATGAAATATACATGAACACATATAAACATGTTACAATTTACAAATGCACATGAAAATATGCATGTATATGATACATACATGCACACATGGGAATATACATGTACATACAGTCACATGTGCACATGAATATATACATGTGCATATGCACACATGAAATATACTTATGCACATATACACAACACACACATGGAAATATATATACGCATATGATGAGCAAATAATATCTATATAAAAATTCTTTGGGCATGACTTCCTTCTTTGAAACCTACCTTCCCAGACATGGTTTCCCCCCTTCAAAATGCCTCTAGCCCCCATGTTTGGTAGTTGGAACTCAAAACAGAATATTCATACCTCTTCAGAACTTCTGCAAAAACTACACAGCCCAGCCACTTTGAAAAAGAGACTCTGAGCCCTATTTAGAGACTTTGGAGGATCCTATGTCTTTGCAGAGGCTGCTGTGAACATCTCAGCCCAACCTTGCACTGGCTTAGGGAAGAAGGTGAGCAGGGGGCTCTGTGCTTCATGTGCAGTCCCACCAGGCTTCCAACCACAGACATGACAGGATGGGCACAGATCAGGGAGAGGGGAAGCGTGGGACAAAGCTCTGCAACCTTGTGCACCGATGGGAGACAGCACAGTGGGTTCAGACTCACCTTGAACAATGCAGGCACCCAGGTAGGCAGCATCAGAAAAAGAGCACAGCAGTCGACCATGAAAAATATCCCTTTTAATTTGCAAATACAAAAGGTACCTGCAACACAAAAGGAGAAACAGTTACCCTAAGTTTCGGCTGAAGCTAGGAAGAAGTAGGAGGATTGTTCATGCTTTGCCCACGCGGGTCACCAGAGCCCTATCCAGCCCCAGGGAGCAGTCTAGACATACCAAGCAGAGAAAAACATTTAGAAAATCCAGAGTGTCTGTAGCTAAACAGATCTTATCAGATTCCAAGGCTGTAGGACTCAGCCTTTTCAAAAAGGCATGAGAACTAAAGGAAACCACAGGGCCCAGCAGCCACAGCTCCCATAGAGTAACAACCACAACCACCATCATCACCACATCTCAGATACCGGGCACCCAAGTTCCATTTGAAATGGAGAATCAGGAAACGGAATCAGTTAGTAAAAGGAACTAGCACATCATTTTTCAGGGGTAGACAGATAAATTAATCAATTCACAACAACAACAACAAAAAAAAGCCTTGGTCACGAGGCCAGAAAGCCAGCAGATTCACACTTAGAAATGTTCAAGAAACGTCATCTGTGTACAGTCCTCCCTTGCTCTCCAGGAATGTAAATGTCTGCAGAGGCCGGGCAAACCTCTAGGCCAGTGAAATGGGCTCATGCAAAAGAGTCAAGAAAAGAAATGCAAAAAGTGGGACTCCCTACAATGAGGGCAGCCACCACATGGCTCCAGACCTATGTTGCCTCAAAGAAAATTGTGTGTCCAGTTTTTCAGAAAATCGAGATTGGGACAAGGATGTGTGAAGTTCCCCAGAGCTTTGGTCTCTCATCCTTATGAAAATGTAGCTGGCTGACCTTGGTGCTTTTGAGACAAAGTCCATGAACATGGGTCCCAGGTTTCTGGCCTTGTTTGGAAAATAGCTGTGCATGATATTGTGCTGAAATTTCACAAAGGAACTGGAAGGTCTACTTTAGCAAAATAAGGGAAAAAAAGAAGCACATGGAAGATGCAGGGGAGAAGATCCAAAGAGAAAAACGGTAAGGAAAATCCTAAGGTGGCAGGAAGGGATATCCCAGAAGCTCTAGAAAATAATTGTGCCAGAGCAGAGAAGGAGGGAAGAGGGTTCCAGACACAGCTCAGAAAAAATGAACTTAAGTGTTTTCAGCATAAAAAATACCGTTGAAGTATATAGTAGAGATGCTGGAACATTGGGAAAAAATTAACAATGAATATATGAAAAAACCAAACAAATATAATGAGGCAACTATTAACTTCAGAAAAAAATGAAAGCACATAGAGGAAAAGAGGTTGCAATGTGTTATTTGGCTCAGTGAGTAATATTTGTATAGACTTAATGAAACATTGACCACTGATTTAACAAAAAATTATATAAAACCAGGGCATGGGGAAGAAAAGCGAAGTTGGGATAGGAGACAAAGACTATTTTTTTCAAAGAGATCAGGACTAAAGCTGGCAAATCAAGAAATAGTGGTGTAGGGGGTTGGGATGTAGCTCAGTGGTAGAGCACTGGTCTAGCATGTGCAAAGTCCTGGGCTCAACCCTCATCACCAAAATAAAGAAAGAAAAAAATATGTAGAAACCTATGATCTTTTAAAGACATGGAGAAAAATATCAGTGAAACTCTCTAGAAAAGTTGAGGGGGGAAACCTATAGGGATAAGGGGTGTTGGGAAGGTGGGGACAGGGGCTTGTTTTAGTCATAAACCTTCTACTACTATTTAACTTCCAAATTGATACACATAGATTTGTTTATTTCTCTGTGTGTTTTCCTTTGATAAAAAAAAAGTTTATTTTTAAACTTTAAAAAAAAAGAACATTGAGATTGGATTTACAAGTGAAACCTTTGAATTTTAAGTGTTGCAACAAATTGTTTTCAAGAGCACTATAATGACAAACAAAAACCAGTCAGGATGCACCAGTTTGCAAGCCCTGGCTCAGGCTCTCTTCAGAAGAGTCCTTTCAATTCCTCCAAACTGATCAAGCCCTCCTCAGATTTCCTGGGTTTTCTTAGCCCGGTTAATTCTTTTCACTCAAGGCTCAGGCCTGAGGTCTATTGTTTGTGAACAAATTAACTTTGTGGATGCATGTGCTTTCTTTTCTCACTTATTTTAGTTTTTAACTCCTGGAGAACAATTTTTTGTTGTTGCTTCCATGTTTCGGGGTGAAGGTGGAGAGGGGGGTTGTGCAATGCTTCACCAGTCCCAGTTAGCACTTTATGGTGGTTAATATTATGTGTCAACTAGGCTGGGCCGTGGGATGCTCAGGTATCCAGTTAAACACTATGTCTGGGTGTCTATGAAGGCATTTCTGGGAGATACCAGCATTTGAATTGATGAACTGAGCAAGGCGGATGCCCTCCCCATCCTGAGTGGAAATCCTGCAATCTCTTAAGGGTCTGAGAAGAACAAAAAGGCAGAGAAGGTTGAATTCATTCTCTGCCCTTTTCTACCCTCAGTGCTTCTGGTTCTTAGGCCTTAGATTTAAACTGAAACCTACTCTACCAACTCTTCAGCCCTCAAGCCTTTTAGCTACACCACTGGCTCTCCTGGGCCTCCAGTTTGCAGACAGCAGATCATGGGACCTCTTGGTTTCTGTAATCCTGTGAGTCAATTCTTTAAAACAAATCTCATTTTATATTTAGACATAATTGTAGATAAAGAGATATATATGGTTGGATGGTCCTCTGGAGAACCCTGACTATTACATACCCACAGTGCTCAAATAATTTACTCAGGTTTCTGAGGAGCAACATGCACAATTCCCATTTTATTTATTTATTTATTTATTTATTTATTTATTTATTATTTATTTATTTTTTAAAGTTGAACATAGCATTTAATAAACATGTACTGTGGTTCCAAAGATTTTGGCATTGATATCCCATTTGAAATATAAGAAATATGTCCTAGATCCTTAAGACTTTTTCTTTTTTTTTTCCTTTTCTTTTCTTTTTTTTCTTTTTTTTTTTATTGTAAACAAATGGGATACATGTTTCTCTGTTTGTACATGGAGTAAAGGCATACTATTTGTGTAATCATACATTTACATAGGGTACTGTTGTTTGATTCATTCTGTTACTTTTTTCCCTCCCCCCCACCCCTCCCACCCCTCTTTTCCCTCTATACAGTCCTTCCTTCCTCCATTCTTGCCCCCCTCCCACCCCCCATTATGTGTCATCATCCGCTTATCAGTGAGATCATTCGTCCTTTGGACAATTCCCATTTTAAAGACAAAGAACTGGAGGATCAGAGAGGATGATTAACACGCTAAGGAGATTCTGCCAGCCCCAGGGTACTGGAGCTCACCATTGCTGGACACTGGTTTACTGGCATCAGACTGGAGGAATGGAAGGATTCAGCAGCTCACTTGTGTTTTTATTCAATGGGTCTTTATCTCACACCTGCTTTATGTTTTGCACTGTGCTCCGCATTGGGTACTCAGCAGAGGCTCAAATAACACTATTCCCATTTTAGTATGGGATTTTGTGAAGGTAATAAAGTCCCTCATAAATTTCTTATTCATTTTGGTGTGTATTTGGTCAAAAGAACAATATTAAAGTTGGTTAGTAAGGATGCAAACTAGTTCCCTAATGACTCCCCACTTTAGTGAGCACATGAATTACCTGAAGATCTTGCTAAAATATGGATTCTGATTTACTAGGTCTGGGTAAGCATGAGAGTCCATACTTCTAATATCTTCCAAATGAAAACAATTCAAATGCCCACCATCTGATGAGTAGATAAAATAAATGTGGTCTATTCACATTATTCAACCATAAAAATGAATAAAGTACTGTTTGAGGCTATAACATGGATGAATCTTGAAAATATTATGCTAAGTGAAAGAATTCAGGCATAAAGGGTCACATAACATTTAATTCCATTTATATAAAATGTCCATGATAGACAAATCTATAGAGACAGAAAACAAGATTAGTGTTTTCCAAGGACTGAGGGGAGGGGTGCCAAGCTTCCTACTGGGGACATGAAAATGTTCTGGAATTAGATCATGATCGTGGTGGCAGAACCTTGTGACCATACTAAACACCACTGGATTACACACTTCAATGTCTGCCAAAAGAAACTTGTGCTTTCGAAAATCCAAATTATCTTAGAGTAGTGGTTCTCAAATTTTGACATGGTTTAGAATTACCTGGAGGGCATATGAAAATACAGATTGCTGTCCCCTCCTAGAGTTTCAGATTCAGTATGTCTGGGACAGGGACTAAGACTCTGTATTTACAATGAGTTCCCAGGTAATGCTAATGTTGCCATTCCAGGGACTTCAACTTCAAAGACTGTGGCCCTAGGTTGTCCAGACTACCAAAGTCACACAATACTTGAAATGATCAAATCTTCCCTTCTCTAAAGATTGTAAACTTCCAGGCCAAATGTCATGAGGTTTCTTTTCTCATTGTTGAATGTGTGCATTGAACATAAAAGCATTAGTTTCTACTTTTCGATGAGTTCAGTAGTAGAAAAGTTTTAAATAACTATTTACTAATGAATGAGAGGTTTGGGTTCTAATCCCATAACTCAGAAATCAGGTTTGATGAAAGCTTCCTCAGAAAAGAAAATCAGCTTTCACAGCATCACATCTTGGGTCTTTGCTCTTATCAGTGATCTCTGGAGATAATCAAGGATTATTGCAGATTCGACATAATCCATGGGGCCTAGATGGCTTCAAGTTCAGGATGCTCATTTTTTAATACAATAACCATCAAAAAAATAATGCATCTTTCTTTAGTATCACTCCTGCATGAAAGGATTAAGCAACCAAAACACAAGAGGATCAGGGGCTTGAATTAATGTGCTGCCATAAATGATATTGCTTCCATGAATTTAGAGATGGTTCTCACTAAAAAAATATTTAAAACCAATATACTTTTGGCTACATTCAATTGCATATGGCATTTATAAAAGCTCAGAACTCTAAAGGATAGTAAGGTGATTGCTCAAATGGAGAGATAAGGGGAAGATGAAAAATGATTTCAAATATCCTTTTTCATGGGTATTTTTGTTGCTTTGCACTTTTAAACCTGCCCTTTCCTTAACATTTCCTAAGCATGGTCATGAATGGGATCTTAACTTCTCATATATTAAATCCTCTTCAAATTTTCAGTCGAATCTTACAACAAAATAAAAACTCGCCATTCTAGAAAAGCCAATGCTTTCAAGACAAGGTTTTAAACTATAAGTATCTAGGACATGCCGCAATTTCTAAATTAATTTGGAATTCAAAGGACAGTGTTGACTAAGAAAAAAGCAATTTTTTTCATTTTATTGAAGTCAGATTTATTTAAAAGTAGGCCACACTTAACTTTTTTTTTTAATTGTCTTATTTGGTATATTATAATTGCACGTAATAGTGTGACACATTTGACACATAGAAAAAAAAATTTCTACCTATACAGAGGCAGGGGACCATCTTAACTTCCTTTGGAAATGTTGAGATATTCACAATACTTCACTGTTCATGCCTGAGTTATTTAGTCAAAGGCAGGAAAATGTTAGCAAATTCAACTGAGAGGGGTTTAAGTAGGGCTAGCAACTAAACCTTTGTACTCTTTTACTCTCTGATAGGACCTTTATTATCAACAGCAAAAGATCCATTCTCAATTCATATTCAATTTTTATCCTCTAGATAAGATTATAGTGAAAACAAAGGACAAAAATGAAACTAGGGTTTTTTATCTCATCTTCCTAACTACACTATTAACACTCTTAGCACAGAACAAACATCTCCTTTACTCAATATTTGTTTTGTTTTTGATAGTTCACTCATCTCCTCCCCCTGGGTTGATAGCCAGAACTGAGGAAGAATTTATCAAATAAATTAATAAATTTTCAAACCAAAAGTAGGTTAAAGTCATATATTGTATGAATCCACTGATATGAAGTGTCCAGAATAGACAAACTCACAAAGTCAAAAAATAGATGAGTGGTTGTCAGGGGCTGGGAGAGGGGAATATAAGAAGTGACTGGGGGTACAAGGTTTCTTTTGGGGAATGATAAAAAGTGTTCTGGAACTGGATAGTGTGATGGTTGTTTCACATTGTGAGTGTACTGATGCCACTGAACTGTACATTATATAATCAGAGAATTAATTTGCTAAAAGAATTAATTTGCTAAATGAAAAAAAGAGACAGATTATAAAATAATGACCTACCATTTACAATGTTGTTGTCTATTATTCCTCCTTTACACACACACAAACACACACACACACACACACACACACACAGAGCCTCTCTCACTACCCCTCTACCCCAGGACAAACCTCACTAAATGGCTGTCGGCAAATTAATAATAGAGAACAGAACCATCTGCTGTCTTCCAAAGTCACCTCAGCGCCACTGGGGTCAAGCTTTACCAGAGACTCTGGAGAACAAGAAAGCAAAATATCAAAGAACCCTAACTTTCCTCCTGCTAATGATCAGAGCGATTTGCATTTGCTTTTCTGTTGCATCTGTACGTAGCTGATTATTTTGAGAGGTGATTATACACAGCGATTTTGGGGATTACCAAATCATAGCCCCAACAAGAACTAAGGGCACAACAGTTCTCTTTCTTCCATCCACCATGAAGTTGGCCTCCCTGGGTTCCTGCTCAGCAACATTTGCCAAAAAGCAAAACCTCCAGAAGGTGAACTGAATGTAACCCCAACAGAGGGAGATGTGAAGGGAGATCTGAGAACTGGAAAATTCAAACTTGGGATTAGAAAAGCCTATAAGGGAAGGGAAGTCTGCCCCAGGGTCATCATTTAGCAAGCATAAAACTGAATGACCAACTGTCCACTCTGCTGGTTTGTGATCTTTCCCCTCCCAGAAACACTAAGATCCAAAAAGCAGGCTAGGACTACATTAGCTATGAATTTGCCCACATCCTAAAGACAGTCATCTTCTACTTATTTTTAGCATCCCACTGTCAGATGTTTTCAGAGAGTACCTCCCCCTGAAAAACCACTGCTTTTTGTGCAGCTAATTACATTCCCAATGACAATTGTTTGGGGGAAAAAAAAATCCCAAGACAATTAAATGTACGAGAAGCATTCCAAGTCAAAATGCTGAGTTCAGCACCTGCTTCCTTGAGAGGTTATGATCTAGACCAGAGGCGCATCTAGCCTGTAAGACAGCAGAGGCCATGGTTGGTTAAAGGTGTAGGTTAAACATACAAACAAATGAAAAATACCTTGTGAGCTCTTCTTTAATCTTCAAGGGTTCGTGTGGGTAGAATTTCACTCTAAAGCACATGGTGTATGGTGGATGAGCTGAAACATCATAAAGAAAAGGCATGAGATAAGCAGCAAAAGACCATGGACTCCAACACACAGGAATGTCAGCCATGAAGCCTCACAGACTAGCCTGGAGGGCAGGGGAAAGGGTGCCTTTCCAGGAGACACAGATAGAATGCCCAAGAAAACAAAGCAACAGTGACAACAAAACTCAAAAGAAAATACTTGACAGGACGCCCAGAGCAAATGCAGAATACAAGCAACCTAGTCAATGCTGACATCTTTCCACATCACAGCTGACCTTCATCCCTTCTCTTCAGGTCACAGCTCCAAAGAACATTTTCTCTTCTGATTCTTCCCACCCACTTGTGACAGATAAGTTGCCCATTAGCACCATTCAGGTTTGGGGGCTCATATGAAAGATTTTCGGCCTGCGAAGTGGAAAAATGTCACTATACATGACTAGTTTTCCCAAAATGATGGTGCCTTTGAATTAAAATTGAGACTTAAAAAATGGAAACAGCCATGCACGGATCCTACTCTGTAGGTTTTTAGTATCTACATATGAAGCCATTGCCTATATGAAAATAAACACTGTCATAATTTCTTAGCTTGTCTGAATCAAGATAATACTACAAAGGCAGCAATTCTAGTTGAGGTTCATGATTCTGGAATGTTCTAATTGCACCACATACCCAGAACTCAGTGACCAGCTAATGAAATTCCTCAGGATTTCTAACATTGTCAATTTTCTTCATGTTTTTATTAGTTAACGCCTTCCATTATAAGCCCATTACTAACTTGCAGAGTTATCCTAATAAATGCATACATATGAAGTAAGATGCATTCAGATTTGAGTTAGTATATAAATTGAACATCTTAAAATCAAGGAAATATGACTCTTATTACTGTTCCCATAGATCTGACATACTTGTTCACTTGACTCTATTAATCAGTATAGCTAGCTGGTATCACCTCTGGGTCCACATCAAATGGAATATGAAACAGCATCCTATTCTCCCCAAATTCCACCTTCAAGATAAACAAGGGTTAAACAGCCAACTCCACAATATCTAGGTTATTCTTTATGTAGAAAGAAACATCTATTTCAAATATGAAGGTATAATGAATATAATATAGTGTGAAAAATAATTATTAAAATAATTTAATAGAAAGCATCCAAATCACAAAAAACATAGTGGGAGTTTGCTGTCTATCTTAGCAAAGAAAAACTGAACTAACACTCTCTCTCTCTCTCTCTCTCTCTCTCTCTCTCTCTCTCTCTCTCTCTCTCTCTCTCTCTCTCTCTCTCTCTTTCTCTCTCTCTCTCTCTCTCTCTCTCTCTCTCTCTCTCTCTCTCTCTCACACACACACACACACACACACAGAAGTCTTTCCTATAGCAAATTAGGAGCACTGTGTTGGTGTTCTTAACTTGACCCTATGTTCCCTAGATTTAAGAAAGTAAACATATTTCTGAAGTACTAGGAGAAAATGGACACCTTCTTCATAGCAAAGAAACAACTTAGAAAATACAACTTGAGTCTCAAGTCATTCTTTGCCCATGATATTGAGAAATTTAGTCTTAACTAAAAATATTTTATCTTTGAATATTCCTTAGACTTCCTTTTAATTTGTTTAAAACACCATTTTTAAGTGATTAAAATTTGAAAGATTTTTTTTTCATTATAAAATCTCCAGATTGTCTTTAAAAGAAAGTTTGAGGCCATTTTTATAAAAGAACAGCAAAGACAAAGATGGGATTAACATGTAAGAGGAAAGGATTTCTTTCTTTTCCTTCCTTCCTTCTCTCCTTCCTTCCTTCCTTCTTTCCTTCCTTCCTTTCTTTTGTCTTTTACTAAAGTCCTCTAAATTAATATGTTAAAACACAACCAATAAAGATAGACAAAGACACACATATGTATGAACATGCGGCCATCCCCTGCCCTTCAATTTCCTTCATCTCTATTCCTGCGCCTTCTGTCTCTCAGATTCCTACCAGACCTCATCCCACCCCCAAACTCTCCAACCATTGTTAACAACTTCATCTACATTCTTATACTCCTTTTGCCATCCTCACACAAACATATGCCAACACATATGAAAATACGGGAGGATTTTTTAAAGTTTTTTTCTTTCAAAATGAAATCATACTCTATATGTTTGTTTATCTCACTTAACTCTATATCCTGCCTATCCTTCCCAGATAGTAGATATAGATCCAACTCATGATAATAATTCAGTGTCATTCAGGCTGTTTCCACATGTTTGCAATTCAAACAATACAATTATCTATATTATATATACACTACATATACACACACACATGCTTGTGCATACATCATGAATTACTCTACTCTTTCTTTTTTTTTCTACTCTTTATTTCTAAAGTAAATGCTCCCAAAGTTGAATTGTTGAGTCAATAGGTATTGTAAAATGTTTTAAGAGAAGCAGAAAAATAAAGTCAGCTGACTAGAAAAGAAGAAGATCACAGAATATGTCCCCAAACTAGACTGTCATTTCTCTCCCTCCTGGTAGCATACCTGCTTGCCATGCCTTAGCATGGTGTCTTAGCTGTCTGAGTAGATCACATATAAACAAGGAATAGTGCTCTTCCTAAAGGACCAGACAGTGGGACTGAGGGGGACCTCTCTGGTACATTTTTGAACATCTCTGAGCCCAGAAAATCCTTCCACCCAGTCATCCTCACTTCAAACCTAAAGAAAAAAACATCTAATGCTTCTCCCACATGGAGAACCCTGCCTCGTTTGAAGACATCACTCAGGGTCCTACATTTCCAGTTCTCTTCACTCATCCTCATATCAGAGTTCAGCATGCCTTTGCCCTGAGTATTTTGTTATCTCCTCTGTGCTTCCTCAAGCATAGGGCTCCAGGGTTTTCTGGACATAATTATTGCTTCCTCTCAACAGCCTCCTCAATGTTGATTCACTTGGAGTTTATAACACTCTTCATCTATACTCTTAATTCTGTTGCTAAGTCACACAGAAAAACCCACTATATTCTGACATTCCCCTCCATTTTCTGGAATGTGATCCCAGAAGAGATTTATACATTGTACCAATGATAAGTTCACCACCAGACCATTATCAGAAAAGGAGGGAGAGCCAGGAGTAGAAAAAACAGGAGGAGACACTTCTCAAGTCCAAAATGTTCTGTTCTCTTCTACCATCATAAATCCCCTACTATGTCATTCATATCCATCCAGCCTCATTTATTGTGGACAACAAGGAAAGAGTTTCCTGTATTAAACGGAGCACATGGTTCCAGGACAGTGGATCAGGTGTAAGCCCAGAGACCCATGTTGACAAGAACTTCAACCTCTTCACCCAGGCCTGTTGAGTTCACTGTGGCAGGGGTTTTCTTCTAGAAAAACTCACTTAAGGATCTGGATGCAAAATTGTATAATTTAAAAAGTAGTAAAGCCAAAAAGAATGCTTCTTTACAAAACTGGAAAAAGGTCAAAAAGATAATCCCCCCAAATGCTATTCTAGTTATGAATGACAAAATTTATGAGGACGTGGACCTAAATGTCTCATTCAACTTGTAATCCCCAGAGCAATTATCAGTAAGATTGACTCTAAAAAGAAAAAAAAAATTGACCTTCCATCTGTTAATGAATTAACAAATGATGAACCTGAAGCAACAAGTAGATGTCAAAGGGAAAGGTGAGACCCTGCCATCACATCAGTCCCCTGATTCCTGTGATAGAATTAAAATACTGATCCAGAAGGTCCAGAGTCTGAATCACTATAGCAATTCCTGGGATTCACATTTTGAAAGCCTCTAATTCTTTTTCTCAACTTCTGGCAACCCCCTCAACATCTGGAACAAATTCAGATACTCTGGTTTTGGTTGCGGCTACTTCTAGAAGGAGGATTAACTAATCCCATCAGCAAGTATTTACTGAACATCTAATAGTTGTCAGGCACCATTTTAGATGTTATACAAAAAACAGCAACTATGAACAAGCAAAAAGTCTGTCTTCATGAAGAACACATTCTAGTGGGGTAAAGAGGCATAAAAATCAAACTGATATATGCAGGACATTAGAAGGTCAAGTTATTACAGAGAATAAAAAGTTAAGGGGTGAGAGTAGACTCCCACTTCTATGCCTCTTCTCACCCCCTTCCAACCAAATCCATGAAGGTAATTGCAATTTTCTTCACACTTTCTAGAAAACCAAACAGGGAAAGAGATATGAGCATTTGAAATTTTAAATGATTCATCAAACACCAGCTGTGTAACTGCTGAAAGGGAGACTTCAGGGTTCCACCTGGCAGCCAGCATGTACTCCTTGGGACATGTCCAAGGTCCTGAATCTCTGTAGAGAGCTACCTCGTCCCTTCTGCAAGCTGCTAAGTAACTCTGTCAAACCCAGCTTCCATATCTTCTTATTCTTCAGTCATAGGGAAAGGGGGTGAAGTAAAGGATGATTCTCATCTGAGCCAATCATTTGGTACAGAATCAGTAGATAGAAACATCTAATAAAGGAACTATTGTGAACTAATAAAACCCATACCTTGCACAGGGGCCCTATCTCAACAGCATCACCATGAGCAGTCATTGTGTATTGTTACTAGACTAGTCAGCAAGGTCACTGCATGGTGATCATTCTTTGCTCTGATACTCATCCTTCAGCATCTATGACAGGTCACACAGGATGGTGGGAATACCTTATTCCCATCAGGATGAGATCCCACGTTTTGAAGTAGACTTTTTCAGCAGTGACCTTGACCAAAGCACCTAACTTCCCTGTTTCCTGCTATGGAAGTGGGGACAGTAGCAGCTTCCACTCCCAGACAGATCTGATGAGCTCTTGGCACATGAACATGGGACATTATGTAAATGTGAGACTTTGTTTTGTTGGGATAAACACTCCTACCAGAAGAAAAGCAGGAAACAGGAGGTGGAAATGGGAGGGAGGAGATGGGGAAGACTGAACTGAGCTCAGTTCAACAGCTGAAAAACATTTACTCAGCCATATAAGTGCTAAAAACGGAGAATACCACTGAGTAGCAGAGAAGAGAAAAAAAATGCAAAACCCACTTTTAAAATGCCAGGAGCATGTAATTGCTCTGAGAACAGCAGGGCTTCTCTCTCCCAGCCAACCAATGCCTGCCAGACAGGGCTGAGGAGGCCAAGTGTCTCCTCAGGGCAGCTCAGTGGCCCCTTTTTGTATCAGCATATCCCAGGGTATCATCATTTTGGTGGCTGGTTAACACTGAGAACACAGGGAGAGGTCCAGCCGTTTATAAAGCAGAGACAGACTTTCTCATCTCTGCCTTGCGATCTTGCCCAGAAATGAGTTGGGGAGAGGAAATGATTAGTTGAGCAGGCTCCTGGTGGAAATGAAAAAAAAAAAAAAAAAAGAAGTTTCTATTTTTAACCAACAACCCTACTCAAATCTTTTTAGAAACAAATAGGGTTTCTGAGAGAGAAACATTTCTTATCAGCATTTCTTAACATGCAGAAATCTTTCTCCAATCATTATAAAAAATCAAAGGAAAATAAAAAGCATAACTTCAGGAAATACATACAAACTCATGATCTTTCTCAAATAATTCTGGCTTACAGCTAGGAAAAACCTCCCCCGGTCTCCTGTAAACAGAGTTCAAGTATACAGCCCAAAGCTCTGGCAGGTCCTAGGGAAATTCCTGTACCTGGAACATGTCTTGTGCCTTCCTCCTCTGAGACTCTTTTGAGAACAACAAGTAGAATCAATTTGTCCAACTTTCAGAACCTGGAGGTATATTGCAAAGGGTTTGTGGCTGCAGACAGAACTTCTTAACACCCCACAAATTTGAGGCTTGTTACTGGGAGAGCCTAGTTGGCACTGGAGGCTCCTGGCCTCTTCCATACAATGACAGCTTCTTTATTCCTGAGCCAGTGAACATTCTCCCTCCCATGTTTTTCTGGGAAGATTTTAGAATGAGGACAAAAGAGGGCACCCCACATCCCTGTTTGTGCACATGGCATGCACAGTGACTCTAATTAAGGCATCTGTGCTGCCTTCAATAACTAAACAGCTCAAAAACACTGTCTACACACAGGCAAAATGACATTTGAGCACCAACAGGGAGAGCATTGCTCACTCACTCAATGAAGAAGGACTTTGGGGATGCATGTAAAGAAAAAAAAAAAAAAAAAACAGCCACAGAGAATGTAGACTGCATAAATGCCTGCTCTCTTCACTTGGAAAGGATTATTATTATTTAACAATATCTGCTACTATTAGCATCAACAACAGTAATGTTCCCCCATCACTCCTACTGCAATGATAGCTATCATGTCACCTCTGCTTCCAATGCAGAGATGGTGCTTTTAACTGTGTTTAATTCATCCTCCTCCTGTTATGGTTCCCACTTGTGCTTCTTCACACACACAGGCTCTCCCACACCCACATACATAGATTGAAATCACTCTAAGAACTCTTAGGGAATGCCAGGATGCCCAGCAGTCATCTTATGAATACTTGGTCCCTGAGTTCTCTGACTGCCTATGTCTGTTCAGAAGATGTTCTGAAAGAGACTTTGAGTTCATTGCTTCTAATCCCAAGTTCATCATTTGAACAAACTGCTATAGCCAAACTTAAAATTCTTGACCTCTGTTTCCTCATCTGTAAAATGGGGGAAATAATGGCAGCAACCACAGACAGTAGGAATCAGTAAACTTTCATAGTAGAGATGAGAAAGTAAATATTTTTGCCTTTCCCCCCCGCAACCATTCCAAATGTGGAATTTATTTTCTGCTGACAGGTCATACAGCTAGCAGCCAGGTCTGTTCACAAGAGACCATGATGAAGACAGTGTGATTTAATGGCTGCCCAGCACTCAGCAGAGCCAAGGACTCAATTCATCATAGTTGTGATTACTCTCATAGTTGTGATTACTCTCACAGTTGTGATTACTCTGTGCAAGAAGGAAACAACATGGTTCAGGTGATGCCCTTCAACTTTATTTGGCTCTTTACCTTATTGAAATAGTGCAGGGGGAATATCTTCTCTCAGGGAGAAGTGAAAATGAAATGGTTATGAAATAAGTGACATATGAAGAGATTTCTGGCAGTCTTTGCATCTATAGGAGGATTTTGATACCCTCTCCTAGAATGCATGGACTTGGGAACATTAGCCAAAAAGTTAGCAAGAGCATCTTTCTGAAGGCAAAAGACCCAGGCACCGTCGTGCTGATGTTGTGTAACCAACTGGACCCATGTTGGTGGGTGTAAACCAACCCATAATGCTAACAATTATGAGATCCACATTCAATTACTTACATAACTTGGTACTGAAATTTTACTCTTTAAAATTGCATCCAAAACCACTCATTATAAAGGATTCCCAACCAAAGGGAAACAAAAAGTTTTCCTACCCACCTGGCCCACGTGTGAATTACCTTAAGTACTCCTATACCAAGCATGGAAACTCCTGGCCCATTACAGCTCTCATTCAGATATGTGTGCTGCCAACACACATGGAGTTTTGATTCATGTCAGCATTAGGAAAGAGCAAGGGAAACCCTGAAGGAAGAAGGAAGCTTGCGGAAGTATCACCCCAGTGAACTAAGGCTTCTACCAGGAAGCCTGTCCCTTCTGCTTTCTGTCCATGAGGAGGAGTGCTGGGTCCTACCTGAAGCCCAAGGACCCTTCATGGCACTCAGTCTAATTGATATCAATGTCCCCCTCACCATACCATAAGAATTAAGTTAAAATTACAAATCTGTGGCGTGTCAAATGTGCATTTAGAATTGCACTAAGTTATGGAAAACAAAGGGTTTTGTCATCATGACTGCTCCCATGACCTCTATCCACTCTGGGAAATAAAGAACACAATATGGAAACCATTTATAGGCCCAAGTTGTATTAACATTCTGAGAGATGGATCAAACATGGAAAATTTTGATGGAAGAGTTCAATCTGACAGAAAAAAAAAAAGAGATACCCGGCCATACCTACTGAACTATCACTAGAATGAGAGAAACTGGCTTCTAGAATAGGATGTTCTGGGACTTACCACACCATGGTCTGAACAAAAATCACAATTTCTCTTCCTGGAAAGAAGCACTGGGAAGAAAAGACTTGGGAAGAGGCAAAACAACCAAAACTAAATCATAGCAACCAGGGGCTCTGATTTTGGTAATGAATTCCATTCTACTGAATTTTTTCCACTTGCTCCCCATCAGGAGCATTACAATTTAGCTCACAAGCATTTATTATGAACTGATCACATGCATAGTCCATTAGGCCAGGACCAGGTAAGGAAATTTCCCGAACTCAATACTGGGGATATGATTAGATATGTATGTGAATATGAATAAGGACAGTAGGATAGACTACGTCAGTAGGTCTGAAGACAGGGTCACTGTCCCTACAGGCATTTGGAGAAACAAAATATGCAAAGTTTTATTTTCAGGAACATCTGATCAACTTCAGAAGGAAAAAAAAGGAATGAGCCACAGATCAAAGACATGAAGTCCATCCACAAGTAAAGACAAATCCTGAGGGTACGGGATGGAGGTGTCTAACAGCAGTTGCTCAGTGTAGTGAACTGGACATCCCCACCCCCCAGAAAAACTCATGTCCATCTGGAATCTCAGATTGTGACTCTGACTGGAAATAAGGGCCTTTAGAGATATAAATGATTAAGTTAAGATATGTCATATTGAGTCATGGGGATACTAAATCCAATGGTTTCTTTAAAGAAGAAAGGCCACAAAGACACAGTGAAACACAGGGAGAGACCATGTGAAGATGAAGGTACAGACTGGAGGGATGCAAGTCAAGGAATGCCTGGAACTGCAGGCAACCACCAGAAGCTACAATAGTCAAGGAAGCATTCCTCCCTAGAGCCTTCAGAGGGAGCCGGACCCAGTAGACACCTTGATTTCAGAGTTCTGGCCTCCAGAACCATGATAGAATACATTTCTGTAGTTTTAAGTTACCCAGAATGTGACAACCTGTTATGGCAGCCCTAGAAAGCTAATATGCTCATCATGGGGAGCAACTGTAAGAACAAATCCAGTTGGGAGTCAAGCATCCATCTGAACGTGGCAGGATCTATGGTTTTCTCCTTCTGTTGCTTACACCAGAGCAAAATCAACATCAACGCTCTTGGTTTTCTCTCTCTCCCTCCCTCTCCCTCTCAACCTCCCTCTCCCTCTTCTTTCCTCCTCTCTCTCTCTGTCAAAATCATCCATCAGTGAGGAAGCTATTTGTTAGGGTAGACCCAAGGGAGATGCCAGAAAGCTAAGGAATGTGACATAAACGGAAGCAGATAAAACTGCCATCAGTCAGGAATGAGATAACATCTCATATTTCCAGGGAGCACCATGGGAATTCAGGGAAGAAGCACCATAGACATAGACATCATCCCACAACTTGACTCTGGATTGCAACTCTGACTGAGTCTAGATCCATGTATCACACAGAGGCAAGGTCCTCCCACCCTGCCTCTAGAGGCCATTTCCAAGCATCCCTGCCCCTCCAGGGTGCTTGGGAGCAACACAATGTCTGGTAAATCAAGCAAGAATACGATTTTAACTACCCTGCTGAGCTAATCAGGTCTCAGACAGGCATGAGCCAGGATTAAGCAGAGCCTGTTTATTAGAAGAGTAAGTGGGCTTGCTTTCATCTAGGTCCCTATTTTTATATGCGTAATACATAATGCACTTTGATTCTTTTCTTCCTTCCTTTCTTTCTCTTTCTATCTTAATTTTTGCATAAAGCTGTCTCTTCTTTTATCTATTTTATCTTTTTTTTATTACCAAGGGATATAAGCATATAGTCTCATCATAAGAGATCTGAGTAAAATATAACTATCTGTAACAAATGTGAAAGCCTGTGTCTCTCTCTCCCACTCCTCAGTGGTAACAACAGTATCCATCTTTCCAGTTCTTTTTCTATGTACTTATAATCTTATATACAAATAGTATTTTACTTTAATGTAAATGAATCATTCTACACACGGTATTTTTATCTGCTTTTGTAGCTTGAAAATACATCTAATAAATCTTCCCATGTTAATAATAAATGTCTGCCTCATTCTTCTAATGACTATGTAATTCCACAGCATTTATTTAGCCTTGACAAAATTGCTAGGACTTTCATTGCTTCACTTCTTGATATTACAAGCAATACAGCAATGGACATTCTTGTGTAATATACCTGTGTGTGAATTAATTTTTCTTTTGAGAGATTCATACAAATTCACTTGCTGTATCAAGAGACATAGGAGCTTAGAATCATGAAAGATACATCCAAATTTCCCTGGAAAATGACTTTACCAGTGTATACACTTCCATCAAAAGTGTTACTGTCATCCTCGTCTACTGGATATCATCAATAGTTGTAATTTTCTAAGTATATTAAACAAAAATCGCTCATTTTGATTTGCATTTGCTTTTTTACTAATAATACTGCCCATCTGTGAATCTATCGGTCATTATTTATGTTCCTTCTATGAGCCTTTTGCATATTTTTTTACTGAGTTTTTGTCTTTTGATTTGTAGTGTCCTACTTTACATATTCTGCATACTATTGCTTGTTAGATGTTTAGCAAATGTTCTTCTCACTATTTTTCCTGTGTTTTAATTTGTTTATCAATGTTTTCTAGTTATTTGCTCAGCAAACATTCACTGAGAATCTGCTCTGTGCAGTGAACAAACCAAATGTTCTGGTTCAAAAGTTTAATTTTTGCACAAATTTCTCAGCATTTTGTTTTGTCACTTCTGAGTTTCACACATTTGGCTGAAAGTTCTGATCTGCCCCATGAGTATAAAAAGTACTCTTAGATTTTTACCAAAAGCTTCAATCGATTATAAAATACATTGAATTTTTTTATTATTTTAAAGTTTTTATTTTTTAGTGTCTTGTAGATACACATGATAGTGAGATTCACCGTATTTCATAAATGTACATAGGAGAGTTAGATCAGATTCATTCCATTGTTCTTCCCTTGTCCTATCTCTCCTCCCTCCTCCTCAATCCACTTCATCTAGTCCACTGATCTTTCTTCTATTTTGATTGGATTTTTAATATATCTGGAATTAATGCCATGTATGATATGAGGTATGTCTTCAATTTTTTTTGCCAAGTGTAAAATTATCCAAAAATCATGGCTTGAATAATCTTTCTGTATTTAACATGAAATACCATCTTTATCATAACCCATATTGCCATAAATATTAGATTAATGTGAGAATTGTCTTTTTCTATTCTGTTGATTATTTTACTATGCCTGGGTATATCTTAATTGCTATGTATAGGGTTTGTAGAGTGTTTGCCTGGCATGCATGAGACCCTAGGTTCAAACCCCAGCACCAAACACACACACACACACACACACACACACACACACACACACATACTCAAGAAAGAGAGAGAAAAAAAAGACCAAAATGGAAAAGATATTTTCAAATATTTCTGCATGTGTCTATTTCTAGGTGACCTTTAATTACTATTGCTCATACTGCTCATAGGCCCTGATTTGCAACCTAACAGAGCAAAGCCTCCATCATTGTTCTTTTTATATATTGTTAAGAATTTTCTTTTGCAAATAAGGCTTAAATCATTGTTAAATCCATAAAAAATTTCACTGAAATTTTTGTTTGCAAATTATTGAAAGTATATATTAATTAGTGAGGAACAGATTTCATAAGCAGTATCAATCAAAAACATGAGAAGACTCCATTTATTGAGCTCTTTTTTTATGTACTCTACAATAACTCCACAGTAGGACTTTATGGTTTTGTTTATATAGATCCTGAACATTTCTTTTTACATTTATTTGTAGACTGCAAATGTAGTTCACTGGTAGTGCACTTGCCAAGCATGCATGAGGCCTTGAGTTCAACCACCAGTACCATAAAAAAGAAAAAAGAAAAAGAAAAGAAAAAAATGTACACTTCTTTGTAAGAAATTTATGTTTTTTTAGTTGTTATGCTTATTGTAAGTAATAGCACTTTTATTACATTTGGAAAACAGTTATAGTTGTTGTATTAGAAAGCTATGGTTTTGGAATATTAATCTTGTATATGAGGTGAAAAGCCACTACTAGTTGTATGTTAGGAGTGGGGAGGGAAGACACGTAGAGAGCTTAGAACAAATCAAGTTTGAGATGCTACCTAGATCTTTGAGAAGGAATCCAGCTCCCCTTAACATGCTGCACATAGCTGAACAGGGTGAGACCAGAGACCAGAGAAAAGAAATCCCAGAGCAACTGAGGGGAAATGTCCTGCTGGGAACCCTGGAGAGCACTAGAAAACTAGTAGCATGGTGTGTTTATGCACAAAGGAGGCCTTACCCAGTATCCACAGGCTTCCCTGAGGCTGAGCAGTGGTAAATGCAAGTAGATGTGCTAAAAGCTAAGAATCAAGAGACCCGGAGTAGGAAATATGAAGGGCAACATCTAGAGACTTGCTCACTAAGGTCACAGTCAGAACCACAGCCTCAGCAGCACCAGACTGTTGGGGGCTGTGCCATGCAGACGGCGCCTGATCACATCACTAGGAGGTTAATTGACATAAGCCGCACTCAGGTGATTTATCACTGGCCATATTCAGTTAAGTCCACGTGCACAACGTGTGCACAGGTGTTCCCGAGCGCACCTGCTCGGGCCTGCTCGTTTTGACCCTTGCCGTGATGGGGCAGCTGGCTCCTCGACTGATCGCAACTGGCATGGCCCGCCCTCCACCTCCTGGAGGGAATATAAGCAGGCAGTAGGCAGGGGCGCGACAGTAAGGAGCGAGAGTAAGGCGCAACAGTAAGAGCAGCAGCTAGCAGAAAGAAGCGGAGTAGAAGCCACTAGCAGAAAGGAAGAAGAAGCGGCAAGCAGATAGAAGCAGCGAGTAGGGGCAGCGGCAGAAGGCAGATCGCAGAGCGGAGAACTGAGAACACATCTTTAGGTTGCAGATCACAGATCGCAGTACGCGGGACACATCACTAAAGCACGTTAGGTAGACGCACCCTTAGTTCACAGGATGTAGGACGCACCTTTAAGAAGAAGCAGAACTAAGAAGATAAGATCTCTGAAAGTGTAGTCTCTCTCTCTTAAGCAAAGTATCTTTCTCTCCGATAAGCAAAGTCTCTCTCTCTCTCTCTCTCTCTCTCTCTCTCTCTCTAAGAAAAGCCTTTCTTCCTCAATAGCCCAGGGAACAAGCAAGTAAGGAAGCAGCTCAGAAATAGAAGTAGCTCTGTTTCCAGTCCACCACCCATAAAGACCCGTGCAAATTGTTGCTGCAGGCAATGACAAATACCCGCAGATTTGGCACCGCAAAGAGCCAGTGACACCAGACAGACACAAAGGTCAGGTGGGGCCAGTGACATCCAGAGATGATGAAGTGAAGAAAGAAGCCAGCACCCAAGGGACAAATCATATGAGACATGCCAAAGACACAGAGGACTGAACACATGACAGAGGCCCCTTACTACCACAAGGATACCTAGGTCCCTCCTACCTCATGATGCCATTGTGAGGAGAGAAAGGGAAAGTTCTCAATGTGGGAAATATACCCAATATGGAGTATGCACTGCTAAGTGACTATTTTTAAAATATGAATTGACTGAAAGAGATCAACTTTAAACCAGCACATCTTGAGCTACCCTGAAGTGACAAAATTAAACTTTTTGCCCTCTAGGTGCTCACAAACAAGTTGAATTGGATCATAGGGAAATGACATACATGTCTAAACATCCAAATTGTATGTAATTTTTAAGGCTTTTCATGCTAAGATAACTTGTGCAGTTACATAGATCCTGTAGAGCATACATCTATCTTTCTAGTGTGTGCCACTAGATGCTTGCACACAGGCTACATTCCACTGTTACAGGGTCAAGGCTGAAAGCTACAGGTTAACAATGAGAGCAGTCACTGTTAGGATGCATAGCAACATAAAAACCAAACATTCATAATATTTTGCTGCTGTTAATACTTTGTTTGCAAGCTACCTATTATCTGAGTACTCATGAAAAACAAGAAAAGAATCAACTCAGTTCATACTTGTACCTATGGACATGCAGTGGCATAGGAAAATAAGCAAGATATTCCCTCAATACTGCCCAAATTATGCAGTCTATCTGTGTGTTGACCTGATAGACAAGGCATAATAAAAAGTTTGACTTTAATGTTCCAACTCCAGATAGGATGAACTAATTGTAACTACTCTGAATATAATGGAATACCACTATAAAATCTGGGCAGAATATGTGCAGCTGCTATTTAAGGATTGAAAAACAAAAAACAGCAGACAGACATGAGTGAATAGAAGTCACAGAACCAGAATCAAGTTCATATCTTTTTCTCTGGCATCCCCTGGTCAGGACCTGGAAGTGGGCATCAACTCTGACAGAGAAAATTCCAAGAAAAGCTCCTGGTTACAACTTGAGGAGCAAGACAGGGAGTTCTGGCAGCAACAATAGTCACAGTGAGGGAGTTGGATATTCCTTTCTGGAAGGTCTGAAACCTAACTTCTTTCAGAGCTATGAAACTATTCCAGTTATTTATTTCATATTAGATGAGTTTTAGTAATTCACACTTTTTGAGGAATTAATCTATTTCATCTAAGCTGTCAGATTTACATGCCTAGAATTATTCTGTGAGGCCGGTAGTGATATCTCCTTTTCATTCCTGACATTAGTAATTTGTATCTTCTCCTTTCTACTTTCCCTCAGTCTTCCTGGAGGTTGAATAATTTTTCTGATCTCTTCAAAGACTAGCTTTTATTCTCATTGATTTTCTGTATTGCATATTAATAGACACAGCAACTTGAATGAATCTTATTATGCTGAGTTTAAAAAGCCAGTCTCAAAGATTACAAGCTGTGACATTCTCAGAAGACAGAACTACTGACATAGAACAGATCAGTGACTGTCAGTTGATGGGGGATTAACTATGAGAAGTTTTGGGGTGATGATACTATTCTTTTCCAGCTATGGTGCTAGTCATGAAATTCTACTTATGTGTTAAAATTCATAGGACTCTGCACCAAAATAAAGTCAATTTTACCAAATGTTAATTTAAAAAGCAAAATTTAGTGTCTCTCCTAAATTCAAAGGAGAAATAAGACTTTGATTTAAGTAGTATCCCAATTTAAAAATTTATACCTGATTAACTATCTAATTAATTAGATTTTTAATTAAATAAAGATTTCTCTTCCATCATGGATTTTATGTCATCATAAAAATAAACATAATTATTTCTGTTTTCAACAAGATTTGAGGTACAAGCACTCTCAAACATTAGTGGGAATAAGCTACAAGTTCCTTGAATGGAAGTTTAACACTAAAAAAATATAAAATGTGTATGTCTCTTGAGCCACTTCTAGGAATTTGTAGTACAGATTTACTTTCACAAGATGCAAGAACATATACAAGCATGTTTACTGCAGTATAATTTGTAACAGGAAGATGCTAGAAACAACATCCATTTTCAAAATAAGTAAATCATATACATGCATACAATTAACAACCAGAAAAATTGGTCTTAAAATAATGTCAGTCCTCAACCACAGATATTGCATAATCTCCAAAACTAATTATTAAAAAATAGCAAAGGGAAAAACAATATAAAGAGGTCAATGTCATCACTATCTATGAAAGGCCTTATATACTATAAGAGAATGTACAGATACCTAGACATTCCTGAGAGGACATGTAATTACCCTGATCACGATCATATCGCAATTGTATTACACTGTAGCCCACAAATATACACAATTAGCATGTGTCCATTTAAATTTTTAAAAATATGCTGTTAATAATAGTTATCTTTTTGGGTGGGCTTGGATATATAAGGGAAAAAGAAAGGATAGATTTGGTCTTCATTTTAAATCTTTCTTAACTGTTTGAAAAACCACCAACATGATATTGCTTTTAAAACTACTAATAAATAATAAAGCCTTTGTAACAGCATTTGTGAATCAGGACCACTGACCTTCAGTCAACCCTGGAAAACATCATTTCTAGGAAAACCCATAATCGGAAGCTCTTAAAAGGATCAGAGCAGAGCTGGGGGTATAGCTCAATGGTAGAATGTGTGCTTTATATGTGTAATGACCTGGGTTTGATGCTCCTACCAACAAAGGATAAATAAATAAATAAAGGATCAGAGCAAAGGACCTGAATGCCCACTACCCTGTGTGAGTCAGATGGGAAAGTGAGAAACAGTTTCTGCAAGGAATAACATACACATAGCCTAATAAAAGACAACAAGAGTATAATAGGTATGTCCCTACCTTAATAAGATACTGCCTGGGGCTTTGCAACAAGATCTTTCTGATAAATTCATGGATGAGTTCCCGGGGTTGGACTCAACTTTTTTGGGTTCACAACACATAAGCCTTAGTTTTAAATTTTCCCCAATTTACAGTAAAGTTAATATCTCCAGGATATACAAATGAGAACACAGATTCTTAATGCTAAAAGACATCATCAACCACAACAAAACTAGGTTTGTGATCTTGAAAAAAATTACATCATTTTTTTTGTTCATTAGTGTACTTAGTATCACGACAGTGGACTGAGTGATGGGTAAGACCCTTGCTAGATCCTAGAATCCGTGAGTCACCTGATCTGGTTTGGAAATTGACTTTTACACTATTCTTGTTTCCAGACTCAGATCCCATTTGTCATCAGATTGAAATTGGCCAGTGGTCAAATGCCAAACTTTAAATCATTTCTATAAAACATTATGTACTTTTAGTCAGTTTTTCAGATTTGCTTCATTGTGGAGACAAAACTCTTAAAGCAGCAAATTCCTCACAAGTTTTAAATATTCCACAATTTTTAAGTTTTTCCTTCTATTACATGTTTAACTACATTAAAAGATAAATTAATATTTCAAAAATTTCTATGACCCATGGGAAGAAAATCCATGATATTTAAGAACCAAAGTCAAAGAATCATTACTTAATTAAGTAATCTTAATAATCTGGCAAAGAGTTGAAATATTTTAAAATATATAAATAAAAATATAGACTTTTGGTAGCTAAGTAACAGCTGCTTTTTTCTCAAACATTAGTTCATTCTCATTTTCCTGCATATCATACTATATGAAGTCCCTGGGCTCTCTGTCCGTCTGTCTGTATGGGGATACATGCCCCAACTCTGTTCCAGCCTTGTCCCAACTCTGTCCTAGCCTCACCCAATAGCCTGGCCTCCCTGGACTTCCCACTTCTGTATTCGTTCTCATCTCAAGAATTCCTTCTTGCACTGGCCAGACAGAATTTGTTCCCAAAGGATTGGGGGGAGGCAGAGGAGGGATGAGGAAGAAGAATAAAGAAGGTTAAGGAATGCATATATTTATTGCTAGTTTGCAGCCCATGTTCAATCTGCAGCCCGTGTTTAGTCTCTTCTTTCTCCCACATGAAAACCCTGCCCAGAATAATTTCATATTTGAGAAAGAAAAGAACCCACTGAATGCTGATGGACAACATGATATATACTGATCTGATCTCTGGTGAGAAACTGATTTATCACCTACATTGCAAATTCCTGGGAAAATTGACATAGAGAGGGATAAATGGATTTGGGGAAGGCAATGCATTTCTGAGGTGCATTTCAGAACTTCTCCAAACCATAAATAAAAGCAAGTTGGCTATAGCCTGGTATGACTAGGACAAAAACATCATTCTCCCAGGACTACCCATCAATGCCTTCTTTACAACACCCCTGGTAGATGACCAAGGACTCTAGAGAGAAGGTATGTTCAGAACAACAGAACTTTAAAACAATTACCCAGAAAAAAAATTTTACTTCATTTTGAGAGCTGAAGGAGTGGAAAATAATAACAATATTTAGTAAAGTTATTGGTAAGATTTTAGTTTCCAAACACACCTGCTTCTTTCATCCCCCTCCAGACGGCACCCCTCACCCTGAACCATTTACTAGCCATACCCACAATGAAAAGGAACCAGGGTTCCTGGTGATTATGTTTAAGGGATAGTTACCCATCCAATTCCAAAGCTCCTATTTGAATATGAAATATGAGGGCAAGATGGCAGGGAGGAGAAGAGGCACAGAGAACAACAGGGCTAGTGACTGCAGCAGGTGCCAAGGTCAGAGAAAAAGGGGAAGAAGATACACAGCTCTCGCTGGGAGAGAGAAGCTCCTGCTCACCCACGTCTTTAACTCTACCCATTTTTCTCCTGGCAGGAGAAACTTTGTCAAGAAACAGAATCTACCTTTGGACATTTCATAACAAAAGTAAAACCAGAGATTGACACTTACATTTCATTTGCTTGGAGATGGACTTGTTAGGTTCAAGCCAGTGCTAGGGAGAGAAAAAAATAAAACAGAGATTGTGGGTCAATTCTTTTACTTAATAACTAAAAGGAATTCCAAGGTACAGCCCTGGTTCCATAGATATTCTTTAATGTTCCACCCTCTAAAGACCAACATAAACAACTGAACAATAATAATTACACAGACAAGTGTATAAATTACAGGGCTAACAGTTTCTGAGTAATATCTGAATCATACAGTTGCTAGAAGAGAAGGACAACAGAGAGATATGCACTTAAGTGAGATATTCTAGTAACTCTAGTAGACTCTTACGCCATTCTGGGAAAGCCACAGATGGCTAAAGCCACAGATAGCATTTGACATCCATGACCTCAAAGAGTCACAGTATGAACAGTATCAGCACCCAGTTCCTCTTCCAGACCAGCCTCCTCTAAGAGGGATATTGAGCCAAGTCAACATAAGCCCCATCACACACACAGATGATTTTTTCTTTACAGTAGGTGGGAACAAATGATTTTTAAAATCTTATTTTCAGAGGCTTGAAGTCATTAAGAAAAAAAAAAAAAAAATCAGCTCCACCACAAAACAAAGAAGCCAAAAATCTGAATAGTTCAGAATCATGTAACTAAAGGGTATTTTATTTGAAGAAGACACTAAACTGGTTCCAGTGGCCAGCTCACTCCATGCCACATACAAAGGTCACTTCAACACGCTGAGAGCCAAGCAGCTTTTGAAATCACTAATCATGATGTCCCTGAACCTGCTCAGGGAATGTCAGGAAGAGTCACTTTATGCATGCAGTTTATAAAGATGATAAAAAAGAATACCATGGGGAATCCTTCATGAGGTCAGGGAGTCCTCCCTTATGGGGCACCCTGCCTGCTTGATGCTAGAGAGGAAAGCAAGGAAAGAAACTTACCATCTGTTGAGCTCTTACACTTCACTCTATCTCCATTGTATCACCTAGTAATCTCAGAGTTGCATATTATCCTTACCGTTTGATGTAAACACATACCCATAAATTTCAGTAAAAAGCTAGCCTTTGTTGCCAGGTGCTCATCAAGAGTTTCCATGTGCTACCCTATTTAGTCCTCACAACCACTTCATTTATCAATGAGAAATCTGGGGCTCATGATGTGAAGCAACTTGCCTGAGGTCACCTGGTAATAAGTGGTAAAGCCAGCCAGTCATGCAGTGGGATTCCAGAGAGTAGCCCCTAAGCTCTCAGCTATGTGTCCTCCCAGACTGATCAGTCTGCACCACAATGCATTGTTCTCTTTGATGTACTTTCCTGTTTTTCTCTGAAGCTGAAAAATGAAGTGGTCAAATCAGTAGTTTCTAATGTAGGGTGTTAGATCTCTGTAGTCTTCAAAAGCAATAATGTGTTAACTGTTTCAACATTATGGAAAGTTTAACAACAATAACAAAAAAAAAAAAAAAAACCCATGTTGCACAGACAAACTTACACAGCAAGTTTCCTTGCTTCTGGCCAAAATTATATCAACTCATTCTGGGAGTCCTCATTATCTCCTTCTAAGCAGAAATTACATAGTTATAATTGAACCACAGACAACTAATTCATTATATCACTTACCAGTTATATAACCTTATGCAAAATGTTTAAACTCTGTGTCTCAAATTCCACAACTATAAAAAGGGAAAAGTGATAGTACCTACCTCATAGGACTGTTGTGAGGATTTAAAAAGTTAATAAATGTAAGACACAGTGCTTGGGATGTAAAAATAATAAATGTTTATTTAGTTTACTGAATAAGTACAATTTAATAGGTAGACCATATCTTTCAATATATAGACTTCATGGAAGAGAATAATAAAAGGGGTCCATCATGATTAAATTACTTTGCTAGAAATAAATAGGATAATTTATAACTAAGGCAAGAAACCAGGACAACCAGAGAGCAATACGTACTGCTATTGTCTCACAGAGGATAATCATCAGTCATTAACCAAAAATATCTGAAATATAAATGTTTTCTGAATGTTTCCTAGTTTGACATCTTTTGAACTCTTTAGCCCTTCTCTGTCAGACTTCAGCCTGTCACTCCAACTCCTCTCTGGCTCAAGGAATGACAAGTTAGTTCCATTTTGTGAGCCCACAGCAGGGCTGTGAGGAGGGTTCTAATACAGTTGAAGGCTCAGAGATGAGAGCCATGATGGATTGACTATATCTGCCTGCCACCATAGACTTACTGTGTCTATCATGCATATTTCAAAGGACTATAGGAAAATCATTTCTTCAAAGAGGACCAAACTTAATTTAAAACAACAACAAAAAAACTGACTGACATATCGCCCAAATCCTCTATTCTCCAATTCACCCAGGGGAATAAAAAGGCATATAACACAGTTTTTCACCAAAAAAATTATACAAGACTAAAAGTAACATTAATGGCCAACAGGAAAATGTGTAAACAAACTGATCTATTCGTATTCTGGATGATTCTGCAGAGTGTTTTAGGTGCGGTAAGTCTTCGAGTGTAACATAGATCACTTAAGGCACACTGTGGGATGAAAAAAGTGAACTGCCAAATTTATAACTATGGCTGTAGTTAGCACCCCAGGGGAACACTGTCCTACTAGACATCTGTTAGCACCATGGGAACTATAAACTCGAAGAAGTTCACAGTTCCAACATTCAATTGTGCTAGTTTCCTTTTGATATCTTTTTGTTTTGTGCTGTGATAAAAATCAAGTACCAAGCAAAAAAGTAGGAAAGAAACCGGCAATGAACATGGCAACATCCAAGTAGGGATCCTAGCACCACCCAACAGGTACACACCACACCTCCGATTAGTTAATGATTGTGGTTATTTTAGAATGAACTGAAAATAATATTTTCTTGCAATTTATATGTATTTAATGGCTACTAAGTTGTTAAAACATAAATACTTATTAAGCTATTTGGAGCTAACTCTTATTAGATAGAACTTTTATATATTTTCTTAACCTATGGACTCAGCAAAATAATTACTAAGACCCTAAGAGAGTCATAAATCAGGCAAGTTTAGGAAAATGTGAACTACTATATCAATAGTTAATGTGTTTTCTTTAAAAACACACACACATACACAAAACACTACCATATATTCAAAGAACACATACGCAAGCATCTAAATGTATTTTTCAAGACTGGGAGCAATATGCTGAAGTGATACCAGTGAGATGAATAATAGGTTTTATTTTCTTTGTCAAAGAATATCATGATGTCATTATTAATCTCTTTACATGTTTTGGTGCATTACATGAATAACTAAAAGTCAATTTTTAAAAAACAGAACATTAAGTTCTACTCAGAGATAAAGGTAGATTTTTGTGTAATTCAGACTCCAGAGGAAGAACTTCACACATTACAGACGGATACCAAACCCAGATAAGCACCTGGGATTAACATTTTGGCCAGGCCCAGGAGCTAACAGGCCTGGATTAAATCCCAACCTTCACACGAGGTAGCCATGTGACTGTGAGCAAGTCCCTGGGCTTCCTCACTCACAGCGTCCTCATAACGATTAAATGGGTTAATTCAGGAAGAAGCCCTTAGAACAGAGCAGAGCGTGTAGTGGAGGCTCTGTAACCAACAGTTCCATCTCGACACTGCTGACAGAGACTCCATAGCTGGTACAATGGCAGTGCTCACTGAGTCCCTTTCTGTCATTCTTTTCCCATCTCCCCACCTTACTTTCCCTTCTGCTCTACATTGGGAGATGTTATTTATCATCTAGACATAATACCAACTGCTAGCCCTTTGTCTCTCTCTTCATCCTCTTCTTCTTTCTTCTCCCTTTTCTCACTCTTCCAATTAGAGTTGTGAATTGGCCAGTGAGGTTGAGTCTGGGCTACACCAACAACTCCTGTCATTACTGGAGGTACAGATGGATTACATCTGTGTCAATAAACAACCATGATGTGGTGTGTTTCGTAATTAGATACAAGGCTTAGAATACTTATTGCATTTCTGTTTTCCTTTCAAATGCTACTTGGAATATATGCTATTTCAGTCTTAGAAAGACATAAAGACTGTTTCCTTATTGGAAACTGATTTTCCCTAAGAGGGACAGAAAGAAAAGTCTGACAACCAAATATCTGAATTTATGGCTATTTTACTATAGCTTCATTTCCTCAACTCTCATTTACAATAAAAATTCTAAAGTTTAAGGTCAATAAGACAACATCATTGGTTCTAAAAAATTAACTTAGGAAGGAAGATGAACCACAGGATTCATCCCTTAGTATTATGTGAAGATCCCAGGAAGGCATCTGCAGCAGATATTGTTAGGACTCAGCAGTCTTTCTCCTTAGGTTACTGGAAACCATCATAGGGTAGGGAATTCAGCCTCCCTAACCCATCTTGCCTTCTGCAAGTCAGAGTAGCTCTTAACTAATGACTGACAGGTAGGAGTATAAAATGCCTCTGCTACCTCACCACTTGTACAGAACTCTAAGGCATGACCAATTCTGAATCGAAAGCTCTCCTGGAAGACGGAGGAAGTTACCTCTTGCAGGACTTTGCCCAAGCTCACACACATACTTGCTTGGCCTCCTTACCTTCTCTGTCCCAATCCCCAGTTCCCCTACAAGTCTTTTCCTGGAAACAGTTCCAAATAAATCACTATACCAGAATTTTTATGCCAAGATCATCTTCTGGGAAGCTGACCTAAAGCAGCCTTCCTAACTCTCCACCAAAAACTGCACTTTCTATGTTTAAAATCCTTCCCTTAGAGCTTTATTCCTTGTTCCTTAAGCATAACCTTGGAAATTTGCACAGTCCCAATGAGGGGTCCTAATTTAAGAGGGCTTTTAGTATTGATAATCTACCCTGACCACATTTCAGGCCCTTTCTTGGTACCACTTTGGGAACAAATGAAAGGGGGGGAAAAAAAAAAGATGAGTAGGAGGGAGTTCACAAAGAAAGTTAAAAGTAAGGGGATTCCGAAACCTTCTGTATCCTGATTTTCTTATCTACAGTTTTGGTGGGGGAAGGTAGGGGACAGATTTGAGAACTGCTGGGATTCCTTCTGCTCAAATAGTACACATTCTATGAACCTGAAGGAGAAGGATATTGCCAAGTGTTCCCTCTTTAATTTTTCTAGGTCCGGCTGCACTGAGCCCTAAGAGATCATTTTTCTCTAACCCATCAAATAAATGATGCATATCTTTTGTACATTCTAATTTTGGCTTATTTGGGAGAAAAAGAAGGTGTGTGTGAAGTGGTGATTTGTGACTAAGTAAATTCATTTTTAATTTGGTAGTTGCTGAGACAAAAAAAAAGTTTCAAAAGTAAACAACATCTAGTTATCTTCAAATATTCAGTTTCTATTAAAATTAATTCAGCCTACGATTACAGAATAAATTAACTCACTTCTCTGTTATCTTTCTTAAGCCTTTGGTGCCCTAAAGCAGAGTAATTTATAGCCTAGAGAACTGTGTTAACTAATCCAGGGGGTTTTTAAAAAGAATGAATGCACCTTCTCTAGCAGGAGAATGTTTTTCTTCTCTATAGTAATCAGATCCAAAATCTAACCATTCCCATCATGGCCCTAAAAAGATGACCTGATTCTCACACACCCCCAGACAAAGCCCAGAGTAACCCAGGCCCTGCATTATGTAGACAATTTATGCCATTTACAGGTCATTTGGTCTCTGCTGAGGAAGAAAGAATGTTCTGGATGGTAGGTTAGAACTTGGCCCTTGTTGTTTACGTACCAATAACAATAAATTCCACTCCAGTTTCAATAAAATCTGACCACAAGAGCAAAAACAAACAGCAATAAATCTGTGAAGTAGGAATGCTTAAGTTATTGTCCATTTGGAAGTCAATCTATATAAGAAAAATTACATTGCTTTGGTGAAGTGTTTTTTACTCCTTTATTCATAACTGATTTTGTACTCCTGAGTCTTGGGATAGGCAAAATATACATGACAGGAGAAGAAACAGTATGAAACAGAGAAGGGGACATGCCTATTCAAGGAAACTTAAGCATCCATGCAAACACTCAGCAGTCTCCATCCCCCTCACTAATTTCAATGCTCTCTACCAGGAGAGGGAGGGAGGGAGAGAGGGGAGAGCAGAGAGGGAGAGAGAGAAAGGAAAAGAGAGGAGAGAGAGAGAAAAGAACCAAAGAGTAAATACTTTAGGCTTTGTGGTCATATGGTCTGTGTCACTACTCAGTTTTGATTTGGGAGCATGAAACCCATCCCAGAAAATACATAAATGAATAGGAGTAACCGTGTTCCAATAAAATTTTATTCATGAAAGCAGATGATGGGCCATCCTGACCCCTCGTATGCCAGTCCCTACCCTACATCCAAGAAATCCTGGTGTACTCTCAAAGAAAAAAATACAGTCATAGTCTGAAGATGGAACACATTTATTGTAAAAAAAAAAAAAAAAACTATTCCTGATTATCTTAAAGCACACTAAGATAAGGGAAATTATGGGATTCCTTCAAGTTTATTATTAAGGGATTCATCACTGTGTCACATTTGCCGTCATGCCATTTATATTTATTAACATTATCACTAAACTGTTCTAAGGTCAAATGTCACCTATTGCCAGATCAATAAGCCTGTTCAAACTCTTTAAAGCAAGGAATACAAGATCAGATACATAAGTTGATAATATGGATTAATTCAATTAAATTAAAAACCTTATGGTGTACACACTTTTTATATTCCCATTTTACAGATGAAGACCTTGAGGCATTGAAAGGTAAGGAATCTGCTAAAGTCACATAAACAACAAGTGGCAGGGATAGAATTTCTACTTTAATACCTCCCAGGTTTCCCAAACTACAAGTTCAAATTTTATCACCTCTCCCTCAAAACCTGTTCTTTCCTATAGAGTTTGTTTGGTGATTGGCCCTGAAAAGTCATGTAGAGTTCAGACACCTTGCTGGTGTGGCCATCTAGAGAGGCCCTGAAACTACATGTGGCAAGAGAAGGTCCCCAAGCCCCATCTTCCAACCACCCGCACAAATCAGACGTGAGTGAAGACATCTGGAACTCTCCAGACCAGACTGGCCACCAATTGAACACCACTGAGTTACCCTAACCAATGGCATGAAGAGCAGAAGAACCATAGCTAAACCCTACTCAAATTTCTGACCCATAAAATTATTTGTTATAATAAATGTGGGTTGTTCTAAGCCCCTAAAGTATGGGGAGACTTGTTACACAGCAAGATAACTAGAATGCAAGCTACTCATCATTACCCTCTATAGACATAACACACAATTACAACTGAACTTTGAAAGAAATATGGTGAAGCTCGAAAGAAACAAAAGTCTACTTCAAACCATCATTTCTTAACCTGTACTGTTTTAATTTCTTCAAGCTATGCATCATAGTTTCATGCTGATATTCTTCCCAGCATATCTCAAAAACTACCTTGAAACTCCCAAACCCACTGGTTTGGCTATGGAATACTCCATCAATTTTTTTTTTTTTTTTCTGAGAGAAAAACCTTATCTTCCTAATTTATTTCCTGCCCAGCTTCTTCCCACCACCAAAGAAACAAAACTTCCCTACCTTGGATATTCCTGTT
The DNA here is from genome assembly GCF_902686445.1 of Sciurus carolinensis. Taxonomy (NCBI): domain Eukaryota; kingdom Metazoa; phylum Chordata; class Mammalia; order Rodentia; family Sciuridae; genus Sciurus; species Sciurus carolinensis. The sequence goes on from NC_062226.1 coordinate 83,947,381, forward strand.
TTTTCCTGACTCAAGGATAAAATGGTATTTTCCTGGCCCCACTTATTGTTATGATTGCCTCCTTATCAAACAAGATAAGGTTATCAAACAAGATAACCAGTTCATCATCCCCCCCCCCAATAAAAATTATGACTTCCTGGTTTGCTAAGTGGCTTCCAGATCATGACCATTCATCAGGTATCCTCCCTCCCCAGGAGGACATCAGATATAGACAGTACCAATTATGAGCTATTATTTTAGCTAAACACCAAGTCCTGCTGTCTGCTGAAGGAGTCTAACAATTTCCTCAAATCTGTCAATGTTAATATTTTGGGCCACGACTGAACCACTAAATGATATATCCAGTTTTAAAGATGTTATGATTCCTTATAACTTGAATGCCCAAAGTCCTCACCTACAAGGCCAAGTTACCTGTGCTTTCCCACATAGGCACGCAGGAAGTCTTGATTTTTAATCTCTCTTGATCCTTAAAACAAAAGGAAACTCATTACACAGGGGAACTCACGTCAGGAGTGGGGGAACTTGAGGCAGCAGAATAACCCTATTCTTCAGCACAGGGCTGCCCTAAATCTTAGGTACCACTCCTGTTCCTAGTTATAAGCATCTGTGAAGCAATTATCCGAGGAGCAGGAAGCAGCCTTTCAATGGCAGGAGCAGCTGGTGGGACATAATGTTGTCTGGCTTCCTGGCACCATCCCCAGAGTGAAACCTCAAATCATTGGGCTGATTTTTATTCCATTCCATGTCCTCCCCAAGGTGCCTCTAGAAAAAGCAAATTGCTCTAACACAGACAATGTCTTTTTCCATTATTAATAAAACTCACTAATAGGCTCACTACTTCTTTCTGGCTCCTAACAAGAAAAACCTCAGGGCTGTAATCATATTAGGGGGACATCAAGGTTCAACATACCCTTGCATTCATGATTTTGCAGCTCATTCTTCCATCAGAAAGCATCTTAAACCCTGTGGTGTCTGGAGGACATCTGACACGCAATGCCCTGTCACAGGGCGTTTGAGGAGCATGCCCCTAAAGGTGCGAACCTCCAAAGTAAATCCCTTTTCTTTGGTGTGAGGCAGAACCATTCTGTCAGGTAAGTCAGTGACACTGATGTTAAGTAGGTTCAGCAGTTGCTTAGAACTAAGGGAAGTTAAAAATTCAAAGTACTGGGCTGGGGATATAGCTCAGTTGGTAGAGTGCCTGCCTCGCAAGCACAAGGCCCTGGGTTCAATCCCCAGCACCGCAAAAAAAGAAAAAAAAAAAAAAAAAAATTCAAAGTACTGAGTACAATCTCTCTCCAGGCTGTAAACCTGCCACATTCAAGTCCTGGTATAACTCCTCCTCTGGTTAGGATGGAGGCTGGGGTACTCCCTCAGCTCTAAGGCACTGGGAATGGCTTCCTTAGTCACATTGGGGGAAAGTGAAGGGATGAAAGAAAAAGAGGGGAAATTCAGCAAACAGATGTCTCAAACCATAGCCATAGAAACTACAGTTATGAAATCCAGCTAATTATTTCAAAATTTCATCTTTCAATAGGAAGTTACCCAAATACCTGAGCAAAAATGGCGGAAAGAATATGCTGGATTTAAGAAATACAACTGGACTTAGACCAGATTACTACCTTTTCCTTTCTAGAATTATTTCTTCTAATACTTCTGGAAATATTGCCCCGCTTTCTCTATTAGTAAAGCCAGGAGTATTTTATTCACCTGTTTTGTAATCTTAGGCAACTATGATAATATGAATTCCTCAGAAGATGAATGCGGTGGAAACTCAAGGAGATTTTTATGAGCTGGTATTTAACCTATCCCTCCATCAAACAAAATAATAATAATGGAAAATTTGGGCCCCTGCCATTAACGTAGCAAAAAATAGTCATCATTTACTGATTCAGTCTTCATCACTTTCAGAGCATGTGGGGCAAGAGACATCTTGTCAAACATATGGTGTTCCAAATGTAATAATGCTAAATATTTAATATTCCACAATAATTGGCTGTCAATTGAGTTGAGAAAGAGTCACAGGCAAACCACCAGACCCACAACAGAGGTAAGTTCCACTTCAATTTCTCTAGCTTGGTTTTCTTTCTTGACTAACTTCTATACAAATAATTTATCAGTTTTATTTGCAATTATGGAAGAAGTACAAGAGTTGGTTTAAAAAAAAAATGTTGGTAAACTAGTCTTTGCTTATGACTTCCATACCAGCATGTCTTTATGCCTTTGGGTGCATTGCATTTCCAATTTTTCAAAGTTCACTTTCTGTGTTTTTGTCTCCAAAGATCATGATAGTGCTCCCTGCCTTTAAAAGAAATTGTTATAAACAAGATAGGTCTGTGGGTGCTAATCATGAATGTATTTCCTCACCTAGACCTAACCAATGCATCATAACTGTAAGAATAAAAATAGCAACGATTAATAATGAAAATAACACATATAATGTAGTTAATATATAACATGTATTAAGCACTTATATACCTTATATCTAATTCTTATGTCAGCTCCAAAAGGAAGTATTTTATCTGTTGTATCAATCAGGACAGAGATTCAGAGAGGCTTAGTAACTTGGTAAGATCACATGACTTATTTGCCAGCAGAGATAGGACTTCTAAATCATATCTTTCTGAATCCAAAATCTAGACAAGTTTGTATAGCAACTGCCCTGCAGAAGCTATGCCTACATTATATCTTCAAAATCAAAGGACTATCACAGCTGTATGGTACAGAGAAAAATTAGAAGTTCTCAGGTACCCCTCCAAGCAATTTAGTAGCTACAGTAGATAAGATCGTTTTGTTTGGGGGTGTCTCCAATTTTTTTTTCCTCTTATTTACTACCCAAATGTGAACCTTAAAATTTAAACTAAGTTGAAACACAAAGAACAATAAAGCACATCAACCTAAAGACTTCTTTTTTTCTATCCTTAAAAAAAATTTTAGGCATATAAAAATTGGCAAAAACAGTAGAATATAACTTTCACTCATTCTTCCCTAATGTTAGCATCTTGTATAGCTGCAGTACAATTACAAAAATAAGAAATCAACAACTAGCACAATAATATTAACTGAACTATAGACATTCTGGAGTTCACAGTTTCTCACTGCTATACTTTTCTCTGTTCCAGAACCTACTCCCCAAAGTCCCATGTTGCTTTTTTCTTGAAGTGTCTCTCCAAACTAAAGCAGTTCCCAGTCTTTTCTTGTCTTTTGCCACCTTAATGCTTTTAAGTGGAAAGCACTGGTAAGTTATTTTGGAGAATATCCCTCACTGTGTACTTGTCTGATGTTTTCTCCAGACTTGATGGAGGTTGTGCATTATTGGGAAGAATTCCAGAGACAGCATGCCCTTCCCAAAGCCTCAGGCTAAAGCTACGTGATGTTGGTATCTTTTTACTGGTGATGTTTACTTTGATCTCAGTTAAAGTAGTGCCTGCCAGCCTTCTCCACTGTAAATTTATTATTTTCACCTTTGTACTAGAAAAATATCTCAGGAAGGATTGGGGTGCTTTGAGACTATAAGATATCCTGTTTCTCTTCAAAATTTGTCCACTAATTTTAGGATTCATTGATGACTCTTAGCTGCAACTATTATCATTGTTCTAATGATGGTTTCTCTTTCCCTTGTTCCCTCTACATTTATTAATCAGAATTCTTCTGTAAGAAAAAGCTTACCCCATCTTCCTCTTTAATTTATTTGTTCAATTATTTGCATCAGTATGGACTCTTGGATATTTATTTTATTCTATAAGTTCTAATAACAATAGTATTGCTATTTATTTTCTCCACTCCAGTTTTTCCAATTTGTGTCACTGGCTATTGTTTAGGGTGATCTCAGTGCTTTACCTAGTACCCCGTCCTTTGTGTATGCACATGTGTGTGCACACACGCACTTCCTCACTTTCTGGTGCCACACGATATCCTGGCATCAACCCTTTCTTCAAGGAGACCTTGTTGCTGTGGTTGGAGAATGGTATTTAGGCCCCCAAATCTGGGTGTACTCATTGCTGCTCTGGTATCCTTGCTTCTAGGCCTTCTTAGTGCACATAGCTGGAAATATATGTGTGTGTGCATACTAGTCCAGGCCTACGCACACATCTATATTTGTTTACATATATATCTATGGTATATTTCTTAAAAATCATGAGCTCATATTGATATCTATGATTCCATTTCTGAAGACGTTTCTTAATATTATATCCAATATCTTCCCAATGCAAGAGTTAAAAGCTACGAAAAAAGGTTTCTAGTTATTGCCTAGGCCAAGGTCAGCAAGCTAGAGTGAACTGCTTTCTAGTGCACAGTAATGAAAAATGAAGTTTTATTGGCACAGAGCCACATCCACTAATTTAGGTATTGTCTGTAGCCACTTTCCATGAATACAGCAGGGTTGAGTAATTGCAACAGAGACTATAGGAGCAACAAAGCTGAAAATATTTCCTACGAGGGCCTTTACAAAAAAAAAGTGGGACTCTGTTTCAAACTATCATGGGAAATAGAAAGGAAAGGATGTGAGTTCAAACTTCATCCTGTTTCTCTCTTCCTTGCAGGGTTTGTGGAAGACTAGATACTGTATGTATAGACTTCCTAGAGCATTATAATTGCTTAAGTAATAGTATCTAGAATTTCTCCTATAGGTTGGAAGTTTATAATTTAGAATGGAATTTTACGCACAAAAAAATCTATTTTCAATTTGGGGGTTTTTGCGCTTTCGTTGTTGTTGTTGTTGTTTTGTTGTTTGTTTGATACCAGGGGCACTTAACCACTGAGCCACATCCCCAGCCCTCTTTATTTAGAGACAGGTTCTCACTAAGATGTTTAGGGCCTCCTTAAGTTGCTGAGACTGGCTTTGAGCTTGTGATCCTCCTGCCTCAGCCTCCTGAGCCACTGGGATTACAGGTGTGCACCACCATGCACTGCTTATTTTCAGTTTTAATTTGATGATGAATAGAGTCCACAGTCTGTCAGGCTTACAGGGATTTGAACCATGATCCTAAATTCAAATATTTTTTCTGCTGTTTACTAACTGTGAGACCTTTCAACCTGTTTTAACTCTTCATACAAGTATAATATCCTCTCAACCCACAAGCAGCTATGTCGATGAATGCCTTTATGCCATGGTCCCCAACACTGGTCAGAAGGCCAAAGCTGAGCCAGTTGCATCAAAATTAGAATAGGAATGTGTTAAAATACATGTTCCTGACCCGGCCCCAGGAATTCTGATTTAGGAGTTCTGGAAGAAGACCCACACGAAGCATTCTTAGCAAACACTCAAGGTGATCTGCTGTAAGGCCAGGTCAGGGAACCAATGTTACTTAGTAATAAATGCCACACCACAGACCCCCTCCCTGACACCATGTGAGCCCTGCCTCCTCACCCCTGTCCTATACCTTCCTCACTCAGTAAATACTTGGCCCATTTAAGGGTGATGGTAGGTTCTATAGGAATCCTCTTCCTCTGAGCCGCTTCATTGTATCCCCTCTCAGGGTCCTGTAGGACTCCAAGAGCTAAGTAACCTCCTCTGTGTTCCAGGACAAAACCTAATCTATTCCTTAAACATTTTCCTCCTTTACAAAAATACACTCTGCAAACCTTCCCTCTTCATTCTGGGTCAGTAAATAATAAACTAACAATCGGGTGGGTGGGGTTGTAGAGTGGAAAGAGGAAACAGGAAGAAAACCAGGAGCCCTGGAGAGGAAGGTTAACAAATAAAAGACAAAGGAGTCCTATCCCCTGACCCAACCCTGGCACTCCAGGAAGCCAATTCACACTTGCCCTGCTTGTAAGAATCAGAGATTTTGAGTAGACAGAGCCCCTAGCCCATAGCTGGGATGCACAGCAGGGTTGCAGGAAAAGAAAGCCCAAGGAGTTGGGGACAGAGATTCCAGGGGTCTTTTGGATGAAAGGGGCACATGCCCCAGGGAGTCTAGCACAAGTCATGCCTGCAGACACTAAAGCACACACCTGCTCCAAAAGTGAGACTCCTTGCTCACTCCTGTTCACCAACCCATGCTGGAAAGGGTAAATGTGTCCAGGAGCAGGCAGACAAGTTTAAAGTGATTTGACCTTTCATCTGTCAAAAGTTTTTTCTAAAAATTGAGGTGAAATCCACACAACATAAAACCGACCATTTTAAAATGCACGTTCCGGTGGCATTAAGTACATTCACCATGTGGTGCAAAATGTTCCAAACATTTTCATGATCCCAAAAGAAAATCCTAGCCCATTAAGCATTCACCCTCTTATCTACCAGTAGTGTTTTATTGTGAGGGGTTGGGGGATTTTTCTCTATAATCTGATTTTATGTGGCCATTGTTGATGCTGCATTGTGCAAATCAAATGGCACAGGAATATTCTTTCTTTTGTCCAGGTGGGACCAGCTTTCTGGAAAGACCTATAACATAACTTTTTCCCTTTTCCTGCTCTACCCAGACCAGTAGGACAGGGCTTAACCCTTTTGCTTACATACCGACTGGCTGAGTAGTTTCTTGTAGCCGATAATCCATGAGAACAAGGGCCCCACAGTGGCTCTGGGAGGAACCCCCACAATGCCCCACAGCCTGGGCTCCTCCCTCAGAATGGATTGAGATAGGGGTTGGCTCTTACCCTCTGCTTCTCTGGGTCCACATAGCGAATGCCAAAGTAGTCCTTCTCCAGCAAGCTGTAGTAGTTGCAGATGTGATCGATTAGAAACTGCCCTTTGGTTTCCCTCTGTAAGGGAAGCACATGTAAGTTTCAGTCACAGCTCACCTGCACATTCGAGTGCCTCGCTCACCCCAATGTGTCTATGTTTAGAAAAATGAATTCACTCCCTCCAGTTCCTGGAGCAGGGGTTTCCATACTCTATTAATCACAATTTCATTGAAAATACATTCTACAATGTGAGCTATTGCATGTGCGTGCACTCAATCACACATACACAATCAAAAGAACACTAAAAAGAGGAACCAAAGGGATATCCCACAAAACCCTGCATAGATGCAATGCACTCTAGAATGCTCTATTTCATTCTAATGTTTGCACAATGTGTTTCATTTAATTTTTCAAATGCTGTTTGTGATTCAGAACACTGACTTCATCACTCAATACCTGTGGAGACCCATAGTTTGCAAACCCTCATATAGTACATATGAGGCCCTACTATTTATTCTAATTGCTTGTTCCATCCTCACCAAGACCCTGAGGAAGGTCTTCTTACATCCGAAGAAACTAAACCACAAAGGGATTCCATGACTTGTCCAAGTCACACTTTAGAGAACAAGACAGGATCTCAGCCAGGCCAACTGGCTGCAGATTCGGAGCTCCTACCCAGACACTGTCTCCTCAGATTATGCTCAGTCTACTGCCACTCTGTAGGCAGCCGTGCAGTGAAAGGTAGTGGATACCCCAACCCCACCAGGAATGGTGGGAAACCTGCTTTTTCAAGACCTAAAGCCACCATTTCCATCCATACATCAACACAGAAAGGTACTGTGGAGATCAAGGATCCCAGGACTGGGATCTAACAACGGGCCCTTGTCACTTAGGGTAAATCCCTGGTTACTTCTATTTTGGTTTAGATGTTTGTGGCAGATGATTTCTAAATTGGCTAAATTATCTTTCCTTCCAAAATTCTTAAAGACATACCAGTCAAATCTGATTAAGATTACATTGCAACAAAATCCTCTGAATAGCAAAGACCCATCCAAACCCCCATCAGAATATCTGATAAGATTAATTCATGCTTCAATCAAAGTTGCTGACAGACCCATGGAATGTTTTAGGGATGGAATGTGACCCATCAAAAGAAATTAAGAAACTAGATAGATTAAGTGAGCCACTCCTCTAATCTATTAAAAATCATTTTAGAAGATTAGTTTGGTCTATGCAACATGGTGATATTTTCATTAAAAACTACAGTCATCAGCTCAGGGATGGGGTGGAAAAGTCACTTCCCGGCCATGGATGCACTGCACTGGATGAAGCACCAGGTTTACAAGCACAGTTGTAATATGAAGTCTTTGTTTTCCTGACATTTTTTTTGTGGGGGAGGGACTGGGGATTGAACCCAGAGGCACTTAACCACACAGCCATCCCCAGCCCTATAGGTTATTTAGAGACAGGGTCTCTCTAAGTTGCTTAGGACCTTGCTAAGTTACTGAGGCTGACTTTGAACTTGCAATCCTCGTGCCTCAGTCTTCCAAGTCACTGGGATTACAGGCGTGTGCCACTGTGCCCTGCCTGACATCAACTTCAAGTTTAATTTTGCCTGAGTTGAAAGGCCATTTGGCCTTTCTAAGAAAAATCATCTGATGTAAGTCAAAAGAGACAAAACATCGAAATTGAATTTGGTTTTAAATTTTTGTAATTATTTTGTTATGCCAGGAGACTCAAATGACAACCTCTGCTTGATGACAGCTGAATACAATGCCCGGAATATATATATTTAGTTCCTCTTACATATATCCTCTGTAACCCACCCATCTTAAAGAAATTGAGCATTATCCACTCACTGAACATAACATGTGATTTCCTCATTTTATGATTGGATTGCAAAGCTCACTGCATTCAGGTTTACTATGAGGAACTACTCCCTACCATATGCAGGATATACAAGATATGTGAGTGAAGGCAGTATGTTGCAAAAAAATGAATGGAACAGACCTTGACTGGGTATACAGATACTGCAGTCATTTTGTCCTGAGGAAGATGTCCAAAGCACAATACAGTTTTTTGCTAATGATTAAACACAGTGACCAATATACCCTCAGCAATATGTCCTTAAGAATACTCAAGACTCTTGAGATAAGAAAGATACAACTACAATGTAGTAACTGTAGTACATAAGTGTAGCTGAAATAGGGGTCAATACCTTCCACAAAAGCAGGTCAGGTCAATTCTCATGTGCTATGGTTCAGAGATTGTTTGTCCAATATTGTGGTTCATGCACTGGGAGACTAGTCCCCAATATAGCTGTATTGAGGTGGTAGGGACTTCAAGAGATGATTAGATCATGGGGCATCACCCTTGGAAAGAATTAATATAGTTCTTGCAGAACCTGGCTAATTCTTACAAGAGTAGGTTGTTTTAAGAGTGACCTTGGCTCCTCCCCAATCCCAAGCTTCCTTGTTCACATGCATAACCCTTCTGCCTGGGACCAGTTCCCTTTCCAATTCTCAGCGCATGTTGTGGCAGCCAGATGTGTAGCACTATGCTCTTTATACTTTACAACCACCAGAATCACAAGCAGAATAAACCTATTTTACTTTACATGTAGTCCAATGTCAGGTATTCTGTTATAATGACACAAAATGGATTGACAACCCACCATATAGATTCTAGCCTCTGCTACTCAAAATATGACTGAAAGACCAACAAACTCAAACAGCAGCAGCTTCAGCATTGCCTAGGAGGAAGGTTGTTGGAAACAGACTCTCAGGCACAGTTCAGACCTACTGAACCCGATCTGCATCTTGACAATATCCCTAGGCTATTTGTGTGCACATTAAAGTTTGAGAAGCATTGGTCAGGAATTTCATGACCTGGGAAAAGTACAAAATTTTACCTGTCCACAGAGTCGATTTAAAAAAATAAGAACCCATTTCTTCCTTTTCCAAAATGATCTGTATCATACTATTTCATGCCAAGGAAGATGGTAGATAGCCCCACATTCTACTCTGTTCCACTCATGCCTAAAATCTGGATGATGTCTGTGAGCCATTAAAGTTCCTGTTGTTATCATTTTCATGCACTAAGTTCAGTTTTTGCTCTCTACAAGAGACCATGCAGGCGCAATAACAGGTGTTGGAAGGGCTTGTTAACTGGTCAGTGTGGAGGGGCAGAGCCCAGCTATCTGTCCATACATCCCACATTAGGAGAGGAACTGGGGGGCAAAGTGGGATTTTGACCCAAGAATTTCTTTTTTTTTCTTTTTTTTATTGTAAACAAATGGGATACATGTTGTTTCTCTGTTTGTACATGGCGTAAAGGCATACCATTTGTGTAATCATAAATTTACATAGGGTAATGTTGTTTGATTCATTCTGTTATTTTTTCCCTCCCCCCCACCCCTCCCACCCCTCTTTTCCCTCTATACAGTCCTTCCTTCCTCCATTCTTGCCCCCCTCCCTAACCCTAACTCTAACCCTAACACTAACCCCTCCCACCCCCCCATTATGTGTCATCATCCACTTATTAGCGATATCATTCATCCTTTGGTTTTTTGAGATTGGCTTATCTCACTTAGCATGATATTCTCCAGTTTCATCCATTTGCCTGAAAATGCCATAATTTTATCATTCTTTATGGCTGAGTAATATTCCATTGTATATATATACTACAGTTTCTTTATCCATTCATCAATTGAAGGGCATCTAGGTTGGTTCCACAGTCTGGCTATGGTGAATTGAGCAGCTATGAACATTGATGTGGCTGTATCTCTGTAGTATGCTGATTTTAAGTCTTTTGGGTATAGGCCAAGGAGTTGACCTAAGAATTTCTGAGTCTTCTGAGGGTAGAGGCATTTTCCCTGCTGCCTAAGCCTGTCTGGCACCGTGGATGTTACTAAATGAATAAATGAGGCATTGCTTTTCAGACCTGAACAACCTGGGGTCCGGGAAGAAAAGCAAATGTTTCACACAAACCCTTCAGTCTGCACAGCACTAACAGTCTCAGGCAGAACAGCAAAGTTCTCTGACTGACTATTCTTCTAACACAGAGGAATTTTTGTGCATTCCTTCAAGGTCTGTGTGGGGAAGTAGTTATCAAAGATTTCAAGTAAAAGGACTTTTTCTAAAGTCAAATTTTGTCAGTTTTCCCACAGGACAGCAACTATACTTTCAATACTGATTGAATAATATGAAAAAAAATCAAACAGCTTATATAAACTCTTTAGAGCTGTTTCATAAATTGCGTTTTATTCATCATGACAGCATTTCATGTGAAAAATGATAGGATGCTAATGTATAAGTAATAGGGTCTCCTCATACAGAGGTCAGTATAATTTGATCATCTGTGACTCAAATCCTTAAGTGATTAAATAGAGATTTTGTAATGTTGTCTGTAAAAGAAGTTGTACAGTCTCAGAAGTGCATGGAGTGGGTTGGCTGGGTGTGGTAGTACATACCTATAATCCCAGAGGCTCAGGCAACTGAGGCGGGAGAATCACAAGTTCAAAGGCAGCCTCAGCAATTTAGTGAGGACTTAAAGCAACTTAGCAAGACCCTGTCTATAAACAAAATATAAAAAGAGTTGTGGATGTGGCTCAGTGGTTAAGTGCCTCTGAGTTCAATCCCTGGTACAAAATATAAAAAATTTAAAAACTAAAAGAGAAGCGAAATGCATGGACTGGGTTGAGAGAATTTGTTCACTGGGACGTTAAAACATTAAAATGTCCTTACCATGTATAATATAGTACACAATGAATTGATATTTTATAAATACTGTACTAAAATAATGCGAACACAATCATAATATTTTAATGTTTTAAAAATTTATCAAGTAATGAGAATTAAGATGTGGCCCATGGACTAGCTGGAACATAAAGAGTTGTTACTAATCCTTCATGAGATAAGTGCAGAAACTAAGAGTAATTTAGTTTTACTGTGTTTTCTACAAGTATTGGCCCAAAACAGTTTGGGAAAACAAAATCTAGAACTGGTCTCTTACCACAGAAAGTTCGAGATGCTCTGATCTAAACTGTGACACCATTTTTGGTTTCTTTGGGGAATTTCTATACTCCAGGAGCCTGAAGGTGTGAACAGGGTTGGGAGCATTCTCCACATGAAGATCTCTGAACTCTCGGTAAGAATCCCACATTCTATCAGGGTCCTCTCTCCTAGGCTGGAAAGGACTAGTCTACTGGGTATGGCACACACTTGGCATAATTTTGGGTGTTTCAAAAAGCCAATTCTATTTTTTTACATTTACATAGGGTAATGATGTTTATTTTATTTTTCCCCTCCCCCCACCCCTCCCACCCCTCTTTTCCCTCAAAAAAAAAAAAAAGGTCAAAAAAAAAAAAAAAAAAAAAGAAAGATTTGGTTGTTATAATCTTGAAAGTTAGATAGCATGTATAGAAAGAAAATTCTTGTGGAAAATTTATTTTCTGATCAAGTTAATATAGATTATGTAGAGGGAAATGAAAGGGAGGAGGGGTATGAAAAATCATGGAATGAAACAGACATCATTACCCTATGTACATGTATGATTACATGAATGGTATGAATCTACATTATGCACAACCATAGAAATGAAAAGATGTACCCCATTTGTGTACAATGAATCAAAATGCAGCCTGTAAAAATAAAAAATAATTAAAAATTAAAAAAAATAAATAAATAAAAAAATAAAAAAAAAAAAAGCCAATTCTACCAGTACACTACAGGCTCACTGGCATGGCAAACTAGACTCCATTTAAAAAGCCTCTGTAAAAAAATAAGCACATATCTGCACAGAGAAGACCAGGAAGGTTGATTAATAAAAGGATTCAGCTTTTCTGGCACCACAACACCCAGCAGATCCTTTAGCCAGTCTGAGGACTGGATCCAAGAGGCCAGCATGTCTGTCCAGAGAAAGGCAGCTCGGTGGTCAAGGGTGCAGGGGGAAGTCTTCACTCACCTAAGAATTTCTGCCAGTTAATCAGTTAGCCTTTCTAAATTATCCTGATAATGGGGCAATTCTTAAGACAAATTCATTTTCAGAGAGTAAAGAGAGCATTTAGTTGTTCTGAATTTTTATCTCCTGGTCCGTAAATTAAATCATACCTTATTTAATGGTATTAGAGATGATGTTTGTAAAATGTCCCTTTTTGACAAATAGTGGCTGCTGAATAAGTGAAACTGCTTTGCTGCTGCCTGTAACATGTGGTATTTTCTTCTGGTTCCTGCTCTCTGAAGGCTGAAGGAGCCCAAGTCCCACCAAACACAGATGATGCTCAGCCATTGTCTCACAGGGTAGGTTTTACTTACTTATACCCCAAGAAACCTAATATCTGAAATCACAAACCAGCTGTCTTGTCATTCCACCTCTCATCCCTACCAGAGAATGAACTAGAAAACAAAACAAGCCCCTATATTCAAGTCTGGTTTCCACCACTCACTAGCTGAATGGACTTAAGTCATGAAATCTCTCTGAGACTTAGTTTCCTCTTCCATAAGTGCGTAATAATGATGAAAGCTTCCAGATCTCTCCCCAAAGGGTTATTTTCAGGTTCTTTTGCATATTTATTAAAGGTCTATTGTGCACCAGGCATTGTAATAGCAATTAGAGATAAACAGTGAGTGAAACAGCAATTTATAAACTCACAGACCTAAAACTCCTGTGATTTGTAAAAAGTGAAAGCATTTTGTAAATTACAAAGCACTATACCAATGTAAGATGTCATTCTTGATATGAAGAATAATCTTAATTTTAAAACTCTGTCTCCAATTTTATAAATCCTTTTAGATACAAAGAGTTGAACAGAATGGTATTCACCTCCCAGAACTGGACTCTGTGAGGGAAAAAGTGAACAAGGAACTCAGTTCTTTGCCTGACTCCTCTTACAACCAATTGCTGATGGTGCATTTATTTATTTTTATTTTATTTTATTTTTTATTTAGCTTTTAATTTTTTATAGACTGCATTTTGATTCATTGTACACAAATGGGGTACATCATTTCATTTCTATGGTTGTACACAATGTAGATTCATCCCATTCATGTAATCATACATGTATATAAGGTAATGATGTCTGTCTCATTCCACCATTTTTCATATACTCCCCTCTCTCTCATTTCCTTCTACATATTCTAAAGTTCCTCCATTCTTCTCTCATTACCCACCCCCTAGCCCCATTATATATCATTCTCCACTTATCAGGGAAAACATTTGACCTTCGGTTTTTGGGCTTGGCTTATTTCACTTAGCATGATATTCTCCAATTCCATCCATTTATTTGCAAATACCATAATATTATTCTTCTTTGCATTTATTTGTTTAACATGTTTATTTTATTTGTTCCAATTAGTTGTACGTGACAGTAGAATTCATTTATACATTTTGATAGGTCATGCATAAGTGGAGTGTAATCTCTCATTTTTCTGATTATACATATTGCAGACTGATGATGCATTTATTTCACTCCCTGGTTCAGCAGTAAAGTTAAAACAACAATAAATTTGTGCCTAAAGAAATCAATTGCCTACATCAGTAATGGTCTGTCTTCAATGAAAAATATGGCAGATATCTGTCCCCTATTCCAAAAACTCTAGGCCAAAACATTTTGCTACCTTTTAGATAGTGGTTACGTGTATGGGGGGCAGTGGGGTACCAACTCAAAAACACCTAAAAAATACCTAAAGTATTGCTATAAACCAAAGTTTAGAAGTTGAATAGTTATCTTCAGAATTGATATGAACATAATAACTACTATTTAAATACTTGCTGTATACCAAGAACTGTGCTACATACTTTTTATTTAATCTTCTGACAACTCACTGAGATAATTAATATTTCTTCCTATGTCAGAGACAAAGAAAATGGACTCAGAAATATTAGGTTTGTTTATAGGATGTCAAACCTGCATCTAATACGAATGCCAAAGTTGTTCTAGGAACTCAGCTTGCCTATATATGCCTCCATTCTCTATGTGAAGCGAGAAGACGAAGATGATATGAAGTTTAAGGGCAATGCCAAATTTTCCAATTACTAGAATTTGGAAACTGGCAGAAAGGAACAGTGGGTTATCTACCACAGATGGGACCTGGGAAAGGCCTCATAAAATACAAAGCACAATATAATAGATGTCTCTGCTTGACTGCCCAGTATCATATGCCCCTTTATCTTTCCTAATGGAATCCCAATTTTGTTCAAGTATGTACATGCATATATGTATGTGCACATGTACACCCATGAGTCTCAAGGAACTATGACCCACCCCTGTCTCCAGGTAAGGGTAATCCCACCGCTCTTATCTGATTGGTTTAGAAATGGACACATGACCCAGTTGAGGCCAATGAGACACAAGCAACAATTTACTGGGGTTTTCTGGAAAGATCCCTGCTTACTCTTCAGAAAGAACTTGTTGAGAAGAGACTTTCTCTTCCCTCTGGATACAGACAGAAGCAGGAGGCCCAGAACTGCTTCAGCCATCTTGGAACCAAATTGAGGATGGAGTCTAAATATTCACAGTGAAATGGAACCTGTGTCTCCAAATTGTCAAACCGACCTGGGAAGTTTCTAGAATTTCTAGAGATATTCATGAAATTCCTTATCACTTCAACTAGTACAAATTGACTTTTCCACTTGTTGCACCCAAAGTTTTCACTTAGAAGAGAAGGTAAGCCAATCTCTCAGGCCAAATAGGAGAATTCAGAGAGCAATAGAGGTAGTGTGAATTGGTCACCAATTGATCAGTGAGCCAAATTGTTGAGTTCATCTACTAACATGTTTTGTCAGTCAACATAGTGTTTTGGTGTTCTTAACTTGGATGACTGCACGTAAAATCTGGATTTTGGCTGTTGTTGAAAAGTTGAAGAGTCTGGAAGCTGAACCATAATGGTCTGCCGGAGCTGAGCTTTGGCTGCTCCTTTCCTGGGGACTGAACATTGTTGTCTACTATGTTTCCATCCCTCCTATTGTCTTCCATTTCTTCCATTTCCCTAATTTCCCTGGTCCCTGGAGTATTTAAGCTTATAATCCTAAACTGAGGCAACATAGAGGTCTCAGAAAGGATTCCTTTGAAAGGATTTTCTTTGAAAGTATTAACCTCTGAATAATTTAAAGTTTTTCTAATGCTAATCCTTTCTACAATTTCAACATATTTTTTTTAAATCATACTGAGGCTAATGCTCAAATAGGCTAGTTAATTTATCCAAGGTCAATGTAGCTAGAAAGTGGTAAAGTCAATATCTAAACCCAGAACTACTTGATATGGTTGCTGTAGCCACATTTTTAAATGGTTAAAAAGAAATTCCTCAACTTCAGAAATAACAGCTATAAAAAAATAGAAAACATAAAATAAAAACCTATAGTTAGCTTCATACTTAATGGTGAAACAAGATGCTTTCCCCTTAAAATTGGGAACAAGGCAAGGATGCCCCCCTCACAACTTCTTTTCAATATCATACCAGAAGTTCTAGCTAATGCAATAAGACAAAAAAGGACATAAAACATGTATGAATGGAAAGAAAGAAAGAAAATTGTCTTTTCTTGCAGATGACATGATTGTCTATATGGAAAATCCCAAAGAATCTACCAAAAACAAACGAAACAAAACACTCCTTGAACTAATAAGTGATGAAGCAAGGATGCAAGAAAAAAGACTAATACACAAATGGGAATTTATTTCCTACACACCAGCAGTGAACAATTGCAAATTAAAATAAAAAAACAAAAGACCATTACGTTAACTCCCAAAACAAAAAATAAATAAATACCAGGTATAAACACAACAAAATATGTACAAAATCTAGGTAAGGAAAACTCCGAAACTCCAATGAGAGAAATAAAAGAGACTCTAAATAAATGAAGAAACATTCCTTTATTCATGAACAGGATAGAAAGACTCAATATTGTTAAAACATCAGTTCTTCCCAACAATCTGTAGAGTCGATGTGAACTCAATCAAATTCAAATTTCCAATGGGATATTGATAACTCAATGTTTTTGTGGAAAAGCAAAAGTTTCAGAAGTGCCAATATAATATTGATGAAAAACAAAGCAAGAAGACTGATACTACTCAATTTCAAAAATTACAATAATGTTATAGTGACCAAGACAATACAGTATAAAGAAAAGGATTCATAATAAGATCAGTGGAACAGAATAGAGAGTGCAGAAATAGACCTACACAAATATAGTCCACTGATTTTTGTCAAAGAAGTAAAGACAACTTAATGGAAAAAGGACAACATTTTTTAAAAATGGTCTAGAAAAACTGGACAACAATATGCAAAAAAAATCAAGTCTAGACACAGTTCTTACACTTTTAATAAAACTCAACTCAAGCTAGATCACAGACAAATGTAAAATATAAAATTATAAAAGTTTAGGAAGATAACAGGGCAAAAATCTGCATGACCTGGGGTTTTGTGGTTACTTTTTTGATATAACACCAAAACCACTACCCATAAGTTAAACTTCTTAAAAACTTCAAACTTCTTTATGGCCAGGTGAAAAGGCACATACCTGTAATTTCAACTACTCAAGATACTGAAGTAGCAGGATTATAACTTTGAGGCCAGTCTTGGCAACTATATGAGATTCTGTCTCAAAACTTAAAATTCAATAAAGGGCTGGCAATGTAGCTTAGTGGTGGAGCATCACTGGGTTTAATCCCCAGTATCAAATTAAAATAAATAAATAAAACTTTTGCTACATGAAATAAACTGCTAAGAGAATGAAATGATCAGTCACGGACTTACATATTGTGTATTAGATATTTACAAAATACATATTAGACAAAGGACTTGTGTTCAAAATATACAAAGAACTCTTGTAGGGTGTGGTGGCACACAACTGTAATCACATTGACTCAGGAGGCTAAGGCAGGAGAATGGCAAATTCAAGGCCAGCCTCAGCAACTTAGCAATGCCCTGTCTCAAAATAAAAAATAAAAAGGACTAGGTTAAGCATGCCTGGGTTCATTCCCTGGTACCCCCCCCAAAAAAAAGGTGTATATGTATAATATACACATACATATATTATACATATGTACATGAATAGTATACATATACACACATACATATATACAGACACACATACTCTTAAAGGAACTCTTAAAATTCCAATCAGAAAGCAAACACCCTAATTTTCAAAAAGTGGGCAAAAAGATTCGATCAGGCATCTCACCAACAAAGATATACAAATGGCAAATAAACATATGAAATGATGCTCGAGTCATATGGCATGAGAGAATTACAAATCAGACAATGAGCTCATATACACATCTATTGGATGATGTAATGGTTAATTTGAATTGCCAACTTGATTGGATTAAGAGATGCCGATGATTAAGAGACTTCTGGGTGTGTCAATGAGGGCGTGTCTAGGAATGATTGGAATGTGGCATGGTGAACTGAAGTGGAGACCCTCCCTAAGCATAGGCAGCACCACCCAATAGGGTGGAATAAAATTTGGAAGAACAAAGAAGCAGAAGCAAAGGCAAGCTCAGCTCTTCTTGAAGGGGTTCTTGATTGTTTCAACTGTCTGAGGAAATCAGACTCTCACTTCCTCACTCTTCCTAAGCAGATTCTACCAGTGATTCTCCTGGCAGTTTCCAGAAGCCCTGGTTTCCGACTAGGGTAGCACTGTTGATTTTTCTTTTTCTGGGTCTTCTGCGTCTTAGACTCTGCAGCTGCTGGTCTTCCAGCTCTCCAGCTGCAGATGGCCATTGTGGACTACCCACCTTCTGGTCATGTAAGCCAATATAATAAATCCCCTTTTTTATAAACTTACTTCCTATTGATTCTGTTCCTCTAGAGAAACTGACTAATACAGATGACTAAATTCTAAAACACTGTCAATACCAAATGCTAGTGAGGTTGTGAAACAACAATAATTCTCATTCTTTACTGATAGAAATGTAAAATGGAACAGTCACTTTGGAAGAAGTCTCTCACAAAACGTATTCTATTCAGCAATTGTACCACTTGATATTTACCCATATGAGTTTTAAAACATAAGTCCACACCAAAACCTGCAAAAAAAGGTGTATTGCAGTTTTATTCATAATTGCCAAAACACAGAAGCAGTTAAGATGTCCTTCAGTAGGTAAATGGATTAACAACTGATGTATCCATACAATGGGATAAAAACATAACTAGTAATTTTAAAAAATTAGCTGTCATGACACAAAAATAAAAGGATGAACTTTAAATGCATATTACTAAGTGAAAGAAGCTAGCCTGAAAAAGTCACATACTGTATAAATATAATTAGCACTTTGGAAAAGGCAAAATTATAGAGGCAATAAAAAAATTGGCTGTTAGTAGGGGAAGGGAATGACTGGATGGAGAACCGGGAATTTTTAGGGCAGTAAAACTATTCTGCATGATACTCTAATGATGGAAACATGGAATTTTGTTTTTGTTCAAACCTTTGGAACTCTACAATATCAAGTGGAACCCTAATATAAATTATGGACTTTAGTTAATGATAATGCATTGATATTGGTTCATCAACTATAATAAATGTACCACACCAGTGCCATATTTTAATACTTGGGGAAACAAAGGGTAAAGGGTGTTGTATAAGAACTCTGTACTTTCTGCTCAATTTTTCTATAAATCTACAATTACTCTGAAACATAAAATCTACTAATTAAGTAAAGAATGGAGGTAGGGGAAATGGGAAAGGGAGGCAGGGAATGAAGGAAGCATTATTATGAGCTAAAGTCCACAATTTATGGAATGAAGGAAGGATGGATGGACAAGAGGAAGGAGGAAGGGAAGGGAAAGAGCCTCTTAGGGAACATAAAACTTGCAACTTAAGAGATTAACCAACAAACAAGTTTTATAAAAATAACAATTATTCAAAATGAATGTGCACATAAAGGTGTTTGATTTTGTCATCTAAAATTCCAAGAGAGAGCTGGGCTGTGTGACACATGCCGTAATCCTAGCAACTCAGGAGGCTGAGTCAAGAGGATCACAAGGTCAAGGCCAGCTTCAGCAACTTAGTGAGGTCCTAACAAAGTTAGGGATACCCTGTCTCAAAATAAAAAGTAAAAAGGGCTCAGATGTAGCTCAGTGGTAAAATGCCCCTGCATTCAATTCCCAGTACCAAAACTAAATAAATAAATAAAATTCCAAGGGAGGAAAACCATTTTTTTAAGTAATTCCTCTGTCATAACTGAGACAATATTTTAGGCAAAGTGCTTTCAGAAGCAAGCTATCTGAAAGCATTATTAATCAATGCTTCCAAAATTTAAACATCTTTATTCAATAGTTGCCCCTCTGTGTTAGTCAAATCCATGATCTGCAACATTTGTCTCTCTAACAAGCCCTGTGAGATAGGCCAAACCCTCCCAGCCTGCTGGCCTCCCTGAGCTGCACCAGAGTGACCAGCATCAATGCCTCTTCTGCTCAGATTCTCAACTGGAGGCAATGCACAGGACCTCCTGAGTGGTGATGTGTGCTTGCCCATTACTCACATTGCCTCAACTATTCATCTGAGTTAGTCCACATAAGCTCTGTGAGCTAGTTGCTCTCCCATTTCTAGAATAAGAAGATAAAACTTAGGGTGGCTGAGTAACTCATCCAAGTCGACATGACAAAAAACAGCAAAACACAGGTTTGAACTCAGGCCTCTCAAAGTCCAAAGAGAAAAGACTAGGATTAACAGACATGGGCCACTGCAGCTCACTGCCAAAGCAAGTTACATAACTTGCCTAATTTAAAGAAAGTAAAGTTGCAAAAGTCCTCCAAGTGCCCACAAGATGAGAATGGAATGCTTGTGAACTATCCCAATACCTATCATACAAGGGCTGAGTCTGACACCTGGTTCAATTAATATAGCATGCTGAATTT